>NC_142575.1:24812500-27217500 GCF_041283825.1 Pyrus communis
AAGCTGGCTCCTTGCTATTATAATCCTTTCCAGATACTTGCTCGGGTTGCCTAGGTTGCTTATACATTGGACCTTCCTCCTCATTCCTGCATTCAACCTACATTCCATGTGTCCTTGCTTAAACCCAAGATTGATGTTCATATTGTAGCTTCTCCGGCTCTTTCTCCAGTAGCTTTTGATGGTACCTTCATGTGGTCCCTTGAGAAAATCCTGCAGGGTGGTATGTTCAAACATGTTAACTGCACACTCGTTGGTTAATCAAATGGGAAAGCCTTCCAGATCATGACGCAACATGGGAGGATGTCGATTCGATCTTTGCTCGTTTTCCTGAATTTGTTGCCTAAGGATAAGCTCCTTGTAAGGAGGGTGCAATGTTAGAACCTTATCAAGACTCATGGTGTTATGACCATATATACTATAGTTTAGGCCTTGCTACTTTATACTTATTATCTATTATGGTATTTGTAATGGTTGTTGGCTGGTGAATCAGCACCTGTGCTCTTTTGTCTGTTTTGGCTGTTGGAGATATATGCCGCATGTGTACCTTCCTTTTGGGATTATGAAATGAATTAACCTTTATCCTTTCTCTGTATTCTATCTTTTTTACTCTATATATCTTCCTCTATGCAGCTGGTACCTAACAGTTTGCTGCACATGAAGCCCTTACGATCGTCGGTTGCTGTTAAACCTTGCCGTCGTTGTACATCGCCCTCGCCTAGGAGATTCTGGGCGACAGCTGCAAGAGTTCGATATGGTGTTGTAGAGAAGTGAGAGGGTGGTTTTTGGTTAGGGCAGAAGAAGGAGTTGGAGGTTGAGAGTGTTTTGGGACGGAGGAGGAGGAGGGGATGAGTGAGAGAGAGGTGGCGAGGAATCTTCGAAACAAAGAGCAAGGAGGAATTGAGAGGGAATCTAGGAAACAATTTTAGGGTTTTAGGTTTTCTTAATTTTTTAATTTTTAAAAATTGTTTAACTTTTAACTATTGAGTTTTTTTAAAAAAAAATTTAAAATTTTTTAATGTTCACGTGGCCCACATATTGATACGTGCGTACATTCATTGTTCATCCCTTCTCTTGCCTCCTAAGTTACTAGAAGAAAAGCATGACTTTAAGTAACCCAATATCAATACCAAAACCAATGAAAAGAAATACACGTACATGAATAATGTATAAAATGTATCAAGTGCAAGTCATGTGACTTAAACTGAAAATTGAGTAGATTAGCTCTAATTCTTATAGCATAACTAATGCAAACTAACATAAGCAAAAGTGTTTAGCTTCAAATAACAAAATTCAGTTTCTAATGGAAATATGGAACATATCTAGTTTAGGCTTAAATAGCGTAGATGTGAGATTGGTAACTTTAAGATTTTTTTTTTTTTTATTGTTTGATGGGGGCCTCAATGTCCCTATTTTTTGAAAGAATAGTTTCGAGTATCTCCAAAGGAGATGTAGGAGATGTCAAATTTTAAACCTAAAATTTAAAATTGAATCTTATAGGCACTTTGATCTTTTTTAAGTTTTGCTATCCACCCGAAATGTCAAATTTAAACTATTATTCATTACATGATTTATTTTCATAATTGTAATAAATATTTTTAGAACAAAAAACAATAATAAAAATGATACAAAAACATTTATTAATTAATTAAAATGGATTTGAGGTTGTTATCAAATTCACCTTTGCTGCCAATTCACATCATGCCACATAGAATTAACATTTTGCTTGAAAAACACTAATGTTGTCTTTTTTATTGTTAGCGGTGATGTGGAATTTTATAGGCTTGTTTTATTGAATCAAATTTTTGTTTTTAAAATTAATGAGTATTAAGTAATTTAGCTACATTCATTATTTTGAAAAAGAAAAAAAAAATCAGATTCAACAAAGATACCAAACAAGCCCTTAACTTTCACTTAAGCAATAACACCAATGAGATATGCTAAGAAGACTCTCTCGAAGGTGAAACTCTCTATGAACTCTGTGTCCAACCCAACCCTATTACAAGAACACTAAACTCATGTTCTAACTCTTTTTTAGGCCATTCAGGCGACAATGGAACATGGCACCTCATGTTTTTGCCACAATTCTTTATAATATTGACACAAATTTTGGTATTAAATTATAAGGTAACAGGGAATTCGTCAAAAATCTCACTTTAGAAGGGTTTCCTTAACAATTTTCTTTAAATAAATTAAAATTAGGAAGTTTTAACGAAAATGTCACGGTACTGTTCACTTTAACGAAAAATCACATTTTTACACTAAAAAGTCAATCCTGATACTATTCACTTTACTATTTATTTTGTTCTTATCATTAAAATTCAAAATTTTTGAACCTTTTTCATTAGTTTTTATTTTTTAAATCAAGCATCATGATAATCAGTTTGGGTTGGACCCCACACTAGCGGCAATATGTCGTCGTCCGCACTTTGTTCTAATTCCTAATCCCACCTTCGCCACCCTCCCAAAGGATAAAGAAAAACATCGAAGTTACGTTCGGCGCCCGCCTTTTAAATTGTGTCAACAAAAACACAGTGCCATACCCAAAACCAGGAGAAAAGCCACGAAAGCCACGACACGACACCCCCTTCATATCTAATTATTAGCAGACCAGAGTGAGTTTCTTTTCTTCTTTTCTCCTTTGTTTTTTTTTTCTTCTTCTTCTTCTTGTTTTTTTTTTCTTTCTTTTTTTTTTTTTTTTTTTTGTAATCCTTTGATTGGTGGACATTTATATTTATTTGATTATGCAAATGGGTCCTCATTATTTTCTGTTTTTGTCCCCTCCAATTTCTTTACTGTAAAGCTACTCTTGGTACCATTACTAGATCTGGAAATTTCTTTCTTTTTTTCTCTTTTGCATTTATTTATCAAGTTCCTATCATTTCTGCTTTTGGGTTTGTTGATTTCAAGCTGGATTTGTTGTAACCCTTTGTTTCAGAATCTGAAGGTTGGTCTCATTTCTGGAATTATATTCTGATTTATTGGAAGAATACATACATATAGATATATATTTTTATTTTTTCATATAGCTGGGTAATTTTGTGGGTAGGCTTTGGAGATAATTATCTCCTTGAAGAAAGTGATATGAGCATGGATTATCTGATTCTTTTTTGTAGATTTATTTCCTCATTAAAATTTGTAAAAGTTTGTAAATTTTGTTTCTGTTCACTATATTTGTTCCTTTTTACATTTATGTGTTCAATCATGGACTGCTGCCGGTAATTGAATCTGGTTGGTCATCATCAACTGAGTATGTGAAGCTGGGTTTTGTTCGATTCCTCGGCCGCCTTTTCATATTGTCTCTTATTTAAGTTTAGGATGGAGTCTTAACATAAAATTTCTTTTATGTCTCTGTCGATGCTTAGTTTGAATGGAATCCTAATTCTTGTATGTATTCGTAATAATCTTTGTTCTGTTTTTTCGTTGAAATCTCAAAGGGTTCGTTCTTTGAATGAACCGTTTCTACGCGGTTTAATGCTTTTCATGTCCTTGTTTTTTGAGCAAATGTTCATGTATTTCAATTTTAAACATGTACTTGGATAGATAAAACCATCACTGTTTGAAATTTCATTTTGTTATAATGCTTCAGGTGTATAAATAATTTACAATATGGAAGGTATCGTAGTAAGAAGGGTTATTCCCGCAGACAATAGTTGCCTCTTCAATGCGGTCGGGTAAGCTCCAGTACAACCCTCTATTTTATCCATTGGCTATTGCAATGAAGTGAACTGTGTCATTTAATGTCAAATTTTCTATTCAATTTTTGCCCTTCGTTTGCAGGTATGTAATGGATCATGACCAGAAAAAAGCTCCTGAATTGAGACAGGTATATGAACATTCAAGGCTTAAAAGCATACAACAATAGATACAAATCATGGGTGCTTGTGCGTACATAGCCCCCGATTTGCATTGTGTATGCATAAGTGCAATACTTACTGATCACTCTCTGATACTTACATTTTGTGATCATCCACGATGTGAAGGTTATAGCTGCAACGGTAGCAAGTGATCCAACTAAGTATTCCGAAGCATTTCTTGGTAAATCGAATGAAGAGTATTGTGCTTGGATTCTTGACTCAGAGAAGTGGGGAGGTTTGTTAAGAAAACTTTCTGTTCTTATGCATCTGAATCTTGGTTACCAAACAAAATGCACAATAAAAAGTTTTTCTCATAATAGTTTGGTTATTTCTTATACACAACTAAGTAGCCAAACCTTAATTATACTTGACTGACTTAGATCTTCTTCTAGGGTATTGAGGATTATTGAATTTCATATTTGACAGAAGCTTTGTGTCTTGAATGTTCAAGAAATAGTTTGTGTGGCCACTTGTCTATAAGATAAAGTTCAAATCTTTCTTTTCCTTCGTTGAGGTCTCTGTCCCTATCAGTAACTGGGATACTATTAGATTTGTTTTGTGCACACTGTTAATTTGCAATCTTGTGTGCAGGTGCCATAGAGCTATCTATATTAGCAGATTATTATGGACGTGAAATCGCAGCGTATGATATCCAGACTACACGTTGTGATTTGTATGGTCAGGTTAGCATTTGTAGCGAATTCTCATGTATATTAATCTTGCCCACTTACCATTTCTGAATGTTTATGCCCATTTTTGTATGCGGTGCTGTTTTACAGGAGAAGAGGTATTCCGAAAGGGTGATGTTGATCTATGATGGACTTCATTACGATGCTTTAGCTGTATGTGGCTCTGATTATTTTTTTGTTAATTTTCTGTTTACGAATTTTTCTGGTTGTCAATGTGGATGGACTGTTAACAAGTGGCTTCGATATGGCCTCAAGTTGGCGTTCATCATGTGGTTGGCTGAGGGATTTCCAAGGACAGGGATTTAGGCTAAAGTAGGTGGAAAGTTGGAAACGCACTACAAAACATTAGATAGAGGGATCGAAAATGCACCACATGTAACATGAGCATTATGAAGCCACTAAATGGCTAAACAAAGGATTTTCAAATGACTCTTTCAAGTAGTCATTTACAAATCCCTCTAAGTGCATTGTGTCTAGTCATTTCAAATCCATTGATCTATTGTTCTGTTGTGCATTTCTTGCTAATGTATGCCTAAATCCCTTGGTACTTGGTAATACCTTATCCAAACACAACATAAATATTCTTCCCTCATGAGACATCTTGCCAACCGTACGAACCAGATGATTTAGTCTTCTGTTCTCTTGTATGGGTTTGAGCATGTTAAAAACTGGGAGGGGGAGAGGGGAAGAAAAACCGAACATGAGCTGGGCAAATTTTTATACTTGTGTGGGATAGTTTTTACTTATTCAAGAATAAGTGGTCTTTGTTGTGCATTTGGTAATTACAATCTGTTTATTCACCTGGCATACTTCTTATTTGGTTCACTATTTTTGCTATCCCCCGTTCATGATGGAGGTTGCACTTGATTTTTCCACTTAAATGATGGCTGAATTCTTTATTCTGTTGTATCAGATGTCTCCCTTCGAGGGAGCTCCAGAGGAGTTTGATCAGACAATATTTGCAGTCCATAACGGTTCCATTGGGCCAGTTGAGGGGCTCACTCTTAACCTTGTCAAAGAGCAACAAAGGTATTACTTTCATGATGGCTTCTAATTTCAGTGCACACGCACAAAAACTATGACGCATAATATGTTAAATCATTATACATGTCCCTTGGGGTTTTAGTCTGTGACTAGCATATTTGGATGTTACCGGATACATAGTATCTGAATTAGGGACTCCTTTCTGACATTTCACGCTAAGCTTTAAAGTGTGCGACTAAGTTTCCTAGTTCACTACACAACCTAGTTACAAACCTATACAACTTGAGCAATTGTTTTCAAATTTATTACAAATACAGTGTCTTGAATTTTCCGGATCTCTATGTGTTGAGGATATACCGGTTGAACCTGTATTGTACTAACGGTAACATTAAATTATAATGAATAAATTTGTTGTCAACTTCAGATGATTAAGAACTATATGACAAATGCCAAATGTGTGTTGCCTGTACGTTATGCTTTCAATTCGTACCCTACCAAAAAAAGAGGGGGTATAAAAATATTAAGTTTGTGTGACTAAATTGTCAAAATTTTTGAGGTAATGTGTGTTTCACGTAATTATCTTGGTTACAATGATTGAGTGCATCGTCCTGTTAGGTGTCCATTTTTCCATTGCTCCTACTACGTATGTAGCTGAGATATATGCATATGTATCTGCATTAACTCTTAATACATGAGCATACCTTAACACCATGATACTTCTTTGCAGTAAGAGGAGATACACGGACACTGCCAACTTCACTTTGCGCTGTGGGGTGTGCCAACTTGGACTAGTCGGCCAGAAGGTTAGCTCCCCACAATACAAATTCTGTTTGCCTTGCCTCCTTGGTGTTTCTTACCGTGTGTGGTTGTGCACATGAAATTTCTTAAGTTCTTATGTTACTGAATAATCTTGTATGTATATATTCAGGAGGCTGTGGAGCATGCACGGGCGACAGGGCATGTCAACTTTCAAGAATACAGATAACAGAATCGCTATCCGCTCATTTGTTTCATGCTGTGTCAAATAAGTACAACGTTGGACTGTCGAAAGGCCACCGTGTGATAATATTCAGTCTCGAAATGTTGTATTGTAGTACTGTACCGTCAAAAGGAAGAAAAACAAGGAAAACTAGACTTGTAGTGGGTTTCCCATATCATTTTATGGGGTCTCATGCAACCTGTTGTATCAGCCATTACCCTCCTTTATTTATTATTCGAGTCTTCTTCATTTTATATGGTTGATTGTCTCTCGAGGTTCTACCAATTTCCAATTACTTTTCGCTCGTTCTTTTTCTCCTTCTACACACTTCTGTTTACACATATTCTTTGATTTTTCTTTTTTTTTTTTAATTTATTAAATCCAGTCAATTGGTATTGGAAAAGAATACGAACCGTATAAAATTATCTCATCTCTACAATTTTGTAAGATATATTTACATTAAAAAGTAGAAAAATTGAGTTAAGTCATCTGATGGGTGTGATTAATTTGGTGGCGAAGTGACCGAGAATGTGATCAGTTAATCCAACTACTTGGAACCTGAAACCCAAATCGAAGATCCTAGATCCGGCACTCAGGACCGGACATGGGACTTCGGAGCGGGACCACAACGCCGGGGACCAATCTAAAATCTGACAGTAACAATGTACCACCATTTTACTCAGTTGATCCCTTCTGGCTTCACGTACGATCTTCCCCACTACCTCGTACCAACCCCACAGGTTTCCAAAATTTCATTGATTCTCAACAAATTCTACATTATTCTAGAGTGCTCCGAAGCATGAGATACTCAGAGTACCGTCGAAAATCCTGCTTCTTAATTCGAAATTTTCTTTCTAACATCTGCTTTTTTTTTTTCCTTTCCAGTTCTGATTAAAGGGAAAGACAAGTTTTGGACCACAGATTTTCCATTTCCTATAAGAAACTAAAATGAAACATTTCTCAAAACAAAATACATCATATTACAGACGGAGGAAATGTTATCGTTCTTCGTCTACCATTTTCAACAAATGGTGTCCTCTGTACTTGAAATGATACAAATAATGACTCGCGCCTTCTGAATCGCTTGCAAAGACCCCCGAAACCAGACGTGGGAGTCCATGATCATCTGCATTTTATTCAGAGACTCCTTGCGACCGCCATTGAGCATTTCCTAGTGGCAGGAGTTTGTACCTTGCGCGGTGAGAAATGGAACTACTTATTCTTGCCTGGGTTTATCAGTTTCGTTTTATGAGCAAACTCTGCCTCACTACTAGATCTTCTGTTTAAGCACATGACGCAGTTGGACCTTATGACTGTCCAACCTTGCCTCCAAAAGCTTTGCCTTCAAACTATGCTTCTGGGCGCCAAGCGGAATGCACCCCTTCATACCCCGAATGTGATGCCCCGTCTCAGGAGAATTCCACTGCCCCACTAAATCAGAGGGGCTAAGCCCGCCTTTACCCGAACCCCGATCAGGGGATACCAGACCCCTAGTGGATATCCTTCCATTCGATAGCCTACCGTTTATTCCCTCTAGAGAGATTATCTTGTAGTTTTCCCCACTGTTTTGGCCAGACCTCCAAAGCCTTGCTATTGATGATACCTTCTTCGTCTGCTTTGTTGGTACCGAGCAAACCTCGCTGATTTCAGTAATTGGTGTTCCCTCAACTTCTTCTTCCCATTCTGTTCCACTCTCTGAGACATTACTCTCTCGGCGATTCTTATTGACAGATGGGGCACTCCCGTCTGGCGAATAGCTTGAGCCCTGATCCTCGAGATGGCTCACAGTTTCCCAACCACTCTCATCTTCTTCTATATCACCATTATGACCAACAAATGCAACTGGATGTCTCTGGATCCAGTCCTTATTGATTCCATTGCCTTCAGGACTCACAGTACGAATTTTTGAACCATGGCTAGCAGGACTGTAAGCAACACACTGCTCAATCTCCCTCTCATTAGGCTCACCGAAATTAACTTCTTCGAACACAGAAAAGATATCATCAGGATTGGGGGGTTCATAAAAAAAGTCCTTGACGTCTTGAATATTTACAGCAGCAGCAGCCTGTCGCAGATATTCTACTTCTCTCATTTCCTTCACATCTGGTGTTGCACTTCTTGACGTCAGAAAATTCTCCAGATCTGACACAATCTTGTTCATCAGAGAATACTTCTCCTCAACTGCCACCTTTGCATCAACCAGCTTCATTTGGACACGTTCCTCACGCCAGACTTCTGCCATCTGCAACATCTTCCTTTCCTCGTCCACTTCCTCTCTGAGTTTCATGGATTCTCTCTTCAATGCTTCAACTTCAGCCTTGTCTTCTCCAATTTCCTTAGCAAGCTCATCACATACTTCTTCAATCAATTCTCTGGCCTTTCTTTCTTTCTCGTACTCCTGCATGTATCGCTTTGCTGATAACTTGACATCAGCAAGCTCATTAACCAATTTGGAATTGATTATCTCAGTTCTCTGGCGACTCTTCCTTTCCCGGTTCAATTCAGACTTCATGTCATCAATAAATGCGCGGACTTTCTCATGCTCTCGGCTCCTCCATGAAACTCTTTCCTCACTGACATTCCTTAAGAAGTGCTCAAGTTTCCTTTTTGAGGAACACCGTTCCATCTCAAGCTCCTGAATGCGAGCTCGTGCCTGCTCTAGCTCAGCTTCAAGTACAGATACAACTGATACAGCACTTGCTTGTTGGTCAAGAAGCTTCATTTGGCTGTAAATTTGCCGTACCTCATCTGATGTTTTCAAGCAGACTGGATCCCATTTTGTTTGCCCCTCCATGACAGAGTTGGATAACTGAAATGAAGGTTGAAGTTAAAATTAGAGGTAACACCACAGGAAAAACAGACCTTAAACAGCTTCGGGAAAAATTGATGTTGAGAAACAAATTTAACGAAGAAAAAGTTAAAAGGACGAGACTGTCTGTTATATAACTTCAGAGAATATATACAAGTGACATGTTTCTTAGCCAGCTGAGCTGCACCTGAACGCATTTCAGCATTCCATATTAGTTCCAACAATCCATACATGTATATATGCATGTAATAACAAATTTTCATATTGTAGCCTTTTCTCTTTATTTGGAAAACGGCCAAGCCTTAGTTGTTGCATAATCTGAAATTACTTCATGATTCTCCCTCACAAATTTCCATCTTTTTGCTAGAGCTTTCTGGGATTGCTAATGCTGCTTTTTAGACAGCTATATCTTTTAATCCAGCTAAAGAATTAGCTATACGTCCCATTTTACACCAAATTTCTACTTTATTTTTCATCCAAATATGATCATTATTCTCTATTTCGTAGCGTATATGAGTAATTAAAATTAAATATTTAAATTCACCCATGAGAAATCCCAAGAGTAACACTGCTTTAACCTTATAACATAATATTCAATTTCTGAGGACAGCAAAACAGATGACTACTTGATGAAACATCTATTTTTCTTCCAAAACCAACGATTCTTAATGAGTATCCATAACGCCAATCCTTGCAAAGCAAATCATCTGCCAAGGTTCATGCCAAATAGCTTGCCTTAAAGGACTGCTCGGCATGTGTGACACGTGCACAAGACGATTAAGGTATCTTATTGTAATTGCTTTAAAAAAATATAAAAAAAAAAATCTGTATCGTATTGTACTTAAGTTCATAAAGGATGTTGTTCATTCAGAATTTACAGATCATTGTATGAATTTAAGGAAGAGATGTACCTTGGACAAGAACCCATTCCTTGAGGTCGACCTAGGGCTTTGTAAAAGATCATTTGCTTCAGAAGCATATCCTTTGCTGTTACGATTACGGAGAAATGGTACCCCAATATGGCCAACGTCAGGCTGAAAAGAAGACAACAGCAATGAATATCAAAATCCCGAGTATACAACAGCATTAATACTGGCTGGTTGAGGGCAAGGCATGATAGGACAAGACGTATTAAAACAGCACGCAAGGACCCGGGGATCCCAGAACAACAAAGGAAAGCGTAATGAGCCGGAATTTTCAGAAATCGTCAAAGCATTGCATAAATGCCGTTACCATCATATCTTGAATATCACAGTTCCATGTTAATACATTCAGATAAACATGACACCGCTAATTTTAATTAAGAAAACAATACAGGACTAATGAAAGATCTCAACAGTCAATTAATTACCAAAATAAGAGATACTTAGCAGGAAATTGATGGAAACTTACAAGCATTACCGCATTAGTAAAGATTTCATGCTAATTTAAGAACACATTTTCTCAGTAAGATCGATCAGAGTTGAAATCACAACGCCTGGTTTCTTAGTCCTCAATTCGAAAAATCGAAACGAAACACGAAGACAACAACAGTACCGTAGATATCAACACCAACATTAGTATTTATCAAACTAAAAGAACACCAGATTTAACAACTTCCAATGAATTAACGAGAAAATTAAACAACTTTTTTTGACATAAAAAGGTCAACCTCCAATCAAATGCGATTCAACCAAGGTTGCAAAGAAGACCCATTTGACCATAAAATTACAGATCTTTGAGACCAAGCTCACCTGAAACCCTAGCTTCCCATTACGTCCAGGTACACTGGAACCCGTCTCCGGTAACTGCAGCCGCCACAGACCAGCGGCAAGCTTCCTGGCCGACAAGGGGGCCTCTCTTCCCTTCCTGCCCTTTCTCCTCACTCCGTCCTCTCTTTCCTCCTCACGGGCATTTTGGTCCTTTCGCCTCTCCCCGTGCCCCTGGCGCTCTTCTGGGCCTTCGTCAATCTTCCACTTGAGCAAAGGCGTCTCGGGTCGGCTCCGCTTTCCGGTCGGAAGTCCGGCCCGCTTCAACCGGGCCGAACCGGGTGCCCGGGTCTTCTTGCGGGTGGTGGGGGGTCTGTGGAGGTGAAGATCTGAGTCCGGCGGTGGGAACGTTGGCGAGAGGTGCCGGGGCTTGCTGGGTATCTTCATCTTCTTGAGTGAGATTCAGCCATTTAGAGAGAGAAAGTAAAGGGTTTTCTGGTGTGTGTGTGTGTGTAGTGTGGGTGTACTGTGAAATGGGAAGGAAGTACAGAGAGAGAGAGACAGAGAGAGACAGAGAGTTAGAGAGAGACAGAGAGACTGTGACATAGACAGGGATGCATACAAGCACACAGACATGTACGGAGGAGGTATTTTAGGTATGAAAAATACAATATTAGAGTGTATAAACATACGAACGTGATTTTCCATGTATGTATAATGTATTTCTACGGTCAACTACGTATCTTACTCCTGAGATTTCGAGGTCGATGACATGGACAGCTATTGCACCACGTTGTTAACAAAAATAGACGTTGTGATTTAAAGGGTATCGTCATTGATATGTATAAAACAAATAAACGGTTCATCGTGAGGATGCTAATTTTGAGCCTTGTAGTTTGGGCTTGTAAAAGCATCTCCAAAATAGATGTTAAATTTTAAACATCAAAATGATAATTGATAGCTTATGTGACAATTTGACATTTTGTACAATATTTTACTCCACTCGATATGTCAAATAATAATGTCATTCAATTTATTTTTTTATTTTTTTGTGCAGTCCAATGATTAAAGCAACCAATCAAATATTTCAAAAATATAACAACATTTATTATATATTATATTAATTTATTAAAATATCATTTAATAAATTTGACATTTGCGGTCAAATTTGACAGCAAAAGGCTTTGCCTTCAAATGACTCAGCGCCACCTAAGAAACTGAAGGCTCATTTGGAGAGAGTTTGCTACCATTTTTTATTGTTATATGCCTATGTGGCAATTTTGACATCTCCTTTAGAGGTACTCTAACTATACAGAGCATTAAGCTGATTGATTGCATGAAAAATTAAGTCAACGATTCATTATCACCTCAATTTTGAGGTTACATCAAAGCAAAGCTGCCCCGACCACGCCCTCACGGTTTTATTTCTGAGAATTCACACAAGAACTTCCCAGGAGGTCACCACTCATGGGATCGCGCACTACTTGCTTAACTTCGGAGTTCCAATGGAACCCGAAGCCAGTGAGTTTTCAAAAGGCCTCGTGCTAGGTAGAGATGGAATTATACATATGAGGCTTACAGGATCCACTTCCCTAGGCGATGTGGAATGTAACAATCCACCCTCTTAGGGGCCCGACCATGTCCTCACGGTTTTGTTTCTAGGAACTCACACGAGAACTTCCTAGTGGGTCACCCATCATGAGATTGCTCTCGCATGAACTCGTTTAACTTCGGAATTCCTACGAAACCCGAAGTCAGTGAGCTCCCAAAAGACCTTGTGCTAGGTAGGGATGAGAATATACATATAAGGATCACTCTCCTGAACGATGTGGGCTCTTACAAAAATACCACATGGTTATAAAGTGAATACATTTTTTTTCACGAGAGACACCCGGAATATTATTCCATATCTCAATTTTTTAACACTATTGGTATTTTTACTTTTTATTTTTTGAGATGAAACGTTTGTTTTTTATATTATAATTTTAAGCACTAATATAACACAAAGGTCATTCGAGATACAATCCAAAATGTTCTTGTAGACATCGAAATTTCGGTGAAATGAATGTTAACCAATAATTAAAATTTCAACGCTCACGTGTCACATAAATTTTACATGTAGCGTGTGACTCAACGAAAAATCGAAATAAATTGGAAAAGTCATCAAATAGGACACGTGTCAATATCTGGCAGAAATGATTTATTTCATCTGATTATTTAAATCCAAAAATCAAGTTTTGGAATTCTATAAATAGGAGGCCAAGACATTCATTTCAGGAAAGAAGAAGAGAAAGAGGGAGGAAGAAGAAGGGAGAAAGAAAGAAGGGAATTCACATCACACCAAAACCTTGAAGCTTTGAAACTCCAAAGCTCTCAAGCAAATCCCGAAGGATCAAGAAAACACTCTTCGTTCTTCGTCAAATCCTCCTTCAAGATCAAGCCCCAACGGCCCTTGAAGAACTTCCACCAACTCAAGATCAAGCCCCGACGGCCCCTTGAAGAAAGTGTTCATCATCCGTTCATCCCAAGATCAAGCTCCAACAGCCCTTTGGATCAACAACCTCAACAAATTCACACATCCAATCGTTCTTCAAGATTAAGCCCAAAAGCCTTGAAGATCCGTTCATCCATCAACCTTCAAGATCAAGCCCAAAAGCCCTTGAAGAAATCCACACAACCATTATTCAAGATCAAGCCCCGACGGCCCTTGAAGAAAGTGTTCATCGTTCATCATCCGTTCATTCAAGATCAAGCCCAAAAGCCCTTGAAGAAATCCACACAACCATTGTTCAAGATCAAGCCCCGACGGCCCCTTGAATAAAGTGTTCATCATCCGTTCATCCTTAGATCAAGCCCCAACGGCCCTTTGGATCAATAGCTCATCCACAAACCTACACCCTACGAAGATAGAATCAGAGGATCAAATTACAAAGAGATTGTAACCCCAAAATCATTAAACACAAAAAAATATATTTTGTGCACGTATTCTTGTCTCTTATTTCAGGAATTTTCCGTGTTTACAAATTTGGCACGCCCAGTGGGACAATCTCTACCTCTCATCTCTGTCTCCGTTCAAGATATTCAAGCACAGTCCATGGCTTCAAACAAAGAACAAGTCATGACTATCGGCACTACCTCCATTGAAAAACAGCTGGTTCAGATGAAGGAAACAATTGCAAGGCTGATAAAGACTGCAGAGGAGAAAAACTTGCAAACCGCAGGACTCATCAACCGTCTGGAGGCACAGCATGGCGTCAAAGTGAAACCAAGCTCTCTTCCAACTAAGAGGACTGAAGAAGGCTTCAACCCAAATGCCTACGAACTCATGTCAAAGGCTGGGCATGACTTTGCTTCCTCTTCGAATTTTGGAAAGAAGGTTTCAAACACCGTCAACGACAAAGATCGCGACCTCACCGAGACTCAAAAGAAGTTGAAGGAGCATGGTTACAGAGTTGACAACAACCAAAGCACACCTCCAAAATCAATGGCATCAAGCAAGGGACAAGCCGTTCTTGCAACCACCAAGGGAAGAAGCATAAGCACTTCCGCCACAAATGGAGCATCCATTGGTACCACAACCACTCCTCAACATGCCGCTGCAAAGTTGGTACTGCTAAGCAAGCAAGAGCAGCATCAAATGAGCGAGTCGGTCATCCACCTGACCTTGCTGGGGGCACCAAAGCATGCTATTGAGGCACACAAGATGACACCCCAAAATGACCAAAGGGGTTCTTCATCAGCACTATGGATGTCTGAAGGAAAGTCATGTCTATTGGCTGCACAAGTCATGACCATCGGCGTCACCTCTGTTGAAGAACAGCTAGCTCAGATGAATGAAGCAATCGCAAAGCTCACACGGACTGTGGAAGAGAAGGACTTGCAGATTGCCGCACTTGTCAACCAACTAGATGCGCTGCCCGACGTGAAAGTCGACCCAAGTGTTGGCCTAATAAAGAAAGAAGACGACGAAGAAGAAGAGCCAGCAGCGGAGAAAGTTGAAGAGAAGCCGAAGCTAGACCAAGCAACGGCATTCATGAGATCTCTCTCTATCCAGCAGCTACAGGAGATGATCGCAAGCACTGTCAAGACACAGTACGAAGGAAGCTCGCATGACTCCGTGCTGTACTCAAAGCCTTACTCCAAGAAGATTGATGCTTTGAAGATGCCAAGGGGTTATCAGCCCCCAAAATTCATGCAGTTCGATGGAAAAGGCAACCCGAAGCAACATGTCGCCCATTTCATTGAAACTTGCAACAATGCTGGGACAGAGGGAGACTACCTCGTCAAACAGTTCGTGCGTTCACTGAAAAGTAACGCTTTTGACTGGTACACTGACCTCGAACCTGAGTCCATCAACAGTTGGGACCAGCTAGAAAGGGAATTCCTCAACCGTTTCTACAGCACTCGTCGTACTGTAAGCATGCTAGAGCTGACCAGTACGAAACAGTGGAGAGATGAACCTGTCATCGACTACATAAATAGATGGCGTTCATTAAGCCTGGATTGCAAAGATCGGCTTTCTGAAACCTCCGCCATCGAGATGTGCGTTCAAGGCATGCAGTGGGGACTACACTACATCCTTCAAGGCATCAAACCACGAACATTTGAGGAGTTAGCCACCCGCGCCCATGATATGGAGTTAAGCATCACCCGTCATGGGAAGAAAGAGCAGATCGCCGACTACAAGAATGACAAAGTTTTGGGGCCAAAGGTGGATAAGGCTGCGTGGAAACCTACCAAGGAAGCAATGACGCTCAACACAACTCCAGTCAAAACCCATACACGAGGCAAGGCGATTCAAACCGAAGCTTTTCGTGATCAAGAGATACGTAGACGCACTTTGAAGGAGCTTGAGGAGAAGACTTATCCATTCCCCGACTCTGACGTGGTTGCCATGTTGAAAGACTTGCTTGACAAAAAGGTGATCGACCTACCTGAGTGCAAACGGCCAGAAGATATGAACCGTACTGATAGTCCAAGGTACTGTAAATTCCACCGCTTCATTAGTCATCCGACGGAAAAGTGCTTTGTGCTAAAAGATCTCATCATGAAGTTGGCTCAGAAAGGGATCATCGAGCTAGATCTTAATGATGTGGTGAAGTCAGACTATACCACCATCACTTCTGGCTCTTTGAACTCAAAATCTTCACCTCAACCGCCGGGGGCATACTCCAAAACCATGTCAGTCAAGTCAAGTGAAGTTGAAGGATGGACTCATGACACTCCAAAGAAAATGCACAAGAAACATAGGTCTCCTCCACAAGTTCACCAATCGGAAAGGGGGCAAAGCAGCTACCGTCAACCTTCAAAGCTATATGAAAATGTTGAGGATGATGAAATTATGACACAAAGATCGCCCGTTGCCATTACGATGCGCGATTTCTTCCCAGAAGACTTCTTCAATCACTCAGTCAAGACTCCTTGCTATGAAGATTGCAAGGAATGCCTCTCTAAGATCGTTTGACAAAATCATCAAAAAAAAAAAAAAAACGCTCCTCGTTCGCACGAGCCTAAAAGGCGACAACCAAAGCTCCTTGTCCGCACGAGCATAAAAGGCGACAACAAACGCTCCTGGCCCGCAAGAGCATAAACTGTGTACGGCAAAATCATCAAAAAAACCATCACTCATTTGAACTACGTTATGACTTGATCTCTTCTTTGGAAGAGTATGTAGGCAACTTGAAACTTCAAAACTTCAAGTACAGTCACATCAAAATAAATAAATAAATGTTTCATTAAAGAAAGTCAATTTTATTGCAAAAGAAAAGAAAAGAAAGAAAATATATATATATATATATATATATATATATATATATACATATGTTACTATGTATTAAAAAAAAAATGTATATTCAAAAAAAAAAAAAAAAAAAAAAAAAAAAAAAAAAATTATACATGTTAAAGTGGGTTTGCCTACACTTAAGACCCATGCCAACTCAAACAAACAGAAGTTCCACAAGAAGGAGCAGCCCAAATCCAGGCCCAGCTCTCTCCCCCATCTCTCTCTTATCTTCTAGGGTTTCTTCCTCTACAGCTACGACAATGGCCGACGAAGCCCAATACTCATCCGGTCCAGATTCAGGGAACAAGCGGAAGTATGAGGAGCAAACGCCGCCGTCCACCCGCAGAGTCACCGGCTTCTCGGCCCCCATCAAGTCATCGTCCCCCGACCCTGCACCGACGTCGTACAGCAGCGTTCCTCACCCCATGGAAGATTTCCAGCTGACCAAGCAGAAGGCGCAGGAGATCGCGGCTCGGTTGTTAAACGGCGGAGATGCTAAGCGCTCTAGGGTTGACAATGGTGGCTCCGATTCTATTGACAAGGGCTTTAGCTCTGGTCCGCCAGATTTGAATCCCTCCACTTCTCTCTCCCAACTCCCTCTCCTTGGTTTATCAGAAATTTTAGCTGATAAACCACCACACATTGCCTTCTTCTTTTGTTTTTTTTTTTTTACAACTTCAAAGCAAAGAAAAAAGCTTCCATCTTCTTACTGTTTTACTGCTGATATGGAGAAATTTGTGAGGGTAATTTCCATGGCTCCTCTGCTTCTGCTGCTCTGTTTGCCTTTTGCTTTGGCCGGCCATGACTACGGGCAGGCTCTGAGCAAGAGCATTCTGTTCTTTGAAGCTCAGAGATCTGGGTTTCTTCCCCGCAACCAGAGAGTCACTTGGAGATCCAATTCTGGCTTGTACGATGGCAAGGCCAATAGGGTGGATCTGGTGGGAGGGTACTATGATGCAGGTGACAATGTGAAGTTTGGACTTCCCATGGCCTTCACAGTGACAATGATGTCCTGGATTATAATCGAGTGCGGCAAGCAAATGGCTGCAAGCGGTGAGCTCGGCCATGCCATGGAGGCTATGCCACTTGGTTTAGCCGGAAAGCTAGTGACCCCAATCTGCTTACTGGCGCTATTGTCAGTGGACCTGATGCCTACGACAACTTTGCCGATCAGAGAGACAACTATGAACAGACAGAGCCTGCTACTTATAACAATGCTCTTCTTCTCGGTATATTGGCGCGCTTACATGCCGGCCATGGTGGGTATAACCAGCTCCTACCAGTGGTTCCCACTCAACCGAAATCTGCTGCACTGCCTAAACCAAAAGCAGCTCCGAGTCAGAACCAGAAGCCCGTTTCGCCGTCGCCTACTTCGTCGTCGTCTTCCTCGTCCTCCGTAGCGTCTCCTGCTACCTCCACGTGTTCCAAGCAGTCACTCATGGAAGCCGCGACGACTATTTCTGATGGGAAATCTGAGGCCGCTATGGAGATCCTCACCCGGATGAATTCGACCCAGGTCGCAAATCCTAGACCCAGTTCAGAACAAAGGCTTCTGGAGTTCGTGGGTTTAGCTTTGAAGTCTCGGGTCAACCCGATTGATAACCCGGCTCCGATAGCGGAGCTTTTTAGGCAGGAGCATACCGGGTCGACTCAGTCGCTTTACGAGTTATCTCCGTGTTTCAGACTCGGATTTATGGCCGCTGACCTCCCCAGGGCCCAGAGAACCGCAGCTTCAAAAAAAAAAAAAAAAAAAAAAAAAAAACTCCGATGCCTCCTCGCTCCTCCCGACTGCAGTGTACCACTCTCTCGCTCTCTCTCTCTCTCGGATTGCCTCAGACCAACAAAGAAAGACATCAAAGCGTCGGCTTTGAAGCTCCTGGCAAGTTTGACCAACACTCGGGGAAGATCCGACAAGTCCGTCAAGGGTCCTCGGAGTCGACGCGTCAAGGCCCCAAAAGCTGCCGTCCCTCTACCCATCTTTCTCTTCACCTCCGCTGCCTCTGCTGTTGCCGCGCCGTTCGATTCATCATCATCATCACCTGCGAGACCCGTACCTCCTCATGGGGAGTTGGGTGTCTTGAGAAGTTCTCCTCGAGCTCGTCATTCTGGCCACCATGATCAAAATCAACGAAGAGCTTCATTGACCGCTGTCAAACGACTAGCCGATCGTGAAGCTCGACGCTTTGCACTACTTCAAGCTCTGGCTGCTTCTGTACCTCCGCCATGGCTGCTGCCTTTGAATGTGATTAACAAAAACAAAGTTTGTCAACTCACACCCAAAGAACTCACATCTGCTTGCCTCTGCTGCTGCCTGTGAATGTGATTAACAAAAACAAAGTTTGTCAACTCACACCCAAAGACCTCATCCATCTGCTTGCCTCTGCTGCTGCCTTTGAATGAGATTGACAAAACCAAAGTTTGTCAACTCACACCCAAAGACTTTCTCCGAACTCCGTTGCTTCAGCTCTCCAAACTCCATAGCCGCAGCAACAGCATCCTCCTACTACTCCAAGCTCCTCTGCATTTCCTCCCTGCACCATGTGGGGAATATATATATATATAAAATATTATTAAAAAAAAAAAAGATCTATTTGGTGGATCAGTACCACCGAAAGCAAAGAAAAAAAATATAATAAAAAAAAAAGATCTATCTTGGTGGATCAGTACCACCGAAAGCAAAGAAAAAAAAAATATAATAATAAAAAAAAAGATCTATCTTGGTGGATCAGCGCCACCGGGAAATAAAAAAAAATATATAAAATAAAAAAAAAATAAAAAAAAAAAAAAAAAAATCTTAGTGATGTATATGTTTTATTTGTATTTAGCACAATACACTGAATAAAATAAAACATGTCCATTAATCTCCAAGAAATTACAAGTGTGTACATGAAAAAAAAAAAAGAAAAAAAAAAAAAAAGAAAAAAAAGAAATACTAGATTGGAGCTTTCACAAAGGATGTCCACGTGAAGCCCCATTACTTGGCAAAACTCTAGAAGCGGAAGGCATCGGAGCAGAAGGCATCGGAGCCGGAGGCATTGAAGCTAGAGCATTCCAGGCCTCAATACTTGGCCAAACGCTGGAAGACCCAGGAAAAAGGTGCCTCTGGAGGAAAGACGAAAACCTTTGACGATCACTTTGAATCCGACCTTCAGATTCTTGCAGCTCATCAAGCTTCCTCTTCATGCCCGTCGAATAGTTGTTTGCAAGCACGTGCAAACTTCTATTCTCATACTTCAGCTGCTTGATCTCTTGCTTGAGACTTTCCACCTCTGCCATCAACGATTCAACCTGACGGGAGCGAGCAAGTAGGCGTTGGCCCATGTTGGACACAGAGCCTGCACACTGAACGCTGAGAGCGAGGGACTCTTGAACGGCCAACTCATCGGACCGTCCTGACAGCAGCCTTCTATCTTTTGGAGTGAGGAGGTTCCTAGCTACTATTGTAGCTGTTGTGGCGTCCTGCATCACGGAGTCTTCACCTGTAAGAGGACCGTTAGAAGATAAAAAAGAAGGGCGCCATGCATTACTTTGACCGGGTGCAACCGGATCGCTGCTGAGACTCAAATCTAAGCAAAGGTTCGATGAGTTAGTCATTTTTTTCAAAGGTGTTCAGAGAGAATGGGTGGATGAAGATAATTCTCAAAAGGCCGGAGACGATTTTCAAGAATGGGCAATTTTCAGAGTGTGTATGTTGGAGTGATCGATACCTCTGTAAAAAGCCAAGCGACACGACCACCGATTCAAAAAATCCTGATTTTCCTGCGTGAAGTTCGGCGACGCGTTCGCGGCTTTTCAGAAAATGCGTTCAACTTTGTCAAAAAGATATCTGACAAAGTCGAGAACACGTGGAGGCCATCATCGCAACTACACGTCTTTAGCCGACAAGCGCAAAGTTCGGCGACGCTTTCTCTGCTTTTCAGAAAACGCGTGCAACTTTGTCAAAAGTGGCGCTCATTCAGAAATCGAAGAGGCGTCGTTCAGAAATCGAAGAGGCGTCGTTCAGATATCGAAGAGACGTTTGTCGACAAGGGTAAAAGAACAAGACCACCACTTGCTATTAAGAAATCCCTATATGTGTCGACCTTCGTCTCTTATGGCAAGACAGACCTGAAGAAAATGCCCAACTCTTCCTCACCTCTGAGGGCGCACTCCCAGCAAAGCCTCTCGAAATACTCAATTCTTCTTCTTCCCTTGAGAAAACCTATTCAACCTTTGAAGATACCAGATGCCTGGAGTACAGATGACCCAGGAGGAAACAATAGATTGAAGCATGTGTTGATTCATTCACCGCTTCTTCAAAAGCAAAGGTATCTCATATCATCAAGGGCGAAAGCATAGGTATCTCATATCATGCTTTTCCCCTATCTTTTCCTTTGCCCTTGTTCTCACCTGCCAAGACAAGGACAGATGAAGCAATATGTCGGAACCTCCACTCAAACCAGTTGCCACCAAGGAGTGAAGCACCATTTAAATGCAAAGGTTGCATTCAACTCCTGCATCGGAGGACAAATACTACAAGAGAAGATGCTAAACTTGCATAAGGAAATACCACTTCTGCAAAGGGGAGCAAGTAAGGCAAGCGAAAATGATACATCGAAGCATGTGGAGACAAGCACAACAAATATATGTGCTGATTCATTCGCTGCTTCTTCGAAAGCAAAGGTATCTCATATCATGCTTTTTCCCTTTCTTTTCCTTAGTCCCTGTTATTACTCGCATGGCAAAGTGAAAGAGAGCAGTCAGCGACACTTGGAGTCAGTCTTCCGATCTGGAACCGACTACCTGGAATCTATTCCTGATTGCTTACCTAGTATTGCTCTCGAGTAGTCATCTTCAACGGTTGATACACTGCCAGAGAAGGGACAAGGAAACTTCAATCTTTCCAACCCTCTTCAATACGAATTGGAAAGATTGAACAAAGAAACAGGTCAGCACCTCCACCTCGTACTTGCCTGCCATATCCTGAAACCGCTCGTAGACCTTCGGGGGGAGACCAAAAGAATCCTGCTGCCCAGTTCAAGAGTAGCACAAAGGAAAATCAACGAGCGGAGGAGACCAGAAGAATCCTCCAGCCCAGTTCAAGATCAAGCCTCAATGGCCCTTGAAGAAATCACAAGTCCGATTCAAAATCAAGTGTTCACCACCCTTGAATCAAATTCAACTCCAGATAAAAGGAGTAAGTTCAGACCTTCGGAGGAGACCAAAAGAATCTTCCAGCCCAGTTCAAGATTAAGCTTGTGGAAAATCAACAATTGGAGGAAACCAGAAAACCTTCCAGTCGAACTCAAGATCAAGCCTCGATGGCCCTTGAAAAAATTTCCAGCTCAATTCAAGATCAAGCCTCGACGGCCCTTGGGTTGACATCTACATTAAGGGACTTCAAAACGCATCTTCTACACGTGACAAGCACATGTCAACGACGCGCCTTGAAGTGGGGGCATTTGTAGACATCGAAATTTCGGTGAAATGAATGTTAACCAATAATTAAAATTTCAACGCTCACGTGTCACATAAATTTTACATGTAGCGTGTGACTCAACGAAAAATCGAAATAAATTGGAAAAGTCATCAAATAGGACACGTGTCAATATCTGGCAGAAATGATTTATTTCATCTGATTATTTAAATCCAAAAATCAAGTTTTGGAATTCTATAAATAGGAGGCCAAGACATTCATTTCAGGAAAGAAGAAGAGAAAGAGGGAGGAAGAAGAAGGGAGAAAGAAAGAAGGGAATTCACATCACACCAAAACCTTGAAGCTTTGAAACTCTAAAGCTCTCAAGCAAATCCCGAAGGATCAAGAAAACACTCTTCGTTCTTCGTCAAATCCTCCTTCAAGATCAAGCCCCAACGGCCCTTGAAGAACTTCCACCAACTCAAGATCAAGCCCCGACGGCCCCTTGAAGAAAGTGTTCATCATCCGTTCATCCCAAGATCAAGCTCCAACAGCCCTTTGGATCAACAACCTCAACAAATTCACACATCCAATCGTTCTTCAAGATTAAGCCCAAAAGCCTTGAAGATCCGTTCATCCATCAACCTTCAAGATCAAGCCCAAAAGCCCTTGAAGAAATCCACACAACCATTATTCAAGATCAAGCCCCGACGGCCCTTGAAGAAAGTGTTCATCGTTCATCATCCGTTCATTCAAGATCAAGCCCAAAAGCCCTTGAAGAAATCCACACAACCATTGTTCAAGATCAAGCCCCGACGGCCCCTTGAAGAAAGTGTTCATCATCCGTTCATCCTTAGATCAAGCCCCAACGGCCCTTTGGATCAATAGCTCATCCACAAACCTACACCCTACGAAGATAGAATCAGAGGATCAAATTACAAAGAGATTGTAACCCCAAAATCATTAAACACAAAAAAATATATTTTGTGCACGTATTCTTGTCTCTTGTTTCAGGAATTTTCCGTGTTTACAGTTCTCAATTCAGAAACTTGTTAAACATAAAAGGCTAACTTGGTTAAACTAGTTGTCACCGTACTAGTGGATTTGAGGGCGAGAGAGGCGTGAGAATAAGTAAAGGAATGCATACAAGTTTTGAAATCATCCACACATAATCTTAGAGAACTAAGATGACACTCCAAAGTTAAAGAAACTTCATTTTTGATGAAAAGGTCAAGCAATTTATGAATAGCATGTGATAACTTCTATGCACAAAACCTTGAATATAATGAATATGAAGACATTATTTGACAGTGAGCAGCGCCAACTCCGAAATAGAACCGACAACAACCAACTAGTGTCCACACCAACATGAATTTTGTGAGCAGCACCATCAATAAAGATACCATTTTGAACAATTAGCCCTAGTTAGAGCCGATAACACATCAATACAAACGCCAAATACTCATTAAGAAACACTCATAAATAACCTCACTAATGAGACACTTATTGACGAAAATAATAAGATGAAAAATAGATACACAACAATTCATGAGAAAAAAAAAAGGAGGAAGGCTAGAAAAATGGGGAGAGAAATGATGCCACCGGCCTCAAGCCGGAACAAGGAACCGACAACTATGAAGTTTGTAGATTTAGGATTTGGTAAGAGGAAGGAGAGACGAGAGAGCGACTAGAATTTTTCAAACGTTAACTTGTTTCTAAACCTAACTGTATCATTTTTCTTTCATGACAAGTATATTGTTTTTATATATCATTTTTTGCATTGTCTTTTTGAAGTAGATTTATAAATTCACAGACGTACACGCTACCACAAGTTTTTCTACCAAATAGGGATTGATGGAGAAATCCTTGATGGGATTGATGGAGAAATCCTTGATGGGATTGATAGGGAAATCATATCATTTCATATAACCCTCTTGTAGAAAAGCATTATATCCATGCAAGACAAATAGCGTGCAATAAAATGAGTCCATTTGCCCACAAGATATTGTAATTTCTTCTTTTAATAATGTCTAGAAGTTAAAGTTTTGTATTTATATTTATATTTTTGTTCATTAAATGCTAACAATAAAAATGGACTGATTATGTAGAGCTTCCTTTATCAAAGCTCCCTATGAATCATAACATGTTCTTGAGTAAATATCTAGTAGCGGACTAGGGTTGGCTCCCTTTCCATTTAATTTGTTTTCTTCGTATATATTTTGGACAGAAGTTTGATTTTTGGGTAGTTTTAATTCAAATAACTCAATGTTATATAGCAAAAAAAAAAAAAAAAAAGTACACATAACATTGTATTATTGGACTGAAACACCACAATAACAAAAATGTATATATAATATTTTACTACTAAACTGAAAATATCACGATAAGGATAAATTGGTTGCATGTAATTATGTTACCACTGCACCAACGCTTATATCCAAATCAGTAGCACACAATATTATTCTCTAGTTGTTAGCTTAGTTTTCTTTTGAGTTATTATTGATAATTCAAAAAAATAATTTAACGTAATTGGATAGAGAAATACTCTCTTAAGGGTGCAAAATAACGTTCTGGTGAGTGTGATGATATAGAAAACAACTTACATACCATGACTACATTTGTACATGGTGTATAATTTCAATAAAAATAAGAATATATAAACAAAAAATTATACATATTTTTTATTTATTTCGTTTTTACACTAAATACACCGTACGGGTGTATTCCTGCGACGTAAGTGCGAGAGTCGTGAAGATATGGTTTACGTTTTGCTTGCTTGGCGAGACAATCACAGATCTACTTGTTCTGGTTCCCCGTATTATTTAGTCCAGAAAAGGGATCCGAGGGCATCACCACGTGGCCGCTTCAGCACATTACACGTGGCGACATGACCAAACATACACATGCATTTGCATCCCATGCAAAAATTTGCTAGGCGACCGAATGCACGCACGTGGGCAGGAAGGAGGTTCATGTTTTAACTGGGGTTTCCGAGCCATAGCAGCATAAATTAAACTTTGCATGGGGGTGGACTCTCGGTGGTCACTGCCATGGTTTTAGATCTAAAACCTAATTATTTTAAGGGAGTTTTAAGGAAACATTCATGGTACTATTTACTTTTAACGTTAAAAATATTTTTACTCTAAAAAATCACTCATGATACTATTTACTTCCAACACATTTTTGTCATTTTGATTAAAACTCAAATTTTCAAACTATTTTCATTAGTTTTATTTTATTTTAATTTTTAACCCTAATTTAGGTCAACTATATATTTAGGCGGTTGGAAATCGGGAATCCAAATAACAATGTCTCATCTCTTGGACAATTGTTAGGGCTTTGGATATTGGCCGATCAAGCAAAATCTATAATTCTTATTATTGTGGCCTATATTTTCTGATAAGGGAAAGGGGCCGACGGCAAGGAAAGAGATTGAGAGAGATGTGTTTGTAAAATTGTAGGGGACTGTGTGTGTTATCTCTCATACGTAGTGCCTTTATTTATGGTAATAAGGGAGAGGAAATCTTTCATCCCCAACGAATACAAGTCATAATATGAAATGATAACTAGAATCAAATAAAATCTAGGATTTACACAATTACCCCTTAATAGGAAGTTTACAACACTCCCCCTTGAGTGTGTAAATACTCAAGGAAGATTCAACATCATGTAGAAGTTGAGGAAGTCAACTTGTCGGCATTGATTCTAAGGAATACGCTATTCTCAAGAAGGTAGGAACTTGCAGAAAGAAGTAAATCTCAGGAGAAAAAAGAAAAAAAGAAAAAAAAAAACCCTAAGGCTATGGTAAAAACCCAAGCAGGGAAATCCATAGTCTAAGAAAAAATGCGTGAGCAATGCAAAGTCAAAAGAAACGTATACGAGATGTCATCAGGGATATGATCAACCCAAGGTGGGTGCCTCGTTAAAACCTAGTAAGGTAGAAAAAACCCAGTGGGAAAAATGCTTCTAATCGTAGGAAAAAAAGTACATTAAGATCAAGCAAGTATACTTCAGGATACTCCCCCTGAGTTTGACACAATTCCAAAGAGAACTAGTAATGTTACAACTCAGAAAGTTTACGAACAAGCTTCTGAAACTTCGTATTGGGCAGTGATTTGGTGAAGAGGTCGACCAAATTGTCTTGTGAACGGATTTGCGTGACTTCAATATTCTGATGCTCTTGTTATTGATGTGAGAAAAAGAACTTCGGCGCAATGTGCTTGGTGTTGTCTCCTTTGATGTAACCCTTCTTGAGCTGTTTGATGCATGCTGGGTTGTCTTCATAGATCATCGTAGGGACATAAACGACGAGGTAGAGATCATAAGAGCTTCGAATATGGCCCACAACTGCTCTCAACCATAAGCATTCCTAAGTTGCTTCATGTAAGGTGAGAATTTCAGCATGGTTAGACGAGTGGCAACTAAGGTCTGTTTAGTTGACCTCCAAGAGATTACGGTGCCTCCAACGGTAAAAACATAACCCGTTTAAGAATGCACTTTGTGCAGATCAGATAAGTATCATGCGTCGGCATAACCAACAAGGCGAGAATCGACTCGAGAAATAGAGGGTACGACATCACTCGAGGATCCATAAGGATAGAACAAGCCCAAATTCATAATACCCTTAAGGTTGCAGAAGATGTCTTTAACATTAGTCCAATGTCTACGTGTTGATGCATTACTGTATTTTACGAAAAGAGTAATAGCGAAGGAGATATTAAGTCGAATGCATTGAGCTAAGTATAATAAAGTGCCTATCGCACTTAGATAAAGAACTTCAAGCTTTAAAATCTTTTCAACATCCTCATTCGGATAGAAGGGATCTCGTTTTGCATCTAGTGATCGAACAACCATAGGAGTACTCGAAGGCTTCGCTTTATCCTCATTAAAGCGATGCAACACCTTCTGGGTGTAGTTCGATTGATGTACTAAGATTCCATCTGAACGATGCTCTATCTCGAGATCGAGACAGTATCGAGTCTTTCCAAGATCTTTCATCTCAAATTCCAACTTCAGGTGTGCGGCAGTTCTCGTGAGTTCTTCAAGAGTTCCGATGAGATTCATATCATCGACATAGACTACAACTATCACAAAACCAGAATGTGACTTCTTAATGAACACACAAGGGCATAGTTTGTTGTTCACATATCTCTGACTAGTCAAATACCCACTCAGACGGTTATGCCACATTCTTCCAAATTGCTTCAAACCATAGAGTGAATGCCTCAGCTGAATTGAGAGCATGTTTCGGGGTTTGGAAATATTTGATCCAGTCAATGTAAGTCTTTCGAGAACTTTCATATAAATTTCCGTATCAAGATCCCCATAGAGGTATGCAATTACTACATCCATCAACTGCATACTCGGTTTTTCAAAAACTACCAAACTGATAAGGTAGCAAAAAGTAATCACATCCATAACGGGTGAATAAGTTTCATCATAGTCAATCCCGGGGCATTGTGAGAAGCCTTGCACAACAAGACTAGCTTTGTAACACACAATTTCGTTCTTCTCATTACGTTTCCGAACGAAAACCCACTTGTAGCCAACGGGCTTCACATGTGGAGGAGTAAGAGTTACAAGTCCAAACACCTTACGTTTCGCAAGCGAATCAAGTTCAACTTGGATTGCTTGTTTCCAGTTTGACCAATTGGTTCTACGTCAACATTCATCAATGGAACAAGGTTCAATGCCATCGCTCAACATAATCTCAGTAACTACTGTATATGTTAATACATTGTCGACGATTATCTCATTTCTACACCACATATCATCTAAGCTAGCATAATAGACCGAAATCTCATGATTCTTGAGAAGAGGATTTGTCTCTTCTAGGACGCTTCCGTAATCTACAATTTCCTCATGAGTTGGATAGAATAAGTAAGTGACAGTCGGATTCTCGGTAGGCTATTCAAAGGCTTGTGTCATGGGTTTCCTCTTCCAGGGGTGTGAATCCTTTGAACCAAAAGGTCTACCACACTTATGTGTAGAGGCAGATGATTGGCTAGCTGCTAATGTACGTGGATCGGCCAAAGTGGTGTCCCGGGCCTCCAGGAGGGAAATTCGTCGTCAATTTGGTACATCCATCTTTGCAGGCATATTCGCAACTAGAATATGTGATATTGTCACTCGCGCTAGATTGGTGAAAGTATCTGGCATGCTTTAGGCTATGCTCTGAAGACCTAATATGCACTTCACTTCAGTTTCAGACTGAGCGGTGTAGGGATCCAAATGAGACAGAGTGAATGTTAACGTTCTGATCTCACGACGGGAAGACTGTCTCATAGAAGTGATAATCTGTGAAACGAGCGGTAAACAAATAGCCTATCAAAGGTTCTAAGTAACGAATAATCGAAGGAGAATCATATCTGAAATAAATTCTCATCCTTTGTTGAGGCCCCATTTTTGTACGTAAAGGCGGCGAAATCGGCATATAGATTGTACAACCAAAAACACACAGATGTGATATGTCGGGTTCGTATCCAGTAACTAACTGAAAGGCACTATATGGTTGTGCCACAACAGGCCTCAGGTGAACCACCATGGCTGCGTGCAATATTGCATGACCCCAAGCAGCGATCGGGAGCTTGGTATGTATGACCAACGATCGAGCAATCATTTGTAAATGCTTAATGAATGCTTCTGCCAGGCTGTTTTGTGTGTGAACATAAGATACTGGATGTTAAACTTCAACCCCAATCAACATGTAATAGTCATCAAAAGTTTTAGATGTGAATTCTCCAGCATTATCCAATTGAATAAATTTGATCGAATAATTAGGGTGGTGAGCCCTGAGCTTGATAACCTGAGCCAACCGTTTAGAGAATGTAGCATTCCTTGTGGACAATAAACACATGTGTGACCAAAGTGTAGAAGTGTCAACCAAAACCATAAGTATCTAAATGGTCCGCATGAAAGGTGAATCGGTCCACAAATGTCCCCCTGAATCCTTTGTAGAAAAATGGGATGATTCAAACAAATCTTGTCATAAGAAGGCTTAATGATAAATATTCCCATTGAATATGTTTGACATGCGATTCCTTGAATCGAACCTACACTTCGGGTTAGTGGATACATGTGTGATGATTTGAGGATATGGTGCATCGTTATTCGTCCAGGATGTCCCAAACGATCATGCAAGTGTAATTTTGTGCACGGTCCCAAAGGTAGGGCCGGCCATTTAATGGCATTCTATGGAGTGTATGGTCGTAGTATACAAACCACTAGGGATACGCTCCATCTTTTCTAGAATACACTTCTAGCCATATTCGAAGGAATTTATGCATAAAAATTCAACTTCGTTTTCTACGTGGCTTTTAGCGTGGTAATTGTTATCTCTAATATCCTTGAAACTCAACAATGTTCTCCCGGAACGTGGAGAATAGAGTGCATCATCAATGGTCAAGATTGTACCATTGCACAACATTATACGTGTCTTACCTTATCCTTCAATCAAGTTGGATGGGCTTGAAAGGGTTGTTAGAGATGCATTCTTAAGTATGAAGTTAGTGAAATAGATATGTTCATGCAAAATGGTGTGCGTGGTTGCACTATTTGCTAGATAACTAACTTCCCCACTAGTCATACCTAGAATGAAAAATTAATTTGAATCGGTCACATGCATAAAAGTTCTAAAATACAAATATCCATTCAAAATAATTCAAGTATTCAAGTGTGGTAATTAATTAAAAACTTAATATACAAAAAACAAATCACCAACAAATAATCCAAACATAAGGGAAAATTGCTCAAAATTTAACCAAAAACAAGGGGGGTTTGGCCAGTATTGTGGAATTCAGCCTAATGTCTTATTTCAACTTAAAAAAAAGTTTATATCTAAGATTCTAATCTTCCATAGGGGTGGTATCCTTCTGAAAGTCAGAAACCTCCATCTTTGTACTCCCCAGTTTATCCACTTGCACAAAGTTTGATTCAAACTTCTTATGAAGGGAATGATAGTCAGCTACAACCTTTTGGGGAGCTTGGCAAACATGGGACCAATGGTCCTTTAAACCATAGTGATAACACATATCCGCATCCATGGTTTCAGGTGCTTTTCCTTATGCTTAAAGTTTGGGGCCTTAGGAACAAGGTTTCGGCACTTCTGGGCTTTGGTTCCTTTTTTAGATGGGCCTTGGCTTTGTTGACCTTGACATGGTGGCTCCTGGCCGCCTCTACCACGCCTCTTTTGGCATTTTGGGCATTGGTTTGTGCTATAGTGTACTTTAGGCACATCAGTAACCCTAATAGGTCGAGCTTGATGATTCTTCATCAATAGCTGATTCTGCTTTTCAGCGATAAGTAAAACAGAGATCAAATACGAAAACTTGGTGAACTTCTTAACTCTATATTGTTGCTACATGACTATATTAGTAGCAGAGAAGGTCGAATAGGTATTCTCCAAGAGATCCTCTTCGGTCAAAGTTTCGTTACAAAACTTGAGAAGTGATCGAATTCAACAAACTTCATAATTATATTCATTCACAGACTTAAAGTGCTGGAAGCGTAGATACTGCAAGTTATGTCTTGCTTCAGGCAAAAAGATGTCATTTTGGTGATCAAAACGATCAGCCAAAGTGACCCATAATGCTTGTGGATCCTCCTCAGCAAGGTACTCAGTTTGCAGGGCGTCATGAATATCTCTTTGGATGAAGATCATAGCAGTGGCTTTCTCAGCTTCGCCAATCGGATTGTCCATCTTATCTTTAATGACGGGACCAAGTTCTTTGTAGTGAGGTAGAGCTTCACATCTTGAACCCACTTGAGGTAATCCCTTCTAAAGACCTCCAAAGTGGTGAAGTCAAGTTTGTTCAAATTCGATATGTTCCTATCACAAAATAGATGGACAAGATGTGGTCAGTGTAATGGAGAAAAAATCAATCCATTCATGTTCTAGTAGACATGTATTGGTTTAAATTTGCATGAAAAACTTTGGGTTTTCATGGGTGATGTTTTTAACGAAAAGTTCATGTTTTCAAACAAGGCATGTCGTTAGAAACTTCAGGTTTCAAAGTAACTATGAACTTCAGGTTCATATGTTCCTGCAGGCAAACACAAATATATATATATACACACACACAGAAATATGCAACAAGAAAATATGCAAATAGAACTTAAGGTCTATAATTATAATTGAATTCATTATTTGGACTTCGGGCCAAATGTAAAGTGTGGGCAAAGAAATATAAAACCCATTGGGCCTAAAATAATTAGGCAATTAAACTCGGGGCCCAAATAAGGCCTAAGCCTATGGGTGGGCTTATTAAATGGGTGTCGTGCATCCCAGGCCCAAATCTGGGCGGGTTTGGTCATAGGCTAAGTAGCCATGTAGGCCCAGCATCACAAAAGCAATGGCCTGCATTCGCAAGCCCAAAGTAAAAGCCTATAAAGAGCATGGATTAGTTGCAATCCAGCGTACGGAAGAGACAGCAGGAGCCCAGATGGGATCAACTAGGTCTTGGGCCAAATCATCACCAAAGCCTAATGCGTTGGTGATGTAGGTCGAAACGCGCGGCACAAGCAAGCCCAATGACATGGGTGTTGTGTGAATAGGTCTAATGGAAACCGAGGCCCATTAGGGTTCAGATTGAGACCTTTAAGCCACCCCAGCAGCATTGGGTGTAGGGATCCACCAGAACAGAGTCAACGATGCCGCTTTAGGCGGCTTTCCAAGGTCGGGTGCAAGCCATGGTTCGTTGGAGAACCAATATTTGTCAACGGAGGTGTAATCTCAATGTCGAGGGGAAAAAACCGAAGGAATTCAATTGAATTCGAAGAGGAACTCACGAAATTCTTATGGAATTTTGAAATAAAATGTTGGAAAAACGATGAGTGTCTTCTAAATTACACGACTATCGGTCATGTTTCATCAGAAAAATCGACGAGGAGGACCTAGGCTTCAGGCCGAAGGTCGGGACGGTGGTGTTTTAATGCACCGATTCAGTTTTTGGGCTCGCAGTGTGGGTTTTGATATTGGGCTGGGCTCGCCAGGCCATTGCAAGCTGCTGGCCTAATGCTGGCAGCTTGCAAGGTGTAGGTCGTGGGTTTTAGGGACCCTAGCGGCTTGCATTTTATTTTATTTTTTTTCGTTTTTTTTTTTTAGATTATGAAATTCAATTATGTGCATATTTAATTCAATAATTTAATGCATGTACATAGATTTGATGCAATTCATGGTAAATATCAAATTCACCTAATTCAACAATTATGAATATAATGCATACACAATTTATGTAAAATCTAAAATTCAAAAAATATAAAGTTAAGTCATGCATTATGGTGAATGTTCATGCTATCAGGGCTACAAAAATATCGAGATAAAAACCGTTGTTTTTTGAAGAACCTAATTGTGTGATGATGTGGATGAACTGGTTTGATGTAGAGAGCGTCAACGTCAGATTCCTAAGCGCAGTGGTAAGAGCGTGCTGATAATGTTTTGTAGCCTATTTTATCTGACAAAGGGAAGGGGGCCGGCGGCAAGGATAGAGATTGAGAGAGAGAGAGAGAGAGATGTGTTTGTAGAATTGTAGGGGAATGTATGTGTTATCCCTCCTACATAGTGACTTTATTTATAGTAATAAGGGAGAGAAGAAATCCTTCATCCCCAAGGAATACAAGTCATAATAGGAAATGATAACTAGAATCAAATCTAATTTAGGATTTATATAATAGGAAGTTTACAACACTCATCTAAATATAATGATATGATGTTTTCAAATTAAATTAAGGTTTTAAATTAGTTAGGTTTTATACTGAAATAATGTATAAATTTGGACTAAATTTAAATGCACAACAACTAGCTTGGTTCTGTAGATTAATTTCAAGACATCTCTTTTTGTCGTATCTATTGAGAAGTTAATTTTGTAATCGATGCTTTTGTTAGCATAAGTCAGGTTACTTCATATAGTGTGGTTTGGTGGCAGACCCGGCAGTTTCTGACACGACATGATAGCATGACACGAAAATAATGTGTTTCGGGTCAACACGATAACTAATCGGGTCATTATTGGGTGACCCGTTAATAACAGGTATACACGTGGATAACCCGTTTCGACCTATTAAGAAAAAAATTATTTTAATAATTTCAAAGTTTAATTACTAAAAGATTTATTATAAAATTATGAAGCTCCTTTTGGTCATCTGGGATTGCTACCCTCCACTTCCTTATGGCTGCCAATGCCACAAGAACATGAGCTATCCTACTAAAAGGACTCTCAAAAGGCAATTTGTGCCTGTAATACGTAGTCCCCAACAAAAACACCACAATAGAGATTGCAAGCCCAAGTGTTGGGAAACCATATCCAAGGGGCCACCCAACTTTGTCTTGTATGTAAATCAAGAAAGTGTTCGAGAAAAGGGTCCCAAAGAAGATGCTGAACATCCACCAGTTGAAAAATGAGAGCTTTTGGATCCTCTCTTTGGGCTCAAACTCATCAAACTGATATGCTCCCATGGTGGAGATGTTGGGTTTGTTTAAAATACAATAGCCATATTAATATATACAATATATTCTATATTAAATATATATTTTTGTATTATTATTCTATCTAAGTTAAAAAAAAAAACAAAAAAACCAAAAAGTTTTAGTCATTATTTATTTTTATTATGAGAGTTCCTTATTATCATTATTATGATAAATTTTACTTAACATGTTGATGTCCAAAATTAAAATAAACTAGTATACTATTTGTATATGCAAGAACTAAGAAGACATACATACAAGTATGAAAAATGTGAAAGAATATATAAACACTTGTGATTCATCATTATTCCTCTACGAGTAGATAATGGTTACATTTACATTATCGTTTAGATTTTTAAAATCCTCCAAACCCTCATGAATAATGTTTTTTATTTGAGCACAAAATTAATAATAATTATTGTAGAAGTGTAAAAAATGTAAAAAGAAAAAAAAAATACAATCACTCATAATAGCAAGCTTTACAACTTTCATGAAGGGGTCAGCTTCGAAATCCAACACTATAATCCATAAACCTTAAATTTATATTTAACTGTCAATTGTCATTTACGCTTTATTCTTGTTACTGAATTTCATTTTTTTAATTTTCTTTTTTTAAAACATGATCATCTGGCTAATGTAAGAAGATGAACGGTTCAGATCTTTGATATCATGTTTCGATATTTACGGTTAACTGAAATATGAGTCGATGTCATATAGTTTGTAAAAACTTTATAAACATCAAGCAATATTTTCACTAACCGTAAAACTCTGAACATAATATCAACGATCCAAACCGTTCATCTTCCTGCATCCTCTAATAGATCATGTTTTCAAAAAAGAAAATCTAAAAAAAACAAAATTTGATGAAAAAAAATAAAGCATAAATGTAAACAACAATCAACGGTTAAATTTGGATCTATTATTTATATGATTATAGTGACAGATTTCGAAGTTAAGCTCTTCACGAAAGTTGTAAAGCTTGTCATTACGAACGTTTATATATTTTTTACACTTCTACAATAATTAAAAACTATTAAAGACTTTACTTAAGTAACAGTCATAAGATAAATGAGAGTAAATCTGTACCATTGGATTCTATGTCACTTATATTATTAGAACTTTTTTGAACAAAAAAACCCCTTATATTTTCCATTATTTTCCAATTTTACCATCTGATTAGATTGATCTGATATGAATCATCTAATAAAAAACAAAAGCCAGCCCAGCCCAAATCCTTTTCTCTCTCCCCACTCTCGTAACCCTCTTTCCCGACCCGTCGTCTGTTCTTCCTAGCCCCTTTCTCCCACCGTCTGTTCTTCCAAAAAGCTCTGATCCAACAACCACGATCTTCTCATCCTCTATTCGTACATCCACTTCTTCTTTATTTCTCTACGTAAGTATTTCTCCCTCTTCAAATACATAGCCTTATTGTTGGTAATCATGGGGCGTATGCACAACAGAGGGTTCGTTCTCTTCTCATTCTCTGAACAAAGTTTTGTGAGCCGATGATTTGTGCTCTTTGAACCGTTGATTTGATTGGGATTTATTTGTTTTTCATGGTGATTTTTTTTTTTTTTTTTTTTGTGGTGTTTTGCAGAAAGGGTATTTCAGGATCAGCTTTGCCGTACAAGAGGATCCCAGCTGGTTAAAGATCTCTACACAGGATGTGAGAAAACCCCAACTCTATAACTCTTGAATCAATTTGGGTTGTTTTAGGTTTTGTTTGGATGATGAGAACATGGGTTGTGTTTAGATGTGTATGGCTGATGAGAAAATGGACTAAAGTTCGAATATTTAGGTCAATTTTGTTCCCCATTGTTGGAAAATCTATGCTCATTCCCATTTGGTTTTGGATGTTAAAAGATTTAAACTAATTTTATGATTTCATTTCATGGGTTGTATTTTATAATTTTGGCAACCATGCAGCAATTTATTGATTAATCTATTTACCTATGTACTGTTTGTATTCATTGACTGATGAAGAATGCAGTGCAGTGAGAAAAAAAAAAAAAAAAAAGGACTAAGATATTTTAATTTTGTTTTTACAAAAAAAGCCATATGATTTGCAAAGATTGATCTTGTTGAAACTAATAAAACATGGAGTCTGGTATCGCTGTTGTATGTAATAAATGATAATTTAATTATCAACGAACATATAGTTTTGTTTCTTATATTCTGCTAGTTCTTTGTGATGTAGTTAACTTTTAGTTTCTATGTTGTGTATCTAACATTGACAACCTAATTATCTTTTTTATTTTGTTGGTTGTAGTCCCTTATTTTTTCCATTTTATAGTAGTCCTATCTTCAATTGTTTGTTTCCATGTTCTGTGTTCACTCAATCAATTTTATTTGGACTCTTAATGCACAATGAATGGTGAAACGCTTGAATGGCTTCCATCCTCAAAATGGTTCCTATATCTTGATAAGTATACCAATTGAATTGCACTCAGTGCACCACATCGAAAACTTGGTATTATCTTGAAGACAATATATCAAGCCAAAGTTCCAATACTGTTTCCCATGGTAATTAAGGAAAATTGAAGGGTCTGATTGGAAGAAAATGTGCAAGGTTCCAATGTTCTAATGTTCCAATGTCCTTAATTTTGCAAATCTTTTGAACATTTGATATTTTGTAATGTTTTAATGTTTTTTTATTATGCTCTTATTTTGGATATGTAAATATATACTTAAAAGAAAATGCGTTTTTATGTTTTTCATTTGATTATTTATTGGTTTAAAATATATTTTTCTTAACAGGTAACGGGTTGAGTCATATTACCTGTTAATATTATCGGGTCGATTTAGGATCGGGTCATTTTACTCGTTTATTTTAACGGGTGTTACACGACACAACCCGTTAAGATATTGGGTATGACACGAAAACAACACGAACACAGAAAACACGACATGAATGTCAGGTCTAGGTGGCAGACTCTTTTATCGAAGGTGGGATCAGCTTGGACCTTGGCTTTGGGATTTTTTTAAATTTCGGTTGTCTTTGGGGTTTTTCTTTGTAATCTTATACTTTCATATCTAGGGATGGCAACGGTTCGGTTTGAGGACGGAAATGTTATATCCATCCTCATAACCGCGAAAATTAACTATATCTATAACCGCAAATTAACCATCGAGCATGATCCATAACCATACCTACCGGATAACGGATTCTCCATCGGTTAACGGTTATATCTATCTTTTTCAATACAAAAAATATATTCGTTTAATTAATGCATGATGGTTTAGTAAATATTAATTTTGTCATTAAATATTTGACGTATAAAATGATTTAATGAACGGATCTTGTGGAGCATAAAAATTAAAGTTAAACATTGATAATGTTGGCTAATCTTTGATATCTCCCATAAGTACCATTGAATCTCATAGATTTTGATTCATATCAAAACTTACGAATTTTCCCACAAAATGTAACTCACATAATGCAATTTTTGTATTTACACTCAAAGTAAGGGATTTGGCGAATAATGAATATACATACGTGTGTGCTCGTATATTTTAATACTTTAATATTATGAATAATTATATTACATATTATTCGGTTCGGATTCGGGGATGGATATAGATTGGGGGACCCCTATAGCCATATCCAAAACCATAACTGAATAATATTCACAGTTTTTCCCTATACCCAAAATATATACAAATTCTCATATCCAAATCCAATCCATTTAGGCAGTTATTCACAATTATTGAATTTACAAAAGATGTTGTAATCGATATACTTTTGTTTGGAACACTATCAAGCACTGCCGAGTATGGTCTGCAATGTCTCCTCCTCTCAAACTACTTTTTTGACTTGGGCATCGAACTTAATCATCAAATACCCTTTGGTGGATACCCTCTTCTCTTTTTCTAGCTGTTCATCAATTAGACTAACATTGTTTGTTATCTTGTAGGTGAAATTTCGTCGCATCAGCCATGTACGATATTTGCATCCACACTTCTCTTTTTATATGTTGTTTGTATACAAAAAAAAGGAGTGATGCATAAATGTTAGCATAGGGCTGCAATACAATGTTTTCTTTCTAGAGATAATTGGAGCTATGGTCACTGAACTTTAGCTCAATTGGAGTTTTGGTTTATGAACTAAAACTTTTTGGGTATTGGTCTTGAACTTGTTATAACGTGGAGCAATAGCCATTTTGGCTAATTCCGTTAGAATTTCCATCCATTTTTTCCCCTTTAGACCACCTTGTATAGAAGTTCTAACGAAGTTAGCCAAAATGACCATTGTTTCACATTATAACAAGCTCAAAAATCAAAACTCATGAATTTTTAAATTAAGGACCAAAAATCCAATTAGGCCAAAGTTCAGGGACTATTGCTTCAAAATTTCTTTGTCTTCCTACAACCTCGTAGTCTCACATGTTATCAAAGCACACAGTAAGATGTATATTTCTTTACCAAGCAATATTAGTTAAATGACAATATAACATGACAAACAAAAGCATTCTATACACACTGTTTTCTTTTCTTGTTTAAGAATTAATTATGACATATTAGTCGTTTTTAATGACTAAAGAGTGATGTGGCGAAGTCACTAGCTGGTCCTCTTGTTTTTTTTTTTTTTTTGTTTTTTTTAAGTACATTCTACAAGAGTGCCTGTATAGAACCCGGATCCTCTATGGATCCCAAAAAACTAAGCCTAAAGATCAAATAATCTGAGCCGTTAAAATTTGATCCAACGGTTACAATTATTATAACTTTTAGAGGCCCTGTTTGTTCTCATTGGGTCAAATTTTAACGGCCCGAATCATTTGAACCTTAGACTCAGTTTTTTGGGATCCAGAGAGGATCTGGGTTCGCCTCTATATATACTCTATATTTACCGGAATGGCTATGTGTGGCTTGCATGTTTTTAGACGTGAGGATGCCCACGTTTGGTGCGGCCCCAATTGTCGATTATTAATGTTGGAGAATAATAAGGTTTTAAGCACCATGGACGCTTTGACAATACTACCGTGAAAATAAGGTAGATTTTTTTTACAATTGCTTTTATTAAGAATTTATTCAACATTTTATTGAAAATCCGAGTTTTTTGAAATGCGCCTAGAAGTGTTTTCAAAATAAGTAATTAAGAACTGTTATCAAAGTCATTTAGTACTATGCTCTATTGGTATTTATCTTCACTTGTAAGTGAGAGATGTTAGATTCGATTATTGCCACAGGTGAGTTGGAACACATTATAGTGTAGATAATAAGGAAAACTAATGAAAAGAGCTTGAAAACTTTGAGTTTTAATGATAAGGACAAAATGAAGGTAAAGTGAATGGTACCATGATTGAGTTTTTAAAGTAAAAATGTGGTTTTTCGTTAAAGTAAGTAATATCGAGAGCTTTTCGTTAAAGTTCTCTAAATAATATCGTTTGTTCAAAAAAAAAAACTGTTATAAAAAAAACTTTTAACGCTTTCAAAAACAATTTGAACAAGGTCTTTCATGGGAGAGACATAAACGTATCAATCATATATATATATGTAATATGTTTTACTTGCGACATAATAAAAAGACGAGAGGTAGTTTGTGATCAGTAATCTTCTAAGAGCCATTCCCATCAAACTTGATTATATATATATATTCCTTTGTCCAAGGCATTGAACGTAGCATGTAGACCCGTCGTTTTGGACACATCAATGAGTTAAACTAAACAATTTGATGCCAGACAGTACAAGAAGATTCCTTAGGTTTTTTAAAATGTATTTTTCCCTTAAATTGTAGGTTCTTTTTAAAGTCTAAATCTTAGTCTCCAACATGGGGATACCTATAGCATGCTCAATAGCAACTAGCCAACAACCAGGATCAAGAGAAGGAAGGAGGTGATACTGCCGTTACCGCTAATGAGAATCCGGCCGGTAAGAAGTTACTTGAGAGAATGAGAGAGCATGATGAGCAGGGAAGGTTAATGTCCAAATTTGCAAAACAAGTTTCATTTGGATTGAAATTGACAATGAGTTTAACCACAAGAGTATTATTATTTGAAAATCAGAGTACACATAATGAACAAACTAATAAACCAAAGAACAACCGATTATAAACGATCATAATTTTATTAACTAGAAAGATATTGCCATGACGGCTACAAAGTAAAGAACTACATTGTGACTATCTAGTTGTTGAACAAGTTACAAAACACCCTATTTATAAAGAAAACTCATAAATTTAACGGATAAATAATCCTAATTCTTAGCACAGTATAAATCCAATAAAAATAACAATAATACTAAAACTAATTTTTCAACACCCTGTCATACTCATTGTGGTAAACAGTATATGTGAGTTTGCGAACCAAAAAACCCAACGGGCAGGCATATGCAAATTCCAATTCCAATGCAACTACACATGATGTCCCATAAGTATTTCAAATATTAGAAATTTGGAACCACTTAAATGAACCAATGAAAAGTACATGAAAATTCATGAAAACCTATTAATTAAAATCCGCTAAAACATATAGCCAACGACTCACAAACTTTATTGAAATTCATATAAAATTCACTCAAAGTCCATGAAAAATATCACAACTTGATGTAGAGTGGCAATTATCTCCGTGAGCATGTTTTTCGTGATGAATATGAAAATGATCTCAGAATAGTGCGATTATCTTATCACATGTGGATTTAACTTTTGAGATACGATGAATCTTTTTCTTTTCTTTCCCAACTAGACATATGACTTCAGTTAATGAAAACCACTTTCTTTTTTGCCTCATAACTTTTCTTTCTTTCTTGTGCTTAACATGACTTCTTATATATATGGTTGGAAGGGCCTCACTGTCGGCACAGCAGCTGGTTACAAGGACCAAAAGAGGAAATTAGAAGCAACTCAAATGATGTTTAGATCCCAAACCAATAACAAATAATACATAAGAGTTTACTAATTATATAGAATACTTTCTTTGAATTCTTGGTATGGTGGGATTAATCCTTTAATACTAAATGCTTTGAAGGGCTAAATTCAGAATTAAAATGAATAAAATTGGTTGACCAAAAAGTTAAGAGGAATACGCTTAAAATCATAAACTAATTCTCCAACAGTTAGATCTTGACGTTTGTGATTTTTCTTATCAAATATCTCGTGGTTAAAAAATTCAAAATATCTAATACTTCTGAACTCTAGAAATCGCGTGATCAAATTACGGTGGCATCATGACTTCATATACTGTATTTCTCACATGTTTTGGCAGTTCAATGTTAAGCCCAGAAAGCCTAGAAAGGCATATAACACATCTGTTGAAACTTAGCCCACTTTTATGTTTTGGGCGACCGAGTGTGCTAAATGGAAGGCCAGCAAATTTATGTTTTCTTATTTTTATGTTGCACTAATTTGAACTTTCTGTAATTAAGCTGTCGATGTCAGTATTTTAGGAAATGCAATTCTTCAAATATGAAGTTCGCACGTATGTAATCATCAAATTATTAGATAAAGATACCACAGACGAAGCCGACCCATAATTAACTTAAAAATCGTCGTATCGATGTCAAACTTAATCGTCACTTGGGGACTTAATCATCTTACATCTTAATCTTCAGGATAATCTTTTTTTTTATACATCTTAAGGATAATCATGAAAAATATAGATATTGACTTAATCCTACTAACTGACGTACAATAAATTGAGAGATTTGTAACTACGAAAAAAATCTTCATGCACTCATTTTCAGCGAAAAAAAATAAAATAGAGAGCATGATCATTCTTTTGGACTGCTAAACGATTCTCTTAATTAATTAATGATATCAGTTTTATAATCTAATTTTATTTTGATTACTCATTGATTAATATAATAGACGAAAAGGTTAATTTGTAACAAAGCCAAGGTAATAAAAAAATAACGAAATAACATGTCCAAGCAAAGTTTTAAAGTGGTTGTGTACATTGGCGTACCATCATTTGATCAGTGTTATAAACCGTGCATATTTTTTAAACCATACCCTAATTAATGTATAAACTCGTCACCATAGAGATTGGGTGGACGGCAACACTATGGCCCTTTTTTTTTGTTTTTTGGTCAAACGATAGATTTTGTTAGATTAAATGTTAAATTAGCCAAAGACGGGATTCGTATCCCGTCATGTAAAGGCTCAAATCATTTCCACTACTGTGGTAAAGAGTCACTTGCAACACTATAACCCTTTTTCTAGTGAAGCTAATTTTGAGTTTCTGGTAGCAGATTGCATGTGTATCCATACGTACCAAAACAAGGAAACATGTCAAACCAGTACCTGAGATGGCTGTATTGGTAGGAATTGAAGAACAAAGTTTTAACTCTCAAACAGTTCCAGAAGATCGATGCCACTTTGAAGGATGTTCGTCCCTAATTTTTGATGTCATGCCCGAAACTGATATAGAAGGAAGAAAAATTAGAATGACAGACATGACAGTTTACGATAATCAGTATGCTTACAGATGTAGTAACCACTAACGCACAACTTATTTGAGAATGCTTTTATTACAAGCACTTTTATCTATAGTATAATTTTTGGTTGATACTTGATAGTGCTTTTGTTAGAATGCATATAATCTCTTGTTACCAATTAAGAATTTGAAAGCATATTCCTGTACTAAAGCACTTATAGCTTATGTTTCTACAGTAATTAAGCACTGTATCACAAAGTATTACTAAGAAGACACTTTCAACTATGATCTATTCTTGCAGGCTTATTTTGATTGACTTTGCAAGTTCCATACTCTAATTATATGTTGGCCGGTCAAATTAATAATAAACAAGCACATGTGTTTTATGCACGATTTGATATTCCAATTTCAGCTCATCAATTGCAACCTCTTTATATGACACAATCTTCTTTCTAGTTAGTCCAAAGAAGCTTAATCCCAACTAGCTTAATTATAACTTATTTAGGGAAAGAAGCATTCTCCATCTTCTTAATTAACTTATTAGTAGCTGAAATGCAGACATGGATGTCATGTGAGAGAAGAAATTAATCTTTTATTGCCTATGTCTAAATGAAGTAACAGTATATTTATTAACAACTGAATGTTATGTGTGATGCTTAATTTGATAACCATTTTAATTTTCTTGTTAGAAATAAGGTCATGTGGGAGAAAGGAGTGTGAGGGATGAGGATGGGAGGAAAAAATGGCAGGTTTAGTTCACTGCATTTGTATGAGTTTCTTTGAAACAAATTGTATATATATTCCTTTGTATCTCTTTCCTCACACAAGCTCATTAGTTTTATCATAAACTGTGAGTAGTTTGTGAGACATATGAGTGAGCACGGTTTGAAAGACATCTCTACTTGGATGATGATGCTGCTACAAGTTCATTTTGCCTTTTGCACATTCCAGGTAGTGACTGCAATGCATGCATTGTTTCACATAGGACTTTTCGCTGCTTCTGACTATGTTGTTTGTCGGTCACTCTTTGATAGTTTGTGGTTTTTATTTTGTCTTTCCTTGGATGTTTCTTCTACATTTAACCTGTAAAGATTTTAGAGTCGGGCTAGTGATTCACTACTAATCACATCAATATTGTTGTCTCAACTAAACTACATGCACCCAGTGGCGAAGCTAGGAACTGGCGGGAGAAGGGGCGAAATCTAAAAGTATAAACGGTCCCAAAAAAATGTAGCCAACCTTTTATACATCTTTGATAATTTATCAATACAAACAAGTTATAATTGTAGTCGGCAAAGCTTCATGTCATGAAACATCACAAATAGGCTCATTATCAATAAAAGCAAAATTATATCCCTCTATCAAAATCTTGAGAATAAAATTGGACGAAACAAACTATTTATATTGGTCAAAAGGTGCAACAATTATTCACCAGGCTAAAAAATACATACAAAGAAGCAGCTTGGTGTTTACCTCATTGAAGCGATCATGTAATTCTTTGAGTTGCATATCAAGGACTTAAAAATAAAGGTACATGATAATAATGAAAATTTATGATTCTTAGAGCTTTATGCTCTGATTTTCCGAGTATGAAATAAAAATTCTCCATGTTAGGAACATTAATATCATTTTCCTCACAAACTTTTGTACATGAAGAAACTAGTCATCAAAGTCATCATCTCTAAACATTAAAAGAAAATAAGATAAAATAATTTTAAATTTTGGAAAAATATCAAGAATTGAAAAAAACAATAACAAACATTAACCTTTTGTTGTTCTTTTAGTCTTAAACAAATGAGAGAGAGAAGGGAGAATTGAAATGGTGGGCGGGTTTCTTTGGGAAATCATGTTTAATCAACTAAACCATGGTGGGATTGGAAAAGAAGCCTACATCAGTATAATTAAAAAATAAAGAAGAAACTAATGGCCTGTTTGTTTGGTTTCATTAAGTTTCACATGACTAGACTGAAGTAACTCTTAACGTATCCAGCTTTTGTTGTCACAAGGAACTAATAGTAATGAGATTAGCTGGGACTCTACCCAGGCCCCAGACTAACGACATCACTAGCAGTTCTTAGCGAGGTCTCCGAAAACCACGGGGCTAGCTAAGACCTGCTTCATCCTGCTCCCGTTGCTCTGTTAGTGTCCTCTATGCAACCACATCTTCATCTTCTCTGTGACCACAACTTCATCTTCTTTGCGACCATAACTTCATCTTCTCTGCAACCATAGAGTCCTCTCTCTGCACACGTCTGCACATCTTCGCAAATCCGCTCGAATCACAAAACTCATATTCGTTGAGATTGCGAAACCCATATTCGAATCGCAAAATTCAGACACGAATTGCAAATCCCAGATTCGAATTGCAAAACCAAGTTCGTTTGAAGCTCTGCAAAACCTAGATTTGATAGGAAAATTTTTTGGCCTCAAATTCAAAAGGAAATAACCAAAACCAAGGCTGCTCTGCAAACCAAATTCCTTCTGCAACTTTCAAGAGAGAGACAGAGGTTCTAGATAGGGAAAATTTGGGGCATGATTTCTTTTTCTTTTTTTTTTTTTGATCCATTTGGTGCACGATTATATATTCCTTTGTTTTCAAGAGAAGGAATGGAGTTGTCTAGAGAGAAGAGAGAAAAAAAAAAAAAAAAAAAAAAAAAAAAAAAAAGAGGGAAAAAAAAAAAAAAGAGAATTATTTTTTATTATTTAATTATTTTGGTTATTAGTCCGACAATGCACCAAATGCTACACTAAATTAGTCCAGCTTAGTCTCTTAACCTAGTCTAATCCAAGATACTCTGGTGTAACAAATGCACCCTAAAGGAGCCAACCACCAAACCTCATTGTTTCATTGAAAGGAAAAGATTTATAACTAATAGCACAAAACAAAGTAAACGACACCATCTGGTTTTAAGTCGTCTTCTTCCCTTGTAAACATTAAAACCCAGCAGCGCAGCGCACCAACCCCAAATACCAACAGGTTCAGAAGATTGGAGAGGCAGAATCTTCACTCTCAGTGGCCATTTCTGACGACCGGGCGGCCGCCCCTCCTTGCTCCTATGTAGTTTTGCCACTGCATGCACCCAGTAGGTGTTAGGTTTCATCATAAAAGGTCTTTCACATTTTAAGCAAGGTTCTAAAAAACGCTAGGCGCTAGTCGGGTAGCGGGTTGGCGGCTAGGCGGGGTCTAGGCGGGCGCCTAGGCGGATTTAGGTAAATTTCTTGTATATCTTGTAAATAAATGCATATTGACACTTACAAAAAATTATACTTGTATGAAATCCATGGATAAGATAATAAAAGAAAGATAAAATGCAAAAAGAGTATCCAACAAGTCCAAAACTTAAAAACACATTAAGCATATATGCCATATAACCATAGTGAGGAGTATTATAGGATGACACATGTACAACAAGTTCACAATTTTAAACCACTTAGACTTAGATAGGATTTTTTATTTTATTTTTTAATTTCATTAAAATAAAAATGAAAAACCATCTAGCACCGCCTAGCACCGCCTAGCCCCGCCTAGAGCCCATCCGATTTTTCCCACTGATTTGCAAGAAAACACCTCGGCTCACCACCGCCTAGGCCGTTTTTTAGAACATTGATTATGAGTGTAAGAATTCATTTAAGTTGTAATTTATTATGTCAACACTGCCCTTCATGTGTGACCACATCTTTCGTGGCTCATGTGTGCAACTGATTCCACATTCGTAACATCTTTTAAGTAATTAACAGAAGATTCTTCGTCAAGCTAAGGTCTTATTCACAATTGAAATGGTCACGGTCATAATCCTGCTCACAATTGAAATGGTCATGAGGTTCAAGTCAAGGTGAACCGCTTTGATACCATATGATGTCAAGACTTCAGTGTCAAGTATATGTTCTAACCATCGACATAGTCCAACAATTATTGGGTTTTATTACGAAAAAGAGTGGAACAATGCCATATTAATTGTAATATATTCTGTCCAAGTTTCTAATGTGAAATTACGTTCTTCAACACAACCTTCGCACACTCTTCTTCACCCTTCTTTTGGGTATGTATTTCCCCTCTATCACAGTATCACTAACATAAAAAGTAAAAACCAAAAGATTAAAACAGAGTAGTTTATCACCTAAATTTTTCACTTCCAACACACTTCTTCATTCAAGTGTGACCCATGATTGACATTATAAGACCCATTTATAACTCTGGTGACGACTGATGAGTATTTGCAAATTACGCATGCACTCAAGTCAAGTGAGATGACTAAACAGTACGAGCAGTCCCTTTTTATTAGGTCTTCTCAACCATCAAAATTGCTTGTGAGGTGTAAAGAGAGGAGATATTACTGTGGATGACGATGACAGTTTATATATTAGGTGTGCTACTGCAGATCGAGTGCAGACAACGCCCCACCCCCCTAAAAAAAAACCCAGGAATCATGTGAGTCTTTCGTGGTTGAGCCAAAGAGCTTTTTAGGGTTTTGGATCATGGGGACGCGACGACAGAGGCGGTTGTTTTTTGAACGTGAAGTAGGTTGGTCAAGAAAACCACTTTATTAGACTCACCAACCAACCATATGCAACTACCGCAGGTACTGCCATGCACTAATTTTGAACTGCCATGCACTAGTTTTGAAACTTTTGAAGCCTATTTTGTAATAATAAATTTTCTGCTCAACTGATTTGAGGACCACCCTCTTCCTAAGCCCAACAAAGTGACCATGTATCAAATACAAGACACTAGCTTTTGATAATATACAAATGTATTTGAGTATGTTTAAAATTAAAAAAATACTAATAAGGTTGACAAGTGATGAATGATTTGAGGTATAGCATATAATTTGACCCAATTAAAATTTTGAAAAATTGCCATAGAATGACCTTTTTGGTTTTGGTTTACGACTGTATTTTCACCCCAAGCATGTCCATCATTTAAAAAACAAAAGTTAAAACGAAGCTATTTTTTATTTGAATGTGAGCATCCGTCTTAAAATTAATTAGCAATAGATAACTAGGTCTAACATCTTTTAGTATGTTGGACTTTTGGATCATTCTGTGTGGGTTAGCCATCAACACGAACTTCCGTTTGTCATGCCATCTGGTGTTTAGGGTACAAAGATCAAGAAAGGAAAAACCTAGCAATAAAAAGTAAAAAACCCTAGTTGGAATATATTTAAGGAAAGTCCTGGCTCATCAAGAATTTATGAGAAACTCCTCCTCAATATACTTTGTGATTAATTTACAGAATGTCATGCTGACGATCAAAACCAATCATATCATTAATCACTATCTAAAGATCATTTCTAAAAAAAAGATTGTTTAGTTATTGAATAGTATAAAACCAATTCGTCAGTATCAGTAAAAGTATTATGAATTGTCTATCTATTTACAATAGTTGACCGACTAAACGACTTTAGTTTTAATTGATTTTTTGTATAGATAATTTTTATAGAATGATTTATAATATATCTGGTTTCGATTGTAAGCGCGAAATTTCATGAATTGGTAACAAAGTATCTCAAGGAGAAATTTATTCTCAATCTTAAGGAGCCAAACTCTTTCCACATATTTAAATGAAACATTTAAAAAAAAAGACACAAAAACTGTAGAAAAAGTAGAGGAAGTATATAAAATAAAAAAGGCCATAACATTACTAATAAAGAGAAATAACATTAAATCACATTAGGACTAAGTGACTATAGTATTATATTTTTTTTAATTCCCTGCATCGAGGGCATGAAACGGTAAACAAGGCTCACGGATAAGATTAAATTAGTCAATAATTGGATATTGATTAAAAGAGTAAGGAGATAATCAAAGTAAGGAAGTGCACGTGGAAGAGCGGCAACACCTAGATTGAAAGATTCCCTTAGCTCTTTGTGTTCACACCTACTTTAATGGGCAAGATCCCATCCAAAATCCTTTTCACACCTGATTTTCTCATTTAGTTTGGTGGCAGTTCAAGCTCATGATTATTACAGGTAACATGGCATGCTAATTATACTTGATATTTATATGGTAACATTTCACTACAATGGAAAGTTTTTGAAATGTCAAATGAACTTACACTTCTATCTTAATTTTTCATATAAATTAAATTTCAAGCAATTTGTTATATCAAGTTTGGAAAATCATTATTTGATCATATGACATATTTGATTATTAAATCTAATCTTTACAATCTAGCTAATTGATGTACTTTTTAATTGAAGCTAATATATTAGCGATGTTGCCACAATTGTTAAAATTGACTCTTAAAATAAATTTTAGTGACGATTACACATATTTCCAACATGTGCAAGATAAGCCGATGAATAAGATTATTCTTATCTTTGACTTATTTAAGAAAAAATAAATCAGAATCAAACTCTTATCGTGCAATAAATAAATAACAAATATAACAAATGATCTACCAATTGAACTAAACGCTCTCCCCATTCTTATCACTGATAATGCCAAATGAATTGCACCATAATTTTGATCTACTTTTGTAAGTAAATACATATTATTGTTTGTTACAAGTATGATATACACACACTTAATTTTATTTCTCATACACCTTATTTAATTTTCGATTATTAGATCGATGAATTTCAAATTTTCAACGAACATAAATTAACAAAATAAATAAATAAATACAAGTGTGAATAGCATCACTCATTTGTTATTATTGACGCGGATTGGTGATGGTATCATCCCATATCTTTCAGTTGGAACCGATCCCTAAAAAGGACCCACGTCCGAAGGATGATGATGCTGAAGAGGTCAAACTCCCACTACTAGCCACGTAGGACAACATGTCATCCGACGTGGCAACAAATTAGGTTTGACTCTCCTCTCATAAAACTTTTCCTTTTTCCCATTACCTTACCACCTTACCCCTCACGAGCCTTTTAATAATTAATTTCCCTGTCCAATCCTCACCCCTTTGCGGTGTATATATAACACAAACTACATCTCTGCATTTGCTCTCCAATATTATTCCGTTCATACAAAAGAAAAACAAGAAAAAATGGGAAATTGCATAGGGCATGATTCGTCCATGAAATGGGCAGGAGAGGATTGGGGGTGTCTAGCAGATGGAATGAAGGGTGACGATTATCGCGATCAAACGGACGTAAAGATCATGAAGAAGAACAACAAGAAGATTGCAGAAGCGAGCCAGATGGATTCATTTTGTTCTACAACAACAGCAACAAGAAGTAGTAGTAGTAAAGTTGGTGCAGCAACAGAGGTGAAGATCAAGATCACAAAGAAGCAGTTGGAGGAGTTGTTGGGTAAGGTGGAGTATAAGCAAATGTCAGTTCAGCAGGTTTTGGCTCAGCTGATTAGGGTTAGCGATGGCTTTGAGACCCAGCTGCAAAGGTCTTGGAGGCCTGCTCTTCAAAGCATTCCTGAGGTCAATTAATTTTGCCTTTTCTATATGTATCGGGTTTTTGTTGTTAATATGGGGAAGAGTAATTTTCTTTCTTAAACATATTTTGTTCAATATTAATGTACATACTCTAGAGTTCAGAAAGAATCTGAAAAAAAAAAAAAAAAAAAAAAAAAGAGTTCAGAAAGAAAAGCTCCAAATTGTTTTGCCTCTCTCTAGATCTCTCTCTCTCTCTCTCTCTCTCTCTCTCTCTCTCTCTCTCTCTCTCTTTTGGTGACACAGGGAGGAGGGTGGCCCTAGTCCGCTCTTCTCAAGCTCTACATCAATCTGGAAGAAGAACTTACATGTAACGAGTTCATTATTACTAGGGTCATCGGATCTAATAATACAATATTTAGAGAAAAACTTACACATAACATTGAATTATTATATTAAAACGCCACAATGAGAGTGAACCCATTCATTGTAAATCATTCTCCTCCCTAGATATAGCTATAATTACTTTTCTAATCATTTTATTTTAAGAAAGAGCCTCCTCTTAATTATAAAAGGGACCCAACAACTACCTTTGCTACAAGAGCTGGTGGCTGCGACCTGTGAGTATTTTCTTAATGTGGTAAAGCTCCTCAACATATTGGTAAAGATAAAACCCAAAAAAAGATTAAAGGTTGTTTAAAACAAAGAGTACCAAACGGCCCAAGACGATCCCCAACACTAAGTATATGGTTCCTTATCAAACCTATTCCTAAACTTGTACAACGAAAACACTAATTTGATTAAGAAACAACAATGCTCTTGTAGCAAATTGTTGGGTCCCTTTTATAATTAAGAAGAGCCTCTTTCATATAATGAAACGGTTAGAAATGAATCTAATCTTACATTTAACAAGTTCACAATCGTTTAATGTGAAAAAACTTTCTTTAGCTCATTGGCCTCAAGTTTTATTTAACGTATAAGCTTTGTTGATTGTTTTTAGACCAAGATGCTCCTCAAGTTCGACATATATACATACATTCAGCTCAGATCAACTCTTAAAACCAACATGAATCCACAAAGGCGTATCTAATTCATTAGCCCCACGCTAATTCAAGCCATTCTTCACTTGATAGTTTTGAAACTTAAGAGCAACTCCAATACACTTGCCAAATGGTGTCTGTTGCTAGATATGTAAAGAGCCACATAAGATAAATTAGTTTCAACAGACTCAATTAACAAAATTATTAAGGATTCTAACCAAAATGATCCCTAAGATTGACATCATTCCTCATTTTGCTATGTGACAATGAAATCAATAGAAATGGTCTCTGAGTTTGTCTACCGTAAATTATTTTGGTTTTTCCATGAAAATCTATTAATATTCTTGTAAAGGAAAGGAGTCTGTTTGACAAAGATACACTAAAAAGGTGGTCCCCGTGATCATTCTCATGACAATTTAACGAGAATATTAACAAAAAATTTCACAAAATGACCAACTTGATTTACAATAGACAAACTCAGGAATCACTTCTATCGATTTTCATTATGAATGATTAAAGTGTAGAGTTATGTCAATCTCATAGATCATTTGAGATAAAAAGCCTTTATTAAATTTGGAATCTTGAGTTCACTCTCTATATCTATGGACTTGACACCACCCAGCAAATACTCTTTTTATTATATTAATGTGTCTTGTCCACAATCTCCTTCATTTATCCAATAACAAAAAAATAAACATGGGACCAACTTACCTCATATTGGATATGAAATAATATTATAACTCAACTTACGAATTTATTGGATTCCAAAATTGTGAAGTAGCAAATTTTAGCCTTCAAACTATCACGTATGTTAACAAACTTGTATTTGAAGAGATTGTTAGAAATGCTAAGTGCTAGTTCAATTTATCCAAAAAAAAAATCACGAAACTCTGCAAAAGAACCAACCATCCCTAACAATCCGGTCGCCTGTACCACATTTTCTTCTATTTTTACGGTCTCATCGCTCAAACTATACCATTCACTATCGCTTTGATAATTTGGAGATACGAAGTATAGATTAAGAAAAAACCAAAACTCTATGAATATTAGTCATGGTTCATGTAGTGCAATTGTGGTTTATAAACTTAAAAAAATGTCACATACTTATCACGTCATTAATTAAACAACAGACCAGACAATTTAATAGACAAAAAAACATAAACTGATACATTTTAAAAACCTCATTATGTACGAGAAAATTAAAATATCATAACTCGGTTTGAGTATGAAGATTTGTAAAAATATATAATTAGCCCAAGTAGTTATTCAAAGGACCCAGTCAGAACCCTAGCCCAAAAAGTGATGAAGGAGTGCAAAGCACATCTTCTGATTCCTCCCCGTTCACGCCGCTCAAAGTAGAACTTGTCAGCCCGCCAAAAACAAAAAATTGTACAGACAAAAAAGGAAATTTATTTTGGAATCCTCTCCAGTTTCACCAAATCCAATCCCGCCCCATAAACTCTTTCAGTTTCGCTCATTTTCCCTCTCCCTCCAAATTTCAAGACCCAAAATCGATTTCAAATGACCACTTAGTACTAAAGTCTAGTAGTTTTCCTCCTCACTTGTAAGTAAGAGGTCATTGCTTCGTTTCTCATCAAAGACGAATTTGAACCATATTATTGTTGTCTATTGTAAGGCTAAACCCACCACCTCTCCTAGTGTAGATAAATATCGTTTGTTCAAAAAATATAAAAATAGGTTTCATAGGAACAAACATGGAATGTAATTTAGGAAGTTGTTAACTGGAAGAACGTAGTATTTTTTTTGTCAGATTTGCATAATGTCATGGGTTTATTGATGCGGTAAGGGGCCTTTTTGCAAAACTAATGCTTTTTGGTAATCTGGGTATTAGAGTTATGTGCAGTGTGAAATTTTGAGATGGGAAAATGGGTAATTCTGGTTGAATCGAAAGGAATTTTAGGGACAGCAGCATAAATAGGGATTTAATTTGGTAAATTTTTGGTTGAACAGTGGGTTTTTTTAAATAGTGGGGATTGTTAGCTGTTTGTAAGCAGCACAAGCAAACGACATGAATAACGCTATGGCAACCAAATATCGTCGTTATATTAACAACGTTATATTAACGTATTGATACTAAATATCAACATCATATCAATAATAATAATATAATATCAGTGAAATATCTATATAGTATGAATGTCGTTAGCACGGGATTAATATTCGGTTGCAATATCGTTGTTCTTATATGCACACCTTTATTTCCAACCTTTAATTTGAGTAATAAAATAAGGGACAATGATTGTCTGTCCTCCCACTTCCGGTGCCCTCCCGTGCCCTTCTGTTTGTGTGGTCACGGTTAAGCTACATCAACATTTTATATTACTATTCATTTTTGTTTTATTATCTCTATAAAAAAAAATAATATAAAATGTTGACATGGCTTAACCGTGACCACACAAAACAGAAGGGCACGGGAGGGCATCGGAAGTGGGAGGGCAGACAATCTTTGTCCAATCAACGAATAAAAATTAGCAAGAATGTGTATGACGGAAAAAAGGTGTGAATCATTTTACAATGTTAACTCGAAGAGCTTTCTAACCTACACATTTCTGCCCCTAAAATGGACCCATCACCGTCTTCGATCGCCAAGTCCGCAGCTGCATACTCACTACGCGAGAATCGATCAAAACTAAGCTAAAGAAAGTTCAAAGATGTTATGAGAAAGTATCAGGCTACATTTGATGAAAGATTCACAACCTTAAGCTTTTCCAATCACGGAGGTACAAAGTAATTTATTTGCCACATAACAAAACCACATACAAAAACAATTCATCCGGTACAAGGGAGATCATTTTCGGTTCTCGCTTTCGGAACACTGTCTTTCCCACAACAGAAATGAAAAAGGAAGAGTCCCCGAAGACAACCTTTTACACAACATTTTATGCTCGAAAAGAAAATTCACTATCCAACATGGTCAGATGATTATGTTTGCAACAAAATGTTCCAATGACTCCTTCGCACGCTTCAGCACCTATGCTCCGTATCACTTTGTGAGACCTCATCAGTTTGCTCAAGTCGATGACACAGGTCTTCGGTGGAAGGACAAGCAAAAAACTTGGTCCATTATTGACTAACATGTTCTTGTGTAGCTACCTGCTGCCCATCTATTCAAAGGCGTAAAACGTGACTACAAAAGATGTACAGTTGTCAGAACAAACAAGAAACTAAGCCTTTAAACTTTGCATCGTTGCACTCATTTGTGATCAGAAGTGTTCTGCTGGTTAGATCCCTTGTGGTCCTCTCGATTAGGAGCCCTGGATCTGAATATGTGTTTGCACATCCTGAAATGATTAGAGTAGCATGATTAATTCTAGAGATTGAAAACCAAATGTAACAGCAACAACACAGATGGAATTAAGTGAATCGAGAAACCGGCAGGAAACTAGGCAAATGCGTGCAGTGCATGTAAAGGAGCGAGTTACTCCAATCACAATAATTACCCCCGATGTCATTTGTTTCTTATTTAACCCATCAAAGTGTGATATATTACATGCTACCACCTGGTTAGATAAATTTTCAGAAAGGATTGATTTGGCTGGCCAAACAACTTATTGAACTTGCAGTCCTACATTTAAAAGGTCTTCACATACCATGTTGACACAATTAAGAACATAAAAACGAACATGGATCATTAGATTTATAGTAAAGTCAGAAACTAGGAAGTGCAAGAGAATTACGAGTTCAATTCCTCATTCCTGCTCTCTATATCACTTGACCATAAGACTGGGTCAACATTCTTTGGCAACAAGTCTTGTTGTTGGGTTTTTTCCCTAAGCCACTGCTCCACTTTATAGCACTCATTAACAACCTGAAACATGAAAATTCCATCGCTGAAAATAAAATAGTCATATTTATACAAGGCATAACTAACTAACTGAATTGTCATACCGATTCTCTATCCATGCGTGGAAGTGAATTCACAGCCATCCGGTAATCCCCAATGCACTTTAATAGATCCCTTGTAGCTTGCATTCTTGCTTCCTCATCCTTATATCGATTCTCAATTGGATCTACCAGCTAGAATAATCAAATAGACATCAAGAATGGATAAAGGTAACGGGGAACTTAAATTCTCAAATTTCAGGAAGTGGAGAAAACCTTCTTAAGATCTTCCAGCTTTGAAGTATAAGCATTTTCTGTTTCATCTTCTCCATCATCATAAAGCCATTCCTCTGTCTGCTGTAGGCTCCTGGAAATGCCCTCCCTCTCTTGATCACTTGTGAAGCTTCGATATGTGTTGAAGAGCTATTCACATGCATATCTTATGTTAAAAGCCAGCCCATGACAGAAAGTGGCAGCACGAACTAAAAGATCTACGAGAGTCCGACTAAGCTACAGTCAAACATGCTCAGCTATGGATGATGAGATGAACAGAGATACAACAATAAGAGACTGATATTTGGCCCAATGATATATAGAACTGGCGATCATCCCATACTATAAGACAGTTCAAAAATTTGTTTGCCAAAAGCCAATTCATAGTCTCAAAGCATAAATCCTAAAGTTTCCAGACAGCAATTTCAACATTATGTATTTGGATCTTCATCACAACATGAAAACTAATCTCTTGAGTTGCAATATATTAAACCGAGGCTATGTAGGGATTAAAAAAATTGGCCTCATAAACAAATACAGATTCCAATGTTGGAGTAGTAGAATGTTAGTGTTAAGTCCTTATGCTGCTTCAGAAAAGGTAAATGCCAAAACAATGCAAAGTATTTTAGCAGGTTGAATCACAAAGCCAAAGAACACGTGATGAAACAATAATACAGGCAATACCTTATTCCGCATCTCATAGACGTAAGACTCCAATGCATTCTTTTTGTCTTTGGTTTGTTCCATAATTCTGTCCTGTTGAGCTAATTGGAGCTCTTTGTCTAGAGCTTCGGAAAGTTCAGCCTTTGTCATTCCACCGTATATACTTTCACTAACAGGTATCTCTAGCCTCCTGCTAGCTTTATTGTTTCTTCCAGGATCACCCTGGAAAAGTGGACACCTTTCAATAAGTTTACATCTGCTCCAGAAACTTTAAAGAACCGAATTTGACAGAAACTTTGCAAAACCGAATAAGTATGCATTGCAGATTAAGTGCAAGCAACAAGATTACTGTAGATTAATTATAAGGGAATTATCGCATTTATTCAAGACTCAGATTTATCTCTAGTTCTTCCAGCATGAAGTAAGGGAAGAGTTGAAAACAAACTTACACTAGTATGTGAAGAGTTGTGCTGCATGGTACTTCTTTCAAATCCATCTGCAACTGCCTCAGTAGAACCAGAAGCAGTTACATAATCAGTGTCCATTGGATCCATTTTTGAATTGGCAAGACCCCTTGTAGAAGAGTCATCTCCATGTTCTTCCATCACCTGAAGCCATTATAAGATTTATACCACAAAAATTTTGAACATAAAAAATACTACAAAACACAGATCCTAGGAAGGAAACCAGTAGATGACAAATTTAGTAGTGTCAGAAAAAAAAAAATATTTACTTACCATAGCTGATTCAACAGAGACAACACCGTGGAGGTTTAAAACAACTTTAACTTTAACCCTTGTTTTTTCGCTATGGGAGCATTGGAAAGGGCCAATCTACATAAACAGCAGTCATTAGTTACAAAGTAGCAGTAATCCATTAATAACAGGTATTTTCATTGCTAGGTAAGCTTAAAAACTAAAAGGATCTAACTGGCATTTGCATAGTAAATATTTTTAATAGCGTTTTTGGTGACATTTCTTTCCCTCTCATGCCCACACAAAAACATTTAAATTTTAAACAGACGAATTGTTTAACATGTCAAAAACTGAGGTTGTCGCCCCCAAGTGTTCGATAAATTGTCTAACAAAAAAAATAAGATTTCCATCATGGCATCATCCTAGATTCTTATCAAGGCTTCAGAGATTAGACATGGAACTTAGCGCTCAGTGGTAACATGTTTGCCTTTGATTCACCTTCACTTCTCTCATGTAGTCATCCTTTATTCACATTTTTTCATGCACCTCCACCAATAAAATTCTCAGTGTCACATTTTCCCCTTAAAGATTAGACATTGAACTTAGTGTTCAGTGGTAGCATATTTGCCTTTGATCTACCTTCAAATCTCCCATGTAGTCATCCTTTATTCACATTTTTTCATGCACCTCCACCAATAAAATTCTCAGTGTCACATATTCCCTCTCCCAACCCACGGGAAAAAGGGGAATGAAGAGCATAATATATTACCGTAAAACAACAAATATCAGAAGATACACCAGCAGGGACTTCAGTGGGATTAGCGTAGAATGCTTTCAAATGAAATAAACTGCTTCGTTGAAACGTCAGTACTTTAACACTTGGAATGGGTTGCCCTTTTGGAAACAGGATGCCATTTGTCCCTGTGCAAATTGGAGCCTCATCTATTAAGAATGCTATAGAGAAAGGAATTGAATCTTGAACCTGCATATAGATCCGGGAAAACCATTACGTACATTGTGGGCAACTATCCAGATAAGAAAGACCTCTTACATATGCGTGTACATTTTATAATTAAAGACTTTAATCCCTTTGAGTCTAGTAGGGATTTTCGGAATGCACATCATATCCACAGCAAGTGCTGTTGTTACCTTCAAGGCTTCAACCAATAAAATCAAAATCAAGCAAACATCTTTAACGGATTATTATGCTTTCTTCCTTCTTAGGTGCTGCTAATATCCTTTTTTAAGGGGGTCCCTAAGCTTAAGCTTTGTGATAGGACTTTTCATACTCTCAAATTTCAAAAACCAGAACGGAAAAAGGGATGGGGGGAAAACAAACTCATTTCTTGTTGTATACAGGGCATTGCATACAACAGCACAGTGATGCATTGCATATGAACCAATATATCATGGTATTCTTAACTGAAATAAAGTACTGTATTTTGTGACCAAGATATGAAAAATTGTTTCAAAATACAAACCTCATATTCTCTGACTCGAAAAACAGGACTCAGCATTGCACATTGAAGAGCACATCCACGTGCTACACACTCACTTGCATTCAGTGTCCGGCGGGGTTCATTCCTGAACACAGAAGCTAATATTCTAGCAACCGCTGGGATCCTAGACCCTGACCCGACAAGCTCCACAGAATGAATCTTATCAGCAGTCAAACCTGCATCAGCTAGAGCTTTGCTACAAGGAACACCAATCCTCTCCAATAAACCTGAAGCCAGCATCTCAAAATCTTCCCTGTTAATGAAACCCTTTACATCTTTCTCATCCATTAAGCACTCAATATTAAGAGGTGCCTCAGCATTCGCACTCAAAACTTTCTTCAGCTTCTCACATGCTGCCCGTAGCCTGATACTTGCCTTGACATTAGAGTACACATCAATTCTGTACTGCTTCTTGAACTGTGCAGCAAAATGATTAAACAAGACCTCATCGAAGTCTCTCCCTCCCAAGCTTCTGTCAAAAGTATGAGATAGGATCTTCATTTGCCCAGCCTCAAATGATGCAATAGAGACCTGTGTATCACAGTGACCAATGTCAACAAATGCCACATAAGTTGGACTGGAAGTTGAGAAATCTGTTTTGTAAATCCCATAACTAAGAGCAGTTGCAGTACAATCATGCATCAATCTCAAAGGCTTCAACCCAGCAACTGTGGCAGCATCCAAATACGCATGTCTTTGCAAGTCTGTAAAGTACGACGGAATACTAATCACACAATCTGAAATGGGCATTTCCTGATTCTTCTCTATTAGATCTTTCAAATGTGCAAAAAGCATTGCTGTAACTTGAACCGGCGTAAATGTATGAGTCGCACCCAAGTACTTCAAATGAATCAAAATGCCACCATCTGGGGCTTCAGAAGTTTCAAAGGGCAAAATTCGAAGGTCATGTTGAACATCAGGCTCAATAAATTTTCTACCAATCAGTCTCTTCACTTGAGACACAGTAGATTTCGGGTTCATCATTGCAGAAGCAGCACCAGCAGACCCCAGAAACCTCTGCTTCTCACCAAAACAAACCACAGCTGGGGTTTCACGTTTCGACTCATCATTCAACAAAACATCAACTCCCCGTTGCTTCACCACCGCAATTACACAATTCTCATTTCCAACATCAAACCCCACCACACTCATTTTTAACAAAATTTCGACACCAAACCAACACACCAATTCAGTTCCACAAAACCTATGATTTGATCCCAAAACTGCAGACAAGCAAAGAAAAACAGAAATGTGATCAAACAAGCTTTCACTAACAAATGCTTAATCAATTTTTTTATTTTTTAATAATTGCTTCAAATTCCTAAGCGAAGCTAAATTTAGCCATCAGTACATTTCAATTTTCAAATATGAGGACCCAGAAACTCAAAATCACATCAGGATATTTAATTTCCTTCGATTTTCCCAGAAACCAAACAAAATTCAAATGTTCAATATTTCAAAAGCAAATCCTCGAAGTACTTGAACGAAATCTGATAAAAAGATGATCAATAAAGCAGGTGAGGAAAGTGCTTGCAGTACCTGTTTGAGAAACGACGTTCCGGAAACAATTCGAAGAACAATTTCAAAGAGAGGAAGAGTCTGGTCGAGAGAAAAACTCTGCCGTTTGCTCGCACTGCAAAATATACAGCGTCATATTTCTCCTTCATAAAATTGTGGCTTTTACGGGGGTCGGTTTGAAATTAATTATATTTTCCGGAATGCCTTTCTATTTTTCGTATTTTGAAAACACCACCATCATATTTCCGTTTTTTTTAATTTCAAAGTACTTTTATCTTCCCAATAGTTCGTGTGTGTTTGAATTCTATATGTAGGAATTATACAATTTGAGTTTAATTTTTATAACATTATTATTATATTGGTGCGAGTTTGATAAGTGTGAGTTGTAACCATTCACTTAATATTTCTTGCACATTCTGAAGTCTGATTTTTATAAAATTAAAATTAGTTTTCTGGCAAACTATGTATAGCCCAAAAAAGCTTATAAAAAGAAAAAAGTAAAATAAGAGACTAAGAAGTAGTGCTTGATGAAATTTCTTCTTGGCTAAGATTCGTTTAACCTATCACGTTTTCAGGGGATACTTGTCAAAGTACGAGTTGTTCTAGAGCAAGTACTTCAAGTGCAATTACCAACTTGCTCTAAAACAACTACTTCAAGTGCAATTATCAACTGCTCAAGATTCCGCATCTAATATATTTCATATTTTTTAAAGGATTCTATGGTACCTTTAAGTACCATTTAATTTAATAAAAGTTGAGAATTATCTGAGAGCATTGATTAAGTTTAACGAATTGTGTTTACCGTTATATACAATTCGTTTCAATAAAAATTAAAGATTATCTTAAAGATGGTTCATAAAATTAAAAATCGATAAATGTAGCTCCTAAAAATGAGTATGACAAATCAATGTGATCCTTCCGTTACAATTCTGTCAAAATTTATGTTATGTGATGACGTGTCACATAATTGAGTTCCACAAATCTAATTAAATAATTAAAAACATTTAAATAATAAAAAACAATTTTTATTTTTATATAATAAATAACTTTAAAAAATAGTAAAAACAAGAAGAAGATGGACAGTTCATCTTCTTCCTCGCCTCGCACCGAGCAACCACTACAAATGGAATCATTTGTTGTCATATTTTTATTTTTACAAATGGCCGAAAGAAATAAGGTGACGCTTGGATTGGTTAATATTGGTCAGGCGGCAAGGGAATGGGGGGCCACGGCAAGGGAAAGGGATGCTGGAGTCGTCACCAATTCTCAGCCCCACTCCCCCAGCCTGCACATCCGGTTGGATCAGCATCGGGGAGGATCCATTTCGAATTATCATCACCTGCGAACACGAGGACCGCAGGAACCCGGGTGCGACGGTGCCGTTTCAATGGGAGGAGAATGGTGGGTCGCTGGGTAGGAGTCTTCTTATTCTTTTCCTTTTTTTCTTTGTTTTCAATTGTATAAAATAAATTTTTAAATATTTTAAATCCACATGGCAATATCTAATTACATTGTGAAACCCACTTGTGTGTCACATCAGCATATAACAAATTTTTTTACAAACTCAGATCCTAAGCCTAAGGATCAAATGATCCGGACTGTTGAAATTTGATTCAACGGCTACAAATAGGGGGCATTTCTAAAAGTTATAATAATTATAACCGTTTGATCAAATTTCAACGACCCAGATCATTTGATCCTTAGGCTCATGATCATTAGATCCGGAGAGGATCTGAGTTCATTTTTTATAGAATTGTGACAGAAGTACCACATTGATTTGCGACACCCAATTTTCAAGGACTACATTGATTGATTTTCAATTTTAAGAGACCATCTTGATGAGGTGAGTCAATTTCAGAGATTATTTGTGATAAAAATCTATTATTTTATTAATGAGATATCTATATCTCGTGAACTTCTTGTTCACGTGTTTTTCTCTTTCTTGTTTCAGCATCTCCATATTCCCCTTTTTCGTCTCCAAATTATTCCTAAAACATGTTCTTCATCGTCTCCCATAACTCTTGTGAAATCCCTTGTACACTTACCGTACCTTGCAATTTCTAAATTTATTTTTTATTAATTTTTTATTTTGGATTTCTCATTTAAAGTTTATTTTTGTTACAATTATCATTAAAAACTTGTAAACCTTGTGGGGTCACTCTTAGTTTTTTGAATAGAGTTCAATCTCATAAGCGCATAGGCGAAAATCATTAACAAATTAGAGTCATAACAAAGGAGAAATAAGCGAGTAAAGGCAATGGCATTTTTGTCAACTACACATCTATATTGTAGGTCCCAGATTGTGGGAGTCGGCTTTATATTTCTAGAAAGGCTGACCCGCAAGATAGACTCGACAATATGTTTCATCTGTAACTCGACTTGACAGACTGGCTAGTTTTTTTTATGGCTTTTTTTTTTTTTTTGGCAAGCTCCGACAACGAGCCTCATCACCACCACCACTGTTCCAACAAATAGAACTCAATCAATTTTTGTCCAATTTGGCCACATTTTCAGGCAAGGTGGAACTCAACTACTCCTAGCTCCCCAATGACAAACTTGTTGTTTTTGTTCACCTCGACACCAACCATCACCACAATAGACAGCTCTCAACCCCAAGAATAGATCTCTAGATCCCATCACACATAGGTGTAGCCACGCCATGAAATTCCGACGAATTAGTGACTTCCACGATGATTTTTGCCGTCATCTAGTCAGTTTTGAACTCCAGTGAATTTATGAAAAATGTTCTAATGTTCGTGACCCTTCTTAATGTGGTATATTTTGAGCCAATTTGGTATTGTCGAAGTTCCAGCGAGATCTCGCCCGCTGGCCGTTGCGTGTGGCAACACGTAGCCTTGATGACCTCCTTTGTCTTTCTAGGTTTCGATGCCCTTAATTCATTTTTGATAATCGTTTGACAAGATTCAACCTTAGGAACTTAGTTTCGTAAGTGGCCACCACTTGACCTTTTTAGTGGGCAACGATCCAACCATTGGATTGTCATGAAATTATAGTCGTTGTTGAACTATTAGGTCGATTTAGCCATGCCCTGGGAGCGAAAAGTGTTGTGGTATAGTTACAACCTAACATCACATGTCAATTTTTAAGGTATCTCGAGATCGGGGCGTGACAAAGCTACTCTCATCTTACTCTTTCCAAATCGAGTTACCATTTTTTCATTCCATCTTGTTTAGGGTTTTCCGACAATGAAGATTTTTGGTGAAGGATATTACAATCATGAAAAGTAGATTATGACCACTACCAAGTTGAGGATGTATTGTCCTTCATTAAATTTTGTTACTGTTACAAACCTATATCCCATTGATTTTCCTTTTTCCTAACAACTAATTATTTAACTCACTAACGTCATCACTCTAATAAAAAGAAATATGCATATTTTCAAAACACTGGTGTTCACAAAACCACCCTAAGAAACCCAAAATCCATCTCCACCATCCAAAACTTTTATGACCGGCCCCTAATTTTCGTATAATTTTGTTCTCACTAGTGGAAAATGACCCAAATGTCCCTAAAATGGTGAGCATTGACTTTTGTTGACTTTGTCTTTCGTGGCACGTTTGACGTAAGGATTAATATATTTTTATAGTACTCGCTATTACAAACGTGTCATTATGTCGAGAGTACTCTATAATGACAGGTGTATGCAGTCATATACCTAGCTTGTCATTACTTTGAGACTATTCAGTAATGACATGATTATACTATCTAGCTTCCACTAGCTACTGCTAGTGCATGATATTGTATGCTATACCATCGAAATCAGTAGCAGTTGCTGTGAGCATATTTGGCATTGAGGCATCTTCTCAGTCTTTGACATATCTTTATCAAGTAGGTTATATACTCAATTTTATTTGTAGAACTAGTATTAGGCAACTATGCTCTTAACATATTGTTAAGCATGTAATAGAGAGTTACAGACCGATTAAGTCTTGCCTTTTAGAGATGTGTTGAAATAATTGCGATTACTTGCATGTGTCTTAATTTGGGCTTATCCTTATTTTAGGGGAAGTTTTGCCGAATTTTCGATATATTTTAATAGTTGATAACATTAGTTATGTTTTTATGCATATCATAACTTCGTCACCTATTTGGGTGATGGCAGCACACCTCAATTTCAGTGCCCATTGAACATCATGTTCAGGTTGTGTAAAAAACAGCCTAGGTAAGAGAAGGCCAGCCTTGGCCTGACTTGCAGATGAGGCATATCTTGCCTAGGCTTCTACCCAGGTGGATTGATGTCAGGTTAACATTAGGACGACGGTAATCCCGTTAATTAATTTTTTTTTTTTTCAACTGAGTGCATAAAATACATGCTCAAGAAAGTAGTTGGTTGAATCTCCAACTACAGTGCAAAATTACACGTGGTGCACTATAGGCCTTTGGATCTCCAACAACCACAATATCCAATGACAAGAATATTGTAAGTAGTGGGTTGTAAGTTGTAACGTCTTCCTGAAATATGATGAGTAAGACTAGTCATGACCCAAGTATTATAATCCTTACCCTACTTGTGTTAAACATATCAATTTTTAAAGGGTAGTGCTACCTACACACGCATTTTTACTTTTGACAAAACACTTTCACTTTTCGGCCGTTGGATCGAATAAAGTGAAGAAGATTAGCTACAAAAAATTAACAAAAGTATGTGGAAGTGAAAATGAGTGTGTGAGAATGCTCTTTTTAAAATTCCATTCAAACATTTTAATTTTTTCTTCCCAAAAAGGGTTTCTTTGGACTCACCACTTTAATTCTCATACATAAATAAGATAATGTCCCAAAAAGGGTTTATTGTCATGTTCTTGTCCTTATATCCACAGACCTATATATCCCAGTAAGATAATGTCATGCATCTTTCTAGGCTCGTCTCCTTTTTTCTTGCACGTTCTGTGCAGCTATTTCTCGACCACAAAAGTGTGCAGCAAGTTCTTTGGTAAGAACGTGTGGTGGGCCTTTGTCTAAACTCCTAGTCCTCTGTTTGGCTTCCACGAAATTTTTCTTTGAAAAGAAACGCACGCATGTTAAGCACTCTCAGCCCGAATAAAAGTTGGAGGAATTTCAGATTGTTTTGAAGCTGTCATACTTTGAATCAGTTTTGTTATCTGCAAAGATTCTAACTAGTAAGATTTTAGACGTTTCTTTGAAGCATCTGCATCTGCATTGTTCTGTTTTCATATTATTACTTTTCTATCTGTTTTGTTTCTTGAATATTATTCCTTAGAAAATTATTCGTTTTGACAGGGTTCCGATTACATGATGTTTTCTAGTATAATTTGAGTTTGATTGCATATTCTGTTCTATCTGTCCAGACAGCTTCTGTTTTCACTTCTATGAACCTTTGGTTAATGGAAAACACTGGTCGTCCTGACGGGTACCCATCGAGCATGGAGGAAGGGTAGCTTACATGTTCGGCCAGCATCTCTAAGCGTAAAGTATCTTCCTCCGATAAGAACTGACGGTTGGACAGCTGACGAGATTGACGAACACATTAGAATGGTACATGACTTGTATGTCCAACACCTTCCACAGTCACAGAGGCCTCTTGTGTTAGAAGAATTCACGAATGGTACAAAGTCGTAGTTGTGGAGGCTGTGGTACATTTTTTAGTAATCATCCATTCTTTAAATTACAATCCCCTATTAATTGTAAATCATTTAGTTTCGAAAAGGTGGGAAGCTTGTGGCTCAATTGATTAAGAGCAATAACCCGACACTAAGGTCCTAAGTTCGACTCCCCCTCCCCCAACATTGATTGTATAGAATTATTTTTAAAATGTAAAAGTATCTGTTTGTTGAGGGAAGAATAGATAAGGCATTATCATACGTAATGATGTTGTCTCTTATACCATTGTGTTTTGATATTCATCACATGGTATTAATTTGAGCAATTTTTCGGATTCGTTATTGGTGAGAATGTATAGCTGGGCAGAGTAAGAACTTAAAGGAGCTTCAGAGGGATCTCAAGCAACAAATATAAGCAGATTTTGATACTAGAGAAGCAGAAGATCAAGAAAACATGCAACGGTGACACCATTAACTCAGTTGTGTAATAGTAACAGTATTGGAATCTTGGTGGAAGGGGGGGGGGGGAGAGAGAGAGAGAGAGAGGAAGAGAATTGAGTAGACATGAGCTTGAATGCAAGCGCAAATGTTTTTAATTACTTGAGTTACAAGCCTACTGCTTCTTGATATGAGTATTAAAAGGTAAAGAGACCAACAAATACATGCAAATTGACATATTGTACATCATGAAGACTTATGTTGGGAGATTTGTAACTAAAGAGTTGTGGAAAACATATGTCCTCAAAGATTATGGTTCGAACTTTCTCGTACCTTAAAGTGTAGCCCAAGCACGAATGCTTGTGCGTGTTGTGTATGGTTGGATCACTTGGTGTCTTCCTTTTCCTTCCAATTTAGAATGGTTGAGTTGAACTTCTACTTTGTAGACACCTCACAGGAGACAAACGGGTCATCGAATAACGGTTTCGATGTGATATCGGTCAACTACTCTTTGATTCCTAAATTTGAATTTTATTCAAAGGCAAACAAAATTCATCTTTAAGAAGCAAGTTTAAGTTAAGTTGGAAGCTAAAGTACATCAAGGTTCATCTAGGTTCAAAGATTCTTTCCTATTTTTCTAGTCATAAAAATGAGTTCGTGCTGATGCGACAACTTGTGACTTAGGGCTGGTTTGGTATTACTGTGCTTTGAAAAAAAACTGCTTCTGCTGTGTTGTGAGAGTAAGCAGCTGTGAAATAAAGCAGCAGAGTGTTTGGTAAACTTTTTTGTAAAAGTGCTTTTGAAAAAAAAAAAAAGCAGCATTATAGTGTTTGGTAAACTTTTATGTAAAACAAATGTGAAAAAAGCCGTTTTTTCAAAGCTGGGTTTTGTAGCTTCTTGTTTTTGGCTTTTTTTCACCCAAAACTGTGAAAAAAAGCTGAAACTGAATGTTTACCAAACGCAAAAACAACTCCCAACTTTTTTTAATACCAGTTTTTTTTAGAATCACCTCAGTACCAAACCAGACCTTAATGATTGACTTTTGATCAACATTTGACGTTAACAACTCGTAGAAAGTAAGCGTTAACAACTTGTTGAAGGTGAGCGTCACATTCCTTATGGCCTAGAATGTTTTGTGCACGAGGGACCATGTGGGTCTTTCCAAACTTTATAGAAAGCGAATCGGTTTTAGTCGGACTTTGTTAAGTTCTAAGACAAATTCTTTAAATTGTTCCTAGTACATATTCAGTCGTGGCACGGTTGGGCACTCGGTCAGCTTCTAACCTAATTCTTATGACTTAGTTTTTAAAACCTTATAGTTATATGGTCTTAATAATCAATTTCGCATGCTCCTTAATGACAACATTTATATATTCAATATGGATGCCATAGGTGACACACAATTACAAGCCTCTCTAGATGCGTGAGAATATACATTTCATACTTAAACATATATTTGAATTATGATGAATGAATCTCATTGAACTGTTATGGTTAAAGTGAAAATATGAAATTAAGAAAATACAAAATAAGTGACCAAATGAGCCAGATCTTATCCATTTAAATTTTTCTTAGCAAATTTATCTCTATTCAACAGTTTTAATCGAATTCAAATTCAAATTCAAATCTTTATAAGCATCACATTATCTCTGTGAAAGAAAGTGAGAGAATTAGGAAGGATAAGAACAATTAACAACCCGCTTTTATGTGTCACCGCATTGTTACATCGTACAATGTAACATATCATATCTGTCAACTTTCCATCCTCCCACCGTAATTAATTAATTAATTAATTTATAATATAATTTCAGCATCGAAAGTGAAACGAACAACCACATTTTCTCCGAACTCAATGTTTGTTTTTCTCTAGAATCTTAGTTTCCCCACCTCGTCCCTTCCGCCCGATACAAAACAAAGCCCAAAACCGCAAAATTCCCAGATAGCATCAACCATTGAAGCTTTTGGTTCTCCGCTCCACGGCGTCGTTGCAACACTTGCAGAAGGTACTGCCAGTTTCTTCCCCGGTCTCTCTCAATCCCCTACCTCAGCTTTGTTTTTTTTTTTATTTTTTTTATTTTTCACTTGGGTTCACTTAAATTTAATCAAAGCTCAAAACTTGTCCTTGGGTTCAATAGCAAAGTTACTATCCAAGTTTTGTTGGGTATCCAAGTAAAAAATAAAAATAAAAATTTTAATTTGGTTTATCTATATTCTGAGTTGCTGTTATGCTCAAATTTGACCTGAAAAAAGAGGACAACAGATAAAAATGAATAAATACGAAAGTGTGGTTGTTTAGGTGAGTGTGTGGACTTAATTGCTTTTGTTGACCCCATTTATGAAAAAGTTAGGAATATATATTTATAACATTTCTCAGCAACCAGGCGGAATATTAGTTTTTTTATAAATAAAATAAAATATTTATGAATTTTTTTGGTTGAATCTTCAGTATTATTTTGAAATTACATATTCCATATGGCCATCTGTATTCAGTTCGAACTTGTATGCTGAAATTGGAAGGTGAATAATAAGGATCGAAAAGCTTCTGTTGCCTGGATTTTAATTTGTCTGTTGCTTCAGGTGTGTCTATTTTTTTGTGGTTTTTAAGTTGAGTCAATTGTATAAAATCAATGTCGATATAATTATTCATTTTGGTTCACTAGCATCTCTTGTGGCTTATATTTGCCTTTGCCTATTTCTTTTGCTGTCTTTCTGATGACATTTTGCAATCATGCTTATCCATTGATGTTGTTTGTTGATTCTAAAGCAATCATTTTTCAGTTATTAGGAATCGGGTTTGTCCGAAAATCATAATTGGCGAATGATTTTGTTTGTCGCTTGACTTGGCGCACCGGAAGCTAGCGGCTAGCCCTGTTCTATATAAGGGTATTAAATACTTAACTTACGAGGGACAAACAATTGAAATTAAACCAAGCTATGAGAATTTTGAGACTGGGGAACGTAAGAACTAGAGAAGTAGTTCATGACAGAATGTTGAGATAGTTGGTGCACAAGGGTTTTCTCTGTGTTTGTGTTTGAGTTATACGATTAACTCAACTGTCTCTTATACTATTTATACTTGGTGAAAGAATAAATATTTTGGTGTATGTAGAGTCTAGACAAGAATTTTTACAAGGCACTTGCTCGTAACATTTTCTTTCTTGTTCGTGTAATTATTTCTGTTGTGAATAGCAAAGTGGTGATTCTTTTGTATCTCAGTTTGCAGTTGTACGTCCTAACAAGTGGTGTCAGAGTTGGTTCCTATAGTGTCAGATTACTTTCTTATTCACCATTTGGTCAAGAAGTGTAGAGATAGACAAAACTAAGTAGTGAGTCAAACACACATTTGTATTTGGTGTCCAAGCTCTGCTTGTCTAAAAACCCACAAAACTTAATAAGGAAAGTAAATCAAACTTGACATGAAAAAGGAGAGAAAGGGGTGGACTTTCTCTTGGTTTTGGAAGAGTGGACCAAGCAGGAGTCCCACAACAAGCTGTTAGCCCTGTGGTAGAGCGCGTCTCTGATAATTGTGTACTCAAAAGAAGAAATCTACCCGTGAAAATAACTCATTATCGATGATTTCCTTATAAAAGTCCCTTTCTCTTCGGTTTTCCTTTTCAGTTAGAATTTCTTATTGGGTTAATGTTACTTGCATGTAATGCACTATTACATACTAAATGGATTTTTCATTTATTATCCAGTATCTTTTTTGTAAACATTTGCTTCCTTTTTGCTTTGGAAGTTTACTTCATTTTTAGAATCATGATTATTTAAATTATGGAATTTACAGGTTGTGGTTAAGTTTTAGCTTCTGTAGCTCAAGAACACTCAATAGATTCATTGCCTAGATTAAATGAGAAATATAGATCCTATTCTTAATGCTTTTGTTTTCGTTAATATTGTTTGATATGGTAAAATTTTAAGCTATTAGCAGCTGGCTTGTAGCTTGTGGAGGTTAGCTTACTTAAGTATTCAGCTTAATAATTTTGAGGACTCTGAAAGTCTTGGTGCATATGAATATGATTTCAGATTGAATCCAATATATCATTGACATGTACTTTAAATATCATATTCCATATCAAATTTCTCATTTAAACTCACTTTAAAGCCTTCGTCTTGCTGTAGGGTGGGAAAATTTGGGGGAAGAGGACGAGAGTTTGGTAAAAGTGCCTGAAGATGAGCCAGTCGGATCAAGGGAACACCCCTGATGGCTCGTCAAGTATCCCCATGAAGCGAAAACGTGGCCGTCCACGAAAATATCCCAAACTAGATCTGGAAGAGAATGCTTATGTGAGAAATGCTCCAAATCTGAACTCGGGGGAAAATGCTGGTACTGGTGTTCCTTCTGCTCCTCCTGGATTTCTAGGGAGGAATGGATACCAGCCACATCATGGAGCTCCCAGTAATGGTGCAGCTGATGTCATGGTCGGAACAGTTGTTTCTGGTGTCATTGATGCAACATTTGATGGAGGATATCTACTTAGTGTTAGGGTTGGCAACTCTGCCACCACTATGAGGGGTGTTATCTTCAAGCCTGGACATTACGTTCCTGTTTCAGCAGAGAATGACGTGGCCCCAGATGTTCAAATGATGAGGCGAAATGTGATTCCAATTCCAGCTGAGATCTCTCATTTCCATGGTTCGAGCCCTCGTTCTAGAGATGCCATTCGATCTGTTAATCATGTAGCATCAAAACGCAAACATATGGTTCCAGTGGCACCCCAAACTGCTAGCCCACTACTGTCCAGAGGCAACTTGTTGCCTGTTGTACTGCAACCTCGAAATTTATCTGAAGGGGTACCATTCACTGGTTTATCAAATTCTGTTGCACCAGGTGCTCCTCCTACCAATGGGCCAATGTGCACCATCCGGATGCCACTCGCCAATGAAGTTGTAAACCAATCTTCAGATCTGGCAACTTCAAAAGTTAAGCAGGTTCCATCAGTTCCTCCATCAAATGGGTCGATATCTACCAACCAGATTCCAAGGGTTGGAAATCAATCGTTGGTCTTCGAAGGTGGACAAAATGAGAATGGTACTTGTAATCAACCATCAACAGAGACGCTGAAGGCAGAAGCCAAATCACCGAGACTCCCAAATATACCTTTTGAAAAATTGGTTACCGAGGTAGTTAAGAGGATTGATACACCCTCACAAGCCCCCTCACATTCAACTGAGATGAACATTGAGGGTAGCAAGTCAACTGGCAGTGAGCTGGAGAACGATATGGATCAGCCTTTAGTAATTGAGCCTCTGCAAGCCATACAGCCTAAAGACTACTCTATACCACATTCAAAACCCCCCGAGGACGATAGAAATGGAAAAATGTCTGAGCTGTTGCAGGTAAAAGGACTCGTCTATTACACATCTGCTTTAACAATAGTAGTTAACTTAAAATGTCTGAAGATATACACTGATTCTAAACATCTCAACAAGTTTCTTTTTCTTTTGGCTGGAAAATCAACAAGGTTTTGCAGGAAAGCATGAGGGAAAGCGAGTCAACCACAGAGTCGAAAGCGAAGATGGATGAACCAAGCTAGACTGTGTTCGGAAATGAAGAATCCGATGTTTCAAGAAAACCTTCCGAGGCATGAAATGTTTAATTTTATGGTTGCCACCTTGTATGGATATTGTGTACATGCTTTGGTGATGGACATCAAGTCTTTGCATGATGTGGTAATCATACCTGTATGTGGAGTGATTGTGTTTTTAAACAAAGCATGTTGGATATTAAGTACATAGAAGGTTGTTTTCTTAAAATAGTTGCCGTGGAAGGTTCGTCTTTACCCATTTTGTAGTTTATTAACTTCTTGGATATGTTTACTTACCTGCTCTAGTACTGTCGAATTTCCCCAAGACATAGGATAAAAAAAGAAGTCAACAAATGTTTTGGTTTTTTTAACTGTTAGACTTGTTTTTTGTGTTTTAAACAAAAATTTAACGGTTAAAAAATTTGGAGTATGAGATACTTTGGAGCGTTGCAGAAAATTCTGGGTTAGAAAACACAAGGTTAAAATTCAAACCAAGCAGACAAGATCAATAATCCCGGACATGATTGAAAGCTAAACAACTTAAAAAGGGGACAAGGAAACCTGGGATGTCTCAGCATACGGTTGTTCCTCTCCTTCCAAATGAAGGAATTCAGAGCATTTATCATGGAAGTTTGTCAGTTGATATTATATTTTGTCTGGTCTATGGTCATTCATACCATGGAGAAGGATAGCTGCTTGGTAGTATTCAGTGTTCTTTCCTTTTTCATTTAACATACAATATAATATTTACAACCATTCCAATCGATCGACTGCTGACCCACACAAAACAATCCATTGCTGACCCACTCATAACAATCCACAATGAATCAATTTAGTATCAAAGTCAGTTTTCTCTTTATCCGAGTCACATTTGAGACTCGTAATTAAGTAAAGATTAAGTGTCGTTACATCAACTGATCATGTGCAATTATATAATGGTTCTATTTAGAAGTGAGCAATTGTACGAGTACCACTATAATTTCCATTATCAGGACCAAATAGATAAACAATGCTACACAGTCCTAGATGTTTCCACTTTTTGGCCAATCAACATGGTACTATATATGTAATTGAACTTTATAACATAATTGTGTAAAGATTAGTGAGTTTTTACCGACTAACACTATTTGACTTGTGATACTTATCTTTTCAATGTTAAAACTTAAAAGAGATCCAAAGAATTCCCCTTTAACTTAATTGTGTTCTTTTCTAGGGCAATAACGACCATTGCCACGCCGATTACACTATCCTAGCTACTTGGTAATCCAACTCGGACATACAAAATTCACCTTCAAAAATTGGTGCCGTTTTATTCCATGAGCCTTTAACCTACGTCTAACCAATAACCCAACCCTCAGATTATGGTTCCCAGGTTTATATAACATATTATATATATACACATCTAAACATGCACCACCAGACATTTTCAATGAAACAAAGACATGAAGCGGATTTGACAAAAACAAGATTGCATGCAAGCATACATATATAGAAAGTGGGGAAAAAAAAAAAATCGAAGACAGCAATATATATAATGGGATATTGATCGATTACGTACAAATTAAATGTAGTATATCAAGTAAGAACACTATTACATTAGATCAAAAACCGTAGTTTAAACAATATGATCGATGATACTGGTCAAATGAAAAATCTACAAATTACAACAACATAATTAAACAAGTACGTACAACAGGTTGATCCATATTAATTGTTCCAAAGGTCGTCCAAGTCTATCATGATGTCACCAGGGGTGTAGTCAAAAGTAAGAGGGGGAAGTTGATCCTTATCCATGATATGATGATTCTGATCAAGATTGGATGGACTAGTGAAGAAGCCACGGTGGGATCGGTAACAACGTAGTCTGGCTGGTGTTCTTGTATAACGAAGTAGTGTGGCTGATTAGCGAACCCAGTAGTAGCGGTACTCTGCGGCGGATCATACTGAGAGGAAACAGTACCACTACTTGGGTCTTGTGTACTGGAGTAGTAGTACCTTGTCAAGTCCGTCATAACATTACTCACAAAACCATTGTGCTGAAGAAAGTCTTCTTGGCTAGACATAGACATACCTAGTGAAGAGGCCATAGCTGGGTCTACGACAAAATTTAGCTCAGGGAGACATACGTAGGTATCTAGCGTCGCCATAGTCGTCATCGGTTCTTTTGTATCATAGTAGTATTGTGGCAAGTCTGTTACATTACTCTGCACTTGTTGCTCTTGATTGTCTGGCCCAGCCATAGCCAGTGATGAGGAAGCCACAGTTGGGTCTTGCGTAACAAAGTTGTGTTGCTGCTCAGCAAGCCTCAAGTTTGTAACGTTGAGAGGATCGCTAGTAGCAGTCGCCTGCTCCTGCTGCTGCGGAATATCATACTGATTAATAACCTCAGAGTACTGTTCTGGCTCACAATAGTAGTAACGTCGCTGATCCACATTAGTCACACTAATACTACTACTAGTACTAATTGCATTAATATTAGTCTGCTCCTGCTCCTGCTGATTGTAGTGATCGCTGTTAACCTCAGAAGACATGGGAGTAACATAAGATTCATCAATATTCTCTGATTGCATCCGAATCCTTTTGCTCTGGGATTGTACTACTCCAGTCTCCTCGTGATCATCCGCCTTTCTCTTTCTGTCAAAGTTCTTTCGAACCCGGCAGACTACATATTCAGCATCATTCGGGCGACTACTTGGGCTTGATTTAATGCGCATGGCCTGTTTAGGGTGAAGGCTGAACTCGTGCATAATCCAGCAACCACTTTCTTGAGGATACTTAGTATTCTTGTATTGATACCTTTTAAAGAAACCTATCGTCTCCTTAGTCTTGGGATCTTTGACTTTGGCCCCTGCGGTCTCGCCCTTCCATGTCCCAGACCCTATGGTGCGAGCCACTCGGGAACCCGTACCCTTGGCCGGCTTCAGCTTGGTGAAGAAATAAAGGTCTTCATCCTTTTCTAAATTCTGTCCGCCATTGTTATTCCATATATCTCTTGCCTCCATGCTACCATAAAGATCGATCTCAGGAATAACATTCTCATCCCTAAAAGGTGTGCCACGAAACTTGTTATACAGATAGTATCCGACTAACTCGTCGTCTCTTGGATGAAACTTGTAACCCACGGGAAAGGTATCAGAATGTGCCATAGATAAGGTAAGGTAGATATAGCTAGGTTTTCCTTCGACTTTCTTGACAAGATGGAATATTTATTGTGAGACAGATGGTACGACGTACGTAGTAGGGTTTAATATGTGGAGGAGAAGAAAGTTTGATTAGGGGGATTTCTTGGAGTAGTGAAGTGGGTTTAATGTGAGTGAGTTCTTTGCTTGCCCTCCAATATATAGATGTAGGGCACCGCCTCTCAATCATTTCCACTTAATTAGCATGCAATTTGATTCCGAGTAGATAGGGTTTCAATTTTTTGGTCGAAAAATCAGGGTTTTAATTATATATCAGAAATCTGTTTGGATTAGGAAAACTCAATACTACTAATAATTCAGCTAATGTAACCCAAAAAAAAAAGAAATTAACTAAAACACCCACCTCATTTTTATTTTTGTAAATTAACACCTAGCTCAGCTCATTACCCCTACCGTACTTTAACCCTCCGTTTGGATTAAAAAAAAAATATATATATATTTGACATTTAAAATTGTTGTGCGGAAAAGAAAAAAAAAACTTAGGATTTGGGACCTCGAAGTCTCAAGTTTAAAATCTATGTAAATAGTTATTATTTCTAAATTTTCATGAGGGAGCGAGGATTTTTATTTTATTTGTTTTTGGTGATCTGAAAATTTTTGATACAACTGTTTTCGGGTTTTATGTTTTGAATGTTTGTCTTGAGAAGAAGGGAGGAGGTGGAAAGACTAGGAACCAAGTGTATTTGAGAAGTATGTTGTTTCACTAATGATTATGCAAATTAGCAAGTTGTTGTGATTAATTTGATCAATCAACCACATAAACTTTTGCATTTTCCTAGCATTTCATCGAAAAAATTGGAACATGAAAATAGTGGTAAATTAAACTGAAAATCAAAGGAGCAAATTTGGGTTTAGTCAAGTGAGTTCGAGTTGTCTGCTCCAACTTCTATATCCAAATTTGAATCTCTCTCCCCATAAATTTAGATAAATTTGGTTTAATTATCTTATCATTTAAATGTAATGATTAAATTTACACGTGAGCAACACTTTTAAATCATGTTATGCCATGCTTTCGGAAGAAAAGTTGGGTGTTGGATTGTTCATCCGCTATATGCGCGTTATCAATAATTTAGACATAAAGACTAATCTTGGAACTTCAATGATAAATTTAAATCATCAGAATTAAAACATATAACGGAATCAGGCATCCAAAAACTTAAAATTGTCAAAAAACTATATATAATATTGTTGACCCTAAAAATTACAAAACCTACGTGGCGCGCAGGCCGAGTAACTAATAAGCTAACTACGTCCTTCGGTCAAATGCGGGGCGTGCCAACTCGTCGGCCGAGCTTGGCCGAGGAGTAAAATTTGTTGATGTAGCTTTGAGCGCGTTGCTGACTTCTTTAACTTGCGATTGCGACCGAGGAAGGAACGCTCTCGGTCTCTGGGTTCTACAGCCTGAAGACAAGGCTGCTAGTTCTACGAAGTTTAATATCAAATTCGGCTCTCAAGGTGCCGAATGTAGTAACCTGGTAACACCTCACTTCGCCGAGAAGGCTAATGAGATGACCTCTGCCAATAAGGATTTGAAAATCCTTCTCGACCGAGACTTGGATAGATAACCAGTCGGCCTCGACGCAGTGCTGTTTATCCAAACTGAAGGTGCTTCGGGAACGGCTGATTCTACGGCAACAGTGCTGTTTATCCAAACTGAAGGTGTTCGCCGGTTGCCTTCACAGTGCTGTTTATCCAAACTGAAGATGTGTCGGCGGAAAAAAGAAAATAAAAATCTCAAGATGTTTGAGAGGTTTTGCGCAGGGCAGTTGTGTGTTGAATTGGAGATCCTTGAATGGTGTTCGCAGCCTTGTATTTATAGAGATCTGCAAGCCAAAGTCGCGAAAATCAATCCTAATTGTACTGTGACTCTAAGTCTTTATTGCTCTCATCTTATCAAAATTTTGTTATCATCCTGCAACCTGATGCAATCATGCTTTGACTAATAACCTTTATCCCTCATTATCATAACCTTCTGCCAAAGACCACATGCATGCATGACTCCACCAATTCCTAGATAAGACCACGTGCACCAATCTCATCCATGAATTCCAAGTCACTTTGTTCTGAAACAACCACCTGGATATATCAAAAATTAGGTTTTAACTATCCTAGTTATTATTAAGATATAATATTACGATAAAAATCGAAATATTACTTCTCAATAATAACTAAAAATTATTTCAACCACTTTATCATCCAACGGTCTAAAATTCGCCTATTCAACGGTCTCGATTGCTCAGGCCGATGGTGTAATTTTGGGTCCAAACATTGCCCCCCAGTTTCCTTGAGCTTCGGCTCGTAAGCCGAATGGTTAAGGAAATTAGCGCAGTCGAAGAACCCTTATACCGCCGAAAATTAAGTGATTCGATGCAAACCAATAATCGTACGTTCCCTGACCGCGGCCTTGATCACTCGGCCAAAGTTGAACTGAATTCATTTCCCGTGGTATATCCACTTCATAGCCTGCTATGTCTTGAAAGAAACCTCGACGAGTTGGCCGAGCTCGGCCTAACATAATTCTAGCCCGGACACGGGTAAACAAAACACCTTTACAAATCCATTGTCATGAGTTGCAATAAGCATGTGCATGTCAACTGCAAGAAATAAGACAGGCCACGATTCCAGATGTGTCTTCGCCTAGTACTGTCAAAGGACCGAGGAAAACCAAATACGGTCGAGGGCCGAGAAAAACCAAATACGGTCGAGGGCCGAGAAAAACCAAATGGGGTCGAAGGCCGAGAAAAATCAAATAGGGTCGAAGGTCGGAAAAACCAAATGGGATCGAAAGCTCGGGGACTCTCGCCCACCGCTTACTCCTTCAAAGAAAGTTATACTTGTATGCATGAATTGATCTATAACCATACATCCATCGAGGCATGTATGCTCTGTCGTCCCTGATTCTCAAGGCCACATCCTGTCAGTCTTGTTTGAAGCTTGCGGTTGTGCAGTCAACGGAACCATTAGGTTGCTTAAAATGGCAACGGGTACATCTGCTATCGTCAAACTGGAAATGATCTGCAACTTCTCGACGAAGGCGACACCGAAATCAGTCAAAGATACTGAAGAAAAACGTCTGAAGGGCGTGGGAACTTCTCGACGGAAACTAGAAATAAATACATGCTGTAAATATTTTCCTTCTCGGCAAAAGAATAACATATGATGTTAAAAGCCTGCAGATGGACTTATATCTAAACCTCCACCGAATAACTTTCTCACCGAATGAGAGAGTGTGCCCACATGGAAGCCTACAATTTAAAGTGAGTGGCTTTTCATTAAACTTTTGAACCTGCCATTTGCATTTGCATGCCATCTCTCATTTTGCCTATTTTGATGTGACGTTACAGGCTATATATATATATATATATATATATATATATATATATATATATATATATATATATGCTTATATCGTTGCAGCATGGCCGACATATATACGCTAACACTGGGAAACATGGTGCTGACAAACTTTACACTTAATGTGGCTCGGCCAACTTCATTCGGTGGTCTCAAATGGAAACACAGCAAACACCACCATTTTACTGACAGCAAGCAGTCTTCGCAGTAAGAATGATCAAATTTTCTAAGAAAAATTTGATGCAAGGTATTGAAGTGATTTCTCTAGACACATGTCTCAATCAGCTGTTAACACCCAATCCTCTTTAATACTTGAGAAAATCAAATACTTCCACCGAATGTGAACTTGGCCTTGTACTCGACTCGTCGAATGGCCTTCTACAAACATCCCTCCTCGGCTCGGCTAATGGTCACGGCCGAGTGAAATTTTTTTTTTTTTTTTTTTTTTTTTTTTTTTTTACGGCCGAGGCCGAGAAAATCTGAGCCAGGGTCAAGCATAATTTTTCTTAGCAGCTCGGCTTGCATATATATATATATATATATAGTGAGCCGAGGTCGAGAAGCTCGGAACGAAGGCAAGCAGAAACTAAGTGAACACTGTTGAGCTCGACAAACACATCACTGCGATTTTTCTCGACCGAGACTATTCTACCGAATAGGTCACTAATATCATCATATTTGAGTCTCATCAAAATTCTCTGCTTACCTGCCCCAAGAAAGGATGCGGCAAAAGTGGACATCATGGTGACAAATGACCACCAAACAGTGTCCTCCCACGTCCATAGGCTGAAGCCTACTACCATTCTTCTCGGTAGTGGCATCCTAAAGAAACTATATATATATATATATATATATATATATAGGCTCAGTGCTCGTTGCCCCCCTATTTTCTTATGCATCGGCTCAAATAGCCAGATGAATAAGAAAATACATAAAAAATTGAAATCTAATGTATAGGAATAAAAGTGGCCGATCCACGAAAAGGAGGAGGCCAACGATGCTTTATTCCAAGTCGAGATCGTGTAATAACAAAATTTTCAAATTGATTTTGCTCTTGGCCGAATAAAGAATTTTCTCCAAATATTTGTAACTTGAAATTTTTTTTTTCATTTTCGGCCGCCGAATGTGTTGAACAATTATTATGCCCCACAAGCATAATTTCGGCTTTTAATTCAAACAACTTAGCCAAATGAGATTTCTCTAAATCGGTGTTATCACCAATAATCATATTGATTGGCGTAGTTTCGGCATCTAAAACCATGTCTCCAATTACCATATCAATTGATGTGGTTTTACGGTCCGAAGTCGTGTATCGGTATTGTTCGTCATTGGAACACTCCTCTAAAGAATCATTTTCTGAGTCAATTTTTGGCTAAAAAACTTGAACATTTTCTTCTAGGCCTACCACACTTTCAGTCTCGACCGAAAAAATAGGTGGCCTTTGTTCCTCGATCAAATTAACAATTTTCTTAGGCCGATGTCTGATTACGGCCGAAGCGGAAAATTGCCCCCCAGTCTTTTCAACCAACCATTCCTCAAATGGAATTGATTTGTAGTCAAAAACGTAAGGAAAATATTTTCCATCTAGCCAGGCATTAAATCGAGCCCTGTCTTCATTTACCCACTGCTCTTGCAGGGCAACATGAGCTTTTATTCTCAACATGTAAGCGAATGACTTTTGCAACTCTTTATGGCCACGAAGAACTTTTTCCACTTCCAAAGATCTTTTTCGTTCTTCATTGTGTTTTTTCAATTCCTCTAGGCACTCGTACAATCGGCTACGTTGAGCCAGATTGGAATCTTGATATATCATATGAACTTCGTAGTTTTAGCACTGGGTCCCACTGGGCGTGCCAAAATGTTGACCCTAAAAATTACAAAACCTACGTGGCGCGCAGGCCGAGTAACTAATAAGCTAACTACGTCCTTCGGTCAAATGCGGGGCGTGCCAACTCGTCGGCCGAGCTTGGCCGAGGAGTAAAATTTGTTGATGTAGCTTTGAGCGCGTTGCTGACTTCTTTAACTTGTGATTGCGACCGAGGAAGGAACGCTCTCGGTCTCTGGGTTCTACAGCCTGAAGACAAGGCTGCTAGTTCTACGAAGTTTAATATCAAATTCGGCTCTCAAGGTGCCGAATGTAGTAACCTGGTAACACCTCACTTCGCCGAGAAGGCTAATGAGATGACCTCTGCCAATAAGGATTTGAAAATCCTTCTCGACCGAGACTTGGATAGATAACCAGTCGGCCTCGACGCAGTGCTGTTTATCCAAACTGAAGGTGCTTCGGGAACGGCTGATTCTACGGCAACAGTGCTGTTTATCCAAACTGAAGGTGTTCGCCGGTTGCCTTCACAGTGCTGTTTATCCAAACTGAAAATGTGTCGGCGGAAAAAAGAAAATAAAAATCTCAAGATGTTTGAGAGGTTTTGCGCAGGGCAGTTGTGTGTTGAATTGGAGATCCTTGAATGGTGTTCGCAGCCTTGTATTTATAGAGATCTGCAAGCCAAAGTCGCGAAAATCAATCCTAATTGTACTGTGACTCTAAGTCTTTATTGCTCTCATCTTATCAAAATTTTGTTGTCATCCTGCAACCTGATGCAATCATGCTTTGACTAATAACCTTTATCCCTCATTATCATAACCTTCTGCCAAAGACCACATGCATGCATGACTCCACCAATTCCTAGATAAGACCACGTGCACCAATCTCATCCATGAATTCCAAGTCACTTTGTTCTGAAACAACCACCTGGATATATCAAAAATTAGGTTTTAACTATCCTAGTTATTATTAAGATATAATATTACGATAAAAATCGAAATATTACTTCTCAATAATAACTAAAAATTATTTCAACCACTTTATCATCCAACGGTCTAAAATTCGCCTATTCAACGGTCTCGATTGCTCAGGCCGATGGTGTAATTTTGGGTCCAAACAAATATATAATGGATAAAATAAATCTTTTGGCGAAACATGAATTTATTACATACTGTACTCATATGTCATAATACAAGTGAAATAAATGAAATATTTTCTATATTCCACATATTTTATGTGGAATACTCGCTTGAGTACCAGACACTTGAAAATATTTCTCGATCACATGGTAATTGTACTAGCCAATGACAAAAAGAAAGTTAAAGATAGAAACATGAGGGGAGGGGAAATTTCAAATCAAACGAATCAATACATTCATTGTTCGAATACTTTACAAAGCACTCTATCGTCAATTATGAACTTGAAGCAAAAACCATGAAACCCTCCCCTTTCGTACAAGAAAAGTTCATTTTTTCACAAGATAATGTAAAAGTTCGCCGACTTTAAGGTATACAAATAATGTTGGTATATTTCATTAATATATATATGGTGTTGCGTGCATAATGGGAGCAGCGCGTTGTGTGAAGAAACACAACCAAAGGCGGCAATGCCGTGTCTTTTGGCAAAAGGAGCATGGCTGCAGTTCCATGTTTCTGCTGCAGTGCCGTGTCTTTTGGTAAAAGGAGCATGGCTGCAGTTCCATGTCTCTTGGATGAAGAAGCACAACTAAGGGATATGTCCCTTGGTATGAAATCAGAAAGTTATGACTTCTTGCAGTTCCGTGTCACTAACAATGGGATTGCATCTTTTCCAGAAAATGAAAGATGCAGCAGGGTGTGACTTTGATTAAAAGATGCGTCCATTCGGTGGTAATGATGCAGGAAAGAACATGACTTTTTATATGCACACTTTGATCCATCTTCAAAGGGTTCCATAGTATCTATATATAGCCCATGTTGGCTGCATATTTGGATATAAATACAATTCTTCAAACAATAGTTTCTTATCCTTTTTTTCTCCATTAAAATCATACAGTTTCCTTTTTGAAGATTTTAAGGGAATTTCAGTTCTTGCTAAACTAAAATTCCAAACTTTGTTGTATCCTGGAAGTGATATGCTTTAGACCCGTTAGTAAACTCATATTAGCGTGGGGGCAAATATCACTTTAAGGAAAACGTATTAACGTGCCACAAAGTCATCTTTCTATCAAATTCTCAACCTTATTCTAACAATGTTAAAGTGATATTCGCAATGGAAAAGATGTTTGAAACTATGGCTTTGTCTGCAATGAACAACGGTGTTTTTTGGAAACTCGACAAGTTTGATGGAACCAATTTTATGCGCTAGAAGGACAAGATACGCTGGATGTTGACGGCCCTGAAAATTGCCTACGTTCTTGATCCAAATCTGCAACCAATTCCTGAACCTAATGATGCAAACACTGAACAAATTATTGCCAACAAAAAGAAGCGTGAAGACGATGAATTGATGTGCAGAGGACATATCCTGAATACTTTTTCAGATCGGCTCTACAATTTATTTTCTACAACTCAATCTCCAAGGGAAATATGGAATGCTCTTGAAGAGTAGTATACATCGGAGAAAAAAGGTACTGATAAATTTATCATGTTTAAGTTCTATGAATTCACTATGAATGATGGGAAATCCATTGTGGACCAAGTTCAAGATTAATTACTTTTGGTCACAAAACTTCATGAAGTCAAAATAATTGTTCTGGATGCATTACAAGTAGGGGCTATCATGTCAAAATTACCCCTGGTTGGAACAATTATAGAAAGAAGATTTTGCATATGGCAGAAGATATAGGTCTCCAAGATCTCTTGAAGGGGATCCAAATTGAAGAGGAAACTCGGAAATGAGAAAAATATTTTTCCTCACAAGACTTCACTAAGATTAATTATGCTGAAGGGAGAAAGAGTAAGTTCAAAAAGAACTTGAAAGCGAATAACCTAGGAAAGTTCACAAAGATATCTTTTGGCACCAACAGTGGCAAGAAAAATGCAACTTGCCACCATTGTGGAAAGAAAGGGCACTTTATTCGTGATTGCAAGTTCAAGAAAAATGAGGATGCCAAATTAAACAAAGCAAATATGGTAGAGGAAACTCATATTGAAGATATAATTCCTATGGTGTCTGAAATACAAATTGGCATGATCACTGAATTGAACATGGCTGCAGCTGTTAAATCTTCTGACTGGTGGCTTGATTCTGGTGTTACCATACATGTTTGCAATGATAGAGCACAATTCAAGATCTACAAAACCGAAGAGGATAGTCAAGAAGTACTAATGGGCAATCACAATGGTGCTAAGGTTCTTGGAAAATGGACTGTTGAACTACAATTCACTTCTAGAAAAAACAATGACTCTGACAAATGTTTTTCATGTCCCAGACATTAAGAAGAATCTTGTATCTGAAAATCTACTGTGTAAAAATGATATTAAAGTGGTGTTGAAAGCCGACAAATTTATACTGTCAAAGAATGGTGTATTTGTTGGCAAGGGTTATTCATTTGATGGAATGTTTAAACTCAATATCAATAAAGTGAATTCTTCTGTTTATATTGTTGACTCTTCTTCTACTTTATGGCATTCTCGTTTAGCACATTTAAATTATAGATCTTTAAAATATTTGTCTAAACATGGTTTAATTTCTTGTAAAGATGTCATTTAAAAATTGTGAAATCTGCACACAAGCTAAAATTACAAAGAAACCTTTTCAAAAAGTAGAAAGAAATACTGAAATATTAGATTTAGTTCATTATGATATATGTGAGTTTAATGGTGTTTTAACTAGAGGAGGAAAATGCTATTTTATTACTTTCATTGATGACTGTTCTAGATTTACTTATGTTTATTTAATGTCTAATAAAGATGAAGCCTTTGAGCTTTTCAAACGATATAAGGCTAAGGTTGAACACCAAAAGGAAAGGAAAATTAAAATCCTTAGGAGTGATAGAGGTGGTGAATATTTTTCAAATGAATTCTCTTTGTTTTGTGAAGAACATGGAATCATTCATTAGAAAACTACACCTTACACTCCTCAACAAAATGGCTTAGCAGAAAGAAAGAATAGGAAGCTCACTAATATGATTAATTCAATGGTCATAAGTGCAAATGTTCTTACATATTTATGGGGTGAAGCTCTTCTTGCAACATGCCATATACAAAACAAAATTACCTCTAAGAAAACTCATGTGTCACCATATGAAGTATGGAAGGGCAGAAAGCCAAATTTGGATTATGTAAGAGTTTGGGGAGTTTGGGGGTGTTTGTCGTTTTATAGGTCTCACGACCCTAAAAGATCCAAATTAGGTCCTAAAGGCATAAAAAGTATTTTTGTGGGATATGCCCAGAACTCTAAAGCATACAGATTGCTTGATGTGACTCAAATATCATTGTTGAGTCAAGAGATGTAGAGTTCTTTGAGGATAAATTCTATAATGACCCTAGTCCTAGTTCAGTTGAAGAACATGATCAACAATTAGTGTCGAAGGAAAATCCCAGTTCAGTTTCTGGCACCAAAAAGAGAAAGGAACCGGAAAAGGTTCTAGAACGTAGGAAAAGTCAAAGGGTCAGAAAATAAAAGAATTTAGGTCCTGATTTTATATCTTCAGAAGCCATTTTATTTTTGGTGGAAGGAAACAGAGAAAAGGTTCTACATAAAATACCCTTCATTTTAAATGTAGAAGGAGATCCTGTAACCTTAAAAGAAGCAATGACTTCTAGAGATGCTGCTTTCTGGAAAGAAGCTGTAGATGATGAGATGAACTCATTGTTATCAAACCAAACATGGACTTTGGTTGACTTACCACATGGATCCAAACAAATTGGTTGTAAGTGGGTGTTTAGAAGGAAATATAATATTGATGGTTCTCTGCAAACTTTCAAAGCCCGATTGGTAGCCAAAGATTTTAAATAGAAAAAGGAAGTTGACTACTTTGACACCTATGCACCAGTTGCAAGAATCACCTCCATTAGAGTATTGTTTGCTTTGGCATCTGCATATAATCTATATGTACATCAAATGGACGTGAAAACAGCCTTTTGAAATCGGGATTTGGATGAAAAGGTATATATGGAGCAGCCAGAAGGATATGTTCTTCCTGGTAATAAAAAGAAGGTTTGTAAATTAGTGTCACTATATGGTCTAAAACAAGCACCAAAACAATGGCATGAAAAATTTGACTTTGTCATTTTGTCAAAAGGTTTTAGACATAATAATGCCGATAAGTGTATTTATTCTAAATTCATTGATGAATATGGTGTTGTCATATGCTTATATGTAGATGATTTACTAATATTTGGGATCAACATGAAAGCTATATCCGAAACTAAGAAGTATCTAAATTCAAATTTCAAAATGAAAGATTTGAATGAAGTGGATACTATCTTAGGGATTAAAGTAAGGAGACATGATGGGGGGTTTTGCATTGTGCCATTCACAGTATGTTGAAAAAATGTTGCAGAAGTATAAGCATTTGCAAATAAAAGAAGCACCAACCCCTTATGACTCTAAGATCAACATGCTAGTAAATTCTGGCATATCAGTTGCACAACTTGAGTATGCTAGTGTAATTGGAAGATTGATGTATGCTTCGCATAGCACAAGGCAAATATAGCATTTGCTATTTGTAAGCTTAAAAGATATACTAGCAACCCTAGTACTTTACACTGGAAAACAATTTGTAGAGTTTTTGGTTATCTTAAAATGACTATTAATTTGGATCTATTTTATTCAAGATTTCCAGCGGTACTAGAAGGGTGCTCAGATGCTAGTTGGATTACTAGCGCAAGCGATAATAAATCCATAACAGGATGGATATTCACTATTGGGGGAGGTGCTGTTTCTTGGGTATCAAAGAAACAAATTGTTATATCACACTCCACTATGGAATCTGAGTTTATAGCATTAGTAGCCATATTCAAAGAAGCATAATGGTAGAGAGATTTATTGTTCGATATAGAGTTGTGGCCACAACCAATGCCATCTATTTCTTTGTACTGCGACAATGAAGCTACATTGTCTAGAGCTTATAGCAAAGTATATAATGGCAAATCTAGACATATTAGCTTTAGACATGAATTTGTCAAACAGTTAATAACACAAGGAGTTGTTAACATAACTTATGTAAGGTCAAATAAAAATTTGGCAGATCCTTTTACTAAGGGACTCTCGAGAGATATGGTACAAAGTACATCTAGTGGAATGGGGCTGAAACCCTTTACTATAAATCACCAGTAATGGTAACCCAACTTTGCCTAGAACATCACTAGACCAAAGTTCAATGGGTAATAAAAAGTTACTGATAAGTGGTTTGAATAAGCACTGGATAATTTATATAGCCTATTCCAGAATGCCAGTGCATACTGCTATGATATAGAGGGTGAAATTTAAATTCTTAATGAGGTATAATAATATAAGATGTTCGAATAGCAGGAACATATACAATATAAACATAAGGAGCGGTGCTGCTTCTACCAAGAGTTTTATGGGTTTTCTCTTGTAAATGTTTATGAAACCAGGATGTAGCACAGGACCATAATAGTGCTAACTAGATACAAAATTTTATCCAAGGAAGCTATAATATGATCATGTGTGTAGCATTTTCCTGCTTTGACCGATAAATACATAGTTTAAGGTATGGAAAGGCAACTATTGTATTTGTAAAAACCTTGAGATACTTATACTAATTGAAGGTTAAAATCGAAAGATACCTTTTTGTATGCATGAACATATGTGTATGATTAAAGTTTATGATAGAAAGATTAATTCATTATAATATTTCTAGTTTTATATATTTTGAGATAGAGGAGAATTGTTAGATATTTCCAAGTACATGAGCATATATATATATATATATTATTGAAATAGGGAAGGATTTTTGGTATATTTCATTAATATATATATATATATATATATTTATTTATTTATGGTGTTGCGTGCATAATGGGAGAAAGGCTGCAGTGCCTTGTGTGAAGAAACACAACAAAGCCTGCAGTGCCGTGTCTTTTGGCAAAAGGAGCATGGCTGCAGTTCCATGTTTCTGCTGCAGTGCCGTGTCTTTCGGCAACAGGAGCATGGCTGCAATTCCATGTCTCTTGGATGAAGAAGCACAACTAAGGGATATGTCCCTTGGTATGAAATCAGAAAGTTATGACTTCTTGCAGTTCCGTGTCACTAACAATGGGATTGCATCTTTTCCAGAAAATGAAAGATGCAACAAGGTGCGACTTTGATTAAAAGATGCATCCATTCGGTGGTAATGATGCAGGAAAGAACATGACTTTTTATATGCACACTTTGATCCATCTTCAAAGGGTTCCATAGTATCTATATATAGCCCATGTTGGCTGCATATTTGGATATAAATACAATTATTCAAACAATAATTTCTTATCCTCTTTCTCTCCATCAAAATCATATAGTTTCCTTTTTGAAGATTTTAAGGGAATTTCAGTTCTTGCTAAACTAAAATTCCAAACTTTGTTATATCCTGGAAGTGATTTGCTGTAGACCCGTTAGCAAACTCATATTAGAGTGAGGGCAAATATCACTTTAAGGAAAACATATTAACGTGCCTCAAAGTCATTTCTCTATCAAATTCTCAACCTTATTGTAACAAATAACACAATGAATGAATACAATTTGAAAGAATCTAAGGCTAAAATGGGACTTCAATGAGATGATTTTTTTTTTTTTGGACAAAAACGTTAGAATTTGATTACCATAACCAACTACTTGCAAGGATGCTAGATAAGTACATATGCTCCAGTGATCAATTTCTTGATTTGGAGGTAATAAGCACAAATTACAAATAATTTTAAACCCCTCTACTACCATCACAGAAATCAGACCACTAGAATGAGGAATTCCGAGATTGATATATCCCATAGACAAAACGTGACATACCAAGCACCGAAACCCTCACCAAAATCATCGTGAGACAACGAGGCTACAAAATTGCAGAAGCGATGACACAAACCACTTGCCGAAGCAATACGGACCAGTCATAAAAACTAAACTAAAAAAAAAAAAAAAAAGAAACAAAAGAACAAGGTGACATGTCCACAATGGAGATGCAACTGCAATTTGGCCATAGGCATGGGTAGTAGAAGGAAAGGCACATGCAGAAATGTTAGGAGGTGTGCGAGGCCAGCTGTAGCCGGGACAAACTGTGGAAGGGGATCCAGCTAGAGCCACCAAAGTCGTCGGAACACCACTACAATCCAAAAACTTGCATAAAACATGTTAGCACCAATAGCCGCTAGAAATTCCTCTGACCGGTGTTGGTTGCAGTTATGGCAAGAAATAGCGGCAACAACATGGATGGTAGAGGGGTTGCCAAGCCAAGACAACCCACGTCACTGCACCTCCATCCCCACCACCACGACGAACCCAAAGAGGACAAAACAATAGTTCCAAGGGCAGTGCCCTCGGAAAGTCCGAACAATCGAGAGAAAATTATGCTGGCAAATATGCACACCATCACTGTGGGTGCCCAAGAAGCTGCCACCGAGAATGCTCCTTGCGCAACCCCACCCAGGAAGTATAAGCTACACGAATCCGAATAAACGAAACCTCCGGTAGGCATGACCGCCACCAACCAGGCAAAAAGAGCAAAAAACCAAAAAAAAGCAAGTCAAATACCCACAAAAACAACCCAAAGACCAACCCAAAACTGCAGATCTAAGCCCAAACAAGGGAGGATCCTTGTACAACAATATAATCAGAGAAGTGGGTTGGAAGCTCGCAATAAAGCCATGAAAACAGGTTGCGCACAGAAGAGTGAGGAGAGAAGGTGCTGGGCAGACCAAGGAACAGAGAAAAGAGAGAAAACAGCGAGGGAAGGAGGTCAGGGGCGCATAAAGAAAGGAAAAAAATGTGTGGGTCGCAGCGAGAGGACATGGGGTAGGAAGCAAGGGGTGGAGAGACTAGGAGGGGGGGATGCTAGAAGGAGGTGGGAGGGGTTGCCGCCTGCCCAAGCCTAAGCAAGGGACCAGCGGATGAAGGTTTGCAAAGTTAGGGTTTGTGGTTGGAGGGAGAGCTTGAGAGCAAAATGAGGTTGGAGCTTTAAAATTTTGGGATACAACTTGGCAATGGCCCGGGAAAGGTTGCTGTCGTGTAGCCATGAACGGTGGAGGCACACACAGCTGAAAAGCTTGGCGAATTGTTAGTCCGAATGTAATTAGCCAGGAATCGGGTTTGTTCCAAAATCATCACTGGCGAATTGTTTTGTTTGTCACTTGACTTGGCGCAACGGAGGCTAGCGGTGGCCTATTGAGTTCTATGTAAAGGTATTACTTGTTAGTGTGACTGAATTCGATGGGTTTTGATCTAGAGGGAGCTGGACAGAAAAACAAAGATGAACACAACTGAAACCGAATGGTTTTTTGCTTCTTCTCTCTTGCAGAAGTTTGCAGAGGAATATTTCTTCTGTATTTCAAAAAAAAGCACTAACTCTACTTTTACATTAACTGATGGCCTTAACTTAGGACCACACAAAACACTACATTTCATCTTAGTCACTCATATATCTAATTACATGGATCAACCAACACATGGCACTCATGGCCTTTTACAAAATAGAACTTTACACTTTGCATCATTTTGCACAAGTGGATACACCAATTTAAGAAAACTTATTCTAAACTTTTCAGCTCAACACTTATAATTCAACACTCCCCTTTAAGTTTTGAGTTGATTTCACACTAAGCATATCCCTGAGATAGTTGAACCGATCCTTAGCCAAAGGTTTTGTGAAGATATCTGCTACCTGTTTTTAGTGGGACAATACACCAAATCAATGATTCCTTCTTGCAGTGCATCCTTAATAAAGTGATACCTTCTATCAATGTGCTTTGTCTTTTGATGGAACACAGAATTCTTTATGATAGCAATGACAGATGTGTTGTCACAGTGAAGAGGAGTAGCTACAGTTTGTAATTCTCCAAAATCTTCCAAAACAAACCTCTGCCATATTGCTTGAGTTGTGGCTTCTGATGCACTTATATATTTAGCCTTTGCAGTTGAGAGTGCAACACAGTTTTGCTTGACTGAAGCCCAGGAAAACACACCACTGCCAAATGAGAATGCATATCCTGATGTGCTTTTGCTGTCTTCCAACGAACCACCCCAATCACTATCACAGAAGCCAATTAAACAAGCTTTTCTTCCTTTCATATACTCCAAGCCATAATCCAGAGTTCCCTTGATGTATCTGAGTACTCTCTTTGCAGTTCCATAGTGTCTATTGGTAGGACAATGCATGTGTCTTGCTTGCCAATAAACTAGCTGCATACATTATATCCGGCCTTGTAGCAGTGAGATATAGAAGGCTTCCCACAATGCTCCTATACATTTCATCACTTGCAGATCCACTTCCATCATCTTTAGATAGCTTCTCAGTAGCTACCAGAGGAGTTGCGACAGTCTTTGCTTCATTTAAACCAAATTTACTCAGTCAAGAGCTTGCATACTTCTTCTGATTAATGAAGATGCTGGACTCTGTTTGAATGACTCCCATCCCAAGGAAGTGATGAAGAAGTCCTAAATCTGTCATTTCATACTTCATTTTCATATCTTCCTTGAACTCTTCTAGCATTGGTTTGCAACTACCAGTGTAGACTATATCATCTACATAGATAGAGACAATCAGGATATCTTCTCCCCTTGCTTTTATATATAGAGTTGGTTCACTCAAGCTTTTCTTGAAACCACACTGTGAGAAATAGCTGTCAATCTCTCCATACCAAGCTCTTGGAGCTTGTTTTAGACCATAGAGGGCCTTATGAAGTTTGTACACCTTTTCTTCCTTGCCTTTTACTACAAAACCTTAAGGCTGCTCAACATAGACCTCTTCTTGTAGAACTCCATTCAAGAAGGCCGATTTCACATCTAATTGATACAGTTTCCAGCTCTTTTGTGCAGCCAAAGCTATTAAAGTTCTAATGGTATCCAACCTAGCAACCGGTGCATAAGTCTCATTGTAGTCCAAACCAGGCTTTTGTGTATAGCCTTTTGCAATCAGCCTTGCTTTATTCTTCAACACTGAGCCATCAAGATTTAACTTGGTTTTGTAAACCCATTTAACCCCTATAACAGGTTTTTCAGTTGGTCTGTCAACAAGCTTCCAGGTGCCATTCTTTTCAATCATAAATAGCTCATCCTCCATAGCTTTTAACCAAGACTCATCTTGTTTGGCATCCTCATACTTCTCTGGATCCATGATACACAGATTACATTGAGCCAATACTTCATTCAGATTCCTCCACTTTAGTGGTGTATGATCAAATGCTTGATTGTGTCCTTCACTTAAGTTTGACATGCTTGAAGATTCACCTAAGATAGGTGATTTGGATTGAATTTGAGAGCCTTCAATATTAAGAGCTCTCCTAGATGGAGATAATATAGATGATGTAGGAGACAACACCATTCTGTCACTGCTCTCAGTACTTATGTCATTATGAATAAAACTTCCAGTATTAAGAGATGTTGACCCTGAGTTCTCTTCCCAATTCCAGACAGCTTCTTCATCAAATACAATGTCTCTTGACAAGAATAGCTTCTTGGATAGTGGATCAAATACCCTATACCCCTTTTCACAAGTTGCATATCCCACAAATACTCATTTGAAGCTTTTAGGTTCGAGTTTATGTCTCTGTTCACTTGGAGCATGAACATAACATAGAGATCCAAATACTCTCAGATGGGCTATTCCTGGCTTTTTACCGGAATAAGCTTCAAAAGGTGTGATGTTGTTCAAAGCCTTTGTGGGACATTGATTTAGGATATATACAGATGTATGCACTGCTTTTGCCCAGAGAAAATATGGCATCCTCTTCTCATGCAACATAGATTTCTCCATTTCAATCACTGTTCTGTTCTTTCTCTCCACTACTCCATTTTGTTGTGGAGTATATGCAAGAGTAAGTTGTCTTTGTATTCCTTCCTTTTCACAGAACTAATCAAATTCTGATGACTTGAACTCCCTTCCTCTATCATTTCACAGAGTCTTAATCTTGAAACCACTTTGTAATTCTGCCATAGCTTTGAATTTCTTAAAATAGTTGAATGCATCAGACTTATATCTCAAGAAATAGACCCAAATCATTCTGGTAAAATCATCTATACATGAAATACTTATTTCCAGCAATTGACTCAGTCTTCATAGGTCCACACAAATCAACATGAATCAGTTCAAGTGGAGCAATTGCTCTGTACACTTGATTTCTTGGGAATTCTTCTCTGTGTTGTTTACCAAATTGGCAACCTTCACAGACTCCATTGTAGTCTGCAAGTTGTGGCATACCATGTACCATTTCCTTGTCTCTCAACTGTTTGAGACCACCAAAGTGTAAATGTCTAAGTCTCATGTGCCAAGTCTCAGTAGAGTGAGTGACACTAGCTTTCAACACCATTTGATTCTCAGAGAACAAAGTCAGTGGATAACACCTATTCACTTTCTTTTTCACTCTCATAACCAAGCATTCCAGTGATGGACCATCATACACACTGCACATTCCACCTCCAAACACCAAGAAATATCCATGTTCATCCATTTGACCAACACTGAGTAAGTTCTCCTTTAAACCGGGAAGATACATTACTTCTCTAACATACTTTCTCCCTTTATTTGTATCAATAACCAAAGATCCCATTCCTGCAACATTCACAAGATCTCCAGTTGGCATTTGAACTTTGCCAGCTACATTGGTTCTGACCTCAACAAGCAAATCTACATTTCCTGTCATGTGATTGCTACAACCACTATCTATATACCACTTTCCATTCACCTTTGGTTCTGTGACTGTGTTGTTTGCATAAAACAGATTCCCTGTCATCTCCAATTGATTTGCATTATTTGCCTTTTGCACTGACTTGCCTACAGTACACTCTCTAGCCCAATGACCAAATTTATCACAGTTGAAGCACTTTGGTTTCCCTTTGTATTTACACTCACCAAAATGATATTTAGAACACACCTTGCACTGAGGCTTTGCAACCTCTTGACCCATTGACTGAGATGCATTTGCATTCTGATAATTGTACAGAGAAGATTTCTGTTGAAATTTGGGTTTTGATTCCCATTTCTTGCCTTTAGAATTCCAATTTCTCTGAAATCTAGATGAACCAGAATGAACACCACTCTTGTTCTGTTCCTTTGGATTCACAGAGAGTGAAGATAATGCTCTCTCAGTTGCATCAACCGTATGTAAATCAAAATGTTGTTCTTGACTCTTTAAGATTGCAACTACTTCCTGCAATTCTACAGCCTCTAGACACTTTGTATTTTCTATAACCAAACAGATAGAATCATAAGGTTTACTAAGACTAATTAGAACCTTCTGCACAAGTCTCTCATTCGACAGAGATTCACCAAATGTTCTTATCTGATTAATTAGATCATTCAACCGTGTAAGATAGCTAGATAAAGACTCATCATCTCGCATCCTAGCATATTCAAATTCTTTTCTAAGATTTTGCAATTTCACAGATCGTACCTGATCACCACCATGATATTCTCCGTACAACAAATCCCATGCCATCTTCGCTGACTTGGCATTGGCGATTCGAGGGAAGATTTGATCCGAGACTGCATTCTGAATGATTCCCAAAGCCTTTGTGTCTTGCATCAACACAGCTGGCATTTCTTCATCTCCATCATCCTCCGATGATCCTTCAGACTTCTTCTTCTTCTTCGAATCGGACGTTTTAACTCCCTTCTCCACCAGATTCCACAACCCATGTGATTTGAAGATTGTCACCATCTTGATTCTCCAGAACTCGTAGTTTTCACCGGAGAAAATTAAAGTCCTCACTTCCGAGCCTCCAGATCCAGACATGTTTTTGATCTGAATCGACAACCTTCACGGAGCTTCAAGAGAGCTTCGATTGAGCTCGATAACTTCACAGATTTACGCCCAGATTGTTAAATCCAACCTGGCTCTGAGGCCATGTTAGTGTGACTGAATTCGATGGGTTTTGATCTAGAGTGAGCTGGACAGAAAAACAAAGATGAACACAACTGAAACCGAATGGTTTTTTGCTTCTTCTATCTTGCAGAAGTTTGCAGAGGAATATTTCTTCTGTATTTAAAAAAAAACACTAACTCTGCTTTTACATTAACTGATGGCCTTAACTTGGGACCACACAAAACACTACATTTCATTTTAGTCACTCATCTATCTAATTACATCGATCAACCAACACATGACACTCATGGCCTTTTACAAAATAGAACTTTACACTTTGCATCATTTTGCAGAACTGGATACACCAATTTAAGAAAACTTATTCTAAACTTTTCAGCTCAACACTTATAATTCAACATTACTTACATAACTTATGACGGACAATTGAACTTAAACCAACATATGAGAATTTTGAGAACTAGAAAATGCAAGAACCAGAGAAGTTGTTTGTGACGGAATGTTGAGATACTGGCTGCACAAGGGTTTTCTTTGTGTTTATGTTTGTGTTTGAGTTGTACGATTAACTTAACTGTCTCTTATACTCTTTATAATTGGTGAAGAATAAATATTTTGGTGGATGTAGAGTCTAGACAAGAATTTTATAAAGCACTTGCTCGTAATATTTTCTTTCTCGTTCATGAAATTGTTTCTGTTGTGAATTGCAAGGTGGTGATTCTTTTGAATCTCAGTTTGCAGTTGTACGTCTACAAGTGGTGTCAGAGTCGGTTCCTAGAGTTTCAGATTACTTCTTAGCTCTTATTCACCATTTGGTAGAGAAGTGTAGAGAGAGAGAGAAAATCAGCAAGTGTAGAGAGATAGACAGAAGTGTAGAGAGAGAGAGACAAAATCAGGAATTGTAGAGAGATAGACAAAATCAAAGGCAGCCTAAAAACTTAGTGAGACAAACATACATTTGTGTTTAGTGTCCTAGCTAGCTCCGCTTGTCCAAAAACCCACAAAAGTTAATCAGGAAAGTAAATAAAAACACACATTCGTGAAAAAGAAGAGAAAGGGGGTGGAGTTCTCTTGGTTTTGGAAGAGTGGACCCAGTGGGAGTCCACAACAAGCTATTAGCCTTGCGGTAGAACGCGTTTCTGATAATTAATTGTGTAGTCAAATTAGGAAGAAATTAACCCATGAAAATGACCTCGTTATCGATGAATTTCTTATTGGGCTTACGGTTTACCTGCATGTAATGCACTATTTTTAAATACTAAGTGGATTTTTCATTTATTTTCCGTTATCTTTTGTAAACATTTGTTTCCTTTTTGCTTTGGAAGTTTACTATATTTTCAAAATCACAATTATTTAAATTATGCGAATTTACAGATTGAGGATAAGTTTTAGCGCCTCTATAGCTCAAGAATACTCATAGATTCACTTCCTAGTCTAGATGAGAAATATAGATCCTTTTCTTAATGTTTTTGTTTTCGTTAATACTAGCAAAGAACACCTCACACGATATTGCGGGATTGAAAACTGTATAAAATTTTGTATAGTACTATTTACATACAAAAGATTTAGTAGATAGTCCTATATTAAAAATCGTACAAAATCTATAAACAATTTGATTGTGATACATGAGCTCAATATGTGCATACCCCTCTTTACTTTGAACTCCCCTGCATACAATAACAACGAAGTCTTAATCCACAAAAATCACAGATAAAATTAAATAAAAAATTCCAATAAAACTTAATCACAAGTTTCATCTGGGTAATTATCAAATATCCAAAAAAAGAAGATTAAAAGAGTCAATTGAGAGAATTAGAAGAAGATTTAAATACTTACAAATAAAAACAAAAAATAAACCAAAATCAATATTAACATTTTCTATTCATGTTCATGGTTGTCTACATAAACATATTTGTTGATTACCCTTGTTGATTTGAAAGTTAAAGCAAAGGCTTTGGCCTTTTATGGCATATTAGATACCTCCCTTAGTGCAAAAAATAAAACGACATTGCATCAGCAGCAAGCTTTGATTTTCAGTTTTTATTTTTATTTTTTATTTTTTTATCAAAATCCACCTTCACCCCTTGACAAACTTGCAGAATATGTGATAAAATGTCTAACTGAATGCGCAGAACTCATATCAGAACCTGCAAATGACTAATGTCTTAGTCCTATATATGTTGTGTTATTCCTTGAATTTGAATACATCGTTTTCTCTAAAGTTGTTGCGGCCTTTAGAGTGCAGAATCTCTGTACAACTTGCATTTTGGACCAAGTATAGTGGCAGCATAAGCCCTTATCTCGCAGTCTCTGCCAGCACTCAGTCTTTCTACCTTCGAAAGCAATCGTTATGTTTTAAGATATATTAAAACGTGTCTTTTGTTGGACTGAGACATTTCATCTCTATTTCCTCACATCATCTCCCTGATTATTCAGCCATTTATTTACATCTGTGAAATTCAAATTCAAACTCAGCAGAATGCACACACCAAACTTAGATTAGGAAAACCCCCCAATTACCCAAAATCCCACCATATTTCCAGATGGACTCTACAAATTCAAAAACCCTCCACTTGCAATCACTAAAACCTATTAAATTTGGTATAATAGGTTTTAGTTTTGGTTCATACCAGACCTGTGGACCAGTTACTTCCCCCTATACCTTAGTTGTGGAGTGCACGGGAGTTGGACACCTCAAAATACAACTCCACCCAATGTCTACATGAGATTATCCCTTTTAGAATCAGTGGAGCTCTGGTTAGCTGCAACGTAAACGTTAAAACATTACCAAAAATTCAGAGCTATTTCGTAAAACTTTAACTCCCAAAATTTCAAATAATTCCGAACCGATAAACCTTTCAAAACCCTAAAAATCACAGATCGGAGATACTTACTTGTCATAGGATTTAAGCAGACTGGACAGCTGCGAGGAATTTTCGAAGGAGAGAGCGGGACCTTTAGAGGGGCACCAAATGCACCAATCCTCTCTCCTTCATCTCAGAAACCAAAATCACCCGTTGCATGCCTCGTTACAGTTCCAGCGAGGAGAAGGTTCTTTTTTGTTGGTTTGGTCGTTGTCACCAGCTGGGTCGCGGGGAGAGGAGTGAGAGGAATGGAGAGAAAGGAGAACGAAGAAAAAATAAAATATAAAATACATACAGTATGTATATGTATATATGTATATGTGTGTGTGTGTGTAGGATGAAGTGCCGATTTAGTCATGAACTATCACCTCAGTGAAAATTTTAAATCCTTAAATTATTTTTTTTGGTAAAATAAGTTTCTAAATTCATTAAAAATTGTTAATTTCATCCATACTATTATATTCAAAGCTATTTGATCCAATTTTTCGTCAACGTATATCACTTGACACACTTTAGAGTGTAATACCGTCATTTTCTCGCATATAAGCTCTTAACATTTCATATAGGTTGCGAATCTAACGTCTAATCTACCCTCCAAAGTTAACTCCATAATCTACTCTCCAATATGTATCACGTGTAAGTAATGTGACTTAAATTGATGGAAAATTGAATATAGTAGTTTCGAATATAATATTAGGGATGTAATTGACATATTTTATAATTCAAGGACTGATTTTTTCTGAAAAAAATAGTTTAGGGAGCTAATTTTCACTAAGGTGATAATTCAGGGACTAAATTGGCAGTTCACCTTTAATTTTAAGGAAAACTAATGAAAAAGACTTGAAAATTTTGAGTTTTAACGAAAATGACAAAATAAAGGGTAAAGTGAATAGTCCCAGGATTGACTTTTTAGTGTAAAAATATGATTTTTCGTTAAAGTGAACAGTACCAAGAGCTTTTAGTTAAAATTGCCTTAATTTTATGGTTGCCACCTTGTATGGATATTGTACATGCTTTGGTGATGGACATTATGTCTTTGCATAATGTGGTAATCCGACCTGTATGTGGAATGATTGTGTTTTTGAACAAAGGATGTTGGATAATAAGTACATAGAAGGTTGTTTTCTTAAAATAGTTGTAGTAGAAGATTTGTTTTTTTTACTCATTTTGTAGTCTATTTGAGGGTGTTATAACTTGTTCGATATATTTGCTTATCTGTTCTATTACTGTCAAATTTCCCCAAGACATAGGGAATAAAAAAAAAACCTCAAGCAAGTTTGGAACAAAAGTTCCATGGTGCATCGGAGTGTAGAATAATTTGGGTTTTTTACACGTTAAATCTTGGTTAAAAAACAAAAATCATTCCACAAGCCAACCAAAAGGCTTATATGAAATACAAGCTAATTTGAAAATATTTCTACAATTCACTTTCTCCAACCTTATCTTTCATTTCTCTATACTCTATATGTATAATGAACTTTGCAACATAATTGTGTAAAGATTAGTGAGTTTTTAATGACTAATTATTTGAATAGTGATACTTCTCCTTGCAATGTTAAAACTTAAAAGAGTTCCAAAGAGTTCTTTTAACTTCCTTTTCTTTTCTGGGTCAATAACGACCGTTGCCACGCTGATTTTACTATCTTACATGGTAATCCAACTCGGACATACAAAATTCACCTTCAAAAATTTGTGCCGTTTTGTTCCATGAGCTTTTAACCTAACTCTAACCAATAACCCAACCCTCAGATAATGGTTCCCAGGCTTATATAACATATATATATATATATATATATACACACACATCTAAACATGTACCCAGACATTTTAAAAGAAACAAAGACATGAAGCAGATTTGACAAAAACAAGATTGCAAGTGCATGCATATATAGAAAGTGGGGAAAAAAAAAATTGAAGACATCAATATATATAAAGGAAAACTAACGAAAAGTAAAAAAAAAAAACTTCCCTTTTAATGAAAAATCATTTTTAAAGGTATAGTGAATAGCATCAGGGAAATGTATAAATGTGGTTTTTCGTTAAAAATGAACAGTACCGGGAGTGTTTTGTTATATTGATCGATTACGTACAAAATAAATGTAGTATATCAAGTAAGAACACTATTACATTAGATCAAAAACCGTAGTGTAAACGTTTTCCCAAAAAAAAAAAAAAAAAAAAAAACGTAGTGTAAACAATATGATCGATGATACTGGTCAAATGAAAAATCTACAAATTACAACAACAGAATTAAACAAGTACAACATGTTGATCCATATTAATTGTTCCAAAGGTCGTCCAAGTCTATCATGATGTCACCAGTGGTGTAGTCAAAATTAAGAGGCAGAAGTTGATCCTTATCCATAATATGATGATTCTGATCAAGATTGGCTGGACTAGCTAGTGAAGAAGCCACGATGGGATCGGCAACAACGTAGTCTGGCTGGTGGTCTTGCGTAACGAAATAGTGTGGTTGATTAGCAAACCCAGTAATAGCAGTCTGCGGCGGATCATACTGAGAGGAAACAGTACTTGGGTCTTGTGTACTGGAGTAGTAGTACTGTGGCAAGTCCGTCATAACATTAGTTACAAAACCATTGTGCTGAAGATAGTCTTCTTGGCTAGACATAGACATACCTAGTGAAGAGGCCATAGCTGGGTCTACGACAAAATTTAGCTCAGGGACACATACGTAATCATCTGGCATCGCCATAATCGTCATCGGTTCTTCTGTATCATAGTAGTATTGTGGCAAGTCTGTTACATTACTCTGCATTTGTTGCTTTTGATTGTCTGGCCCAGCCATAGCCAGTGATGAGGAAGCCACAGTTGGGTCTTGTATAACAAAGTAGTGTTGCTGCTCAGCAAGCCTAGTTGGCAAGTTTGTAACGTTGAGAGGATCACTAGTAGCAGTCGCCTGCGGAATCTCATATTGATTAATAACCCCAGAGTACTGTTCTGGCTCACAATAGTAGTAAAGTGGCTGATCCACATTAGTCACACTCATACTACTACTAGTACTGGTTGCATTAATATTAGTCTGCTCCTGCTGCTGCTGATTGTAGCGATCGCTATTAACCTCAGAAGACATGGGAGTAACATAGGATTCATCAATATTCTCTGATTGCATCCGAATCCTTTTGCTCTGGGATTGTACTACTCCACTCTCCTCGTGATCATCCGCCTTTCTCTTTCTGTCAAAGTTCTTTCGAACCCGGCAGACTACATATTCAGCATCATTCGGACGACTACTTGGACTTGAGTTAATGCGCATGACCTGTTTAGGGTGAAGGCTAAACTCGTGCATAATCCAGCAACCGCTTTCTTGAGGATACTTAGTATTTTTGTATTGATACCTTTTAAAGAAACCTATCGTCTCCTTAGTCTTGGGATCTTTGACTTCGGCCCCTGCGGTCTCGCCCTTCCATGTCCCAGACCCTATGGTGCGAGCCACTCGGGAACCCGTACCCTTGGCCGGCTTCAGCTTGGTGAAGAAATAAAGGTCTTCATCCTCTTCTAAATTCTGTCCGCCATTGTTATTCCATATATCTCTTGCCTCCATGCTACCATAAAGATCGATCTCAGGAATAACATTCTCATCCCTAAAAGGTGTGCCACGAACCTTGTTATACAGATAGTATCCGACTAACTCGTCGTCTCTTGGATGAAACTTGTAACCAACGGGAAAGGTATCAGAATGTGCCATAGATAAGGAAGGTAGATATAGCTAGGTTTTCCTTCGACTTTGTTGACAAGATGGAATATTTATTGTGAGGCAGATGGTACGACGTACGTAGTAGGGTGTACTATGGGGAGGACAAGAAAGTTTGATTAGGGTTAAAGGGATTTCTTGGAGTAGCGAAGTGTTTAATGTGAGTGCTTTCTTTGCTTGCTCTCCTATATATAGATGTAGGGCACCGCCTCTTTATGATTTCCATTTAATTAGCATGCAATTTGATTCCGAGTAGATAGGGTTTCAATCTTTTTTGGTCGAAAAATCAGGGTTTTCATTATATATCAGAAATCTGTTTGGATTAGGAAAAGGGTTGTTTTATACACACCCACAATGTTATGAATCTACCCCACATCCAAAAATTCTTCTAAAATTTCAACTTTGTCCCTCACATTTCTGAAGCTACCCCACCCTAAAATAAAAAAGAAACACCAAACATCTCCGTTCGACGGGCACCCATCCCTAAACCCCATTAGCTTCTCATCTCCGACCTCTCTTGTTCTCTCTCTAACACCCTAAGTCCCCAACACCCAAACTCACCAACCCCGTTTCCAAAGAAAATACAAAAGAATGTAATAGTCCTTCACTTCAATTAAGCAATGAAAATCCCCAAATTCTAGGGGTTGTATACTCCCATAGAATTGTAGAAACATGCAATTACAAAATGAAATTAGAAGTGCAGAAGCATAGATCAAATCAACAAGCACTAGCTGTCTTGGCAATTGATACTAGATATCAATTACAAAAAATTCGTACCAACAAGAAGATGAACTCTAGAGAAAGGTGGTGCCATGGTGAGTGGATGGGTGTGAGGTGGTTGGCTGCCTTCAAATAATTAGACTGGTTGGATTTTCTTTTTCTCACCTTAATTCAAATAGAGGTAAAAGAGAAAGTTTACGTGATAAATTTTAAGTGTGGGGTGTCTTCATAAGATTGTGGGGGTGTGGATAGAATCTCAATACTACTAATAATTTAGCTAATGTAACCCAAAAAAAAAAAAAAGAAATTAACTAAAACACCCACCTCATTTTTATTTTTGGAAATTAACACCCAACTTAGCTCATTACCCCAACCGTACTTTAACACAATGTTTGGATTAAAAAAAAAAATTGACAAGTAAAATTGTTGTGCAGAAAAAAAAGCTTAGGATTTGGGACCTCCAAGGCTCAAGTTTAAAATTTATGTAAATAATTGTTATTTCTAAAGTTTCTTGAGTGAGAGTTTGTATTTTGTTTGATTTTGGTGATCTGAAAATTTTGATACAACTGTTTTCGTGTTTTATGTTTCGAATGTTTGTCTTGAGAAGAAGGGAGGAGGTGGAAAGACCAGGAACCAAGTGTATTTGAGAAGCATGTTGTTTCACTAATAGCATATGCAAATTAGGAAGTTGTTGTGATTAATTTGATCAATCAACCACATAAAATTTTGGATTTTCCTAGCATTTCATCTAAAAAATTGAAACATGAAAATAGTGGTATATTAAACTGAAAATCAAAGAGCAAACTTGCGTTTAGTCAAGCTGGTTAAAGTTGTTTGCTCCAACCTCTATATCCAAATTCGAATCTCTTTGGTGTAATTATCTTATCATTTAAATGTAATGAGTAAATTTACATGTGAGCAACACTTTTAAATTATGTTATGCCATGTTGTGGGAAGAAAAGTTGGGTGTTGGATTGTTCATCCGCTATATGCTCGTTATCAATAATACACAAAAAGACTAATCTTGGAACTTCAATGATACATTTAAATCACCAGAATTAAAACATATAAGCAACTTAGACATCCAAAAACTTAAAATTGTCAAACAATCTATATATATATATGGATAAAATAAATTTTCTGCTAAAACATGAACTTATTACAAATGTATTCACATGTCATAATACAAGTGAAAGAAATGATATATTTTATGTATCCCTCTATTAATGTAGAGATCAAGGTTTCAAGAACTAGAGAGAGAAACAGGTAGAGAGATAAGTCTAAAACTATTGTATTGATTTCTTAGTGAAGAAGCCATTACAATGATGCATGTATAGAGAACAAACTCTTTAACTAACTAACTAACTAAAGTTTACAATCTTGTGACAAGTGGCATAATCCTAGCCACTATCTATATCCTTACATGCCCCTTCAAACTCAGGTTTGAATGAGCCAAGCATGAGGTTGAAACAATGAGATTGAAAAAGTTGAGCACTTTGACCCTTATTGAGTATATCTGCAAACTGTTCTCATTCACCTAACTGAGAAACACCTTTTTCTTGATTATGCCATCCTTACTTTTATTTTGCATAGGATGTTAGCGTGAGTCAATATTAGGAAAAAAGGGAATGTAAATAATAGGAGTCCTTTATTAAGTAGGTTTGTGTATATGTTTTTGTTTCCTTGTAAAACTATGATAGCACATGTATATATTTCAAAACAAGTAACAGAAGAAAAACTTATTCCCGTAAAAGTTCTATTTGGTATCAAGAGCCAAAACCCTAGTTTTCTTTTCCGCTGTGCTTGGTTGATCTTGTTTCTGCAAATATTCTGCAGAAAACAGTGGTGCCGTATCTGTGGGGACTGCTGTGTATTGTTGCCGTGTGGGTGTGGTACTGCTGTGTGTGCAGCAGTCGTAAATCTGCGGTAATAGTCTTGTTGATTTGTTGAGTAACACCGAATGGACTCAGGAGGCAGTGGCGTGTTGAAGTTAGAGGGCAGTAATTCAACCAATAATCAAGTAGTGAATCCTGTCGTTATTCAGAGTGATGCGTCTGCTGTACCAAATACCGTAAAATTAAATGGATCGAATTATCCTCTTTGGTCCAAGGTTTTGGAGATGTACATCGCTGGACGCGGTAGGAAGGGCTTTGTGATTGGGATTACCAAGGAGCCTGCTGAGGCTAGTGCTGAGTATGAGCCGTGGAAGACAGGGAATGCAATAGTAAAAGAGTGGTTGATCAATTCCATAGAACCTGCTATCATGGGATTTTTTATTCACCTACGTACTGCTAAAGAAGTTTGGGAAGAGGTGGCTCGAACTTATTATGATGGTTCAGATATTTCTCAGATTTATGAATTGAAGGTTAAATCGTTCAGACTCCGTCAAGAGGGTCGGCCAGTTGGTGTGTATTATGCTGATCTCAAGTCCGTTTGGCAGGAGTTAGATCAACGGAGACTAATCAAGATGGTATGTGCTGTGGATTTCAAGACACTTCGAGAAGAAATTCAGGTTGATCGTGTGTATGCTTTTTTGGCGGGTTTGGATGATGTGTTTGATAAAGTACGTAGTGATATTTTACGTACTCAACCCTTACCTTCTGTTGAGGAGGTGTTTTCTGTTGTTCGGCGTGAAGCTCAACGACATGCTACCATGATGGGTGGGAGTAACAATCAAGGAGGGTTGCCGTCCATGGCAATGATCTCTCGGCCAGCTGGTACTCATCGTGCTAGTAATTTTTCTAATCAATCTTTAAATTCTCGACCTTTCAACCGAGAAAATAAAGATGATTTGAAGTGTACTTTCTGTGGACAAACCCGTCATACTGAGGATACATGCTTTGCTAAGCATGGGGTGCCTGATTGGTTTCCAGAGTTAAAGAAAAAATTGTGTGCCAAGGAGCGTGGAGCAGCCGGATCCAGTGGAGGCCGTGCCTCCCTTGCTGCGGCTACACCCACAGTCCAGGAAGCCGTGCCTAGTTATAGTGACTCCAGTCAGAATTTGTTGCCTAGTACTTGGGGTGACTCGTCATCTGACACAGGTACCGTGGGATGTGTTCTCTTAGCCTCCGAAAATCAGCACCATACAGGTTGGATTATGGACTCTGGGGCAACAGATCATATGACATATGATAAAAATATGTTTCAATACATGACCACATCTCACAGGAAAAATATATCAACTGCCAATGGTACTTTGGCACCCGTGTGTGGTGCTGGCACTGTGCATCTTACCCCCACATTTCCCCTACATCATTGCTTGCTTGTTCCTTCTTTATCCCATCATTTGTTATCCATACCACATGTTACTGAACAATTGGATTGTGTTGTTCTAATGTATCCATCATTTTGTCTCCTTCAGGATATTCAGACCAAGGAGATAATTGGGCGTGGCACTAAGATAGAGGGGTTGTACTATGTGGACGACGTCGTTTCTGGCAGAGCTAATGCGGTTCGAGCATCCCGGTCTAGTAATTTACAAGAAGTGTGGTTGTTGCATCATCGGTTAAGGCATGCATCTTTTGGGTATTTACGACATATGTTACCTAGTCTATTTAGTGGAATAAATGAATCAGACTTACATTGTGAAGTATGTATTCTTGCTAAAAGCCATCGGGCTTCGTTTCCTCCTAGTATGAATAAAAGAGCTTTACCGTTTGAACTTGTGCACTCTGATGTTTGGGGACCATCTCATGTTGTTACTTCTTCTGGGATTAAGTGGTTTGTTACGTTTGTTGATGATTGCACTCGTATGACGTGGTTATATGTGTTAAAAAATAAGAGTGATGTTGGTATGGTATTCCGAACCTTTTCTCAAATGATTCGGACACAATACTTATCTGTAATTAAAGTTCTTCGTTTTGATAATGGTGGTGAGTATCTTAATTGTGAGTTGTCGGAGTTTCTTTGTGATCAAGGCATTCTCCATGAAACAACCTGTCCCTATACTCCACAGCAAAATGGAGTGGCTGAACGAAAAAATCGCCATATCTTAGAAACGGCACGTGCCCTACTTCTGGGTGCGTCTGTTCCTAAGATTTTTTGGCCTGAAGCAGTTACTTATGCTGTTTACATGATTAATCGTATGCCCTCTCGGGTGATTGACTTTCGAACTCCTCTTCAAGCCCTCACTCAACATGTTCAGGTGATGTCTACTCATACTCTCAAGCCCCGGGTATTTGGTTGTGTGGCTTATGTGCATATTCCGAAAATTCATCGCACTAAGTTAGATCCGTGTGCCCTTCGATGTGTGTTTGTTGGTTTCTCATCTCACCAAAAAGGATATAAATGTTATCACCCTGAGACTCGGCATATGTATGTTACTATGGATGTGACCTTTTCTGAATCGGAGTTTTTTTATGCCCCCGTATCTTCATCTTCAAATCACCAGGGGGAGAGCTCTAGTGGTGATCTGGAATGGTTGGACTTGGGAGAAAATACTGTGGTTGATGCTGAGGCCGTGCATGCTGATGCCGTGCCTAATGCGGCAGTGATCATACATGCCGTGCCATATGCTGCTGAAATACCAAACATGCCATGGCATAAGTCAGAAGTTGCTGCCGAGAGCAGCATGCAGTCAGAAACAAAAGATGCCGAGAGTGATCTGCAGTCAGGGCAGATCATTGTCGAGCCTACTTGTGTAACCCCCTCTCTCTCTAGCTCCACGGTGCTGCCCAATGATTCTTCTCTGAATAAACCTGAGGTAAGTATTGTGGATGATTATGTAACTAATGCAATTACTGATGTAAATACATATAAGCTGCCACCGAGACAAAATCGGGGTGTGCCACCTGACAGGTTTTCTCCGGAAGGCAAAGTGAAGTATCCGATAGCCAACTATATCTCATGCAATGGTCTTGCACCAGAGCGTAAGACCTTGATAGACAATATAGAGGCTATTCGAGTACCAACTCGTGTGGATGAGGCTCTAAAGGATCCAAAGTGGGCAAATGCAATGGATGAAGAAATGTTGGCGTTACAGAAGAATAATACCTGGGAGGTGACGTTCTTGCCAGAGGGAAAAAAAACAGTTGGATGCTGGTGGGTGTTTACTGTCAAATACAAAGCCGATGGATCAATAGACAGGTACAAAGCAAGGTTGGTAGCTAAAGGATACACCCAAACATATGGTGTAGATTATCAAGAGACGTTCTCTCTGGTTGCCAAGATGAATACGGTACATGTTCTGATATCTTTAGCCATTAATATGGACTGGCCATTAAAAGAGTTTGATGTGAAAAATGCTTTTCTCCATGGGAACTTGGAGGAAGAAGTATATATGGATTTTCCTCCTGGGTACAGTGCTGGTAGAAGTACCGAAGTATGCCGGTTGCGTAAGTCTCTTTATGGGCTGAAGCAATCGCCTCGTGCATGGTTTGATAGGTTTACTCAAGTTATGAAAAAGTTTGGGTATTATCAGAGTCATTCTGATCATACATTGTTTGTTAAACGGAGACAGGAAAAAGTGATAGCCTTAATCATCTATGTAGATGACATGATTATTATTGGAGATGATTGTGATAAGATTTCAAGGTTACAGAAGAATCTTGCGGCTGAGTTTGAAATGAAGAACCTAGGGGATTTGAAATATTTTCTTAGAGTTGAAGTTACTCGATCTTCGAAAGGTATTTTCTTGTCACAACGTAAGTATGTTTTGGATTTACTAAAAGAAACTGGTATGCTGGGATGCAAGCCAGTAGATACACCTATTGTTGAAAAACATCATCTATGTGTGGATCCGAATCAGAAATCAGTTGATAAGGGGAGATATCAGAGAATTGTAGGGAGACTAATTTATTTGGCTCATACACAGCCTGATATTGCCTATGTAGTAAGTGTAGTAAGTCAATTTATGCATTCACCAAGTCTAGATCATATGGCTGCTGTTATGCGTATCTTAGCATATTTAAAGTCTGCACCTGGGAAAGGAGTTCTATATCGGAAGTATGGACATTTGAGGATTGAGGGGTTCACGGATGCTGATTGGGCAGGAAGTGTAGGTGACAGACGGTCTACTTCGGGATATTTTACTTTTATAAGAGGAAATTTAGTTACATGGAGAAGTAAAAAACAGAAGGTAGTATCAAGATCCTCGGCTGAGGCCGAGTATCGAGGGATGGCTCACGGCATTTGTGAGATTCTCTGGCTTCGAAAGCTTCTTGAGGGGCTTGGGTTCAAGCCAAAGGAAACCATGAGACTATACTGTGATAATAAGTCAGCAAGAGATATAGCTGATAATCCGGTATAGCATGATAGGACAAAACATGTGGAAGTTGATCGACATTTTATTAAAGAGAAGCTTGAAAGGAAGATTGTGTCAATACCTTTTGTGAAGTCAGAGGAGCAACTTGCAGGCGTTCTAACTCATGCAGTATGTAGTCGAAGGTTTGATGACTCACTTGTCAAGTTGGGCATGTGTGATATCTATGCACCAACTTGAGGGGGAGTGTTAGCGTGAGTCAATATTAGGAAAAAAGGGAATGTAAATAATATGAGTCCTTTATTAAGTAGGTTTGTGTATATGTTTTTGTTTCCTTGTAAAACTATGATAGCACATGTATATATTTCAAAACAAGTAATAGAAGAAAAACTTATTCCCGTAAAAGTTCTATTTAGGATGCATATTGAGTGGAGCAATAGGTAATACCACTTGAAAAAGATCTGGACTGAACTCAGGATCCACAGGGAGTGGAGGAGTAGGACTTGCAAGAATAGTATTGGACTGAGAAGTAATACTCTTTTGTGATGATATTGGTGTTTGAGGTAATGCGGAAGAAATTGATGGTGAAGATATGTTCTCACTAGGTAATGAGACTGATGGTGAGGATATGCCAGTATTAGATGATGTGGATGAGAATGAGAGTGGTTCCAACTAAGATTGAACTAATACATTTTCCAAATTAGGAACTGGAATTGATGGCAATGGCTGAGAGGAATAAGATACCATAGGTTTGTATTTAGGTAATAAAGACAAATAAGTATGGGGAAACCTAGACACATCAAAGACCATATGGCTAGATATGTAGAACTTACCCTGTAACACATCAAAACAAATAAACCCTTTCTATTTTGATGCATACCCAAGAAAAACACCTTGTTTTGGCTTGTAATAGAACTCCAAATGGTGAACAATTTTTCAACATTGGTGTAGGCATTCGATTTATGAGGTACATAACAACTTGACATGCAAGGGACTAGAAATGAGAAGGTAATTTTGCAGATTGTAACAATGTGACAGTTTTTTCAACAATGTACTTATGTTTTCTCTCAGCCAAGCCATTTTATTCTAGGGTATGTGGGCAAGTTTTATGATGAATAATACATTTACTGTGAAGAAAGGTTTGAAGTTTATTACTACTATATTCTCCACCACCATCAGTTTGCAAAGTTTTAATACAAGTAGAAAATTGAGTTTGCACAAAGGAAGAAAAGGCAACAAAGGTGTCAAAGAAATCTGATTTATTAACAAGAAGGAACAACCAACAATATCTAGTGCACTCATCAATGAGAGTCACATAGTACTTGTATCCATCAATGGAATTACATGGAGAACGACCCCAAAGGTCACTGTGTACAATTTCAAATGGAAGTACATATTTGTGTTCACTGGACTAGAATGGTAGTTTAGTAAACTTGTCCTCTAAACAACTATGACAAAGCAGAGGTACATTATTCTTTGTACAAGAAATTTGAAAATTATTTAGCATTATTGAGGATAGTATTTGAGGGGTGCCCTAACCTACTATGCCAAAGATTAGAGCTAACAAGTTGACCAAGTAATGCAGAAGCTTTAGGATTGCTTTGAGAATGAAATGGATGATGATTGGCAAGTGATAGGATGTGGTAGCGTCCATTATTGCATAGTCCTTTGTATAATATCCTCCCTATAGCCTTATCCTGAATCTAGAAACAATAAGCATTAAACACTAACCAACAATTGTTATCAACACAAATTCTATGAACTGATAGCAAATTGTGAGATAGCCTAGGTACATAGAGGATAGAATTCAGTTTTATTGGATGTACATGTGTTTGAATAATACATAGAGGATAGAATTTAGTTTTATTGGATGAACATGTGTTTGAATAATGGAGCTACCAATATGTGATATTTTCAAACCTTCACCATTGGCTGTTGGCACTATCTCATTAGTAGGGTAAGGAGAAACATGAGATGTTGCCAAAATTAGATTAACTAAAATTAACCCAATTATGTTTAAATTTTAATGCTCACAAGTGTACGAATCATAGTATACTTTAGTAGGCAAGCACAAGATCCTTCCAACTAAGATTGATATAATTCTAACTATCAAACTCAAATTTAATTGCACTTGAATGAAAAGTAACGTTGATTATCAGGAAGAAGTGTAAAGATTGAATTCTTGTCTTAAAAATAATGAAAAATAACAAGACAAATAAAAATAAAGGAATCGATATGCAACCAAGTAGAAACAAATTGTAAATGAAATGAGTGAATCGCTAGAGCATTCGATTTCACCATAACCAACCTAACTTTTTCCCATAATTAAATTATTAATGAATAATCATCCAAATTGACGGCTAGTTCCTCTAATTCATACAGTATCCATGGCATAGAGTACTATGTATATTTTTATGTGCTAATAATCTATGACATCTAGATTACTAAACACAAAGAATTCATTAACGATTGGGAACTAACTAAGAGATCACGTGAAACCTAATATATGGCATCTATATCAAGGATTTCATGGCTTCAATTGTAAGAAGCTAGAATTCAAATTCAGCATGGCATATACTTGAATTTGCATCAGATAAACTTGACCAAACAAAGTTGGTAGCTAATCAACGAGATAAAAATCAAGCGTAAAATCCACAGCAACAGAAACTCAATACGAATGAAAAGAAATAACAAACTGAGAAATTAAGCAATCATGGTTAGGCTACATCGTAGCTCTAGCAGAAATAAATTAGTTCAGAAACATAATCGAAATTGGTACTGAATCCATAAGAAATAAAAAGAAAATTTAGTTTAGAAAAAGCCTGAAAAATCCCCTGCACTGCGCACCTCTAGCTTGCCAATTCTGTCCTCTTTCCACTTGCACTGAATAGTCCTCTTTTCTTTTTCTTCTCCCTCCTGCTTCACTTCCTTTTCCGTAACCGATGAGACCTTAACGCCCATTTACTTATAACAAATAGCAGATAAGGAACTGAACAAAATTGAACTCTTCACCAGCTATTTTGTATACTAAAGCACCCATTAATTTCTTCATCGGTTACCATCACACTTGTGCCTCATATCTCTTTACTGCAGTTAGCCCCATGTTGCCTTCTTTATTCACTCTCTGCTCGATCAACAACTGAAATTTCATCTCCCAATGGTAGTCACGTGCTGATGAAAGGATAAGGAACAATCTTTTTGTGAGACAAGTGTTGTACTTTCCTCTTAATTTGTCATCCTGCATAATATTTATATAATAGAGTTGTATCACAACAGACAATATGCCAACACAAGAATTTCACTAATTCAACCATTTGATAAAATATATCATTTCTATACCAAGCAACATTCCAACAAACGCTTTAAGGAAAATAATATAGGATCTTTTTCAACTCCTTAATTTGGCCATCAAAACACAAAACTATGAAATTTCTTTCATTTACATGCAAAACATCACAAGAAAATGTAGTTATTTTGGGCCAAATAAATAATACAATTTGTGCTCATCAAGAGACAAATTACTGAGATATGCGATCATATGCTTTGTAGCACCCGAGTCTGTGAGCCAAATTTGTGGTTGTTGATGAGACGTGGTAGCTTGAGATGACTGAGAAATGACTATATTCATAGCTTGCATATTGGACTGAGGAGGAAATATTGGTGCTAAAGGAGCATATGCATTGCTTGACATCTGAGATTGCGCTTGCCACATATTTGGCATCCTTGCCTATCCATTTGTTTGGAGTGATAAAATGGAGCAGTATGGCCAAATGTATTAGACAATTGGCAAGAAACTTGCTGAGTAGAAGAACTTCCAAAGTACTGTGGTGGAGATGGACCAAGAACTCCAGAGAAACCAGGAACTGGGTTAGAAAACTGCTTAGAAAATTGTTGACTGGGATTAGGATTAGGATATCTATACCCTTGATTAAACTTTCCTTTACCCTTTTTGTTGTTATTAAAAGATCTATACCCTCATGAGGAACCAGTATAACCACCTGAAAGACCATTGTTATGACCTGAAAAACCAGTATTAGGACCACCAGATTGATTCTGAGATGTAGAGGATTTAGAACTAGAGTTCTTGGCAACCAAGGCAGGCATGAATTAAGAATTCACATTATTGTCAACAATCAACTCTTCAGCAAGAAGCTGCACCCTAAATTCCTTGAGAGAGATAGCACTTCCACGACCACTTATAACACTTTGAAAGATATATAACTTAGAAGGTAAACCATTGAGTACTTAGATAACATTGTCTTCATTTGCAAAAGTAACTCCAACAGTAGACAAGTAATCCCTAGCTTCCTTAATTCGTTGCAGATATTGAGACACAGAGTCAGAACCCTTTTTAATAGTTTGAAGATTAGACTTAAGTTGAAAAATACTAGTTCGAGAAACCGCAGAAAATTGTTCCTTTAATCGATTCCAAAGATCACAAGCAATGGTGCTCCCAATAGCACAAGAAATTGCAACTGGTGATAAAGTAGCAGTAATTAACTGCATAAGAACACAATCATGCATCTTCCAAACAATGTGATCTTCATTCTCAGATTGAGTATAAGAAATTGTAGTTTCAATACCAGAAGCATTAGAATTACCAGAGCAAGTAACAATTGCATTTGGAATTGCCAATTCAAGTAATTGGTATCATCAAGCTTAACATTCACAAATGTAGAAACTATAGAGATAAGACCAGTAATCAGAAACTGTAAAATTTGTAATTGAAATGCAGTTACCATATTTGGATAATCGAGATGAAGAATTGAGAGAAGAAATATAACAAACACCTGGTGCACGCAATCTTGTAATGCAAAGACGAAGATCAAGAAATCCAGAAAACCTAGAAATCGCAGAAGAAAGAAGATATCAGAATACATCCAAGAACGTAGCAATGAACTATCATCGAGAAATAGAAAGAATCAGAGGTTGAGAAAATGAGCAGAAACAGCCGAAGGATCGGAGAAAGCAGCGTGACCAACAATGGTGAGAGATACCATGTTAATGTGGAGAGGGATTCAGAGAAATGATAAGGGTTTCAAGAACTAGAGAGAGAAAGAGCTAGAGAGATGAAGTCTAAAAATTGTTGTATTGATTTCTTACTGAAGAAGCTATTACAACGATGTATATATAGAGAATAAACTCTCTAACTAACCAACTAACAATCTTGTGACAAGTAGCATAATCCTAACCACTCTCTATATCCTTACACCATCAACATATTCTACTACATGTGAAATACTCGCTTGAATACCAAACACTTAAAAAAAAATTTCTCCAGCAGATGGTAATTATATTAGTCAATGGCAAAAAGACGGTTAAAGATATAAATACGAGGGGAGGTGAAATTTGAAGGTGAATAATAAGGATCAAAAAGCTTCTGTTGCCTCGATTTTAATTCGTTTGTTGCTTCAGGTGTATAAAATCAATGTCAATATAATTATGCACTTTGGGTTCACTAGCATCTACTGTAGCTTATATTTGCCTATTTCTATTGTTGTCTTTTCGATGACATTATGCTATCATGCTTATCCATTTTTAGTTGGTTTTTTATTTTTATTTTTATTTTTATTTTTTAATTCTAAAGCAATCATTTTCAGTAATTAAGAATCGGGTTTGTCCGAAAGTCATCATTGGCGAATAGTCTTGTTTGTCACTTGACTTGGCGCACTGAAGGCTAGAGGCTAGCCTGTTCTATGTAAGGGTATTAAATACGTAACTTATGAGGGACAATTGAAGTCAAACCAAGCTATGAGAATTTTGAGAACTAGAGAAGTTGTTCATGACAAAATGTTGAGATAGTGGGTGCACAAGGGTTTTCTCTGTGTTTGTGTTTGAGTTATACGATTAATTCAACTGTCTCTATACTATTTATACTTAGTGAAGAATAAATATTTTAGTGGATGTAGAGTCTAGACACGAATTTTACAAGGCACTTGCTCTTGACATTTTCTTTCTCCGTTCATGTAATTATTTCTGTTATGAAGTGCAAAGTGGTGATTCTTTTGAATCTCAGTTTGCAGTTGTACGTCCTAACAAGTGGTGTTAGAGTCGGTTCCTAGAGTTTCAGATTATTTCTTAGTTCTTATTCACCATTTGGTAGAGAAGTGTAGAGATATGCAAAATCAAAGGCAGCCTGAAAACTTAGTGCGTCAAAAACATATTTGTGTTTAGTTTCCTAGCTAGCTCTGCTTGTTCAAAAACCTACAAAACTTAATCAGGAAAGTAAATCAAAACATGCATTGTGAAAAAGCACAGAAAGGGGTGGAGTTTCTCTTGGTTTTGGAAGAAGCCAAATCACCGAGACTCCCAAATATACCTTTTGAAAAATTGGTTACTGAGGTAGTTAAGAGGATTGATACTGTTGACTTTTGTATTTTAGGTAGGATTCCTAATTGATATGTAATCCCGTGTATTCTCATGTAATCACTTGTAATTAGTTCTCTTTCCATTTATGTTAGGGTTGTACACCTTTAAATACCTCTTATTCAGAGGAATATATCACAATTCAAAGAATTCTCATCTTGGCATCAGAGCCAGGTCGGGAAAAAAAAAAAAAAACCTAGCTGGATAGCATTGTCACGGCTCAGCCGTGTTTGGTTCGCCTTCCTTGATTAGCGAGCGATTATCGTCATTGCTATCGCTCGATCAGCGAGTGATTGTTGTCATTGCTACCCTCTCTGAATTTGAAACAAACAGCGAACGACGCCGTCATTGCTGACTCGCATCTACTGAATCGATTCACTCCGTTGTGTGACGAACCAAACCTGCTGCTTTGTATCACTGCAGCTCAACCTTATTTCGCATCAGACCAAGACCCCACCGCAACTGCTTCCATCGTGCCCAGAATCCCTGAACTTAATACGAATTTGTCGTTCCTACGCCATATTCGACTTACCTGATTGCAACCCTGAGATTTGATCCGTACCCGCATTAAACCATCTTGCCTGACTGACTTCTGTCAGCCGCGAAGAACCCAGCATCACCGCTGCTATAACTCGCTTTGAACATTGCTGCTATTGTCCTTGTTGTCTTCTCTGTGTGAAGGCTTGAATCACCTACACCACTGCTGCTGTTTGAAGAAAGGAAGAAGAAAAAAAGCGAAAAAAAAAAAAAAAAAAAAGAGGAAAGAAACAAAAGGAAAAAGGAAAAAGAAAAAAAGAAAAGAAAAGGGGAATCAAAAGTCCATAGGAGAGAAAAGAATTGGCTGGTTATTAGGCATTTTTTTTTCCTTCTTCGGCCATCCTGATTGCAGCCGAGCTTGGGCGTGGTTTACTTGGGCTTAGGCTTTATTAATCAGTTACTCACATTGCACCCAGAGCAATGGTAGGCCAAACTTGTGGACCAATCGTGACCGGTTCAAGTTGTGTGCATTGGTTGTCGAAGCTAAGGTTGATTCTGACCATACCGGTAATGATGGTAAGGCTTTAAAAGTTTCTGCATCTGTTGTGAATAGTACATGGATAATTGATTTTGATGCTACTTAACATATGACTTGTGATTCTAGACAGGTACAAACCTTAAAACCATTCACCAATACTATAGTTAGTGTTGCAATGGTAATGTTGTCCCCATTATTAGGGACAACAATGTCTCCTTCTCTGATACCCTGAATCTTGACTTCGTACTTGTTGTTACTTCCCTTGACTATAATTTATTATTTGTTGCTCAAACAATTGTCGCCCTACATTGCCTTGTTATTTTTTGGCTTTCCTTTTGTGTTTTTAAGGACATTCGGACTCGCAAGACGATTGATTATGGTATTAAGAGGGGAAAGCTCTACTACTTGGAGTTGACATCGAACAGTTCTCAAAATTTGACTTAAGCTCTTGCTGTGGAAGGATCTAATGGGGAGAAGGATAAAGCTTCAAAGGTTTGGTTGTGGCATCGTCGGCTTGGACATGCTTCTTTTGGCTATTTATGAAGGTTGTTTCCTAGCCTATTTGTTAAGCATGACGTTTCTAGCTTTAAATATTGTGTTTGTGAAATGGCTAAAAGTCATCGTACTTCATTTCCGTCCTGTATGAATAAAAGTTCAGTTCAATTTATGATAATTCATTCTGATGTTTAGGGGCCATCTAAAACTGCTACGTTTGGTGGTGCTCATTGGTTCGTTACTTTTATTGATGATTGAACACGTATGACTTGTGTTTGTTTAATGAAGTCCAAAAGTGAAGTTCCTTCTTTGTTTTAGCAGTTTTATAAAATGGTACAAGTACAATTGTCACACATACAGGTTCTCATGAGTGATAATGACGGTGAATATGTTAACTTTGACCTTCATGTCTTTCTTGATCATCATGGCATTGTTCATCAAACCACATGCCTATGTACTCCACAATAAAATAGGGTTGCAGAATGCAAGAATCGTCAGCTTTTGGAGGTAGTTCGTGCTTCTTTGCTCGAGGCTCATCTCCTGTTATCTTATTAGGAAGAAGCCCTCACCTCAACTGCGTATCTCATTAATTGTGTTCCATCCCGATCCATTGATTTTCAAACACCACTTCAGGCTCTCTCTTCACATGTTAATGCTCTTGCAATCCCTAATCTTCCACCTCATGTGTTTGGCTGTGTGGCCTTTGTTCATCTCCATAAACAGCAGAGGAGTAAGCTTGAACCTCGGGCCTTACGGTGTGTGTTTGTGGGGTATGCCTCAAATAAAAAAAGATATCAATGTTATCACCATCCGACGAAAAAGTTGTTTGTCACTATGGATGTTGCCTTTCATGAGAACAATATGTACTTTGCCAATCCCGCGTCTTCACTTCAGGGGGAGAATCAAACAGAAGTTCAAACTCTTGATTATACTATTCCGAAGACAGATAGTGTGAATGTTTTGGATTTAAGTGGTGATGTCTTGGAAATAAGTGGTGATCATTTACAAAAAAATAATAATGTGAATGAAATGGAAGTAAGTGGTAATGTCTTGGAGACAAGTGGTGATCATTCACATGGAAACAATGTTGAAAACTTTGAAAGTAATGAGCTGACTGCACCAGATAACTCACAGCATTCATCTTCGCTTGATAGCTCATTGCTAGGAACAAATAGTTGTCATTGTCAATTTATGTAAATAGTTGTCATTTTCAATTTTTTATGAGTGAGAGTTTTTATTTTATTTGTTTTAATGGTGATTAATTTTGATACAATTGTTTTCGGGTTTTGTGTTTCGAGAGAAGAAGGGAGGAGGTGGAAAGACTAGGAACAAAATGAGCAAATGAGCTCATTTCCACCTCCTCCCTTCTTATGCAAAGAAGGGAGGAGGTTGATTGATCAATTTAATCACAACAACTTGTTTTCGGGTCCATATGATATCAAAGTGTATGTGAGAAGCATGTTGTTTCACTGATGATTTATGCAAATGAGCAAGTTGTTGTGATTAAATTGATCAATCAACCATATAAAATTTTCCTACCGCATTTCATCTAAAAAATTGAAACATGAAAATAGTGGTAAATTAAAGGAAAATCAAAGAGCAAACGTGAGTTTAGTCAAGCTGGTTAGAGCTGTGTGTTTATCATTTAAATGTAATGATTAGGTTTAGATAAATTTGAATCACTCCCCCTATAAGTTTAGATAAATTTGGTGTAATGATCCTATCATTCAAATGTAATGATTTAGTTAATTTACATGAACATTTTAAATGGTAGGGAGAAAACTATTAAATTTATTCCGAAACTTTTTTCTTCCCACTCATGTAGAATTTGATATCATATGGACATTACATAATTGCCTACGAAACAAAATCATAAAATGCCATGCTTTGGGCAGAAAAGTTGGGAGTGTTTTGGATTGTCCATCCACCTTTGCGCGTTATCAATAATACATAAAAAGACTAATCTTGGAACTTCAACGATACATTTAAATCACCAGAATTAAAATTGGCAAACAAACTGCATATAAATGGATAAAATAAATCTTCCTCAATACTGTAACCAACAAAAGTACAATGCTCCTGCATAATTGTCTGAATAGGTTCTTGTTATAGAAAACTTCATTTTAATCCTTAAAAAAGATGAGTTTTAGACTATAATCTTGTGTAAGATTAAAATCCAATTTTAGTCTCTAGTACATTTAATCATATCATTTATTAGTTATATTTTGATGTTTTATTTATCTTTTTATTTTTATTTTAATGTATTAATTACATTTAAATTTAATTTTTATTTCATCCATCATAATATATTTTAATGTCTACATTTAAGGAACTAATTTTTTTTTATAATATATATTCCGATTTCAATTTTTTATGTTCTTCATTTAGGTACATTAAGACATTTGAATATTTCGGTATATCCATCGGTATAAACATATAATTACATTGATTCAATATAATGCATTTCATTACGTACATTTTGGTACACACATTTGAGTATTGACTTTTAGGTACATTAATTCAATATATTATATTTCGGTACATACATTTAGGTACGTACATTTCGGTATTGACATTTAGGTACGTACATTTTGGTATTGATATTTAGGTACGTACATTTTGGTACATACATTTCGGTATTGACATTTAGGTACATTAATTCAATATAATACATTTAGGTTCATTATAATATATTTCGGTACAATCATGTAGCTACAAATATTTCGGTTCAAAAAAGTCAATTATATATTTCGGCACAATCATTTATGTACATTTACGTATTTATATATTTTTGTATCACAAATTCTTTTAATATTTTCTCATTTACATTCATTTATAATTAAAAAACTAAATATGTGCATATTAATAAAATTAAAATTTAATGTGGAGAGATTAAATAAAAATACACATTAAATGTGACATCCCGTCCCGGAAATATCAAAACGTGTGTGTGAAATTACAAATTTGCCCCTAGTTTGTTTCGTCATGTTTTTGGTTGTTTTGTGTGGTGTTGGCAAGCGTAGGGCCACACACACACACACTGTCTCACTCTCCCTCTCCCTCTGTCATTTTCCCTGTCTCTCTCTCTCTCCCCCGAGTCCTCTATTCTTCTTCTTCTTCTTCCTTCAACGTACGGACACACACATAACTATACCAAATCACCACAGATCGAAGAAACTAAGGCCATATTCGAGCTCGTGAAGCTCGTGGGAGTGCAGCCGTACCATTTTCAGGTGAGAAACCAGTTGTTTTCACGTCGATTTCTTAAGCTCCGATTTGAGTACTGTTCATGCAAATTTATTTTACCACGTTTTTGGGATTTTGAAGTTCATAGATAGCTTGGTGGTGTCCCAAGGATCCTAGGAGTGCTTCGTTGGACGAATTTGGATGTCGGGATCGCCCTGTTCTAACTTGGCCGGTTTTTGAGTTTGGTGACAGGTATGATTCCGTGATTTTTAGGCTTTAAAGTAGTCTATCGTGATTCTCCTAGGTCTAAGCTTCATTTTGGCGTTTGAATCATGGAAAACGGTTGAGAAACGAGTGAGAAAACGAAGTTAGAAAATTTCCCAGTTTTCCGGCGCCGGAGGCTCGTCGGAGAAGAAGACAGAATATTCCGTCAAATCTGACGGAATATTCCTGACGCCGTTGACGGAATCCGTTAGAACTAACGGAATATTCCTCACGGCGTCAGTTGACGCCGTCCGTGTGCGCCGCACGTGCCTGCGCGTGTGGCCGTGCCTTGGCCGGCGTGTGGGGGCGCGTGCGGCGGAGGAAATTTTTTCTAAAAATATGGTTGTGATCCTGAGGTTGTGTAGAGCACGTTGGTATATTCATTTGTCCATTTAAGCAATGTATGAGAAGTTATTACGAAAGTTAGGTTATGTGCTTTAAAGTTAACGTTTTTATAGTTTTTTCGCATATAGGTGACACGTACCCTGAGGACGAGCGTTCGCACTCGAGGCAGGGGGGCTACGACCCTTCCACTTACCAGTGAGTGGGCTTTTGTTTTCCGTATATACCTATATACATTATTTTCCCAGAAATTGTTTAAAAAGGGTTAAGTGTTTTATGCCATGCACCATATTATTATCGTTTATGCATCATTGCATACATTAGTAGTGGTACACATGTACATATGCATATTTGGTGCTGTGGACGCACAGGTAAGTGCCAGGTAAGTGGTATACATGTTTACATTTCAGTAGTGGTTTGAGATGCTTAGAGAGCTCATAACCTGCACCCCCGGTGTTAGTGCTCCCGCCCAGAGTAGGGCACAGTCCTTCACGTGATGCTCACCTCCCGCACTACACGCTCAGCTTGGATCCAAGTTAGGTGCACAGTCCTGTCATACAGACCACTTTAGGTGGTTCCGACTCGTAGGTGACCCGCGATTATTCGCACAGTCTTCACGTGATCGTAGCATTAGAGCGTACATATGTATTACACCCAGGCCTGTCGTACAGACCACTTTAGGTGGTTCCGACTCGTGGGCAGGTTCAATTATTGAGTTGAGATTTGAGCTCTATATGCAGCCGTACAGGTCACGTTAGGTGACTCCAGCTGCCAGATGTTATGTTATTGATGTGATTTATACCTGAGCACTTGCATTTCATTATGAGACTTTGACATGGCACATTTTTGAGCATGATTGATATACCCTTGAGCATGTTTGGCATATTTATACATACGTATATGTTTATTTTCTGGGAAGTATACAGGTTTTACGGCGAGGGGTTAGAATGTATTTTGCTAAATGGTTTTCAAAGAGCTTTGTTTTTGCCCACTCACGCTTTTGTTTTGCGCCCCTCCAGGTTCTAGTTGCTTAGCAGTTTCGGTGGTCTCCCAGAGGGTTCTTCCGGCTTTTCTGACAGACACTCACCAGCGTAGGGTCACCTTCGGGTGTACTTATGTCGCAACTTTTCTTTTGAACTGCTGTAGTCTTGCTCTGAATTTGTATCTCACTTACGCTAGCACTTGTTTTAGTACTTTGTATGCTAGTTTTTAATTATTCGTACTTTTATACTACTATCTTATTAGCTTCCGCACGTGCACATGGTTACGTCACCTTCGTGTGACGGCCAGCACGCCCTGATCTCGGTTGGGGTGTGTCATTAAATAACAAAAATTGAATGTAAATTTTGATAAAAGTACACTTCAAGGGATTAAATTGAATATGTAATCTAGCACCAGATTTTTTTTTAAATTTTAATCTTTTACAAGGACTAATGTTCAAAACCCCCCTTCTTGTTATCCTAGTTTCAAGGACCATGAATCCTTTTGACTATTATTAATCATATCTGCGAAGACAATTTAGGAACGGCCACAAATTCATTTTTTACCTTTGCTGCTACCAGGTGATTGGAAGTTGGTAACCCATTTGATGGTGGTGGAGGAGTTGATGGACCAGAAGATTATGAACCAAGAACATCTAGAAGTCCATCTCTTCCGACCATAGGGCGGCCCAAAGCCATGTCTTTCTCTGGCGAGAAAGGAACACGTAGTGTCCAGATTTGTACCCGACACCTCTCAAGAATGGATGAGAGGTACCGCCCCTAGTCATCACAAGATATTTGGCATCAAATTCGGCATCGACGAAGCCACATTAAAACTGATCCCGCTCTGATATTAGTTGTACGCAGTTCCTTTGACATGCATGTAATTTATTTTAGTTATGTTTGTTATAATTTTTCATTTGAACTCTTTATCCCTTCTCTTGTCGTAGCCTGAAGCTGAATCAAGAAAACAAATCCAAAAGCTCGAGACTGGTGAGGATGATACAAGAATTCCTCCATCCCCTCCTGGTTTTGAAAGAACGGGCAAAAACCAGTTGCCCCGTCAATCTTTGCATACAACTGATATTAGGACGGGATCCATAATATGTGGCTTCGTTGATGCCGAATGCGATGCTAGGTATCTAGTGATGACTAGGAGCGATATCTCTCATCCGTTCTTGAGAGGTGTCGTGTATAAGTCTGGACACTACTGAAGCGAGGTTTTGCCAGAAAATCAATTGGCAATATGGGGGTAGCCAAATTACTTAAAAAGCAAATGCAAGATCCATCTTTTCTCTTATGCAGGATTAATACTCTCAACAACGTTCCTTTCTCGCCACAGAACGACGTGGCTATGGGTCTCCCTATGGTCCGAAGAGATGGAGTTCCAGAGGTTCCTGGTTCATCATCTTCTGGTCCATCAACTCCTCCACCACCATCAAATGGGTTATCAACTCCCAATGACCTGGTAGCATCAAGGTAGAAATTGAACCATTTGTAGCCTTTCCTGAAGGCATAGAAAATGTACTTGCTAGTAGTTTTAAGCAACTCTCCATAGAGGAACAGCGTAAGGCAGAAGCCGTATCCCTAAGGCTACCTGAATTGCCTTTTGAGGAAATGATTAAAGAGATAGTCAAAAGGATTCATGGTCCGCCAAAATAGGATAACAGGGACCTCTGCAGACTATTATGTAGGACTGTACTTATTCTTTTTTTTACAGTACTGAGCAAGATTTACTTGGAATTTTATTGTGTTTCTTTCCAGTGCAAAAATATGATTAGTGATAGGTGCATTATTTATCATATTTTCATATTAATTATCCCTAAGTTTTGTTAAGGAATTGATCTTAAAAGAGCCTTACTACTTTTCTTTTCTCAGTTTCAGCCAATCTGTGCATGCAGGACGTTTTTGGTGATAATTCGACTTTCCAGAGGAGTTTTGATGCAAGGTCAATTGGAGAAGGAAGCTAAGAGGTTGATGATTGTTGTACCCAAATTTCATAATTTTCCATGGAGCCATTCATTCCAGTTTTACAAATCAATTCCGCAGAAGTTGTTTTCCTGTCAGAGTTGCGCAGCTGTGAGAGAATAGAGATTTGAAGGCTTTCCCGATTTTTCCTAGTGGCATGCAATATATGCATGGAAAGATAAGAAATAAAGCTACATTTTCCATATTTTTACAGAATTTTCCAGAAGATAAATAGACCCCAAAACTGGCGTGCAACACAGATGACGTGTTTCCCAAGTCAAAAAGGATTCTTTGCTAGTTTGTGTCATTAATTGTTTAGGAGTTTATTTTATTTTAGGAGACTTTCTCCCAGACCTTTTGGGGGGTTTTCTAGTATAAATAAGGTCCCTAAGAAACCATCCATCCATCCATCCATCCATCCACCACCGCAGCATACTACCATTCACCATCTCCACAATTTGTAAAGAAGAGCTTAGGGACGTGCTTCGCCATGGATTCCAGGTTCTATCTTTCTTTTATTTTTATTTCTATGTGTAACTAAGTTATTTTCTAAGGTTTAAGATGAAGCCATGACATGAATATTTGAGAAGTACTTTGTTAGTTATTATCCGATTATATGCCATGTTAGATTCTTAATCTTTGTGGGTATTTTATTCTAGGTTCGAGTTTCTAATGATTGATCACCTTTAGGAATTTTACATCTAGATATTTAGCTAAATCTATGAGGATGACCAATATCAATTAGGTTTATTGGAGCTAAGATTAAGAAGAGTAGACAAACTAGTGAGGATGACCAATATCAAGCTACTCCTACTTGGTTGACATGATTCTTCTATACTTAATGGGTTTTTATGTGTTTAATTGTATGCCTAACCAATAGGATATAGTTATCATATAGAGATATAAGAGTTGATGCCTAACCACGGATTAATTCATACCTTAGAAAGAACAACCTTTAACATTGGCATGGTAATTGGATAGTAATTGGCTCTAGGAAAAGTAAATAGGATTGTTATTGGTGGATTCATAACCTTAGGTTTTCTCGTGTCGTTGTTTGATTTAGTTAATTGTCTTTTATTTTTCTTGTTAATTATAGCTTTAATCAATTATTCAATTCAATATAACCTTTGTTTGTTTAATTAAGTCTAGCGTGATTAATCGGTTAAATTGGTGTTAAAGCAATCCCTATGGGATCGACCTCGTATTTGCATATATTACTACTATTGATTCGTGCGCTTGTGAGTTTAATTTGGTTTAAATTAATCTATTATTTAGGTTAATTTAAATACACATCAATTAGTATAATGACATAGTAATGATGTCGAATCATATAGACTGATTAAACCTCTATACATGACTAGCTTTGAAAGAACCCTAACTAAACAATGGGAATAACAAATTGAATTTAGTTTTTGTGCTGTAAATGAAAATAACTTAAACTGCTGTTGGAAATGTGCCCTAAAGCCAATCATAAGATGATACTTTACGGACATTTCACAAGTTAAACTAAGCTGGTTTAATGTAAGGGGCAACTATTATTGTTTAAAGCTGTCTCATTAAATGTTATACGCTTAAACGATAAGTCCAAGGAATGTGTAATTAGGAGAATGTGATCTAAAGAAGTTAGATTCATGAGACCATTCTTTTTCGTACACATATCCTAAATGTTCAAGATCATATGATTGTATTGACAATCCGGATAGATCAGTACATACTATGTTTTCTCTCACATGAGAGTAACTAGTCTCGAGTCATTGGTGAATGATACCAAGATAAGTATGTAGGTGCTCAATAGAGAGAGAGAGAGAGAGTCCACTAAACGCGATCAACAAGCAGTTCTCATACGCATGTCACATGAGAACTCATGGTTGGGATAATGCAAAGTAATCATTTGACTTGAGACATCATAGTTATCTTGTGGTTAGGTCCTTAGTCTTTGACTCTGTTAAATGTTTCATTTAATAGTGTTCACGACATAGCTGGGGCTAAGCTACTTAATCACGAAGCCATGTGAATGTGCACAACAAGGGATCTTTAACCTTCAAACCGTTGAGGGAGAATACTCAATGATATGATTAAGAATATCTTGCCAGGGTATGAATGAGATATAGGAAATCGTTCCAAATCACAAGGCAATCATATAGATAAGAGAATCACATTGGATAGTGGACATGAATAAACTATCATTCAAACAATGTAATCAAGAGTATTGATTTAGAGAAATATTGTATTGCATTGTAATCTCAAACTGATTAGGTTCTCCAATCTCTTCTGATTAGCTTGGGTAGCCATGACATACTACTAGGTGTCACTCATGGTTTGCGGATGCCCTAAAGATGAATAATCACTAAAGGGAGGATTGAAAATGAGTTTCAATTCACAATCAATTAGTAAGAGTTCTAATCTCCCACTCTCAATAAAAGGAAGCTAATGGATCACACACCGTGTAATGTAATGATTAACAGATATAACAAAGATGAGTAAGGACAATTAAATAGTTTAATTGTATATGGCAAGGATTAATTAATATGTTAATTAATCACACGAAAGGTTCGTATTAGCTTTTATGTTAGTTTCAGGTTTCGGGGCTGAAAATAGTTTTGGTCCACAAGGCCTAACGATTTTGAGTTGTATGACAACTAAAAGTAAATGGGAATTGACCCAAAATTATCCTCAAAACCAGCCTAGTGTAGAGGGAGTGTGTTGGTGGATTTATTACAAGTTTGCCACTCACTTAGAATGAGGTATAAAGGCAACTTTATAACCCTTACCTCATTAGGTTTTCTATGAGGCAAAGAGGGAGAAACACAAACTCTCTCATTCCTTAGAGAGGCCGGCCATATGGGAGGAAATAGCTAGTAACTATTCCTCTCATAGCACTCATCTCCTTCCTCATTCCTTCCTTGGTATCGAAACTTAGACGCCTCCTCCCTTGGTGGCTTTTGGAGAATCCTTTCATCCATCCTAATCCAAGAAGTCATGGAGCCAAAAGTAAAGTTCATCTTTCCATATCCATGGAGCAAGGGGACAAAAGAAAGAAGATCCTCTGATGGGTGATTAACCTTTGTTAAGAAAATAGGTGATTTAAAGGTATAAAGTTTCTCAACTCACTTTGTTTTTTGAGTTGAGTCTTGATTCACCTCCACTACTAGACTTTGAATTCCACGGTTTAAGGTTTTTTTTATTTATTTTTTATTTTTTTATTTTTTTTAATGCATATAAATATGCTTCCGCTATTTAATTGTTAAATGGATATAATATGTTGGTTAATGAACTTAGTTTATCTGATATTTTCCTTCAAGTGCAAGAAAAATTATACAACAAATGATATGCCATATGAAGTGTGATTTTGACAATGGTTAATGAACTTAGTTTATCTAATATTCACCATTACAAAACAAATTTCATGTTTATAAAGTTAAGTTGTATTCAACTACCAACCTGTTTTCAGAGTTTGTTTACATATACATGATTAGCCATATAAAGTGTGATTTTGATCAAATTTTCCTAATCTGCTACCCAATTGGGATGTGCAACTTCGGCTCCAAATTAAGAGTCAATAACATGCAATAAAATGTTAAAGAACCATAGAAAATACACAGCAAGATGTTTGCATAACACTCTCTTCATTCATTCACATGTCTACCAAGATTAAGCATGATGTGTACTATAACCTTGATCAAATAATCTGTAAGCAATCCTAATTGTGATCAAGCATTAAACAAATTTAACAATAGATTCAATGAATGAAACAAGAAGCAGATTGATGAAATATAAACAAGTCTGATCGTAACACACAAAGTTTTGTGAATCGAACATTAAGTAAATCGAGGAGGAAGCCCGTCTCTTATTTTTATTTCTTTCATGTATTATTTTTTTATTCTCCTTGATGTTTCTTTTTTCAAGAGAAGTGTTATTAACACTTTAAAATTTTCATTTTGCATTCCTTACAAGTGTATTTTTCTTTCTAAATATAGAAAGTTTAGAGTGCAAAATGAGACTTTTGAAGTATCAACCGTTCCCTTTCTTAATCTTTAATTTTATTTGGAAAACAATAATGCTTTAGCAATACAACTTGAAAAATTTAAAGGTTTCTTCAACTCAATTGCCAGTGATATGAAAAGTAGAGTAAATATGTCGCCTAATATGAGTAAACCTTATGCAATCACATTGGTATTATGCCTTGACTTGCATCTTACCACGTGAACAACATGACAAGTGTGAGGGATTTTGTCACGAAATGCCTCAATATAATTAGATATAGAATTCTTTAATATTTTTTATTTTGTCAATTGTTTGATGTACAATTCTTATATTCTTCAATAGTTGATTTGCACAATGGATTTTAATTGGAGTCGCGCACACAGTTTTTAACCTTCCACACACCTCATTATTCTTGGTCATTGAATTGAATAAAATAAATGAAAACAATAGATATGATTAAATAGAGGTGTGCTGGAAAAAGAAAAAAAACAAACAAACAAACAAAAAAAGAAAAAGAAAAAGGAGATTATCGTTTTCCATTTTAATATAACGGCAATTAGGGGTGGAAAAAATTCCCGAAAATCCCGAACCGAACCGAAAAAATCCCGATCCCAAACCAAAAATTTCCCAAACTGAAATTCCCGAAATTTTCGGGATGCTATCCCGAACCAATCCCAAAATTTCGGTATGGGATTCGGGATTGGCTTCTCGATATTTTGGGAATCCCATACCAAACCGAAAATATATAATATTAATTATTATATATATATATATATTTATACATATATATGTATATTATTCTTTTATAATTGATGCTAGTAGTTTCTAATTCATGCTCAGCAACCTAGAATGCCCTACACCTTCTATATTTTTCATGTTCTGTTTGATATTCATGTGGATTTTATTATTGCTGCTGCCATGGCTGATGATTTCAGAAGGCTTGATTCTTTTGTCTCTCAACAGATTGCAAAAAGAGTTTAATTAATTTGAATTTTGACTATGATAAAAAGAGTCAAGCATGCCAGTGTTCAATTAAATGGTAGTGTGAATGAAATGAAATTCGTAGTTCATGAATGTATTCTTGAATTATATATTTGAAGAACAATTCATAATTTCATATTTCAATTTGGGATTCCCGATTTGTCCCAAAATCCCGAAAATATTTCGGAATTCCCGAAATTTGGGATTCCCGAAAATTTGGTTTGGGATTGGTCTTCAAATTCCCGTCCCGAAAAATTTCGGTTTGGGATTCGGGATACTAGTTTCGGTATGGTATCCCATACCGAACCACCCCTAACGGCAATGGTGGTAGTGATGGAGGTTGTGGCGATGGTGACGCTGGTGGCAGGAACGTTTGAGGGTGGTGGAAACATTGAGGGTAGGGATACTTGATAAGGTGGCTACAGCCGTTGAGGGTGATGGAAAGAATGAGGGTAAGGATACTTGGTAAGTGATGGGCATAAGCAATTGAAATAGTCGGTGGTGGAAATGATGTTGGGAACTAAGATGACGGAGAAGGTGGTGGTGAGGATGCCGGGAGATGGTAGTGGTTGCGGTTGGTAGGGGATGTGGTGGTAGTGGCGATGTTGGTGAGATGTGAAGGGGACAGAGATTGTGGTGATGGTGATTTTAAAACACAACTCTCAATATTATTTTCTATCAAGTAGGAGGTTGGAGAGATGAAAAAAAACAACGGGTGTGGAAACATGGAAATAACCTAGCATAATAAGGCTGACCATAAACAAATTTAAGTGCATACAACACGAAAATCCACAGCTGAATATATAAAACTCCAAATAACAATCATAAAAGTGAATCGTCTCCCGAATCTCACTCGAGGCAATCGAGGGTGCGATGGAGGAACAGAAAAAGAAAAAAAAAAAAAAAATACAGATTAAAAGTTGGTAGTGCGCTCCACAACATCATACAACAGCCAATACTAAATCCGCAACCTGAGATGCACCGGAAGTCGATGATACCCCCAGCTTTCAGCACGTGAGGCAGGCAGCTACAGATCACTGCAACCGCGGAAACAAAACTCACATCATGAACAAGCCTAATCCGACATAAAAAAACAAAGATGCATTTAAAATGAATGATAACTACCTGCTGTTGCTGTTGGTATGCACCAGGCTGCTGGTAGTTTCCGTATCCAGCAGCATAGCCTCCATAATACATGGCAGGATCTTGGGCTGGAGGAGGTGCGTACGAATATGCATCATATCCTTGTGGATATCCATAAAATCCAGCACCACCAGCGCCATTCCACTGTGCCTGATCTGGCTGGTTCTGAATCAATTCAATCAACCAACAGACATGGTTAAAATAAAGTATGTAGAACAATAAAAAGTTAATAAAAAAAAACAATATGGTCGCCAAATAAAAACCTGTTTGCTTGTAGGACTGCGGCCCCATGAAAGCCGAATACTTTGTCCTCCCAATTGTGTTCCATTCAACGATCCCAATGCTTGCTCCGCACAAGATCTGAAGTAGATTACATGCAGACGACAAACACTCATATGATAAGTACTTTATAAGAAGGAAAGGAAGAGCAAGAGCACCAAGGAAACTTATATCAAGACTACCAGGAATGATGGGCTGTTACCTGTTCGCAAATTGAACAAAACCACAACGCTTGCCTACTGGTATCTTCACATGAACAAGCTCACCAAACTGACTGAAAACTTGCCTCAACATGTCATCATTCACACTGGGATCCAGACCCCCAACAAATATCTGCACTCAAAAGTTTCAGGAGTTACTATCATGCTGCAAGAAATGTACAATGCCAATATTAGAACAAACTACGCACTGTTGTATTATTTGGATCAGCTTCGCCTGGATTTCCTTGAGTACTTGGGTAGGAAGCTGCAAATATAAACACATAAGCACTAATTTATCTGATAATATTAAATGCACAGATAAAGTTTTCTGCAGAAGAAATCCTTATCAGCCTGGTACGCATTGAAGAACTGATAGTTCAGTTTACACCATGCTATTATGGTTCCACAACTCACAATCTCAAAATGAATCAATTTGTCAAATTAACATGTCAAATAGAACTTTGTGTGCAAAACAACTTCCATGCAAATTATCTATTCATTAATACACTCATTTATCCAAAGGTCTATCTCCTCCAACTTCAAACTGACAGTGTTGAATGAAGCATTCCATATAACTGTTATTGTTAGCATATTACACGACGCACCGACCAACTGACAATAACCAACATTGTCTCTATAACTTAACATCCACCTCCCAACACTACCACTTTTATTTTCTAATAAAGGATTAGTCTTTTAACAAGAAACAATGGACATCATAATTATCAAGAGGTCATCAAACATAATAAATTACATAAGCAGACACTTAGAAACTGAAGAAACAACAAATCTAAACACGCAATTAAACAGATTTCTCAAAATCTATACAAAGAGTTAGATCACGTAGACTCCAACCCAGAGAAGTCTAAATGAAAAAGTACTTTATAAACCTATTCCTGATACAATATTGGGATGCCCACTTTCCCACAAATTACAAAGTGGCACTACCACCAAAATCACATCGAAGAAAGGAAGATGATAAGATGCAAGCTCACAAAAAATTTAAAAGAGCTGCTATTGATGCTCCAAAAGTAGGCCATATGGACTCTTCCCAAGTGAAAAAAAAGTAAGCGAGGGGGGAGTGCAGTGTCTTTTCTGGAGTGCTAATAACAATTCCCAAATTTAATGGTGATTTCATTAAACACCTGAACTAGTCCATCGTCTTCAACTAAAAGTTTAAGCATTTCATGGAGATTTATAATCTGACCTAAGATAAGGGCTGAAATTTGGGAGCACATTCTACCCTGTCAAATATAGAGAACATTGTGGAACCAATCCACAAAGAAAAAACACATTGGTTCTTCAACACAAGCGAAGTATTAAAAGAAGGATATATAAACTTCGGAAACGGAGTAAACGTAAACCTGACTGGCAAATGGAATAAATGTAAACCCGACTGGAAATAGGAACAAAGTAAACCAGACTGGTAAATGGAATAAATGTAAAGCTGACTGGTAAATGGAATAAATGTAAAGCTGACTGGTATAAGGATTAAATGTAAAGTTGACTGGTAATGGAATAATGTAAAGCTGACGGGAAAGGTAATTCTTGAGTAGCATAAAATGCCACGAGAAAAGAAGTAAAAAGCTTCTGACATAAACAAAATAACTGACCTAAAATGAGGCCACGCACTAATGTGGAATCATTTCATCTGAAATCAGTTCCAGGCCCCCGAAAATGAGAGCCTCTCGGTGTCCTGCTTTAAGACAACATGAGTTTCACATAAGTTTTTGCATGTTTTAACATAATTAAATGCGCCCAAGTTTACAAAGGAAAGTACTCGAAGGAAATGACTAAGTCCCGCCAATCTTCAACTGAATAATACGGCAAATTTAGAACACTTGTGAGAACGTCACCTCGAAAATGGAAATTAAAAGCCCTAGTACTACTCACCAAACCATAGTTAAACATAAGGTGCAAGATATTCATAGAGTACAAGAGCAGAACAAACATCTAAGAAAAGAATTAACTACATTGAAGCCTTTCATACAGCTGCAGAAGTATTCATGTGGGTATTACCACAAACCATAAGCAACACTAACTAGGATACATACCTTTCTGATATTGCTGTCCACCACTGGCTGGTTTCTTAGTAGCCGCAGGCCCAATCCTCATTGGTCTGGTAGAGCAAAACTGGCCATTCATCTCAGTCATGGCTCGCAATTGCTCACCCTCGTCAGCAAACCTAACAAAACCATATCCCTTGGATCGCCCTGTGGTCCTATCAGTTACAACCTTTGCACCCTTGACAGAGTGGTAATTTTGTCTAAATGTTTCTTGAAGCATATAATCAGTCACATCAGCAGCCAAATCCCCAACAAAGACGGTAAAATCTGGACCATCATCCTGTCGTCTCTCGCCAGCACCTAGGGTTGCCCAATTCAGTCTGAAATTCTGCTCCGTGTTAGGCATAAGAGTGCCATTGTATGTCTGCAAGAACTGCTCAGCCGCAGCGCGAGACCTAAACTCGATAAAACCATAACCTTCTGGCAGACCCGTAAGCTTGTTGCGGATAACCTTTGCGTTCACAGCCTACAAACAACTCAAGAAACAAAAATGAATACAACATAATGGGATCCACAAACAAGGTACAAGTACCAAAATAAAATAGCAAATATCAATTGGGATTTCAAACCCTAGACGTAATTTTTGGTCGAAAACTCTAAACCAACTATAGTTTTGATGTTTAATTGTAGTAGTTTTCTCAAACAGAATTTTCGGCTGAAAAATCATCGAAAGTTTGGTTTTTTATTTTGCAGATCACATCTAGAAACAAACCCTAAATTCCAAATTTGAAGTAGAACTTCAATAAAAAAACCAATCAGCGGACAGTAATCTAAAAAAAAACCCATAAATTGAAACCCTAAATGAACCTACACAAAACAATACAAATAATCATATGCGTGCGCGAGTATATACCTCTCCGGTGGGACCAAAGCAGCTGAGGATATAAGCCTCGTCCATCCACTGCAGCAAGTCACCGATCCAGAGGGAGCGGATCTCATCGGAGCCAGGATTCTGTGTGGTCGCGTACTGCTGAGGCGCCTGCTGGCCCCACCCAGCCTGAGCCGAAGGGGCTTGGCCCTGTTGCTGTGGCGGCATCATCATCCACTGCTGCGGTGGCTGTTGCTGGTACTGCTGCTGCGGATCCGACGGAACCTGTTGTGGGTGCACTCCTCCTGATGGTTGTTGCATCATGGTGAAGACAAAGGCGGGTGTTTGGGTACGTGGATAAGGGTGTCCTCGTGGAGGAGGAGGAGGGGGGACTGCGGCGCGGTTTGGGAACACCGATGACCTTAATCCCGGATTGGGTTTTTAAGAGAGGGAGATATTTACGCGGTAGGGATAGCTTATATAGACGGGAGGTTACGGAGTGACACGTGGCGACCTAGTATTGGTTGAACTGTGATAGATTGTTGACTATTCTGCCGATGGGCCGGTCCTGGGCCTTACCCTGACCCTGACCCTGACCCAAACCCTAATTTTTCTTAAACCATGAATTCCCCAAAATCAAGGTACGCATTCAAAGTGATTTTCTGTTTGGTTGGTTGCCGAGAAAATTTGTAAAGTGACTATTTGGTTAGTTTTCTGTTTGGTTGCCGAGAAAGTTTGTAAAGTAATTTTCTTTGCTGAGCTTAATTTGAACTGAAGCTGTAGTGTTTGAAGAAATGCCTAAAGCAACGATTAAAGTAACCCACGAAGCTATAAAGTTACCGCATAATATTAATTCTGTTGAAATTAAATTATGCTCACATGTTGTGTTACTCAGTATTATAGTATAGTGGTATTCCTCTTCACCTGAAAGTAAGAGGTTTTGGGTACGAATCTCTTGAATGGCGAATTCGATACTAAATCAGATTGTTCATTGTGTGGGTTTCTAGAACTCTCTCTTTCCTTAGGGTAAAAATTGCTTCTAATCACTATGCCAGATGGAATCACTTTCGACTGGAAAAATACTTCCACACCAACCACCCCCCACCCCGGCGCGATGTATAAACATCTTTTGACATTCATGAACTTGCCAGTTTTTCCACTAAGGGATCAAGCACATCATCTTGCACAAGCAGCTATGTTAAGTACTGGTGCTTTTGACAGAAACCAGCATGAAATTGCATAATGGTTCTTGTTTTTACCGGGATTTGGTAGAAGAAAATCTTCTGTTGGAGTACTGGAGGTGGAAGTATTACAAAGCTTGTGTCATGGTGTCATCTCATTCTTATGTGATGCCGTTTCTACTACTAGGAATAGTTTGTTCACATACTAGGAGATCGATAAGCGTTATACCTGCCCATTGGAAACTAGTAAAGGTGATTGTGATTCATCACATTTGTTCAGTGTTGTTACATTTTATTTTCTTCCGGGGAGGGGGTTGTTGTGGCCCTGTGGGGTTCATTGATCATGTAATTTCCAAGTGAACTTCTCTCTGGTATGTTCAGTTAAGATGCGGCCTGAAAGATTTTAAATCATAAAATCTTTGGAGGTCTTTCCAAGTGAATGAGTTGTTAAAGATTTTAAATCATAAAATCTTTGGAGGTCTTTCCAAGTGAATGAGTTGTTGCCATGTTACAACTTTATATCTAGTCCTTTTTCTGTATTCTTGGTGTACAGGTTTTGTATTGGTCTGATTGTTTTCTTGTTATATATCCTTTCCTCAGTAGTAGGCTATTTCTTTATGCTAATTTTCCTTTGTTTTTCTTGCCGATGTATACCTCATTTCAGCCCTCTCAGCATATGTGTACTGCAGAAGCGTCTGAGGTTGCTCGATTCTGGATCTAGAACATTTACAATGCCTGAAAATTCAATGATATCAACATATGTATGCAGCACAGTGAAATATCTCTTGCAAACTCAGGTACACGTCTGTTATTTCTTAGCTTGGTATTGATTGTTTTTTTTGTAATTAATGCAGTCTAATATGAAATTTAAGTTTGATAGGTTGGTGCAGGATTGCTTTCTTCTTTGATTTGTTCGGTGTTGGTTGAGAGACTTGGTGACTGTTCCGTCGTTGACAATTTTGATGAGGGATAATTTAGTTGCAGTCCTTAGTCCCTAACTGTTATAAACTCAAACCTTATATATTTTAAATTTTTGATTGAAGTCTCTCTCCTACTACATAAATGACATAATAGTAGAAGAGATGCAATAATACCAATAAAGACTCAATGTGACGACCTGTCCTTATTTTTCACTGTAATTTTTTTTCCGTTAGTGAAATTTGATGATTTTACCCTTCTTCGGACAAAAGTGGAATCCGACGTGGACGTAGTTTGTCGACCATTGTTTCTTTTCCCTAGGTTCGTACTTAAAAAATACTCGTCGTTACAAACGCATGAGCATGAGATAGACCCAAATCGGATCTGTAACGAAAAAGTTACGCTCCGTTGAAGTACTTTAACCACGAGTATTTCTGTGCACGCACGTACAAATTTACAGAGTTGAAATACTATCAAGGAGACGGATTTTGTACATTTAAAATTGTACAAAATCCATCATATCCTTCCCTTTTCCTACTTGGTGGATCCGGTCTTCCTTTCATCTCACATATCCACCAATCACTTTCCATGAAACCCTCTTCACCACCAATCGAAAGTCATCACTATCACTCGCACTCAACCAATTAGATTTTTCCCAAAAATCTGTCCCCCAATCAGAGCACTCAAACTCTTTCTCTCATCTCTCTCCCCGAAGGGTCTCTTTTACTCTCTCACTCTGCAACACCCTCAAACAAACATTAAAACACAAAAACATGGCTTGAAAACCACACCATCGAACTCGTCTCACCACCATGAACACAACTGTAACAATCAATCACGAGTTAGTTAAGTTTTGAGAGGTCAATGTGGAGCAACTCGTAAGCTCTGACTCGGACCAGTTTAAACCGACGTAATCCTGGCCGAGTCGCAACGTTTTAGGACTCGGGGAAGCTTTTACACAACTCCCTGAGGTCTTTAGTGAAGGTTTGAGGAAGCTTTAAAGTGAAACAACTTGGTTTTGAGAAGTCAGAGTTTTGACCAAACCTTTCGAGCCATTTTTAGGCCACCTCTGTCCACTTTTTTGACTTCCAAAAGGTACAATCATATACTACTCTTCGTAAGCGTCATTTCCATAAAAATTTCATAAAACATGGTTGAGAAATGAGTAAGTTATGAAGCTTTGAAATTTTACCCAGAAATCTGCGAAAATTTCTAGATTTCCGGCTAGTTCAAATGGCGACGAAAAGCGCCAACCGACGAGATTATCGGAGAAGACGACATAATAATCTAACGGTGTTAGGTAACGCCGTTAACTTCTGTTAGTATTTAACAGAATATTCCGTTAGTTTTGATGGAATATTCATGACGGACGTCAAGGTTTGGCCTGCGCGTGGTGGCGCGTATGGCCATGGCCTAGCAGGCGCGTCTGGACTCCGATTGGTCTTCTGTCAATTTGTGTAGGTTTGTGACGTCGAGTAGATCGATTTCATATATTTAAACCCTACGTTTGAGCAAACTATGAGGATTTTATTTAAGTTTCCGTTTATGTGTTATTAAATTAAGGGAATAAGTAATTTCATGTATAGGGGAAAACGTATCCCGAGGAAGTACAGGGTCAAACAAGGCTTGGAGGCTTCGTTCCTATTGCGTATCTATGAGTGGCCATTTTGTTTATATATATATATATATATATATATATATATATTGTATAGTTTCCACAAATACTTTTAAGTTGATTTATGCATGTTATGCCACGTTTTACTTACTTTTAAAATAATGCCATGGTGGTTGAGTCTTTTATTTGATCATGGCATATTCATATGCATTTTACTTGCTTATAAATATTATGCATTGTGATATGCCAAGTCATTCTACGGGATGCGCAGGTAAGTTCAGATGAGTTTATTGTGTTGTTTGGAATGATTGAATTGTATGGCATGCTCATATTCATATAGTTCGCTCATCATTGCTGCACCGGTGTTAGTGTTCCCACGCTAGGCCAAGGTCAGTCCTTCATGTGATGTTCACGTCACACCCCACACTCGCCTTGGATCCAAGTAGGTGCTAGTCCTACCATACAAGTCGCATTATGTGACTTCGACTCATAGGTGACGCGCATAGCGCTAGTCTTCACGTGATCGTAGCACTAGAGCGTATATTATCACACCTAGTCTTGCGTACAGGTCACATTAGGTGACTTCGACTCGTGTGTTAGCATAGATGAATGAGCATTAGGTGCAGTCGTACATGTCATATTAGGTGACTTCGACTTCCGTGCTAGTATAGCTTGTTAAGCACATGATTATATTCATATTGCCGTTGAGATATTCTGTTGTGGCATATTTCTGAATTTATTGTTGGCATGCATTTGGTTTCATACTTATACGTAATATGATTTTCTGAAAACTATACATGTTTTACAACAAGAGGTTAGTATGTTCAGAAAATAAATGGATTTTATAAACCTTTATTTTTATGCCCACTCACCCTTCTGTTTTTCGCCCCTCCAGGTTCAGTAGTTGTGCTTACATATAAATGAGGACTCCGGCAAATCTCAGTAGACAGTTATCTTCAATGGTATAACCATCACCTTATTCACTGTACTGTTCTTATACTATAACGTCATGTATGAAATAGGTTTATTCCTGCTCACCAGCGCACTCTTGTATTTAGGCACTTTTAGGTTTAAATTTATTTACATTTTCCACATCACTACACTTTATGGCTTCATCACCTTCTAGATGTCGGCCAACATAACTCAATTCGAAGTCCTAGTGGATGTTTCGAGTCGGGGTGTGTCACTCAACCATTTTTTTTTTTTTTTGGCTTTGATTTACACTACCAATTTAAGTATTCAAAATTGCTTATGGGTTTTGATTAAATAAAACAAAAAAAAAAAATGATAATTGCCTATGGGTGCATTCTAGATTATTAAAAAAGGGGATTTTATTTTATTTTTATAAAATGAGTACATTTATATAATAAAATTTGGCTACATTATATATATATATATATATATATATAAATTGTTACATTTACATAAAAATGTGGGTAAATTTTATATAGAAAACAATGGGTACATTTTATATTAAAAAAAAAAACAATGATACATTTTAGATTAAAAAAGAAATATATTTTACATTAAAAAATGGTACTTACAAAAAAAATAAGGATACATTTTACATATAACAAAGTGGTAAATTTGTAAAAAAAAAAAAATGGGTATGTTATAAATAAATTATGGGTACAAATAAAAGGTTAAAAAAATTATGAGTACAAATAAAAGTTTTAAAAATAAGGGACAAAAATAATAATAATATATGGGTACAAATTAAAATTTAAAAGAAAATTGGTACAATTTAAAAAAGGGTTGCTAATTAAAAATGGGTACAAACTAGAAATAGAAATATATGATAAAAAGTTTAGCCATAAATATAATATACCTACTAAAACGTTTCTAACACTAAATGAATATATTTGAAAATAAAACTTAATTATCTTGACATGTAAATATTTTGTTTTTGAATAATTAATGGCGTTTATTAAAACCGAACGACCTTGATCAAAGTTTGAAAATGAATAAGGTTTTAATCAATAGAGTAAAAAAAATAAAGATGAGAATATAATTTCTCCTTTTGATGATAACATCTGTGAGTGGAGGCCTTTAAAGAATTTACTGCTCTTTTACCACTCGCAAAAGTATGGATAAAAACACTTAAAATACTTGCAAGAGTACAAGATAATCGTTGTATGGCAACTCTAGTAAGGTCGTTCTCCACATGGATTGAATGAATAATTTATGTAAAACCCAAATCTTAATTAATTATTTGAAAATAAAGTTTGGAAAAATGGTGATTTTATGACCTAAAATATTAAAAACAATTAAATAAAGAGAACTTTAACGAAAAGTTCATAGTACTGTTCACTTTAACGAAAAACCACATTTTTATACTAAAAAGTCAATTCTGGTACTATTCACTTTACCCTTTATTTTGTCTTTATCGTTAAAACTCAAAGTTTTTAAGTCATTTTCATTAGTTTTCCTTTAAATAAATAGGCAAAGTAAATAAAACAAAAGAAAATAGTCTAAAAATCTATTTAAGCTCCGTCGTCACCTTAACAATTCTATTTAGTTTTTCCAATAAATGAATTACCCATGCATATTTTGAAGGTTAGGTTTTCCTAATATATATCGTACTTGGAACCTCTAACATAGAACGTATCTCTAACATACAACCCGTCTATGACGTCCAGATAGAATGTGAGCATGCATTACTCATTAAGTTTTGTGAAAACCTTTTGAAAAACCATACAACCCTTAAACATGTCATCCGTCCTAAGAAGTTACACATATTAACCACAAGAAGCCGTAGTCAATTTCAGGGAAAACCCTCTGCCAAAATTACATCAAATGACTTTTCTAGATATCCTAATGGTGGCCAATCATCAAGACAATTAGATATTTTCAAACACGATGATTAATAATTCAACACCTACATACATAATAACATAAGTAAATTGAAAATAAGCTACATATTCTTACTAAGGCTTATGGCCTCGCCCTAGCAAACGAAATTAGTTACAAACAATCATAAAACAAAATATTATTAAGGACATGGATAGAAAACACCTTGAAAATAAACTTGAATTGTCAAAAGCTCCAAAGCAGTGCGCTCTCTAAAGTAATGCGTTCTCTCTCCCTAATCTATAATGGCTAAATAGCCTTACTTATACTAATACAAAATAAAATCCTACCTAGAAAAGGTCTTCTAAAAACTAGGAAACATAATAGAATAAGATAACTAGGAAATAAAAGGTTTTCTATTTAAACAGGAATTCGGACTGCAAAGAAAATCCATCTTTTGACCAACCAAATTAACTCCAATTTTAGTCCCAAAAAAGGTCTCCTTTTAAAGTTTGAGACGTCCCTAACAAATCATCAGAAGGAATCTTTCTCAAAATATGTCATCTTGACCTTCAAAATACCTAAAATGTCCATAAATGTCAATCTGGAAAAGCTGCATGCTGGGTCTTTGTTTCATTGCCACGGTCAAATGGTTTGGTAGAAAAATTTGAAATTTTGATACAATCATCTTGGAACACTCACGAAGATCCTTTAATTAGAATCACTCTAAAATTCATCCGTTTGATTACTTTTTGCTTAAGAGGAAGTTGAACGTTCTACATTGAAAATACATAACAAAGTATCAAAGTTCTACCAAAATAACCAGTAAATTATAACTAAGATTAGGGTAGAATATAAAATATAACATCCACTCATCATATATCTTACCAAAAAAACTTGTGGAATTCTTTCTATTCACATTAAGGCTATGCCTGCTGATGGTTCCTTTGCAATTACACTTGAGGAGGTTAAAGATTTGAAAACAGTAGGGATGCTGGTAAGATAGCTGGAATAACCAAAGCCTTTTATTTCTCAATTATCTCTACGAGTCTCGAGGGAATATTGGAAAAGCTTCAATCAGTTATGCCCGCTTGGAAATATCTTCTTGGAGTTCCTGTCTCTCTTTTATCATAAATATTTTTTTCTGGAACAAGCCCTTCTAACCAATGTTTCTAAGTTGTGGCCTAATACTTTTATTCGTGGAAGATACAAGACTTGCTTGTAGCTCAGCTATCAAAGTGCTTAATTGATTGCCACTTTATTTTCCCTTTATGCCTTGTGCTATTTTGGCTTTATTAGATACAATCATCTCATAGAGTTAGACAATTAGTCAACTTCCAACAACTGTCGAATAATTTTGTTTTTTTTTTTTGGGGAAACTAGAATAATATTAACCAGGGCAAAAGCCTAAAAGTACATGAAAGTCACGAATGACCAACAAACACTAACAATGAGAAAGCAAGAAGGACAAAGAAATACAAGACGTCGCCAGGCTTCAGCAGAACGTCGAACCCACGCTTTCCTAGCCACTAGCAACCACCTAGAGGGGGCAGGGTAGCCCATCCTTGTTAAGAATTCTCACTGGCGAGGATAGGGGTCAAGCAACCCATATGGAATTGCACATCCCAACTACTAAATGCGACACCACAAAATCCACTGCAGCGTTTTCTAATCTTGGAACCCAACACTAGGTGCACTCTTGAAAGGATCTCCCTAACTCCAAAGCACGGCTTAGAATAGGGAGAATTCCCAAGGAATGCACTCCATCCCAGCCACCAACGAAGATATGACTAGTTTGGAATCTAATTCTACGTAAATCCGATTGAAATTCCTTAGACGAGTAAGAGCACATCCTTCTTTTATTGCCAAAGCCTTAGCCATAAGCACACTAGTGGCCGCCACTTCCTATCTGCACACCCAAACACACCGAGCCTGAGCATCACGAATGACCACTCCCACAAAACCCCGATCCTCACCCTGCATCTAGCTAGCATCAACATTCACCTTAACCCCATCATAAGGAGGAGGAGACCAATAGGGGCGACGATTCAACACATCAGTACGAGGGGAAGGGGCAATGTGGTGCACAAGTCGCTGTCGAGAAACACTCAAATTCATTTCTAATAGCAGCAAGAGTGATAGTAAGTGATGGCAAATGGTGACCAAAGACTGCCTTGCACCTGGATTTCCAAATATGCCAACAAGAAAATGCAACAAAGGAAAGAGCCCTCGACCTTTCTTGCTTGCTCCCAAAATCAGCACTCCTAAACCGAATAAGCCAAGCAATAAAAGTCGCGATCAACTCGAATACTAAGGGACCCCCAAACTAAATAGATTATACCTAAGGGCAGAGGAAGAGAGGGTGCTCCACTGACTCATCATGATCTTCACAAATGGGCAAGAGAGAGAAGGCGTGCAATGCCTTCGAAAAAGATTTTGATGAGTTGCAACTGCCCCTCGCACCCTTCACCAGAGGAAATTCCTCACATTGGGAGTCGCCACATCACCCCAAATAATCTTCCAAACTTGCAAGTCTGTGCCCAAGTTAGCTGCCCGCTGCGAACGTAACCCTAATATCCACCGATAGCTCGACTTCACAATATAATTTCCTTGCATGTCCGCCCTTCATATAAGATGATCCAAGCCCGCTGAGTCCCCAAAATGAGAATTAACAATCGTTGAGGTATCACTTTCTGAAAGGCAATTAGAGATCGGAGACAAGTTCCAGGACCCTTTGTCCTGATGAATTATCGTATTAACACTTTGCTCCAAGTGCACATAACTATCATCGATAGGGATAGGATGACTAGGTGGTAAGTTCGGGATCCAAACATCCCTCCACAAACGAACTGACTTGCCATTAAGGACTTACCAATGAGCATCCTTGAGAATAATGTCTCTGCCATCCAAGAGGCTCGACAAGATCTAAGAGAAACAACCCCCTTGCTTAGCCTCAAAGAACGAGGAGTGAAGGAAATAACGATCCTTAAGGAAACGACCACAAAGAGACTGAGGCTCTTGGATGAGCTGCTAACTCTGTTTGGCAAGCAGGGCGAGTTTGAAGTCTCCCAAGGTCTGAAATCCCATGCTACCTTCACTCTTTGGCAAACCCATATCTTGCCAATTTACCCAATGGATGCCTTGTGCCTTATGCAAGTTAGCCCATCAGAACTTTACTACAACCTCGTCAATATCATTGCACAGCCGAGCCTGAAGGTGGAACACATTCATTGGGTAAGTGGGCATGGCTTGATCAACAACCTTTTTCAACATTTCCTTCCTTGCTTGCTTTAAAAAAAATATTCTTCCATCCTTGAACCTTAGATAACACCCTATCCTTAATATAGGACAGAGCATTCGTCTTAGTTTTGCCCCACACTGCTGGTATTCCAAGGTAGGTTCCAGGGTCTTCCACTCATGACATATTCAAGACTGAGCATAAATTTTCATGAACTTCCCTTGGAGTATTCGTGCTAAAGTACACTACCGACTTCTGCAAGCTAACCTCTTGACCTGAAGCAAGGCAATAGGTCTTCAAGAAACGATTCGTGTTCTCACAATTCTCTTTCGTGAGTAGTAGAAAAATCAATGTATCATCCGCAAAGAGAAAATGAGATAGTTCTTGTGGTTCTATCAGAGATTTGTTTAGTTCTTGTGGATAATTTGTTACCTCAACTATTTATTTGAAGACTGATCTGATTCATTTGAAAACTACTCGGTTCTTCTATCAAGCCAAGATGTTTCAATGTCATTTTTTAAGTTGTAACTTGTCAGTTGGCTTTTTAAGTTGTTTTCACTCGGCATAATCGCATCAGCACAGAATTGGGCTCACGTGTGCCACTCAGGCAGGAGATGGAAAATTTCATTGGAGGCCAACTTGAAGGCTAAAATTGCCACACTGTGCAAACAGTAGGGTGATCTAATGTTGTGATACTTGGGCACCAAAGTGAAACAAACCTCACAGTATAGGGAGGTAATGTAATTAGGTTTGACATGTAAGCAAACACCAATAGTGTCTAAATGGAATCGAATAATGGTTTTAATCAACTAAGCAAGTACATGGACAAAGGCATTGTTGATTGGAACTACATGCTCTATTTATGTTAAAAACTATTTGTCTTTGAATGAATCATGTCACTGTAGGACACGAGCTAGGCCTGCTAGATTAAAGTGTCTATGAACTAAAAATTAGTGTAGCTATTTTATCTAACATGGGGAAGAGGGCTGGCGGTAGGGAGAGATGTATTTGTATAATTGTGTAGAGGAATATGTGTGTTATTCCCCATACATAGTGCCTTTATTTATAGTAATAAGAGAGAAGAAATCCTTCGTTCCCAAGGAATATACAAGTCCATATAGGTGAGAACAACTAAAATCAAATCTAATCTAGGATTTATATAATCACATTTAAACTAGAAGTTTACAACACTCCCCCTTGAGTGTGTAAATACTCAAGTAGACTCGGTCAGCACCTTTCCTTTTGAGATTTTGAGAAGAGTTGCTCTTTGGAGGAAACAGCTCTCAGAGATCTTTTTTCCTTTTGGAAGATACAGAAGCGAAACAATCAACCTATTGATATTGGAAGACCCAAAAGATTCTTAATTTGTGTATTGATAAGACCATTCACTATTTCTTGAAGCTCGATCTCTCCCCCGGATGAACCATATAGCCAAGAGAAACCGTGAACCAGAATAAGTCGACTTGTCAGCACTGATTCTGGGAACACGCTATTCTCAATAAGGTAGGAACTTGCGTAAGGAAGTAAGTCTCACAAAAAACCTATGGTTATGGCAAAAACCCGAGTATGGACAAAATCCATAGTCTTAGGAAAAATATGTGAGTAAGGCAAAGTGAAATGAAACGTTTATAGGATGACATCAGGGATATGATCAACCTAAGGTGGGTACCTCGTTAAAACCTAGTTAGGTAGCAAAAACCCAATGGGAAAAATGCTCCTACTCGTAGGGAAAATGGTACATCAAGATCAAGCAAGTATACTTTAAGATACACCCCCTGAGTTTGACACAATTCCAAAGAGAACTAGCAATGTTACAACTCAAAAAGTTTACGCATACCAATTATTTGAACAAGCTTTTGAAACGTAGCCTTCGGTAGTGATTTGGTGAAGAGGTCAGCCATTTTGTCTTGTGAATAGATTTGCGTGGCTTCAAGCTTCTGATGCTTTTGTTGTTGATGTGAGAAGAAAAACTTCGGCGCAATATGTTTGGTGTTGTCTTCTTTGATGTAATTCTGCTTGAGCTGTTCGATGCATGTTGCATTGTCTTCATAGGTTGTCGTTGGGACATCCACAACAGGGTAAAGATTGTAGGAGCTTCGAATATGGTCCACAACTACTCTCAACTAAAAGCATTCTCAAGTTGCTTCATTTAAGGTGAGAATTTCAGCATGGTTAGATGAAGTGGCAGCTAAGGTCTGTTTAGTTGACCTCTAAGAGATTATAATGCCTCAAACTGTAAAGACATAACTCGTTTGAGAACGCGCCATGTTGGGATCAGATAAGTATCCTGCGTCGACATAACCAACAAGGCGAAAATGGACTCGAGATAAGAGGGTGTGACAGCACTCGAAAATCCATAGGGATAGAACAAGCCCAAATCCATAGTACCTTTAAGGTAGCGGAAGATGTCTTTAACACTAGTCCAGTGTCAGCGTGTTCGTGCATTAGTGTATCTTACCAAAAAATTAACAGTGAAGGAGATGTCGGGTTTAGTGCATTGAGCTAAGTACAATAAAGTACCTATCACTCTTAGATAAGGAACTTCAGGCTCCAAAATCTCTTTATCATCTTCTTTCGGATGGAAGGGATCTCATTTTGCATCTAACGATCAAAAGACCATAGGAGTACTCGAAGGCTTCGCTTTACTCTCGTTAAAGTGGCGCAACACCTTCTAAGTGTAGTTCGCTTGATGTACTAAGATTCCATCTGAACGGTGTTCTATCTTGAGACTGAGACATTATCGAGTATTTTCTAGATTTTTCATCTAAAATTCTGACCTCAGGTGCGTAACAGTTCTTACGAACTCTTCAAGAGTTCTAATAGGGTTCATGTCATTGACATATTCTGCAACTATCGTAAAACCGAAATGTGACTTCTTAATAAACACACAAAGACATAGTTCGTTGTTCACATATCCCTGACTAGTCAAATACTCACTCAGACGGTTATGCCACATTCTTCATGATTGCTTCAAACCTTAGAGTGAACGCCTCAACCGAATTGAGATCATGTTCTAGGGTTTGGAAATATTTGATCCAGTCAATGTAAGTCATTCGGGAACTTTAATATAAATTTTTGTATCAAGATCCCTATAGAAATACGCAGTTACTACTTCCATCAGCTGCATACTTAGTTTTTGGGAAACTACTAAACTGATAAGATAGCGAAAAGTAATCACATCCATAATGGCTGAATTGGTTTCTTCATAGTTAATCCCAGGGCGTTGTGAGAAGCTTTGCGCAACAAGACGACCTTTGTAACGCATAATTTTGTTCTTCTCATTACACTTCCAAACGAAAATCTGCATGTAGCCAACGAGCTTCACATGTGGAAGACTATGAGCTATAGGTCCAAACACCTTATGCTTTGCAAGCGAATCAAGTTCAACTTGGATTGCTTATTTCTAGTTTGACCGATCGGTTCTACATCGACATTCATCAATGGAACGGGGTTCAATGTCTAATGTGAGATGCATTGTCAATGATCATCTCATTTCTACACCACACATGATCTAAGCTAGCATAATAGACTGAAATCTCATGATTATCGGGAGGTGGATTCGTCTCTTCAAGGATGCTTCTGTAATCTAGAATGTCATCATGAGTTGGATAGAATGAGTAAGTGACAATTGGATTCACGGTAGGCTCTTCAGGTGCCTGTGCCATGGGTTTCCTCTTCCGGGGGTGCGAATCTTTTGAACCAAAAGGTCCGCCACGCTTATGTGTAGAGGCAGATGATTGGTTAGCCGCTAATATACATGGATCACCAAAATTGGCATCCCTGGCCTCCAGGAGGGAAGTTCATTGTACATTTGGTACAACCATCCTTCCAAGCACATTCACAACTGGAATATATGATCTTGTCATTCGCAGTAAATCGATGAAAGCATCTGGCATGCTCTGAGCTATGCTCTAAAGATTTAATATGCATTGCACTTTAGTTTCAGACTGAGGGGTACGGGGATCTAAATGAGACAAAGTGGGAGTTGTTCATGATAATTCGTGTAGTTCTTCAAGAATGTTGATGTTTTTATCTATCCTTAACGACGGGAATACTGTCTATTAGAATTGACATTCCGTGAAACGAACGATAAACAGATCATTTGTTAAAGGTTCTAAGTAACGAATGATCAAAGGAGAATCATATCCAACATAGATTCCATTGACCTTGATGGGGTGGATTCTGGCCGCCCCTACCACACCTCTTTTGGCGTTTTAGGGGTTGGTTCGTGTTATAGTGTGCTTTAGGCATAGCAGTCACCCCATAGGATGAGCTTGATGATTTTTCATCAACAGCTGATTTTGATTTAGACAATATATGGTTAGTGCAATGGAGAAAAATATCAATCCATTCACATATAAGTAGAACATTTAGGTTCTAATATCCATGTATTGGTTAAAATTCGCATGAAAAACTTCGAGTTTTCATGGGTGGTGTTTTTTAGGAAAACATCAAGTTTTCAAACAAGGCATGTTTATAGAAACTTTAGGTTTCGAAATAATTTTGAACTTCAGGTTCATATGTTCCTGTAGACAAACGTGAATATATATACAGAAAAGGAATTGTTATTAGCACTCCAAAAATCTCATTCTATACTCCTCACAAGTGTATTTTTCTTTCTAATTATAGAAAGTTTGGAGTGCCAAATGAGATTTTTAGAGTGCTAATAACAATTCCCATACAGAAATATGCAACAAGAAAATATGCAAATAAAACTTCAGGTTTGTAATTATAACTGAATTAATTATTTGGACTTCGGGCCAAATTTAAAGTGTGGGTGAAAAAGAATATAAAACCCATTGGGCCTAAAATTATTAGGCAATTAAAATCTGGGCCAAAAAACTTGGACCAAAGCCCATGGGTGGGCTGAGTAAATTTGAGTCGTGCAGCCCAGGCCCAAAATTAGGCTGGATAGGCTCGAGCCTAGCATGTAGGCTGGCCTAACATCACAATAATGGGTTGCAAGCGTAAGCCCAAAAACAAAGGCATATGAAGGTTCTGATCCTATGTGATGCATACATGGATACACTAGCGCATGGGCTAGGATCCGGTGCGACGTGGATGTGGGGGAACACCAAGAACCAGCTTAGACTGGTGTTACGTGAGCTGGGAGTCTAACAAAAGCCCAATTAGCTTGTTGGATATGGGTTGTGGCAGCAAAAACAAGCAGCAAGCCCAAAAAGGTGTTGTGCGATGTAGGCCCGAAAGTCTAAGGCCTACTAAGGCTCGGGTCCAGAAACTCAGGATAACCCAACGACGCTGGGTGTTGAATTCAAACTGTAAAAATTTCGAGGTCACTTCAAGCGACTTTCCTCGGGTGATCATGGGACGATAATACATGATAGGAGCATATTTATGCGACTTAATTAGCTTGTTTCCTTGCATTTACTTAATTAGTTCTTAGTTATTCTAGTATTTTAAGCTATTTTTGTGTGTTTGTAGGTCTATAGGCCTTATGAAGCAATAAGGTGCATTTTGGAGACTTTTGGAGCACAATTGGGCTTGGAATGGATAGCATATGCTTGGAGCAAAAAGAATGGACGAAATTGAAGACTTGAAGATGTTAGGATTCCTAATCAAAGAAGGATTCCTACTCAAATGAGGATTCTTACTTGAAGTAGGAAAGTTAAGCCAAGGTTTCCTATTTGGGTTTGACCTTTCCTAATCCTAAATGTCCCTATGTTCCAGCAATATTGAAGGTCTTCTATGCATTCTAGGACACAAACCAAAGGTTCCTTGCACCATTCTAGCCTTTGCCACACCACTTTTCCCTTTCCCCTTCCATTCTCCTTCCTTGCCGCACAAGGGAGACCTTCCTTTTCCTATTTTCTACACCAAATCACATTCCCTTTTTAATTTAAGACCTTTCCTCTGTCCCTTGGCCTTTGCCGCACCCTATATTCCCTTTCCTTTTAATTTCTGACTTTGACTTAGTCTTTTTCCTAGTGGTTTTAGAATAAAAATCCTTTGACATTAATAAAACTTTATTTCCTTTTCTCATTTAATTTCTACTGCACCTTTACCTTATTTCCCTAGGGTTTTAGATACTTGGCTATTTTAATAAACCTTGGCCGCACCTTTTGGAGATCCATCACGCCATACACCACCCTCTACCACAAATTCACACCACACAATCCACCATACCTCAAGAGGCTAAAATTCAAAAAGTCCCCATTGTGCGTAGCAAGGAAGGAAGGAGGAGCCACCTGGAGTGTTTCTAGGTGTATTCTATCTTTGTTTTTAATGTTTAAGTTTAATTATCTTTGTTTTACGAACATAAGGAGCTAAACTTGTTTTAGCTAGAGGAGACTTTGAAACCATGATTATATTTGCAATATGAATTGATTATTTTCTGTTGTGATTTCATAAATCGTGAATATAATTTACTTAACTGTTTGATTAAGAACTTATTCTTATGTGTTGATTAAGAGGGCCCGCTTAGTTTGCATGCATGAATTTGATGCTAAAATATAAGGGAGTTTCACCTAATCGTTATATTCACAAGTAGTGGAAGTCACTAGTCATGATCGTGTTAAGTAAATTCTTGGCAGGGGTATCATGTTTTTCATAGTTACGAATGCCTTGTCAATGCTTATGATTTTCACAAAGCTTAATGATCTTTGATTGTATCTCTATTATGCTATTCATGTAGGTACCGTTTGGTACGTGGGACGGGACGGAACAGAATGGGACAAGGCGTTCTGTCCCACGTTTGGTGTGCCTAAAACGGGTGGAACGAGCTATTCCACGGGACGAGTTTTGGGTGAATTTTCGTTCCACCTCACCCCTTGGAAGGACTCGTTCCACATCCGTGGAACACAAAATTATAACCTCTTCGTCTCCTTCTTCTTCCACCTTGTTTCTATCCGAGGGCATCTTTGCTCCTGCTCCGTTCTGTTCCGTCCTGTCCCGTCCCGTCCTGTCCTCTCCCGTCCCATCCCGTTCCGTTCCGTCCCGTCCTGTCTGCATACCAAACGATACCGTAAGGAACTATTGAAGAATAATTTGGTTGCCGATGCGTATTCCATCCAATTAAATGACTTAAGGAAAATCTGAGGGTTAATTAGTGCTGTTCACGGTTAATCTGGGGTGTTGAGGTTCATGGTTTATTGGAAAAGCAACTGGAAATCAATTTGTATGCAAAAATGTCATGTGTGGATAAGGATCCTCTAGCTAGCTTATCATCCATAGTTTTCCCTAATTTCGTCCAAAGTTGTTTAAGTCTTTAAATCTGTTTGTTTTTACTTTAATTTCGTCCAAATCAATCTCCCCTTTAATTAAGTGTGTTAGATTAGTTAGAAACGTGTTCAAGTCTGTCCAATTTAGTGTTTTGATCTTAATAGTCTAAAATTCGTCCAAATAACTTCTTAGAGTATGTTTCGAGTCAATTTAACTTAGTTTGTGTGTTTTGAGTTTATTTAGCTTGTTTTCAGTTGTTAAAGTCTAGTTTTCTATTTTTGAGTCTAGTTTAGTATTTTAGAGTTTAATTTGAGTAGATTAGCATCCCTTCTAATCCCCAGCCTAAAACGATCCTTACTTACACATACTACAATCATAGGGTTTTAATTTGAGTGTTAGAATATTTCACACCAAATTTTGGCGCTATTGCGGGGATTTGTAAAATTGCTAATCCCTCTGTTTGTTTGTTTATTTTTTTCTTTTGAAATTTGATTTAGTTTTAGTTCTTTGATTTCAGGTACTAGAGAAGCAAGACATGGCAATTGCTAATCTTCAAGCTCAAATAGCAAATCTTAATTCTCAGTTGTCACAGTATGCCAAAAGGTCCACAATGCAAAGTGTCCCTACATTTGGTGTTTCTTATAGGCAAGAATATCAAGCAAATCAATGTCCACAAAGAGGTTGGAAGAATGTCAATACCTGGGATTATCAAGATCATAATCAATTAGGGAACTATTTGTTTTCCAACATATACAATTCAGATTGGAGTGATCATTCAAACTCTATGTGGTGGGAATCTCAACAAGTTCAACACGAAGGGTATTGGCAGCCATATAACGAGTTCTATTCAAGACCTATGCAGCCATCATAACCTCATATACAATATGCCCAACCAAACTCAGGTTCGTTAATAGATTGTGCTCAAATTCTTGATCAATTAATTTCTTTAGATCAGGGCTCACAAAATCAAACCAATAAGGCTCAACAAGGAGAATATTGGCAGCCATATAAGGAGTTCTATACAATGCCTATGCAGCCACCACAGTCTGCCCTGCAACAATTCCAACCGAATTTAGGTTCGTCAATAGATTGTGCTAAAATTCTTGATGTACTAATTTCTTTGACGCATGAATTACAAAATCAAGCCCAAGTGATGAACGAATTGAAGAATCAAATAGGAGAGATCGCAGAATTCATGGGGCAAATGCAAGAACAAAGTGAATTATCCGACTCAACTATTGAAATTGCTGAAGCTATCACCTTGGAAAGTGGCATGGAGGTTGGAGATGAACCCAAGACGTCCAAACCAAGCCAAAACATGGATGAACAGTTGCTACTCGATGAAGAGGAGGATAACAAGGCCATGGCAAAAGAAGAACAACCCTTGCCGCAACCCCATATGCCCTCTATATCGTCCACTACAACCAAGGTAAGCCTAAATTCAATTCTTCCTAACCCCATTCCACCAAATGTCCCTATTCCATGCAGGTTCATGCAATCCAAGGAAGAAGAAGGTGAGAAAGGCATCTTTGAAACCTTTCCAAAGAATCAAGAGCAAGAAGTGGTTGGGGAATGTCTAGAATTCATCAAAGAGGGTATACTTGAGACAACAATTCCCAAAGAAGTTGGATTTTATGACATGGGACAAGTCATAACTCTCAAAACACCAAATCTAGCTGAATTTTCTAGTCCTACAACTTTCAAATGGGTGTTTATTCTAGAGTTCATGTCGGAGCACACAGAATTTAAACCATTACCGGATCATTTCAAGTATCACCTCCCATTCAAAGATCACCTCCATGCCGTGGGCACTAAGGGAGCTAAAAAGGAAGTATCGTTCGGCTAGAAGATGTTAAAGCAAGCGCTTATTGGGAGGCAACCCACGCGAATAAAGAAGACCTAGGAATCTCCAACACTCCACAACTAGATTTGCGTTCCTAAACCTTACTCTTTATTGCTTTTACTTTGCCATGATTGTCATGCTTGCTAGTTGTGTTATTTGTGTGTTTGTTTGTAAGTCTATGCTTAAAACATTGAGGACAATGTTTGGTTTAAGTGTGGGGGAGGGGGGTAAACAAGCTGTTTTTGCATAATTTTCGTGGGATTTTATCACCTATCACTTCTAATGTTGTTATTCACTGTTTTTAAGTGTTTTTAGTGTATTTTGAAGTGTTTTTATGTGTCTTAAACAGAAAATCTGAAATTTTGAAAAAGAAATCGAAAAAAGTGTTTAAAAAAACCAAAAAGAGTCGTTTTTGTTTTTATGTTTGTTTATGTCTTAGGATACCTTCCAACACAATGATGAGGATTTGGTTTTTAGTTGCATGACTGTTAAAGAAAGTTACAAACATGGATGAAAGTTTGATATACTCTTTGGTTTATACTTGGTTATAGTTATAGTTTACGAATTCACATGTAATCACAAAGGAAAAATCAGTTTTTGTAACATGCTTGAAGGAAGAAACTCAAACTAACGCTACATCCCTGAGAGACTTGAGCCTAAAACGTTCTTTGGAGAGTTATTAATTTGTGATGTTTTTGTTTCCTAAAGTCGTTGCATGAGTGCTTGGTTGCTACTTAGAAGGCGTTTTATCACTTAATTCCAAATACTATAACTCATATTCGTTTCATTCAAAGCATAACATTGATTTGCATAACACATAACAAGATGAAGTTGTTTAGTGAACCAAAGCCAAAAAGCCAACCCATTCACATGTTTTGTAGGTTTAAACCCTGTTAAGCCATTGTTTAGCCTATGTTCTTTGTTAACCCACATTACCCCAACCTAGCCTAGATTAGGACTTTCCATACCCTTGTTCTTGAAGCATAGTAAAGCATAACTTAGAGGGAATTCCTTTTGATTATGCAAAAAACCAAGTGTGGGGGAAGGGTTTTCAAAGTTTGTGTGTCTGTAAAAAATTCGTGGAAAAAGAAAAAAAGAAAAGAAAAGAAATAAGTTGTGAAAAGAATGAAAAAGTGTTGAAAAATAAGTGAGAATAAACTCACATGTGTTGGTTGTTGAAGAAAGGGTCCAAAAGTTTGAATTTGACCCTAAGTGTTGCATGAATCTTCCTTTGTGTTTAAAAGTTGATTTTTGCATTCCAAAGTGAATTCTAAGTGTCAATTTCATTACTTTGCTTACTATTGCTTTAAGAATGTTTGTTTATCCTTACCCTTCTTTGTTAGCCAATACCCTTAGCCCCGTTACAACCATCAACTTCTATCTTGAGTGTTGTGTATTTCAATATGTGGAGTTTGGAATTGGTATGAGCATATGGTATCCCTGGTTCTCGCATCTAAGCAGTGGCATTCCGTTCGTGAGATCATATATATACATGCATTAATAATTCCAGAAAAGTGCTTTCTTTGTTGTATGAAAATAAGAGAGCACCTAGTAAGGAATTGAGTGAATTCTCTAAGGCATGTTACTACATTCAAAACCATGTTTTAAATTGATTAAATGCGAGTTAGTAAGTGGTGATTGTGATTAAGTACATGCTTGAGGGTAAGGATGATTAAAATCTATGAGAGTAGTGATTTTTAACATGTCATGAGCATTGGAAATCGCTGAGGCAAATGTTGGAAGGTCTAGTTGTGTTTTGTTTCTTTTGATTGTTTCGTTTTGCTCGAGGACTCGCAAAAGCTAAGTGTGGGGGAATTTGATAGGAGCACATTTATGCGACTTAATTAGCTTGTTTCCTTGCATTTACTCAATTAGTTCTTAGTTATTCTAATATTTTAAGCTATTTTCATGTGTTTGTAAGTCCATAGGCCTTATGAAGCAATAAGGTGCATTTTGGAGCCTTTTGGAGCAAAATTGGGCTTGGAATGGATAGCATATGCTTGGAGCAAAAGGAATGGACAAAATTGAAGACTTGAAGATGTTAGGATTCCTAATCAAAGAAGGATTCCTAATCAAAGAAGGATTCCTACTCAAATGAGGATTCTTACTTGAAGTAGGAAAGTCAAGCCAATGTTTCCTATTTTGGTTTAACCTTTCCTAATCCTAAATGTCCTTATGTTCCAGCAACATTGAAGGTCTCCTATGCATTCTAGGACACAAGCCAAATGTTCCTTGCACTATTCTAGCCCTTGCCTCACCACCTTTCCCTTTCCCCTTCCATTCTCCTTCCTTGCCTCATAAGGGAGACCTTCATTTTCCTATTTTCTGCACCAAATCACATTCCCTTTTTAATGTAAGACCTTTCCTCTTTCCCTTTGCCTTTGCCGCACCCTATATTCCTTTTCCTTTTAATTTCTGACTTTGACTTAGTCTTTTTCCTAATGGTTTTAGAATAAAAATCCTTTGACATTAATAAAACTTTATTTCCTTTTCTCATTTAATTTCTGCTGCACCTTTACCTTATTTCCCTAGGGTTTTAGATACTTGGCTATTTTAATAAACCTTGGCCACACCCTTTGGAGATCCATCACGCCATACACCACCCTCTACCACAAATTCACACCACACCATCCACCACACCTCAAGAGCCTAAAATTTAGAAAATCCCCATTGTGCGTAGCAAGGAAGGAAGGAGGAGCCACCTGGAGTGTTTCTAGGTGCATTCTATCTTTGTTTTTAATGTTTAAGTTTAATTATCTTTGTTTTGCGAACATGAGGAGCTAAACTTGTTTTAGCTAGAGGAGACTTTGAAACCATGATTATATTTGCAATATGAATTGATTACTTTCAGTTGTGATTTCATAAATCGTGAATATAATTTACTTAACTGTTTGATTAAGAACTTACTCTTGTGTGTTGATTAAGAGGGCCCACTTAGTTTGCATGCATGAATTTGATGCTTAAATATAAGGGAGTTTCACCTAATCGTTATGAACTTATATTTACAAGTAATTGAAGTCACTAGTCATGATCATGTTAAGTAAATTCTTGGCAGGGTATCATGCTGTTCATAGTTACGAATGCCTTGTCAATGCTTATGATTTTCACAAAGCTTAATGATCTTTGATTGTATCTCTATTATGTTGTTCATGTAGGGAACTATTGAAGAATAATTTGGTTGCCGATGCGTATTCCATCTAATTCAATGACTTAAGGAAAATCTGAGGGTTAATTAGTGCTGTTCACAGTTAATCTGGGATGTTGAGGTTCATGGTTTATTGGAAAAGCAACTGGAAATAAATTTGTATGCAAGTGTGTCATGTATGGAGAAGGACCCTCTAGCTAGCTTATCACCCATAGTTTTCCCTAATTTCATCCAAAGTTGTTTAAGTCTTTAAATCTGTTTGTTTTTACTTTAATTTCGTCCAAATCAATCTCCCCTTTAATTAAGTGTGTTAGATTAGTTAGAAACGTGTTCAAATCTGTCCAATTTAGTGTTTTGAGTCTTAATAGTCTAAAATTCGTCCAAATAACTTCTTAGAGTCTGTTTCGAGTCAATTTAACTTAGTTTGTGTGTTTTGAGTCTGTTTAGCTTGTTTTGAGTTGTTAAAGTCTAGTTTAGTGTTTTAGAGTTTAATTTGAGTAGATTAGCATCCCTTCTAATCCCCGGCTTAGAACGATCCCTACTTACACATACTACAATCATAGGATTTTAATTTGAGTGTTAGAATATTTCACATCAATACACGAGTGTTCAATTGGGAACCCTAGGTTTGGATGGAAACCTAAGTTTCGATGTCGGGAGGTCTGAGAAACCTTTAAGGATTCAAGGAATCCGTCGAAAAAATTCATCAATTTACATCGGTTTTTTCGAGAAAATTCGTCAAAAAAATTCACCGACAATGGTTTTGTCCTAAGCATGACTGCAGGTCGTGATTTCCCAGGGAAAACGACGGTAAGGCCGTGGCCGACTACGAGTGGTGCTGGGTCGTGGGTTCGATGCCAAAAATGGTGTCATCCTAGATGGAGCATGGGTTTGGCTCCAATGCATTACAACCCAGAGAGGCTCGATTAAGCTCTGGTGTGCATCTGAGGTCATGGGTTCGAAAATCCCTAACAATTTTGAATTTTTTTTTTTTTTCAGATTATAAAATTCAACTGCATTCATATTCAATTCAAATAATTTAATGCATGGACATATATTTGATGCAATTCATGGCAATATCAAATTCACATAATTCAACAATTTTGAATATAATGGATACACAATTTATGTAGGATGTAGGATCTAAAATTTGAAAACTGTAGAGTTGGGTCAAGCATTATGGTGAATGTTCATGCTATCAGGGTTGCAAAAATATTGAGATAAAAATAGTTGTTTTGGAAGAACCTGATTGCGTGATGATACAGATGAACTGGTTTGATGCAGAAAGCTTCCACATCTGATTCTTAGGCGCAGCGGTAGGAGCGTGCTTATAATGTGTTGTGGCCTATTTTACCTGACAAAGGGAAGGGGGCCGGCAGAAAGATAGAAGAAAGAAATGGGTATGTAGAATTGTGTAGAGGAATGTGTGTGTTATTCCCCCTACATAGTACCTTTATTTATAGTAATAAGAGAGAGAAGAAATCCTTCATCCCCAAGGAATACAAGTCCATATAGGAAGGAATACCTAGAATCAAATCTAATCTAGAATTTACACATTCACACTTAAACTAGAAGTTTACAACAAAAATAAGGGAATCTAAAGGGTTTTTATCACAAATGATCCTTGAAATTGATTAAACTCATCATTTTGGTCCCTTACTTTCAAAATCAATCAATTTCATCCTTGACATTCACTACCCCACATCAATTAAGTCATTCCATTAAGATTTCATTAACTATTTTGTTAGTTTGTATGAGGGACCCACAAATCCAATGAAATGGTGGCACGTGGATAACACAAAATAAGGGTTTTTATCGCAAATAGTCTCTGACATTGATCCAACTCCTCATTTTGGTCCCTGAGTTTCAAAAATCGATAAATTTGGTCCCTGACTTTCACTACCGCACATCAATTTAGTCCTTTTGTTAAATTTCATCAATATTTTTCATTTGTGAGCTGGTGTGGTCTCACTAATCCAATCATATGGCTCCACGTGGATGAACTATAAGAATTTTTTTTTTTTTTTTTTTTTTTTTTTTTTTCAAAGAGTGAACTAGTGGACGTGTATTCCGAGCTGACATTTTTCTCGCATCCTGCAACCCCAATTGGAAAAGAATTCAATCTAAATTCGATAAAATTAAATCCAAATTCAATTCAAATTTGATAGGATTATAACCAACAAAAGAGAATGAGAAGTGAGTTTAGGAGGCCAAGTACTTTAGTGGTGTCATGGTGCATTTCTTTTCCTTTTAAGCATACCCTGATGAAGACGATGATGACTTTTTTTCTTTTAGTTTTGGTTTTTAGTTTCTTATTTTACTTTTAGTTTTAAATCTTTAAAAAAAAAAAAATTCTTAAAGTTAATCCATAAGGCACCATATGATTGGATTAGTGTGACAAAAAATATTGACGAAATGTTAACGGAAGGACTAAATTGACGTGGGCTTTTTAGCCAAAATTGTTCCTGAGATTGTCCACTATCAATCATTTTGGTCATTTGGTGAAAAGTTATGTTAAATAAGGATCCAAATGACAAAATTACCCTCAATATAATAAACAATAGGCCAAAATGATTTGACAAAAATTGAGGATATTGTTGTTATTTTATTCTTATTTTATTGAGATTTTTCATGAAATGATCAAAATGATTGATTGTGGACAAACTCAGGGACCAATTACATCGATTTCAAATCTCAATGACCAAAGTGAGGAGTTATGCAAATCTCATGAACCATTTTGGCTAACATGGCAATTGATGTGTGGCAATGAAAGTCAGGGACCAAATTATCAATTTTTGAAACTCAGGGGACCAAAATGAGGAAGTGGATCAAAGACTATTCGCATTAAAAACTCTTATTTTGTGTAATCCACATGTCACCATTTCATTGGATTTGGGTCTCACACAAACTAACAGAATAGTTGACGGAATCTTAACAAAAAGACCAAATTGATGTGCGGTAGTGCATGTCAAGGACAACATTGATTGATTTTGAAAGTGAGGAACCAAAATGATGAGTTCGATCAATCTCAGAGACCATTTGTGATAAAAACCCGAAACTAGAAATGAGTTTGATTTAAGTATTGCGCCTTTTTTTTTTTTTCGGTGATGCATCTGTATCTTTTGCTCTAATTTTGAAAACTTGAGTCTTCTTAATCAGTGTGATACAGTTGCTTTTGACTATTTTTACACAGGTAGTGAAGAAGGTAGTTAAATTACTCAAGAGGGCTTGTTATCTGGTTGACAATTGTGGTCTTTTTTTCGTGGTCATCATCTGTTCTCTCAGTATTGGGCGAAAGACATTTCAGAGATGAAAAAAGTTTGTTCTTGTTGCAGTTGGGTGTGGTATGACAGGTTATTACTGAAATTGTTGCTTCTTTGTTTAACATTCTATACTCCCAGTAAAATCTCTTGTTCATGTCATTGCATAATATTTGTTAATTATTAACCTCACAGCAGGTATTCCAAAGGATAAATGTAAGTAGTATTGTATTGTTTACCCCCTGCTGGTTGCGGTGTTCTTGGTTTCAAGGTTGTCAACGACCGTGTGGTACTGCAGAGTTTGCTCTCAAAGCTGCACCTTATGAATGCACCTCCAGCGGCCATCTTTTGCTTGGTATAATCTCTCTCTATTCAAATTTGTTCATATACTATACAATATTAGTCTTCACTGTTTTGTCTATACCAAAAAGCAAAAACTAATGAAAACATGCTATGATGTTTTTCAGAGCCTAAAAATGATTTCAAGTTTTATTACATGGCCAATTTCTGCTGCCTTGGAAGCAGACTCTGTGAAGATGCTTCAGCCTAAATAATCTCACCTATGTTTAACTAGTATTCCAGAGGAAGACCTGCACGAGAATTCTTTGATATCAAATCTTCTACGTTGGCTCATTGCTTCTGTAATTCTTGGGAAGCTTGATTGGAAATCCAATGATCTGGACCCTGAGGTTTCAAAGAGGTAAATTTAAAAAGTCTTCAGACTTTAATTGAGCTTATTGAAAGTGCATGCAGAGGAAAGAGCAAAAGCAGATACGGTTGCAAGGAGATTTTAGCTTCCGCAATTTTGTACCTCCAACAGCTTGCTAGTGTTTGATTCTGAGGAGAATGAAAATGGTTGCTCTCTCCTTCTGCAGAAATCACAGAGGAATATATCTTTTCATTTAATGCTACTCTCTTCTTGCACAAAACGTGCAAAGAGGAATAATATAGTTAACAAAGCTGAGCTGGACCAATACATCTAGAAATTGATCACAACCACTCATCTAGCAAGTAGCTAGGATCACTCAAGACCTTACATATTTAGACCTACACTTGGTAATTCTAAACACAAGTGGATACACAATTAAACACAAGGTTATTCACTAATACTAATCAGCTCATTGCTTATAATTCAACACTCCCCTTTAAGATTTGAGCTAATTTTACTCCAAGCAAATCTCTGAGGTGGTTGAATCGATCTTTAGCCAATGGTTTTGTGAAGATATCTGCCAATTACTCATTCATAGGACAGTAAATTAGGTCTATAATTCCTTCTTGCAAAGCATCTTTGATAAAGTGATACCTTCGATCAATGTGCTTAGTCTTTTGATGGAACACATGATTCTTTGTGATAGCTATTGCAGATGTGTTGTCACACTGCAATGGAGTTACTTCAGTTTGAAGTTCTCCAAAATCCTCCAGTACAAATCTAAGCCAGATTGCTTGTGCAGTTGCCTCTGAAGCACAGATGTATTCTGCCTCAGTAGATGAAAGTGCTACACAATTTTGTTTAACTGAAGCCCAAGAGAAAATCCCACTGCCAAAAGAAAAGGCATACCGTGAAGTGCTTTTGCTATCATCCACTTATCTTCCCCAATCACTCTCACAAAAGCCAATTAACATAGCTTTTATGCCCTTCACATATTCTAGACCATAGTCTAATGTTCCCTTAATGTACCTGAGAACTCTCTTGGCAGTTCCGTAGTGTTTCATTGTAGGACAATGCATAAACCTTGCAAGCAAGCTTGCTACATACATCACATCAGGTCTTGTAGTAAGATATAGCAAACTCCCCACAATCTTTCTATAATGTTCTTCATTTGCTGGACCACTTCCATCATTTTTGCTCAATTTTTCAGTTGCTACCAGTGTTGTGGTCACATATTTGCATTCATTTAGACCAAATTTATTCAACAAAGAAAATGCATACTTCTATTGATGAATAAAAATGTTGGAGTTAGTTTGAATGACTCACATTCCGAGAAAATGGTGAAGTAGACCCAAATCAGTCATTCATATTTCAACATCGTGTTCTTCTTGAATTCTCTCAACATTTCGATGCTACTACCTGTATAGACAATATTATCTACATAGAAAGAAACGATTATGATATCTTTTTCTCCCCTTAACTTGATATACAGTGTTGGTTCACTAAGACTCTTTTGGAAACCACACTATGAGAAATATGTATCAATTTCCCCATACTAGGCTCTAGGTGCCTGTTTCAGTCCATAGAGAGCTTTATGAAGCCTATACACTTTGTCTTCCTTGCCTTGCACTATAAACCCTTCTGGTTGATCTACATATACCTCTTCCTGCAGTACTCTATTTAAGAAGGCGGATTTAACATCAAGCTGATACAACTTCCAACTCTTTTTGGACAGCTAATGCAATGAGAGTTTTGATAGTGTCCAGTCTAGCCACTGGAGCATAAGTTTCATTATAGTCCAAACTAAGTTTCTGAGCATAACCTTTGGCAACTAACCTTGCCTTATTCTTTAAGACTGTGTCATCCAGATTCAATTTGGTTTTATAAACCCACTTAACCCCGATAACAGGCTGCATTGTTGGTTTATCCATTAATTCCCATGGGTCATTCTTTTCAATAATGGTCAACTCATCCTGCATTGCTTTTAACCATGATTCATCTTGAGCTGCATCTGCATATCTTTCTGGTTCCATAACACACATATTGCATTGAGCAAGAATATCATGAAAATTCCTCCATTTCAGTGGTGTATGATCATAAGCCTGAGTACTCCTTTCAACTTTTCTTATACTCTTTGAAGATTCACCTGAAAGTGATTGAGTACTGATGTAGCTAGAATCAGTTGACCAAATATTTTCCTCGTGTGGAGATACAGACACATGTGAGGATGGAGGAGTTTCACTTCTACTAGTTTCAACCATTTGCATAGATTGTTGAGGATTTTCTTTCCAATTCCATGAAGCTTCTTCATCGAAAATAACATCTCTTGATAGAATAAGTTTCTTGGAGATTGGATCAAGAACTCTATATCCCTTTTCACAGGTTTCATAGCCAACAAACACACCTTTGGTGCTTTTTGCATCTAGTTTTTGTCTCAGCTCAATAGGCACATGTACATAGCACAAAGAACCAAAAATCTTGAGATGTGCTATACCTGGTTTTCTACCAATATAAGCCTCAAAGGGAGTTATATTTCCAAGTGCCTTTGTAGGACACCTATTTAGAATATACACAGCAGTGTGCATAGCTTCAGCCCAAAGAAAGTATGGCATACCTCTGTCATGAAGCATAGTTTTTGCCATTTCAACCAAAGTTCGGTTTTTCCTTTCCACTACTCCATTCTGTTGAAGAGTATAAGCCATGGTAAGTTGCCTTTAAATTCCTTCAGTTTCACATAACTTAGAGAACTCAAATGATAAGAATTCTCCACCTCTGTCACTCCTTAGACATTTAACTTTGAAACCACTCTGCAGCTCCACCATTGACTTCAACTTTCCAAAACAATTGAATCAATTAGATTTGTATCTGAGAAAATACACCCAAATCATCCTTGTACAGTCATCAATAAGCAGCATAAAGTATTTGTTTCCAGCCAAGGATGCATTCTGCATAGGACCACACAAATCTCATGAATAAGTTCCAGGGGACAATTTGCTCTCCAAGCTTGTTCTTTTGGGAACCAATCTCTGTGTTGTTTTCCAAATTGACACCCTTCACATACTTCTTTGGTTTCTTCTAGATATGGAAGACGATGCACCGTATCTTTTTCTCTAAGTTGCTGAAGTCCCTTGAAATTCAAGTGACCTAGTCTTCTGTGCCAAGTTCGAGTAGAGTGATCTATGCTAGCTTTCAGAACCAACTGATTGTTTCTCAACACAGAAAGAAGGTAGCATCTATTTTCTTTCATCTTAACTTTGATGATTAGGTTGTCCATTAAAGGTCCATCAAACACACTACACATGGCCCCTTCAAACAATAGATAGTATCCATGCTCATCCATTTGTCCAACACTCAGTAAGTTTTCTTTCAACCCTGGCAAATGCATGACTTCTCTAATGTACTTCTTGCCTTTATTGGTGTCTATTGCCAATGATCTCATTCCAATAACATTCACCAACACACCAGTAGGCATTTGCACTTTTCCAGCAACATTTGTTCTTATATCAACAAGGAGACCAGCATTCCCTGTCATGTGGTTACTACAACCACTGTCAATGTACCAATTGCCATTGACATTTGTCTCTTAGATTGCACTATTAGCATAGAACAAATTCCCTGTCACTTGCACCTGAGTTGCAGAATTTTCCTTTTGCACAATCTTTCCTACAATGCATTCTCTGGCCCAATGACCAAATCTATCACAGTTATAACATTTTGGTTTCCCCTTATGCCTGCACTCTCCAAAATGAAACTTAGAACACACTATGCACTGGGGTTTTCCACCTGCTTGACCCATAGATTGTGATGAGTTCAGACTTTGTGCATATGTGTCAAATGGTTTTTGTTGAAACTTTGGCTTTGAATCCTATTTCTTACCCCTTGAATTCCAACTTTTCTGAGCCTGATAACCACTAGACTGTGAATTGTTCTTATTTTGTCCATTACTACCCACAGATAAGGAGGCAAAGGCCTTCTTAGTTACATCAGAGGAATGCAAATCAAAATGCTGCTTTTGACTTTTCAAAATAGCAAGTACTTCTTGTAACTCAACAGTTTCAAGGCATTTAGTATTTTCAATCACCAAGCGTATAAGATCATAAGCTTTACTCAGACTAATCAACACTTTCTGCACTAATCTCTCATTCGAAAGTGTTTCTCCAAATGTTTTCATTTGATTAATCATCTCATTTAAGCAAGTAAGATAACTAGATAAAGATTCATCATCTCTCATCCTAGCATATTCAAATTCATGCCTGAGATTTTGAGGTTTAACCGACCGTACCTGATCACCACCATGATATTCACCATATAATAAATCCCAAGCCATTTTAGATGAGTCTGCGTTGGCAATTTGAGGAAAAATCTGATCGGAAACTGCATTTTGAATAAATCCAAGAGCTTTGGCATCCTTTATGAACATTGCAGCAGTGAGTTCATCATCTTCATCCACTGTTTCAACTTCATCAACTTCCTTCTTCTTCTTCTTCGAATCATCGGGGAGTGTAATCTTTTTCTCTACCAGTTTCCAGAGTCCTTGAGACTTGAAAACCGTCATCATTTTGATTTTCCAAAACTCATAGTTCTCACTTGAGAAGATCGGAGTTCTGACTTCTGAACTTCCAGATCCAGCCATCATGGGCTCCGATGATTTGGAAGGGATCAAATCTGATTTTGATTTCTATAAAGTTCCGGCGACTTCACCAAAACCAAAGTGAGCTAGAATGTAGGTTGAATGCTTCAACGTCGATGACGTTTTAGCTCCACAGTCACACCTAGATTTCAATGAATCCAACCTGGCTCTGAGGCCATGTTGGTGTTTGATTCTGATAATTTGAAAGAAAAAAAGGATGAATGCCCTGAAAGGTGAGGAGAATGAAAATGGTTGCTCTCTCCTTCTACAGAAATCACAAAGGAATATTTCTTTTCATTTAATGCTACTCTCTTCTTGCACAAAACATGCAAAAAGGAATAATATAGTTAACAAAGCTAAGCTAGACCAATACATCTAGAAACTGATCACAACCACTCATCCAACAAGTAGCTAGGATCATTACACATGACACTCAAGACCTTACATAATTGGACCTACACTTGGTAATTCTAAACACAAGTGGATACACAATTAAACCCAAGGTTATTCACTAATACTAATCAGCTCATTGCTTATAATTCAACACAGCTTGCAGGCACCAATTACCAAATGCTACCATCAGTTGCAGCTGCCCTTAGTCTTCTGCTTTCCGATGGCTCTGTTTTCACATGTATATCATGTTTGAGTGGCAACATACATTGTTGGATCAAAAACTGGTCGACTCCCTGTATTTCGGTGTTCAGTAAGAACAATTGAAAGCACATAGATAGACTTCTCGTTATGTTGTATTTTCTCATGAACCAGCTCATCGAGTGTGTTTGTGGAAGAATGGTGTCTTTTATGTGGCTTTGTTCTAGGTTGTTATAGAAACAGAAAGAAAGAAAGTGGCGTGCTGCTTTGGAATCTAGGCATATCACATAGGATAGTTAATAAAGATCATACGATCATGCAGAAGCATTTTCTTAACTGGTGTTTACGATGCACTCATACATTTGCACGAAGGATATATTATACCATTTTTCTGACAGCCTTTGTGTAATCTGGTTCAGGGTTCTTGTGTAATAATGGGAGTGTTGTGAAAGCATTGTGGTCGAAGATAGGTTGCCCTGCTGATGTTTAACGTTTTGTTAGCCTATTGGAACGTTATGTGCATTATTTGTCTCGTAATACCCTGATCAACATCTAACTTATTCTGGCTATACAATTTGTGCTGGACATTTGACCAACCTTGGAAGGATCTTACGCTGGAACTTACTGGTTCACAAAAGATGGAAGAACTCCATGCCTGTCAATCTCTTCTGGATATTATTTCAAATGTGCTAGGCAAAGGACCACCCGAAGTGCTTGTCTCAGCAACATACGATGTTGATACTTGGGGGCATTTGAATGGGAAAAAAGTATTGCTCCCCTTCTCTTGCTCGGGATCCGCCCCCCTCGGAGTACTCTGTGTTGATGGTGCCATACAACACAAGGGTCAGAATGGTTCCGTCGGAGCTGAAAGATTGATCGGAGATTGTGATGGTCTGTAGTTGAGCTAGGGGTTATATTCCTAATGAAGGGATTCGTGAAACATGTGATTTGCAATAGGGTAGATCTGTTGTGGCATTAGGGATTATTTAAAGACTATAACTTAGGTCTGTTGGTTCACGCAATAGAAGGGAAAAGGGATCAAATCCTATTTTTCCAGAGCGACCTGAATGTACTCTTCCCATTATTATGTTTGGTGAAGTTATGGTTGAGAATGAGATTGACATTGTAAAATTTTCTAAAACAAGGATCTCACAACTAATCAGAATCATATAACAACATATTGATCATGTATTGATGTTAGATCGATAAAATTTCGAAAAAGTGATTTTAGTTAGATTTTTGTTTATTAGCACCCACATAATGTTGAATACACCCCATCAAAATTTAATATTAAATTAGTTATGTGCTGTCACATCCCGACCCGGGTCCCCACCGCATCCCGAGCTCGACTCCACCGTAGCACGATATCATCCTCTTTGGGCCCCGACCACGCCCTTACGGTTTTGTTTCTGGGAACTCACACGAGAACTTCCCAATGGGTCGCCCATCATGGGAGTGCTCTCGCACGCTACTCGCTTAGCTTCGGAGTTCCCATGGAATCCGAAGCTAGTGAGCTCCCAAAAGGCCTCGTGCTAGGTAGGGATAGGAATGTACATATAAGGATCACATGATCCACTCCCCTGGGCGATGTGGGATGTTACATATGCCCTACTATCCAATAAAATTTTCGACCTTAATAGCTTTTTAAAAAATAAGAAATTTTTAAATATATCCCAAATCACTTTTAACGTATAATTTATCTTCTCAACTCTCAAAATCCCTCCCACCCTCCATCATATAACAAAACCCCAACCAAAAATGTTGGTTAAGAAAATTATTTTTGATGAATGGAACACGAAATCGACATTTGGAAAATTGCCGACTTAGAACTTGAATGGAGTGCGAAGAAATTAACGATACTTCTTTGTGTATGTCATCAGACGACATTAACCCCAATTTATGACATGAGAATAGTAATAAAATGGCTAAACATAATTTCTGTTCTGCAATTCAACACGAATAAATAAACGTGTTTGTTTTTCAAACGTTTGAAAATGCAAAGAAAATGCATCAACATTCAGCTACGTTTGCCAATCTCGGTGAAGTCCTAGTGTCATTTACATTACCACAGACCACCTGATTGTTCTCCCTTCCCATGATGCTTTTACCCTATGAATTCTTGTCCTTAAACCTCAACTCATTTACCTCCTCTGCCACCTTCAACACAGTCCCAGCAGCCTCATCATCCTCACATCTTGATTGTGACTGAGTATTATAAGATGTGAAGAATGTGGGGTGTATAGAAATTGTGAGGTGTATGTAGAAAATGTAAGATCCATGTTGAGAATGTGAGGTGTTTAGGTAATATGAGGAAGTATGTGGGGTGTATAGAAACTGTGAGGTGTATGTGGAAAATGTAAGATCTATGTTGAGAACGTGAGGTGTTTAAGTAATATGAGGAAGTATGTGGGGTGTATTAAGATAATTTTTAATTGAAAAAAGAAAATGTGAGATGTATTAAGTATGTGGGGTTTATTCAACAATATGTGGGGTTTTTTTTTCATCATTTTAGCCAATTCCTCATTTTATTTGAAACATTATCCAAAATTAAAATGATCATTTTATGGCCATTTGTAGTAACAATCATTTTGGACGTCCTATTTCTGTCTCTTTATTTTGGATATCCTAGTAGATAGGATGTTAGGTTTTCACATATGCGTCCCGGGTTCAAACTTCTCTTCCTCTAAATTATTATAATAATTTCGAACCCTTCCCCTTCTCCTTAATAATAATAATAATAATAATAATTTGTTAAAGAAAATGGTGTTACTCAAAGAAACCATTGCTTCACGTACAATCCACATTGTGGACATTAATGACATATCAGTTAAATACTAAAACAACAATAAAGATTGAGAGATGTGGTTTGCTTGTGCCCCTGAGTTTGAATTTTCCTTCTCAGATTTGAATTAGATTAAACTATAATACTACACGTATAAAGGAAAATATAATTCCCTAGTTAATTGATTCAAATAATTTTTTTCCTCCAATTGTTTTGTCTTTAAAACTTGATGTTGAGATTGGTCCAGAACAAATGTGGGGACAAACAAAACACCATCAAATTAAGAGTGCCGATCATATGATATATCAGTAGTTGGTGTTAGAACCAACCAAATGTCAAGTGTATAATATATAACAATTTACACAATTTATTTCTAATGAAAAATTCAAGAACAGATACAATATATATCAAAATATAAATACTTAATGAAATTGCATATAAAATCACAAATCACTGACTTGTTCTTTGAAGATAGAGACTTGCAGAAACAATCTCTTAAGATAAAAATTTGTCCCTACACCAGTGCAGCAGTTCAATAGACGTCTATCTTGCAGGATACAACTATCTAATCCAAGTTCTTGCACTCGAACTTGGATTCTTGGCTAATTGGTTGTGGTGTTTCTCTGTGAAGTATGAAGGATACGATGGAATTGTTGTTTTTTGTTTCTGATCTGACGACCATATATTTAATGGCGTAATAAAGCAGTTAAAACCGTTCATGTTTATCTTTAAGAACAGTTGTAACTGTTCATGTGATCAGTTTTATCCTTTTGAAAAAAAAACTGAATGCAAAAATCAAAAACGTAAAAATGATACTTGTGTTTTTCGTCAATCCAAGCCCAAGAGTGCCAAGGCCCAAGGCCCATCTTTGACATTTAATATATGCACCCAAACCCTCAAAGTTTAAGGCCCAAGGTCCATGGCTTTGGCCCAATTCTTTTCAAACTATAAGTGAATGAATTCACTTATAAAGGTGAAGTTCTAAAAAGGTTTGGGCGATGTGGGACTCGGAGTCCTACATAAACACAAGTTCCAACAATACACCACATTTTGTATTCAAACTTTAGCAATACCCCACATTTGAATAGGAAATAAGATACTAGCTAAATTAGTAACGTCTTTCCAGAGAACTTAGATATGATAGGCATCGAGATAGGTGTCTTTTGGACTTGAACCTTCTCTAGTGAGTACTTATCGGATTTACCTAATGAAGCAATGAATTTACTATCTTGAACTGATCATTCTTAGTAGTAAAATTGAAACAATAAGTATCACACATATCACATCTTGACACACTTCAATTCATACGGTTGTGTTCATTTTGGTCCTGAACATATCTTGATTTCACGAGACCTTTAGAGAATTGTAGCCATACCAATTCTCAAAGATACAACCCCACATCAATCTCATATAGGTAATGCTAATAAGGAATATCCTATTCTATTCATCTTATCCATAAGATATTAGCATTATTAAGAATAGTTATTCACCCTCTTTGTCTTACAAGCAACACACTGTTTTCCATCATAGGAATGAGTAAAGATTGTGTGTTTCTTACTTTGAGTTTTCCTCAACTAGTTTGCCTATTGAACCTAGACCATGGGATCTCCAATTAGCTAGGTTAGGTTTCCGACAAGTTATAACTCATTGAGTTGGCTTTAAACCCATTCCCCTCGATGTAAATGCCACTTGATCCTTGGATAGGCCTTTTGTCAAAGGATCGGCAATATTCTCCTTAGATTTAATATAATCAATGGAAATAGTTTCATTCTTGAGTAGTTGTCTAATGGTCTTATGTCGTCGCCTTATATGTCTCGACTTCCCATTATATTCAACATTTTTGGCTCGACCTTGTGCAACCATGCTGTCACGATGTATACATATTGCAGTCACAGGCTTGGGCCATAATGGAATATCTTCCAAAAAAATGTTTAAGCCATTCAGCTTCATCAGGAGATGTATCTAAGGCTATAAACTCTGATTCCATTGTCGAACGTGCTATACACATTTGCTTGGATGATTTCCATGACGCAGCTGCTCCACCAAGTGTAAATACATATCTACTTGTGGATTTACTGTCTGTGCTCCCTGAAATCCAATTTGCATCACTATATCCTTCTAATACTGGGGGATATTGAGTGTAATGCAAACCATAGTTCATTGTGAGGTACTAATTAAAAAAAAAAAAAAAAAAACTGTACCGAAAAATTAATTTAAAAAAAATTGCCCCTGCCTTGTTTGATGCATTATTTTGGTATGCCTTTGAAGTTTTTTGTCTTGGGGCATTTTTGTCCAAATATTTTTGTTGAAACTTGGTGACACCAAAAGCACTGTTCACCTTTTGTGATATAAGACAAAATGATCAGATGCGTAATGTACATAAATATATTTTTATCTTTTAATTTTTTTAATTCATTCAACATGATGTTAAAAAAATTAATAAATTTAAAAAAATTATTTAAGTAACTCTATTCTAAATTTATTTCTAATTGTAAGAAAAGAACAAGGACTTCAGTGGCTGCAATGTCCCAATTCTGATAAAATCGTTGTCGCGGTGACATTATCAATGCAGAAAACAACAAGAGTGATGAACAAGGAGAAGAAGGATAAGAAGCGAACTCACTGACGTGGAAGTATGCTGCCACTCTTGCTTGAGCATCAAGGCATCAAGGCAGTATGCCGCCACTCTTGCTTGAGCATCAAGGCAGTATGCCGCCACTCTATTTGCGCATCAAGAAATGCACGTGTCTATTTACTTTTATTTTCTTATGGAGAACGGTCAAATTCGTCTTCGCTCTGCTGATAAAAAATTATAGGAAAAGACTCGGTTTTTAAAGGACTGGATGAATTCTTTCCCAAAGTATATGTGGTTAATTCACTTATTTTTATAATCAAAATCGTTTATATTTAAATTATTATGTAAAAGATTTGAATAAAAACAATTGAGATCATTTAATCATCAAATAGTTTTAATTGTAAGCATAAAATTTCATAAACTGACAGCGGCTCACAAGATATGTTGAAAATAATTGGCTCAATTATAAAGGGACAAGCTTTTCTCAAAATAATATACTTTTAGAGAAAATGTCAAAATATATATGAAATCACAATGTAGGAAAAGCAATTCTAGTTTTTCTTTGATACGACTCCTGCCACTTGAATGTTAACTAGTTTTTCTTTGCTTGTCAAGGCAAAATGCTTATCTTTTCGTATGATCGTTCAATCATTAAATCTTCGAAACCATTAAATTATTAACTAGCAGGGAAATATTTGCCATCCGCGGTATGAGGTTGACTACTTTTTCTCTTTATGACTGATGTATTATTATCATACAAATTGCATAACCACTGTTAAGGATAAGGAGACATCTTATATGAGATTATAAATAAATTACGATCATATAAAAGTAATTATTAGTAAATTAACGGTTGATCACTCATCCACTCATCCAAAGTTATAAAATCAAGCATCAGCTACCATTCATAATACTAAATCAGAAACAGCTAGAAACCTCTCTGAGAATTCCCAAAGAGCAATATGGCACTTTGGATTTGGGCAACAATTGGGGTGCTTGCACTTGTTCACATCCTGCAAACATGCATATCAAAAGGCAAGACCAAGAAAAAGATGTTACCTCCTGGTCCGAGAGGGTTTCCTATTTTTGGCAGCCTCCATTTGTTAGGGAAATTCCCAAACAGGGATCTTCATCAACTATCCAGGAAATACGGCGATATCATGTACTTGCGGTTAGGCCTCGTACCCACAATTGTTGTCTCGTCCCCACGAGCGGCCGAGCTGTTCCTCAAAACGCATGACCTCGTTTTTGCAAGTCGACCACCTCATGAAGGTTCAAAGCACATTTCCTTTGGGCAAAGGAACCTGAGCTTTGCTGAGTATGGCTCATATTGGCGCGACATCCGAAAGATGTGCACGCTCGAATTACTTAGCAACCACAAAATCAATTCTTTCAAGTCGATGAGGAGAGAAGAGGTTGCCCTCCTAATTCAGTCTGTTCAAGAGGATGCCAATAATGGACGCGTTGCTATTGATCTCAGTGACAAGGTATCTTCGCTCAGCGTTGACATGACCTGCAAGATGGTGTTTGGGAAGAAGTACAAGTACGAGGAGTTTGACGAGAGGGGTTTCACGGCTGTGATGAAAGAGGCTCTCAAATTATCAGCGGGCCCTAACTTGGGAGATTACATTCCTTGTATTGCGCCGCTTGACCTCCAAGGGTTCACTAAAAAAATGAAAGCTATTAACAAGGTGTTTGATGAATTTTTTGAGAAGATTATTGATGAACATCTTCAATCCAAGGATGAAGAAAGAACTAAGGACTTTGTTGATGTCATGGTGGCTTTCATGGGGTCTGAAGATTCTGACTACCGAATCGAACGCACCAATATCAAAGCCATAATGTTGGTAAGTATACGTATATATCATTTTATGTATTTCTCTTGTTATTCCTGCTTGATATCATTACAACGAAATTGTTTCTTGTTAGATAAATTTAGCATGGTGTGGTCTAAGATTGTGATTTTGAACGACTGATTAGGTCAATTTTTGGTTGAATATACTAGATTGACTGTTGATGGTACAAATTTGTGCCTTATCATGTACAATAAATTGTCATCTATGTAGATAAGTCCCGCTAATATATATATTTCATCTATGAAAAATTTATTGGCAGGACATGTTTGCGGGTTCAATGGACACCACATCAACAACAGTCGAGTGGGCGCTCTCGGAACTCATGAGACATCCACAGGTTATGAAGAAAGTCCAAAAAGAGCTAGAAAATGTTGTAGGCCTCAATAGAATGGTGGAGGAATCAGAATTGGAGAAATTGGACTACTTGGACATGGTAGTCAAGGAAACCTTGAGGCTACATCCAGTGGCACCATTGTTGGTTCCTCATGCAGCCATTGAAGATTGCATTGTCGATGGCTACCACGTACCAAAAAAGTCACGTGTGATCATAAACGCGTGGGCAATTGGGAGAGACCCAAGTGCTTGGGAAGATGCAGAGAAGTTCGTACCAGAGAGGTTTGAGGGTAATAGTGTTGATGTTAGAGGAAACCACTTTCAGCTTATACCGTTTGGATCTGGCAGAAGACGTTGCCCTGGAATTCAGTTAGGGCTTACTGTGGTACAATTTGTGTTGGCACAACTTGTGCATTGTTTTGATTGGGAACTTCCAGATAACATGTTGCCAAATGACTTGGATATGACTGAGGGGTTTGGTATTACAGTCTCAAGGGCCAAGCATTTGCTCGCTATTCCTTCATATCGCCTTCAGAATTAATGTGTTTGTAGTGTCTATTTTCCTACTTGTGGACTATCTTTTCTGTTTTTCTACTGTCTTACACTTATTTTCTTTACTTGATGAGGAGAACGAGCAATGGAATAAATTAAGCAAATTGTTGTCAAAGTTTCAATAATGATAAGTCCCATGTCTATATAGTAAATCAAAGCAACTAGCATGTCCTTTTCTATAAAGAGTTATTTTGAAACATTGATAGGATCATAGGGAAGAATATGCAATATGCATGTCTTTACGGTTCTGTTAATACTAGTGGAGATGTATATATACTTATCTTTTACAAACAATAAGATAATCTACATTATACTATGGGAGGGGGATTCGAGCATGGGATCCCGGGTGCACGGGCTAATACTCTTAACCAACTGAGTTTCAAGCTACTTGCTTATATATATATCTACAAATAGGGTTTACTATGTTTCCCTGCTCTTAATAATTCTCTTCAGGATTGGTTTTGCCCTATTAATTAGCGCCTTTCAGCTATATGGTTTGAAATTCGGCAATTAAGCTCCCCTTGTCGACAATGGATGACAAACTTATTTGGTTGACTACTTCAGATGGTGTATTATCTTTGTCTTTGGCTTAGGACTTTAAGTGTAGTAAACAAGTCGTTGTTCCTTGAAATAAAGAGGTTTGGCGTAGATGTTTTTCGACTATGTAAATTTATTTTATTATGGCGTTTTCTTTATGAGAAGCTTTTAACTGATGATTTATTGCTTCATTGGGGGTTCTCTTTTTCGTCGATGTGCTCTTGGTATTGTAAGGCTACTGAAGCTCCTCATCATTTATTTTTAGGGTGCTCATTTTCTCCTTTTCTTTGGCAGTTTGGCGCAAAATTTTAGCCTTATTTCAAGTTTCTACGTTATTCTCTGGTATCACATCCTTTTTTTCCTATCCATTGATGTGTGGTTTTGGCACTCAACTTCAATTATTATGGCCTTCAAGGGCGGCTAGAATTTATGAGTTTTTTTGGGTTTCTCCTTGTGATTTTCAAGTTAAAGTGAACACTCCGGGCATGGCTAGTTTTGGTGGTATTTTTCGTAACCACTTGGGTCATTGTCTTGGATGCTTTGCAAGATCTTTTGGCATTGCTACTACTTTGGAGGTGGAACTTAAAGCTGTTATTCATATTGTTTATATGGCTTTAGAGAGGGGTTGACATTCTCTTTGGATGGAGTATGATTATGTTGTGGCAGTGCATTTTCTTTCTAATGCATCTTCTCAGGTGCCTTGGGCCTTGGCATTTATCAGGGATTGGGCAAATTGTTATACCATTTTTTTTTCTATGCATATTCAGTTTTCTCACATTTATCGTCAAGAAAATCAGGTGACGGATTGTTTAACAAACTTTGGTGTTGTTCATGTTGGGGTTCATTGGAATTCTTGTCCGTCGTTTATAGCTGCGACTTTTGCTCATAATCTTTTGAGGCTTCCAAATTTTTGTTTCTCTTAGGAGTTGTTATAATGGATTTATGGTTCTAATAGTTTTCTTCGTCTTGTTAGGGTAAGACTTCATGTCCTGTTTAACTTATTGCTTCATTATTTTTTTTCTTTTTTAATATATTGGTAACAAGGTCATTTTCTGTGATAGAAGTGCTAAAATGGAAGTGACATTGTTGTTTTAATTAAAAAAAAGTAAGTGACTTGCAACTTAATTGATTAAAAACATTTATTCATGCACTTGAGGTCTCAAATTTGATTCCTCCTTCCTCTACTGTTGGTTGTAATTAGCTAAAATAATAATATTGTTCAACAGATAGTACATGGTGAGAATGTAACTGATGATTGACATCAAAAAAGCGTTCGCACAATGTCATTTCGTGGATTATAGGGCTGAACTTGTCGACTTGCCTAGTTAACAGTTATGAATCCCCTTGATACCGTCAGCTATGTTGTTGATTTTTGGGTTTTATCACAAATGATCATTAAAATTGACTCGTTCCATCAAGATGGTCCATTAAATTGAAAATCAATCAATATAGTCCGTAAAAAGGGGTGCCCTAAATCAATATGGTCATTCATTCACACTTCCATTAAAATATATGTTATGTGCTGATGTGGCACATAACTGAATCTCACAAGTCTAATTATATATTATTATGTGAATTTAAAATATTTAAATAATTATTTATTTATTATTTTATTATAAATCAAAACTAATAAAAAATAAAAACAAAGAAGATTCATCTTCTTCTAATCCCCATCTCCTGTCGCATCAAGCCTGCAACACCATTCCTACTTCCAAAGCAAGCAAAAATATAAAAAAAGGATGAATGTCAAAGATCCGAACCCAACACCCCAACCCACCTTGCCGCTCATGCTACTCATTTCTCTCTCTCATCTATTCTCACCAGAATCGAAACCCAAATATTATTACCGTCGGACAAAATTAAACAAGTAATCAAGGTTGGGGTATGGGGCTTGCATCAAAGGGGAAGAGGGTGAGATCCGTGAGAGCAGGTTTGGAGCAACGGCTTGGGGAATGACTCATTAGGGAGGGGTAGTGATCTAATTAGGTTTCACAAAAGAAAAACTAGAGCTTTACTCTTCCTTCTCAGTAATTTCACAATTAAAAAAGGGGAACTTTCATGAAAAAGACTTGGGTTGAGTTTATTTTAACTAAAAACCATGCTATAACTTTATCTAATGAAAAAGACTTAAATTTTAATGAAAAACCCTTAAAATTTAATAAAAAGAACTTAAATTTTAATGAAAAATATAAAATTTTAATATTAAAAAAAAAACTAACGTGCGAGGTTCACTCGTCGTCACACATACTGTTTATGAAATTTATTACACAGTTTATGAAAATTAGCGATATTACACTGTTTATGAAATTTACTACATTGTTTATGAAACTTAATGGTACTACACTGTTTATAAAACTTAACGGTACTGCACTGTTTATGAAATTTACTACACTGTTTATGAAACTTACTATATTGTTTATGAAACTTAACAGTAATAGACTATTTATGAAACTTAACAGTACTACACTGTTTATGAAACGTAATGGTACTACACTGTTTATGAAACGTAATGGTTCTACACTGTTTATGAAACTTTTGACATTGTTTATGAAACTTAACGCGCGTTGGGCTCACATGTTTATATTTTAAGTTTTTTTTTTCTTTTTGTCCTTATCATTAAATAATTTATTAGATGGTTTTTGGTTAAAATGCAAAGTTTTTAAGCACTTTACATTAATTTTCCTTTAATGTGGCTATATTCTTCCTCTGAAATTAAATAATTTTTCCATTAAAGATTGTGTTAGGATTTTAAAACTGAAGTTCCCAACTGGATCGTTGTGAAAATTGGAAACAGGTAACGAGTTTCACAAAAAAAATCCCTCAACTCAATTTGGTGGGATCTGGGCAGCCGCAGAGGCTTCTTGCTTTGTTCTTCACAACACAATATCAGCACATAATAGATTTTTTGACAGAATTATGACGGAAGGACCACATTAATTTGTGACATCCATTTTTAGGGACTACATTGATCGATTTTGAATTTCAGGAACCATCTTGATGAGATTGGTCAATTTCAGGGACCTTTTGTGATAAAAACCCTTGATTTTTTATATTCTAAGATGGATGGCTAATTGCACTTGGAACTAGGTCTAGTTATAATACTTTTTACTTGTAAGGGAGAGATATTGTTGTATCAAAAACAAAAAGATGGATAGGTAATTTGTACTGAATCCAGCTAATTTGGGCTTTCGACAGCATGGGCTTCATCCTCCTCAACCTTGTTGACTGCTTCATCTCCAACGATGATCTCAATGACTGCTTCATCTCTGATGATGATCTCATCAACTACTTCATCTCCGTCGTTTCCTTCACGTTTTGAGATTTTACAGAAAAAACCCGAAAAAAAAGCATCAAGTATGTTTTTGAACTCTCTCTCTCTCTCTCTCTCTCTCTCTCTCTCTCTCTCTGTATTATAATTATTGTTTTAAATTTTGTTTTTTTATTCTACTTTTTACAAATTTATCTGTGAATATGGTGTAAGAATTGTTTAAATTGTTGCCTGGTGTTATGGGTGGTTTATGAAATTCGTATACCAAGTCATGTTGCGCATTCTATATCATTAAAATTTTCTAACAATTAGTAATTAAATTCTAATTTGAATTAAAGTACCAATGTAATTGGTGACATATCATTTGTGTGACAGCCCGTCCCAAATTATTTGTAATGTTAATGGGAAAAGACAAATTTGCCCTTGGACGTTAATTAGTGTTGTAGGGTGTTTGATTTGTTTTGGTTGATGGGCTGCCATTTGGACCACACATAGCCATCCCTTTTTCCCTATGACTCCCTTTCTCTTCTTTCTCTCGAATTTTCTTCCATTTCCCTTGCAAGTTATGGATGCACTTCAAAACCAACATTTCACGCACGGATCGACGTCTAGAAGGTAAGATTCGAACTCCTTGCAAGCTCTTGAGTTTATCCATACCATTTTTAGAACTTGAAACCCTCGAAAACTTGAGAACCCGAGAACCTAATTTTCATGCACTGTTCATGCACTCGTGATCGCGGAGGTTTCATCGAGTTTTGAGGTTATAGGGAGCTTTAGAATCTCCTCACGAAGCTCGAGGAACAAGTTTGAAGGATTTTGGACGTCAGGATAGCAAGTTCTAAGGTTGGCCGGATTTTGCGAGATTTCTCTGGCGAGATTCCGGCATTTTTGGGGCTTCAAAGTGGTAAGGTTTTGTTCTACTCATTGTAAGCTTCATTTTGGTACAAATTTCATGGAATTTGGTTGAGAAATGAAGAAGATTTGAGAATTTTCCCAGTTTTCGGCAACGCAGACGGCGGCCGACGAGGATCACCTGAGAAGACAGCGAATATTTCGTCAGCTCTGATCGGAATATTCCTAACGGCAGTTAACGACATCAGGTTAATTTTAACAGAATATGCTTGCTTTTGGACGAAATATTCCCGAACGCTGTTAGGGATTCTGTTTGTGTGCCAGGCACGTGCCGGCGCGTGGGGGCGCGTGAGACCTCAGAAAATTGTTTAAAAATAGGGGATGTTCATGAGGTTGAGTAGATCATGTTGGTATATTCAAACGCCCCATTTGAGCATTGTATGAGAAGTTATCACCTAGTTTTGGTTACATGCATTAAATTGACGTTTATATAGTTATTTCGCATATAGGTGAGACCTATCCTAAGGACGAGCGTAGTCACTCAAGGCTCCGGGGCTACAACCCTTCCACATACCAGTGAGTGGGCTTTTGGTTTTCCGTATATACTTATATACTTGAGAGTCTTCCCAGAAAATGAAATTGAATGTTTATATGTTTTAAAATGCCATACAAAGTGTCTGCCGATTTAATTATGCGTTAGTAGTTGCAAACATTTATGATTGGTGCTACGGATGCACAGGTAAGTGCCAGGTAAGTTTATAGATTATGGTTGTGAATTGGTGGTTATGTGAGATACATTGAGAGCTCATAAACCTGCACCATGGTGTTAGTGCTCCCGCCTAGAGTTAGGGCATAGCCTTCATTTGATCGTTCACCTCCCGCACCACACGCTCACCTTGAATCCAAGGTAGGTGCCAGCCTATCGTACAGACCATATTAGGTGGTTCCGACTCATATGTGACTTCCGATACTTCGCACAACCTTCACGTGATCGTAGCACTTGAGTGTCTTTATTTACACCCAGCCTGTCGTACAGACCACTTTAGGTGGTTCCAACTCGTGTGCAGGTATATTTGTTGAGATGTGGATTTGAGCTCTAATTTCAGCCGTACAGGTCACGTTAGGTGACTCCAGCTGATATATCATTTGCATTTATTGACATTACCTGGGTTACTTACATCTTATGTTGAGATATTCGATATGGCATATTTACGAATGTTGTTATTCGAAGCATGATTTCGATATATATATATATATATATATTCTATTTTCTGGGAAATTATACAGGTTTTACGGAGAGGGGTTAGAACTTTTGAGAATGAAATGATTTTGAAAAGTTTTGTTTTTGCCCACTCACATTTTCTGTTTTATGCCCCTCCAGGTTTTAGGCAGAAGCGCTTTGGTGGATCATGAGGACTTTGTCGATGGTTCTGACAGAACATCACAAATATAGGATCACCCTTGGGTGTTGTGTAATTACTATTCATCCTACTGGACTGCACTTAGGCTTTTTATGCTCTGATTATGTTTATCACACTTAATCTTACACTAGTGAATTACTTTAACTAGTTTATCTAGTAGTTTGATTTTTATTTATTCGTACTTTTATTATTATTTTTGCTTCCGCACTGTGCACATGGCTACATCACTCTCACGTGACAGCTAGCACGTCTTGATTTCGGTCGAAATGTGTCAATTTGGTATACAAATTTGGTGCAAAAATTGATGGGCCTAGCATTACTTTATTTATTTGGAAAATTAACTGAAGTGATTGTTTCACAAATTCCAAGTGTTATTGAGATCAAGTATTAACAACACATCGACCAAATATTAACGACATATCGACCAAACATTGACGACAATTAATCGAATACTAAAAAAAGAAAAATAAAAATTTGCTCTCCCCTTAAAGTGAGAGTGATGCTCAATCAACCCTCCTCTATTGATCACCATTATATTAGTTTGATTTAATTGAAGACACAAATTTCTAAATTTAAACTAATCTAACGACAATAAATGGTGGGTAAACATCACTTTCACTTTAGAGGGTAAACAAAAATGCACTAAAAAAAAAATTGAAAATGTTTTTGTTGTGCAACAGAAATTAAAGTAGAATACTGCTTGTATAAAAGAAAATATACCCTAATTAATTGCTTCAACTTTTCTACTTTATCCATAAAAAAAAATAAAATAAAATAAAATAAAATAAAAACTTCTGCACAATTGTTGTCTTGAAAACTTGTTGAGATTCGTCCATAACGAATGTGGAGATCTCATCGGCTCATGCACGGTAAAACAAAAAACAAGAAACATTAAAGAGACTATATGTTTGTATCACATTATGTAACATTTGATTGATAAGTGATGTGTGCATGTCACGTCAATTATAAATTTATTTGATTAAAAATTGATTGTATGTATCACTAGCAACATGCAATGAAACACCAAAATGGTTTAAAAATGTGTATGTCACATTAATTTCTAATTTTTAATTTTTTTTTTCGATTCAACATTCAATTATTAAAAATAATGTGCTAAAAATAAAATGAACGGTGTGAATAGCTCCATTCTAAATTTATTTATAAGCGGAAGAAAAGAACAAACACTGCGGTGGATGCAATATTCCACTTCTGGAAAAATTGTCGTGATGGTGACATTTTTCAATGAGGAAAACAACAAGATTGATGAACAAGGAAAGAAAGAAAAGAACTTAACTCATTGACATGGAAGTTACGTTGCCACCGCTCATTGTTGCTCACCAACAGGTGCATTCATCTACGACTCTTCATGATTTACCTTTTTTTTTTTCCTTAGGAAAAACGGTAAAAATTGTCCCCTCTCCTGATAAAAAATTATAAGAAATGACTCGTTTCTCGAAGATTGAGGATAAACTCCTCTTCAAGGTATTTATGAAATTTTGTTTCTGTGATAAAAAATGGTTTAAATTATAAATTACTATACGAAGTTTATTTTTGTATAAAAGAAAAGATATTGTTTACTATACAAAGTTTATTTTTGTATGATATAAATTATAAAATAAATGATATAACTATTATGGTTGTTTGTCTATTTACTATAGTTGACTTATTCAACAACTTCAGTTTTAATTAATATTTTGCAAAAATAATTTTTATAGAGTGTTATAATATGAATACTTCGAACCATAAGTATGAAGTTTTATCTTGAGAAGAAACTTCTTCTTAATTTTAAGAAACCAAGTATTTCTCAAAATTTATATTTAAGAAAAACTGTCAAAATATGTAATCACAATGTAGGAAAAACAATGCTTGTTTTTCTTTGATACGACTTCCGCCACTTGAATTTTAAACTAATTTTTCTTTCCTCTTGTCAAAGCGAATGCTTACCTTTTCTTACTATCGTTCAATCTTTGAAATCATTAAATCATTAACTAGCAGGGAAATATTTGCCATCCACCGTATGATGTTCACTACTTGCTCTCTTTACGACTGATGCCCTACTACCATACAAGTTTTAGTATCATTGTTAAGAATGAATTTCATAATGATAAAAAGAAAATCTTGCTTGAGTTTATAAATAAGTTGGTTTTTTTTTTTTTTCTTCATATTATCAATTGATTTTATAGAAACATCTCAACTTTCTTCATATTATTAGAGCAAGTTGTTCCATATGTGAAGCCAGACGGCCACAACTTGCTCCACATCATCCATTTGTGTTGTCCATGTTCGCCATATGAGAGAGGGCATGTTGAGAATGACTCCGACATTATGAACTTTGCATGGGCTTATAAGTGAGTTCGGATAGTCTACACATTGACCAAATATTAAGGATATATCGACCAAATATTGACAACATAATTATCAAATACTAAAAAAAGAAGAGTGCAACTTTGCTTACCCCCTAAAGTGGGGTGCTGCTCAACCCTCCCTAATTGAACTGTTAAATTAGTTTAGTTTAATTGATTTAAGACACAAACCTTGAAATTTATACTACTTTAACGATTATCAATAGGGGTGAGCATCACTCTCACTTTAGGGAGCAAACAAAACTGTTAAAAAAAAAAAAAAAAAATTGAGAACGTAGAAATTAAGGTAGAATACTGCTTGTATAAAAGAAAACATACTCCTAGTGGATTGCTTTGGAAAAAAAATAAAAAAATAAAACTTTTGTACCTTGCGGAGAAAAAACTTTTCTACAATTGTTCTTGTCTTGAAAACTGGAGATTCGTCCATAGCGATGTGGAGAGCTGGTCAGCTCGTACACGATAACCAAAAGAGGAAAATTTTAGAGATATCATATTTTTGTACTGGTATTTTATCTGACTTAATAAGTAATGTGCATATATCACATTGCTAACGCTTAAAATTCGGAGATTAACAAAGACCGATGTGGTCGTGTGGACGGTCCTTGGTGGGCTGGGGATTGCAATAAGAACTGTACAACAATATTTAAGTAGTTAACCCCTCAAAATTGAGCTACGCTTACTGAGTCACTCATATATATTGAATAAAATGTTACGGATACTGGTCGGCATAAACTAGTCTCTTTTTTTTAAGAAAATAAAAGCTCGCCATAAACTAGTCTCTTTTTTCCCCTTTTTTTGGGGAAAAAAAAATGCTCGCCATAATTAATCTAGTTTTTTTTTTTTTTTTTTTACTCTTTTTGTCTGATCCGTTCTAAGGAGTACTTGTCCTACTTATATAGGCTCTCAACGAGATCCAAGTCCATAGGCTTGAATCTTCCACTGCTTTTGCATTTGATACACCGAATATGTAGACTTCACCTGCTGGATGCCCCTCCATCCTTTAGTCGACATGTGGAAAAAATGTACTCCCTTGCACCACTGATCATAAAATAATCAAATTTGCACACACTGATCATAGAACATACCAAATTACCAACTAGAACACCATTAAAATTAGGAGTCTCGATCACTATATCTCAGTACTTGGGATAACATACGAAATAAGACAAATATTATCAGATGCATAATGTAGATGAATATAAACTTAAGGTGATTTTATTCTTACTCTTTTTTATTTCTCACATACCCCTCTTAATTTTTTTTTTCTTTAGTTTAGTCAGATAAAAAGTGTGTTAAAAATAAAAGGTAGGTGAACCACTGTGAATTACTACCTACTAAAAGCCAGTAGAAAAGCATTGTTCATCGTGTGAGAAGAGCATTGTTTATTAACAATGAAATGGCTCCTTTACCCCTGGGTTTTCAGTTTTCGTTCTATATTGCACAGTAAAATTACATGTTTGGCCCTGTCTTATTTGTGGCGTTGAGGCTGCCCGTTGTTTTCTTCTTTTTCTTCCAGAGTCCGTTACACGTGTTGCTCATCGGGGAAGGAGAGGAGAGAAGGATGGAAAACCGGGCTCTTCCATTTGCTTCTAGAATAGATTTCTCAAGCTCTCTCAAGCCATCTCCAATCGAAGGCTGGCCAGAAGGCTCGTTTTAGCCCTCTGGTCCTTTAAGATATTAATATTTTAATGAATAATACATAGTTATATTTGTTTCCATCTCTAATCGAGGGCCAAAGAGCTCGTTTTAGCCCTGTCACAAAAAGCCGTCTCCAACCGAGGATCAAAGAGCTATAGTGAATAATTGAAATAAAATAAGGTACGTATGGAATGGTGAAAAATATGTGAGAAATGATGTAGGAAAAAATTAGAAATTAAAAAAAAAACATCAAAAAAAAAAAAAAAAAAGAAGTGGGCTTTTAAAAAATAAATAAATAAGTGGGCTGGGACCCAAAAGGTTCCTAAACCCTAGACCTAAAGTGGGCTGAAAGAACAAATAAAAAAATAAAATAAAATAAAAAAACTAGGCTGGGCAAGTGGAAAACCGAAAAAGAAAAAAAGGGCAAGCCAGCCGGTTGGCTCTCTGGCCCGTTTTTTTTTCCCGTAGGGCCCACGAGCCTTTTGGTCCGGTTGGAGACAGTTTTCGGCCTATTTTCGACCCTCTAGACCCTTCGGTTGGAGATGGTCTCACAAGGCGCGAACTCCTGGCCTCCGCAAGAAGGTTTGTCTTTTTCTTTCTCTCACCTTTTTTTTCAATTCGTGGTCGAATTTCCTTTGCATGAATGCTGGATCAGTTGTGTTTGTGCCCCTTATTTGCTACGATTAATTTTTGTCATTTGATTTGGGAATTCTTGGAAAAATCCAAGCTGAATCCCGTTCTGATTCGAAGAAATTTTATACCTAGAAAAACTTGGCTCCCGTTTTGATTTGAGGAGATTTTAAACGCAAAATAGCTTGGGTTTCCAATTGAGTTTTCCTACATATTTGCTTTGGGTTTGGTTTTTGGGTTCTCTTTTTTTAATTTAAAATATCTGGGTTTTCTTTAGTTTCATCTTTCAATTTTTATGACGGACCAGTCAATACACTTACGAATATCAACCATTTCTCCTCATTTATTTTCAAATGTACCGATGGCTTTGCTGAAAATTGGAATTCGTGGCGTTATTGTATCTGATGTTTGAGGCTTTGGTGCACAAGGTGGTTCAACAGAGAGGACAGGGTGGTATGTTCTTGCTTTGGCATGGATATTTCCTCTTCAGTTTAATTAAATCTATAGATTTTTGAAACACTCCCTATCTATTATATCTACTGTTATTTATTTATTGAGTAAAGTACAAAAAACTACCTCAACTATTGGGGTCATGAAAGTTTCATGTCTCATCTTTTAAAATTGACAATCTCATACTGCATCTTACGAATTTGTGACAATATCATACCTCCATCAATTTTTCTGTTAAATGCTGACGTGGCAAGAGACGGGGACCACTTTCTATTAAAAAATTAATAAAATATCATTAAAAACTAAAAAAAATATTTAATATTTTTAAAATATTAAAATAATAAATAAAAGTAAAATTAAAAAAAAAAAAGGTAAAGTACAAAAAACTACCTCAACTATTGGGATCACGACAGTTTCATACCTTATCTTTTAAAATTGACAATGTCATACCGCATCTTAAGAATTTGTGACAATGTCATACCTCCGTCAATTTTTCTGTTAAGTGCTCACGTGACTTGATTCGGAACATACTTTCTATTAAAAAATTATTAAAAACTAAACAACAATTATTTAATATTTTTTAAATATTAAAATAATAATAAAAAGCAGAGGAAAAAAAAAAAAAACCACCAGTTCGTCCCTCCCCTCCCCCTCCCCCCCTCCTGTCTCTTCTCCCCATCTTCATTTTCTTCCCCCCACCTGCAAACCCAAAAAAAAAAAAAAATTTTGCAAACCCAACAACCCCTTTGCAGAAGAACAAGAAGGAGAAGGAGGAGGAGGAGGAGGAGGAAGAAGAAGAAGAGGAAAAAAAGGAGGAAGGAAAATAAACAAAAAAAATTCCCCCCCTGTCGGCACAGAAGAAGAAGAATGAAGAAGGAGAAGGAGGAAGAAGAAGAAGAGGAAGAAAAAATAAAAAAAAATTTGAAAGCCCATCAACACCCCCTGCGGGAGAAGGAGAAGGAGAAGGAGGAGAAGAAAAAATGGAGGAAGGAAATTTTTTTTTTTTTTTTTTTTATTTTTTTTTAACCATCAACTCCCTTACGGAAGAAAAAGAAGAAGAAGAAGAAGAAGAGGAGAAAAAGAAGGAAAAAAAAATATTTTTGAAAACCCATCAAACCCCAAATCCACCACTTGCATCCATTCTCCACATCCTCTTCCGCATCCATCCTCCACCTTCTCTGCTCACCCATCTTCCCGCCAACAGGATCTGGGTTTTTTTTTTTTTTTTTTTTTTTTTTTTTTCTGGGTTGCAGAAGGGAGAAGAGTGTGGGTGTGGGGGGAAGACAAATTGGAATTTTTTTTTTTTTTTTTTTTTTTTTTTTTTTTTTTTTTTTGTTGTTGTTGTTGGGATTTGCAAGTGGGGGAAGAAGATGAAGATGGGGAGAGGAGAGAGGAGGAAGGAGGGGGGAGGGGAGGGACGAAATGAGGGTTTTTTTTCTACTTTTTATTATTATTTTAATATTTAAAAAATATTAAATAATTTTTTTTTAGTTTTTAATTATTTTCTAATAGAAAGTAGGTCCTGAATCAAGCCACGTTAGCACTTAACACAAAAACTAACAGAAAAATTGACGGAGGTATGACATTGTCACAAATTTGTAAGATGCGGTATGACATTGTCAATTTTAAAAGATGAGGTATGAAACTGTCGTGACCCTAATAGTTGAGGTAGTTTTTTGTACTTTACCCTTTTTTTTTTAATTTTACTTTTATTTATTATTTTAATATTTAAAAAATATTAAATGTTTTTTTTGTTTTTAATAATATTTTATTAATTTTTTAATAGAAAATGGTCCCCGTCTCTTGCCACGTCAGCATTTAACAGAAAAACTAATAGAAAAATTGACGGAGGTATGACATTGTCACAAATTCGTAAGATGCGGTATGACATTGTCAATTTTAAAAGATGAGGTATGAAACTGTTGTGATCCCAATAGTTGAGGTAGTTTTTTGTACTTTACCCTTATTTATTTATCATCCTACTCTTTTTTTTATATTATCATTTCATAATTTCTTCCTTTTTTTATTACTTTGTTAGGCTCTGCATTTTATGAAGACAACTTTGTCGCTAAGACTAAAATAGAGATTGTAGTGAGCAAAGACCGGGTATGAACAGAGAGGGCGTTAAGGCGAAGCAAAAAGTGTAGTTGCACATGCCCTAAATTTGAAGGGGTCCCTAAATTTTTGCCATTTAACATTATGTAATAATGTTTTATATTTAAAAAAAATAATTTGTTAGCACTTTAAACCGCATTGTGCACTCCTCATAAGAGTATTTTTTTTTTTTTCTTTCTAAACATAAGAACTTGGAGCACAATGAGATTTTTTTTAGTGTCAATAATAACACCCTGAAAAGCGACAATTTTTTAATCTTATAATATAACAATGTTATATATTCAAGTGAACTTTAAAGTTAGAGGTCTGAGGTTTTTTTTTTTTTTTTTTTTTTTCATGTTTGGCTGTTTAAGATAAAACTGCTTTTGATTATTTAGTGAAGGTTATTGTTTGTAGCTCTTTTACCTATCATTAAGGACATTTGTAAACATGCAATCAGTGAGTGCTAAAGTTTATTTTGATTTTTTTTTTTTTTTTGAATATATATGTAACAACCTTATCAAGATGTTACTCCAGCTCTTATGAACGGAAGTTGGTTTTTCACACACCATTAACATTTTCAACACCTCTCTATTTTCGATCATCCAATTGAATAAATCAAACAAAAACAATGAACATGATTAAATAGGAGTGAATAGAAGAGAAAAAGGGCTCCTTACAAAAATGCCAAAGATGTGCCATTACTATTCTAATTCACTTTATGGAAAACTCCATTTTAATCCCTAAAAAAGATTATGTTTTAATAGTACTGTATGTAAGATGAAAAACTAAAAATAGTCATTTGATTCGTGTCCACGTCAGCTTATATACTGCATGTCAGATTTAATTACTTTTTATGAATTTATTGCATTTTTGGTTTGCCTATATTACCCCTTTTAAGGGATTCAAACACAAAAAATTGAAAAGCATTTTGTAAAGGGACTTTTAGAGATAAGGGCTTGTCAAAGATGATTTTTAGAATATAACATGGAAGGTTTTCAATGTCTAAAAAAAATCCTTCATTTTAATGCACCATGACAAGTCACTTATGATAAAACCACAAGTTTTACAACTATTTACAAGAATGTCATCTTTACTGTCTACAATGTAACCTCCACCATCAAAATTTGAAAAATGTAACGGTTACATCATTATCACTCATAAAAGTAACCTCCATCTTCATTGTCTGAAAAATACCATCTTTATTGTCTATAACTACCTACTTTTTGTTTTTTGTTTTGTTTTTTTTTATTTTTTATATTTATTCAAATTTTATATTGTGTGGAGAATGCACTAATTTATGTCTAATAGTTTTGGTACGGTCAATTAAGTACGTTATATAGTTTAGGTTCGATAGATTCGGTATGGTCAATTTGGTACGATTTGTATTTTTTATGTTTTAGTTCACTAGGTACAATAGATTAGGTCCGATAGATTAGGTCCAATAAATTTACGGTTAATTAGGTTGTGATTTCACATTCCATTTTCTCTGCATACAAAATTTTTCTTTTCATTTATCTCTAGATTCATTTTTAATTTATTGAATCCAAAACTATAAAAACAAAAAAGAATGCATTGAGAATATAGGTACACTATATTGTTCTACATACAAAATTGTTCATTTAGGTACTGTCAATTAGATCCCATCCATTCAGTAAAGTCGGTTAGGTACTATATAGTGTAGGTCTGATCAATTCGGTACGGTCAATTAGGCTGTGATTTCACATTCCATTTTCTCTATTTGTATTGTTTTTTTTTTCATTTATTTATGGATTCACCATCAATTTGGCATCTAAAAGCCCTTTTTTTCTTTTCTTTTTTCTTCCGAATACAACAAGATTTTTGGTTTCTGAATTTCCTGACTATTTTTGTTTGATCTTGGTTTATGAGTTATCAGGGTTCTTTGATTGGAATAACACATGGAGGTTTATGGTAATGACCATAATGTTATTGTTATAACGAACATGTTAATTATGGATCTAGTTAGTTAAATAAGCATTCTTGGAAAATTAATTATATATTTGTTTCTCTAATTGGTTTTAAGAGAGTAATAAGGGTAAATAGGGAAACTAAAAATGCAACAAAATTTATAAATAAAAAAAAATATATTGAATGTGACATGGAATTCTATAATTTGACATGGTGGACTATTTTTAGTTTTTAATCTTACGTACAATATTATTCAAAAAACAATCTTATTTAATTAAAATGAAGTTTTCTATTTTGTAAACCATAATTAATGTATAAGGCCTAACAAATCAATAATGCAAAAATTATCGGACCTAATGAACTAAAACATAAAAAATACAAACCGTACCAAATCAACCAGACCTAATGGACTAAAACATAAAAAATACGAACTATACCACACCGAATCTATCGGACCTAATGAACTAAAACATAAAAAATACAAACCGTACCAAATTGATCATACCGAATCTAGCAAACCTAGTGAACTGAAACATAAAAAATAAAAATCTTATCAAATTGAACCATTAAAGCGATGCTAATCCCCGGTCCAATCTTTGTTGTATAAATCCCTCCTCTCCTGATTTTCTACGTAAAGGGATAACCCGTAAAGCCTAGATCAATTAGACCATCAAGGGTTACAAAATCCCTAAAGTCTGTCATGCTTGCCGTGGTCTTTAGGTTCCCTCCCTCTTTCTCGTGCTCGTCCAAGATAGAAATTTCTTTGTCACCGTACACACCACGCGTTAGTATTTAAATTGAATTTTATTTTTCAAATAGAAAAATCTCACAACCTGTATAGAGACACGTGGTGTACTATCCCATGTTCCCGGCATATTGAAAAATCTTTTGTCCAAGATATCCTTGAACTCTCCAATAACAAGACGTGGGTCATTTGCTCCCTGAATCCTGCTGCCAAGAATTCGCCATTGGTCAGGCCCTTTCTTCTCATCTGTACTCGCAGACACTGCAAATAATCTCCAGGTTTTTTGTTTTTGTCCATCCATGATATGAGCTTCAATATGGAAGTTACACAAAATTAATGAATTAGAATGTATATAATAATAAATTTAAAGTTTAATGTGGAGGCATTAAATCGTTAAATATTAAAACAAAAATATAATGTAAATTTGAATTAATTATACATTCAAGGTCTAAAATTGATATGTAATCACCACTTAATATTACAGTCTAGTGGTATTCCTCTTCACTGGTAAGTGAGAAGTCTTAGGTTCGATTCTCGTTAAATGCAGATTTGAACCATATTATTGCTAACCCATTGGAAGGCTTAGCCCACTCCCCCACCCCCTTACTATATATAATATCATTTGTCTAAAAATAAATCGATATGTAATCAAACACCAGATTTTATTAAATTTTAATCTTCTTCAAGGATTAAAGTTCCAAAAGCCATTTAATTCTTATGATTTAGAACATCTCTAAAGGAGATGTCATGCCACATAAGAATTGGCATTTCAGTTGAAAAAAATCATTAATTTTTTTTACAGTTATTGCTGATATGAACTTTTTTGACATCTTATTTGAAGATGATCTTAAGACGTATTACGATTTTTTACTGTTATATCTGTTTTTTTTTTCACTGTCTTACATTTGTTTCTTCACTTGATGAGGAGAACAAATAATGGTGAACATTAAATAAATTTGTGTCAAATTGTCAATAACGAAAAGTCAAGTATGTAACACCCTTATCAAAACGCTACTCCAGTTCTTATGAACGGAAGTTAATTTTTCACACATGCTTAACCTTTTCAACACCTCTCTACTTTTCGATCATTCAATTGAATAAATCAAACAAAAACAACGAACATGATTAAATATAAGTGAATAGAAGAGAAAAAGGGCTCCTAACAAAAATACCAAAGATGTGCCATTACTATTCTAATTCACTTTATAGAAAACTTCATTTTAATCCCTAAAAAATATCATGTTTTTAATACTACCGTATGTAAGATGAAAAACTAAAAATAGTCATTTGACTCGTGTCCATGTCGGCTTATATACTGCATGTCAGATTTAATTACTTTTTATGAATTTACTGCATTTTTTTCCCATTTCCACTGAGGGATGGGAAGAGGCTGCATTAACCCAAATGGTTTCTTCCTTTTTGCCTTAACTTGCTGACAAATCAAGCACCTTCTTACACTCAGCAATTTCTCTTTTCATTCCAGGCCAGTAGGAGAAGGGTTGAATGGTATGATACGTGAATTAGAAAAGATTTTAGGCTTTAGTAAATCACGAATGTCTCCTAAAATTTTGGATGAATTTATCTAAAGTTCACATGGAGTCTGTTGAACTCTATTAAACTTAAAGAATTGATAACTCTTTTTAAATCATTCAAATTCTCAATTGAATACACTCAAGTTACTAAGATTATTACCACTTGCTTTTGGAAAAAAAAATACTACTTGCCAAACAGAAGTCCAGCCATCAACCGCCATATCATGTAGTTTTCAAATATGGTCTAAAAAATGGTCTCCTTATCATTTTCCTTACATAATCTCTTAATTATTTAACAAAATAAACTCCTTTCAAACACATGTTTTTCTTCATTGGGAACCTCCTCCTGTGAGTTCAGTAAAACTTAATGTTGATTGGTGTCACAAGGGGATGGTTAATATCATTGGTGTTGGCCGTGTCCTAAAAAATTCGTCACGAGCATGGGTATCTAATTTTTATGCTAATCTTAGTCGATGTGGGATTCTACATACTGAAGTTTAGGGTGTTTTTATTCGCCCAAGCCCTCGGCCCAACTCGCCAACAGCCTATGCTGCTAGGCTTACCTTCCCCTCAGCCCAAAACCCAAAAGCCAACTTCGGCCAGGCTTTTTCGCATACCCAGGCCAGCCTCGTGCTGGGCCTATCCCACCACACCATGTTTGGCCCAAACCAATAACCTATGCTACTGGGCTCACCCCAGACCCACAACATTAAGGCACGTAGCCTTCTTAAGGCCCATAAGGCCTACAGCTGTGCTGCAGGGCCATTCCGTGGATTGCAGCCAGCCCAAATAAGGTTGGGCCGAAACCCTTTTTTGACCTAATGCCAATTTTCCGAATTCCCACATTATAAATCATACCCATTAAATTTTTGGGGTATTTTTGTTTACGCTAATTAATTTTAGTATAATTGTCACTTGGCCTATTGCCAACCAAAGCTAATTTGACCAGTCTGTCATTACTTTGCTTCCACGATCGACCTCGTTTGGTCCTGATCTATTGGATTAATTAAAAGTGACCAGCAGTCCATTAATCTGAAAATTAATCCAAAATTATTGACCTGAAGATCACTTTTGGACATTAACGATTCAATAATTTATTTTTCTACTTTGAACCGTTAACATCCTTTAGTAGTCCCAAAACTCTCACACTTAAGTTCTCGAAGCAACTCAAATCCACTACACTTAAATCAGCATATTGTACTCTGTGTTCTTACAGGAACCTCTCTTTTATGAACTAAATGTTCATAAACTAAATTAAACCTGCAGTTTCAAATTTAGTGCCTTTGAACCCGAAGTTTTCATAAAACAATAAACTCATGAAAACCCGAATTTTTCATGTATACCATGTCTTAGAACCTGAAAGTTCTAACTTTGATGCTTACGGATATTTTAGTTCCTATAGCATTATTCACAATCTTGTTCCCTCCATTTAGTGGATTGTCGAACCGTCACAAGTTCGATCTCACTGATTTGGACGTTTCTAACAGAAACCACTTTATGTGGGTACAAGATGTGAATATGCACTTGACTATCAAGAAGCTAAGAAACCATTGTAGACAACAATGGCATGGAATAGCTGAATAAGCCTCCGCCATGATCTTCATTCGAAGACATTCCCGAAGAATTACAAAGGGAAATATCTCCAGAACGAGGATTCCATGGCTCTTTGGGTCGCTTCTATGGTCCGTTTATTCATGAAAGATATTGCCTGAGCACACCATGATTACATCCATGAATGAGCATGATTATGAAGCTTATAAATCTGATCGAATTTTGATTGAAGAATACTTTTCTCGTCCTTCCAAGTTTCTAACTTGCTCCTAAAGCAACAATGTAGAGAACATAAGTTTAACAAGTTTTTGGATCTAATTACTACCATAAATATGAGAAAACAATATAAATTTGGCTATAGTCTACCAAATGGTGGTGCCCTGCTTCGGTAGAGGTGTACCGAATGGTATTGCTCTGCTTTGGCAGAGGCCTACCAAACACACCTTTCCAACTTTAGCTGGAGCTTACCGAACCCAAGTCTGGGTCTGTCTGTTACAATCCAATTTCGAGTTTGTTTTCACAACATATGGTAGAATCAGGAATTGCCAAGGTGTGGAATCATGCATGAAGTGTGATCCCTAGCACCTAAGACCTAAAACTTCAAGAATAAGGGATAATATTCTTGAACTTTAATCCTGCAAAATCTACTTCTGTCTCGATGGAATAGATCATTAGTTATGCACCTGTTCGTGCCTCCACCAATTTCGTTGAGGAGTACCATTCTAGTAGTCAATATGTGAAACTAATTTTGCTCCACCGAACACCGTTGGAAAAGCAGAATTTTGATATGAATGGCCTTGTTGGCCGAATCCCCTTAGTAATTTTGATTTACTTTATGAACTTTTTTCTATGTTCTTGGATTCTAGTTTGATGTTTGTTTTAGTTATGGATCATCTTATCGATATTGTCCTTGAATATGAGTTAATTCAATCATGTTTCTTGTATACATGTGACCAAATTCAATTAAACACATGGTTAGGTACCAATATGGGAAAGTTAGTTTTCTGGATGAATGTGATACTACGCACACTAACTTTATACCTAAATCACATTTCTAGCAATGACTTCAAGTCTATCTAACCTGATTAAGATTATTGGCACATTCCTCGTTGTATGAATGGTACTAAATTTTAAGGGTTCACCACCTTACTTATCCCATAAAGTCTGGAATACTGGATAATGCCGGAGAGTTTATATCGAAGATGCTTCAATAAGTATTGCATATCTTTTGGGTTCATAATTGGACATCAAATTTCCATGTTCACCCCAAAATAGACTTGCAGAGTGATCATGAAGCGCAATTTAATTGATCACCTGAACCTTGGTGAACGCACCATGATTTCAGTTTCTGCCTAGGGCTACGTAATCTTGTATGCAACTATGTTGGTCTGCCTTGAGGCTCATTGTCACCCAACCATTTTGACATTACAGTTGGTTACTGGGTACGAACCTGACATTTTGTATTTACTTATTTGGGTGTGCATTCCATGTGCCAAGTTGCACTGCCGCAACGTACCAATGTGGGTCTTCAAAAGAAGGATGTGAATCTTCGTCGATTATGATTCTCCTTTACACCAGCTCTTTAAATCCCTTGCAAGCGATCTATTTACCGCTAATTTGAGAATTGTCACTTCAATGAGACAGTCTTCCCACTGTTAGGTGATAAGCTCATATTTATATATATATATATATATATATATATATATATATATTACATCAAATTCACTTGTTTTTCTTAGTTAGTTCCTTATATTTTTGAGCTATTTACTTTGTTTTTGTGTTTTGTAGGATTTTTCAAGTAAAGAAAAGAAAAATAACACAAGTGGAATTTTAAGTAACAAATTCATCAAAACTGCCTGTGCAGGTCAGCTGACTTTGGAAGCAAGTTGCGGACAGCTCAGAATGAATTAGAGAATGAGCCTTATATGCTTGGAAAGCTACGGATGTCTATTTTTTGGATCATTTCGTGGATTGTTAATATCATTTTTCTAGAAGAAGTTATGTCCGTTTTAACACTTAAAGGTTCCCAACAGGCTGAGCAGTTTGTAACTGACAAGAAATCATTGAAAGCAATAAATCCAATAAAACTAACAGCCAAAAATGATGCAGCCAAGAACAAGCCAGCTAACACCTATTCAAATATTAGAGGAAATGGAAAATTAAGCAAGAGTAATTGGCATAAAGGCTGCCCAAAGAGTTACAATTGTTTTAGCATTTCCTCTCACTTATTGTCATCATTAAATGGCTATTAGTGGGGTGAGTTATGGAAAAAAATTGTGGCAACAGAAAAGAAGAAAAGGGCTGCAGGTTGCAGCAGAAAAGGGTGGAAAAAAAAGTTGAAAGAAAAAGATAGAAAAAAAGGAAGAAAAGCAAGGAAAAAAGAAGGTTGCTGCGTTGGGGAAGGAAGGAAAGGAAGGAGGAAATCTTGGCATTCTCTTCTTTCAGTTTTATCTTCTCAAACTCATGTCTTTCTTTTAGTTTAATTTGAGAATTATGTGTAACTAATTTTTAGTAGTTAGGGGCTGTTTTGAAGCCCCGAATATGATTGCAAGTTTGTTATGACATTTTGTTTGAATTACTTTTATGAATGGATGAAAATTGGTTCACTACTTGTCTCATTGATGAATTCTTTATGTGTTTTCTATGAATGCATACTTAGTAAGCATATCTAGGATTCTAATGCTATAAATATGTGTGTGCCTGCCCTTGTCAAATGAGGACCTACATATGTTCTAGAGTAGTACGTGTTAATTGCGATTAACATGTGAATCAATTTCTAGGATAAGTAAGACAACGCTAGTACTTACGATGCCTTGTGATGACTCAAACTCTTTTCATTCTTAATGATTTCTACTTGTTAAATCTTTGAACACACCATTCTAAATTGCATGTTAGGGACTAAGTTAAGTTGAAAAAGCCATACTCTTAACATACTACACAAGAAAGAGTAATAGGTTGAGTTCTAACATTGAGCCAACTTGAGCATCTTCATCCGAAAATGAAAGGAATTTGAATGAAACATAACATGTTTGCATGATTATTTGGTGGTGGATAGCAATTCCCCTAACTCATTTTTCTTAATTTGCAAACTACTTAAAAATTTGTTTCTGTTCTGTTTTTGTTCGATTTAATTTAAATAGCAAATCAACTCCAAAAATCCCAAACATTTGTGTGAGTGTAGCTCTGTATGTCTAGTGTCTTCATGTAAAATTTCGTAGACTTTAGATAAGTGTAAGTCTGTCTAATAATTATTTTTCGGTGACTGGTCAGTAGGGACAGCAACACAGTTTTTGTGACATTTTAAGTAGTTAGATAAAACAATCTTCTGCGGGAAAGACCCTTATTTTCATATGCTACAATTGACAAATCTTAATGTTAATAAGGAAAATCAATAGGACATTTGTGTGCTACTTTGTGGTGTGCTTTAATCCTATCATTAGGGGGAGATAAGAATGTCAATGTTCGTGTAGAACGGCGTAAACTTGTGTAGACATTGCCCACTATGCCTCATCTCGATCCTCATACCGCACAAGTGTGATAAGCAAGCTTTCAAAATGTTGCTTTAGACGCATTTCTCTGCTTTAGCTAAAGTGATGAGATCATATACCAGCTACAAACATGCCTGCAAGGATAGATGTACTTCATGGATGTTAAGTTAACATCCTCGAATGATGTGCACCCCTAAATGATGGTTTGGTCGCCTTTGTTGGATAGTCTAGTACATCAATGGATAGCCAATCAATCTATCTCGGCCTGAAGAACGAGAAGATTCACTTCCCTAAAAAAGGAAGGACAAAGCACAAAATTAATCTATACTCGATCGCTATCTCAAATCATTTCCATCTCATGAGATTAATCCAAATTACTCCCGAGACTCGAAGTTCTTGGTCTAGAATACTAGTTTGGATGAGTTAATGGAATTGGAATGAGATTATCATCAATGATGTTTTCATTTATATGGTAGCTACCGACATAAATGAAAAGCGACGATATCAAACCATGTTCTGTTAATAGGACAACGTAAAATTGATTAGACAACTGAAATCATAATCCAAGTTAAATTCCTTACCAAAGTATGTTTGGACCTGTAGTTCCTACACTACCCAAGGTAATCCTGTTGTGTTACATGGGGGGAAAGGAAGTGTAATAAGATGAATGAAATAATGCGATGTAATGCACGCTTTATAGTGCAAGGTTTCTCTCAAACGCCCTGTGATTAATTGCAGCATTATGAATGTGGTTAGTGTTTCTCCATGGGGATATTGATACAGAGATTTACATGTACGTTCTCGAAGAATTACACAAACTAGTTCAAATAGTTCCAAACCACGGAGCACCCTTTCAACTTGTTTGAGGCGTTCACTTATGGATTGAAGCAATCCGACGAATATGGTATACTTGTCTAAGTGATTATTTGACCAGCTAAGGATATGAATTATGTCCTTGTGTGTTAAACTATGAAGTCTTATTCTGAATTGCTAGAGTTGCAGTTTATGTCGATGACTTGCATCTCACTAAGACTATAGAAGAGCTTGAGAAAATTGTCTTGCATCTAAAGACGGAATTTGAGATGAAGGATCTTGGAAAAACTTGTTTATACCTTGAACTGATGTTCAAGTGTTGTTCTGACGGTACTTTGGTCTACTAGTCAAACTACACCCTGAAGGTATTACCTTTTGAGTATACCTATGATCTTCCAACATTATACACAAATGAGTCCCTTGAAGAGGTTATGGAATCCGAAGTTCTATATCTGAGTTCAACTTTACGCTTTGTTGTATTCAGCTCATTATATTAGATAGGATAACTTTTTCGCTGTTGATCTACTAATAAAGATGCAGCACCGCGCCGACACGCAACCACTGAATTGGTATTAAAAATGTTTTCTGCCACCCTGAATGTACTACGGATTTGGGCAAATCTCAAGACATCCCGAGCGGAGCCAACCCCCTTGATCCTTGGAATGATGCTTGCTTTGTGTGTTATGCTGACGATGGTTACTTATTAAACCCGCGCAAGGCACATCCCCGAATGGTTATGTCTTTACCGTTAGGGATATCACAATATTTTGGAAGTCCACGGTATAACCTTAGATGCTAAATCTTGGAATCATTCCAAGACTCACCTTACTTCACTTACGCCACACGTGAAACATGGTTAGGAGTTCTTGTTGAGCATGTTCAAAGTACTTGCTGTTTTCATCCATTGTTAAGTCCCAACGACGATCCATGAAGATTATGCCGCATGTATCAATCTGACCAAGACATGATACATCAACAAATTCAATGCCAAGACATATTGCTTCTACATCAACAAAACATCAAAAGATTGAAGTCATGCAAGCCGATCCCAAACAAACTTTACACGACATCACTGTTGAAGTCAACCTTCCAAAAGATTGTTCTAGGAATTGATATGACTAACTATTCATGTGCAATGCTTATAGTTCTCATTCAGAAGTTCTATCAAACTCAGGGAGAGTATCTAGAAGTATACTCACTTGATCTTAATGTACTTTTTTTCCTATGATTAGGAGCATTTTTCCCACTAAGTTTTTGCTACCTAACTAGGTTTTGACGAGGAACCCATCCATGGTTGTTCATACCCATGTGAGATCTTCTACTTGCGTTCAAAAGACGTATAGTTTTGACTTCATGCAACTTCTCACTTTTCTACAAGTGTATTTCATCCGATTACTTGCGCCCCAAGTTATTCTGACTTCTTGTTATCAAATGATTGTTATGAATGGGTTAAGTCCACATTAAGTTCTTTTATATGCCTTGAGACCAAGGACTTTTAGTTCGTTATCTTGTATGCTTAAAGGGTGAAGGTCCAAATCTGATTAAGTCACCAGTTTAGTTCCCATTTAGCCTTTTTAATGATGGTAAACCACTATGTAAGTCAGATCTGAGCACTGATAGGACTTTGGGTCATCAAAAGACTATAAATGACTCGAACATATACTGGGAAATGCATTATAACGCTAGATCTATTGATTTAAAGACAAAACCAACAGAATCGAGTAAGATTTCACCTTGTATGGCAAGGTTTAAACGTCTTGTGGTCTCTTCCCTTTGTGGTTACAGGGGATCGAGTACTAAAACGGGATGAAAGATGAACAAATTTACATGAGAAAATCGATATTACAGCATTTGGGAAGGGTAGCAGAGCTTTTACACTAAACAAAAGATGTCTTTCTAAAAGGAATCTATGGCTAAAAGGGTGCAAAGTTTGGACAAAGCACATCTTTCTGGGTATTTGCTTGACTGAGAGGCAAGTTGTATATTTGTTTGTTTAATTGGTTAAGTGTTTTTGTCTCTGGGCCCTCTTCCTTCATTTATAGACAAATTAGCCCGACTGTCTGTAGCTTTGTTCTTGCCCGAAAGCAATTGAAGGGTAGTAACTCATCGGTATTTTACTTGTATTACCACTGAAAATTACTTTTGGGTTGAGAGTAGGTTGATTTCCATCAGTTATCACTTCTCTTGTAAGCACCTAGCCTTTGCATTAATGGGGGAACACCTATTGATCTTGAGATGGACGTTCTGGGCTTGGTGCTAGGCTTTGAGCAAGCTTCATTTCTTTAGTCTTTTTTAGCCCTCATTCCTTTCAGCCCAAAGTTCAAATGTTAACGCAAACAGTGCCCCCTTTAATCATTGTTGAGTCGGCACCTCGAGATGCTAATAATGATTAAATCGGCGTGCGTCTTCCTCAGAACTTTCATTAATTAAAACAACCGTTGCACTTCCAAACCCTTGTGCTAATCCACGAATCCTATCTCTAAGTTGATTGTCCACTATAAATTTCCTTCTTGACTACTTGGTTGGTTAAACACCTTAATAACTTCAAGCTTTCAATTTCCTAATCTTTTCAATTTTTTAAAACCTTCATATTTTCCAGAAATTCCTTCCTGGTTTTCGCAGCTCTTGATGGCACTTTAAGTTTAAACTCAACCCTCTTGTGAGATTGTGAAGATATTTTCACCATGTGCCACTTGTTATATGGCTCTCACCGCCTACGTACTGAGTTTTTCTTTGATGAGGGATGAATGCTTTCTTTAGGACCTGAATGGATATCTCAGGCTTCAGTACCTACAAAAAAGGACATGCTTAAGGCTAACCCTAGCTTCTGCATTCTTAGTCACCTCATCATCATAGGTGTATGCTTTGGGATTAATATCAAAGTCTCTGGGAGAACTATCATCATCCCGAGCTTCCCTTCTTCTCAAGCGTTAAAGTATCCATCAGCTTCTCATTGATTCGAATGACGGGTTCAACCATGAGATCGGTAATGGGCCTCAGCCTCAGTATCTGCCCCCAAATTTTTCATTCCACAGAGAGGCTTAAGTGCACTCATATAGCTTCATGGGCCCTTTAAGCGTGGATTCAGAGGGATGCTTCAGAGGAGCTGAGTAGAATCTTCATGTAACTTCATCATTAAATGAAATGAAAATGTCTTCTTTTCTTTACTTTAGCTTGTACTCAACTGTGATGAAGATGTTAATTGTCTTTAGATCTTTCAAACCATTTAAACTTCTTCGGCATAACACTCCCTAACATCCCATAAGGTTGGATTATAATTCTTCAGAAATTTAGCATTAACTAGATGTTTCTATAAGTTTCCTTCTAAATAGGCCAAATAATACCCCCTTATCTAGTGCTTGATGAATAATGAAAAGGCCTTCCCAAGTCAGACTCCATTTCCCAAAGCCTCTTACTTGGGCTCCCAAGGGCAAGATCGTGTTCTATACTAAGTCTCCCTCCTCAAAAGTCTTCAATTTTACCTTTTTGTTGTATGCTCAGGCAATAGCTCACTTCCCTTCTTGAATCTTTTCTAAGGCTTCAATTCGGGCTGCATCTAAATCTTCAATTCCTTAACACATAGCCTCAATGTATTCTTCACTGTGTAACCCGAACTAGTTCTGAATTCTAATCGAACTTACGTTAATTTCCATGGGAATCACGACATCTTGCCCGAAGGTTAGAGCATAAGGTGTAGTCCCAGTTCCTGCCCTCTTGGAAGTTCTATCAGCCCACAAAGTATGTTCCAACTTCTCATGCTACTTCTCTGGACTATCTACCCCCATTCTTTTGATAATGTTAACCAAGATGTTATTGCTGGCTTCTGCTTGACCATTTAACTGGGGGTAGTAAGGACTAGACCGAATCATCTTTATCTTGAACTTACTTGCGAACTTTTCTACATCTCTTGAAATAAAAGATGGTCTGCAGTCTGTAACAATTGTCTCGGGCACCCTAAATCTGTGTAAGATCTTGGTTTCAATGAAGTTTTTAACAGTAGCTGAGGATATGGTCTTCACTGCTGAAGCTTCTACCCATTTGGTGAAGTAATCTGTTGCCACAATTATGAATGTATGTCCCTTGCTAAAAGCTAGATGAACTTGCCCGATGAAGTCCATTGCCCATCTTCTTAAGGGCCAAGGTTTGACTACGAGGTTCAAAGGTACTGAGCGCATATGTTGGAGTAGCCTATGTCTATGGCATTCTTCATATCCTCAGGCATAAGCTTTGCAATCTTTCTCCATCTCGGGCCAGAAATAGCCATATCTTCTTAGTAGCCACCTCATCTTGGTTTCGGCTTGGTGTGCTCCATAGATCCCCTCATGCACTTCGCCCATGACTATCATAGACTCATCTTGGCCTAAACATTTCAGTAACAACCCATCCGGAGTCTTTCTTAGCAAATTCTTTTCCCACAACACATATTTAGCGGCTTGTTGCCTGTTATTCTTACTTGTGGGAAAAAAAGGATCTTCCAAGTATTGAATAATGATTGACCTCCAATCCTCTATCTTAGGCTCTTCGGTCATTACATCCAAGCTGAATCTTCTATCAAAGATAGAAAGGAGATTTTTCTTTTGCACTTTTACTTCTATCTCAAACCTTCTTTCTTGGATCTGCACTCTAGTAGCCAATTGAGCCATTTTATTGGCTATTGTATTTGATTGTTTGGGGATATAGCTGACTGAAATTTCATCACCCAATATCTCAATAATTGCCTGGTCGCCAAGTAATAACCAGCCATAGTAATGTGTCTGCATTTGTATTTTCCATTTAGCTGGTTGATCACCAATTCTGAGTCACCAAATACTTCAACCTCGATTACCCCCAACTCCATCAGAATTTCCAAGCCAATTATCAGTACCCCATATTTTGCCCAATTGTTGGTAATCTATTGATAATCCAAGAGGAATGAATAACAATAGTGAGAGCCTTTAGGATCAATGATGTCAATCCTAGCTCCCGCAGTATTCTGAGTGCAAGATCTATCAAAATATAGTCTCCAAGGATTGATCCAGAGGCTAGTTCTTATTTTTACTTCTTGCTGGACTCATTCTTCCTTGCCCGAACAGCCTTTATTTAGCGGGATCCATACAATTGCTGCTTCCAGAGTTCCTGAGATGCTAACCATTTCTTCTTGGGACTCTTAGTGCTCGGCTAAGAAGTTTACAATTGCCTGCCCCTTAACTTCCCTTTGAGGAACATGCTGAAAACTGAATTCGGATAGTGCCAGAATCCACTTTCCAATTCTTCATGTCAACATTGTTTTTGACAACATATATTTGATCACGTTTTTCTTGGCAATGATATGACTATGGCAAGGCAACATGTAATGCCTTAACTTGCAAGCCGTAAAGTACAAAGCTAAACATAGTTTCTCCACTCAGGTATATCTTGTCTGCCTCAGTAAAGCTTCTACTAAGGTAGTATATGGCTTGTTCCTCTCCTCCTTCATTGTTTTGGGCCAATAGGCTCTCAATTAACCTCTTTGAGGCAAAGATATAAGGCTTCAATGACTTCCCCCTCTGAGGTAGCATGAGCACTGGTAGAGAAGCTAAGTAAGCCTTTATACTGTAAAAAGCCTCATGGTGTGGTGGGCCCCACTCAAACTCTTCTTTGTCTTTTAATCTCAGCAGAGGAGTTAGCGGCTGAATCTTGCCTGCTAAATTAGCAATGGATCTCCTTAAGAAATTGATTTTTCCCAGCAGTCTTTGTAGTTGTACTTTATTGGTGGGGGGAGATGATTCCATTATTGCCCAAACTTTGTTCTTGTCGACCTCCAATCCTTTTTGGTGAACAAGGAATCCTAAAAAGTTGCCTGATCTTACCCCAAAAGCACACTTCTTTGGATTCATCTTTAGTTTATGGATCCTTATTCTTGTTAAGGCTTGTCTGAGGTCTATCAAATGCTACTCTTCAGTTTTCGACTTCACCATGATGTCATCAATATACACTTCCATGCTATGGCCGATGAGATCATGAAAAATGGCATTCATTGCTCTTTAATAAGTTACACCAGCATTTTTGAGTATGATTGCCATTACCAAATATTCATATGCCCTAACATGACCTGGACATCTAAAAGTTGTTTTATGTATATCTTCTTTAGCCATTTTTATTTGATTGTATCCTACATTCTCGTCCATGAAAGATAGAACTTTGTGTTTAGTAACTGCGTCTATGGATAAGTCGGCCATAGGCATGGGGTATTCATCTTTAGGCGTGGCTCCATTAATGTTTCTATAGCCAACACAACATCTAACTGCCTTAGTTATGGCTTTTAATACAGGTACAATGTTGGCCAACCACTTAACATATTTGGCAAGCCTAATAAATCCGACCTTTACCAGCCTTTCGATCTCTTCTTTGACCTTTCCCTCGATCTCTTTTGACATCCTCCATGGTGCTTGCTTGACAGGTTTAAACCCCTCCTTGATTGGCATCTTGTGTTCTACTAATGTTGGATCTAAACCTAGCATTTCAGTGTAGTGCCAAGCAAAACAATCTTTAAACTCATTTAGAAGGTTGACAATCCTTGCCCGATCTTCAATTTCTAACAAACCACTAACTTGTATAGGCATTGGATCCTCCTCAGTTCCAAAGTCAATGTTCTCCAAGCGATCTTATACTTCTGGGCTGGTTTGTCCGGTTCTGCACAAAAAAATTCAACTAGCTCCGGGGTCTCAGGCAAGTCTTTTGGCTTGTCGAGGTCATATATGCACTCAGCTATTTGGATGGCCGCTTCTAATTCCTCCCCAAAAATATATCTTTCATTCATTTGCATGCTTGAAGCCTTTCTGCTCCAATCCTTTTCTTCTTTGGCCGAGTTTTCCCTCTCTTGTTTTTTCTCTTTCCCATACACCAATAATCTCATTATTAAGGACCTGACTGCAACCACCTGGTTCTTCCTTTTTTGTTTTGACATGAATGGTGTTGGGGAATTGGGATGATATAGGGCCAATCCCATTCTTCTCTTATAAAAGATAACTCTTGCTTTATAAGCTTTTGGGCCATCACCTTAGTCGAGCAACTGTTCTTATCAGCTCCTGAACATTAAAGAATCCTAACACTAGGATAGTAGAAGTTGGCTTCTGCTACATTGGTTGTAGGGACGAATGGCCATGATTCGACCTCTACCATTTCCCAAAACCCATGTCCTTTTTCCCATCTTCATGGTAGACAACCACTTGTTGGTGTAAGGTAAATGGCATAGAGAGACTTTGATGAATCTAATCTCTGCCTAGTAAAGCCCCATAAGTGGAAGTACTATCTACAATAAAAAAGGCTAACATGATTTGCTTCGAACCCAAGTTAACCTCTAATGGTAATATCCCATCAGTCTTGGTGATAGCTCCCAAGAAACTAGAAACTGTAAGATCTGTGGGGATAAGATCCTCCTCACTCATGCACATTTTCTTCATCTGTTTGTATGGCAACACATTGACCGCGGCCCCTCCATCAATCAAGACCCTTTTGAAGGGTACTCCCTTCAGGTGAGCAGTTACATATATGGGCTTAAGATGGTTGGCCAGTGTCAAACTTGGGTGAACAAAGACCATTTTGTCTGAGTATATTCTCTTAGGCTTCTTTATTGATTGCTCGAGTATACCAGTGTGGCTGGGTTCTTCTTATCCCGTTTTTTTTACACTAACATGCGCCATCATAGGTTATGTAGCCAAGTAATCACCTTCCATTGTGGGAGGTTAATCATGCTCGGCGCAAAACATGGCTGATAAAACATATGTCATGTTTACGTGGAAGTTGCTGGGTTCGGGTAAATCCTTCTCCTTGCCCCCAATCTGGTTCATAAACTCATCCAAGCAAGCATATGCTTTTTTTGGCAACATTAATTTAGGCAATGTCCCCTATTGAGTTATGCCAAAGTTCTGTGCCTATACTGGTCTCTCACAAAGAGTGTCAACCAGTAATGGTGAAGGTATCCCCCTCTCGAGCGGGACTGTTCCAAAAGAAATTGGCTCCGGGCTCTACTTAAGTGTCGGCATCATCACCATATCATCCTGAACTTTCTTCAGGATTCTATACTTTCCAGGATAGGGGTTCTGTGGTACATGATCTCTCTCTCTTTCAGTTTTGTTGTTTGCCTTCTTCACTTCTTTCTTACTCCTCGAATGAAGTTGACTTCTCCCTTTTTGAGGTACCTTTTTGAATTTTACATTCTTCGAGGTTTCTGAAGTAGTGAGAACTTTCAATGAGTTCATGTGGGCCTTATGTTGCCTTTGGACACTTCTGATCATGGAGGCTCTCATCTCTCTAGCGGGCCTCCTATCATTCCCGACTATATACCATCGTCGTCCGCGTCAGGCAAGATTCTTCTTTGTGACCGGGTTCATTGTCTTTCCTTTCATTCTAACATCTCCCCCGGCGTAACTTGGTTGAGGCGGCCTCACATCCACCCATCTTGGTGTTTTAGACTCCTTGTCCTCCATCTCTTCTGAAGCTTCATAGTTTCTGAATACTTCTGATAAGTTTTTAGGCTGAGAGTCTTCTCCCAACCTTTGGAAGACGTTCCAAGAGGTTTCCCTCTCAGCTGCCCGCATGATGTTTACGTGGTTTTCATACTCTTGCTTCTCCCTTCTCTTGATCAACTCTTGATCAATGATGGCTCCTGCTGCTAGTACCTCTAGTTCGCATTCATCTTCACACCTGCTGTATAGCACTACTCTTTTTATTATAGCAGCCTTGGGTTTTTCGGGCAATTTGATGACTCATTCAGTTTATCTCTTGACTGGCCTCCTTTATGCTCTCACCTTCCATGTGGCTTTCCCTTTCCCTTTCTCTGCCCATATTAGGTTGATCATGTTTACTAGGACTAGTAGAAAGGGAATAGTATCAATCATGGTATTAGCCTTTGTCTTTTCTAACAATAGCTTTACTTCTGGCCCACACTACCCCTACTATTTAGTGAAGATAACAAGGCATTGAGCACCTCTGCTTCTTGGATTTCTTCCGACGCTAGTTGGTTAGTTCTTGATTCTTTCTTCCTATTTCCCTCAAGTAAAGGAAACAGAGAAATAATTGGCTTCCCCACAGGGTTGGCTCTTCCTATCATCTCTTTAGCACGATCGTTTTCCAGGGTAGAAAATTACAGATCTAGCCTTCTTTACAGATTTCATGTTAAGGAACAGAGTCTGCTCACCTCTTCTCTTGTCTCTAGAGAGTTTTTCTCCATGCTTTTCATGACAGCTATCATGGTAGCTTACAAGTCTTTATTTGTGACATTCCCTCCTGATTTGTCAGAATGAGTCGGGCTTCCATCATGACAGGTCCTTGCAAATCTTCGGGGAGATTTTCTATGCTAGATCTTGGCATGTACTGAGGTGCTTTCTGCCCTGTTTTCCTCCTGAAGGTTTGTTCATTCCTTCATCTTCTTGGCATACAAGATTTAAAATCTTATCAGGCGTGCCAAAACTATGTTCGAGCAAGAATTTCGCTGGGAATGGTCCCTGGTTCAAGCACACAGCTCCTCAAGGAGTTGGAACTTTGGTTGTTTGTTGGGCTTCTGCTTGTCGGGATGCTGCAAGAGGAGGACACAATTAGTTCTGAAAGGTGCCTTTGTGGGGCCTTAGGTGTAGACTTTAAGGCTCACAATCAAAACTGAGTGCGAAGGCGTGCCACTGCCATCTCTGTATGACAGATGTAGAACAAATGTAATTAAGCCGATTACTTGCACCCCAAGATATTCTGACTTCTTGTTATCAAAGGATTGTCGTGGATGGGTTAAGTCCACATTAAGTTCCTTTCTATGCCTTGAGACCAAGGACTTTTAGTTCGTTATCTTGTATGCTTAAAGGGTGAAGGTCCAGATCTGATTAAGTCACCAATTTGGTTCCCATTTAGCCTTTTTAATGATGGTAAACCACTATGTAAGCCATATCTGAGCACTGATAGGACTTTGGGTCGTCAAAAGACTAGAAATGACTTAAACATATACTGGGAAATGCATTATAACACTAGATCTATTGATTTAAAGACAAAACAAAGAGAATCAAGCAAGATTTCACCTTGTCAAGCAAGGTTTAAACGTCTTGTGGTCTCTTTTCCTTGTGGTTGCAGGGGATCGAGTACTAAAACGGGATGAAAGATGAACAAATTTACATGAGATAGTCGATACTACAACATTTGGGAAAGGTAGCAGAGCTTTTACACTTGACAAAAGATGTCTTTCTAAAGGGAATCTATGGCTAAAAGGGTGCAAAGTTTGGACAAAGCACAACTTTCTAGGTATTTGCTTGACTGAGAAGCAAGTTGTATATTTGTTTGTTTGATTGGTTGAGTGTTTTGAATTTGGGCCCTCTTCCTCTATTTATAGACGAATTAGCCCGACTGCCTGTAGTTTTGTTCTTGCCCGAAAGCAATTGAAGGGTTCTCATCAGTATTTTACTTATATTGCCACTAAAAAGTACTTTTGGGCTGAGAGTAGGTTGATTTCCATCAGTTGTCACTTCTCTTGTAAGCACCTAGCCTTTACATTAATGGGGGAGCGCCAATTGGTCTTGAGATGGACGGTCTGGGCTTGGTGCTGGGTTTTGAGCAAGCCTTCTTTCTTTAGTCTTTTTGGGCCCTCCTTCCTTTCAGCCCAAAGTTCAAATGTTAACCTAAATAGGGTCAATATGTAATATCTTAATAGTTGAACACCTTTCTATGTAAATCCTAAGCTTATAAATAGACACTCTAATAAGAAGAAAACATATGTTAATCCTCCTTCACTTTCTCTCCTGTGTCTCTCTTGTTTACTATATTTCTTATATTTATATCAACATGTTATTAGCACGTTCTTATTATATTTCTTTTGAGCTAGAGTTATCATGTGGTTTAAAGTTTCTTATACTCAACCATTGAACTTCCCATGCTCAAAGTTGTTCGTGGTTTTTTTTTTTTTTTGTAGTCCACCAAGACAAATACCCTAGAAAGGGATCATCTCCAGATCCATTTCCACATAATCCACTAAGTCTATGATCCAGGCCATTGAAATTTGATCCAATGACTACAAATAGGGGATCTCTTTAAAAGTTATAATAACTGCAGCCGTTGGATCAAATTTCAACGGTCCAGATCCCGAACTTGGTGGATTAGGTGGAAAGGGATCAAGAGATGATTCCTTTCCAAATACCCTATAGTTTTTTTTTTAGATAAATTACACAAAACTACTTCAACTACAGATTGAATCACAATCTCATACCTCATGTTTTGAACATTACAATATTATACTTCAACTTATGAATTTGTTGCAATGGTAGACATTCATTAAATTTTCTATCAATTTGTTGTTAAGTGACAATGTGACGGGTGTAGAGTCCACTCCTTGCCCAACTGAATTTAAAAATTAGGGTAAAGTACAAGAAACTACCTCAATCATTGGTGTTACGACACTTTCATACCTCATCTTTTAAAATTGACAATGTCATACCTCATCTTTAGAATTTGGTCCAATGTTATACCTTTCGTTACTTGGCCGTTTACTTTTCCGTTAAATGCTAACGTGGCTTGATCTGGATCCTACTTTCTATTAAACAATTAATAAAATATTATTAAAAATAAAAAGAAATTTTTTTTTAAATATTAAAAGAAAAGTAAAAAAAAAATTAAAAAAAATCCCACTTTCCTCTTCCTTCTTCCTCCTCCTTCTTTTGCAGATTCAAGTTTTTTTTTTTTTTTCCTTCTTCTTCCTTCTCCTCCTCCTCCTCCTCCTTTTGCAGATTCGGGTTTTTTTTTCTTCTTCTTCTTCTTCTTCCTCATTCTTTTGCAAATTTGGGTATTTTTTTTCTTCTTCTTCCTCCTCCTCCTTGTTCCTCTTTCTTCCTCTTCTTCTTCCTCCTTCTTTTGCAAATTCGGGTTTTTTTTCTTCTTCTTCTTCTTCTTCTTCTTCCTCCTCCTCCTCCTCCTCCTCCTCCTCCTCCTCCTTCTTCCTCCTCCTTCTTCTTCTTCTAGGTTGCAGATTCGAGTTCTTTTTTTTTTCTTCTTCTTCGTCTTTCTTCTTCTTCTTCTTCTTCTTCTTGGGATGCAGATTCGGTTTTTTTTTTTTTTTTTTTTCTTCTTCTTCTTCATCCTTCTTTTTTTCTGGGTTGCAGGAAGGGGGCTAGAAGGGAGAAAAAGATGAAGATGGGGAAGAAGAGAGAGAAGAGGGAGGTGGGGAAGGGTACGAACAAAAGGTTTCTTTTTCTTTTTTTTTTTTTAAACTTTTCTTTATTATTTTAATATTTAAAAATTATTAAATGATTTTTTGTAGTTTTTAAAAATATTTATTAATTTTTTTATTAGAAAGTGGGACCTGGATCAAGTCACGTCAGCATTTAATTGAAAAATAAACAGCCAAGTAACGGAAGGTATAACATTGGACCAAATTCTAAAGATGAGGTATGACATTGTCAATTTTAAAAGATGAGATATGAAAGTGTCGTGACACCAATAGTTAACGTAGTTTTTTGTACTTTACCCTAAAAATTATTTAAATATTAATAAATTAAGATTTTTTAATCTCAAAAAAATAAAAAATTTTAAAAAAACCTCCTTTCTCCTCACGTCACTCCTTCTTCTCTCCATCATCTCTCCCTCTTCTACTCCATTGGTTTTGGTCTGAAAAAACCAAAATTTAAGATTTTTTTTTTTTGGTCCGACAAAATTAAATAATCGAAAAAAAAAAAAAAACCTCTCCTTCACTTTCTCCTTGATTTTGTAGCAACGTTCCCAAATTCACAATGATCTGCAAGTTCAGTTTGGAGGAACATGTATACATTAGATCTTGGCTGTCTCTTGATTTTGCAACCTCTCCCCATTTCAACCATCCCCAATCTAACCTCCCCCCGTTTCAGCCATTACCAATCTGTTTCATTTCTCCATTGGTTTCGCAGCCGCCTAATTGGGTGTCTCTTGTTGCTGATTCCTCGCAAGCTTGTACATGTGCAACTCGAGAATCTTGTGTTCGAACCTGACAACAAGGATTGAAACTTTGCTTCCTCGCTGGGTTGTGGTGGTGGATCGGCTCGTATAATCGTACGGCTCCCAAAGGTGGTCCGGTGGGCATGGGTTCTTGTTATTGCCGCTTGAGACCAGCTGCCTCCTCCCGTTTCCCAGCAGTCTCAACGTGTACCGCTCCGTGTCCAATCTAGATCAGATTAGCGAGTGACCCGTCGAGTGCGAGCCAGGTGTCAGATGCAATTTGGATGGAAGACTTGGTCGGATTTGGGAAGCAAATGCAACGTTTCGAAGTCGTCGAACTCGCTCGCATTCCAGAGCTCCCTTGCCGATCTTTCAAGCCTTGACGGCGATGTAGACGAGGGAGAGAGACGATAAGAGGGTTTATTTTAATAAATTTTAATTTTTTCATATTAAACGGGGATCTGATATTTCAATGTTTAAAATATGAGATATAAGATTATGATTCTACCTATAATTGAGATAGTTTTGTGTAATTTATCCCTTTTTTTTTTTGTTTCGTTTCGTAATACGACTTGCGACCCCTTCCTTTTCATTTTTCACTGCTAGTTTTACCTTGTTATGATTTCAAATAATTAAGACTTGGGACTTACAAATAACTAAGAGTAAATCATTCTGGCAGTCACCACAGACGATGGATGCAAATATTTTCCTTGTAGATAATGATTTCAAATAGGTATGTGCTATTCGCACCATTTTTTATTTAGTTTTAGACATCTTGATTTGCAGTCGTCGGATTGAATAAATTAAAGAATATCAAAAGATAGAAATTAATAAGGGACTGCAAGAAGTAAAAAGGGGTGGGGACCCTATCCACCCCTTTCAAATATTAAACAATTGAGAAATGTTAAGGAGACTTTTTCGACTCTTTAATTTTAAAAATATGCCATCTCTTTGAAAATTATATTTCAGTTGGACATGATTAAAGAAGAAGAAGACCACAAAATTTATATTTCAAGCGGGAGTTTTGGGATGGGTGTGATGTTGTTGTTGGTAGAGGGCATCAAGTGGACGATCTTGGTGGTGGCAGTGGTGGACATTTGGATGCAGGTGGGGCGGTGTTTGGTTGGAGATTGCTGGGTTGCCGGCCGCCGTTTGGATGCAGGTTGTGGTGATCTTTATTTCTTCGAAAGCCCAAAACATTCATATTATGCTTGAATCCAATGAATGGTGGAAATTGTGAAAAAAAAAATCCATAAAAGAGAAAATCTAGGACACATAAAATAATAAAAATATGGGTAAAGTACAAAAAACTACCTCAACTATTGGTGTCACGACACTTTCATATCTCATCTTTTAAAATTGACAATGTCATACCTCATCTTACGAATTTGTGTCAATGTTATACCTTCCATTAGCTTGGCCGTTTATTTCTCAGTTAAATACTGATGTGTCTTGATTCACGACCCATTTTTTATTAAAAAAATTATTAAAAACAAAAAAAAAATCATTTAATATTTTTTAAATATTAAAATAATAAAGAAAAGTTATTAAAAAAAAAAACCAACATCACAACATCAGTTCGTCCCCTTCCCCCCTTCTCTCTCTTCCCCCCCATCTTCATCTGTTGAGGTGGAATCGAGAAACCCAGATCTTGTTTTTCTTTTGCAAGGTGGGTGGGTATGTTTGGGGGGGGGGGGGGGGGGGGGGGGAGGGGGGAGGGAGGACGAGTTTCCCTTTTTTTTTCTTTTTTTTTTTTTTCCTTCTTCTTCTTCTTCTTCCTCTTCTTCTTTTTTTTTTTTTTTCCTTCTTCTTCTTCTTCCTCCCAGGAGGGGACAAACGAACTGGTTTTTTTTTTTTTTTTTTTTTCCTTCTCTCTTCTTCTTCTTGTTTTTCTTTTGCAGGGTGGGTGGGTATGTTTTTCTTGGGGGGCCCCGGGGGGGGGGGGGGTGGGGAGGGGGGAAGGGAGGACGAGTTTCCCATTTTTTTTTTTTCCTTCTTCTTCTTCCTCTTCTTCTTTTTTTCTTCTTCTTCTTCCTTCGGGTTGGGTTGGGGTTGTGTTTTTTTTTTTTTTTTTTTTTTTTCCCTTCTTCTTCTTCCTCCTCTTTCTTTCTAGGTTGCAGAAGGTTGGGTTTGTGGTGAGGGGACGAATTGGGTTTGGTTTGGGTTTTTTTTTTTTTTCCTCTTCTTCTTTCTGGGGTTGACGAAAGGAAGGTTTATTTTTTATTTTTTTAAGTAATTTTTTAATTATTTTAATATTTAAATAATATTAAATGATTTTTTTTTGTTTTTAATAATATTTTATTAATTTTTTAATAAAAAATAGGTTCCGGATCAAGCCACGTCAGCATTTAACTGAGAAATAAACGGTCAAGCTAACAAAAGGTATAACATTGACACAAATTCTAAATATGAGGTATGACATTGTCAATTTTAACAGATAAGCTATGAAAGTGTCGTAACACCAATAATTGAGGTTATTTTTTGTACTTTATCCTAAAAATTTCAAACAAAAAGTTGTAGGGCACTGAGAAGATGACAGATACCGAGGCCGACCGTTGCGAAAGCAAAGAAATTTTTAATGAAAAAGAAAGGGGCAACGTGTCAGTCTATTATTGGCTCGGTTCTCCAGGTCAGCTTGGGTTCCGGGAATTTTAAAAAATTCATCTTCAAAGTTGCTAAGAGTCACAAAGTGCTTTACTCCAAGTAAATATACTACTTGGGTACTAACTGTTCAGTACCTAAAATTTACTGACTCCAATAAATCAAAGACACCTGTTCATTTTTAAGTCTCATATCACACAACCAAACATCCTTCGTCTCCCTCTCTCCGCCCATAGTTTTCTCCAGACAAGCAAAAACATTGCAAATCTTTCACAAAAGCTATTACCCATCTAACTGAACCCATACGATTTCACTTTATAAAAAAGATTAATATCAGTTAACTTGGAGTTTATTGATTTTTAATATTTAATACATCAAGTTTATTTCGTCCTAATTTAGTACCTAAAGTCACAATTTCGAAACGCTTTCATACATCTGTTAATTTTTTCGTTAGAATTTCTGTTAAGTAATGACGTAGTTTTTACGTGAACAATGATTGAACGTCACATGTCAATTTGAGCCTACTTGGATTTAAAATATTAAAAAAATAATAATAAATTTTTTTTTTTTTCCTTCCTCTGTCTTCGTCTCTAAGTATCTATCTCCCTATTCCGAGAGAATTCAGCAACCACCAACCTTTCCCACCGACCCAACCCCGTGAGCCGCCGGAAATGGGTCTCAAGCAGAGACCGAGAGAGAAAAATGAGAGCCCACGCCGATCCCGATTTTCTATGAGCAACGTCAAAACAGTAAAACCCTTATTTTCTTTTTGGCCCGTGATTTTCTCAGCAACCAAACAGAAACGAGAAAGATAGCGAAAATGAAGAAACTAAACTTTGGAAGAAAATTCAGATGTTAAGAGAGAATTTTGGAACTGGGTTAAAGGTCAGTAGTGAAGGGATGCAAATTCTAAGCCCATGGAGAAATTAACCATGCCAAAGATTCAAGAGAATTCAAATTCAAATTACAAAAATTATTTCTGAATCTAAACCAAAAACCCACCTGAAATTCACCAACAATAGAAGAAATAAAAAATTGGGCTAGCTGTGCATTAATGGAGAAAGAGAAAATGGAAAGAAAACCATGGAATTGAAAATTCCAGAAGAAAAAAATGATAAAATTTAGAGGTATTCATCAATTCCCCTGAACTTGTGATCATTGACTAATTTCTCCTCTCAACTCTCATAATTAGTCAATTTCCTCCCTCAACTTTAATTTGGTCAATTTCCCCCCTCAACTCTCAAAATTAGTCAATTCGCACCATACTGTTAATTTTTTATTTTTTTTTTAATTTTCCATCTATTCTTTTGTTAATTTTCAATCTTTCTAATAACTTCCAACAAAGTACTAAAATTAACATAAACTCACTTGCATAATAAAGGGTAAAATGTACAAAAACATAATACAATTAGTATGTGATCTGAGTTGATTATAAGAAAAAGTTATGAATTGGGTTTAAAGCATGTAGAAGAAGAAATAATAACAAAAAGAAATAATAATCCTAAACTCATGGATCAGACCTATTTCAATAAAATGGATTATTCTTAATAAGGAGTTTAAAATTATGAATAGACTAGCCATTTTTTTCACTAAAGCTCGATTCTCTGCAATTTACTTGAATTTAGCTTTCACTTTTATAAAGAAAATTGTATTCACATACAAAAATGTACACATCAATCCTTTTCGTTGTCAATTTTGTATAGTAAAAAATCAAATAAAATTACTCCATACTAATTTATTATGACTAATAATATATATGATAAATTGTAAAATTCTAAATTTTAATCTATTTGTAATAGGATAAAGATATAGGAACATAATTAACGTACATCTTATTTAGTTTCTTACACATACTTATTTAATTATGATCAAATTAAAAAATTAACAGTATGGTGCAAATTGACTAATTATAAGAGTTAAGTGAGGAAATTGGCTAAATTAAAGTTGAGGAGGGAAATTGATTAATTATGAGAGTTGAGGGGGGGAATTAGTCAAAATTAAAGTTAAGGGGGGAAATTGGCTAATGGTCACAGGTTCAGGAAGAATTTGATGAATTCCTCTAAAATTTAAGAAATGAGCATTAACCATGGTGACCAGATCTAGAAAACTGGTTGTTTGCCAAAAAATTGGAAATAATTTTACCTTTCGGTGATTGAGCATTGTGTCTCCTCTCCTCTTTTGCTTTCTCTCCCTCCTGGGTTTTGGCTATTTGAAGAAATTGCGATGGGAAAGAAACAAAGAAAGAAAACAAGGCAAGCAAGATTTCCTTTCCCACAAGTTTTCTCTCTCGCTCTCCGATCGGGAACCCGTTTCCGGTGGCTCACGCGATTAGGTCGGTGGGGAAATGTTAATGATTGCTGGGTTTTCTCTCAGAAGAGACGGGAAGAGGGGAGAGAGATAGAGGACGCAGGAAGAGGAAGGAAAACATTTTAAATTTTTTTAATATTCAAGTGAGTCTATATTGACATGTGACGTCCGTCATTGTTCATGTGGACAACACGTTATCACTTAACAGAAGTTATAACATAAAATTTAACAAATGTATGAAAGTATCTCAAAATTATGACTTTTGGTACCAGATTGAGACAGAAAAAACTTAAATGTATGAAATGCTAAAAACTAATAAACTTCATGATAGTAAACTGAGATTAACCTTATTAAAAAAAAACGTTCATTCTCTTCCTTGAGGTTTTCTTGACCCACTGATTGTAACCACTACAGAGATCCATATTAAAATTACTTTTACATATAAATTTATGATCGTTAGTCAATCATATGCAGTGAATTTTTTTTGTCTTGATATCAAGAACTATCTTATAATAAATCGTGTATTTATTAGCTACATATAAGTGAGTAATTGAAATTTGATTTAACTGATTTTTCGTGAGCATGATTTTAAATTGACGATTAGTAAATTAGCGGTTTAAGTTATGCAATTTGTGCATGAAAATATGATAATTACAAAAGGAAAATGCTAGAATGATCAAAATTTTAAACCAAATTTCATTGTTCTAAAAATCCATGCCTAGAGCCTCTAGGCCTTGTCTAGGAGTTAGGCTGCTAGCCACTATCCTGATTGGTTCCTAGGCATTTGAAAAATTAAGAAAGTGCGCCTAGACCTACTTAAGTGTACACCTAGCCCACCTAATTAAGCGCCCACCTAGCCCGCCTAAACCTACCCAGGCACCCGCTTAGGTCGCGACTCTAACTTAGACATAAAATCAATTACATTTATTTTGCTTTTTATTTTTTCAATAAAATGTAAAAGACTTGTAGAATACCTGGATGAACAATCATCATATATTTGTTCTCCATGTTTTCAATATATTCTAATACTTTATAATTTATATGTCATTTTATTTTGCAATTAATGCATCTCAATATAATTATGTGTGTTTTTTAAGTATAAATAAACACTTATTTAACATATAATAAATTTACTTAAATCCGTCTAGGCCCCCGCCTAAGTCCCACCTAGCAGCTAGGCCCCAGCTTGTCACCCAACTAGCGTCTAGTATCTTTTATAAGCTTGCCAAATTTGCAAACCAAATTACGTGTCACTAATAAGAAATAAGCACATTAATTGACACTTAATTAATAATCTAATCATCAATAACCACATCATTTGGTTTACAAAATTAATGTAAAATTTTAATTTCCCTAACATTATTCATTAAAAAAATATACAGGATTGTCTCATCCACAATTAATATGTTTGAAACTAGCTGGCTGACCTTTCCAAATGAAAATTTACAGGATTGTCTCATCCACAATTAATTTGTTTGAAACTAGTTGGTTGACCTTTCCACTATTATAGCTCCATAAAATCAAGCAACAGCTAGCATTCATAATACTCAAAGAAACAAATTGAGAACTCCCAAAGAGCGCAATATCAATATGGCATTTTGGATTTGGTTAACAATTGGGGTGCTTGTCCTTGTTCGCATCGTGCAAGCATGCATATCAAAAGGCAAGAACAAGAACAAGATGTTACCTCCTGGTCCGAGAGGGTTTCCTATTTTTGGCAGCCTCCATTTGTTAGGGAAGTTCCCTACCATGGATCTTCATCAACTAGCCCAGAAATACGGTGACATCATGTACTTGAGGTTAGGCCTCCAGCATACCGTCGTTGTCTCGTCAGCACGAGCGGCCGAGCTGTTCCTCAAAACCCACGACCATAACTTTGTAAGTAGACCACCTACTGAAGGTGCAAAGCACATCATCTTTGGGCAAAGAAGCTTGAGCTTTGCTGAGTATGGCTCGTATTGGACCAACATGCGAAAGATTTGCATGCTCGAATTACTTTCGAACTAAAAGATCATCTCTTTCAAGTCCATGAGGAGAGAAGAGGCTGCTCTCTTGATAAAATCTGTTCAAGACGACGCCAATAATCGACGCATTGCTAATGTGACTGACAAGGTCTCGTCGCTCGGGATCACATGACCTGCCGGATGGTGTTTGGGAAGAAGTACAAGGACGAGGAGTTTGGCGGAAGGGGTTTCGCGTCTGTGATGAAAGAGGGTATGAAACTAGCAGCAGCACCTAACTTGGGAGATTTCATTCATTGTATTGCACCGCTTGATCTGCAAGGGCTCACTAAAAAAATGAAGGCTGTTAACAAGGCGTTTGATGAATTTTTTGGGAAGGTTATTGACGAGCATCTTCAATACAAGGATAAAGAAAGAACAAGGGACTTCATCGATGCCCTGCTAGCCCACATGGGGTCTGAAGGATCCGACTACCGAATCGAACGCTTGAATATCAAAGCCATGATGTCGGTGAGTGTGCATATCATCATTTTATACATTTGTCTTTTCATTCTTGCTTGACTTCAAGTTCAAACGAAATCGTTTCTTGTTAGACAATTTAGCATGATGTGGTCAAAGATTGTGATTTTGAACCATTAGGTCGACTTTTTTTTTTTTTAATATACTAGATTGATAGTTGACGATATAAATTTATGATTTAATATGGACAGTAAATTATCATTTATGTACACGTGTCACGCTATTATATGTACTTCATCTAGCAATGAAAAATTTATTGGCAGGACATGTTCGCGGCTTCAGCGGACACATCATCAACGACAGTCCAGTGGGCGCTCTCGGAACTCTTGAGGCATCCACAGGATATGAAAAAAGTCCAAAAGGAGTTAGAAAATGTTGTAGGTCTCAAAAGAATGGTGGAGGAATCAGACATGGAGAAATTAGAGTATTTGGACATGGTAGTGAAAGAAACCATGAGGCTACATCCTGTGGTACCGTTGTTGCTTCCTCATGCAGCCATCAAAGATTGCACTGCCGATGGCTACCACATACCGAAGAAGTCACGCATTATCATAAACGCGTGGGCAATCGGGAGAGACCTGAGTGCTTGGGTAGATGCAGAGAAAGAAGTTCGTACCAGAAAGGTTTGAGGGTAACAATGTTGATGTTAGAGGACAACACTTTCAGCTTGTACCGTCTGGCTCTGGCAGAAGACGTTGTGTTGGAATGCAGTTAGGGATTACTGTGGTACACTTTGTGTTGGCACAGCTTGTGCATTGTTTTGATTGGGAACTTCCAGATAACATGCTGCCAAATGAGTTGGATATGACTGAGGAGTTTGGTCTATTAGTTTCAAGGGCCAAGAATCTGCTCGCTATTCCCTCATATCGCCTTCAGAATTGATCATGGATGTTGTGGACTAGCTATCTTTTCTGTTTTTCTTTCTTCCTTTTACTGTTTACATTTGTTTTCTTCACTTGATGAGGAGAACAAGCACTGGTATAAATTAAATAAGTTTGTGTCAAATTTTCAATAATGAAAAGTCGAGTATGAAAGTGAAATCCCGTCTCTGGAATTTCATCATATAATTATGTATTTCATTATTTAAATTCATATTTCGTAATTATGTGATTTTTATTTTAAACCAAATTTCATTGATTTTAGAGTTTTATTTACTTAGCTACAAAGTTCTAATTTTCATAAGCAATCATTTAAAAACAGTCCTTTAGTGTTCTCAAATAGAGCTCAATCCCACAAGGACGCAAGTGAAAGCCATTCGAGAATTGGAGCGATAACGAAGAAGTTACGGACGTTGAAATTTCGATATAAATAATATAGAAACCCTATTATAATATAATATGTAGATGGGCTACATGAATAGTTCTTTAATATTCATATGTAGAAAAATTACATAGATTACTATTTTTGCAAAGCAATTTCCCTATTCCTTAGTAGAAGTTTGTGTAAAGTAAATAGTGTTGCTGCATTATTTTATTAGATGAAAACCTCTATAAAAGGAGGTTCATTCGTTCATTGCAAACAAATGACTCCCAATATCAAAGAAGAAAGAAAGAGAGTGAAAGAAAAGAAGAGAGATGCGGAGAAATTACTAGTGAGCTGGGTTAGAGAGAAGATAGAAAATAGAAAATAGGGAGAGTTATCATTGTACTCCTATTATTTCAAATAATGAAAGAAAGTATTATTGCTGCTCCCTGGAGGACGTAGGGATACTTGCCAAGGCTCATAAATATTGTGTCTTATTTATTTTATTCCGCAGCACACATATCTTCAATTTCACAACACAGGAAGCTCTGTCAGTGGAAACACACAAAGTCATAAACCCAGTGAAGCCTACCTCTATCAGCTGGAACCTCACAGATAAGAAATTTTCTCATTTTATCGTCATATTGATCTTCTTAAACTAAGTATATATCTTGTTATATGACTGTATATCATTCTTTGTAGAAACAAAAAAGGTACAGACTTGAAATTCTAAAAAAAAAAAACAACAGTTGTGTTACGAGCATTGAAACTCCGATTTCCTGTGCTTAAACAGAAATTTTCCTTCATAGATCTTATCCTTTATCCTTTTTCCTATAACATATCAAAATCTCATAAAGATCCAAAGGTTAATTCATTCTAGATGTTAGAAATACTATTATAGACCTGAAATCTGCAGAAAAATTGGCAGCTGGGTTAATGGCATTTAAACTCCAACTTCCTGACCTCAGATTGAAACTTTTTCTTTATTGGAGTTGTTCATTACCCTCTTGTCGATACCATACTAAAATTTGGGTCAGATCCAATGGTTTGACATATGATTTCATTTTATAGACATAATCAAGTGAGACAGGCTTAACTGGTTCCCCTGTGTGATTTTGAAACTCTATGTTCTTGCCCATAATTGCCTTGTGTGATTTTAGAGCTTAAAAGAAGGATGGACTACAAACAGCTTGATCGCATATGAGGGTACGTAGATGGTCTAACATAGAGGTTAGATGCAGCCTTGTGTACAGAAAAATCCATACACTATTGACACATTTTTCATGTTTTGGTCATGTCTCAGAGGCGAGGCATGAAAGATAAAAAAGTATGTGGTGACTTCATGTGTCGATCCTAGACAAAGATTAGGATCAAGGTGTGACAATGTAACAACCTTAACAACATGTTACACCAACTCTTATAAAAGGAACTTGATTTTTCACATACCTTTTAACATTTTCACCCTTCTCTATCTTTTGATCATCGAATTGAATAAATCAAACAAAAACAATGAACCTAATGAAATAAGAGTGAATAGAATAGAAAAAGGGCTCCTTAGAAAATACCAAAGATGTGCCATTACTATTCTAATTCACTTTAATCACTTGTCCTGTGTAGAAAAAAAAGGTAATCCGAGGTAAACAAACATTTTAGGTTAAATTTGCAAATCAAATAATGTGTCACCAATAAGAAATAAGCACGTTAATCAATACTTAACTAGTAATCCAACCATCAACAACCACACCACTTAGTTTACAAAATTTGGTTAATCTGGTCTACCTAACATTACCCATATAAAAAACCACGCAATTATTGAATTAAGGTGCAGTTAGATCCAAGTCCAAAAATCCATGTTGCTTTTTTAAATTGAGCCTAATTGTAACTAACTACATCATAAGAAGGTTAAAAAAAAAATTCCAATCGAAACACAGTTAAGATAGAATTGAATACAACTAATTATGAAGAGGCAGATTACAAGAAAAATATATCTATAATATAGGTTAGTTAAAAATGATTTATCTGTGATATAGGCAGATTATCGACAAAAATAATCTATAGTAGACGTATATCAAATAAGTAAAGAGATTGATAAGTAAAAAGATTGAATGCAACATGATTGAAGGGATTTAATTCTTATAATTTACGATATACAATTCTATAGATTTTTTAATTTTCTCACATACTTAACAAAAAGATAATTGTCACTAGACCTATTTTTCAAAGGGGATCTTTTGATATAGGCACCTCAATTTTGAATTTTCTAGATCAAACATCCATGCCTTTTAATGATTTGATTAAACTTTTTTTTGTCATAATATTGGTGCTATATGCACATTATATTGTAAAATTTCCTATAATCTAGCATTTTGATTACATTCTCCTTCGTTAAAAAATAAAATTTGGTTAGATTCAATTTATTTTCACAATAATGCTACAAATTAGCAATAATTATCTACGGTTTAATATATTTTCTTTCCAAAATAGTTTAAAATATTTTTAAATCCCCCAAAATCAAACGTACCGAAATAAGATTTTCTTTTAGTATGTTAAAAGAAAATAGGATTTAGAATAATATAAACGTACCAATACACAATGTGTACAAAATAAAACGTACCAAAATAAAAATAATGTACTAATATTAACCATATGTATCAAATCAAATGTACCAAAATTGTAAATAAACGTACCAATTAATGATTTTTATAAATTCAAACGTACCCGCAGATAATATATACGTAATGTATTGTACCTAATAATAATTCGTCAACAACTATATTTAAAAAGAAAAAACAACAAAATATATATATATATATATATATATATTTTTTTTTTCACAAAAAAAAAAATTGAAAAAATTACACTGAGCTTTTATGTTGATCATCAACTATTTGAAAAAGAAAAAACCATTTGGAAAAAGAAAAAATATTAAATGTTTGCAGATAAAATGATCGAAAAAACATATTTGGAAGAAGAGAAAATATAGTTTAATTACTAATATCTCCACTAAATAAGGAAAAGTGCATCATGCAGATAAAATGATAAATTCAAAATTATTTTAATTTTAAAAAATAAATGTGACTATTGATCAAAGCATTTTAATCAAATTTTAAAAAGACACGGATGTTTAATCTAAATGATATAGAAAAACTGTAGTAGATTCTAAGAACTTGTTTGGTACTCTACTTGAATCCAACTTTTTAAACTCAAAAATAATTTTCAAGTTTTAGGCCTTAAAAATTTGTTTGGTAGGACAATTTTAAAAAACTGAACTCAAGACTAACTAAAAAATATAGTATATTATTTAAAAACATAAAAAGTGAGTTTTTAGAGTTTGTAAACTTAAATTCACTCATTTCTTTTCTCTCCCTCCTCCCATCTCACTCCACATCTATCTCTCTCTTTTCTTATTTCTCTCTCCCCCTTCTCTTTGTTTTTTACATTTTTCGTCTCTCCTCCAATTCGTTATTTTCATTATCTCGGTTCTTTCTCTCACTTCCCTTCCTCTCTATCTCCTGTTATCCTCTCTCTTCTTTATGTTTCCTACAATCATGTTTTACTTTCTTTCCTCCTCTTTCTTCTTTCTCCCTCTCTTGCAACCCTCTCGTTTTAGATCTCTTTGTCTAGTTTAAGTTGTAAGATTTAAAATTTTTAAATCGTAAACCAATCAAGTTTTTGAGTCTTAAAGAAATTTGTATTCAATAAATGTTCTTAACAAATATTTTGAGAAATGTTAAAAAAATTCAAACTAGATACCAAACAGGCCCTAATTTTCCCTTTTCAAAAATAGACTATTCTTAATAATAGCTTACAAAATTAAATTTGTCCCCAAATTTGATATGGTATTCGTGTCCCAGACAATGACAGGTGATGTGTATTTTCAAAATTCACATACTATGTGTTTTTGTGGTTGTTGGAATTTTAAAAGTATACTGAAAATGATTGAAGCAACATTCCGACTGCCACTACAAAGTGAGGGCGATCAACAGAAGAAATCTAAATTTTTTTTTAGTCAACTAACCATACAGTGGCACCTTGACTTTTCTACCAATTTCTTTTTTATTTTCTCAACCAACAAATATCAAGGCGTCAGGGCATGCAACATGATATTTTTTTAGAAAGTTTTAACGAAAAGTCCGCGCTACTGTTCATTTTAACGAAAAATCACATTTTTTACATTAAAAAGTCAAACCTGGTACTATTCACTTTACTTTTTATTTTGTCCTTATCGTTAAAACTAAAAGTTTTCAAGTCATTTTCATTAGTTTTTTTTTAATGGTGTTTTAACAAAACACTTTCAGTACTGTTCATTTTTAACCAAAAAAATCATATTTTTACCTTTTTCTGATACTATTCACTACACCTTTATTTGTCATTTTCCCTTAACAACATGCTACACCAGCTCTTATAAAAGGAAGTTGATTTTTCACATACCTTTTAACATTTTCACCCTTCTCTATTTTTTGATAATCAAATTAAATAAATCAAACAAAAACAATAAACCTGATGAAATAAGAGTGAATAAAATAGAAAAAGGGCTCCTTAGAAAATACCAAAGATGTGCCATTACTATTCTAATTCACTTTAATCACTTGTCATGTATAGAAAAAAAGGTAATCCTAGGTAAACAAAAATTTTAGGTCAAATTTGCAAATCAAATAATGTGTCACCAATAGAAAAGAAACAAGTTAATCAATACTTAATTAATAATCCAACCATCAACAACCATATCATTTAGTTTATTAAATTTAGTTAATATGGTCTACCTAACATTACTCATATAAAAAACCACGCAATTGTTGAATTAAGGTGCAATTAGATCCAAGTCCAAAAATCCAAGTTGCTTTTTAAAATTGAGTCTAATTGTAACTAACTATATCATAAGAAGGTTAAAAAAAACTCCAATCGAAACACAGTTAAGATAGAATTGAATACAACTAATTATGAAAAGGCAGATTACAAGAAAATTTTCTTTCTACCAATTTCTTTCTATTTTCTCAACCAACAAATAACAAGGCGTCATGGCATGCAACATTAATTTTTTTTAATGAAATGGTCGCTGAGCGGCCTTATATTTTTGTAGGCTTGGCAATTCCTGACACGACCCGATAACCCGAAACGACACGACACGAAATTAACGAATCGGATCGTTATCGGGTAACCCGATAAGCACCGGTTAAGATAACGGGTTGATTCGGGTATATACGTGGGTAACACGATACACGATAAGCAGAATATTATTTTTATAATTTTATAACCCTAAAAAAAATGTTGTAATAATTATATACATTAATTTAACAATTTTATACGCCTAAAAACTATAATAAATATATATATATTAAATTAACTATAAAGTCTATAATAATTATAATAATTATATATACTATAATAATTATACCCCCAAAATATTAACTATCTATAATAATTATATAATTATATATATATAATTTTGAATTAAATTTTATAAAAACTATAATAATTATTAATTAATATGCATGATGCATCCATTGATTTGATTCCATTCTATTCCTACCGCCCTTTTTGAAGAAAAATAGAAGGAAAATGAAAAGGATAAGAAAAGTTGAAAATGAAACAAAAAAGTGAGGGAATTAGGGAAAGATGTTGGAGGGAAAAGTGAAAATTATAAGAAAAGTTGAAAAGGAAACAAAAAAGAGAGGGAAAAATGAAAATTAATAGAAGTGGTGAGAAATTTATTTATTTATTTTTTTAAGTTATTAACTTTTTATCACACATATGACATATCTCACTATTTTTATAATGATACATGTGATATATTACTCCGTGTACCAGTCAATTATACGTACAAAATAAATAGATTTAAATCTACTTAATAAATAAATATATATATATATATATATATGTGTGTGTGTGTGTGTGTATTTACACACACATACACCATTGGAACTTGATGGGATATGAATTCTTCGAAACTAATTTGAACGATCCCAACAGTCAAACTTGTTTGTATATGCTTTGAGATCACATCAGCAAAAAATCGCAAAAAACAAACATTCAGAGATCAAGTAACGTGACAAAACTTTTCGACGCTTATAAACGAAAAATCACAATTTAACGGTTATTTTTACTTCGATTTTGATGATTTTTTATAGATACACTCCTTGACCCTATATGAATACAATGAATGAATTTGATCTTCAATTTAAAATATTTACACAAGTGGATACTACAAAATCTTATGTTATACTTGATGAAAGTATAAATAAACTCTAAGTGTTAGTTAATCTATTGTTTTTAGGGGATACGAATTCTCTTAAACTAATTTCAACGATCCCAACCATCAAACTTGTTTGTATATGCTTTGAGATCATATCAGCAAAAAATCACAAAAAACAAACATTCAGAGATCAAGTAACGGGACAAACCTTTTCGACGGTTATAAACGAAAAATCATGATCTAACGGTTATTTTAACTCCGATTTTGATGATTTTTTACAGGTACACTCCTTGACACTATATGAATACAATGAATGAATTCAATCTTCAATTTAAAATATTTACACAAGTGGATACCACAAAATCATATGTTATACTTAATGAAAGTATAAATAAACTCTTAAGTGTTAGTCAATCTATTGTTTTGTTGGGATACGAATTCTCCAAAACTAATTTCAACGATTCAAACCGTCAAACTTGTTTGTATATGCTTGGAGATCACATTAATAAAAAATCACATAAAACAAACATTCAGAGATCAAGTAACGGGACAAAGCTTTTCGACGGTTATAAACAAAAAATCACGATTTAACGATTATTTTAACTCCGATTTTGATGATTCTTTACAGGTACATTCCTTGACCCTATATGAATATAATGAATGAATTCGATCTTCAATTTAAAATATTTACACAAGTGGATACCACAAAATCTTACGTTATACTTAATGAAAGTATAAATAAACTCTAAGTGTTAGTCAATCTATCGTTTTGATGGGATACGAATTCTCCAAAACTAATTTCAACGATCCAAACCGTCAAACTTGTTTGTATATGCTTGGAGATAACATCAACAAAAAATCACAAAAAAAAAAACATTCAGAGATCAAGTAACAGGACAAAGCTTTTCGACGGTTATAAACGAAAAATCATGATTTAACGGTTATTTTAACTCCGATTTTGATGATTTTTTACAGGTACACTCCTTGACCCTATATGAATACAATGAATGAATACGACATTCAATTTAAAATATTTACACAAGTGGATACCATAAAATCTTATGTTCTACTTAATGAAAGTATAAATAAACTCTAAGTGTTAGTCAATCTATCGTTTTGTTGGGATACGAATTCTCCAAAACTAATTTCAACGATCCAAACCGTCAAACTTGTTTGTATATGCTTGGAGATCACATCAAAACAAAAAAACAAAAAACAGACATTCAGAGATCAAGTAACGAGAAAAAAGCTTTTCGACGGTTATAAACGAAAAATCACGATTTAACGGTTATTTTAACTCCGATTTTGATAATTTTTTACAGGTACATTCCTTGACCCTATATGAATACAATGAATGAATTCGATCTTCAATTTAAAATATTTACACAAGTGGATACCACAAAATCTTATGTTATACTTAATGAAAGTATAAATAAACTCTAAGTGTTAGTCAATCTATCGTTTTGATGGGATACGAATTCTCCAAAACTAATTTCAACGATCCAAACCGTCAAACTTGTTTGTATATGCTTGGAGATCACATCAACAAAAAATCACAAAAAACAAACATTCAGAGATTAAGTAACGGCACAAACCTTTTCGACAGTTATAAACGAAAAATCACGATTTAACGGTTAATTTAACTCCGATTTTGATGATTTTTTACAGGTACACTCCTTGACCCTATATGAATACAATGAATGAATTCGATATTTAATTTAAAATATTTACACAAGTGGATACCACAAATCTTATGTTGTACTTAATGAAAGTATAAATAAACTCTAAGTGTTAGTTAATCTATCGTTTTGTTGGGATACGAATTCTCCAAAACTAATTTCAACGATCCAAACCGTCAAACTTGTTTGTATATACTTGGAGATCACATCAACAAAAAATCACAAAAAAACAAACATTCAGAGATCAAGTAACGGGACAAAGCTTTTCGATGGTTATAAACAAAAAATCACGATTTAACGGTTATTTTAACTCTGATTTTGATGATTTTTTACAGCTACACTCCTTGACCCTGTATGAATACAATGAATGAATTCGATCTTCAATTTAAAATATTTACACAAGTGGATACCACAAAATCTTATGTTATACTTAATGAAAGTATAAATAAACTCTAAGTGTTAGTCAATATATCGTTTTGTTGGGATACGAATTCTCCAAAACTAATTTCAACGATCCAAACTTTCAAATTTGTTTGTATATGCTTGGAGATCACATTAACAAAAAATCACAAAAAACAAACATTCAGAGATCAAGTAACGGGACAAAGCTTTTCGACGGTTATAAACGAAAAATCACAATCTAACGATTATTTTAACTCAGATTTTGATGATTTTTTACAGGTACACTCCTTTACCCTATATGAATACAATGAATGAATTCGATCTTCAATTTAAAATATTTATACAAGTGGATACCACAAAATCTTATGTTGTACTTAATGAAAGTATAAATAAACTCTAAGTGTTAGTTAATCTATCGTTTTGTTGGGATACGAATTCTCCAAAACTAATTTCAACGATCCAAACCGTCAAACTTGTTTGTATATGCTTGGAGATCACATCAATAAAAAATCACAAAAAACAAACATTCAAAAATCAAGTAACGGGACAAAGCTTTTCGACGGTTATAAACGAAAAATCACGATTTAACGGTTATTTTAACTCTGATTTTGATGATTTTTTACGGGTACACTCCTTGACCCTATATGAATACAATGAATGAATTCGATATTCAATTTAAAATATTTACACAAGTGGATACCACAAAATCTTATGTTGTATTTAATGAAAGTATAAATAAACTCTAAGTGTTAGTCAATCTATCGTTTTGTTGGAATACGAATTCTCCAAAACTAATTTGAACGATCCAAACTGTCAAACTTGTTTGTATATTCTTGGAGATCACATTAACAAAAAAATCACAAAAAACAAACATTCAGAGATCAAGTAACGGGACAAATCTTTTCGACGGTTATATACGAAAAATCACGATTTAACGATTATTTTAATATATTTTTATATGGTATAGTATTATTATTTTATTTCTTTTCATAATTATTTTGGTAAACTTCTCATAATTTGAATGATTTTTAATGTTTGGTTTTTTTATACTTAGTTTATGCGGAAGAGAGTTCTGACGTGGAAAATCTTACTGAAAACATCTTCAACATAACTCTTCAAGGCAATAGATGAAGCCAAAGTTTCAATACAATTTCATGATGATCGATGTAAATTGAAGATTTTGTAGATAGAGGTGTAAACTTTTGAGAAAGATTTACAATCTTGAAAACAAAAACTCTTTAATTTTGTATATCCTTGCACATTTAATATTTGTAATATTAGTAGTGTATGTATTATTTTTTTATTAGGCTCTTATTTTCGAATGTAGATATAGTACTTAAACGACAAATGTTTTAATGTTTTGAAGTAATATTTATGTGGCAATGCGTGATATGTGCGAATTTAAAAAAAAAAAAAAAATTTCTTAACGGGTCGGGTCACTTTACCCGTTGGGTAAAGTGACCCGACCTGTTAAGGACCCGTTAAGATAACGGGTGTGACACGACACGACCTGTTAAGATAACAGGTGTTACACGAAAACGACACGAACACGACAGACACGACCCGTTTGCTAGGCCTATATTTTTGATGTCTAAGAAAAATTGGACCGGCCGAGCTAACTATATGCCGAATATGTAAGGCGTTGACTCAACCCACTGGTTGAAAATTTTCAGGCCAATGAGCGAGTTGCTCTGCTCGGCCCAAATTTTAGTTCTTTAATTATTTTCATGTAATATATAAAAATAGTAAACTTGTTGAGAATTAAATATAAGACCTTTTACTTTAAAAAAAATATAAGACTTTTTAATTTTATTAGTTCTCATTTACCATTCCAAATAAGATATTTGTTTGGTTAATATAGCCATTATATATAAGTGTTGAAAAACAAATATTTCAAATGACGAACTTTTGATCCCATCAAAACAACAACACTTAAAAAAACAAAAGGCACGTACAAATGATACCAAATAAGCTTTTGGTCTTTGGAGTAATAATTTAATGGGGTCTAATAGTGTATTGGATGCGTTCATTTGCATTTGCCAAAATGAGAAATAATTTAAGGTAAAGAACTTTTGACCTCATAATTACAACAACACTCCAAAAACTAAAAACACGTAATGACACAAAATAAAGAACTTTTGACCTCATAATGACACAAAATAAAACTTTGGCTTTTTGATTGCTCATTTTTTTATGGGTCTAATGAGTATTGGATGTTTTCAGTTGCCAAACACTCAAAAACCAAAGCACATGTACAACTGACATCGAATAAGCTTTTGGCCTTTTGATTACATATTTTAAGGGTCTAATAGCATATTGGATTGTTCATTTTCCAAAATGAGAAACAATTTCGAATCCCAAACTTTTGAAACCATCAATCCAACATCACTTTAAAAACAAAAAAATGTCTCCAAATGACATCAAAATAAGCTTCTAGCCTTCTGTGTACTTAAATTACACCAAATCATATCGGGTCATGACACACCCCGACCGAGATCAGGGCGTGCTGGCCGTCACTCGAAGGTGACGTAGCCATGTGCGCGTGCGGAAGCGATTAAGATAGTAATATAAAAGGACTAATAATTAAAAACTAACTAGCATACAAGGTACTAGTGTAAGTGAGACACAATTCAGAGCAAGTCTACAACAGTCCAAAAGGAAAAGATACGACATATATACACCCGAAGGTGACCCTACAATGGTGAGTGTCTGTCAGAAATGCCGGGACGCCCTCTGAGATAAACCACCGAACTTGCTAGACCACTAGAACTTGGAGGGGCGCAAAAACAAAAGCGTGAGTGGGCAAAAACAAAGTTCTTTGAAAACTCTTTAGCAAAAATACATTCTAACCCCTCGCCGTAAAACCTGTATACTTCCCAGAAAATGAACATATATACGTATGTATAGGTATGTCAATCATGCTCCACAATATGCCATTCATGCTCACAATATGCCATTCATGCTCGAGAATATGCCACAACAGAAACTCATAATCAAACGTAAATGCTCAAGCGTAATTCACATCAATAACATATAATCTGGCAGCCGGGAGTCACCTAACGTGACATGTACCGCTGCATATAGAGCTCCAATCTCAACTCAACATCTGAATCTGCACACGAGTCGGAGCCACCTAACGTGGTTTGTACGACGAGACTGGGTGTAATATATACGCTCTAGTGCTACGATCACGTGAAGACTATGCGAATAATCGCGGGTCACCTACGAGTCGGAACCACCTAATGTGGTCTGCACGACAAGGCTTGCACCTAACTTGGATCCAAGGCGAGCGTGTGGTGCGGGTGAACATCACGTGAAGGACTCTGCCCCTCTTTGGGCGGGAGCACTAACACCGGGGGTGCAGATTATGAGCTCTCTAAGCATTTCAAACTACTATTGCATAATAAACAGGAATGCATAACCACATGAATACCGCTTACCTGGCACTTACCTGTGCGTCCACAGCACCAAATACATATATATATATATGTATGCCACTACTAATACATGCGATGATGCGTAAACAACATTCATATGATGTATGGCATAAAACAAATAACCTTTTCTATTTAATTTCTGGGAATTAATATGTATATAGGTATATACGGAAAACAAAAGCCCACTCACTGATAATTAGAAGGGTCGTAGCCCCCCTGCCTCGAGTGTGTACGCTCGTCCTCGGAAAACGAATCACCTATACGCGAAAAAGCTACGAAAACGTTAATTTAAAAGCACCTAAGCAACTTCTCGTAATAACTTCTCATACATTGCTCAAATTGGACAAATGAATATACCAACGTGCTCTACACAACCTCAGGATCACACCCATATTTTTAAAATAATTTTTGGACCACGCATGCGCCCCCACGCGCCGTCCTAGGCACGGACCTACGCGCCCCCCACGCGCGGCCAAGTGCACTGCACACTGACGGTGTCAACAGACGCCGTCAGGAATATTCCGTCAACTAACGGAATATTCCGTTAAATCTAACCAGATTCCGTCACTGCCGTTAGGAATATTCTGTTAGACTTAACGGAATATTCCCCTTTCTTCTCCGGCGAGCCTCCGGAGCCGGCGACGACGCCGGAAAACTGGGAAATTTTCCAACTTAGTTTTCTCCTTCGTTTTTCAACCATTTTTCACGATCTTTTATACCAAAATGAAGCTTAGGACTAGTAGAACAACGTTAGACCACTTTTACAAGCTAAAACTCACTAGATCATACCTGCAACAACGATCAAAGTTCGGCCAACTTCGAACCTAGCCTTCCCGACGTCCAAATTCACCCAACGAACCACTCCGAGGCTCCTTGGGACCTCACAAACACAACTACAAGCTTCAAAATTGCAAAAACAAGCTAGTTTAAGGGTTGCATGAACAGTGCATAATTCGGCCATTGTTGAAACGACGTGAAAACGTTCGAATTCTTACCTGGAATTGGTATGGTTGTGCTCCTCACAACCTCACGAGTTCAATGGTGTAATTGGTTCCATGATTGGTGAAGGTTTGAGTTGGTTTGTGTGTGTGTCCGTAAGTAGAATGAAGAAGAAGAAGAAGAAGATGAGCTCGGGGAGGAAGAGAGAGAGAGAGACAGACAGAGTGACAGAAAGTGAGGGAAAGAGGGAGGGAATCCCGGGAAGAAAAAGAAAATGTATGAGTGTGTGTGGTCCCACAACCCACACAACACAACACTAAGCGTAAACGAATAGATTAGGGGTAAAATTGTAATTTCAAATGTACGTTTCGTTAGTTTCAGGACGGGATGTTATAGGTCAAGCCTAAGAATTGAACCTAAAATGCAAGGCCTAAGCCCTACCCATTTATAATCGGGTAGGCTAAAGCCCGACCCTAAGACTGGGTTGAAAAATTAGGGCTGGGCTGGCCTATCAGGCCTCATCCCATTTTATTAGTCTATCAGATAGAGTCTTGAGTGTATTCAATTATGATGTTGAAGGATTTTAAAAGAGTTAACAAATTCAGACAATTTTAAATGAATTCATGAAAGTTTAGGGGTATGCAATCAAGATTTTTAAAAGAGTATATAAACTCAAGGTATATTCAATCAAAATTTAAATTTAAATGATTTTAAAAATTAAACGATTTTGATAGATTTAGAGGAATTAAAAAAGATTTTAGGTTTTAGTAAATCATGCATGTCTCCTAAAATTTTTAATGAATTTGTCTAAAGTTCACATGGAGTCTATTGAACTCTGTTAAACTTAAAGAATTTATAACTCTTTTTAAATCCTTCAAATTCTAAATTAAATACACTAAAGTTACTAAGATTAATACCACTTTCTTTTGGGAAAAGAAAAAAAAATACTACTTGCTAAACAAAAATCTAGTTATCAACCATCGCATCATATAGCTTTCAAATATGGTCTAAAAAATGATCTCCCTACCATTTTCCTTTATAGAATGCTCTTAATTATTTAATAGAGTAAAGCTTAATGTGAATTGGTGTCACAAGGGGATGGTTAATACCATTGGTGCTAATCGTGTCCTCAGAAACTCGTAGGGTATGGGTACCTGGTTTTTACACTAATCTTGGTTGGGGTGAGATTCTATGTGCTGAATTTTAAAGTGTTATTGGGTTGCAACTTGCGTGGAATAATGAAATTGTTACCGACAGGGTTTTTCTGGGTGGGATTCGGGTGGGATTCGGGCTTTGATTAAGTGCACTAGATTACGGTTGTCTATGTACGAACGGAAGCTAATTTTGTGACACATAGATTGCCTTGTTATAGTGTACAATGTCGTGAGTCATCGTTTTGGGTTGAAACGAGACCTCCATGGCTAGTGCGTAGTGTCATGGTTGAGTTCAGGGTTGGAGTTCATTTGTACTGTGCATGTACGGTCTCTTTTTCCTTGGCCAAGGTTTATCCCTCTGGTTTACGCGGTCAAGGTTTTTTGCAAGACCTTTCTGATTTACATGCGGTTGGTGTAATTGTTATGATGTTGATGTTGAATGAATTATCCTTCTTCTCCTAAAAAAATAAAAAATAAATAAAAAAAAAACACTCCATTTTAACAAGCTTTGAATATATTATTATTAACAATTCAAACTAAACCCACTTGGGAAAGCCCTTTTACAAGTGGAGTCCTACTTGGGAAAGCCCTTTTACAATTACCAAAGTATTAGACAGAGGGGGTATTACTTGGTAGATTTAGAGGGAGACTTACAAAAGCATCTTATCAATGCTAAATTTCTAAAGACGTACCACCCAACTCCTTGCGATGTTAGAGACTATTATATTAGTGAAGTCTAATACTTAGAGAATAAGTAAGGGCCCTTTTTGTGTGTGAATAAGTAAGGGCCCTTTTTGTGGGGTTAAGGTAGTTGTTGCTATTAGAAAAGAGTAAATAAGTAAGTAAATTAGTGAAGTACTGAGAAATCATTTTATTCAATAATTGGGAGAAGTACAGAGACCATAGCCTAACAGGCAGCTATCCTAGAATGATAAGTCTACATAATGGTGAAAATGCGACCAGATTCTTCTAAGGCTATGTTGTTGTTGGCTAACTGAGCTTCGGATTCCTCTACTACATGATTGACTCTCTTCACTTCCTCGATCTTCTTATATAGCTTGCTTAAGAGGCTCATCTGCTTAATCCTAAAAAATAGTTCAAGGGGTCAATTTGAACTGGGTAATGATTTAGAGAGTCGAACAACAATTTATCCTTTTAAAAAGTAGACTATTCTTACTAACAGCTCACAAATTAGACTTTATATTAATTTACCCTTGAATAAACTGAATAATAATTTCAGTTCGATTTTCAATTTCGAAAAAAATCAAACAAATAGAATCGACCCACTCATACTAAGAATTAATAAAAAAATTAAAAAAATAGCCACTGGACCTAATTTTTTAAATGTAGACTTTCTTTTTTAAAATGTAGACTCTTCCTAATAGCTCACAAAATTATATTTTATATTAAAGTTACCACTGAATTTAATATTGCATTCCAAGTTTCCAACTGTCGCTAGAAAGTGCAGGCGATCTTCGCCGCCAGTCAACAGAAGAAAATCTATTCTACTTAATTTATTCAACACCTTGACTGTTCTTTCAATTTTTTTATTTTATTTTTTTCAACCAACAAATAACTAAGGCCTTAGGGTATGCAACATGATTTTTTTTTTTTTTTTTTTTTTTTTAACAAACAATATTATCAATCCTAAGAAAGAGGAGGTGGGTTTAGTCTTACAATGGACTAACAATAATATGATTCAAATTTGCATTTGCCGAAAATTGAACCTAAAACCTCTTATTTAGAAGTGAAAATAAATACCACTAGATCATAGTACTAAGTGGCATGCAACATGATTCTTTTCTATCACATGATCACAGAGCAGCCCTAAGAACTCAAGGCTCAAGCTCACTGGCTTTATACTTTTGAGGTCTAAGAAAATATATTCCTCTCCCTCTCCTTCGTTCTTCCATGTCTTGCTATCCCTCTTGATTTCATGAATCAAGCGCTTAATTAGGTTGAATGGAGTATTACCAGGTTCCTCCGTTGACAGGTGATGGTGAAATAACATAAAACAGAGAACAAGAAATTGCTAAGTCTAACAAAAACAAAGATAATATATATAGGCCCTTTAAGATAAGAGATGCCTATCTTTTTTCAAAAATAAGAATTAGTTGTGTAATTCACTCTACGTCAAACTTTAACAATCGGAATTGTCTATTATGTAAGTCTCCACTCATAAATTATCCTTGCAAAATTTTAATAGAAAACTTCATTTTAATCCTTAAAAAAAGAGTTTTAAACTATAACCCTGTCTAAGATTAAAATCCAATTTCGTCCATGATACACTTAATCAAGTCATTTATTAATTATATTTTGATGATTTATTCCTCTTTTTCTTCCTATTTTTAATGTATTAATTAAATTTAAATTTAATTTTCATTTCACTGATCATAATATATTTTGTTGTCTAGATTTATGTAAACTATTTTTTCTTCTAAAGTATATTCCAATATAATTTGTATGATCTTTGTTTAGGTACATTAATTCATTTGATATATTTCGGAATATCCATCGATACAAATATGTAGGTATATTAATTTAATATAAAACATTTTGGTACAAAAATTTCGGTATTGACATTTAGGTACATTAATTAAATATAATATATTTCAGTACGTGACACACCCCGACCTAAATCGAGGCATGCTGGCTGTCACGTGAAGGTAACGTAGCCATGTGCGCAGTGCGGAAGTGATAGTGATACAAATATGTGGGTAAAAAAAAAAAAAAAAACCAAACTAGCTACTTTACACTAGGTAAGTATAGAAGTGCGAGTGAAGATGGTTAAAGCGCGGATAGACATCATCAGAGCATAGATAACCTATGTACAGTCCAGCAGGGTAAATACTAATTATACAAGACATGAGAGGAATCCCTACATTATTTGAAGTCTGTCAGAACCGCCGTAGAATCCTCGTAAGCCACCAACACGAACTTCTACCTAGAACTTGGAGGGGCTTCAAACAAAAAGTGTGAGTGGGCAAAAAAAAGGTTTTTGAAAATATCTTTGCCTTTAGAAACGTAATAACCCCTCACCGTAAAACTGTATAATTTCCCAGAAAAATACTACATACGTATATAGAAATCATTCACGAAAGCAATGGAAACCAAGTATATGCCATGTCATTACCTCTGTAGTAAATATGTAAGCCAGGTGATATAAATCAATGTAAAAGTGATATGCCATCCAGAGTCACCTAATGTGAACTGTACAGCTCTAAACCGGCACACGAGTCGGAACCACCTAATGTGGTCTGTACAACTGGCTGGGTGTAAATAAGTACGCTCAAGTGCTACGATCACGTGAAGGTTGTGCGAGGAATCGCAGGTCATCTATGAGTCGGAACCACCTAATATGGTCTGTACGATAGGCTGGCACCTGACTTGAATCCAAGCTGAGCGTGCGGTCCGGGAGGTGAACGATCACCTGAAGGCTAGGCCTTGGACACTGGTGAAGCACTAACATCGGGGTGCAGGGCAATGAGTTCTACGTGCATCAACTCAAAATCAATTACCATGCAACCATACCATCAATATATACACACCTGAACTTACCTGGGCCTCCGCAGCATCATGCAATATTATGCAAAGCTATACTAATGCATATGCTACAATGTAAAGCAAACATGACATGAAATTTTAAACAAAATTCCATTTAAAAACAGTTTCTAGGAAATGCATATATATATATATATATATATATATATATATAAACCAAAAGCCCACTCACTGGTATGTAGCAGGGTTGTAACCCCCAAGTCTCGCCCGGCTTCGCTCGTCTTCCGGAAACGTCTCACCTATATGTGAAACAACTATTTTAACGTTAATTTTAAGCACATAACCAAAACCGTGTAATAACTTCTCATACGTTGCTTAATTGGGATGTTTGAATATACCATCGTGGCCTACTCAATGCCACGAGTATCCACATATTTTAAGAATAATTTTCCGATGTCCTACGTGCCTTCACATGCCGGCCAAGGCACCGCCACACACACCGGCCACACACATGCATGTGCCTGGCACACGGACGAAATCCTTAACGGCGTTAGGGAATATTCCGTTAAATAACAGCATATTCTGTCTAAAAACTAACAGTGGTACCTGACGCCATTAGTATATTTCATCAAAGTTGACGGAATATTCTTTGTCTTCTCCGGTTGTCCTCGCCGGAGCCACTATCGGCCGCCGTCTATTACACCGGAAACTAGAAAAATTTCAAACTTTTATATCTTCTTCAAAACTCAACCAAATTCCATGAATTTTATATGGATTTAAGGCTCTCAACAAGGAGAACAAATCCTTACCTTGTAGAGGTTCTAAAACCAATGGAAAATGGTTAGAAAGTCCCTCAAAATTCCGACAAAGTCTGCAACTCGGTGAACCCGCATGTCCTGACGTCTAAAACACTTCAAAATGACTCCAAAGTACTAGGGAAACTAGGGAAGCACCTTCTTAAGCCCCAAAACCAATTAAATCACCCACGATCACGTCAGAGTCATTTTAACTCCTCACCAGAGTTTCTGAAATCCAAGGTTTTGGGGGTCAACTTGCTTAGTAAGTGGTATCACGAGACTCTAGAGCTCGAAAGGAGTATGAATGGGAAACCCTTGAGATCGATCCGTAAGGTTTTGATGGTGTTTGGAAGTTGTAGAAAGCAGTTGTACGGACGGAAGGAAAGATCGAGAAGAGTTGAGGGAGAAGGGTTTACACGTGTGAATGTATGTGTGTGTAGTCATGGGTTGGCCAAAGGAAAAAGAAAGAAAGAGAGAGTTTTAGTGTCCAAAAGAAGTAAAACTAACCCAAAAATCTGATTGGGCTCCAAGTTGTAGAAATTCAATTGATTGGTGACTAAGAAGTGGTCATCCAAAGAATATCTTTCCACCCATTTACTAATTCGTTCACTCGAACTTTTCCGTTACGAATCCAATTTGGCCCCAACCCGCGTCAACATGCTCGTGATAACGCATACAATTTAATTACATCAGCGAGAAAAATACTTTAACACTATATACGTACATCCACGTCACTAAGCCTTGAGGGCATAATCGTCATTTCCACACATATGAGGATAAAATATGTATTAATTAGGGACGGGTCGTCACAGTACGTACATTTTGGTGCATACATTTCGGTATAGACATTTAGGTACATTAATTTAGTATAATACATTTCGGTATATACATTTAGGTTCATTATTAATATATTTCAATACAAAAATTTCGGTACAAAGAAATTAACTTTATTTATTTCAATCCAGTCATTTCTGTACACTTATTATTAATATATTTCAGTACAACCATTTTGGTACAAAGAAGTCAATTTTATGTATTTCGGTACAATCATTTCTTTACACTTATGTATTTACATATTTTTGTATCACTAATTTCTTTTAATATTTTCTCATTTATATTAATTTATAATTGAAAGAACGAATATGTGCATATTAATAGAATTAAAATTTTAATGTGGAGACACTAAATAAAAATACACATTAAATAACAAAAATAGAATATATCAATAAAAGTACACTTCAAAGGATTAAATTGAATATGTAATCTAGCACCAATTTTTTTTTTTTTTTTAAATTTTAATCTTTTGCAAGGACTAATGTTCAAAAGCCCCTAAATTTAATTCAATCTGAAATCATTCGCCTGTTTAGCTATCACAATAAAATTTTTATTGTTTTTTTTATAAAACAAAGTGTTTCTCAATTTCTTTGAACCCAATTCAATGTCTCAACTCTTGCACCATGACGTGGGTTCGAACCATACTAGCTCCCTAATCTAACATCTAATCTAACAAATTTATCATTTGACAAAAAAAAATATTAAAATATAGAGTAAGCCCCATAACAATCCTTATTATTATTATTACTAGCATATGGAAGGAGAAAGGAAGAGAGTGATAGAGAATGTGGGAGCAGGAAGTTTTATTTATTTATTTATTTATTTTTTGTTTTTTTTAAATTAGAAATACGTTAGAATTACATGTAGGTGAAGCTTTTGAAAAGAAAAAAAACAGCAAAATTTGGTTGTGTGAAATTACATTTCTGCTCCATATTTCTTATTCATTTTTTGTTTTAATTAGAAGGTTAAACTGGTAATTTCATACGGTTTTGGTTGACAACAAGTGCTTTATTAATTAGTAGAGATTATTATTATTATTATTATTATTGTTCTTGTTGTTGTTACTGTTGTAGGCCTAATTGACTTAACTGTATTTAGTTATTGTTGTTATTATTATTATTATTATTATTGATGTTGTTGTTGTAGGCATAATTGACTGAACTGTATTTAGGACTAGTGTAATACCCTGCAAATTTAAATATATGAATTAGATATTCATAATTATGAATATGTGGAGAAAATCGAAAATAAATCGATTTATGATTATGAAAAATTGAATTGAGAACGTTTAAAGTTTTATTTCCAGGAATTTTTATAAGTTACATCAGTTTTCCTTGTTGATAAGTGAAATGACGAAAATGCCCTAGTTGGTTAAATTGAAATATACAAGCATGTATCCTATCCTCGCACATTTAATCGTTTTCTTGGCATATTTGGCTTTCAATTCTAGAAGGCTCTAGTTTTTGAAACATGCGAATACCGTTCTTGAAACAGAGTTATAACGAATAAGTTATTAATGTTTGAAGTTAGGGATATTTTTGTAATTTTGGCTTTCAATTCTAGAAGGCTCTAGTTTTTCTAGAGCAGGGATGGCTGTAATGAAGCCATTTGTATGGCTGTGATGGGAAACAAAGAAGAAAAGCGAGAGATAGAAGAGGGATCAGAGGGAAGAGGGCAAAAGCAAGGAGGAAAAGGAGATTAAAGAGAAAGAAAAAAAAATTGGGGGGGGGGGGGGGGGAACGGGAGTTCTTCCTGACCCGACCTGTGACAGCAATCCGGCGCCAAATTACGGTGTTCCACGGTGGAATTTCCGCCATCCCTCACTTGGAAATACCTACCTAACCTATCCTCTACCTTTTTCACCCAAAATTAGGAAAAGTTTACTTGAAATTTGGTGGAAAACCCATCGTGGGTGCCGCAGGTATCCTTAGTCGAAATCCATCAATTGTGAAATGTTTTCCTCCAATTACCACCATGACTAGACTTCCCTTGAGGCCTAGAACAAATCCCAAACAACTGTAGGGGCGGCAGAGCACCGAAGGTGACGATTTGAGGCCACTCATTTATAGGGTTTCCGGCGGGTTTGAGGCAAATTGGAACCTTTCCAGGCCAAATTGGACTTGGCCGCATGTATAAAGTTTTCTCTACTCTCTAAGATCTTCATTTCTATAATTTTTGAGAATTTTTAGAAATAGTTGAATTTTTCGGCGAGTTGGGACGGCTGACCGCCAGCCGCCGAGGCGGGTGCGGCAGGACACGGCCAGGAACATGTAGCAACATTCCTTGACTTTCTCCTTGATTTTGTAGCAACGTTCCCAAATTCACAATGATCTATAAGTTCAGTTTGGAGGAAAATGTATACATTAGATCTTGGGTGTCTCTTGATTTTGTAGCCTCTCCCCATTTCAACCATCACCCATCCAACCTCCCCCCGTTTCAGCCATTACCAATCTATTTCATTTCTCCATTGGTTTCGCAACTGCCCAATTGGGTGTCTCTTGTTGCTGATTCCCGCAAGCATGTAACTATGCAACTCAAGAATCTTGTGTTCGAACCTGACGACAAAGATTGAAACTTCACTGCCTTGCTGGGTTGTGGTGGTGGATCGGCTCGTATAAATCGTATGGCTCCCAGAGGTGGTCCGGTGGGCATGGGTTCTTGCTGTTCCCGCTCAAGACCAGTTGCCTTCTCCCCTTCCCCAGCAGTCTCAACGTGTACCGCTCCGTGTCCAATCTAGATCAGATTAGCGAGTGACCTGTCAAGTGCGAGCCAGGTGTCAAATGCAATTTGGATGGAAGACTTGCCGATCTTTTGAGCCTTGACGGCGGAGTAGACGAGGGAGAGAAGAGGGAGAGAGACGATATGAGGGTTTATTTTAATAAATTTTAATTTTTTTCATATTAAACGGAGATCTAATATTGCAATGTTTAAAATATGAGATATAAGATTATGATTCTACCTATAATTGAGATAGTTTTGTGTAATTTATCCCTTTTTTTTTTTGTTACGTAATACGACTTACGACCCCTTCCTGTTCATTTTTCACTAGTTTTACCTTGTTTATGATTTCAAATAATTAAGACTTGGGACATACAAATAACTAAGAGTAAATCATTCTGGTAGTCACCACAACCGATGGATGCAAATATTTTCCTTGTAGATAATGCTTTCAAATAGGTATGTGCTATTCGCACCATTTTTTATTTAGTTTAAGACATCTTGATTTGCGGTTGTCAGATCGAATAATATAAAGAAGATTAAAAGACAACAAGAAGTAAAAAGGGGTGGGGACCCTATCCACCCCTTTCAAATATTAAACGATTGAGAAATGTTAAGGAGACTTTTTCGACTCTTTAATTTTAAAAATAAGTCATCTCTTTGAAAATTATATTTCAGTTGGACATGATTAAAGAAGAAGAAGACCACAAAATTTATATTTCAAGTGGGAGTTTTGGGATGGGTGTGATGTTGTTGTTGGTAGAGGGCATTAAGTGGATGATCTTGGTGGTGGCAGTGGTGGCAATGGTGGACGTTTGGATGCAGGTGGGGCGATATTTGGTTGGAGATTGCTAGGTTGCCGGCCGCCGTTTGGATGCTGGTTGTGGTGATCTTTATTTCTTCAAAAGCCCAAAACATACATATTATGCTTGAATCCAATGAATGTTCGAAATTGTGAAAAAAAAAAAATCCAGAAAAGAGAAAATCTGGAAGGGCACATAAAATAATAAAAATTTTGAACAAAAAGTTGTAGGGTACCGAGGCCGACCGTTGCGAAAGCAAAGAAATTTTTAATGAAAAAGAAAAGGGCAACGTGTTAGTCCATTATTGGCTTGGTTCTCCAGGCAGCTTGGGTTCCGGGAATTTTAAAAAATTCATCTTCAAAGTTGCTGAGAGTCGCAAAGAGCTTTACTCCAAGTAAATAAAATACTTGGGTACTAACTGTTCAGTACCCAAAATTTACTGACTCCATTAAATCAAAGACACCTGTTCATTTTCAAGTCTCATATCACACAACCAAACACCAAACATCCTTCGTCTCCCTCTCTCCGCCCATAGTTTACTCCAGACAAGCAAAAACAATGCAAATCTTTCACAAAAGCTATTACATATAAATTCATGATCGTTAGTCAATCATATGCAGTGAATTTTTTTTGTCTTTATATCAAGAACTATCTTATAATAAATCGTGTATTTTTTAGCTACATATAAGTGAGTAATTGATATTTGATTTAAATGATTTTTGGTGAGCATGATTTTAAATTTGATTTAAATGATTTTTGGTGAGCATGATTTTAAATTGACGATTAGTAAATTAGCGGGTTGACCTTTCCACTATTATAGCTCCATAAAATCAAGCAACAGCTAGCATTCATAATACTCAAAGAAACAAATTGAGAACTCCCAAAGAGCGCAACCATTTGAGAACTCCCAAAGAGCGCAATATCAATATGGCACTTTGGATTTGGTTAACAATTGGGGTGCTTGCCCTTGTTCGCATCGTGCAAGCATGCATATCAAAAACCAAGAACAAGAACAAGATGTTACCTCCTGGTCCGAGAGGGTTTCCTATTTTTGGCAGCCTCCATTTGTTAGGGAAGTTCCCTACCATGGATCTTCATCAACTAGCCCAGAAATACGGTGACATCATGTACTTGAGGTTAGGCCTCCAGCATACCGTCGTTGTCTCGTCCGCACGAGCGGCCGAGCTGTTCCTCAAAACACACGACCTTAATTTCGCAAGTAGACCACCTAATGAAGGTGCAAAGCACCTCATCTTTGGGCAAAAAAGCTTGAGCTTTGCTGAGTATGGCTCGTATTGGACGAACATGCGAAGGATTTGCATGCTCGAATTACTTAGCAACCAAAAGATCAACTCTTTCAAGTCCATGAGGAGAGAAGAGGTTGCTTTCTTGATAAAATCTGTTCAAGAGGACGCCAATAATCGACGCATTGCCAATCTCACTGACAAGGTCATGTCGCTCGGGATTGACATGACCTGCCGGATGGTATTTGGGAAGAAGTACAAGGACGAGGAGTTTGGCGGGAGGGGTATCGCGTCTGTGATGAAAGAGGGTATGAAACTAGCAGCAGCACCTAACTTGGGAGATTTCATTCCTTGTATTGCACCGCTTGATCTGCAAGGGCTCACTAAAAAAATGAAGGCTGTTAACAAGGCGTTTGATGAATTTTTTGAGAAGGTTATTGACGAGCATCTTCAATACAAGGATAAAGAAAGAACAAAGGACTTCATCGATGCCCTGCTGGCCCACATGGGGTCTGAAGGATCCGACTACCGAATCGAACGCTTGAATATCAAAGCCATGATGTCGGTGAGTGTACATATCATCATTTTATATATTTGTCTTTTCATTCTTGCTTGACTTCAAGTTCAAACGAAATCGTTTCTTGTTAGACAATTTAGCATGATATGGTCAAAGATTGTGATTTTGAACCATTGGGTCGACTTTTTTTTTTTTTTTTAATATACTAGATTGATAGTTGACGATATAAATTTATGATTTAATATGGACAGTAAATTATCATTTATGTACATGTGTCGCGCTATTATATGTACTTCATCTAGCAATGAAAAATTTATTGGCAGGACATGTTTGCGGCTTCAGCGGACACATCATCAACGACAGTCCAGTGGGCGCTCTCGGAACTCTTGAGGCATCCACAGGTTATGAAGAAAGTCCAAAAGGAGTTAGAAAATGTTGTAGGTCTCAAAAGAATGGTGGAGGAATCAGACATGGAGAAATTAGAGTATTTGGACATGGTAGTGAAAGAAACCATGAGGCTACATCCTGTGGTACCATTGTTGCTTCCTCATGCAGCCATCGAAGATTGCACTGTCGATGGCTACCACATACCGAAGAAGTCACGCATTATCATAAACGCGTGGGCAATCGGGAGAGACCCGAGTGCTTGGGAAGATGCAGAGAAGTTCGTACCAGAGAGGTTTGAGGATAACAATGTTGATGTTAGAGGACACCACTTTCAGCTTGTACCGTTTGGCTCAGGCAGAAGACGTTGTGTTGGAATGCAGTTAGGGATTACTGTGGTACACTTTGTGTTGGCACAGCTTGTGCATTGTTTTGATTGGGAACTTCCTGATAACATGCTGCCAAATGAGTTGGATATGACTGAGGAGTTTGGTCTAGTAGTTTCAAGGGCCAAGAATCTGCTCGCCATTCCCTCATATCGCCTTCAGAATTGATCATGGATGTTGTGGACTAGCTATCTTTTCTGTTTTTCTTTCTTTCCTTTTACTATTTACATTTGTTTTCTTCACTTGATGAGGAGAACAAGCACTGGTGTAAATTAAATAAGTTTGTGTCAAATTTTCAATAATGAAAAGTCGAATATGAAAGTGAAATCCCGTCTCTGGAATTTCATCATATAATTACGTATTTCATTATTTAAATTCATATTTCGTAATTATGTGATTTTTATTTTAAACCAAATTTCATTGATTTTAGAGTTTTATTTACTTAGCTACAAAGTTCTAACTTTCGTAAGCAATCATTTAAAAACAGTCCTTTAGTGTTCTCAAATAGAGCTCAATCCCACGAGGACGCAAGTGAAAGCCATTCGAGAATTGGAGCGATAACGAAGAAGTTACAGACGTTGAAATTTCGATATAAATAATATAGAAACCCTATTATAACATAATATGTAGATGGGCCACATGAATAGTTTTTTAATATTCATATATAGAAAAATCACATAGATTACTATATTTGCAAAGCAATTTCCCTATTCCTTAGAAGAAGTTTGTGTAAAGTAAATAGTGTTGCTACATTATTTTATTAGATGAAAACCTCTATAAAAGGATGTTCATTTGTTCATTGCAAACAAATGACTCCTAATATGAAACATCCATGCCCTTTAATGATTTGATTAAACTTTTTGGTCATAATTTTGGTGCTATATGCACATTATATTGTAAAATTTCCTATAATCTAGCATTTTGATTACACCCTCCTTCGTTAAAAAATAAAATTTGGTTGGATTCAATTTATTTTCACAATAATGCTACAAATTAGCGATAATTATCTACTGTTTAAGATATTTTCTTTCCAAAATAGTTTAAAATATTTTTAAATCCCCCAAAATCAAACGTACCGAAATAAGTTTTTCTTTTAGTATGTTAAAAGAAAATAGGATTTAGAATAATATAAACGTACCAATACACAATGTGTACAAAATAAAACGTAACAAAATAAAAATAATGTACTAATATTAACCATATGTATCAAATCAAACGTACCAAAATTGTAAATAAACCAACCAATTAATTATTTTTATACATTCAAACGTACCCGTAGATAATATATACGTAATGTATTGTACCTAATAATAATTCGTCAACAACTATATTTAAAAAAAAAAACAAATAGCAAAAAAAAAAATATATATATATATATATATTTTTTCACAAAAAAAAAAATGAAAAAATTACACTGAGCTTTTATGTTGATCACCAACTACTTGAAAAAGCAAAAACCATTTGGAAAAAGAAATAATATTAAATGTTTGCAGATAAAATGATCGAAAAAACATATTTGGAAGAAGAGAAAATATAGTTTAATTACTAATATTCTCCACTAAATAAGGAAAAGTGAATCATGTAGATAAAATGAAAAATTCAAAATTATTTTAATTTTAAAAAATAAATGTGACTATTGGTCAAAGCATTTTAATCAAATTTTAAAAAGACACGGATGTTTAATCTAAATGATATAGAAAAACTGTAGAAGATTCTAAGGACTTGTTTGGTACTCTACTTGAATCCAACTTTTTAAACTCAAAAATAATTTTCAACTTTTAGGTCTTAAAAATTTGTTTGGTAGGACTATTTTAAAAAATTAAACTCAAGACTAACTAAAAAAATATAGTATATTATTTAAAAAAATAAAAAGTGAGTTTTTAGAGTTTGTAAACTTAAATTCACTCATTTCTTTTCTCTCCCTCCTCCCCTCTCACTCCAAATCTATCTCTCTATTTTCTTCTTTCTCTCTCCCCCTTCTCTTTGTTTTTTACATTTTTCGTCTCTCCTCCAATTCTCTATTTTAATTCTCTCGGTTCTTTCTCTCATTCTCCTTCCTCTCTATCTCCTTTGATCCTCTCTCTTTTTTCTGTTTCCTACAATCATGTCTTACTTTCTTTCCTCCTCTTTCTTCTTTCTCCCTCTCTTGCAACCCTCTCGCTTTAGATCTCTTTATCTAGTTTAAGTTGTAAGATTTAAAATTTTTAAATCATAAACCAATCAAGTTTTTGAGTCTTCAAGAAAATTGTTTTCAATATATGTTCTTAACAAATGTTTTGAGAAATGTTAAAAAAATTTAAATTGGATACCAAACAGGCTCTACTTTTCCCTTTTCAAAAATAGACTATTCTTAATAATTGCTCACAAAATTCAATTTGTCCCCAAATTTGATATGGCATTCGTGTCCCAGACAATGACAGGTGATGTGTGATTTCAAAATTCACATACTATGTGTTTTTGTGGTTGTTGGAATTTTAAAAGTATAGTGAAAATGATTGAAGCACCATTCCAACTGCCACTACAAAGCGAGGGCGATCAACAGAAGAAATCTAAATATTTTTTTTTAGTCAACTAACCTTACCGTGGCACCTTAACTTTTCTACCAATTTCTTTTTTATTTTCTCGACCAACAAATATCAAGGCGTCAGGGCATGCAACATGATATTTTTTTTAGAAAGTTTTAACGAAAAATCTGCAGTACAGTTTATTTTAACGAAAAGTCATAGTTTTACATTAAAAAGTCAAACCTGGTACTATTCACTTTACTATTTATTTTGTCCTTATCGTTAAAACTCAAAATTTTCAAGTCATTTTCATTAGTTTTTTTTTTTTTTTTAATGTTGTTTTAACAAAACACTCCCAGTACTGTTCATTTTAAACAAAAAAAATCATATTTTTACCTTTTTCTAATACTATTCACTACACCTTTATTTGTCATTTTCCCTTAACAACATGCTACACCAGCTCTTATAAAAGGAAGTTGATTTTTGACATACCTTTCAACAATTTCACCCTTCTCTATTTTTTGATAATCGAATTAAATAAATCAAACAAAAACAATAAACCTGATGAAATAAGAGTGAATAAAATAGAAAAAGGGCTCCTTAGAAAATACCAAAGATGTGCCATTACTATTCTAATTCACTTTAATCACTTGTCCTGTATAAAAAAAAAAGGTAATCCTTGGTAAACAAAAACATTAGGTCAAATTTGCAAATCAAATAATGTGTCACCAATAAGAAAGAAACAAGTTAATCAATACTTAATTAATAATCCAACCATCAACAACCACACCACTTAGTTTACAAAATTTGGTTAATCTGGTCTACCTAACATTACCCATATAAAAAACCACGCCATTGTTGAATTAAGGTGCAGTTAGATCCAAGTCCAAAAATCCATGTTGCTTTTTTAAATTGAGCCTAATTGTAACTAACTACATCATAAGAAGGTTAAAAAAAAAATTCCAATCGAAACACAGTTAAGATAGAATTGAATACAACTAATTATGAAGAGGCAGATTACAAGAAAAAAATATCTATAATATAGGTTAGTTAAAAATGATTTATCTGTGATATAGGCAGATTATCGACAAAAATAATCTATAATAGACGCATATTAAATAAGTAAAGAGATTGATAAGTAAAAAGATTGAATGCAACATGATTGAAGGGATTTAATTCTTATAATTTACGATATACAATTCTATAAATTTTTTAATTTTATCACATACTTAACAAAAAGATAGTTGTCACTAGACCTATTTTTCAAAGGGGATCTTTTGATATAGGCACCGCAATTTTGAATTTTCTAGATCAAACATCCATGCGTTTTAATGATTTGATTAAACTTTTTTTTGTCATAATATTGGTGCTATATGCACATTATATTGTAAAATTTCCTAAAATCTAGCATTTTGATTACACTCTCCTTCGTTAAAAAATAAAATTTGGTTAGATTCAATTTATTTTCACAATAATGCTACAAATTAGCAATAATTATCTACGGTTTAATATATTTTCTTTCCAAAATAGTTTAAAATATTTTGAAATTCCCCAAAATCAAACGTACCGAAATAAGTTTTTCTTTTAGTATGTTAAAAGAAAATAGGATTTAGAATAATATAAACGTACCAATACACAATGTGTACAAAATAAAACGTACCAAAATAAAAATAATGTACTAATAGTAACCATATGTATCAAAATCAAATGTACCAAAATTGTAAGTAAACGTACCAATTAATGATTTTTATAAATTCAAACGTACCCACAGATAATATATACGTAATGTATTGTACCTAATAATAATTCGTCAACAACTATATTTAAAAAGAAAAAACAACAAAAAATATATATATTTTTTCACAAAAAAAAAATTGAAAAAATTACACTAAGCTTTTATGTTGATCACCAACTATTTGAAAAAGAAAAAACCATTTGGAAAAAGAAATAATATTAAATGTTTGCCGATAAAATGATCGAAAAAACATATTTGGAAGAAGAGAAAATATAGTTTAATTACTAATATCTCCACTAAATAAGGAAAAGTGCATCATGCAGATAAAATGATAAATTCAAAAATTATTTTAATTTTAAAAAATAAATGTGACTATTGATCAAAGCATTTTAATCAAATTTTAAAAAGACACGGATGTTTAATCTAAATGATATAGAAAAACTGTAGCAGATTCTAAGAACTTGTTTGGTACTCTACTTGAATCCAACTTTTTAAACTCAAAAATAATTTTCAAGTTTTAGGCCTTAAAAATTAGTTTGGTAGGACAATTTTAACAAACTGAACTCAAGACTAACTAAAAAATATAGTATATTATTTAAAAACATAAAAAGTGAGTTTTTAGAGTTTGTAAACTTAAATTCACTCATTTCTTTTCTCTCCCTCCTCCCCTCTCACTCCAAATCTATCTCTCTTTTCTTCTTTCTCTCTCCCCCTTCTCTTTGTTTTTTACATTTTTTGTCTTTCTTCCAATTCGCTATTTTCATTCTCTCGGTTCTTTCTCTCACTTCCCTTCCTCTCTATCTCCTGCGATCCTCTCTCTTCGTTCTGTTTCCTACAATCCTATTTTACTTTCTTTCCTCCTCTTTCTTCTTTCTCCCTCTCTTGCAACCCTCTTGTTTTAGATCTCTTTGTCTAGTTTAAGTTGTAAGATTTAAAATTTTTAAATCGTAAACCAATCAAGTTTTTTAGTCTTAAAGAAATTTGTATTCAATAAATGTTCTTAAAAGTATACTGAAAATGATCGAAGCACCATTCCAACTACCACTACAAAGCGAGGGCGTTCAACAGAAGAAATCTAAATTTTTTTTTTTAGTCAACTAACCTTACAGTGGCACCTTGACTTTTCTACCAATTTCTTTTTTATTTTCTCAACCAACAAATACCAAGGCGTCAGGGCATGCAACTTGATATTTTATAGAAAGTTTTAACGAAAAATTCGCGGTGCTGTTTATTTTGACGAAAAATCACATTTTTACATTAAAAAGTCAAACCTGGTACTATTCACTTTACTCTTTATTTTGTCCTTATCGTTAAAACTCAAAGTTTTCAAGTCATTTTCATTAGTTTTTTTTTTTAATGTTGTTTTAACAAAACACTACCAGTACTGTTCATTTTTAACAAAAAAAAAAAATCATATTTTTACCTTTTTCTGATACTATTCACTACACCTTTATTTGTCATTTTCCATTAAAACCATGCTACACCAGCTCTTATAAAAGGAAGTTGATTTTTCACATACCTTTTAACATTTTCACCCTTCTCTATTTTTTGATAATCGAATTAAATAAATCAAACAAAAACAATAAACCTGATGAAATAAGAGTGAATAAAATAGAAAAAGGGCTCCTTAGAAAATACCAAAGATGTGCCATTACTATTCTAATTCACTTTAATCACTTGTCATGTATAGAAAAAAAGGTATTCCTAGGTAAACAAAAATTTTAGGTCAAATTTGCAAATCAAATAATGTGTCACCAATAGGAAAGAAACAAGTTAATCAATACTTAATTAATAACAACCACATCATTTAGTTTACTAAATTTGGTTAATATGGTCTACCTAACATTACCCATATAAAAAACCACGCAATTGTTGAATTAAGGTGCACTTAGATCCAAGTCCAAAAATCCAAGTTGCTTTTTAAAATTGAGTCTAATTGTAACTAACTATATCATAAGAAGGTTAAAAAAAATTCCAATCGAAACACAGTTAAGATAGAATTGAATACCACTAATTATGAAAAGGCAGATTACAAGAAAAATTTATCTATAATATAGGTTAGCTAAAAACAATTTATTTGTGATATAAGCAGATTATCGACAAAAATAATCTATAATAACCGTATATTAAATAAGTAAAGAGATTGATAAGTAAAAAAATTGAATGCAACATGATTGAAGGGATTTAATTCTTATGATTTAATATATACAATTCTATAAAAAAAATTAATTTTACCACAAACTTAACAAAAAGATAATAGTCACTAGACCTATTTTTAAAAAATAGACTATTCTTAATAATAGCTCACAAAATTAAATTTGTCCTCAAATTTGATATTGCATTCGTGTCCCAGACAATGACGGGTGATGTGTGATTTCAAAATTCACATACTAATACTATGTGTTTTTGTGGTTATTGGAATTTTAAAAGTATACTGAAAATGATCGAAGCACCATTCCAACTGCCACTACAAAGCGAGGGCGATCAACAGAAGAAATCTAAATTTTTTTTTTTAGTCAACTAACCTTACAGTGGCACCTTGACTTTTCTACCAATTTCTTTTTTATTTTCTCAACCAACAAATATCAAGGCGTCAGGGCATGCAACTTGATATTTTTTTAGAAAGTTTTAACGAAAAATTCACGGTACTGTTTATTTTAACGAAAAATCACATTTTTACATTAAAAAGTCAAACCTGGTACTATTCACTTTACTCTTTATTTTGTCCTTATCGTTAAAACTCAAAGTTTTCAAGTCATTTTCATTAGTTTTTTTTTTTTAATGTTGCTTTAACAAAACACTCCCAGTACTGTTCATTTTTAACAAAAAAAATCATATTTTTACTTTTTTCTAATACTATTCACTACACATTTATTTGTCATTTTCCCTTAACAACATTCTACACCAGCTCTTATAAAAGGAAGTTGATTTTACATACCTTTTAACATTTTCACCCTTCTCTATTTTTTGATAATCGAATTAAATAAATCAAACATAAACAATAAACCTGATGAAATAAGAGTGAATAAAATAGAAAAAGGGCTCCTTAGAAAATACCAAAGATGTGCCATTACTATTCTAATTCATTTGAATCACTTGTCCTGTATAAAAAAAAAGGTAATCCTTGGTAAACAAAAACATTAGGTCAAATTTGCAAATCAAATAATGTGTCACCAATAAAAAAGAAACAAGTTAATCAATACTTAATTAATAATCCAACCATCAACAACCACACCACTTAGTTTACAAAATATGGATAATCTGGTATACCTAACATTACCCATATAAAAAACCACGCAATTGTTGAATTAAGGTGCAGTTAGATCCAAGTCCAAAAATCCATGTTGCTTTTTTAAATTGAGCCTAATTGTAACTAACTACATCATAAGAAGGTTAAAAAAAAAATTCCAATCGAAACACAGTTAAGATAGAATTGAATACAACTAATTATGAAGAGGCAGATTACAAGAAAAATATATCTATAATATAGGTTAGTTAAAAATGATTTATCTGTGATATAGGCAGATTATCGACAAAAATAATCTATAATAGACGTATATTAAATAAGGAAAGAGATTGATAAGTAAAAAGATTGAATGCAACATGATTGAAGGGATTTAATTCTTATAATTTACGATATACAATTCTATAAATTTTTTAATTTTATCACATACTTAACAAAAAGATAATTGTCACTAGACCTATTTTCAAAGGGGATCTTTTGATATAGGCACCTCAATTTTGAATTTTCTAGATCAAACATCCATGCGTTTTAATGATTTGATTAAACTTTTTTTTGTCATAATATTGGTGCTATATGCACATTGTATTGTAAAATTTCCAACAATCTAGCATTTTGATTACACTTTCCTTCGTTAAAAAATAAAATATGGTTAGATTCAATTTATTTTCACAATAATGCTACAAATTAGCAATAATTATCTACAGTTTAATATATTTTCTTTCCAAAATAATTTAAAATATTTTTAAATCCCCCAAAATCAAACGTAACGAAATAAGTTTTTCTTTTAGTATGTTAAAAGAAAATAGGATTTAGAATAATATAAACGTACCAATACACAATGTGTACAAAATAAAAATAATGTACTAATAGTAACCATATATATCAAATCACATGTACCAAAATTGTAAATAAACGTACCAATTAATGATTTTTATAAATTCAAACGTACCCGCAGATAATATATACGTAATGTATTGTACCTAATAATAATTCGTCAACAACTATATTTAAAAAGAAAAAACAACAAAAAAAAAAAAAAATATATATATATATATATATATTTTAACAAAAAAAAAATTGAAAAAATTACACTGAGCTTTTATGTTGATCACCAACTATTTGAAAAAGAAAAAACCATTAGGAAAAAGAAATAATATTAAATGTTTGCTGATAAAATGATCGAAAAAACATATTTGGAAGAAGAGAAAATATAGTTTAATTACTAATATCTCCACTAAATAAGGAAAAGTGCATCATGCAGATAAAATGATAAATTCAAAAATTATTTTAATTTTAAAAATAAATGTGACTATTGATCAAAGCATTTTAATCAAATTTTAAAAAGACACGGATGTTTAATCTAAATGATATAGAAAAAATGTAGCAGATTCTAAGAACTTGTTTGGTACTCTACTCGAATCCAACTTTTTAAACTCAAAAATAATTTTCAAGTTTTAGGCCTTAAAAATTAGTTTGGTAGGACAATTTTAACAAACTGAACTCAAGACTAACTAAAAAATATAGTATATTATTTAAAAACATAAAAAGTGAGTTTTTAGAGTTTGTAACTTAAATTACTCATTTCTTTTCTCTCCCTCCTCCCCTCTCACTCCAAATCTATCTTTCTTTTCTTCTTTCTCTCTCTCCCTTCTCTTTGTTTTTTTACATTTTTCGTCTCTCTTCCAATTCGCTATTTTCATTCTCTCGGTTCTTTCTCTCACTTCCCTTCCTCTCTATCTTCTGCGATCCTCTCTCTTCGTTCTGTTTCCTACAATCCTGTTTTACTTTCTTTCCTCCTCTTTCTTCTTTCTCCCTCTCTTGCAACCCTCTCGTTTTAGATCTCTTTGGCTAGTTTAAGTTGTAAGATTTAAAATTTTTAAATCGTAAACCAATCAAATTTTTGAGTCTTAAAGAAATTTGTATTCAATAAATGTTCTTAAAAGTATACTGAAAATGATCGAAGCACCATTCCAACTGCCACTACAAAGCGAGGGCGATCAACAGAAGAAATCTAAATTTTTTTTTTTTAGTCAACTAACCTTACAATGGCACCTTGATTTTTCTACCAATTTCTTTTTTATTTTCTCAACCAACAAATATCAAGGTGTCAGGGCATGCAACTTGATATTTTTTTAGAAAGTTTTAACGAAAAATTCGCGGTACTGTTTATTTTAACGAAAAATCACATTTTTACATTAAAAAGTCAAACTGGTACTATTCACTTTACTCTTTATTTTGTCCTTATCGTTAAAACTCAAAGTTTTCAAGCCATTTTCATTAGTTTTTTTTTTTTTAATGTTGTTTTAACAAAACACTCCCAGTACTGTTCATTTTTAACAAAAAAAATCATATTTTTACCTTTTTCTGATACTATTCACTACACCTTTATTTATCATTTTCCCTTAACAACATGCTACACCAGCTCTTATAAAAGGAAGTTGATTTTTCACATACCTTTTAACATTTTCACCCTTCTCTATTTTTTGATAATCGAATTAAATAAATCAAACAAAAACAATAAACCTGATGAAATAAGAGTGAATAAAATAGGAAAAGGGCTCCTTAGAAAATACCAAAGATGTGCCATTACAATTCTAATTCACTTTAATCACTTGTCATGTATAGAAAAAAAGGTAATCCTAGGTAAACAAAAATTTTAGGTCAAATTTGCAAATCAAATAATGTGTCACCAATAGGAAAGAAACAAGTTAATCAATACTTAATTAATAATCCAACCATCAACAACCACATCATTTAGTTTACTAAATTTGGTTAATATGGTCTACCTAACATTACCCATATAAAAAACCACGCAATTGTTGAATTAAGGTGCAATTAGATCCAAGTCCAAAAATCCAAGTTGCTTTTTAAAATTGAGTCTAATTGTAACTAACTATATCATAAGAAGGTTAAGAAAAATTCCAATCGAAACACAGTTAAGATAGAATTGAATACAACTAATTATGAAAAGGCAGATTACAAGAAAAATTTATCTATAATATAGGTTAGCTAAAAACGATTTATTTGTGATATAGGCAGATTATCGACAAAAATAATCTATAATAAACGTATATTAAATAAGTAAAGAGATTGATAAGTAAAAAAATTGAATGCAACATGATTGAAGGGATTTAATTCTTATGATTTAAGATATACAATTCTATAAAAAAAAATTAATTTTACCACAAACTTAACAAAAAGATAATAGTCACTAGACCTATTTTTAAAAAATAGACTATTCTTAATAATAGCTCACAAAATTAAATTTGTCCTCAAATTTGATATTGCATTCGTGTCCCAGACAATGACGGGTGATGTGTGATTTCAAAATTCACATACTAATACTATGTGTTTTTGTGGTTATTGCAATTTTAAAAGTATACTGAAAATGATCGAAGCACCATTCCAACTGCCACTACAAAGCGAGGGCGATCAACAGAAGAAATCTAAATTTTTTTTTTTTTAGTCAACTAACCTTACAGTGGCACCTTGACTTTTCTACCAATTTCTTTTTTATTTTCTCAACCAACAAATATGAAGGCGTCAGGGCATGCAACTTGATATTTTTTTAGAAAGTTTTAACGAAAAATTCGCGGTACTGTTTATTTTAACGAAAAATCACATTTTTACATTAAAAAGTCAAACTTGGTACTATTCACTTTACTCTTTATTTTGTCCTTATCGTTAAAACTCAAAGTTTTCAAATCAGTTTCATTAGTTTTTTTTTTTTTTTTAAATGTTGTTTTAACAAAACACTCCCAGTACTGTTCATTTTTAACAAAAAAAAAAATCATATTTTTACATTTTTCTGATACTATTCACTATACCTTTATTTGTCATTTTCCCTTAACAACATGCTACACCAGCTCTTATAAAAGGAAGTTGATTTTTCACATACCTTTTAATATTTTCACCCTTCTCTATTTTTTGATAATCGAATTAAATAAATCAAACAAAAACAATAAACTTGATGAAATAAGAGTGAATAAAATAGAAAAAGGGCTCCTTAGAAAATACCAAAGATGTGCCATTACTATTCTAATTCACTTTAATCACTTGTCATGTATAGAAAAAAAGGTATTCCTAGGTAAACAAAAATTTTAGGTCAAATTTGCAAATCAAATAATATGTCACCAATAGGAAAGAAACAAGTTAAGCAATACTTAATTAATAATCTAACCATCAACAACCACATCATTTAGTTTACTAAATTTGGTTAATATGGTCTACCTAACATTACCCATATAAAAAACCACGCAATAGTTGAATTAAGGTGCAATTAGATCCATGTCCAAAAATCCAAGTTGCTTTTTAAAATTGAGTCTAATTGTAACTAACTATATCATAAGAAGGTTAAAAAAAATTCCAGTCGAAACACAGTTAAGATAGAATTGAATACAACTAATTATGAAAAGGCAGATTACAAGAAAAATTTATCTATAATATAGGTTAGCTAAAAACGATTTATTTGTGATATAGGCAGATTATCGACAAAAATAATCTATAATAAACGTATATTAAATAAGTAAAGAGATTGATAAGTAAAAAAATTGAATGCAACATGATTGAAGGGATTTAATTCTTATGATTTAAGATATACAATTCTATAAAAAAAAAACAATTTTACCACAAACTTAACAAAAAGATAATAGTCACTAGACCTATTTTAAAAAAAATAGACTATTCTTAATAATAGCTCACAAAATTAAATTTGTCCTCAAATTTGATATTGCATTCGTGTCCCAGACAATGACGGGTGATGTGTGATTTCAAAATTCACATACTAATACTATGTGTTTTTGTGGTTATTGGAATTTTAAAAGTATACTGAAAATGATCGAAGCACCATTCCAACTACCACTACAAAGCGAGGGCGATCAACAGAAGAAATCTAAATTTTTTTTTTTTTAGTCAACTAACCTTACAGTGGCACCTTGACTTTTCTACCAATTTCTTTTTTATTTTCTCAACCAACAAATATGAAGGCGTCAGGGCATGCAACTTGATATTTTTTTAGAAAGTTTTAACAAAAAATTCGCGGTACTGTTTATTTTAACGAAAAATCACATTTTTACATTAAAAAGTCAAACCTGGTACTATTCACTTTACTCTTTATTTTGTCCTTATCGTTAAAACTCAAAGTTTTCAAGTCATTTTCATTAGTTTTTTTTTTTTAATGTTGTTTTAACAAAACACTCCCAGTACTGTTCATTTTTAACAAAAAAAATCATATTTTTACCTTTTTCTGATACTATTCACTACACCTTTATTTGTCATTTTCCCTTAACAACCTGCTACACCAGCTCTTATAAAAGGAAGTTGATTTTTCACATACCTTTTAACATTTTCACCCTTCTCTATTTTTTGATAATCGAATTAAATAAATCAAACAAAAACAATAAACCTGATGAAATAAGAGTGAATAAAATAGAAAAAAGGCTCCTTAGAAAATACCAAAGATGTGCCATTACTATTCTAACTCACTTTAATCACTTGTCATGTATAGAAAAAAAGGTAATCCTAGGTAAACAAAAATTTTAGGTCAAATTTGCAAATCAAATGATGTGTCACCAATAGGAAAGAAACAAGTTAATCAATACTTAATTAATAATCCAACCATCAACAACCACTTCATTTAGTTTACTAAATTTGGTTAATATGGTCTACCTAACATTACCCATATAAAAAACCACGCAATTGTTGAATTAAGGTGCAATTAGATCCATGTCCAAAAATCCAAGTTGCTTTTTAAAATTGAGTCTAATTGTAACTAACTATATCATAAGAAGGTTAAAAAAAATTCCAATCGAAACACAGTTAAGATAGAATTGAATACAACTAATTATGAAAAGGCAGATTACAAGAAAAATTTATCTATAATATAGGTTAGCTAAAAACGATTTATTTGTGATATAGGCAGATTATCGACAAAAATAATCTATAATAAACGTATATTAAATAAGTAAAGAGATTGATAAGTAAAAAAATTGAATGCAACATGATTGAAGGGATTTAATTCTTATGATTTAAGATATACAATTCTATAAAAAAAAAAAAAATTTACCACAAACTTAACAAAAAGATAATAGTCACTAGACCTATTTTAAAAAAATAGACTATTCTTAATAATAGCTCACAAAATTAAATTTGTCCTCAAATTTGATATTGCATTCGTGTCCCAGACAATGACGGGTGATGTGTGATTTCAAAATTCACATACTAATACTATGTGTTTTTGTGGTTATTGGAATTTTAAAAGTATACTGAAAATGATCGAAGCACCATTCCAACTACCACTACAAAGCGAGGGCGATCAACAGAAGAAATCTAAATTTTTTTTTTTTTTAGTCAACTAACCTTACAGTGGCACCTTGACTTTTCTACCAATTTCTTTTTTATTTTCTCAACCAACAAATATGAAGGCGTCAGGGCATGCAACTTGATATTTTTTTAGAAAGTTTTAACGAAAAATTCGCGGTACTGTTTATTTTAACGAAAAATCACATTTTTACATTAAAAAGTCAAACTTGGTATTATTCACTTTACTCTTTATTTTGTCCTTATCGTTAAAACTCAAAGTTTTCAAGTCATTTTCATTAGTTTTTTTTTTTAATGTTGTTTTAACAAAACACTCCCAGTACTATTCATTTTTAACAAAAAAAAATCATATTTTTACCTTTTTCTGATACTATTCACTACACCTTTATTTATCATTTTCCCTTAACAACCTGCTACACCAGCTCTTATAAAAGGAAGTTGATTTTTCACATACCTTTTAACATTTTCACCCTTCTCTATTTTTTGATAATCGAATTAAATAAATCAAACAAAAACAATAAACTTGATGAAATAAGAGTGAATAAAATAGAAAAAGGGCTCCTTAGAAAATACCAAAGATGTGCCATTACTATTCTAATTCACTTTAATCACTTGTCATGTATAGAAAAAAAGGTAATCCTAGGTAAACAAAAATTTTAGGTCAAATTTGCAAATCAAATAATGTGTCACCAATAGGAAAGAAACAAGTTAATCAATACTTAATTAATAATCCAACCATCAACAACCACTTCATTTAGTTTACTAAATTTGGTTAATATGGTCTACCTAACATTACCCATATAAAAAACCACGCAATTGTTGAATTAAGGTGCAATTAGATCCATGTCCAAAAATCCAAGTTGCTTTTTAAAATTGAGTCTAATTGTAACTAACTATATCATAAGAAGGTTAAAAAAAATTCCAATCGAAACACAGTTAAGATAGAATTGAATACAACTAATTATGAAAAGGCAGATTACAAGAAAAATTTATCTATAATATAGGTTAGCTAAATACGATTTATTTGTGATATAGGCAGATTATCGACAAAAATAATCTATAATAAACGTATATTAAATAAGTAAAGAGATTGATAAGTAAAAAAATTGAATGCAACATGATTGAAGGGATTTAATTCTTATGATTTAAGATATACAATTCTATAAAAAAAAAAAAATTTACCACAAACTTAACAAAAAGATAATAGTCACTAGACCTATTTTAAAAAAATAGACTATTCTTAATAATAGCTCACAAAATTAAATTTGTCCTCAAATTTGATATTGCATTCGTGTCCCAGACAATGACGGGTGATGTGAGATTTCAAAATTCACATACTAATACTATGTGTTTTTGTGGTTATTGCAATTTTAAAAGTATACTGAAAATGATCGAAGCACCATTCCAACTACCACTACAAAGCGAGGGCGATCAACAGAAGAAATCTAAATTTTTTTTTTTTAGTCAACTAACCTTACAGTGGCACCTTGACTTTTCTACCAATTTCTTTTTTATTTTCTCAACCAACAAATATGAAGGCGTCAGGGCATGCAACTTGATATTTTTTTAGAAAGTTTTAACGAAAAATTCGCGGTACTGTTTATTTTAACGAAAAATCACATTTTTACATTAAAAAGTCAAACTTGGTACTATTCACTTTACTCTTTATTTTGTCCTTATCGTTAAAACTCAAAGTTTTCAAATCAGTTTCATTAGTTTTTTTTTTTTTAAAATGTTGTTTTAACAAAACACTCCCAGTACTGTTCATTTTTAACAAAAAAAAAAAAAATCATATTTTTACATTTTTCTGATACTATTCACTACACCTTTATTTGTCATTTTCCCTTAACAACATGCTACACCAGCTCTTATAAAAGGAAGTTGATTTTTCACATACCTTTTAATATTTTCACCCTTCTCTATTTTTTGATAATCGAATTAAATAAATCAAACAAAAACAATAAACTTTATGAAATAAGAGTGAATAAAATAGAAAAAGGGCTCCTTAGAAAATACCAAAGATGTGCCATTACTATTCTAATTCACTTTAATCACTTGTCATGTATAGAAAAAAAGGTATTCCTAGGTAAACAAAAATTTTAGGTCAAATTTGCAAATCAAATAATGTGTCACCAATAGGAAAGAAACAAGTTAATCAATACTTAATTAATAACAACCACATCTTTTAGTTTACTAAATTTGGTTAATATGGTCTACCTAACATTACCCATATAAAAAACCACGCAATTGTTGAATTAAGGTGCAATTAGATCCATGTCCAAAAATCCAAGTTGCTTTTTAAAATTGAGTCTAATTGTAACTAACTATATCATAAGAAGGTTAAAAAAAATTCCAATCGAAACACAGTTAAGATAGAATTGAATACAACTAATTATGAAAAGGCAGATTACAAGAAAAATTTATCTATAATATAGGTTAGCTAAAAACGATTTATTTGTGATATAGGCAGATTATCGACAAAAATAATCTATAATAAACGTATATTAAATAAGTAAAGAGATTGATAAGTAAAAAAATTGAATGCAACATGATTGAAGGGATTTAATTCTTATGATTTAAGATATACAATTCTATAAAAAAAAAAAATTAATTTTACCACAAACTTAACAAAAAGATAATAGTCACTAGACCTATTTTAAAAAAATAGACTATTCTTAATAATAGCTCACAAAATTAAATTTGTCCTCAAATTTGATATTGCATTCGTGTCCCAGACAATGACGGGTGATGTGTGATTTCAAAATTCACATACTAATACTATGTGTTTTTGTGGTTATTGGAATTTTAAAAGTATACTGAAGATGATCAAAGCACCATTCCAACTGCCACTACAAAGTGAGGGCGATCAACAGAAGAAATCTAAATTTTCTTTTTAGTCAACTAACCTTACAGTGGCACCTTGACTTTTCTACCAATTTCTTTCTATTTTCTCAACCAACAAATAACAAGGCGTCATGCCATGCAACATGAATTTTTTTTAATGAAATGGTCGCTGAGCGGCCTTATATTTTTGATGTCTTAAGAAAAATTGGGCCGGCCGAGTTAACTATATGCCGAATATATAAGGCCCTGACTCAACCCGCTGGTCGAAAAATTTCGGGCCAATGAGCGAGTCGCTCTGCTCGGCCCAAATTTTAGCTCTTTAATTATTTTCATTTAAATATAAAAATAGTAAAGTTGTTGAGAATTAAATATAAGAATTTTTTACTTAAAAAAAAATAAAAGACTTTTTAATTTTATTAGTTCTCATTTTCCATTCCAAATAAGTATTTGTTTGGTTAATTTAGCCATTATATATAAGTGTTGAAAAACAAATATTTCAAATGACGAACTTTTGATCCCATCAAAACAACAACACTTAAAAAACAATAGGCACGTACAAATGATACCAAATAAGCTTTTGGTCTTTGGAGTAATAATTTAATGAGGTCTAATAGTGCATTGGATGCGTTCATTTGCATTTGCCAAAATGAGAAATAATTTAAGGTAAAGAACTTTTGACCTCATAATTACAACAACACTCCAAAAACTAAAAACATGTACACATGACACAAAATAAAACTTTGGCTTTTTGAGTGCTCATTTTTTATGGGTCTAATGAGTATTGGATGTTTTCAGTTGCCAAACGCTCAAAAACCAAAACACGTGTACAACTGACACCGAATAAGCTTTTGGCCTTTTGATTACTCATTTTAAGGGTCTAATAGCATATTGGATTGTTCATTTTCCAAAATGAGAAACAATTTCGAATCCCAAACTTTTGAAACCATCAATCCAACATCACTTCAAAAACAAAAAAACGCCTACAAATGACATCAAAATAAGCTTCTAGCCTTATGTGTACTTAAATTACACCAAATCATATCGGGTCAAGCCTAAGAATCGAACCTAAAATGCAAAGTCTAAGCCCTACCCATTTATAATTGGGTAGGCTAAAGCCCGACCCTAAGATTGGGTTGAAAAATTAGTGCTGCGCTGGCCTATCAGGCCTCATCCCTTTTTATTAGTCTATTAGATAGAGTCTTTGGTGTATTCAATTATGATTCTGACGGATTTTAAAAGAGTTTACAAATTCAGACAATTTTAATTGAATTCATGAAAGTTTAGAGGTATGTAATCAAGATTTTTAAAAGAGTATATAAACTCAAGGTATATTCAATCAAAAATTAAATTTAAAGGATTTTAAAAATTAAACGATTTTGATAGATTTAGAGGAATTAAAAAAGATTTTAGGCTTTAGTAAATCATGCATGTCTCCTAAATTTTTTAATGAATTTATCTAAAGTTCCCATGGAGTCTATTGAACTCTGTTAAACTTAAAGAATTTATAACTCTATTTAAATCCTTCAAATTCTAAATTGAATACACTAAAGTTACTAAGATTAATAACACTTGCTTTTGGGGAAAAAAAAAAATACTACTTGCTAAACAAAAATCTAGTTATCAACCGTCGCATCATGTAGCTTTCAAATATGGTCTAAAAAAATGATCTCCCTACCAATTTCCTTTACAGAATGCTCTTAATTATTTAGTAGAGTAAAGCTTAATGTGGATTGGTGTCACAAGGGGATGGTTAATACCATTGGTGCTAATCGTGTCCTCAGAAACTCGTAGGGTATGGATACCTGGTTTTATGCTAATCTTGGTTAAGAAAATTTGACAATAACATAGGAAGTTTGTTTGTTTGTTTCTTTTCTTTTGTTTTTTTTTTGTTTTTTTGTTTTTTTTTTTGTGTGTGTGTGTGTGTGTGTGTGTGTGTGTGTGTGGTTGTAGCAGTCTAGACAGCATACCGAAAATGATTGAAGCACCGCTACAACTGTGCGGGCGATCTTTGATAGCAGTCAACAGAAGAAAGCCAAATTTTCTTCAAATTCTACTTAGGACCTTGACATTCTTTCAGTTTTTTTATTGAACTCTATTAAACTTTATGAATATATAACTCTTTTTAAATCCTTGGATTAATACCACTTGCTTGGGAAAGAAATTACTGCTTGATAAACTTTATATTTATTGACCTCTTCTCACAACATAAATGATTGATTGAGCTTATCCTGATATTAAAAATATTTTATGAGCTCAACAGAATTGTACCAAGCACCCCAAGAACAAACGCCTTCATAAAACCTTCCTAAACGTGTCTTAGAGCATCTCCAAGAGAAATTATTATTAAACTAGCACGGGAACAATGCCAAAAAACTATTTTAACTACTCAGTTTAAATTTTCATTTATAACAATGCTTTATTTTAGCTACCCAATTCAACTTATTAACAATAATGGAATTTGTTTGGTTGCGGACAGGGTTTTTATGGATGAGATTCGGGTGTTGATTAAGCGCACTAGATTACGGTTGTCTATAACGGAAGCTAATTTTGTGACACATGGATTGCCTCGTTATAGTGTACAATGTCGTGAGTCATCGTTTTGGGTTGAAACGAGACCTCCATGGCTAGTGCGTAGTGTCATGGTTGAGTTCAGGGTTGGAGTTCATTTGTACTGTGCATGTACGGTCTCTTTTTCCTTGGCCAAGGTTTATCCCTCTGGTTTACACGGTCAAGGTTTTTTGCAAGACGTTTCTGATTTACATGCGGTTGGTGTAATTGTTATGATGTTGATGTTGAATGAATTATCCTTCTTTTCCTTTAAAAAAAAAAAAAAAAAAAAAAAAAAAAAAAAAAAACCGCTCCATTTTAACAAGCTTTGAATATATTATTATTAACAATTCAAACTAAACCCACTCATTTTGTAAAACAACATTCTCCCTCTTCCTTTTCTCATTGCTCTACACTTGAGTTTTATTATTATTTTTTTAATATTTTGCAAGTGAGTTGTTACACTCTAAATTTAAAGAGAGACTATTCATTTTGCTATAGTAAATACTCCTTTACATCATCTCATGGAGTTGAGTTATCTTAATTTTTAAATTTAACTCTTTAAAATAGAATTTTGGTTGTTTTACAAAAGGTTGATATGGGGGAGAGATAGGAAATCTTTGCATATAGCTTGGAGCGAACTGTGTAATTCGGAGGACCAAGGGGGATTAGGTATTAGAAGAGTGGATCATTTCAATCATGTTTATCATGCTATTAGGTTGGAAAGTTTTAAAGGATGAGAATAATTGATGGGTCCAAAGTTGTGAAAAAGAAATACTTAAAAAAGTGTGATTTCCTAGGTTGCAAGATTAAGCAAAATCACTGTGGCTTGAAAAGACATTTTAATTAATAGACACATTATTCACATGAGAATGAGGTGAGTGGTGGGTAATGGTAAGGAAGCCATTTTTTTGACCCATGGATGGGTTTTTCCTTGTCCATTATTCCATCTTATTCCGGTAAGTCAAGGGCAAAACAGTAATCCGAAAATTAAAGTTAGTGATTTTATTGATAATAAGAGTTGGGACAGGGATAAACTCTTGTAAGTTCTGGATGTGAATACTGTGAGAAGAATTTGTTTGGTGTCTATTCCCTTGCAAGATAAGGAGGATTACTTTATTTAGGACCACTCCTCTTCTGATGAGCTTTCAATTAAGTCGGCCACTTGGATCCAGAGCAATAAAAACCAAGAAGTGAATCGGCAAAAGCTCCTTAAGAGGTTGTGGAAGTTAATTATCCCGCATATGGTAACAATTTTTACTTGCCTTCTTATTCATGGTAGATTGAACACTAGGGGTGAGGTTAAGTAAATATATTCAAAATATGGATAAATCGTGTCCTTTGTGTGGAAAGGATGATCAGACTCAAAATCATCTCTTTCTTAATTGTGAGTTTGCAGAAGAAATGTGGAACTGTTCGCTGCTGAATCCTTGGTTGAATAATACCGTTCAGTTGAACGATATCTTGGATTGGTTGGAATCTATTAACAGTGTCAAGTGCAATGGTTTGAGTGAGCTCAGTAAAGCTCTTTTCAAATTGTTGGCAAATTTAGAATGATAGAAATAACAAAGTGTTTCGAAGTATATTCCTCGTCCTTCCAGGAGCATTGCAATTCCAGCTAGAGTTGGTTTATCCTATTTTGAGGCTAATTTAACAAAAAAAAAAAAAAAACTCAAAGAGTAGCCAGTGTCATTGATAAATTATTTGTTGGCGTCCTCCCTCTCATGGCTTTTAAAATTAAAATTTGACAAATCGGTTTGTTAGGAGAAAGCTGCAACTACGTTTGTTCTTAGGGATGGTCGTTTGCCAGTGTCAACCTATTGCGCTGGTGCTTTGGATCTTGATGGTGTCATCATTTCGGTTGCAGAGGCTTTTGTGTTAAAAGATGGTCGTTTGTTTGCCAGGTACAAATAGGGATGACAATTGTTCGATTTGGGGACGGAAATATTATATCCATTCCTATTACCACGAAAATTAACGATATTCATAACCGCAAATGAACCATCAGTTATTATCCATAATTATACCCATCAGGTAACGGATTTCTTATCGGTTAACGGTTATATCTATTTTCGTCAATACGAAAAATATATTCATTCAATTGACGTGTTATAATTTAGTAAAAATTAATTTTGTCATTAAATATTTGACGTATAAAATGATTGAATGAATGGATCTTATGGAGTATAAAAATTAAAGCTAAACATTGATGATATTGGTTGATCTTTGATGTCTTCCATAAGTACCATAGAATTTTGATTGATTTTGATTATATCAAAACTTTTGAACTCTCCCACAAAATGCAACTCACACAATGCAACTTTTGTATTCTCAAGGTAATAGAATCGGTGAATAATGAATGATATACAATTTTATCTACGTTAAGAAAGTCGAAAAGCGGGTTAAACCTTATAATAGACTAAAATTAATGTTGTTTAATTCGTCCTTAAAGATAATAGTATCTAAGACTTCTCCAACCTGTTTCTTTCCTTTCCTATAAATATTTTGTAATGTTTTATTGCGATCACTGGAATTGCGAAACTGATCAACATTGATGGCTCTACTAGTCTTTAGACCATTAACGGATATGGGTGTAAGTTATCGTTTTGTTTTGGGAAATCAAGATTGATGGCTCTGCTAGTCTTTTGACTTTTAAAGGATGTGGGTGTAAGTTATCATTTTGTTTACCAGGACAAGGTTCCCATGTTGGGAAAACAGTTCCTTTTTCTGTCTCATATTTGTTGTTTTGTTAGCCTACTTGAATGCGATGTAATTTATTCTGTCTATACAATTTTTTACAGGATATTTTGTTAAAATATCTTACATCGACTGTGTATCTGAGAAGTGGATCTCCTTGACCCCATACGATGATGGTGGGTCTCTTGACCCTGCGTGTATGGTGAGTTCTCTTGGTTCCACATAGTTGTTGATGTGTGGGTCTTCCACTTGTGACTCACTAATTAGGTCCCACGTGAAAGAGCGTGTAGAAATATCCCCCATCGACCATATCTCTAAGAAAAGAAGAGTTAAAATATCCTAACCCCACTTCAACTAATAGTGAATCAGTTTGTGATAAAACTCCACACCTGACAGATTGTGTTGATGGAAGCGGAAGAACACAAAAGGCAAAGGGACGATTGGGCTTGGACAAGTCAACAACCCATGCAGAATTAAAAATTATTTTTGCCACGGAATAAGCAACAAGCCTATGTGAGAAGTGACACTCAGAGGGCATCTCACCTTCAGCAAAAAGAACTTTTCAAGGGCATGGACAGGTAAATAAGTGGTGACTCACCATGTTCTAGAGGCCATCTCCAAAAGACAAGGCTTGGACAGTTGGGTTAAAAAGTCTATAAAAGCAGCAAGGGACACCAGACACAAGGACACTCAACCAATCAATCAAAAGACATCCAACTTTGCTCTTAGACAAGCAAGAAACCAGAAACCTTCATTTTGTCCAGACTCTATCTTTTTAGTCATAGATCCACCATAGAAAGACATCTTTTGTCAAGTTTTAGAAGCTCTGCTACCTTTGCCTAGTATTGTAGTATCGAATCCCTTTAGTAAACCCGATTTACATCTCATTCTGCAAAGATTACAACCCCTGTTAAAACACAAAGAGAAGAGGTTGCAAGAAGATGAACCTTGCCTGACAAGGTTATAATTTTGCCCCGAGTCTCTTTTGTTTGTACTTACATAAAGTAGATATGTTGTTTAATGTATCTTCCATTGTGTTTTAAATCAGTTTCAACTACTTTTCGTTCAAAGTTTCATCTATGATTAATCTGGCTAAACTAATTAACCTTGCTTCTTTAGTATTAACTGTAATACAAGAAATTGTTGGAAAGGCCCTGAACTCCTTTTATTTGGACATACAATATTATGAGTAAAAGTCCTTGCTTACAAGGCAAGAAAAAGAACTTTATATAGACTTAACCAATATGTAACAATTCAATAGAATCAAGAAGTCTAAGTAACTTATGGCGCAAGTAATCAACTCAGTTTATAACCAAAAAAGAACAATCTATTATACAAAGATGACAGTGACACGATCAGATCCATATTAGTTGTGATTGTGAGCCTCAAGGCCTAACAAAGGCCCCAAAAAAAACACCATTTAAACTCATAGCAAACTCATATTGCAAAACACCAAGCAACAAACCTTGCCCAACATGCAAGACCAAAGAGGAGTTGTGCGAGGGATAGATCTAGCCCAAACATTAATTTTGGCATACCTAGTGGGACCTATTTTGTGATATTGTATGCCAAGACAAAGGAAGGATCAGACGTTCAGGTGGAAGGTGCAATTTGGGCAACCTCTTTGTCCAACAGAAGTAGGCATAACAGATCACCTAGAAGACTTTCCTTCACTACACAGCCCAAGATTCTTATAGAGCCCGACCTCTTTTGAGAAGACAGGTGGAAAGATTACTAATGAAGATTTGCAAGCCACTAAGTATTGAGGAGTATGGAGAAGATCTATCTGGAAACCAGAGGAGAAGTTAGCAGGTTGTGTTCCTTAACATAAACGCTATAAAGAAAGTTGGAGTTAGAGTACTCCACACTAAATGATGGTTACATCATGGAAAGAATCATAGAGGCAAGCCTAGAAAAGGAACAAGCAATTCCTATGTTTCCTTTACTTGAAGAAAAGAAGAACCAAGGGAAAATGAAGGAACAAGTTGAAACCAGTCGACAAGAAGAAGAAGAAGAGATTTAAGAGACAAGTTTGCCCGATCATCTGCCACCTCTACCAGATGTTAGAAGGCAGGTTGGGTAGGAAAAAATAAAAATTGGTGTGTCTAACTCGGTGGGACAAAAGCAGAAAAGGTTTATCCACAACTAGAGGCAAGCTTCTTCCTTACAAGCCACCACCATTGGCTAATAAGGAAGGATAAGAAGCTAAATGGAGACAGCTAGACACACAGAGGGAAGCTTTCTCGGGCATCGATCATAGCCTGAAGTGGGGGACTTCTTATACCCCACATAATAGTATGGCTAACCAACAACTCAAGAATGAATTGGCATAATTGAAGAGGATGATGGTACATAATGCTCAACCGTAAGCCCGCCTGATGTTTAGGATAATATATTAGAAGCCTTATCCTGAGTACATTAATGAGTAAAATCCTTTCCCTCTTAATTTTAAGATACCCGCGTTCTTAACTTTCAGTGGGGAAGATTGTAATGTATCTTCCAGAGATCACATTTTTCAAGTTCTCAAATCATTGCATGGTTTTTTAGGACAACCCCAACTAAAAGCTGAAACTGTTTGGAAACTCATTGGTAGTCTTGGCTTCCCAATGATACTCTATGTTACCCCTTAATTCCATTGCCAACTGGGGGCAGATGGAGACAGCCTTTCATGAGCAGTTATATAGGATGAAACCTGAAATGACCATTAATGATCTAGTTGAGGTAAAGCAATATGAACATGAGTTTACAAAGGATTTTATAATGAGGTTCAGGAAGACCAGGATGAGGTGCCATTTCCTAATCAACCATGCCCAACTCATAGCCATTGCCCAAAAAGCTTTAAGAGTACAGTTGAGGAAAAAGTTCTACGATGTGCAGTTTAAAGAGCTTTAGGAGCTGGTGATTGTGGCTACTAAGTATGAGGAGCTGTTGGTAGAAGAACAGTAAGTGAAGCATTGATCTAAAGTGCCCATTTTTTATAAAAGCAAAGCACCAATACATCTGCTGGAGTTTAAAGGCCTAGAGGCAGGAGAAAATGATAACAATTTGGGAGAAGGGATATAGTTATGTGCCACATAAATGACCACTATTTTCAAACCTTTAATGTTGAAAGGATTGGTTCAACCTATCAAAGACAAGAAGATCGTGATGAACGATGGAGGCTTTGTACCCATGAAGCCTCTAAAGTATCAGTTATATTCCTTTGATTTACTAAGGCCATATACATCTATGAGGAACTGGTGAGGGCTCGAGTAATCTTGCCTAACAACACCAAGAAGATGCCCAAACCGGAAGAAGTATTGCAAGGTCCTTTATCCCTTTAATCAATCCATTGCTAATTGTGTGCAATTAAGAGATTAGATCCTAGACCTTATAGTCAAAGGAAAATTATTGATGGAGAAACCCCAAGCCAATATGATGATTGACACAGATCCATTCCCTTAAGCCCCAATCAAAATGATAAATCATAATTGGGTTGAGAGAGGGAAATAAAAAGTTACCTTGGATGAAAGAGGAGAAGAAGACAAACAGATAGGCCAACGTAAGGCGTTAAAAGGTTGCCCGACAGGCCTAAGCAACTATGGTCAAATGAGTAATTTTTTGTAATAGATGTCATTGTGAGTGTGAGGTCGAGGTACCAGCATCAGGTGTCATCATTGATCGAGAGTTGGTCAGAAGGAAAGAGAAAAAAGAACAGAACGCCTACATGAGTATTCTTCTTGTTGCTGAAACAAATAAAGAGACTATTAAGAATGTGTTCCAAAATGAGGAGATTCATAACCTAAAGGTCTATCTGAAGTGTTCATAAACTTTGAAGCTTCTGAAAAAGTACAAAATAAGGATATGAGTTTGCCACGATGGGTGGATGTTAAGACTCCCCAGCGAACCAACCACAGCGGCATGAGACAAGGAAGGCGAGAAAGAACCATGAACACGATACCACCAGTAACAAAGGGGAATTCAGCTCGAATGGGCCGAAAATGGTACATAGTGGGCAAAGACGGAATGCTTGTCAGAGAAATAGAGGGCATCCTTGATAAGAAGGGTTCGGAGGAAACATAGGCTCATATGAACTCGCTGAAAATTCTTGCTATTTTAGAAGCTTCTGAAAATGTTAAGTTCGATAAGCTTACCCAAGGAGGAGAAAGATGACTTTATTAGAGAAGCAAGAAAGAAGTAAAGAGGGCTAATAGCAAGGCTGAATGCGGAGGAAATCATGTTTCTCAAAACCCTCATCTAGGGAAGTACATAATATTAAGAAGAGCCCAGGAAAGCCTATTTGTTTTAAAACCATTTCTCCTTAAATAGGGATGCCTCCACTACCACAGGAGGATGTTCCCTTTGGAACTCCAAGGGAGCTACATGAATTCAAAGCAATAGGAGAAGAGGAATCGCCCTAGTTGATTTTAACAAAAGATGCCCAAGTATGAATAGTGCCTGTGCCAAATTGGGGAGAAAAAAGAAGGAACACCTAGACCTAGAAACTTTCATGTGAACATGACCTATGTATTGTCATCCATGTTCTGTGCAAAACCAAATCAATTAGCAATAATGAAGGATGTTTATTTGGCACAAGAGCTAATGATGGCACTTGTAAACATTGAAGAAGTTAGTAAGGAGGAATCAAACTTGGCAGATTTACTCGATCCTACACAAAAAGAGCCTGATAAAGTTATTATGATAAGATGGAGTTCAAAAGCCAAGTCCGGCCTTAACAAATCATCTAAAACCTATATATGTGACAGCTCGAAGGAGTTTTCTTCATAAGGGTGTTGATAGATGGGGGCAGCAATTAAAGTGTTACCACTTAAACATATAAAGAAACTTTGCAAACGTGAAGAAGACCGTATACCTATTGATCTCACAATATCTAGTATTTTTGGGGCCATCACCAAAACTCATGGAATACTGTCCTTAGAAGTAAACTTGGGATCCAAGAAGATTATGTTGGTATTTTTTATGGTGGACATCAGCTTTACTTATGGGGTGTTGTTGGGTAGGGATTGGATACACCAGAATTTGTCTATACCATCTACCTTGCACCAACAAGTTGCTGTTTATCATGAACCCACCATTGCAAAACAAGGATTTTGGAAGATAATAGAGGCCGAGTCACAACCATTTCTCCCTACAGCTAATGTTGCTAAAGCTAATTTGTACAATCCCAATGTTGGGATTCTACAATCTCCAAGTGCTGATCAGAATGGTTACCCTGTCAAGGTGACGGGCCAAAAGTTCTTAGAACAAGGACTTTCTCTCATTCAGGGAATGAGACATGCCTCATATTGTCCCTACCCGCCAACACCAATGATGACAGACCAAAAGAGAAATGACCGAGTAATAGCAATCAAGTCCTTAATCAAGAGACTGCTAGACTATGGGAGGGAACAAAGAGAGATTAAGGAAAGCTTAGCCAAAGAAATGGCAGAGTGGGGAGAATGAGCTTTAGGCACCAAAGATGACCAAGGAAAGGAATTTTTGGAAGAAAAAGTGAAGACAGTCATCCACATGGCAGAATGTATATATAACTTAGATTGGTCGAAGGATGAGCCCGAGGCTCTAAAGTCAGTATATTTTTTGTCTACAGAGCCCGATAAACCAGCACCCATGGAAACCATTAATTTTGGAACTGAGGAGGATCCAAGGCCAATAAAACTTAGTGGCCTGCTGGAAGCCTAAGATCGGGCAAAGATAGTTGATATTTTGTATGAATTCAAAGACTATTTTGCATGGCATTACACAAAAATGCCTGGATTAGACTCTAGTTTAGTAGATCATAGAATGCTTATTAAAGAAGGGTATATACCTGTAAAGCAAGCACTGCGGAGGATGTCAAAAGAAATAGAAGAAAAAGTCAAAGAGGAAATTGAGAGGCTAGTAAATGTAGGCTTTATTAGGCCTGCAAACTATGTAAAGTGGTTGGCCAACATTGTACTTGTACTAAAAGCTGTAACTAATGTCATTCGATGTTGTGTAGATTATAGAAATATTAATGAAGCAACTCCTAAGGATGAATACCTTATGCTTATGGCTGACCTATCCATCGATGCAGTTGCAAAACACAAAGCATTATCTTTTATGGATGGAAATGCTGGGTATAATCAGATAATAGCTGAGGAAGACATACATAAGACAACATTCAAATGCCCAGGACATATTGAAGCATATGAATACATTGCCATGGTCTTTGTGCTGAAAAATTCTAGTGCTACTTACCAAATGGCGATGAATGTTATTTTTTATGATTCGATTAAACATAGCATGGACGCATACATTGATGACATCGTGGTGAAGTCTAGAACTGAAGATCAGCACCTGGAAGACCTTAAACAAGCCTTGCTGAGAATGAGAACCCACAAGTTAAAGATGAATCCTACAAAGTGTGCCTTTGGGGTTAGAACGGGCAATTTTCTGGGTTCCTGGTCCATCAAAAAGGTGTGAAAGTGGACAAAAACAAGGCTAGGGCTATAATGGAATCACCTACCCTCACTAACAAAGTGTAATTGCAAAGACTGCTAGAGAAGATTAACTTTTTTAGGAGATTCATTGCTAATCTTACGAGCAAGATCCAACCGTTGACTCCTTTGTTGAGATTGAAGAATCAAAACAAATTTAAGTGGGGCCCTCAACACCAAGAAACCTTTGATAAAGTAAAGACTTGCCTAGCCTCTCCTCCAGTGATCATGCCTCCTCAGAGGGGGAAATCTTTGAAGTTCTACATCTCAGTATCCGAGAAATCAATAGGAAGTATATTGGCTCAGAATAATGAAAAGGGAAAGGAGCAGGCAATATACTACCTCAATAGGATCTTTATTGAGCTAGAAACATGATATACCCCAATTGAAAAGTTATGCTAAGCCTTGTACTTCACTACCAACAAATTAAGGTACTACATGTTGCCTTGCCATATCCATATAATTGCCAAAACCGATGTGATCAAGTACATGTTGTCCAAGCCACTGCTAACTTAAAGAATTGGGAAATGGATCATAGCACTAGCATAGTGCAGTTTTTAGTATGTACCTTAGAGGGCAGTAAAGGGGCAAGCAATTGCAGACTTCCTAGTTAGGCACCAAGAATCTAAGGAGGAACTTATCAACATCCCGGGAACTCTGGAAATAGTTAGCCTTGGGATCCTACCTAGTAAAGCTCATTCGGGTAAGAAGGAATGGATCCAACAAGAAGTAAAAAGAATAACTAGTCTATGGATCACTCCCTAGAGATTATATTTCGATGAAGCTGGAATTCTCATCATAGATCTAAATGGGATTCAGCATTGTTACTCACTCTTTCTAAATTACAAGGATACTACCAACAACAGGGCAGAGTATAAGGAACTGATTATTGACTTAGAAATTCTAATAGAGTTTGGGGCGGCTGAAATAAAAGTATACGGTGATTCTTAGTTGGTCATTAATTAATTAAATAGATAGTACAGGTGCAAACAGATCATAATGGTAGGATATTACCTTGCAGCTACTTAATTATTAGATCATTGGGGCAATGAAACTACAATTAGCCATATTCCCAGAGAACCAAATGTGATTGCCAATGAGATGGCACATAGGGCCTTTGGAGCACAGGTTTAAGAAAGATGGCCTGAGATGAAAGTAGAGATACAACCCTTTTTCTCTTTGATAGGGGATTTGTCCTAGATCTAATGACTAAAGAACCTGAGATGGATGACTGGAGAACATCTATCATTCAATACTTAACTGACCATTCTCTTCCCACTAGTAAGAAGATCAGACGATAGGTAACTAGGTTTGTTATGTGGGATAAAATTATGCTGAGGAAGACTCCAGATGGGCTTTTGTTGAAATGATTGGGTCTGGAAGATTCAATAAGGGTGATGGTTGAGTTACATGAAGGCATTTGTGGAGCACACCAAGCAGGGACAAAGATGAGATGGTTGCTAAGAAGATATGGCTACTTTTGGCCCAACATGGAGAAAGATTATAAAGCTTATGGGTGTGAAGAATGTCAAAGGTATGAACCTTTCTAACACACACCATCAGTGCCCTTCAATTTAGTGGTAAAACTATGGCCTTTCAGAGGGTGGGCCGTGGATTTTATCAAACAAATATACCCAACTTCTAGTAAAGGACACAGTTTCAAAATTATGGCGATTGATTACTTTACTAAGTTGGTTGAGGCTTCAGCTTTGAGGACCATTAATTCATCTACTATGAAGAGGTTCATTAAGACCAAAACTCTACATAGATATAGGGTACCTGAAACGATTTTACAAACAAAGGGCCATCGTTTATCTCAAAAGAAGTAGAAGAGTTTGCAACTAAGAGATCCCTATCTTTTTTCAAAAATAAGAATTAGTTGTGTAACTCACTCTACGTCAAACTTTAACAATCGGAACTGTCTATTATGTAAGTCTCCATTTATAGATTATCCTTGCAAAATTTTAATAGAAAACTTCATTTTAATCCTTAAAAAAAAAGAGTTTTAAACTATAACCCTGTCTAAGATTAAAATCCAATTTCGTCCCTGATACACTTAATCAAGTCATTTATTAATTATAATTTGATGATTTATTTCTCTTTTTCTTCCTATTTTTAATGTATTAATTAAATTTAAATTTAATTTTCATTTCACTTATCATAATATATTTTGCTGTCTAGATTTATGTAAACTATTTTTTCTTCTAAAGTATATTTCCGATATAATTTCTATGATCTTTGTTTAGGTACATTGATTCATTTGATATATTTCGGAATATCCATCGATACAAATATGTAGGTATATTAATTTAATACAATACATTTTGGCACAAAAATTTTGGTATTGACATTTAGGTACATTAATTAAATATAATATATTTCAGTACATGACACACCCCGACCTAAATCGAGGCATGCTGACTGTCATGTAAGGGTGATGTTGCCATGTGTATAGTGAGGAAGTGATAGTGATACAAATATGTGGGTAAAAAAAAAAAAAAAACCAAACTAGCTACTTTACACTAGGTAAGTATAGAAGTGCGAGTGAAGATGTTTAAAGCGCGGATAGACATCATCAGAGTGTAGATAACCTAAATGCAGTCCAGCAGGCTAAATACTAATTATACAAGACATGAGAGGAATCCCTACATTATTTGAAGTTTGTCAGAACCACCGTAGAATCCTCGTAAGCCACTAACACGAACTTTTACCTAGAACCTAGAGGGGTGCAAAACAGAACCTCACCGTAAAACTTGTATAATTTCCCAGAAAAATACTACATACGTATATAGAAATCATTCACGAAAGCAATGGAAACCAAGTATATGCCATGTCACTACCTCAGCAGTAAATATGTAAGCCAGGTGATATAAATCAATGTAAAAGTGATATGTCATCCGGAGTCACCTAATGTGACCTATACGGCTCTAAACCTGCACACGAGTCAGAACCACCTAATGTGGTCTGTACAACAAGCTGGGTGTAAATAAGTACGCTCAAGTGCTATGATCACGTGAAGGTTGTGTGACAAATCGCAGGTCACCTACGAGTCGGAACCACCTAATGTGGTCTGTACGACAGGTTGGCACCTGACATGAATCCAAGCTGAGCGTGCAGTGCGAGAGGTGAATGATCACCTGAAGGCTAGGCCCTGGCCACTGGCGAAACACTAACATCGAGGTGCAGGGCAATGAGCTCTACATGCATCAACTCAAAATCAACTACCATGCAACCATACCGTCAATATATAACTTACCTAGGCCTCCGCAGCATCATGTAATATTATGCAAAGCTATACTAATGCATATGCTACAATGTAAAGCAAACATGACATTAAATTTTAAACAAAATTCCATTTAAAAACAGTTTCTAAGAAATGCATATATATATATATATATATATATAAACCAAGAGTCCACTCACTGGTATGTAGTAGGGTTGTAAACCCCGAGTCTTGCCTGGCTACGCTCGTCCTCCGGAAACGTCTCACCTATATGTGAAACAACTATTTTAACGTTAATTTTAAGCACATAACCAAAACCGTGTAATAACTTCTCATACGTTGCTTAATTGGGATGTTTAAATATAACATCGTGGCCTAGTCAATGCTACGAGTATCCATATATTTTAAGAATAAGTTTCCGATGTCCTACGTGCCGTCTCGTGTCGGCCAAGGCACCGCCACACGCGCCGGCCACACACATGCACGTGCCTGGCACACGGACGGAATCCCTAACAGCGTTAAGGAATATTCGGTTAAATAATAGCATATTTTGTCTAAAAACTAACGATGGTACCTGACGCCATTAGTATATTTCGTCAAAGTTGACGGAATATTCTTTGTCTTTTCCGATGGTCCTTGCCGGAGCCACTGCCGGCCGCCGTCTATTATGCCGAAAACTGGAAAAATTTCAAACTATAATATCTTCTTCAAAACTCAACCAAATTCCATGAATTTTATATGGATTTAAGGCTCTCAACAAGGAGAACAAATCTTTACTCTTAGAGGTCCTAAAACCAATGGAAAATGGTTAGAAAGTCCCTCGAAATTCCGACAAAGTCTTCAACTCAGTGAACCCGCGTGTCCTGACGTCTAAAACACTTCAAAATGATTCCAAGTACTAAGGAAACTAGGGAAGCATCTTCTTAAGCCTCAAAACCAATTAAATCGCCCACGATCACGTCAGAGTCATTTTAACTCCTCACCGGAGTTTTTGAAATCCAAGGTTTTGGGGGTCAACTCACTTAGTAAGTGGTATCACGAGACTCTAGAGCTCGAAAGAAGTATGAATGGGAAACCCTCGAGGTCGATCTGTAAGATTTTGATGAAGTTTGGAAGTTGTAGAACTCAGTTGTACGGACGAGAAGGAAAGATCAAGAAGAGAGGAGGGTGAAAGGTTTACACGTGTGAATGTATGTGTGTGTAGTCATGGGTTGGCCAAAAGAAAAAGAAATCTCAGGCCCTCATAGGGCTACCGTGAGAGAAAGAAAAAGAGAGAGAGTTTTAGGGTCCAAAAGAAGTAATACTAACCCAAAAATCTGATTGGGCTCCAAGTTGTAGAAATTCAAGTGAATGGTGACTAAGAAGTGGTCATCCAAAGAATATCTTTCCACCTATTTACTAATTCGTTTACTCGAACTTTTTCGTTACGAATCCAATTTGGCCCCAACTCGTGACAACACGCTCGTGATAACGCATACAATTTAATTACATTAGCGAGAAAAATACTTCAACATTATATACGTACATCGACGTCACTAAGCCTCGAGGGCATAATCGTCATTTCCACACATCCGAGGATAAAATATGTATTAATTCGGGACGGGTCGTCACAGTACGTACATTTTGGTGCATACATTTCGATATAGAAATTTAGGTACATTAATTTAGTATAATACATTTCGGTATATACATTTAGGTTCATTATTAATATATTTCAGTACAAAATTTTCGGTACAAAGAAGTTAACTTTATATATTTCAGTCCAGTCATTTCTGTACACTTATTATTAATATATTTCAGTACAAACATTTTGGTACAAAGAAGTCAATTTTATGTATTTCGGTACAATCATTTCTTTACACTTATGTATTTACATATTTATGTATCACTAATTTCTTTTAATATTTTCTTATTTATATTAATTTATAATTGAAAGAACTAATATGTGCATATTAATAGAATTAAAATTTTAATGTGGAGACACTAAATAAAAATACACATTAATTAACAAAAATAGAATATAAATTTCAATAAAAGTACACTTCAAAGGATTAAATTGAATATGTAATCTAGCACCAATTTTTTTTTTAAAATTTTAATCTTTTGCAAGGACTAATGTTCAAAAGCCCCTAAATTTAATTCAATCTGAAATTAGCAAAATTTGGGAACAGGAAGTTTTATTTTTTATTTTTTTTTAAAATTAGAAATATGTTAGCATTAATGTATGTGAAGCTTTTGAAAAAAAAAAATAGCAAAATTCGGTTGTGTGAAATTACATTTATGCCCTATATTTCTTATTCATGTTATGTTTTAATTAAAAGGTTAAAATGGTAATTTCATAGGGTTTTGGTTGACAACGAGTGTTTTATTAATTAGTAGAGATTATTATTATTATTATTATTATTATTGTTGTTGTTGTTGTTGTTGTTGTTGTTGTTGTTGTTGTTGTAGGCCTAATTGACTTAACTATATTTAGTTGTTATTGTTATTATTATTATTATTATTGTTGTTGTTGTTGTTGTTGTTGTTGTTGTAGGCCTAATTGACTGAACTGTATTTATGACTAGTGTAATACCGTGCAAATTTAAATATATGAATTAGATATTCATAATTATGAATATGTGGAGAAAATAAAAAATAAATCGATTTATGATTATGAAAAATTGAATTGAGAACGTTTAAAGTTTTATTTCCAGGAATTTTTATAATTTACATCAGTTTTCCCTGTCGATAAGTGAAATGATGAAAATGCCCTAGTTGGTTAAATTGAAATATACGAGGACATATCCTATCCTCGCACATTTAATCGTTTTCTTGGCATATTTGGCTTTCAATTCTAGAAGGCTCCAACTTTTGAAACATGCAAAAACCGTTCTTGAAACAGAGTTATAACGAAGAAGTTATTAACGTTTGAAGTTAGGGATATTTTTGTAATTTTGGCTTTCAATTCTAGAAGGCTCCAGTTTTTCTAGAGCAGGGATGGCTGTAATGAAGCCATGTGTATGGCTGTGATGGGAAACAAAGGAGAAAAAGGTGAGATAGAAGAGGGATCGGAGGGAAGAGGGCGAAAGCAAGGAGGAGAAGAGTTCTTCCTGACCCGACCCGTGACAGCAATTTGGTGCCAAATTGCGGTGTTCCACGGCGGAATTTCCGCCATCCCTCACTTGGAAATACCTACCTAACCTCTCCTCTACCCTTTTCACCCAAAATTAGGAAAAGTTTAGTTGAAATTTGGTGGAAAACCCACCATGGGTGCCGCGGGTATCCTTGGCCGAAATCCATCAATTGTGAAATGTTTTCCTCCAATTACCACCATGACTAGACTTCCCTTGAGGCCTAGAACAAAGCCCAAACAACTGTAGGGGCGGTAAAGCACCGAAGGTGACGATTCGAGGCCACCCATTTATAGGGTTTTCGGCGGGTTTGAGGCAAATTGGAACCTTTCCAAGCCAAATTGGACTTGGCCACATGTATAAAGTTTGCTCTACTCTCTAAGATCTTCATTTCTATAACTTTTGAGAATTTTTAGAAATAGTTGAATTTTCCGGCGAATTGGGGCGGCTGACCGCCACCCGCAAAGCCGGGTGCGGCGGGACACGGCCAGGAAGTTGACTTTGTGTTTTTATGCAAATTTCATTATTTTAATCATGCTTTTGAGATCTAACTGCTGTGGTTTGAATATTAATACGTTTGTGGTATATGTTGGATTAAATGAATATATTCGGACTTGGTTTGAATTTTGGAAATGTGAACTAATTCGACTTGATCCCTATTTAGGGTACGCAAGTAGTCTAACGAGATGTTAGATGCAACCATAAAATATGTGAGGTTAAATAATCGAGAATTAATATTTAGATGGAATTTTGATGGAAATCAATTGAAAGTGTGATGGCATGTGTTGTTAAGTCAATGATGATTATTGAGCATATGTCAAGGCTTCTATATAAGGATTAGTGGTGAATGGTTATGAATTAGATAAATATTTTAATTTGATCTTCCATAAAATAAGTGAGATTGAATAATCGAGACAAAATCCTTGTTTGAGAGATTGACCTAAGGAATACTGAAAAATAAGAGTTTACCCTTATGTTTTGGTGAGTAAATTTTTTGGGCATAAATAGTTGTGTGGAATCATGAAACTTAACTAGAGATTTGTAATTGTAGATAGTTGAAAGAAACAAAATTTAATTTGGGCCTATCAACAAAATAAATACCTAAAAATAAATATCGTTACAACTAAAGAGGGAGAGGGCCGGCGACAACAGAAATAGATGTAATTTTGAGGTGTGTGTTGTATCACCCCATTGTAACTTTATTTATAGTAGTAGGATAGGTTAAATCCTTACCCTAATAGGATTACAACTTTAATAGTATAATATCTACTAAAGGGAATATTCCAATATATCCTCGATACACTAGGATTTACACAATCACATTCCTAATCTAATAGGACTACAACACTCCCATTGAGTGTGTAAATACTCAACCAAAAATTCGCATCAGGTCTTCAACAGTTGAGGTAGCACAGTTGATGAAGTCATTAGCACAACGGGCGAATGCGAGTCTCAAATTTAAAGAAAGTATGCATTGGTAATAAAACTCACAAAACCTCACTATGGTAAAACCTAAGGTAGGTAAAAACAAACAGACTAAGGAGAAAAGTGAGAAGTATGCATAATGTTCAAAACAAACATCAAACGAGACGAAAATAGTGAACTAAATGGAGTATGATCATCCCAGAATGGGCGCCTCATCAAAACCTTGTTAGGTAGCAAAAACCTATTGGGAAAAATGCTCCTAATCGTAGGAAAAATAGTACATTAAGATTAAGTGAGTTAGACATAACTTCCAAATAAGAGAACTACAAGCAATTCAACTCAGATAATTTACGCATACCGATTCCTTGGATAAGCTTCTAAAAAGTAGACTTGGGCAATGACTTGGTGAAGAGATCAGCCAAGTTGTCTTGGGAACAAATTTGCTTGACTTCAATGTTCTGATGCTGTTATTGCTGGTGAGAGTAAAAGAACTTCAGCGCTATATGCTTGGTGTTGTCTCTCTTGATGTATCCCTTCTTTAACTACTCGATACATGTTGCATTGTCTTCAAAGATCATCGTAAGAAGGTCAACGACAGAAGTAAGACCACTAGTGTTTCAAATATGTTTCATAACTGCTCTCAACCAAAAGCACTCATGTAAGGCTTCATGTAAGGTGAAAATCTCAGCATGGTTCAAAAAAGTCACAACTAGGGTTTGCTTGGTAGACCTCCAAGATATAGCGGTGTCTTTAATAGTAAAGACATAACCCGTTTGAGAACGTGCCCTATGTGGGTCAGACAGATAACTAACAAATGCTTAACCAATGAGGTGGGAATCAATCTGAGGACCAATGGGGGCAACGGCTCATCTCGAGGTTTATGGGTGTGGAACAAGCCTAAATTCGTCGTACCTTTGAGGTAGCGAAAAATATCTTTGACACCATTTTAGTGTCTGTGTGTAGGCGCGTTGCTATATCTAGCCAAAAGATTAACAGCAAAAGAGATGTCGGGTCTGGTACATTGAGCCAAGTACAATAAAACCCCAATTGCACTTAGGTATGGAACTTCAGGCTCCAAAATCTCTTCCTCATCCTCCTTGGGACGAAGGGATCTTGTTTCGCATCTAGAGTCCAAACGACCAGAAGACTATTCGAAGGCTTAGCTTTATCCTCAATAAAACATCGCAACACCTTTTGGGTGCAGTTTGATTGATGTACTAGGATTCCATACGAACAATGCCCAATCTCCAGGACAATAAAATATCGAGTTTTCCTAAGATCCTTCATCTCAAATTTCGATTTCAAGTGAACGGTAATTTCCTCAAGCTCTACTGGAGTTATGATGAGGTTAACGTCATTGACATAAACTGCAACGATCGCAAATCTGGAATATGCATTTTTGATGAACACATATGGACATAGTTCGTTGATCATATAACCCTGACTTGTCAAATATTCACTCATACGGTTATACCACATCCGCCTAGATTATTTCAATCTGTAGAGTAATTTCCTCAATCTAATTAAGAAGATCTTCCGTGGTTTAGAACTATTTGAACCAGTCAATGGAAGTCCTTCTGGAACTTTCATGTAGATTTCCGTATATAGATCCCAATAGAGATACGCGGTTACCACGTCCATAAACTTCATATTCAATTTTTCAGAAACTACCAAACTGATAAGGTAACAGAACGTTATGACGTCCATTATGTGGAATAAGTCTACTCGTAATCAATCCCAGGGTGTTGAGAGAAGCCTTGCGCTACAAGGCATGCTTTGTATCACACTATTTCATTCTTCTCATTACGCTTTCTCACAAAAACCCACTTGTGGTTCACGGGCTTCACATATGGTGGAGTAGAAGCTATAGGCCCAAACACCTTGTGTTTCGCAAACGAATCGAGTTCGACCTGGATTGCTTATTTTCAGTTTAACCAATCAGTTCTACGTCGATATTCATCAATGGAATGTGGTTCAATGTCATCACTAAGCATAATGTTAGTAACAACTGTATACGCGAATGCATCATCGAAAATCATCTCATTCCGATTCCAAATCTCATCCAATACTGTGTAATGGACCGAAATCTCATGATTCTTGGGAGGCCAATTTGTCTTATCTAAGACATCACCGTAATCTAGAATAATCTCATGTGATGGAACATATGAGTAAACGGTGGTTGGATTCAAACTAGAGTCACTAGTTTGTGTCATTTTCTTCTTCCGAGGTTGTGAATCCTTTGAACCAAGGGTTTTGCCATGCTTCAGGGTAGGAACAGATGATTGGCTAGCCGTCAGTGCATTGGACTGCGAGGGAGGTGTGGCCACCCCACCTTCAAGGACAGTCTGGCCTTCCAAGGTGGTGTTACGACATACATTAAGTATGTCAATCCTTGCAGGTGCGTTTGCAGTAGGTATATGTGATCTCATCACCTTAGATAAATCAGTAAAAGAATTTAACATGCTTTGAACAAAACTCTGAAGATTTAGAATACAACGCACTTCAGCTTCAGATTGGGCAATGCGACGAGAGTAATCTACAACAATTCACGGCGTTCTACAGGTACGTTAATTTTCTTATCTACCCTTAACGACGGGAAGACTGTCTCATCAAAGTGACAATCTGCAAAGCGTGCGATAAAGAGATTTCTTGTCAAGGGCTCTAAGTAGCAAATAATTGATGGTGAATCATAACCAACATAGATTCCCATTCTTCTTTGAGGACCCATCTTGGTACATAGTGGCGGTGCCATTGGCACATAGACTGCGCATCCAAACACACGTAAATACGAGACGTTAAGCTCGTATCTAGTAACCAACTGTAACAGTGAATGAGGTTGGGTAGCAGTAGGCCTTAGGCTGACCAACATAGCTGCATACAATATTGCATGGCCCCAGTAGATATTGATAATTCGGTTCACATAACCAACGTCCGAGCTATTGTTTGAATGCGCTTTATGAAAGCTTCTACCAGGCCATTTTGGGTGTGAACATGGGGTATATGTACAAGATGTTCAATTTCAATCCCAATAAACGTGCAATAATCGTCAAAAGTCTGCGACGTAAACTCTCCAACATTATCCAGTCGAATTGACTTAATCAGATAATCAGGATGGTGAGCCCTAAGCTTAATGATTTGAGCTAGGAGTTTCGCAACTGCAGCATTGTGTGTGGACAATAAGCATACATGTGACCAAAGCGTTGATACATCAACCAACACCATGAAGTATCTAAATGGTTCGTAAACTTAGGGAAGTCGTGAATAATCTTTGTACTTAAGGGTTGAATATTCAACTTCCCCAAGAAGCATGCTTTGCATGGTAGATGGTCGGGATGAGATTTTAGGTGATGCCCGTGTGATACTTTGACGATACGACGCATCATATCTCGTCTGAAATGTCCTATTTAATCATGCCAAAGCAGGAGAGTGCTCTGGAACCTAGGCATAGGGCCGACCACTTGTGGGCATCAACGAATCGAATGGTTATTATGTACAACCCACTCTGGAGAAGTTCCAGCTTTTTGTGAATACGTTTCTAGCCATATTCGTAAGAAGTGATACAAAGAAATTCAAAACCATTCTCTTTAGTGGTTTCAACATGATATTGATTATTTCAAATATCTCTAAAGCTCAGCAACGTTCTTTTGGAACATGGAGAATAGAGGGCATCTTTAATGCTTAATTTAGTACCAATAGACAACATTATACAGACCATTCTATATCTTTTGATCAAGTTGGATAGGCCTGAGAGAGGGTTGTAAGAGGTGCATTTTTAGGATGAAGTTAGTAAAATAGTGTTGCTCACACAAGATGGTGCGTGTGGTAGCACTATCACCCAAACAACTAACTTCTCGACTAGTCATACCTAGAAATAAATTAATTAAATCGGTCACATGCATAAATATAATTCCATTCATTCAATTAATCAATCAAGAAATAATATTCATAAAAATAATTATCCATATTTCAAAACAAACCAAAAACCAAACAAATAATTCCAAAGACTTGGAAAAATTGTCCAAAAATTTAAACCATAAACTTAGAAAAATAGGGGGTTCAACCACTAGGGGTGTAAAACACCCTAACATGTCCTAGAAAAGTAAAACTTTATTCTTCCATGGGACCAGATACCTCCTGAAAATCTGAAACCTCCATAGTTGTAGTAGCATCTTTAGGATGTTCCACATGTACAAAGTTAGTCTCACGATAGGAATGATACTTGGCAATAGCCTCAGGGGTAGCTCGGCATACGTCTGACTAATGATCCTTTAATCCACAGTGGTAACACATGTCCAGTTTAGTGGAAGCCGATTAAACGGGAGCTTTTCCCTTGTTCTTGTAGTTTAGAGCCTTAGAGGCAAGGGGTTGGCGCTTCTAGGTCAAATTTCCTCCCTTGGGTGAGCTTTTACTCTGTTGACCTTGGGCTTGTGGTGGGGCCTGCTACCATTTCCAAACCTATGACAGGGTTTCTGTCGATTGTGGCTACTAGAATTAGTCACATGCGCTTCAGGAGGAGCGTTCGAGCCAGTAAGTCGAGCTTGATAACTCTTCATCGAAAGATGGTTCTTCTTTTCAACGAGAAGCAAAATAGAGATCAAATTCGAAAATTTGGTGAACTTCTATGCTTTATATTGTAGTTACAGGATAATATTGGTGGCATTGAAAGTCAAATAGGTCTTCTCCATGAGGTCATCTTCGGTTAAGTCCTCTTCATAGAACTTAAGCAGTGATCAGATTCTACAAACTTCATAGTTGTATTCATTCATAGACTTAAAGTCTTGGAAGCGTAAACGCTGCCAGTCGTGTCTTGCTTTAGGCAAGTAAATGTTTTTCTGGTCATTGAAGCGATCGGCCAAACTAATATAGAGGGTGCGTAGGTCCTTCTCAACGAGGTACTCAGTCTACAGTGCATCATGGATGTGTCTTCAGAAAGATCATAGCAGTAACTTTCTACGCTTCGTCGATGATGCGAGAATTATACGCACACAAATTAAACCCTCTTTTTATCAATTGTAGTAAATATGTAAGTAGGGATCGTTCTTAACTGGGGATTAGGAGGGATTGCAAAATCACTTGGAAACTGACTCAAAAACGTAAAATAAAGTTTAAAACACTAAACTAGACTTAAAGAATGCAAAACAAAACACTTAAAACACTAAAACAAACCAAAAGACTCAAACAGCACCCAAAACACTCAAAACTGCCTTAAAAACCCTTTCTGGGCAGTTTTGAGCACTTTGGTGAATTTGGATGAATTTGTGTAACAAATTGAATCAAAACTCTTATAAACACAAACTAAGACACTTTCTAACTAAATTTGACAATAAAGTAAAGGGGGATTGAGTTTTGGACGAAATTAAACTAAATGCACAGATTGCAATTTAAAACAGAATGTAAATATGAATTTGATGGAATTGAATGGATGGGAAGCTAGCTAAGGGGTTCATCTCCACACATGTTATACTTGCATATAAAACGATTTCCAATTGCTTTTCAATAAACCATGAATTCTCAACGCCCCAAATTAACCGTGAATTGCACTAATTAACCCTTAGATTTTCCTAACGTTATTGAATTGGATGATTGCATACGACAACCCAAAACATTCTCCACAAGTTCCCTATATGAATTGCATAATAGAGATACAAGCAAGAATCATTAAGTTCTTTGAAAACCATAAGCATTGACGAAGCACTCGTTACTATGAATTGCATGAAACTTATGCCAAGAATTTACTTAACGCAATTGAGATCATCAACTTTTACTACTTGTGAATATAATTCCATAACGATTAGGTGAAATTTCCTTATATCCTAGCATCCAATTTATGCATGCTAATTAAGCGTGCACTCTCAACCAACACACACAAATCAATGTAATTCACATAGATAAGTAAATTGAATTCACAACTTATGAAACGCAATTAGAAGTAATCAAATCATATCGCAAGCATAAACATGTATTTCGAATCCCCCCTAGCCAAGGGGGGTTTTAGTTCCTCATACGTACAAAACAAAGAGAATTGAAATTAAACATTGAATTCAAAGGAAAAGAAACACCTAAACATTCCAACAACTCAAACTTGAATTGTATGAACGTTTAGGCCCTCTTCTCTTCCTCTTTGTTGCTGCACAAGGTCTAAGGATAGGTTTTGGGCTTTAGGTGTACGGAGGAATGGATGTGTGATGGTAGGGTAGTGTAATGGTGAAGGAAGGTTTGTATATATTCTGGAATGTGGAATGAAGGCACGGCAAGGATGGGATTGTTGCTGGAATTGGTGCTGGAATGGATGGATTTGCACGGCTCAAGGGTTGTTTTTGGTGTGAATGGCTGAATGAATGAATCCCCCCTTGTGGCTGCAATGGATGTTTATTTATAGGTGGATGAATGATTAAAAGAGGGAATATGACAACTAGGAGGTTGGTGGAAAGTTGGAAATGGGATGGGAGTGCATGTGGGTGAATATGTGGCTGCAATGATGAAATGGACAACCTGGAAAGCTGCAGCAAAGTGTGTGGAGGTGCTGGAATTGAATGGTTATGCACGGCAAAGGGATGTTTGGTGCTGGAAATGAATGTGAAAGCATGTGAATTAAAGCTAGGGTGAATGATGATGAATGCATGTGGATTAAAGAGTGAATGGTGGCTGCAATAATGAAATGGAATGCTGGAAAGGGTATGAAATGCACGGCAAGGGAGAATGAATATGTGGCTGCATGGTTGAATGATTAAAGGGTGCATGTGGGTTGGAAATGCATGTGGAGTGGCTTGTATGAAGGGGGAATAATGCACGGCAAAGAAGTGGAATGACAGCTAGGTTATGATGATGAATGCATGTGGATTAGGTTGGAAAGGTGTGTGGAATGGCTGGAATGAACATGGAATGCACGGCTAGGTTGGTTGAATGATTATGATTATGTTGGTGATGAAAGTGGAGTGGTTGGAATGCAAGGGGGAAGGTATGGTTATGGTTATGATAAGTGTATGGTGCGGCAAAGGGTGATAAGGGTCAGAAACTATGAAGGGTTGTCTAGAGAATCAATGAAAAATAATGGTGTGGCCTAGAATGGTAGAATAGAAACTTTGGTTTCCAATTTTTGAACTCTTTGTTCTTCATTTTCATTTCTTCATCTCTTTATTCAATCGTAGCCTCCTTTGGTCTTCAATTTCGTCCATCTACTTGGCTTTAAGCATATGCAATCCATTTAATGCCTCAAACTACTCCAAAATGCACTTTCTTGCTCCTTTAGCCCTTTGGACCTACAAACACACGAAAATAGCTTAAAGTACTAAAATTACTAAGTACTAGCAACATAAATGCAAGAAAACAAGCAAATTAAGGCGCATAAATATGCTCCTATCAGTCGACTAGGTCGTTGGTAGGTTCCTCGATGGTGGCTCGAAGACTCTTTGCAGTAAGATGGAGCGTCACGTCTTGAACCCACTTTAGGTAGTTTCTTCTAGATACTTCTAAAGCGATGAAATAAAACTTGTTCAAGTTCGACATGTCCCTAAAACAGAGGGTACAAAAAAAAACGTGGTTAGTCATATGGAAAACCATAGACATACATTATAGAACATTCGGGTTCTATAAACATGTATTGGTTTAATTTAAGCATGAAAGCTACAAGTTTCATGTGGTATGTTTTGAATGAAAACTTCTGGTTTCAAAGGCACTAAATTCGAAACTACTTGTTCGATTTTAGTTATGAACGTCTAGTTCATATATAGGTGTACCTGTAAGAACACAGAATACAATATACAACTAAGCGTAGTTGATTTATGGATTACTTCGGGAACCTAAGTGTGAGTGCGTCAGGACTACGAAAGATAGTCAACGGTCTAAAGAAAACAAATAATTTATTGAATCATTAATTGCCAAAAAGTGAGCTTCAGGCCAATAATTTTAGATTAATTATTAGATTAATGGACTGCGGGTCACTTTAATTAATTTAATAGATCGTAATCATTCAGGTTTGATCGTAGAAGAAAAATAATAACATTCGGGTTAATATTAGCAGGCGTGCTGAAAAATAGCTTTGGATTCGAAAAAGCAAAGCCCAATATTAGTCGGCTAGTTGCCGTGTACAGGGCAAGGCCCTTAAGGGGTTTAATAAGCCATATGTGGCTACAAAGGTAGCCCAATCATGGATGCAGGCCACGAGCTGGTTCTGGGAAGCAACCCAGCAGCTAGGCTGCTAGTTTTGGGCCTCAAAATGGAGCGGGCTGTTAGTTTCTTCGAAGTTCACAAACCATCGGCGTCGGGTTCGGTCTTAGTAATTATATTTGTAAGAATATAAGTACACTGAATTGGTACCAAACTGTACGGACACAAATACTTAAAAGAGACAACTAACTTGATTATAAATACGGTTCAGCCGTAGGAATGCCAAACTCTAAAATGTACTTGCGAATATCCAATCATAAAATAAACTTGGCTTACAATGTGCCGAGCCTGGTAACACCTTACTTCATCGAGAATGATGATGAGATGACCTCTTCCAACAAGGACTCGGATATCCTTGTTGACCGAGACTTGGATAGATGAGCAATCGGTCTTGAAACAATGTTGTTTATCCAAACTGAAGGTGCTTCTCGATCGGCTGATTCTACAGCTCTAATGTTGTTTATCCAAACTGAAGATGTTGCATGTTGCCTTCACAGTGCTGTTTATCCAAACTGAAGATATGTTGGTGAGAAAAAAGAAAATAAAAATATCAAGGTGTTTAAGAGGTTTGCACAAATTTAGTTGTGGGTTGAATTGGAGAAGTTTTGAATGATGCATCCCCCTCTCTATTTATAGTAGCGATATCCCAAATAACCAAACTAGAATTTCACTTGGACTGAAATTCCTCATCCTAATCCGATTTGGTCTCGACCAATCCTAACCTCTATAGGACTCTGAATCAAGCTCTTTAATCATTCAAATTCATCCCTTGAAGTTCGGCATCTCCTCTAACTCATAAGTTTTTAAACTCTAGAGAGTCCCTCTTGTATTGGGCTCCGACCATTTCGTATTGGGCTCCGACCATTTCATCTTTATCCAGGCAAAATCACATTCTGATAGGACTCGAGCAAACTCTACTGCGCTCGACCCATAGCAGAATATTCTTGATACTCCTAATTGGACCAAGAACCCTAGGCTCGGCCCAAAATATCATTGTGAACACGAAAGATTCCTTGAAATAAGAAACCAGAATAACGTGTACAAAATAATATTTTTGTGTTTATGATTTTGGGGTTACGATCTCTCTCTAATTTGGTCCTCTGATTCTATCTTCGTAGGGTGTAGGTTTGTGGATGAGTTGTTGATCCAAAGGGCCGTCGGGGCTTGATCTAAGGATGAACAGTTGATGAACGGATGAACATTTTCTTCAAGGGCCGTCGGGGCTTGATCTTGAATAATGGTCGTGTGGATTTCTTCAAGGGCTTTTGGGCTTGATCTTGAAGGTTGATGGATGAGCAGATCTTCAAAGGCTTTTGGGCTTAATCTTGAAGAACGATTGGATGTGTGGATTTGTTGAGGTTGTTGATCCAAAGGGCCGTTGGGGCTTGATCTTAGGATGAACAGTTGATGAACAATGAACACTTTCTTCAAGGACCGTCGGGGCTTGATCTTGAGTTGGTGGAAGTTCTTCAAGGGTCGTTGGGGCTTGATCTTGAAGGTTGATGGATGAGCGGATCTTCAAGGGCTTTTGGGCTTAATCTTGAAGAACGATTGGATGTGTGGATTTGTTGAGGTTGTTGATCCAAAGGGCCGTTGGGGGCTTATGCTTAGGATGAACGGATGAACACTTTCTTCAAGGGCCGTCGGGGCTTGATCTTGAAAGAGGATTTAACGAAGAACGAAGAGAGCTTTCTTGATCCTTCGGAATTCTTGGGAATTTGGATGGTTGGAAGCTTTGGAGTTTCAAAGCTTCAAGGATTTGGGGAATTCTCTTCTAATTTTGGAGTAGAGAAATGTATTTGTGAATTCCTTGATGCTTGATACCTTGATGGAGAAGCCTATTTATAGGCTTTGAGAATGAATCACCACCACAAAATATTTTTTTCCTTTCCAAGCACCATTGCCTAATTTTCCACTTAATGCAATATTGAAATTGAAGTGGTGTAACTTATGGCCTAATTTCCCACTTAATACCATTTTAAACTTGAAGTGGTCTAACTTATGGCCTAATTTCCCACTTAATGCAATATTGAAATTGAAGTGGTGTAACTTATGGCCTAATTTCCCACTTAATACCATTTTAAACTTGAAGTGGTCTAACTTATGGCCTAATTTCCCACTTAACACCATTTTAAACTTGAAATGTGTATGCTTTGTCATTACCCAAATGAGAAAAACTTGCTTTGATCCGTAATGGATTGAAGTGTGCTTGTCTTGTCATTGCCCAACATGAGAAGAAAAACTTGTTTTGATCCTCAATGGATTGAAATGTACTTGTCTTGTCATTGCCCAAAATGAGAAGAAAAACTTGTTTAATCCTTCAAGGGTATTTCTTCCTATTTTGTTGAGTCACACGCCATGTGTACAATTTGGACAACACGTGGCGTATGCCATGTATGCCTTGACACGTCAAAACTTTAATGCATTGGTAAACATTTGTTTTACTGAAATTTCGATGTCTACAATCATTTTGGGCCCAAATAGTAACCAAAGAAGTCGATGACACATCACCTTAGACGCCGCAGGAGCAACTGGCGTAGGATGCCACAACAAGTGTGGGAGGTGCAAGATCTTTCTCCCTCACATTCCTATTTAGTTGGAGGTGCAGCAAATCAAACATCAACATTATAATATCCACATATTCGAAAACCACATCTTATAAGACACAATTTATAAATTAAAAATTAATTATGGAAACAAAATTGTTCTTTATTTGGATAAATAAAGACTTACCCAATGGTTACTAGGGCTTAATTCATGGAGAAGGTTGTGGTGAGGAGTGTGGCAAGTTACCCAGTTGTTATTTGTCCTCTATGAATCTCTATATTAGCTTGTATCTTGTAAATCTCACACGTGATGAAATCAATAAGAACCTACCATAATTGATGTGGTTTTTCGTTAAAGTGAACACTACCGGGAGTTTTTCGTTAAAGTTCCCTATTTAAAAATTACCTCCTGCAAAAAATAATTCGAATTGGAAACAATCATCCATACACATCAATAAATGGACGGTTCGTTAGGAATATTACTTGATCCCTACACTATACATTTAAATAACTAAATGATCTCCGATTGAAATAATTTTTTCAAGAGGTAATCTTCATATGAAGACTAAAAAAATTAAACAGTTCCAATTATGAAAGTTGTACGATCAATATACATTATTTGCAATAGGAGAATGAACTCATCTTTCCAAAAGGGAATGCAAGTATTATATATTTTTTGATCCCCCTTATTGGTAAAAAAGGAAAAAAAAAAAAGAAGTAAACTGGAAGAACAAGCTCAACAACTATATATAATTTTTTTTTTTTATACAAAACCATTTAAGAGCTCAAGTTGGCCAAAAAAATAAGGAAAATTAATGAAAATGACTTGAAAACTTTGAGTTTTAACGATAAGGACAAAATAAAGGGTAAAATGAATAGTACCAGGGTTAACTTTTTAGTGTAAAAATATGGTTTTTCGTTAAAGTGAACAGTACCAGGACCTTTTCGTAAAAGTTCCCAAAAAAATATCATCAGATGTGTTGCTAATTGATTAAAAGTTGTGATACTCTTTTGGTCTTGGTTGCAAAGTAATTGTCTTTTTCCTGAAGTATTGAGTTTGAAATAGTGTTTTCCTCTAAAGGTTAATGTTATCAATAGTTTACATGTAAAACCCCCTTTTTATAAAAATAATTAAGGAAAAGAGCCTAACAAAACAAAATATCAACAAAAAAGCACTTAATGAAATTTTTTTTCAATACTATTATCGACACTAATGCATGCGAAAATAAATCAAATTTTATGATAGATTAATTATAAGAATTTTGTTCAAATTTAACTTTTTTAATGATACACAAATAAATAAACCCCAAATAAAGACTCGGTCCTTCCACATGTTCTTGAAGCTGCTTGTGCAGAGAGTGAGAACTGGCGGAGTAGCAGCCACGCCAGACAAATATCATTGTTACGACATACGACTCCTTCCTGTTCAATTTTCACTGCTAATTTTACTTTGTTTATGATTTCGATGTAATTAAGACTTACAAATAATTAAGAAAATAAACAATTCTTGCAGTCACCTCAGACGATAGATGCAAATATTTTCCTTGTAGATAATGATCTCAAATAGGAATGTGCTATCCGCGTACTTTTTTTTCCTTCTTACATATAATTTTAATGGTCATCGGATCGAATGAATATTAATGAGACTTTTTCGACTCTTTAATTTTAAAATTATGCCATCTCTTTGAAAATTATATTGCAGTTGGGCATGATTAAAGAAGACGACCACCAAATTTATATTTCAAGTGGGAGTTTTGGGTGGGTGTTCATGATGGTCGGTGTGATGTTGTTGTTGGTTAGAGGGCATCAAGTGAGTGATCTTGGTAGTGGCAGTGGCGGACGTTTGGATGCATGTGGGATGATGTTTTGGTCGAAAATTGCTGAGTTGCCGATCGCCGGTTGCCGTTTGAATGCAGGTTGTGGTGATCTTGATCTTCTCCAAAAACCCAAAGTATTCATATTAGGCTTGAATCCAGAAGTACATATAAAATAATAAAAAGTTTGAGCAAAAATTTATGGCGGACTGAGAAGATGACAGTTTCAGCAATGTTCAGAACTTTCTGACTTTTCAGATACCGACTCCCACCGTTGTGAAAGCTCGAGATTTTTCAATGTGATCGGTACATTAGGTAGTATAATATATATCATTATACAAATGGTGTGTTATATGAGCTAAAAATTTAATAACTTAGAAAATAAAATTTCTCACCACTCTTAGACCATCTCCAATGGTTGGGCTAAAAGTCAAATTTTTTAACCCGAAAAATTTAGCTTTTAGCCCAAAAACAGTTTTTCTACTCCAACAGTTCTACCCTAAAATTTTAGCCCGGAATTATTAAAGAATGAACTTAAGCTATTTTTTTTGTTAAATTAATTTTTTTAAAAATAAATATGTAGACTATCGTAAATTAATTTTATGAACATTTTAATCTAAAAAAATTTAAATTCCTATAAATATTGGGTAGAGTCCACCCCGATTTCTGGGCTAAATTTCGGGTGGAATTTGGCATTGGTTTAGCATTTAGCATTTAGCTCAAAATTTCCCCTTGGGTTGGAGTGGGTTTGAGGGGAAATTTTGGGGGGTAATTTGGCTTTTAACCTACCATTGAAGTTGGTCTTATTAAAACAAGTGGTGTATCACTTATATTCCAGTCACAATTAAAAATTTCTCATAAGTAGCTTTTAATGTAAAGAAAACGAGCAACGTGCCACTCTATTATTGGTTTGGTATTCCGGGTCTGCTTGGGTTCCGGGTAGTTTAAAAAATTTATCTTCCAAGTGGCGAGAAATTTTTTCTTATGCTCATAACTTTAGTGGTATACCATGTGTTATTGTATAAGTAGTAAGAAATTTAATTTTTTAACACAAAAATCTCATCATTTGTATAGAGACACATTTTGTATTATTTCGTGTTTTGAACACATTAAAAAATCTTTCCAAAGTGGCATGGAGTCGTGAAGATTTAGCTTAAAAAATTGGCTTAAAAATTTGGTTTAAAATTTTGATTTACAAAATTTGATTTAAAAAATTGATCTCCTTAAAATTACCCATTGAAAAAAATTGACGAATCTACAATTAATATGTTTGAAACTAGCTTTGACCTTTCAAGTTTTATAGATCTATAAAACGAAGCATCAGTTAGCATTCATAATACTCATAGTGAAATAGATACTTTGGGGAAAAAAAAAAAAGTGAAATAGTTGGAAACCTCTCTTAAAAACATTTTGCTAGCTAGCTTAGCTCAACCATTTGAGAACTCCCAAAGAGCGCAATATCAATATGCCACTTTGGATTTGGGCAACAATTGGGGTGCTTGCCCTTGTTCGCATCGTGCAAGCATGCATATCAAAAACCAAGAACAAGAACAAGAACAAGATGTTACCTCCTGGTCCGAGAGGGTTTCCTATTTTTGGCAGCCTCCATTTGTTAGGGAAGTTCCCTACCATGGATCTTCGTCAACTAGCCCAGAAATACGGTGACATCATGTACTTGAGGTTAGGCCTCCAGCATACCGTCGTTGTCTCTTCCGCACGAGCGGCCGAGCTGTTCCTCAAAACACACGACCTTAATTTCGCAAGTAGACCACCTAATGAAGGTGCAAAGCACCTCATCTTTGAGCAAAAAAGCTTGAGCTTTGCTGACTATGGGTCGTATTGGACGAACATGCGAAAGATTTGCATGCCCGAATTACTTAGCAACCAAAAGATCAACTCTTTCAAGTCCATGAGGAGAGAAGAGGTTGCTCTCTTGATAAAATCTGTTCAAGAGGACGCCAATAATCGACGCATTTCTAATCTCACTAACAAGGTCATGTCGCTCGGGATTGACATGACCTGCCGGATGGTATTTGGGAAGAAGTACAAGGACGAGGAGTTTGGCGGGAGGGGTATCGTGTCTGTGATGAAAGAGGGTTTGAAACTAGCAGCAGCACCTAACTTGGGAGATTTCTTTCCTTGAATTGCACCGCTTGACCTGCAAGGGCTCACTAAAAAAATGAAGGCTGTTAACAATGTGTTTGATGATTTTTACGAGAAGATTATTGACGAGCATCTTCAATCCAAGGATACAGAAAGAACGAAGGACTTTAATGATGCCATCCTGGCCTACATGGGGTCTGAAGAATCGGACTACCGAATCGAACGCTTGAATATCAAAGCCATGATGTCGGTAAGTTTACGTATCATCATTTTACATATTTATCTTTTCAATCTTGCTTTACTTCAAATTAAAACGAAATTGTTTCTTGTTAGACAATTTAGCATGACGTGGTCTCAGATTGTGCTTGTGAACCATAAGGTCAACAGTTGTTTGACTATACAAGATTGATTATTGACAATACAAATTTATGATTTCTCATGTACATTAAATTGTCATCTATGTACATATGTCACCCTACTATATATACTTCATCTAGCAATGGAAAATTTATTAGCAGGACATGTTAGTGGCCTCAGCGGACACATCATCAACAACTGTCTTGTGGGCGCTCTCGGAACTCATGAGGCATCCACAGGTTATGAAGAAAGTCCAAAAGGAGATAGAAAATGTTGTAGGTCTGAATAGAATGGTGGAGGAATCAGACACGGAGAAATTGGAGTATTTGGATATGGTAGTGAAGGAAACCATGAGGCTACATCCTGTGTTACCATTGTTGCTTCCTCATGCAGCCATCGAAGATTGCACTGTCGATGGCTACCACATACCGAAAAAAGCCAAGCATTATCGTAAACGTGTGGGCAATCGTGAGAGACCCAAGTGCTTGGGAAGATGCAGAGAAGTTCGTACCAGAGAGGTTTGAGGATAGCAATGTTGATGTTAGAGGACACCACTTTCAGATTCTACCGTTTGGCCCTGGCAGAAGACGTTGCGTTGGAATGCAGTTAGGGATTACTGTGGTACACTTTGTGTTGGCTCAGCTTGTGCATTGTTTTGATTGGGAACTTCCAGATAACATGTTGCCAAATGAGTTGGATATGACTGAGGAGTTTGGTCTTCCAGTTTCAAGGGCCAAGAATCTGCTCGCTATTCCTTCATATCGCCTTCAGAATTGATCATGGATGTTGCGGACTAGCTATCTTTTCTGTTTTTTTTATTTTTTTTTTATTTTTTTTTATTTCTTTATTTTTTTATTTTTTTTATTTTTTTTTTGTCCTACTGTCATAATGGTGAAAACTAAATAAATTGGTGTCAAATTTTCGATAACGAAAAGTCAAGTGTGTAACAACCTTATCAAGATGCTACTCTAGCTCTTATGAACAGAAGTTGGTTTTTCACACACCTTTAACATTTTCAACATCTCTCTATTTTTCGATCATTCAATTAATTAAATTAAACAAAAACAACGAACATGATTAAATAGGAGTGAATGGAAGAGAAAAATGGCTCCTTACAAAAATACCAAAGATGTGCCATTACTATTCTAATTCACTTTTTGGAAAACTTCATTTTAATCCCTAAAAAAGATTATGTTTTTAATAGTACCGTATGTAAGATGAAAAATTAAAAATAGTCATTTGACTCGTGTCCATGTCAGCTTATATACTGCATGTCAGATTTAATTACTTTTTATGAATTTACTGCATTTTTTGTTTGACTATATTACCCCTTTTAAGGGATTCAAACACAAAAAATTGAAAAGCATTTTGTAAAGGGACTTTTAGAGATAAGGGCTTGTCAAAGATGATTTTTAGAATATAACATGGAAGGTTTTCAATGTCTAAAAAAGATCCTTCATTTTAATGCACCATGACAAGTCACTTATAATAAAACCACAAGTTTTACTACTATTTACAAAAATGTCATCCTTACTGTCTACAATATAACCTCCACCATCAAAATTTGAAAAATGTAACTATTACGTCATTATTACTCATAAAAGTAACCTCCATCTCCATTGTCTGAAAAATACCATCTTTCCTGTCTATAAATACCTACTTTTTGTTTTTTTTTTTGTTTTTTTTTTTTTTGGGTATATTTATTCAAATTTTATATTGTGTGAAGAATGCACTAATTTATGTCTGATAGTTTCGGTACGGTCAATTAAGTACGTTATATAGTTTAGGTTCGATAGATTCGGTACGGTCAATTTGGTACGATTTTTATTTTTTATGTTTTAGTTCACTAGGTATGATAGATTAGGTTCAATAAATTAGGTATGTTATAAAGTTCAGGTCCTATCAATTCGGTACGGTTAATTAGGTTGTGATTTCACTTTCCATTTTCTCTATTTGTGTTGTTTTTTTTTTCATTTATTTCTAGATTCACCATCAATTTGGCATCTAAAAGCCCTTTTTTTTTTTCTGTTTTTTTCTTCTGAATACAACAAGATTTTTGGTTTTTGAATTTCCTGGCTTTTTTGTTTGATCATGGTTTCTAAGTTATCTGGGTTCTTTGATTGGAATAACACATAGAGGTTTATGGTAATGACCATAATGTTATTGTTGTAACGAACATGTTAATTATGGATCTAGTTAAGTAAGCATTCTTGGAAAATTAATTATATATTTGTTTCTCTAATTGGTTTTAAGAGAGTAATAAGGGTAAATAGGGAAACTAAAAATGCAACAAAATATAAAAAAAAAAAATATATATATATATAGACACACACACACATATTGAATGTGACATGGAATTCTATAATCTGACATGGAGGACTATTTTTAATTTTTAATCTTACGTACAATGTTATTGAAAAAATAATCTTATTTAGGGATTAAAATGAAGTTTTCTATTTTGTAAACCATGTATAAGGCCTAACAAATCAATAATGCAAAAATTATTGGACCTAATGAACGAAAACATAAAAAATACAAACCGTACCAAATTGACTAGACCTAATGGACTAAAACATAAAAAATACAAACTATACCAAATTGACCACACCAAATGTATCGGACCTAATGAACTAAAACATAAAAAATACAAACCGTACCAAATTGATCATACCGAATCTAGCAAACCTAGTGAACTAAAACATAAAAAATACAAATCGTACCAAATTGAACCATTAAAGCGATGCTAATCCCCGGTCCAATCTTTGTTGTATAAATCCTTCCTCTCCTGATTTTCTACGTAAAGGGATAACCCGTGAAGCCTAGATCAATTAGACCATCAAGGGTTACAAAATCCCTAAAGTCTGTCATGCTTGCCTTGGTCTTCAGGTTCCCTCCCTCTTTCTCATGCCCATCCAAGATAGAAATTTCTTTGTAACCGTAACACAAGTGGTGCACCACGTGTTATTATTTAAATGGTAGGAAATTTTATTTTTTAAATAGAAGAATCTCACCACCTATATAGAGACACGTGGTGTTCTATCCCATATTTCCGGCACATTGAAAAATCTTTTGTCCAAGATATCCTTGAACTCTCCAATAACAAGACGTGGGTTATTTGCTTCCTGAATCCTGCTGCCAAGAATTCTCCATTGGTCACGCCCTTTCTTCTCATCTGTACTCGCAGACACTGCAAATAATCTCCAGGTTTGTTGTTTTTGTCCATCCATGATATGAGCTTCAATATGGAAGTTACCCAAAATTAATGAATTAGAACGTGTATAATAATAAATTTAAAGTTTAATGTGAAGGCATTAAATCGTTAAATATTAAAACAAAAATATAATATAAATTTGAATTAAGTATACATTAAAGGTCTAAAATTGATATGTAATTGCCACTTAGTACTACGGTCTAGTAGTATTCCTCTTCATTGGTAAGTGAGAAGTCTTAGGTTCGATTCTCTCCAAATTCGGATTTGAACCACATTATTGCTAGCCCATTGTGAGACTTAGCCCACTCCCCACCCCCTTACTGTAGATAATATCGTTTGTTTAAAAAAAAAATCTCGATATGTAATCAAACACCAGATTTTATTAAATTTAATCTTCTTCAAGGATTAAAGTTCAAAAACCCATTTAATTCTTATGATTTAGAACATCTCTAAAGGAGATGTCATGCCACATAGGAATTGACATTTTGGTTGAAAAAATCATTAAATTTTTTTACTGTTATTTCTGATATGAACTTTTTTGACATCTCATTTGAAGATGCTTTTAAGATGTATTATGATTTTTTACTGTTATTTCTGTTTTTTATTTTTTATTTTATTTTTATTACTGTCTTACATTTGTTTTCTTCACTTGATGTTGATGAGGAGAACAAATAATGGTGAACATTAAATAAATTTGTGTCAAATTGTCAATAACGAAAAGTCGAGTATGTAACACCCTTATCAAGACGCTACTCCAGCTCTTATGAACGGAAGTTGGTTTTTCACACACCTTTAACATTTTCAATACCTCTCTATTTTTTGATCATCCAATTGAATAAATCAAACAAAAACAACAAACATGATTAAATAGGAGTGAATAGAAGAAAAAAAAAGGCTCCTTACAAAAATACCAAAGATGTGCCATTACTATTCTAATTCACTTTATAGAAAACTTCATTTTAATCCCTAAAAAAGATCATGTTTTTAATAGTCCCGTATGTAAAATGAAAAACTAAAAATAGTCATTTGACTCGTGTCCACGTTAGCTTATATACTGCATGTCAGATTTAATTACTTTTTATGAATTTACTGCATTTTTTTCCCATTTCTAGTGAGGGATGGGAAGAGGCCACATTAACCCAAATGGTTTCTTCCTTTTTGCCTTAACCTACTGACAAATCAAGCACCTGCTTACATACTTAGCAATTTCTCTTTTCATGCCAGGCCAGTAGTAGAAGGGTTGAATGGTATGATACATGAATTAGAAAAGATTTTAGGCTTTAGTAAATCACGAATGTCTCCTAAAATTTAGGATGAATTTATCTAAAGTTCACATGGAGTCTGTTGAACTCTATTAAACTTAAAGAATTGATAACTCTTTTTAAATCATTCAAATTCTCAATTGAATACACTCAAGTTACTAAGATTATTACCACTTGCTTTTGGAAAAAAAATACTACTTGCCAAACAGAAGTCCAGCCATCAACCGCCATATCATGTAGTTTTCAAATATGGTCTAAAAAATGGTCTCCCTAGCATTTTCCTTACAGAATCTCTTAATTATTTAACAGAATAAACTCCTTTCAAACACATGTTTTTCTTCATTGGGAACCTCCTCCTGTGAGTTCGGTAAAACTTAATGTTGATTGGTGTCGCAAGGGGATGGTTAATATCATTGGTGTTGGCCATGTCATCAGAAACTCGTCGCATGGGTATGTAATTTTTATACTAATCTTAGTCGAGGTGAGATTCTAAGTACTGAAGTTTAGGTTTTTAGGGTGTTTTTATTGGACTGCAATGGAATAATGGAATTAAGAAGATTACGGTGGAATTGAATTTTGCACTTGAAGTACAATAAATGTTAAATGTAAAAGTGGATAATCATACTCTAAAAAGTTAATATTGAGTTATTGTGCTCTTATGCAACAGTTGCAGACCATATAATTTTAAGAAAATTTGACAATAAGAAATTTTTTATTTTATTTTATTTTTTGTGATTTTAGAAATTTAGGAAGTATACTGAAATTGATTGAAGCGCCACTCCAACTGTGCGGGCGATCTTTGGCAGCTGTCAAAAGACGAAAGCCAAATTTTCTATGAAGTTAGTCAACTAACCTTAAAGTCTACTTAATTTATTTAGGACCTTGACTTTCTTCCAATTCTTTTATTTTCTCAATCAACAAACAAGTAGTTAGGGCGTTTAACATGATTTATTTTTTAAAAGAAAATTAATGAAAAACGTTTGAAAATTTTAAATGTTAATAAAAAAATTAGGTAATAACTTTATTTAATAGTTAATACAAAACTCAATATTAAACCAATCCAATTAAAATACACAAACACTAAATTTTCGATTTTACCCCTACTTTTTCCGTTTAATCTCTCTTCCTTCTTTCTTCCATTCTGTATCCCCCATTCCTTCGTGAAACCTCCGTCTTATTTTCTCTCTCCCATGTGAAAGTCTTATTTTGTACTTGTAATCCTATGAGCTTCTGCCACCTAGTATCCTCTTAACTCAAGGACTTTTGAATTGGGAGGTGATATATATGCAGACAAAAAAAATTGGGAGGTGTGATGCCATGCCAGATGTCTTATATCAGTTACATGTCTTCACCACTTAGCCTATGCCTTTTATTCAAGTGTTTAACACCATTAATTCTTTTAAAATTTATTATAAATTCATGAGACTTTTGAAAAATATTTTGTAAAGTACTACAAACTCATAATCATTTGAGTTTGCATTTCATACTATCAAATTGCTAAGATACTAAAGAGGAAATTCTAATATTTTTATATGTTCTATGCTAAATAATAAACCCAAATTCGTAATACAAGTATAGTTTTTTAAGCGTAAATAGACACTTATTTATAACATTTGATAATTTTACTTAAACTGAGGAAAGGAAAATTACGAACTTGAACAGTGGCTTGTATTTCTGAAATTAAACCAAAATAACCCACCATATTTCTAATACTACACCAAAATAACTCACATTATTTCTGGAACTACAACAAAATAACCCATATTATTTCTGAAACTACAACAAAGTAACCCACATTATTTCTAAAACTGAAACAAAATAACCCACACTATTTTTGAAACTGAACCAAAATACTCAGTATTTCTAAAACTAAACCAAAATAACCCACACTATTTCTGGAACTATAGCAAAATAAGCCACACTATTTCTGGAACTATAGCAAAATAACCTACACTATTTCTGAAACTAAACCAAAATAATCCACACTATTTTTGGAACTATAGAAAAATAATCGACACTATTTCTGAAACGACAGCAAAAAACCCACACTATTTCTGAACCTGAACCAAAATAACCACACTATTTTTGGAACTATAGCAAAATAACTCACACTATTTATGAAACTACGACAAAATTACTCACACTATTTCTAACACTGAACCAAAATAACCCACACTATTTCTAGAACTACAACAAAATAATTCACATCATTTCTGAAACTGAACCAAAATACTATGGATTACCACTAATTTAATTACAATACTATCGATGATAAAGCCGATTCCAATATGTTACAAACTTATGGTAGTCTTAATAAATGAACCAACGTTCATAACACGATTAGGCTAAGAATACTACAAGGAGAAATGTTTATTAGTACTGAAATACTAAACACATGGTGTGCTACTTCATGTGTTATAATCAAAATGGATGAAATTATACGGTATTCTAAATATCCAAAAAAAAAAAAAAAAGGCTTTACCAAACAATCACATTAAAAAGCATATAGCTAATTTGCACACATCAATTTATCAATGTTATAAAAAAAGGGCCTAGGCGCCTTGGAACTAAGGCGATTTTGTGCAAAATGGTTGGAAAAATCGGGGTGGCCTGATGTCACATCCCGGCTCGGGCCCCCACCACATCTCGAGCTCGACTCCACCATGATATTGTCCGCTTTGGGCCCCTACCAAACCCTCACGGTTTTGTTTCTGGGAACTCACACAAGAACTTCCTAGTGGGTCACCCATCCTGCGATTGCTCTCGCTCACTACTCGCTTAACTTTGGAGTTCCGATGGAACCCGAAACCAATGAGCTCCCAAAAGGCCTCGTGCTAGGTAGGGATGAGAATATACATATAAAGATCACTCTCATGGACGATGTGGGATCTTACACTCTAGGCGGGCTAGGCGCCTGGGTGGTTTATTTATTTATTTATTTTTATTTTTTTTGGGGGGGGGGTGGAATTTGTTTAAAGTCTAAGTTCTAATTATACCTTGAAATTTTGTCAATTTTATAGAATAGGTGTGTTGTGTATCAACTTAAATTCCGGAATGCTAAAGATAAGTATCTTACATTATTAAATTTCCTTATTTTCCTCTTATTTTCCATTTTATATTGTTTTAAATTGTGAACTTGTTGTACATGTGTCATCTTACAGTACTCTTCACTATGGTTATATGTCATATATGCTTAATGTGTTTTTAAATTTTGGACTTGTTGAATACTCTTTTTGCATTTTATCATTTTTTTATTATCTTATCCATGGATTTCATACAAGTATAATTTTTTGTAAGTATCAATATGCACTTATTTACAAGATATATAAGAAATTTACCTAAATCCGTCTAGGCGCTAGCCTGCCTAGCGTTTTTTAGAATCTTGCAATTTATAGAAAATCTGCACCAAACGAGAAATTTTTCTAGGTGACGGGTACTTTTGCTGATGTGGAGTACCACCTATTGATATCTGACACATAATAGTTTCAGAATATAATTTAAATTATTTAATTAAAGAGCTATCTCGCATTGAACCGTGTGCGCCACCCCCACCAATTCCTCCATTCCTCCATTTCCCATCATCTCTTCATGTTTTTTTTTTTTTTTTTCTCTCTTCTTTTATTATGCCGGAAAAGAGGAGCATTAGAGATTACCATGTTGCAGTACGCACTTTCATGATTTTCTTAGCTGAGATAAAATTTGTGAATTTAATTGTTTTTGTTGGGGTTTGATTTGGTTTTTTGGTTAATTGGTGGTGAATTTTATGGGTTTTGCTCGATTTTGGCTCCGTTGCCTATTGGGTTCACCGTGTTCTTGGTGCACTTGGCCACCATACCCATCATCTGAACTAACATCAACCCAGCCGGGAGTCTTGGGGCTGCCATCTTCTTTTGTACCCGTCTTTGTCGACATCGGAGAAATTCCCAAATCCTCATCATAGTGGTTCGGATCTGTTTGGTACGGCGCGGTGACGCTGGGGTCAGTGCGGTCCTCGAGGAAGTTGAGATCCTCGTCGTCGTTGTAGATCGGAAAGGAGTCGCCATTGGGGATTGGGATTGGCCGCCGGGGGGTCTTTAAGCCTTCATTAAGTTTTTTGCTATTATTTTTCTGTTTTAATTTTATTTAATTGATTTTTATTAAACAAATTAATCTATGTGGCTTTAGTGGGATGGCATCATTTAATTGGAGGGAACTCCAACTCAGCAAGAATGCCCGTCCCCTAGAAACATTTCTCACACCAAACAATCCTCCATTTAATTCACCAAGGGTTGGGTTTTCTTTCGGATGAGATAATTTTGGAAACTTATTTTTATTCGTGTCGGCCTATGTAATCTAGCCTGTGTAGCATTTAGGGTTCCTATCCTTATGGTTAACTTTGAGGTGTTTTTTATTAAAGAGAACTATATGATGGTTTTTAATTAAAGGGTTAATCTCTGTTTACTATCTTGAAGTTTCATGGTTTTCAACATTTGGTACATGAAGTTTTTTTTTCATCCCAGAGTCATACCCCAAGTCTTAATTTTGGCATAGTTTCATACATCCGTTAACTTTTCCGTTAGAACTTTTGTTAACTGATGACGTGGCGCTTAAGTGGACAATAAATGAACGCCACGTGTCAATATAGCCCATTTTAATATTAAAAAATTAAAAAAATAAAAATAAAAAATAACCCAACTGTCTTCTCCCCCAACCCCCTCCCTTCCTTCTTCCTTCTACAACCCGTACCCTCTCCCTAAGCCTTACTTCCCCACCAGTCTCCCTCAACCTTCCCCCACCTTCCTTCATCTCTCTGTAATTTCTTCCCCATCCCTCTGTCTCTCTCTCTCAAATCGCTACTTTCATCTTCGCCTCCACCATTTCTGCAAATCAAAGGTGCAGAAGGTACAGTAAATGCAAGTCAAAACCCTAATTCCATGGATACTAAGAAATCAACACTCAGATCTCATTCTTTATACTAAAACAAAATCGATTCATCGAGAAGTTCTTCCTAACAGTGTTCCAGTTCAGATTCTCAAAATTAAATAAAATTGCAAAAAAAAAAAAAAAAAAAAAAAAAAAAAAAAAAGGGGAAAGATAATTGAAATTTCTTTTCTTTCTCGTTTCTTTGATTTTTTGAGTAGCCAAACAAAGTATAAGGCTTTGATTTTATGAAATTTGAAACCAAAAAATTTGTTCAAAAAAATAAAAGAAGTGAGAGAATGAGGGGATAAGATGCTACCATCGTAACGCTTGGCTTGCTTGGCGAGCTTCGCGGTGTAGATGTAGTTCTCTCTCTCTTTGGGGGAAGCCATGGCCGATCTCACTCTCTTACTACGTCCTCTCTTTCTCTCTCTACTCTATGTGAGCTCTGAAGTTTCCTCTCTCTCTCTCCCTCTCTCTCCTTCTCCCCCAACCCCCTTTCTTCCTTCTTCCCTCTGCAGCCTTCCTTCACCACCAGTCTCCCCCAACCTTCCCCCAGCTTCCTTCTTCCGTCTGTAATTTCTTCCCCATCCCCCTCTTTCTCTCTAAAATCCCTACAAGCCTAACCCATGTGGATATTTCTCCTTCTACCACAATTTCTTCCCCATTCCCCTTTTTCTCTCTAAAATCACTCTTTGCAACATGCAATCTGCCATCTCCCCTAACACACTCAAATTATAATTTGTAAAACCCTAATTTCTACCCATTCCTCTCTCTCTGCTGCTCCAGAAAAAAAAAATCCTAATTTCCATTGGCGAAGGGACAAGAAGAATCGGGGTTGCAGAGGAATCGAAGATCGAAGCTGGTGAGGCGTAGATGCATGTCGCAGGAGTGAGCTTGGATCTGAATTGGTTCTTGCACTTCATATTGCAGGTTGCCCACAGAGAGAGGGTGGTGAAGGAAGGTGGGAAGGGCTTCACGACAGGGGTTTTAGTCTTCTGCTTCTTGTTGCGGGGGTCGCCGGCGATCGAAACGACATCGTAGAAGACGGAAGGGAGGGGGTTGGGTGCGGGTTGCAGAGGGTTTGGGGAGAAGGCGGGTGGGGTATTTTTTTTTTTTTTTTTTGTTTTGTTTTGTTTTTATATTTTTAAAAATTTTTAATATTAAAATGGGCTCGTATTGACATATGGTGCTTATTTATTGTCCACGTAAGCGCCACGTCATCTGTTAACAAAAGTTCTAATGGAAAACTTAACGGATGTATGAAACTGATTCAAAATTAAGACTTGAGGTATGACTCTGGGATGAAAAAAATTTCATGTATCAAATGTTGAAAATCACAAAACTTCAAGATAGTAAACGGAGATTAATCCTTAATTAAAATAATCTTGATCCAAACCTTTTTAATTAAAGCTTCATTGTTTTTAATGGAATTACGGCTAGGCATTAGGCTCACCAGCTTTATAGTTTTGAAGTCTAAGAAAAACTAGGCCGGGTCGAGCTGGCTATAATGCAAAAAATGTAAGGCCCTTGCTTAGCTCATGGGTCTTAAAAATTCAGGACAATACGCAAGCCACCCAGCTCGGCCCAATTTTTAACTCTTTAATTATTTTTATAAAATAGAAAATTGTTGAGAATTAAATTTAAGATCTTTTACTTTTCTTAGTTGTCAATTACGATTTCAAATAAGATATGTGTTGGTTAATATAGCCAATTAAATTATATTGAGGCATTTTGTGATAGAACCGAGGCATTTTGTGAGAGAACCGAGGTCTTTTGTTAGTCAAATAGGGTTACCCCACTCTAACTAGCACCAAAACCTTTTGTGATAGAACTCTATAACTGACCAATTGGGCAGATGGTAATTACCAAGTTGGAGACAGTATCGATGTTGTTAGAGTGGGCCCCCCCCGGGCCCGTCGATCTAAAAATTTCAATATGGTATCAGAGCCTTGGGTACGGGCACGTGCAAGCCAAAGGCTTGTCACCAAGAAGTGTGAGCTTGGAAACAAGTCTGGACTCTTAACATAGAGCGGGCCTTTAGGTTCTTAAAAAGCTCCTCCCGGAAGGATTGAAAATAAGTTTGGACTCTGTTCGAGTCGACATCTGAATTTTAATTACCGATGTGTGGAACTTCATGTGTGAACCACCAAATAGGGTTCCATGTGAGGGGGCGTGTTAGCTATCCCCACGGGGGAAAGAAAACTAATGAGTTTAAATAGGAGCACTTCACTCTAACTAATATTAAGATTTTTTGTGATAAAATTCTACACCTGACGGATTGGGCAGCTGGGGCTTTTGCTCATAATCTTTTGGGGCATCCAAATTTTTGTTTCACTTAGGAGTTGTCTTAATGGATTTGTGATTATGTACTTGAGTTCTCAACTTGGATTCTTCCTTCCTCTGCTATCGGTTGTATTTAAAATAATAATAATATTCTTAAAGAATAGTACATGGTGACAAAGCAACCAATGACTGGCTTCAAAAAAGCGTTCGCACGTCATTTTGTGGACTAAAAGGCTGAACTTGCGTTGTCCAATCCCCTTGGGAATAGGCTGTTCCATGCCCCAATCCCCCCAGCAATCGGCTCCAATTTAGTCCAATCAGTTGGGCTCCGGGCGAGCTCGGGCCCTCCACCAGGTGAAAATCCATGGGCCCAGCCCACAGGGGCAGTGACACAAGGCTGACATCATGGTGACGTTAGCTACTAATAAAAAAAATTCTAAATATTAATTAAAATTATAAAAATTAAAAATTTTAAAATTATAAAAAATTAATTAAAAATATAAAAAATTATAATTTTTTTTTCTATAAATACCTAACCATGTTCTTTCACCATACGCCAGATTTCAATATTTTCAAATACTTTCAACCAATCTTTTAGTATTATTCGAAATTCAAAATAAAATTATTTTTTTATTATTTTATTAAATAAAAAAATACTAATATTTTAATATGCGCTTGGGCTATTCATTTTAAGAGTGAAGACGTACTAGGTCAATTACTGTGGATTGAATTGCCTATAGCCCAGGGGGCCTGGCAGTCCCGGAACTGCTCTGATAGCGTGCACTATGTTGCTGATTTTTATTACTTTAAGAAGGGTCGGCAATTGCCGCTGAGTTGGTACTAGATCTAGTGGTAATAACTTTTACTTATAGTGAAAGGTATCGATGTATCAAAAATGAAAAGATGGATAGGTAATTTGCACTGCCTGAAACAGAATCCGGCTAATTTGGGCTTTGGACTTTAATAATGAAATAATAATCAACCACTAATGTCCCCATGTCCTAACCATTACTTAATTTTAAATAATTACTGACATTTGGGCCAAGCCTAAAAAATCCAAAGAAAGTTTACTTGACAACCAACAAATTTAACTAATTAACATTATCGTTTGTAAAAATAAAAAATAGAAAAGTTTACTTAGGATTGCACGTGTGTAACAACTATAACAACACACGTACACTAGCTCAAATGGAGATGCGTCTATATCTTTTGCTCTAATTTTGAAAGCTTGAGTCTTCTTAAGTAGTGTGACAGTTGCTTTTGACTTATTTTTACGCAATAGTGAAGAAGGCAGCTAAATTACACAAGATGGCTCGTTATCTGGTTGAAAATTTTGGTATTTTTCCGTGGTTATCATCTGTTCTCTCAGTATTGGGCGAAAGGTATTTCAGAGATGAAAAAAGTTTGCTCTTGTTGCAGTTGGGTGTGGTATCTTGTTCAAGTTATTGAAAAAAGGTTATTACTGAAATTGTTTGCTTCTTTCGTTAACATTCTATATTCCCCTCCCCCTAAGTGGCTAGTTCACGTCATTGTATAATATTTGTTAATTACTAACCTCACAGCAGGTCGTCCAAAGAATAATTGTAAGTAGTATTGTATTGTTTCCTCCCTGCTTGCTTGCCGTGTTCTTGGTTTTCAGGTTGTCAATGCTGCTGTTTCTTTGAAAATCAATGCGTGGTTGCAACAATATACCCTCAAGCAGCTTATGGAACTTGCATCCCATCTCTTCAAATTTCTTGTTGAAAGAGTTCTTAATCAAGGACCTAAACCAACTAAAAACAAGTGACTACAATTAAAATCACAATCACATGTAGAATTGATTCTATAGAAACAATCACTAAAACTTACTTGATGAATTCATAGTAAAATGGTTCGTGAATTAGCCTTCTCCTCTCTGATGAGAGTTGTATTCCCAATCAATACATGTATAATTCTATTTCTATTATAAATAATCTTTAATATTAGAATGCCAAAAGACTATTTGGTGTCTCAAGGCTTCACCAGAAATATTTGAACAAAAGCACCTCAAAAAAAAAAAAAAAAAAAAAAAAAAAAAATCAAAACTAACAAAAAAATACATATAAAAACCCCAAGGGTAATTATGTCAGAAAACAAAAATTTATAATTCATCTTTAATCTTTAATATTAGAATGCCAAAAGACAACTTTGGTATCTCAATGTTTCACCAAAATTATTTGGACATAAAAGACCCTAAAAAAAAATCAAAATTGACAAAAAAATACATATAAAAACCCCAAAGGTAATTCTGTCAAAAAACAAAAATTTATAATTCATTTTATTAGAAGAAAAAAAACCGAGATAAAAAGGGGACTTGACCAACTCCACTCCTCCATTTTCGGAGAGAAAGGGATTAAAATCTTATAGAAATAAAAATAAGAAAATACAAAATTAAATGCACTGACAATATTGTTAAAAAAAAAAAAAAAAACTTAAAATTTGTTTTATTGAAAAAATGAAAAAAAAATAAAAAATGAAAAAAGGGAACGTGTTGAACCCCTCAATAGAAATTATGTAACTCACATATTCATAGAAATTATGAAATATTGCAACCACAATGTAAAACATAATTTCCACTAACAAAATTTCATAATCTCCTTGGAAATTGCACCAAATCACAATGCGTATCATATATGTATCTCATATATATATATATGTGTATATATATATATATATATATATCACATGAATGTCACTTTAATCACAAAAATTATGAAATATTGCAACCACAATGCATATCACATTAATGTCACTTCGTTCACAAAAATTATGAATTAATGCAACACAATGCATATCATAATTCACACCAACGAGAACTCAAGAAGGTTGCATAATATGGAGCAGGATCATTTGCTCTGATACCACTTTGTAACGACCAAAGAATTCTTATTTGGAAGCTAATATCCGGTGATAGGTCAAAATTAAAATCATGGTTAATCTCTATGCTGTTAACCATAATAAATCTCTTTCCTTAAAGAAATCAAGTACAACATTAAATTTGGGTTGTTTTATGGCTGCATCTAACCATCTCGTTAGACTGCCTACGTGCCCTACAAAAGGATCAAGCCATTCGTAGTTCACAAATTCAATTTCTAACTCATTTCCAAAATCATTCAAGTGACTAACAATTACTAACTAAGTTCAAACAAGCAATTCACACCAATTGCATATCAAATATAGATTCAGAATATCGAAATTAGCTTAGAAAGACAGCGTCGGCTCACTGTCCATGAGCCACTGCGAGTGGTGGTTTCTGGTGAACGGAAACTCCAAATTCCGACGAACTCTAAAAATTACCAAATTTTACAAGGTTGTAGAGTTCAATGAGAGGAATAACTTTCATACCTGGGTCGAATTCCAATTCGGCCGAGAAGTGGCCGGAAAATCCCTCGAACCACCAGAACCCTCAATTTGGGTAGTTGTCAATTCGCCACCAAAACGAACTTCAACGCCTCATCCAAGGCTTGGGCCTTGTCCCTAGGGTTGACGGGAGTCTTTTGGTGGTGGTCATCGATGGCAATCGTCGTCGGATTCATCGAAAAAAGGATAAAACCACTAGGACACCTGTGGGTTTTGTGGCTTCGAAATGTGAATTTGGGTTATAAATCTAGAAATCTAACACCACATAGACGTTGGACTCAACGAGAGCTTTCCATAGACACCTAAACCACCTCGAACGGAGGGTGGACGGAGAAGATAAGGCAAGATCAAGAAACCAGGTCGAGTCAGTTGCATGGATCCAAAAGGATCCGGTGCTCCCTCACCTCCCTCCTTTCTCTCCCTTCTTCCTTTGCCCATTGGTCCTCTCGCCTCCTCCTTTTCTCTCTTGCATCCCTCATTTCCTTTCTCTCTTGCTGCCACCTGGCAGCTTCCAACCCCATTTCTTTTATTTATTATTATTTTTTTCCAATAACGAAAACATCTCTAATTTCTTCGTTATAACTTCGTTTCATGAACGGTTTTCGCCTGCACGCTCATAGGATCGAACTCCATCCATATATGTTAAGAAATATGATAAAATATACGAGGATAAAATACGTCCTCGTAAAATTACGTTTAATCAATGAGAGGCATTTTCCACTTATCGATAAATTTTCTACATTTTCATATATTTTAAATTTTCTAGGGTATTACAGATGGGTTTAAAGCTTATATTTTAAGTTTTATCCCATGGGTTTGAGATGGTCTAATGAAGGGAAGTTACTTGGATTTTGTCATCCCAATCACTTATTTGTTTCTCTATATTCTCTCTTATTCTCTTAGTCTATATTTTTTGTCCGACACGTTATCAGCATGCTCTTGATTCAATTTCTTTTTATTGAATTTCGATTAATTTGATCTGAGCTAGACTCCTTGTGTGGATAGAGCTTTTGTATACTCAAACAGTTGGATTTCATGATGCTCTCTACGTTCTTGGTTCATATTTCGGCTTTGTTAATTTGTCTATTCATGTTTTTATTACAATGCCTATTTTGTATTTTGCGTTGACCCAGCCCTATGCAGCTCTCCTTATTGTTTTTTTGTTTGTTCAATTAATTTGATTATATCTTGGCTACTCATATGCCATACAGTCTGCAACAAGTTTCAAACAAATTTTCATTTTTGTTTGATAGCTCTTAATCCTGGAAGGCTCCAACGCTCTGACCCAGCCCTGTGCACCTCTCCTTAATGTTTTTTTGTTTGTTCAATTAATTTGATTATATCTTGGCTACTCATATGACATACATATAGTCTGCAACAAGTTTCAAACAAATTTTCATCTTTGTTTGATAACTCTTAACTCAAGCATAATGCAAATATGCAGTTATACTATACCAATTCATTTGGCATCCATTCCAAGATAAGATTCTCTCTTATTTTTGTTTGTTCTTGAAAATCTCATATGTTGCTTTAGATTGGTTTGTTGCTACGCCATATATACATATACTGGCATGTTGTGACTACGCAGTCATAGATCATACGATATATGCCTTCGCTTTTTTTATTTCCACGACATTTAATTTTTTATTTTTTTTGTACAAACAATATTATCTACACTAAGAGGAAAGGAGGTGGGATTAACCTCACAATAGGCTAACAATAATGGAGTTCAAATTTGGCTTTGGTGAGAATCCAATCTAAGACCTTTCACTTACAAGTGAATAGGAATATCACTAGACCGTACTACTAAGTGTTTCCACGACATTTAATCAATTGGCAAAAAAGAACACCAATTCCTTTTATTCCTAATTCGGTTATAATTAAATGCTTAATCATATATATATATATATATATATATATATATGTATATGAGTTTTTATATTCTTTAACTCCAACAGAGTGTTATGTATTAAATTTTTTTATGTCTTGTGATTATGATGAGTTTTTATAAGAAATAAGGACATGCATGTAGTTCCCTTAAGGGCTAGTTTCGTATTTCTATGCATTAAAAAAAAATTACTTTTGTTATACTGTGAGAATAATTAGTTGTAAAATAAAAGTGTTGAGTGTTTGGTTAACTTTTTTTTTTCTTTTCTTTTTTTTTGTAAAAGCGTTGTTAACAAAAATAACAATGTATGAGTGTTTAGTAAACTTTTATATAAAATTGCTGTGAATATATTAAATGACTAGCAAGAATATGGTATTTAATGTGGCATAATAATTACCAAAGATAATAATGCAAGGGAAAAGATTTAACCCTTGTAAAATATGTGGGGGTATACTTATCATTTGAAAATTTCACTAAATGGGAACTATTCACTATGCTTTGAAAAAAGACTTTCTTTAGAAGCATGGTAGACCTTGCTTCTGCTTTTCTATGCTTTTCTACTGTCATTGCCAACAGTTTTATTTATTTATTTATTTTTAATTTCTTTTTTTTGTTTTACCAAACACATTTTGTAACATCCTACATCGCCCAGGAGAGTGATCCTTATATTCATATTCCCATCCCTACCTAGCACGAGGCATTTTGGGAGTTCACTGGCTTCGGGTTTCATCGGAACTCTGAAGTTAAGCGAGTAGCGCGCGAGAGCAATCCCATGATGGGTGACCCACTGAAAAGTTCTCTTGTGAGTTCCCAGAAACAAAACCGTGAGGGCATGGTCCAGGGCCCAAAGCGGACAATATCGGGTTACGGTGGAGTCGAGCTTGGGATGTGGTGAGACCCGGGCCGGAGTGTGACACATTTGATGTTCCAGATTTTTTTAATAAGCTACTTTTTTTAAAAGCACCACAACCCTACACCAGCCCTAATAATACAATACTTAAATCCATTCCATTCTAAATTCTCAACTCAATGATGAGTGGGTGGCATGCATCCACATTAAAGAATGATGTTCAAATTCAAGCAATTCGTAGAACCTATAGCTCATTGCATCTAACCAAATGGGAATATGGATATGTCGGACTTGGTGAATAAAACCTTGAGTATTCTTTTTCCCGACACTAATGCACGAAATTACTTTGTCTTTTTTTTCTTTCTAGGAATGAAATTGTACATCCTATACAAATTATTCAATTGAATCAGAACCTATAGTGTGTAGATTCTAAATAACTTAGGACCTGATGTTCCTTAGTTTATGATATTGCGCTTAGTCATTGAGCACGACTCTGCCACACCAAAACATTTGGTATATTTTTACGAAGTCTTGATTAAAAACAAAGGAAAATAGTTGAGACAATTTTACAATTCTCCCATGAGTTTGAACTAGTGGATATAATCCACTTTGAGATATAAGACTTGGTCTCCATACATATGGAAAGATCAATTTACACCATTCTTAGTGGACGAGTTTTATCTCACACCTTGAGCTTAGTAGCAATTAATGGTTGAGATATCTCTCAATAGCTTTGGCTCTTGATTTTATTTTTATTTATTTTCATCATTTTTATTATGGTGTTTTATATCTTATTTATTTTGATTTCCTTATGTTACTATGAATTTGTTAATTGAATGTATTATTATATGGAATTATATACTTTTTTTTTTTTTTCCAAAGAAGCTCCTACTTTCTCCTACAAGTTGTATCACACACTCGAAGAAGTAGTGCATCCTTGTTAACCAAATAAGGGCAAGATTATCATGGCCATTAGACATCCACAATGATGTACAGTAATATTAAAAATCCGTACAAACATGTTAGAGGCATCAACATAGTGCCTTTTGCAAGCCTTGCAAGGATTGCTCACACAGACACTTGGTCTTCAGACCATCTAAGTCAACATTGACCTTGGATCTCCACTTTCTTCTCGCGAATTCAAAACCGTATAAGCTTAATCAACATCTAATTGTGGATTATTCGACCAATGACCTAGGTATATCTACAAGATGGTCATAATACTATTCATTTGCTATTATAAGCATAATTCCCAAATTCTGTAGCTTTTTCATGCCATTTGGGATTAATAATTTAGCACACAATTTTTCAGAGCTTACCACAACTTTAAAACATTTTATTCATTGTTAATTTTTGATTGGGAGATGCATCTTGATCACATGCATCATCATGATCATTTCAATTGACTTTGCTTTTCAACCAACAAATAATCGTATACACAAAGATGGTTCAATCCACAAAAACTTGGGATTCAAGTTAATCTTTCTTTTTCTCGTTGTGCTCATATTTCCTGCATTTTTAGCGGCTTGTCATTCTTTATGAGAATTTTTCCTGCCGTTAGGGTGAGAAATGACAGTTTGAAGAACGTAGTAAATCAGCATTGGTACATTTGCTTTTGTCTCATAAGTGACATAAATTAATCTATTGCATGCCTAAAGTATGACAAATATACAGGTTCTAAATTTTGAACTCCTTGTGAGTGAAGATTTATAAAGGTCAATCCCTAATTAAAAATAACTCTCAATAGTAAGGTATAATCCAATTTTCTAAGTAATCCATAAATTAAGCATGAAATATTTATAAATTAAGCATGTGCATGTGCATGCGAATGAGAATTGTTGAATCATAAATTGATGATACTCGATAATTTTATTATAGTAGCTACTCATATCATCAAGGGCTATTCAATCACGTTTCTATTAAATACTAACAAATTGTAAAAAGGTTGGTCAAATTGGAAAGAGGCAACTTCCATTTTGAGAGCCATTGAAAAACGTGGAATAAGGGAACCCATAATTTATACCCAAACTAGTCAACCGAAAGGAAACGCAGCCTAGCGAGATGCACCTAGTGCAGTTCACCAAACCCAGAGTAGTTAAGAAACCAGCCAAGCAAATCCCCAAACCCCCAGCCACTGCCTCAAGAACAATTCCATGCACTACCACCTCACGGCCACCATCTGAAGCAACAAAACTAATATGGCATAATGCTTCATAGTAGAGGCTTATCATCATATATGCTGCCACATTTCTCAAAGTACAGTGCTACTTTGGATGTGAGACTTATGTCATGTGGAGACTACATACTACCACTTGAGAATTTATCTTTGGAAGCGAGTTCTTAAAGTATGAAAATGCCATGATTCTTTATCAAAGATTTCAAATGAAGATTCTAAAGCTAAAATATGTACTCATATACCAATATTATATCTAGATAAATTTGGTTTATAATGCCTCAATGAGTATTTTTGTTTGTTCGAACTAAAAGTACTAGTTGCAACATACCCTTGAAAGAGTTAAGAGTTATGGTAAAGCTTTTGGAGAGTCGATAAAGCTACTTGTGTGTATGGCGTGTATCGGTATATACGCCATGAAGTTTAATAGAATAGCTGTATATTCCGAAGTGTATATTATTTTGGTATTTCTCTAATCTTTGCACGAATATAAAAAGATTATTGTCATTCAGTCCGATAACTCCCATACTTCCCAAAATCAAGTTTAATTATTTCAAATTTGTTAATGATTACCAGCCGAACATAGGTTTACTATCATCAATGGGAGACAAGTAGAGTTATTTATCAGAGGGAGTCTTTAACAATATATTATACCAGACACAAGCACACTATGCTTTTTCCCTTCAATCAAGTTTTTATCCCATTGGGAGTTTTTTTTTCCCTTTTGCAAGGTTTTAGTGAGGCAACATTATGTGCATCCAACACCTTATCAATATTTCTTAAATTGTACTCGATTTTTCTACTTCACTTTGGTTTTGTCCCATGACTTTCAAAGCAAGGTTGTATTGAGGCAACAACCTTTGATTGGTAAACATTCAAGAAAGAGTGTTATAAATAATATTTATTAAGTAGTTGTTCACTTTCTGGGCCAATATGTAATATGTAATTAGTTAAGATCTTTTCTATGTAAATCATAAGCCTATGCACTCTAATGAAAGGAAGTTACTTGGATTTTCTCCTCCCAGTCACTCATTGTTTCTCTCTATTCTATTTATTCTCTTTGTCTATATTTTATTGCCAACAATTTCTTATTTAATATACTACAATTAAAATGATGTGGCAAACTCACACATGGAAAAATCATACATTCTCCCACATGAGTGCAGCCTAATCATTTTCGAAATAGCATTATGTCCAATAATGCAATAATGATCACTAAATCATACTCATGTAAACAAGAATTTCAATCTCCTCACATCACAATAATTGCAAAGCTCAAGAAAACTTGACACAAACATTTTTGTGCCAGCACTAAACCATACTCATGTAAACAACTCCAAGGAACTTCTAGTCCTCATTTAATATTCTGTGGACCTAGGCACTTATGACCGTCATTTTAATTTAGTTGAGGAAATGCTGTTATCTCAATTGAGTCAAAAACTTCAGGTTTTAATTTTAATTAAGGAACTTCAAGTCCAATTTTTTATATGATGAGGATCAAGCAATTTCAGGTCCGATCGATGGAACTCCAGGTCCAATCTTTTTATATGATGAGGATCAAGGAACTTCAGGTTCTAATTTGATCAAGGTACTTTGGATCATGTATATACTCATCATAACAAAATGTAGTACGATAAAAAAATTCAAACAAAGGGCGGTAATTCCTACCATTATAAGTAAATTTCTTTTGATTAAGTAAAGATTGTGACAAGGGCTTTAATTTAGCACCATTCACATAAATACTAAAACTTAAAGATAATAATTATTATAAGAAGGGCAACAATGTCACGTTATTCGGATCTATATTATTATAAAGGATTAGGTTGATCAATCCGTACCATTCATAATATAATATATATAGTATATGATGGCCTATTATACCACACTTATTACATTAATAACAAAATTAATAATGATAAGGAAAATGTTATCCCTTAACTTACTATACTTTTCTGTTTCCTTCTAATTGTGGTCATGTATCAACGACAGTGTTTGAGAATTATAAGAAGATCAAACTATTGGATCTAACCGAAAAAATTTTAGATGATATCGATAAGAAGGTAATGAACAACTTCAACGAAGAAAGTGTTCCCATCCGAGGTCAGGACATTGGAGTTTACAAGCCGTTAACATGGCTGTCAATTTTTCTGCATATTTTGGGTCTATAGAAATATTTCTAAGATATGGAATGAATTAACCGTTGGATCTTTATGTGATTTTGATATGTTATAGGAGAGAGAATAAGGAACAACTTTTATAAGGGAAATATTTCTGCTTGAGCACAGAAAGTTGGAGTTTCAAAGCTCGTAACACAACTGTTAGTTTTTTTACAAATTTCAATTCTGTAGTCTTTTTGTTTCTGCAAAATGATATACAGTCATATAACAAGATATATACTTACTTCAAGAAAATTAGTCGTATTGGGATATGATGATAAAACGAGAAGATTTTCTTATTTGAGATTCCAACCGACAGAGGTGGGAAGTAGGTAGTGCTTCACCAAATTTATGACATTGTGCTTTTCATTGACACTAGAACTTTTCGTGATGATAACGTGTTGTGAAATTGAGAACACGTGTGCAGAGGAATAAAGTAAATAAGACACAATATTTACGAGGTTCAACAAATGTGTTTACATCCTCGTGGCAACAATAGTACTTTCTTTCATTATCTGAAATAAGAGGAGTACAAAATAACTCTCACTATTTTCTCTCTTATCTTTAGCCTAACATACTAGTATGTTCTTCTACATCTCTCTTCTTTCTTTCCTTTCTTTCTATCTTCTCTTTATTTTCTTTCTTCCTTTTTTTTTTTTTTTCCGTTCTTCTGTATGTTTCTTACCTCTCTTCTTTCCTTTATTCTTCAATATTTTATAGGCAAAACGCCTAACAAAGCTACCAAACCTACCATGCCACTCTCTTTGACAATATTGTAAAGGCATGAGTCATTCAAACCAAACAATAGATGGAAGCAAGTAGGCATCCATAATTACAACAGTGTCAAATTTTAAATAATGAGAAGTCGAGTACGTAACAACCTTAAAACACTCTTACACCGGCTCTTATGAAAGGAAGTTGATTTTCCCTCACCTTTTTCATCCATCGAATTGAATAAATCAAATAGAAACAACAAACTTGATTAAATAGGAAGAGAAAAATGGCTCATTTTGAAAATACCAAAGACGTGCCATTACTATTCCACTTCACTTTAATCACTTGTCATGTTGAAATCTAGAGTTTTACAATGAAAGTTTGACAGAGAATTTAGAGAGAGAAAGATAGAATTGCAAAAGAGGGAAACTTTTATTAACCGACTGAAAACAAAGCACTATAGCTATTTATACATTTGCCAATCTTAGCTTCTCAAGTACACCACTACTAAGCTTACATATTGAGCAATCAATCTACAAATGACAAGTGTACAAATGATGAACTAACAAATGTCAATATCTTTGTTATTACCCCCTCAATCTTAACCAGGAGTCCCAAGGTTAAGATTAGAACAATGGGGAATGAAATCCGGACTATGAAGACCCTTAATAAACACATCTGCAAGCTGAGCCTTTGTAGGAATATATTGAACCAACAAATCGCCCTTTTGAACCTTCTCACAAACTAAATGATAATCCATGTTGAGATGCTTTAATTCGAAAGTGAAAAATAGGATTAGTACTCAGAGCAATAATAGAAAGATTGTCACAATGTAAGAGAGATAAAGAAGGAACAACCACAAGTAAGTCTTGCAGTATATTTCTTAACCAACACACATCTGCTGCACAATGAGCAAGGGCCTTATATTCAGCTTCAGTGGAGCTCCGTGCAAATGAAGCTTATCGTTTAGATTGCCAAGACACATGATTTGATCCTAAGAACACCACATAACCTGTAATAGACCAGCGTGTATTAATATCTGCAGCCCAATCAGAATCAACTTAGGCTATCAATGAAGTATCAGAAGCAGATTTATACAACAAACCACACTGCAAAGATCCTTGAATGTATTTAAGAATTCTTTTGACCAAGAAAAAATGGGAATCAGTAGGTTGGCTCATAAACTGACAGACTACATTGACATCATGTAAAATATCGGGTCTTATGAATGTGAGATACTGCAAAGCACCCATGAGACTTCTGTACAAAGTGGGATCAGTCAATGGAGTTCTTTTAGTAACATAGACCTAAGAGTGAGGTTTGGCATGAGTAGATGCAGGCTTATAGTTTTCTATACTTGCTTTCTTAAGAAGTTCCTTAGCATACTTTGTTTGATTCACAAACAAATCCCCATTTGCTTGATATTGGATGTGAAGACCAAGGAAATATGTAAGAGCACCCATGTCCTTAAGATCAAAAAGTTCACCAAATTGAGCAATGATAAGCTGAACCTGTTCATTATCAGAACCAATGATGATAATATTATCCACATATAATAACAAAATAACTATATGAGTCCTATCATGTTTCACAAATAAACTTGCATCTGAAGAAGACATTTTGAAACCCAATGAAGGTAAAACTCCTGTAAATTTGTGATGCCATGCTCGAGGAGTCTGTTTAAGGCCATACAAAGACTTGACAAGTCTATAAACATAAGAAGGGTGACTAGGATCCACAAATCCCTGGGGTTGTTGCATATATATTTCCCCATATAGTTTGCCATGAAGAAAAACATACTTAATGTCTAACTGTCTAAGAGACCATCATTGAGAAGTTGCCAAAGCCAAAATTAGCCGCATTGTAGAATGTTGAACAACCGGACTGAAAGTTTATGAATGATCAATACCTTGTTCTTGTGTGAATCCTTGAGCAACCAATCTTGCTTTGTGACAAGCAACTGTACCATTAGAATTTCTTTTGACTTTATAGACCTATTTACATCCTAGAATAGAACGATTGGGAGGTGGTGGTACCAAAACCCAAGTGCCTTGAGATTTAAGAGCATTAAACTCTTCTTGTATAGCTTGCTGCCATAACGAGTTCTGAGGTGCAATTCAAAATGCTTTTGGTTCCTCCATATCAGAAATATTAGCCACACAGGAATAACTAGCATAGCTAACATCAGTATCATTAATACAAAAGGATTGAAGTTCGGATGGCTCAATAACAAAATCAAAAGGTAAAGATGAAGCAGCCAAGTAAGCAGAATAATCGTGCCTTGTTAAAGCACTTGTCTTCAACCTTGTTCTCATGCCATGATTGTTAGAAGATGCATTAGGACTAGATGTAAGGGCAAAAGGTGATTGGAATCAAGGACGTGTAACAACTCAGAAGAAAGAGAAGGAGTAGCACTGGAGAGAGCTGTTAAAGATTCAGATTCCTGTTATAAAGAAAGTGATGAAGAACCTGATGAACCAGAAGACAGTTGTGAAACCCCTGTGTCTTGTTGAATAACTTGTGGCAATGTAACAACCAAAGGAGGAAGCAATCGTGAACCAGAATTGATACATGAAGAAATAACTGAAGAACTTGGTAGCTTTGCAGGAAACATACTCTCATCATGAACCAGATGCCTGGATATTAATAATCTCTTAGTTGCCAAACTATAACAAATAACCCCCTTATAACTAACAACATAACCCAAAAAGACACGTAATAGAGTCCTATGTTGAAGTTTATTAGTGGTATATGGCCTATAATAAGGATAGACCATAGATCCAAATATTTTCATATGTCCCAAAGCTGGAGGCTTCTTATATAACTGTGAAAAAGGAGAATACATTTGAAGAGATTGACAGGGCATCCTATTAATGAGATATATTGCATGAGCACAAACATGGTACCAAAAGGCTTGTGACAAACTAGCAATATACATAAGAGTAATAGCAGTTTCCAGTATATGTCTATTTCATCTCTCAACAAATCCATTTTGTTAAGGAGTGTAAGGACAAGAAATCCTATGAAAAATAACTTTAGAACTCAAAAACTGCTAAAATTGCTTACTAACAAACTCTCCACCATTATCAGATTGTAACCATTTAACAAAAGCTCCAAACTGAACTGATATAAAAGTATAGAACTTCACAAAAATGGCAAAAACATCTGATTTATTGAATAATGGGAAAATCCATACAAACTTAGTACAACCATCCACAAAGGTTATATCATACCTAAACCCTTCAATAAACTTTACTGGTGAAAGACACCAAATATAAGTATGGATCCTTTCAAAAGGTATTAAACACCTAGTAGACTCAGTAGGGAAAGGTAATCGAGACATTTTTCCATTTATAAAATTAGAACATATACTACATTGGTTATCAACTATAGAACTAAGCTGAGACTTATTCAACATGACTGATAGTACTTCATTAGTGGGATGTCCCAACCTCTTATGCCACATAGAAGACTTGATCACTTGCCCAAGAAAAGCTGAAGAACTTGCACACTATACATGATTCTGAAATGTTTGAACATAGGAATCTAAAATAGCTCATTTGGCTTGCTCCTACCTTTGTACAGTTTCTCCTTTATTACCTTGTCTTGCACAAAAAAAATGGTGTCGTCACAAATAAACCAGCACCTGTTATCCTTACACAATTGTTTTAACAGATAATAAATTTTCAGCTAAGTGAGGAACATGAAGAACTTTGGATAATTGAAGAGAATGAGAATGAGTTTTAAGAACTGTAGAACCAATCTGCTTTATTTCCAAACCTTGACCATTCCCAATTTTAATCCGATCTAAACCATCAAAAGGAGCTGAATATAATATCAACGATCCAAACCATTCATCTTCCCGTATCCTTTAATAGATCATGTTTTCAAAAAAGAAAATCTGAAAAAAAAAAAAAATAAAAAACAAAATTTGATGAGAACAATGAAGTGTAAATGTAAACAATAATCAACGCTTAAATTTTGATTTATGATTTATATGATTATAATGACGAATTTCGAAGTTAAGCTCTTCATGAAAGTTGTAAAGCTTGTCATTACGAGCGTTTATATATTTTTTTCTATATTTTTTAACTTCTACATTAATGAAAAAACTATTAAAGACTTTACTTAAATAACAGCCGTAAGATAAATGAGAATAAATCTGTACCGTTGGATTCTATTTTACTTATATTATTAGAACTTTTTTGGACGAAAAAACCCCTTCTCTATTCCAATATTTTCCAATTTTACCATTTGATCAATTTAGGTAAGCGAAAATATACTTAAAAGAAAATTACATTTTTATGTTTTTCATTTGATTATTTATTGGTTTAAAATACATTTTTCTTAACGGGTAACGGGTCGGGTCATATTACTTGTTAATATTATCGGGTCTATTTCAGGTCGGATCATTTTACTCGTTTATTTTAACGGGTGTTACATGACATGACCCGTTAAGATATCGAGTACGATACGAAAACGACATGAACATGAAAAACACGACAGGAATCCCAGGTCTAGTTTGCATAAAGTCAGAAGAGCAGGTGTTGCATTCGTAGGAATGCTTGAGGTAGATTGACAAGTGGTATAGTAAAAATGAAAGGGTGGGATCTAGTGAGTCTAATGAGTCAAAATAAAAACAACACGTGTAACAAAAACCCACTAATATACGATTATTTTTTTAAATTAATTATAGTAAATATATATATATATATATTTTTTAAATACGAGTTTTCACATTATAAAACCACATTAGTACATGACAAATTTTTTTTACAGAATTGTAACAGAAATATCATATTGATTTGGGACACCTATTTTCAAGGACTACACTGATTGATTTTTAATTTTAGGGACCATATTGATGGTGTGGGTCAATTTCAGGAACCATTTGTGATAAAAATCCGTAAATTTTATGGGACCTATTTATGTGTCACATAAGCACTTAATAGTATTTTTAACAGAATTGTGACAGAAGGACCACATTGATTTGCAACATCTATTTTCAGGGACTACATTGATTGATTTTTAATCTCAAGGATCATCTTGATGGTGAGAGTTAATTTCAAGGATCATTTGTGATAAAAACCCTTCTTACTAATAGCTCACAAATTAGATTTATATTAAATTTACCCTTAAATGTAATATTGCATTAGTCTTCCAGAAAATGATGGGTGATGCCTAATTCCAAGTTTCCAACTGCCACTAGAAAGTGAGGGCGATCTTTGGTACCAGTCAATAGAAGAAAATCTATTCTATTTAAACATTAATGAACGTACTCATTTTTATTAATGACAAATCATTTAATGTGCAAGTTTTTTGTCTATAAATTTAATATCCCTTACATTACTCTATTTTCTTTATTCAACACCCTGACAAGGCGTTAGGTATGCAACTTGGTTCTTTTCTATGAAATGATCACAGAGCGGCCTAAGAAGTCAAGGCTCAAGCTCACCGGCGTTATATTTTTTTTAGGTTTAGGCTGTATTACCAGGTTGCTCCGTTGGCCAGGTGATTGTGAAATAACATAAAACAAACTACAAGAAATTGCTAAGCCTTACGAAAAGAAAGATAATATATCTTTATATATAAAGCTAAGGGTCCAATGAATAGTATTTTTTGGTGTCACAAGCTTCACGAAAATAATTGGATAAAAATGCTCCTCAAACAAAAAACTTCAAAAGCAACCCAAAATAATGCATCCAATGTGGCAAGGGTATTTTTATCATTTAACAGTATTTTTTTAATAATTAATTTTTTTTGTACTTTTTTATTTTATTTTTATAATTAGTACCTCACAATAAGTTAGTAATAATGTGATTCAATCAGTTGTTCATTAAATGTTATTTTTTCTATTTTTAGATACATTCAAAACATCTTAAGGTAGGTAATGCCGGTTATAAAAAAGGTCTTTCACACGCGGATAATAATGTGATTAAATTGTCAAATTAAGTTTTTTTTTTAACATAATATATTATCTACACTAAGGGAGAGGAGGTGAGCTTAGCCTCACAATAGGCTAGCAATAATATGATTCAATCAGTTGTTTATTAAATATTATTTTCCCTATTGTTAATATAAATTCAATAGAGACTGATTTTATTATGTGGATTTAGCTACTTTAATTGGTTTATGAGGGGTTTCTTCTAGCATGATCTAAGATTATTCATTTACCCCAAATATTTGACTTTTCTTTTGTCAATTTACGCATATAAATATATTTAAAATGTGTAAGTCACGCGTAGCACGCCATAATTCAAAAAATGTCTTTTACACGTGCATGAGTGCGTGCATAAAGGCTAGTCACTTTTAATGGTAAATAATGTTCTTCCCTAATTTAAAATAAATTTGGGCTTTGTACAAGAACTAAATGCCTTTATTCACTCAAGTACTAATGAGTGGTTTCTTTTTTCTTGGGAAAATGATATTATCTATATTAAGAGGAGGGTGTGCACTTAATCTCATAATGAGCTAAAAATTATGTGGTTCAAATTCGTATTTGGCAAGATTCGAACCTAAAATCTCACACTTACAAATGAAGAGGAATATCACTATACTGTAGTACTAAGTGACATTAATAATGAATGTTTAATTTCATTAGATTTGAACACTAACCGAGCCCTAGGCCTTGCAAGCACTTTACAGGTGACGTTGTGGGCGGCAAACACCGTTTCGAACTATACAATTAACCCAATTGTTTTTTACAGAGGAACAACTACTTTTTTTTATGGTATTTTAGTAGTTTTGAGGGGATGAAAGCTCAAGTTGCAATGTGTCCCATCACGCCACCATCACCGGGTCAACCTCGCTCCTTTCTCATTTGGTCCACCTGTATCCACCACAACATAATTCCTGGTTCTCATATTTTCTAATCGAAGTTCTTATTTATAGGAAGTTAAACATTGAAAATAATGCGTAATGTATGAAAATTTTGGGCTCGCAATAGACTATAGTTATTGATATGACTTATAGAAAACTATATAGAGTTTTCCCTTTTTTGTTCATGTGATGGTTTAGCTCATATGCATAAGTAATAAACAGAATAAAGCCACAACAACCAATACCATTTATGATTTTTCATATGCAAAAAGTATCCTAATAATAAGCATACTATCATAGAACATTTTAAAATTGTGAAACCACATCGTAGACAAATTTAATCTTTGTAGTTTGTAATGTCGTTTCATCTAAATTTTTTGAAACTTTTGTCTTGGGACCATCCAACATTATAATCTTGGATCTGCCACCGCATCATAAGCATATTTTAAAAAAATAAAAAATAAAACAAAGCAATCTCAAACTGGCCCTTAGAGATTTATATATACACATATTACTATATTAGTGTGTATAAGTCCAATCTCAGGATAATTCACCACTTGCATATACAATTATATATCTTATAATATTACGTAGTTGTCACTTTTTCCATTGAAAAATATAATTTTGAGGAGAAGTTTTTGCCCGAACTTGGAATTTTATGAAAAGAGCTTCCTTTTTCTAGATTCATCCCCACAAAGACGGTAGATAAAGACGCTATGAAAAAATTTACAAGTCAGTCAACAACGATTTTTTGAAATACACGATTGTAATCTTGATTCACCAACGCAACAAAGTGAAGTTATTATCTTTGATTCACCAAGCCATGAAGGGGAAAGCTTTGAATTCGCCACCCAATTGTTATCATTTTAATTAACGTGGTATTATTGATTATTTTTTGTGGGATTATTGTTTATACTCTATTTTTTATCAAATGATAGATTTTGTTATATTATATGTTAGATTAGCTAACAACGGAGTTTGACCTCACATCATCATGTAACAGCACAATACATTTCCACAATTATAATAAAGGTCACTTGCAATTTATACGTTGATTATTTGTTTTATATGCACCGAATAATTCTTTCTCCTGACCGAATAATGTTTTTGTAACTCAAAATCCAATTTTGCCCTTCGGCAATTTTCTTTCTTGACCCAACACCCAAACAGCCATCAAATCAACCCAACTAACCGCGGACGACCACCTTATCCAACGAACACTATCTTCTTTCTTTCCTTCCTACGGATGGCAATGATTTGGCGAGGACGGAAATGTTATGTCTATCCCTATAATCACGGAAATTAACTATACTCATAACTGCAAATTAATCATCGTATATTCTCAATAACCATACTCACCAAGTAACGGATTCCTCATCAATTAACGGTTATATACATCTTCATCACTACAAACAAACAAAAAAATTTGATCAGGCGACGCATTATAATTTAGTAAATATTAATTTAGTAACAAAATATTTGATGTATAATAAAATGATTTTTGATCATGTGGAATATAAAAATTAAAGCTAAACATTGATGGTGTTGGTTGATGTTTGATATCTCTTATAAGTACCATTGAATTGTTATTGATCTTGATTCAAAACTTTTGAACATTTCGACAAAATCCAACTCACATAATGCAACTTTTGTATTTTCAAGGTAATGAATTTGGTGAATAATAAATATACGTATATATAAATTATATTATATATTATTCAGGTTGCATTCGAGGACGGATACAGATTAGGGACCCCTAAAACCATATCCAAAACCATGACCGAATATATTCACAGTTTTTCCCCATATCCAGAATATACATGAATTTTCATACCCAAATTCAACTCATTTGAACGGTTATCCACGATTATCGGGTTTATAGATTAGAATTATCATCCTTATTCCTTCCCACGACTACCAGACCATTCTGCCGTGGTGAATCCTCTCCTTCCTTTCTCTGTATGCATTCCTTTTCCTCTCCTCCTATCTCTCCATGTGTTGCTAACTCCCTAACAACCAGGTTGCTAGGTGATGGTGAAATAACATAAAACAACGAAGAAGAAATTGTTAAGTCGAACGAAATATACGTCTGTTATAGTGTTATCTTCCTGATGGATAAATTAGAATTAAATGCCTCATTTTAGATTTTTCTAAATTAAACATCTGTTACTTTTCAACTTTTGATTAAAATGCTTTTACTCTTAATTAAACTATATGTTCCAGGTATATTCTTAATTTAAGTATTTTATAAAATCTTTTAAATCCATTTCTATGTAAAAAAAAAAATGCACTCAATAATATTCATTAATTTATTGCTATTTTTATGGAATCTCATCCCGTCCTCAATTTAAGGATTCAATTATATCTATTGGGGTTCAAGATTAATTGGATGAAATATAGTTTTTCTAATTTCCAACTCAACATTTTATATAGATTATAAAAAAAAAACAAGAGTTCGTTTATAATTAAAATTGAGATGTAGACTAGACTGCCTAATTTCATGCAACTGAAAATAAATTTGAATTTTTCAACAACTACTTATAGTAGAAACGTAAACTAATCGTTTTCACATTTTTATTTAAAATGAGTCCCTATTCCAATAATTAATTATTAAGAGTTGACAAAATATTTTTTAGTGCAACGTTTTAATGTGAAAAGTTATATTTTTTTTGGGTTACACAACTTACACATAACATGCCATAAGTTTTGTACGTACCAAAATAAGGATAATACAACGTACTAATAACTTGGTATGTACTAAATAAACAATTGCATAACGTACCAAAAGTAATATTTTATAACGTACCAAAATACTTATACGTACCCAGATTAAATTTATATAACGTACCAATACATACCAAATGATTGGTACGTTATATTTAATATATCTGTTTGGTACGTTATATTTAATATATGTGCATGTTATATTTCATAATTGTATGTTAATAGGATGTTTATGTGTTTTTAGAATTTAAAACAACAAATTATTTGAATAAGAAAAATTCATTTTGAACGAATTATGATAATAGGATGTTTGTGGTGATTTTAGAATATTTGTGATATTATTTTCTGAACTAGTTGGTTAATTAAATACAATAAAAATCGTAATTTTTAATTAAAAATTAGTAGAAGAATGTTTGATCAAAAGTTTAAAAGTTATAGATGTTTAATTAAAAAAATTCAAATTTAAGACATCTATATCAAAATGCCCCTAATCAACCCATGACAGTGAAGGCCTTGAATTGGCAACAGGATTGTTACCTTTTTAATTACCGTGATATTGTTCAAGGGTGGGGACATATAAATTTTTTAATGGGTGAGCTAACTAAAGTTTTACTTTTCAAATAATGAAATTCCTTTTAAAACTATTTTTTTTTCAAAGATAAATCAATGAAAACAATTCATGCTAGAATTCTACTCTTTAATCTGGGAAAAACAATGCAACAAAGAAAAATCTGGGAAAAGTAATACAGGTCTGTAACAAACGTTTCCATTTTTAATTGCTATATTCATTTATCAATAAGAGAAGGGTAATTAAGTCTTCTTATTATCTGCTATTTTTCCATACATCTCACAAGAATTGGACTTGACAAGTTAATATCTGAGTTATCTATGGCTCTGGTCCCTTCCTCAGAACCCTATTGGTTGTATGCTTTAGATTCTGCGCGGCTTCTGTCCAATAATCCAAAGAAGATGTCTCGGGTCTGTGTGGATTGGAGTGACTATGTCTTTGACTCTGTTGCTTATGGTGACAAGTTCCATTTTGAGGAGTTATGAAGCTATGTTCCTCTCCTGCGTTTTAGCTTGAAATTCGTTTGGATATTGCTAATAGGGGAGTTGGTTTTAGGAAAGCAGTAATTTTGGGGGAGTAGATCTCCTTTTAGGACTCTGTATTGTATAATTTGTGCTTTACTTGGGATTATTTTTTATGACATATGCTTATTTGTCGTTCGTCTCATTGTTACTACCCATTGTGTGGGAGTGCTTATAAGATCTGTTACTAATGTTTATCCATTGTGCTTTTGCTGCTCATGCATTGTCTTAATTGCTTATCATATATATGCTTGATGTTCTTGTGTGCGTTATTTCGCCTTGACACTTTGTCTTACCATGACAAAATGGGGGAGAAAGTTTGAAAGTTTGTGTACATTAATTGCAAATACTATACCCATGATAAATTTCACTTGTTCTTGTCAAAAGTTACTTTTGTGAAGGATTCGTTCCTTGGTTCTTCTCTTGAGTGTTGTGTGAGTCAAATTAGTTTTAGGCTTCGGGTAATTTGTCAAGGAAAGCCAAAGTGGGAGATTGTGAAGTCTAGACTTACGTGTTTGGCGTTCCTCGTCAATCTTGTAATTATGTACGACACATGTTTTTTGGATCAATTTTCCTTAAATGAGACTTTAGTATACTTGGTTCTAAAGTCTGGGTTATGGAACATCAAAGTGCAAATGGTGTTGCTTCATCACAAGTAAGGTTTCTACATGCATATGCATTTCACATTTAAATTTCTTATGCATTTTGGCTAGTGTTGTTGTCTGGTCAAAATTGCTCATTGTTTTCCAGCTAAATGGGCACAAAATTTAAGACAGTCCATATGAGCTGACTGACAACTTTAATCCGAGGCTGAATCTATGGCCCTTGATCTGTTCAAATTGCATTTGCATTTGAGAAGTGTCATTGTGGGTTGTTGGCTGCGGAAAATCGTTTGGGGTTATTAGGGCTGTGGAGGTTTCACTTTGTTTTTTTGAGAAAGAACATAATTTTTAGAGGGTCATTGTTTTCCCTTTCCATCTCAGATCTATCCAGAAGCATCAAGCATTTTTCTAGGTAATGTTCTTCATTGAATATTTATAATTCTATCATGAAAATTCTTGCTTAAATCTTCTTAGAAACTCATTTGTTTTGGGTTAGAAAGCTTAAATTTTTCAAGAGTGCATTAAAAACTTTGTGCTTTCTCTTGTGTTCGTCACTTAAAACCTAGTTGCATAACCTCTTCTTATGCATGAAATCTGTGTAATCACTACACATGCTTTATGAGTCAAGGCTTGCATTTTCCATGGTCTAGTTTTTTGTAAGTTTCAAATCTTTAAACAGACGTAGGTCGGATTCACTTTGGTTTCTACCTTCAACTGTTTGACTAAAAGACTGACTAGTCGTTGAATCCAGATTTCATATCATTTTCATCATCTTGTCATTTTCTTTTTTTTTTTTTGTGTTGATCTTGGTGCCACAAAGTGAAGAGTTTAGCGAAAGGAGTTGCCGTCTTGTGAAGACTGAAGACTTCTCCATCTTGTGCAAATGCGTTTTTCACTCAAGTACTAATGAGTGGTTTCTTTTTTCTTGAGCAAACAATATTATCTATATTAAGAGGAGGCGGTGAGCTCAACCTCAAAATGAGCTAAAAATATTGTGGTTCAAATTTCCATTTGGCAAGATTCGAACCTAAAACCTCTCACTTACAAATGAAGAGGAATATCATTAGACTGTAGTACTAAGTGACAGTAATAATGAATCTTTAATTTCATTACATTTGAACACTAACCGAGCCCTAGGCTTTGCAAGTACTTTACAGGCGGTGTTGTGGGCGGTAAACACCCTTTCGAAGTGTACAATTAACCCAATCAATTTTTACAAAGGAACAACTACTTTTTTATGGCATTTTAGTAGTTTTGAGGGGTTGAAAGCTCAACTTGCAATGTGTCCCATCAGGCCACCATCACCGGGTCAACCTCTCTCCTTTCCACCACCATTTGGTCCACCTCTCTCCACCACCACATAATTCCCGGTTCTCATATTTAAGTTTTCTAATCGAAGTTCTTATTTATAGGATGTTAAACATTGAAAATAATGCGTATTGGATGAAAATTTTGGATTCGCAATAGACTATAGTTATTGATATGACTTACAGAAAACTATATAGAGTTTTCCCTTCTTTGTTCATGTGATGGGTTAGCTCATATGCATAAGTAATGAACAGAATAAAGTCATAGCAAGCAATACCATTTATGATTTTTCATATGCAAAAGGAAACTATCATAAAACATTTTAAAATTATGAAACCACATCGTAGACAAATTTAGTCTTTGTAATTTATAATGTCGTTTTGTCTAAATTTTTTGAAATTTTTGTATTGGGACAACCTGACATTAAAATCCTAGATCTGCCACTGCATCATAAGCATATTTTAAAAAAATAAAAAATAAAAAATAAAAAAATAAATAAAAAAGGGCAATCTCAAACTGGCCCTTAGAGATATTTATATGTACACTTGTCACTCTATTAGTGTGCGTAAATCCAATCTACAATCATCTCAAGATTTACACCATCATCTACAATCATCTCAAGCACCTCAATTACAAAAGAGAACATATTAATTAAGGTTACCAAGGTATCGTGGTGTGAGCCCCAATGTGTATCACTTGCACGTTTAAGACTAGTTTCTTGGTTCAAGCCTTACCCACTTGGAAGCTTATAATTTTCAATAGCTTCCATAACTTTGGCTTGTTGTCTTTCTCCAACCATGTCTTGACGTTTACATGATGCTCCGACAATAGTAACAACATTATTAACCAAGGAGAAAAAAAAGCCAATTTGAATATGATTATTTTCCACGGCTACAAGAGCAAGTTGAATTTGATGTGCAAAGCAATGAATATAAAATGCACTTTCATTTTCTTTCAAAATAAGTGTCTTAAGGCCATTAAACTCACCTTGCATATTGCTAGCCCCATCATAACCTTGTCCATGCAATCTATATATGCTTAATCCATTTATAGAGAAGAACTGATCAATTGCCTCTTTAAGTGAAAAAGCAGTGGTTTTAGGAACATGCTTTATGCCCACAAATCTTTCAACTACTTGTCCGTTGGTATTCACATAGCGAAGTACAATTGCCATTTGCTCCTTGACTGATATATCACGCGATTCATTAACCAAAACAGAAAAGAAAGCATCATCACCAATATCAAACATGATAGCATTGGTGGTTTCACATGTTGCTGCATACACAAGATCTTTTTGAATTTCAGGTGATGTTAACTTGAGATTTTCAGGAGCATTTTTAAACACCACATTTTTAATACCCTCATTATGATTTGCAAAAAACTTCAAAAGCTCAAGAAAATTACCCTTATTGCTTGAATCTTCACTTTCATCATGACCGCGAAAAGCAATACCTTGTTGCAATACAAAGCAAATGCAATCAAGTGATGCATTCAAACGAGTGCGCTAATCAATATGTGCTTGATTCGACTGCTTGTGGACAATTGTTTTAATATGTTGATTCTGATTCATTAAAGCTTCAAAATGAAGTAAAGCTTGGTTCTGAGCACTATTAGGACCTCCAACGTGAACTCGAAGTCGACATTTTTTCTTCCAATTATAAACCCTTTGCTAGTAAAATTGTCATTACCTGCTTGCTCCGGAATCTCTAGCTTGAAGAGATAATAGCTTCGACAAAAAACAGCATTTTTGGATATGCTATACTCCAACCAAGTAGGAAAGTCATCGAACCATTTCAAATTGAAACGGTGTTGTATTCCTGCAAATGACGTATATGGAAATTGATGGGTTCGAGGTTGAACCAATTCCCTTTGTAAATAAGCTCTTCGAACTTGATCTCTAATATTTGGATCATATTCTAATATCCGAAGTCGAAGCCTAGGATCTCCTGGAAGATTTGCCAGTATACTTTCTATGTTTTGTTCATTTGAACTTTCAGGAATATTCGTTGTAGAGGGTAAGAGGTTATCTTCGGTTGATTTTCTCTTAAAATACCTCTCCATAACTGTTTTAAATAATACCAAAAAGAGTCAACAACATAATATAAATTTGATCAAATTAACAAAAGCAAAGTTCACATAATCACAGACCAATACAAACCCCACAAACCTTAAAATAAACCCCACAATTAATCTGCAGAATCAGTTTGCAGTATTAATCCGCAGCATCAATTTGCAGCATCACTCTGCAAAATCAATTTGCAGCATCACTTTACAGAATTAGTTTCCTACATGCCATGTTGACTTCAAGTACTACATCAATTGAGTATAATTTATGGATTCTTTCAGGTTAGTGTTTTTAGTTGTTTATGAAATATATTAAGTCTAATACCCAGACCTCCTCCTTCCTCATTCCGTTTTATTATCCAATTCAGATTTTATTTTACATCTGATTGAATTTGTCTTATTTCCATTTGATTGCCTTATCTTTTTCCGGCTATAACTTCATCATCATATGTTAAAATCTTATATTGTTATCATTCATTTTGGTTTAGAATTACAATACAGGAATTAATTAACATGAGTGAATTGATTCAATTTTTCTTATGATGGTTTCAAATTTCCCACCCTTCTTTCACTTAGATTCTCCCCGCTCCAAATTTAAAAACTCAAACAAATAAATAATGAAATTTCAGATTAGAGAAACTTACTAGAAGAAGGACGCCGAGCCGGAAGAATGCAACCTAGAGAACAAGAGAGATCGCTGGGTCGGAAGAACGCACCTAGAGAACAAGAGAGATCGCTGGGTCGGAAGAACGCACCTAGAGAACAAGAGAGCCGGAAGAATTCAACTCATTTGAACGGTTATCCACGATTATCGGGTTTATAGATTAGAATTATCATCCTTATTCCTTCCCACGACTACCAGACCATTCTGCCGTGGTGAATCCTCTCCTTCCTTTCTTTGTATGCATTCCTTTTCCTCTCCTCCTATCTCTCCATGTGTTGCTAACTCCCTAACAACCAGGTTGCTAGGTGATGGTGAAATAACATAAAACAACGAAGAAGAAATTGTTAAGTCGAACGAAATATACGAATGTTATAGTGTTATCTTCTTGATGGATAAATTAGAATTAGATGCCACATTTTAGATTTTTCTAAATTAAACATCTGTTACTTTTCAACTTTTGATTAAAGTGCTTTTACTTTTAATTAAACTATATGTTTCATGTATATTCTTCATTTAAGTATTTTATAAAATCTTTTAAATCCATTTCTATGTAAAAAAAAAAAAAAATGCACTCAATAATATTCATTAATTTATTGCTATTTTTATGGAATCTCATCCCGTCCTCAATTTAAGGATTCAATTATATCTATTGGGGTTCAAGATTAATTGGATGAAATATAGTTTTTATAATTTCCAACTCAACATTTTATATAGATTATAAAAAAAAAAAAAAAAAAAAAAAAAACAAGAGTTCGTTTATAATTAAAATTGAGATGTATACTAGCCTGCCTAATTTCATGCAACTGAAAATAAATTTGAATTGTTCAACAACTACTTATAGTAGAAACGTAAACTAAGAGTTTTCACATTTTTATTTAGAATGAGTCCTTATTCCAATAATTAATTATTAAGAGTTGACAAAATATTTTTTAGTGCAATGTTTTAATGTGAAAAGTTATCTTTTTTTTGGGTTACACAACTTACACATAACATGCCATAAGTTTTGTACGTACCAAAATAAGGATAATACAACGTACTAATAACTTGGTATGTACTAAATAAAGAATTGCCTAACGTACCAAAAGTAATATTTTATAACGTACCAAAATACTTATACGTACCCAGATTAAATTTATATAACATACCAAATGATTGGTACGTTATATTTAATATATGTGCATGTTATATTTCATAATTGTATGTTAATAGGATGTTTATGTGTTTTTAGAATTTAAAACAACAAATTATTTGAATAAGAAAAATTCATTTTGAACGAATTATGATAATAGGATGTTTGTGGTGATTTTAGAATATTTGTGATATTATTTTCTGAACTAGTTGGTTAATTAAATACAATAAAAATCGTAATTTTTAATTAAAAATTAGTAGAAGAATGTTTGATCAAAAGTTTAAAAGTTATAGATGTTTAATTAAAAAAATTCAAATTCAAGACATCTATATCAAAATGCCCCTAATCAACCCATGACAGTGAAGGCCTTGAATTGGCAACAGGATTGTTACCTTTTTAATTACCGTGATATTGTTCAAGGGTGGGGACATATAAATTTTTTAATGGGTGAGCTAACTAAAGTTTTACTTTTCAAATAATGAAATTCCTTTTAAAACTATTTTTTTTTCAAAGATAAATCAATGAAAACAATTCATGCTAGAATTCTACTCTTTAATCTGGGAAAAACAATACAACAAAGAAAAATCTGGGAAAAGTAATATAGGTCTGTAACAAACGTTTCCATTTTTAATTGCTATATTCATTTATCAATAAGAGAAGGGTAATTAAGTCTTCTTATTATCTGCTATTTTTCCATAAATCTCACAAGAATTGGACTTGACAAGTTAATATCTGAGTTATCTATGGCTCTGGTCCCTTCCTCAGAACCCTATTGGTTGTATGCTTTAGATTCTGCGCGGCTTCTGTCCAATAATCCAAAGAAGATGTCTCGGGTCCGTGTGCATTGGAGTGACTATGTCTTTGACTCTGTTGCTTATGGTGACAAGTTCCATTTTGAGGAGTTATGAAGCTATGTTCCTCTCCTGCGTTTTAGCTTGAAATTCGTTTGGATATTGCTAATAGGGGAGTTGGTTTTAGGAAAGCACTAATTTTAGGGGAGTAGATCTCCTTTTAGGACTCTGTGTTGTATAATTTGTGCTTTACTTGGGATTATTTTTTATGACAAGTGCTTATTTGTCGTTCGTCTCCTTGTTACTACCCATTGTTTGGGAGTGCTTATAAGATCTGTTACTAATGTTTATCCATTGTGCTTTTGCTGCTCATGCATTGTCTTAATTGCTTATCATATATATGCTTGATGTTCTTGTGTGCGTTATTTCGCCTTGACACTTTGTCTTACCATGACAAAATGGGGGAGAAAGTTTGAAAGTGTGTACATTAATTGCAAATACTATACCCATGATAAATTTCACTTGTTCTTGTCAAAAGTTACTTTTGTGAAGGATTCGTTCCTTGGTTCTTCTCTTGAGTGTTGTGTGAGTCAAATTAGTTTTAGGCTTCGGGTAATTTGTCAAGGAAAGCCAAAGATGGAGATTGTGAAGTCTAGACTTACGTGTTTGGCGTTCCTCGTCAATCTTGTAATTATCTACGACACATGTTTTTTGGATCAATTTTCCTTAAATGAGACTTTAGTATACTTGGTTCTAAAGTCTGGGTTATGGAACATCAAAGTGCAAATGGTGTTGCTTCATCACAAGTAAGGTTTCTACATGCATATGCATTTCACATTTAAATTTCTTATGCATTTTGGCTAGTGTTGTTGTCTGGTCAAAATTGCTCATTGTTTTCCAGCTAAATGGGCACAAAATTTAAGACAGTCCATATGAGCTGACTGACAACTTTAATCCGAGGCTGAATCTATGGCCCTTGATCTGTTCAAATTGCCTTTGCATTTGAGAAGTGTCATTGTGGGTTGTTGGCTGCGGAAAATCGTTTGGGGTTATTAGGGCTGTGGAGGTTTCACTTTGTTTTTTTGAGAAAGAACATAATTTTTAGAGGGTCATTGTTTTCCCTTTCCATCTCAGATCTATCCAGAAGCATCAAGCATTTTTCTAGGTAATGTTCTTCATTGAATATTTATAATTCTATCATGAAAATTCTTGCTTAAATCTTCTTAGAAACTCATTTGTTTTGGGTTAGAAAGCTTAAATTTTTCAAGAGTGCATTAAAAACTTTGTGCTTTCTCTTGTGTTCGTCACTTAAAACCTAGTTGCATAACCTCTTCTTATGCATGAAATCTGTGTAATCACTACACATGCTTTATGAGTCAAGGCTTGCATTTTCCATGGTCTAGTTTTTTGTAAGTTTCAAATCTTTAAACGGACGTAGGTCGGATTTACTTTGGTTTCTACCTTCAACTGTTTGACTAAAAAACTGACTACTCGTTGAATCCAAATTTCATATCATTTTCATCATCTTGTCATTTTCTTTTTTTTGTGTTGGTCTCGGTGCCACAAAGTGAAGAGTTTAGCGAAAGGAGTTGCTGTCTTGTGAAGACTGAAGACTTCTCCATCTTGTGCAAATGCCTTTTTCACTCAAGTAGTAATGAGTAGTTTCTTTTTTCTTGAGTAAACAATATTATCTATATTAAGAGGAGGCGGTGAGCTCAACCTCAAAATGAGCTAAAAATAATGTGGTTCAAATTTCCATTTGGCAAGATTCGAACCTAAAACCTTTCACTTACAAATGAATAGGAATATCACTAGACTGTAGTACTAAGTGACAGTAATAATGAATGTTTAATTTCATCACATTTGAACACTAACCGAGCCCTAGGCTTTGCAAGTACTTTACAGGTGGTGTTGTGGGCGGTAAACACCCTTTCGAACTGTACAATTAACCCAATCAATTTTTACAAAGGAACAACTACTTTTTTATGGCATTTTAGTAGTTTTGAGGGGTTGAAAGCTCAACTTGCAATGTGTCCCATCAGGCCACAATCACCGGGTCAACCTCTCTCCTTTCCACCACCATTTGGTCCACCTCTCTCCACCACAACATAATTCCCGGTTATCATATTTAAGTTTTCTAATCGAAGTTCTTATTTATAGGATGTTAAACATTGAAAATAATGCGTATTGGATGAAAATTTTGGATTCGCAATAGACTATAGTTATTGATATGACTTACAGAAAACTATATAGAGTTTTCCCTTCTTTGTTCATGTGATGGGTTAGCTCATATGCATAAGTAATGAACAGAATAAAGTCATAGCAAGCAATACCATTTATGATTTTTCATATGCAAAAGGAAACTATCATAAAACATTTTAAAATTATGAAACCACATCGTAGACAAATTTAGTCTTTGTAATTTATAATGTCGTTTTGTCTAAATTTTTTGAAATTTTTGTATTGGGACAACCTGACATTAAAATCCTAGATCTACCACTGCATCATAAGCATATTTAAAAAATATAAAAAATAAAAAATAAAAAAATAAATAAAAAAGGGCAATCTCAAACTGGCCCTTAGAGATATTTATATGTACACTTGTCACTCTATTAGTGTGCGTAAATCCAATCTTAAGGTAATTCACCACTTGCATATACAATTATATACCTTATAGCAGTCGTTTTTTCCATTGAAAAATATAATTTTGAGGAGAAGTTTTTGCTCAAACTTGAAATTTTATGAAAAGAGCTTCATTTTTCTAGATCCATCCCCACAAAGATGGTAGACAAAGACGCTATGGAAAAATTTCAAGTCAACCAACAAAGATTTTTTGAAATACACGATCGTATTCTTGATTCACCAACGCAACAAAGTGAAGTTATTATTTTTGATTCCCCAAGCCATGAAAGGGAAAGCTTTGAATTCGCCACCCAATTGTTATCATTTTAATTAACGTGGTATTATTAATTGGTATTATTGATTTTTTTTATGGGATTATTGATTTATATATATATATATATATATATATATATATATATATATATAGTTTGTCAAACGATAGATTTTGTTAGATTAACTAACAACGGAGTTTGAACCCACGTCATTATGTAAGAGCTCAATAAGTCGTTGTTGATCTATTGGTAAAGATGTAGCATCGTGCCGACACGCAACCACTGAATTGGTATTAAAGATGTTTTTTGCCAGCCTGAAGGTACTACGGATTTGGGCAAATCCCAAAGCATCCCGAGGGGAGCCAACCCCCTCGATCCTCACAATGATGCTTGCTTTGTATGTTATGCTGACGATGGTTACTTATCAAACCCGCACAAGGCACATCCCTGAATGGTTATGTCTTTACCGTTAGGGAAATCACAATATTTTGGACTTCCATGGTATGACCTTGGTTGCGAAATCTTTGAATCGTTCCAAGACTCACCTTACTTCACTACGCCACACGTGAAACATGGTTAGGAGTTCTTGTTGAGCATATTCGAAGTACTTGCTGTTTTCATCCATTGTTTAGTCCAAACGACAATCCATGAAGACTATGCCACACGTATCAATCCAACCAAGACATGATACATTAACAAAGTCAATGCCAAGACATATTGCGTCTACATCAACAAAGCATCAGGAGATTGAAGTCATGCAAGCCGATCCCAAACAACCTCCACACGACGTCATTGCTGAAGTCAACCTTCCAGAAGATTTTCCGAGGAATTGGTATACCTAACTATTCATATGTAATGCTTGTAGTTCTCATTTGGAAGTTCTGTCAAACTCAGGGAGAGTATCCAGAAGTATACTCACTTGATCTTAATGTACTCTTTTTTCTTACGATTAGGAGCATTTTTCCTACTGGATTTTTGCTACCTAACTATGTTTTGACGAGATACCTATCCTGGGCTGACCATACCCTCATGAGCTCTTCTACTTGCGTCCAAAAGATGTATAGTTTTGACTTAATGCAACTTCTCACTTTTCTCCTTAGTCTATGGGTTTTTATCCCACCTTGGGTTTTACCATAGCAAGGTTTTGTGAGTTTTACCTTTTATAAATTCTTCTGTTGTTTTGAGACTCGCATTCGCTCATTGCGCCGACGACTTCATCAACTGTACTTACTTCATCACTGAAGACATGATGCGTCATTTGTTTGAGTATTTACACACTCAAGGGGAGTGTTGCAATCCTATTAGATTAGGAATGTGATTGTGTAGATTCTTATGGGATTCTACTATATCTCTTAGACTAGATATTATCCTATTAGAGTTGTAATCCTATTGGGGTAAGGAATTTACCTTCCCTAACTACTGTAAATAAAGGTACAATGGGGTGGAATAACACACACCTCACAATTACACATCTCTCTCTATGTCGCATCCCCTCTATTTTTTTGGTCTCCATAATTGTTTAATAAATTATGCCTACAACATATACGATATTACTTACATTAAGAAATGAGGAAGTGAACTAAACTTCGTAATTGACTAATTATAATAATTTAGTTCGAATTCAATTTTTTTAATCTTGAAGTTGCTTGGGCAATTTTTAATGCTAGTTTTACTTTGTTTATGCGTGAGAAATGGCAGGCTTACGACTCCTTCCTATTGAATTCTCAACGCTAGTTTTACTTTGTTTACACGGGTCGCTAAATATTTGAAATCATATTAGAAGGAAAATATTTGCATCAACCGTATGAGGTCCTTTATCAGTGGCGGAGTCAGGAATTTAAGACAATGAGGTCAAAAAATAGCTTTCAAAAATCGATATACTTTCATTTATAATTGTCCACGACGTGTTCTTATATTTTGGAAACGTCGTATTACAACATCATTATTAATAGAATCATATACCTCTTTCTCAATGTACACAACCAAACTATCATTCAACCATTGATCACCCATCCTATTACGATATGGATTCTTCACAATTTTCATCACCGAAAAAGCTCTTTCAACTGAAGCAATCACAATAGGTAAAATCAATGCTAATTTCACTAGCAAGTACACCAAGGGATACTGTCTATCCCTCTTTGTCTCCACCAACTTTTGTGCAAGGCTATTAATTCCTTTCAACGCAGAAAATTCATTATGCAAACGCATATAAAAAATATAATTCTTCAGTTCATCTTCAAGAAGTGTGAGCTCCGTATCAGAAAAATCTTTTGGATAAAATTGAGCAAGTCGAACTAACTTTTCAATGTCAAAAGCTGAGAATGAGTCATCTGGGCTTAAGCATGCTACACAAAGAAGCAACTCTGTACTTGTCTCATTAAAACGACTATTCAACTGTTGAAGTTGCTTATCAATAACATCAATAAAAAGATCAACATGGTAGTGATGAAGGTTTGTCAAATTTTCAACTCTACGCCGTGACCTCCCTCGAGCTACAAAGATATCATTCATATCAAGAATAGCAATATCATGCTTGCCACAAAAAGACGAAACTTTATCAAGCCAAGCATCCCATCCATTATCCCTCATTGCTTGTAGTTGTTGCTTACATGCTTTGACTAAAGCTATAGCACTCACTATATCGAGATCTTTCTTTTGCAATGCATGTAACAACACATTTGTGATTCCCAATATTTCTTTCATCAGAAAAAGACTAGAGACAAAATCAAAAGATTGCAAAAGATTCAACAAAATATCCACTTCACCTCTTTGATCAAGATTTACACCATCATCTACAATCATCTCAAGCACCTCAATTACAGAAGAGAACATATTAATCAAGCTTACCAAGGTATCGTAGTGTGAGCCCCAATGTGTATCACTTGCACGTGTAAGACTAGTTTCTTGGTTCAAGGCTTACCCACTTGGAAGCTCATAATTTTCAATAGCTTCCATAACTTTGGCTTGTTGTCTTTCTCCAACCATGTCTTGACGTTTACATGATGCTCCGACAATAGTAACAACATTATTAACCAAGGAGAAAAAAGAGCCAATTTGAATATGATTATTTTCCACGGCTACAAGAGCAAGTTGAATTTGATGTGCAAAGCAATGAATATAAAATGCACTTTCATTTTCTTTCAAAATAAGTGTCTTAAGGCCATTAAACTCACCTTGCATATTGCTAGCCCCATCATAACCTTGTCCACGCAATCTATATATGCTTAATCCATTTATAGAGAAGAACTGATCAATTGCCTCTTTAAGTGAAAAAGCAGTGGTTTTAGGAACATGCTTTATGCCCACAAATCTTTCAACTACTTGTCCGTTGGTATTCACATAGCGAAGTACAACTGCCATTTGCTCCTTGATTGATATATCACGCGATTCATTAACCAAAACAGAAAAGAAAGCATCATCACCAATATCAAACATGATAGCATTGGTGGTTTCACATGTTGCTGCATACACAAGATCTTTTTGAATTTCAAGTGATGTTAACTTGAGATTTTCAGGAGCATTTTTAAACACCACATTTTTAATACCCTCATTATGATTTGCAAGAAACTTCAAAAGCTCAAGAAAATTACCCTTATTGCTTGAATCTTCACTTTTATCATGACCGCGAAAAGCAAGACCTTGTTGCAATAAAAAGCAAATGCAATCAAGTGATGCATTCAAACGAGTGCGCTAATCAATATGTGCTTGATCCGACTGCTTGTGGATAATTGTTTTAATATGTTGATTCTGATTCATTAAAGCTTCAAAATGAAGTAAAGCTTGGTTGTGAGCACTATTAGGACCTCCAACATGAACTCGAAGTCGACATTTTTTCTTCCAATTATAAACCCTTTGCTAGTAAAATTGTCATTACCTGCTTGTTCCGGAATCTCTAGCTTGAAGAGATAACAGCTTCGACAAAAAACAACATTTTTGGATATGCTATACTCCAACCAAGTAGGAAAGTCATCGAACCATTTCAAATTGAAACGGTGTTGTACTCCTGCAAATGACGTATATGGAAATTGATGGGTTCGAGGTTGAACCAATTCCCTTTGTAAATAAGCTCTTCGAACTTGATCTCTAATAATTGGATCATATTCTAATATCCGGAGTCGAAGCCTAGGTTCTCCTGGAAGATTTGCTAGTATATTTTCTATGTTATGTTCATTTGAACTTTCAGGAATATTCGTTGTAGAGGGTAAGAGGTTATCTTCGGTTGATTTTCTCTTAAAATACCTCTCCATAACTGTTTTAAATAATACCAAAAAGAGTCAACAACATAATATAAATTTGATCAAATTAACAGAAGCAAAGTTCACATAATCACAGACCAATACAAACCCCACAAACCTTAAAATAAACCCCACAATTAATCTGCAGAATCAGTTTGCAGTATTAATCTGCAGCATCAGCTTGCAGCATCACTCTGTAGCATCACTCTGCAAAATCAGTTTGCAGCATCACTCTACAGAATCAGTTTCCTACATGCCATGTTGACTTCAAGTACTACATCAATTGAGTATAATTTATGGATTCTTTCAGGTTAGTGTTTTTAGTTGTTTATGAAATATATTAAGTCTAATACCCAGACCTCCTCCTTCCTCATTCCGTTCTATTATGCAATTCAGATTTCATTTTACATCTGATTGAATTTGTCTTATTCCTTTATTTTCCATTTGATTGCCTTATCTTTTTCCAGCTATAACTTCATCATCATATGTTAAAATCTTATATTGTTATCATTCATTTTGGTTTAGAATTACAATACAGGAATTAATTAACATGAGTGAATTGATTCAATTTTTCTTATGATGGTTTCAAATTTCCCACCCTTCTTTCACTCAGATTCTCCCCACTCCAAATTTAAAAACTCAAACAAATAAATAATGAAATTTCAGATTAGAGAAACTTACTAGAAGAAGGACGCCGAGCCGGAAGAATGCAACCTAGAGAACAAGAGAGATCGCTGGGTCGGAAGAACGCACCTAGAGAACAAGAGAGATCGCTAGGTTCTGGTGTGCGTTGGGTTCTGGTGTGGACTGGGTTTTGGGAAAAGTTACTTTTCTGATAGCGTGAGAAATGGGTTCTGGGAAAAGTCACTTTTCTGGTAGAAGAGGGCAGGACTAGAAAATTGAAAGTTTATTAAAGGGGTCAAATATTTTTTTAAAGGGATAACTTATAAATCTATTGGGGTCAAGGGAGCCCAATGCCCCCGCATTGGCTCCGCCACTATCCTTTATAGTACAGTCAGAATTTGTTAATTTTCTTAATTATTATTTTAAGATTATTTTTACAAAACAATCGATTAAATTCAAGATTGTTCGTCATTCACATGCATTGAACATATAGACTGTCTTAATATCAAGCAACATCTCATCATAAATCGTCTATTTATTAGCTACATATACACGAGAAATTGATATTTGTTATAAATAAGATTTATTATGTGATTGTTCACATTTCGGGTCAATATGTAATATCTGAATAGTTGAACACCTTTCTATGTAAATCCCACACTTATAAATAGACACTCTAATAAGAAGAAAACATATGTTGATTTTCCTTCACTTTCTCTCTTGTGTCTCTCTTGTTCTCTATATTTCTTATATTTCTATCAACATGTTATTAGCACGCACTTATTATATTTCTCTTGAGCTAGAGTTATCATGTGGTTTAAAGTTTCTTATACTCAACCATTGAACTTCCCATGCTCAAAGTTGTTCGTGCTTTTTTTTTTTTTTTTTTCCTTTTCAAATATTTAATTTTTTTTAACCCCCCATATTGGTAAAAGAGTAAGTAAACTGAAAAGAACAGCTCTATATACACTTTTGTACAAAACCATTTAAGATCTCAGGTTGGCTAAAAAAATATCATCATATGTGTTACCATTCTTTAATTGATTTTTAGTTGTATAATTTTTTTTGGTCTCGTTTGTAAAGTAATTTTCTTTTTCCTAAAGTATTGAGTTTGAAATAGTGTTTTCCTCTGATGGTTAATTATCAATAGTTTACATGCAAAGCCCTTTTTTTTTTATAAAAAAAGATTTAATGAAAAGAACTTTACAAACTGTTGTAGGCCTATTTGATTGAATGATCCAGGGTTTAGAGAGAGAGGGGTTCGGCAATATTGAGAGAGAAGAGAGATTGACTTAATTGTGAGGTGTCTTTGATTCACCCCATTGTGCTTTTATTTATAGTAGTAGGATATGTAAAAACCTTTCCCTTTAGGATTACAACATTGAATAGGTAATCTACTCCTAATATGAATATAAGATACATTCCCAGATTCCCTAGTATTTACACAATTACATTCCTATTCTAAATATGACTGCAACACTCCTCCTTGATTGTGTAAATACTCAACAAACCATCGCATCAGATATTCAGCAGATAAGGTAGAATAGTTGATGAAGTCATCAGCACAACGGGTGATCACGAGTCTCAAATTTAAGTGAAGTATGCATTTGTAGTAAAACTCACAAAACCTTGCTATGGTAAAACCCAAGGCATGGGGAAAACCCATAGACTAAGGAGAAAAGTGAGAAGTATGCATAATGTCTAAAAACGAACGTCAAACTGAAAGAAGGTAGTAAACTCAACGGAGTATGATCATCCCAGGATGGGTGCCTCATTAAAACCCCGTTAGGTAGCAAAAACCCAGTGGGAAAAATGCTCTTAATCGTAGGAAAAAGAGTACATTAAGATCATGTGAGTATGCTTCTAGATACTCCCCCTGAGTTAAACATAACTTCTAAATAAGAGAAGTACAAGAGATTCAACTCAGATAATTTACGCATACCGATTCCTTGGACAAGCTTATGAAATGTAGACTTGGGCAATGACTTGGTGAAGAGATCGGCCAGGTTATCCTGGGAACGGATTTGTTTGACTTCGATGTTCTGATGTTGCTGTTGCTGGTGTGAGTAAAAGAACTTCGGTGCAATGTGCTTGGTGTTGTCTCCCTTGATGTATCCCTTCTTCAATTGCTCGATACATGCTGCATTGTCTTTAAAGATCATCATAGGAAGGTCAACGACTGATGTAAGACCACTAGTGCTTCAAATATGTTCCATAACTTCTCTCAGCCAAAAGCACTTACGCGATGCTTCATGCAGGGCGAGAATCTCAGCATGGTTAGACGAAGTCGCAACTAACGTTTGCTTGGTAGACCTCCAAGATATAGCAATGTCTCCAACGGTAAAGACATAACTCATTTGAGAACGTGATCTATGTGGGTCAGACAGATATCCAGCATCTACATAACCAACACGGCGAGAATCAATCCAAGGGCCATAGGGGATGGTAACACTTGGAGATTCGTAGGTATAGAACAAACCCAAATCCGTAGTACCTTTGAGGTAGTGGAAAATGTGTTTAACACTATTCCAGTGCCTGCGTATGGGCGTATTGTTGTATCTTGCCAAAAGATTCACAACGAAGGAGATGTCGGGTTTAGTGCACTGAGCCAAGTACAATAAAGCCCCAATTGCACTTAGGTAAGGAACTTCGGGTTCCAAAATCTCTTCCTCATCCTCCTTTAGATGGAAGGGATCTCATTTAGCATATAGAGTTCGAACAACCATGGGTGTACTCGAAGGCTTCGCTTTATCTTCATTAAAACGACGCAACATCTTTTGGGTGTAGTTCGATTGATGTACTAGGATTCTATCCGAACAATGCTCGATCTCCAGGCTGAGACAATATCGAGTTTTCCCAAGATCTTTTATCTCAAATTTCAATTTCAAATGTGCAGCAATTTCTTCAAGCTCTGCGAGAGTCTCAATGATATTCATGTCATCAACATAAACTGCAATGATTGCAAATCCGGAATATGACTTCTTTATGAACACGCATGGGCATAGTTCATTGTTCACATAACCCTGACTTGTCAAATATTCACTCAAACAGTTATACCACATCCGCCCGAATTGTTTTAATCTGTAGAATGACCTCCTTAACCTAATTGAGAGAGTGTTCCGTGGTCTAGAACTATTTGAACCAGTCAATGGAAGTCCTTCTAGAATTTTCATGTAGATTTCCGTATCTAGATTCGCATAGAGATATGTGGTTACCACGTCCATAAGCTACATATTCAGTTTTTCGGAAACTACCAAGCTGATTAGGTAGTGGAACGTTATAACGTCCATTACGGGGGAATACGTCTCCCCATAATTGATCCCTGGGTGCTAAGAGAAGCCTTTCACTACGAGGCATGCTTTGTATCGCATTATTTTATTCTTCTCATTACACTTCCTCACGAAAACCCACTTGTAGCCAATAGGCTTCACACGTGGTGGTGTAGGAACAATAAGTCCAAACACTTTACGTTTCACGATCGAATCGAGTTCGACCTGGATTGCTTGTTTCCAATTTGACCAATCGGTTCTACGTCGGCATTCATCGACGGAACGTGGTTCAATGTCATCGCTAAGCATGATGTCAGTAGTTACTGAGTACGAGAATGCATTGTTGACGATCATCTTATTCCTAGTCCAAACCTCATCCAATACTGTGTAGTGAACCGAAATCTCACGATTCTCGAGAGGCTGACATGTTTTATCTGAAGCATTACCGTAATCTACAATAACTTCATACGTTGGAACGGATGACTGAACGATGGTCGGATTCAAACTAAGGTCACTAGTTGGTGCCATTTTCCTCTTCCAGGTTTGTGAATCCTTTGAACCAAGGGGTCTGCCACGCTTCAGGGTCGGAGCAAATGATTGGCTAGCTGTCAACATACCTTGCTGCGTGGAAGGTGTGGCCTCCCCACCTTCTGGGACGGTCCAGCCTTCCCAGGTGGGTTGTTGACGTACGCGGGGTACATTTATCCTTGCAAGTGTGTTTGTAGCGGGTATATGTGATCTTGTCACCTTAGCTAGATCATTAAAAGCATCCGACATGCTTTGAGCAATGCTCTGAAGATCTATAATTCGACGCACCTCATTTTCAGACTGGGTAGTGTGGGGATTTAAATGAGACATAGTGGGAACATAGTGGGAGCATACCACGACAATTCGCGGCTTTCTAGGGGAACGTTCACATGTTTATCTCCCTCTAACGACGGGAAGACTGTCTCATCAAAGTGACAATCCGCAAGACATGCGGTAAAAAGATCTTCTGTCAAGGGTTCTAAGTAGCGAACAATTGATGGCGAATCATAACCGACATAGATTCCCATTTTTCTTTGAGGACCCATTGTGGTACGTAGCGGCGGCGCTATTGGCACATAAATGGTGCACCCAAACACCCGTAAATGTGAGATGTCAGGCTCATATCCAATGACCAACTGTAACGGTGAATGTGGTTGAGTAGTGGTGGGCCTCAGGCGACCAACATAGCTGTGTGCAATATTGCATAGCCCCAGCAGATACCGGTAGTTTGGTTCGCATAACCAAAGTCTGAGCTATCATTTGAAGACGCTTTATGAAAGCTTCTGCTAGGCCGTTTTGGGTTTGAACAGGATGTTCCACATCAATCCCTATTGACATGAAATAATCATCAAAAGTCTGTGACGTAAACTCTCCAGCGTTATCTAGTCGAATTGACTTAATTGGACAATCAAGGTGGTGAGCCCTTAGCTTAATGATTTGAGCTAGAAGTTTAGCAAACATGGCGTTGTATGTGGACAACAAGCAAACATGTGATCATCTTGTTGATGCATCAACCAACACCATAAAATATTTAAATGGTCCGCATGTTGGTTGGATTGGTCCACAAATGTCCCCTTAAATCCTCTGAAGAAATTTAGGGGGGTCGTGAATAATCTTTGTATGGGAGGGTTGAGTATTCAACTTTCCTAAAGAACACGCTTTGCATGGCAGAACTCCAACATAGGGATATAACTTCTGCCCATGAGAAAATTTGAGGATACGGTGCATCATGTCACATTCAGGATGTCCCAAATGATCATGCCAAAGCAACAAAGTGTCCTGGAACTTAGTCATAGGGCCGGCTACACTGTGGGCTTCTATGCTACGAATGGTTGTAATGTACAATCCACTCAGCAGTCATTCCAACTTCTCGTGAATATGCTTCTGGCCATATTCATATGAAGTGATACAAAGAATTCTGAACCATGATCTTAATGGTCAATATTGTACCATTAGACAACATGATACGTGCTTTTTCGTATCCTTCAATTAGGTTGGATAGGCTTGAGAGAGTTGTCAAATGAGCTTTCTTGGGTATTAAGTTAGTAAAATAGTGTCGTTCACGCAAGATGGTGTGCGTGGTTGCACTATCTGCCAGACAACTAACTTCCCTACTAGACATACCTAGAAATAAATTGATTGAATTGGTCACATGCATAGATATAAGTCCATTCATTCAATTAAGCAATTCGAGAAAATAATATCCATTCAAATAACAAACCATAATTCAAAGCAAACCAAAACCAAACAAATTATTCCAAATACATAGAAAAATTGTTCAAAATTAAACCATAAGCCTCCAAATCTCGCTACTAGCACTTAATCTTGTTCCACTATCGACCTCAGAGCCACCTCGTCTTGCCGATACCCATTACCTTGATGTATTAAACCTAGAAGGCTACTTGTAGTTTTTTCTTTTTTGTTTGAACATCTTATATGTACATTTTATATATTTTATAATTAAATACTTTTGCTTGGTTAATTCATTATTATTTAGAATTTAATTACAATATTTATTAAAAATTAAAAAAAATATTTTTGACGAAAACAAAGAAAAAGGGTTTGTGCGATGCATGCCCACGTCGCACAAAGACACTAAGCCACTTTGCGCGACGCATGTCCTACGTCATGCAAAGCCACTAAGCCACTTTGCGCGACACATGCCTACGTCGTGCAAAGCCACCTATGCCACTTTGCGCAACGAAGTACTGCATCGCACAAAGTGACTTTGCGCGACGCACGTTACTTCTTCGTCGCGCAAACCCCACTGTCACTGCCTTGGCGTGACGGTTAGCGCACGACGAAGTTGCGTCGCGCAAACCCTTAGGCAACGATTTTTTACTTTGCGCGACAAAGGTACCTACATCGCGCAAAGTGTTTTTTCTACTAGTGGATAGATTAGGTTCAGTAAATTAGGTATGTTATAAAGTTTAGGTCCTATCAATTCGGTACGGTTAATTAGGTTGTGATTTCACGATCCATTTTCTCTACATACAAAATTTTTCTTTTCATTTATCTTTGGATTCATTTTTAATTTATTGAATCCAAAACTATAAAAACAAAAAAAAAATGCATTGAGATTATAGGTACACTATATTGTTCTACATACAAAATTGTTCATTTAGGTACTGTCAATTAGGTCCCATCCATTTAGTAAAGTCGGTTAGGTACTATATAGTGTAGGTCTGAACAATTCGGTACGGTCAATTAGGTTGTGATTTCACATTCCATTTTCTCCATTTGTGTTGTTTTTTTTTTTTTCATTTATTTCTGGATTCACAATCAATTTGGCATCTAAAAGCCTTTTCTTTCTTTTTTTCTTCCGAATACAACAAGATTTTTGGTTTCTGAATTTCCTGGCTTTTTTTGTTTGATCATGGTTTCTGAGTTATCTGGGTTCTTTGATTGGAATAACACATGGAGGTTTATGGTAAATGACCATAATGTTAATGTTATAACGAACATGTTAATTATCTAGTTAAGTAAGCATTCTTGGAAAATTAATTATATATTTGTTTCTCTAATTGGTTTTAAGAGAGTAATAAGGGTAAATAGGGAAACTAAAAATGCAACAAAATTTATAAAAAAAAATATATATATACATATTGAATGTGACATGGAATTCTATAATCTGACATAGAGGACTATTTTTAATTTTTAATCTTAGGTACAATATTATTGAAAAAACAATCTTATTTAGGGATTAAAATGAAGTTTTCTATTTTGTAAACCATAATTAATGTATAAGGCCTAACAAATCAATTATGAAAAAATTAACGGACCTAATGAACTAAAACATAAACAATACAAACCGTACCAAATTGACCAGACCTAATGGACTAAAACATAAAAAATACGAACTATACCAAATTGACCACACCGAATCTATCGGACCTAATGAACTAAAACATAAAAATACAAACCGTACCAAACTGATCATACCAAATCTAGCAAACCTAGTGAACTAAAACATAAAAAATACAAATCGTACCAAATTGAACCATTAAAGCGATGCTAATCCCCGGTCCAATCTTTGTTGTATAAATCCCTCCTCTCCTGATTTTCTACGTAAAGGGATAACCTGTGAAGCCTAGATCAATTAGACCATCAAGGTTACAAAATCCCTAAAGCCTGTCATGCTTGCAGTGGTCTTCAGGTTCCCTCCCTCTTTCTCATGCTCGTCCAAGATAGAAATTTCTTTGTAACCGTAACACAAGTGGTACACCACGCGTTATTATTTAAATAGTGGGAAATTTTATTTTTTAAATAGAAGAATCTCACCACTTGTATGGAGACATGTGGTGTTCCATCCCATGTTCCTAGCACATTGAAAAATCTTTTGTCCAAGATATCCTTGAACTCTCCAATTACAAGACGTGGGCCATTTGCTCCCTGAATGCTGCTGCCAAGAATTCTCCATTGGTCACGCCCTTTCTTCTCATCTGTACTCGCAGATGCTGCAAATAATCTCCAGGTTTGTTGTTTTTGTCCATCCATGATATGAGCTTCAATATGGAAGTTACACAAAATTAATGAATTAGAATGTATATAATAATAAATTTAAAGTTTAATGTGGAGGCATTAAATCGTTAAATATTAAAACAAAAATATAATATAAATTTGAATTAAGTATACATTAAAGGTCTTAAATAGATTTGTAATCGACACTTAGTACTACGGTCTAGTGGTATTCTTCTTCACTAATAAGTGAGAGGTCTTAGGTTCAATTCTCGTCAAAGGCGGATTTGAACCACATTATCCCTAGCCTATTGTGAGGCTTAGCCCACTCCCCTACCCCCTTATGTAATCAAACACCAGATTTTATTAAATTTTAATCTTCTTCAAGGATTAAAGTTCAAAAACCCATTTAATTCTTATGATTTAGAACATCTTTAAAGAAGATGTCATGCCACAGAACATCTCAAAAAAATCGTAATTATGCGATTTTTATTTTAAATCAAATTTCGCTAATTTTAGAATTTTATTTACTTAGTTACAAAGTTTGAATTTTCATAAGCAATCATTTAAAAACTGTAAACCTTTAGTGTTCTCAAATAGAGCTCAATCCCACAAGGATGCAGGTGAAAGCCGTTGGCGAATTGGAGTGATAACGAAGAAGTTACGGATATTAAAAGTTCGATATAAATAATATAAAAACTCTGTAATAATATAATATGTAGATGGCCCACATGAATACTTCATTACCATTCACATGTAATAAAATCACATGGATTACTATTTTTGCAAAGTAATTTTCCTATTCCTTGAAAAAAGTTTGTGTAAATGTTGCGTTATTCTATTAGTTGAAAATCTCATAAATCTCATAGTTCACAAATTTGGAATGGCATATTGGCATTCGTGTTCCAGACAATGACCGGTCATGTGTGATTTCAAAATTCACATACTACGTGTTTTTGTGGTCGTTGGAGTTTTAAATGTATACTGAAAATGATTTACTCACCATTCCAACAGCCACTACAAAGTGAGGACGATTAACAGAAGAAATCTAAATTGTCTATTTAGTCAACTAACTTACAGCGGCACCTTGACTTTTCTACCAATTTCTTTTAATTAGTCAACTAACCTTACAGCGGCATTTTGGTACAGTTTTTTTTTTTTTTAATTAGTACCTCATAACAGACTAGCAATTACGTGATTCAATTTCTTTATTTTTAAACTCAAAACATCTTAAGAGGCGTGTAATGTCGGTTATAAAAAAGGTCTTTCGCACGCGAATAATAATGTGATTAAATAAGTTGTCAAATGATTTTTTTTTAACAAATAATATTATCTACACTAAAGGGGAAGGGGTGGGCTTAACCTCACAATAGGCTAGCGATAATTTGATTCAATCAGTTGTTTATTCAATATCATTTTCTCTATTTTTTAACACATTCAAAACATCTTAAGGGGCATGTAATGCCGGTTATAAAAAAAGGTATTTCGCACGCAAATAATAATGTGATTAAATTAATTGTCAAATGATTGTTTTTTTTTTTTTTTTAAACAAAAGATATTATCTACACTAAGAGGGAGAAGGGTGGACTTTAGCCTCACAATGGGCTAGCAATAATGTGATTCAATCAATTATTTATTAAATATTATTTTCTCTATTCTTAATGTAAATTCTATGGAGACCGATTTTATTATGTGAATTCAGTTGCTTTAATTGGTTTGTGAGGGTTTTCTTTTAGCATGATCTAAAATTATTCATTTACTTCAAATATTTGATTTTCCTTTTGTTTAATGTGATTCAATTTCTCTATTTTTAAGCACGTTTAAAATATCTTAAGAGGCGTGTAATGCTAGTTATAAAAAAAGTATTTCGCACGTGGATAATAATGTGATTAAATAAGTTGTCAAGTGATTGTTTTTTTTTTAACAAACGATATTATCTACACTAAGGGGGATGGGGCGGGCTTAGCCTCACAATGAGCTAGCAATAATGTGATTCAATCAGTTGTTTATTAAATATTATTTTTTCTATTTTTAAACACCTTCAAAACATCTTAAGAGGTGTGTAATGCCAGTTATAAAAGATGTTTTTCGCACGCTGATAATAGTATGATTAAATTAATTGTCAAATGATTGTTTTTTTTTTAATAAACAATATTATCTACACTAAGGGGGAGGATGTGGGTTTAACCTCACAATAGGCTAGCAATAATATGATTCAATCAATTGTTTATTAAATATTATTTTTTTCTATTTTTAATATAAATTCTATAGAGACCGATAATTTATTTAAGACCTTGACATTCTTCCAATTTTTTTATTGAACTCCGTTAAACTTTATGAATTTATAACTCTTTTTAAATCCTCGGATCAATACCACTTGCTTGGGAAAGAAAATACTACTTGATAAACTTTATATTATTGACCTCTTCTCACAACATAAATGATTTATTGAGCTTATCCTGATATTAAAAATATTTTATGAGCTCAACAGAATTGTACCAACTACCAAGCACCCCAAGAACAAACACCTTCTTAAAACCTTCCTAAATGTGTCCTAGAGCATCTTCAAGAAAAATTATTGTTAAACTATCAAGGGAACAATGCCAAAAAACCATTCTAGCTACTAAGTTTAATTTTTCATTTCTAACAACGCTTTATTTTAGCTACCCAGTTCAACTTATTAACAGTAATGGAATTTGTTTGGCTGTAGACAAGGTTTTTGTGGATGGGATTCGGGCTTTGATCAAGCGCGCACTAGATTACGACCGTCTATGTACGAACTGAAGCTAATTTTATGACACATGTATTGGCTCGTTATAGTGCACAATGTCGTGAGTCATCGTTTTGGGTTGAAACCGGACCTCCACGGCTATTGCGTAGTGTCATGGTTGAGTCCGGAGTTGGGGTTGATTTGTACTGTGCATGTATGGTCTCTTTTCCCTTGGCCAAGGTTTTTCCCACTGGTTTGCTCGGTCAAGGTTTCTTCCAAGACCCTTCTGATTTACATGTGGTTGATGTAATTGTTATGATGTATTGATGTTGATGTTGAATGAATTATTATCCCTCTTCTCAATAAAAAAATTAAAAATTAAAAAATTAAAAAAAAAAAGCTCCATTTTAACAAGCTTTGAATATTTTATCGTTAACAATTTAAAATAAACCCACTTGTTTTGTAAAACAACATTCTCTCTCTTCCGTTTCTCCTTGCTTTAAACTTGAGTTTTATTATTAATTTTTAATAATTTGCAAGTGAGTTGTTACACTCTAAATTTAAAGAGAGACTGCTCATTTTGCTATAGTAAAGACTCATTTACTCATGGAGATGAGTTTTTTTAAAAATTTTTAAATTTAACTCTTTAAAATAGAATTTTGGTTGTTTTACAGAAGGTTGATCTGGGGGAGAGATAGGAAATCTTCGCCTATAGCTTGGAGCGAAATGTGTAATTCGGAAGACCAAGGGGGGTTATGTATTAGAACAGTGGATCATTTCAATAATGCTTGTCTTGCTAATAGTTGGAAAGTTTTAAAGGATGAGAATAATTTGTGGGTCCAAGTTGTGAAAAGGAAATACTTAAAAAAGTGGGATTTCCTCGGTTGCAAGATTAAGCAAAATCACTCAATATTTTTTAAATTAAAAAATTATTTTTTTTGCCATGTGGCAGATATTTGGCAACCATATGACATATATATGGCAGCCACGTCAGCATTTAACAGATCAATGGATGGAAAATGTAACAGATGTATTATTTTGAAATAAAATATTACTTAAGGTATGAAAGTGAAATATTTTGAAGATGTAAAGAATTGAAATAGACCCCAAACCTGAGCTATAAAAGTGTAATTTACCCTAAATATTAATAAATTAAGATTTTTTAATCTCAAAAAAATTAAAATTTATTAAAAATAATAAAATAATATTATTGGTCGAAAAATATGGTCCCAAAATAATTTGGGCTTAGTGCCGTGGGTAATATGGCACGGGTTTGGGTGCCTTAAGCATAAGGCAAGGCCCAAAGGACCTCGAGTGATGGCTACAGGCCACGGGTGAGGAAGGGAAACCCCAGTCGCAGCTAGGTTTCGAAGTTAGACAGAGGGAGGGGGGCACGGAAGCAAGCTCAAAAGCTTGCGGGTTTGGCATGGGAAATGGCTGTATGGGACACGGGCCGTGGGAAAATCCCAGTTAACTAGCTGGATTGGATGCAGGCGGGGGCAGGTAGTGAGCCCAGCAACCATAAAGGCTGCGGCATGCAAGAGTGGACCCAGCCAATCTGGGCTGGCAACATTTTGGGCATAGGGCTTCAGGGCCTGCCGAGTTGAAATCCAGGCCGTGGCCTAGTGCTGTGTCCATAGTGATGGTGCAATGGTATGCCGCACCATATCCCATTCCCATATAGTTTTCAAAATCCCTTAAGGTTTAGGAAACCCTAAATATGCTTCTAATTTATTTTATATATTTTGACTCACAAATTCCACATAACAATTTAATTGTGCGATGCATGAAACAAATATATATATATATATATATATATATATATATATATATATCGAAAGGAAAATATAAATATAGAAGGGTTCATGCATCATGGGGAATGTTTTCATGCTTCGTGAACGTTTCAAATATCTTCCTTTATTTTAAGCGTACCTGATTAGCAAAAAACAAATAAGCCTTTGAATGTGCTGGATGATGGCCTCCTCGTATATATGATGCGTCAATTCCTCAGCTTCTGGTAAGAGCGTGTTGATAACGTGTTGTATGCCTATTTGTTTGAATGATCTAGGGTTTAGAGAGAGAGAGGGGTTCGGCAATATTAAGAAAGAAGAGAGATTGATTTAATTGTGAGGTGTCTTTGATTCACCTCATTGTATCTTTATTTATAGTAGTAGGACAGGTAAAAACATTTCCTTTTAGGATTACAACATTGAATAGGTAATCTACTCCTAATAGGAATATAAGATACATTCCCAGATTCCTTAGGATTTACACAATCACATTTCTATTCTAAAAATGACTACAACACAAACAAAATTTTAACACAAAACACCTAATGAAGTTTTTTTCAAAATACATATGATATTATCTACACTAATGAATATAAAATAAAATAAATTTTATAATAAATTAATTATAATAATTTAGTTCGTTTTCGACTTTTTCACTCACATTCACAAATAAGTAGGATTTGGATCCTTGTCGGATCCCCTCCTTGGGGATCCTAGGGACCAACACATGTGGACAGTTGATCAAAAATTGTGTGGCCATAATTTTTTTCTTTCTTATATTTTTCATGCAAAACGAGACTAATTTACTTTTAAAAATATAAAAAGCATTTAATTGTGGCCGCACGATTTTTGATCAACGGTCCACGTGCGTTGATCCCTAGGATCCCCAGGGAAGGGATCCAGCGAGGATCCAAATCCCAAATAAATAGACCCAAACAAAGACCAGCCTTTCCATGTGTTCTTGAAGTTGCTTGTGTAGAGTGACAACTACGAAGTTACAGTCTACCCGGACAAATACCCTAGAAAGGGATCATCTCCGGATCCCTTTCCACTTAATCCATCAAGTCTGTGATCCAAGCCGTTGAAATTTGATTCAATGGCTACAAACAGGGGACCTTTTTAAAAGTTATAATAACTGTAGCCGTTGGATCAAATTTTAACAGTCTGAATCCCGAACTTGGTGGATTAGGTGGAAAGGGATCCGGAGAGGATCCGTTTCCAAATACCCTATAGTTTTTTTTTTGGATAAATTACATAAAACTATTTTAACTCCAGGTCGAACCACAATCTCATACCATATGTTTTAAACATTACAATGTCATACCTCAACTTATGAATTAGTTGCAATGTCAGATATTCGTTAAATTTTCTATCAACTTTGTTGTTAAGTGATGATGTGGCAGGTGTAGGGTTCACTCCTTATGTAACTGAATTTAAAAATTAATTAAATATTAATAAATTAAGATTTTTTAATCTCAAAAAAATTAAAATTTATTAAAAAAACCTCATCTCTCCTCACGTCACTCTCCCTCTTCTCTCCCTCATCTCTCCCTCGTCTACTCCATTGGTTTTGGTCTGAAAAAACCAAAATTGAAGATTTTTTTTTTTTTTTTGGTCTGACAAAATTAAATAATTGAAAGAAAAAAAACTCTCCTTGACTTTCTCCTTGATTTTGTAGCAACGTTCCCAAATTCACAATGATCTGCAAGTTCAGTTTGGAGGAACATGTATACATTAGATCTTGGGTGTCTCTTGATTTTGCAGCCTCTCCCCATTTCAGCCATCACCAATCCAACCTCCCCCCGTTTCAGCCATTACCAATCTGTTTCATTTCTCCATTGGTTTCGCAGCCGCCCAATTGGGTGTCTCTTGTTTCGGATTCCTCGCGAGCTTGTACCTGTGCAACTCGAGAATCTTGTGTTCGAGCCTGACGACAAGGATTGAAACTTCGCTCCGTCGCTGGGTTGTGGTGGTCCAGGATTGAAACTTGCGACTCCTTCCCGTTCAATTTTCACTGCTAGTTTTACCTTGCTTATGATTTCAAATAATTAAGACTTGGGACTTACAAATAACTAGGAGTAAATCATTCTGGCAGTCACCACAGACGATGGATGCAAATATTTTCCTTGTAGATAATGATTTCAAATAGGTATGGAATATTCACACCTTTTTATTTTTATTTTTTAGACACTTTAATTTGCAATCTTCAAATCGATTGAATTAAACAAGATCGAAAGAGAGAAAATAACAAAGAACTGCAAGAAGTAAAAACAGGTGGGTACGCTATCCACCCCTTTCAAATATTAAACTACTGACAAATGTTAAGGAGATTTTTTTGACTCTTTAATTTTAAAAATATACCATCTCTTTGAAAATTATATTTCAGTTGGACATGATTAAAGAAGAAGAAGACCACAAAATTTATATTTCAAGCGGGAGTTTTGGGGTGGGTGTGATGTTGTTGTTGGGTGGAGGGCATAAAGTCAATGACCTTGGTGGTGGCGGTGGCGTACGTTTGGATGCAGGTGGGGCGACGTTTGGTTGGAGATTGCTGGGTTGCCGGCCACCGTTTGGATGTAGGTTGTGGTGATCTTTATTTCTTCAAAAGCCAAAAACATTCATATTATGCTTGAATCCAATGGACGGTGGAAATTGTGAAAAAAAAAAATCCAGAAAAGAGAAAATCTAGAAGGGCACATAAAATAATAAAAATTTCGAACAAAAAGTTGTAGGGTACTGAGAAGATGACAGATACCGAGGCCGACCGTTGCGAAAGCGAAGAAATTTTTAATGAAAAAGAAAGGGCAACGTGTCAGTCTATTATTGGCTCGGTTCTCCAGGTCAGCTTGGGTTCCGGGAATTTTAAAAAAATCATCTTCAAAGTTGCTGAGAGTCGCAAAGAGCTTTACTCCAAGTAAATATAATACTTAGGTACGAACTGTTCAGTACCTAAAATTTACTGACTCCAATAAATCAAAGACACCTGTTCATTTTCAAGTCTCAAATCACACAAACAAACACCCCTAGTTCTGCAAACCAAACATCCTTCGTCTCCCTCTCTCCCCACAGTTTCCTCCAGACCAGCAAAAACATTGCAAATCTTTCACAAAAGCTATTACCCATCTACCTGAACCCATACGATTATAAAAAGGGTTAATCTCAGTTAACTACCTTGAAATTTGTTGGTTTTCAACGTTTAATACATCAAGTTTTTTTTCGGATGTTAACAGAGAATTTTGGAACTGGATTAAAGGTCAACAGTGAAGGGATGCAAATTCTAAGCCCATGGAGAAATTAACCATGCCAAAGATTCAAGAGAATTCAAATTCAAATTACAAAAATTATTTCTGAATCTAAAACAAAAACCCACCTGAAATTCACCAACAATAGAAGAAATAAACAATTGGGCTAGCTGTGCATTAATGGAGAAAGAGAAAATGGGAAGAAAACCATGGAATTGAAAATTCCAGAAGAAAAAAATGATAAAATTTAAGAAATGAGCATTAACCATGATGACCCAGATCTAGAAAACTGGTTGTTTACCAAAAAATTGGAAATGATTTTACCTTTCGGTGATTGAGCTTTGTGTGTCTGCTCTCCTCTTTTGCTTTCTCTCCCTCCTGGGTTTTGGCGATTTGAAAAAAGAAAACAAGACAAGCAAGCTTTCCCTTCCCACAAGTTTTCTCTCTCGGTCTTCGATCGGGAACCCATTTCCGGTGGCTCACGGGATTAGGTCGGTGGGGAAAGGTTAATGATTGCTGGGATTTCTCTCAGAAGAGAAGGGAAGAGGGGAGAGAGATAAGAGGACGGTAGGGAGAGGAAGGAAAACATTTTCAAGTGAGCCCATATTGACACGTGGATTCCATCATTGTCTATGTGTGTGCCACATCATCATTTAATAGAGGTTCTGACAGAAAATTTAACAGATGTATGAAAGTGTCCCAAAACTATGACTTTAGGTACCAAACTGGAACGGAAAAAACTTGATGTATAAAATGTTGAAAACCAATAAACTTCATAGTAGTAAACTGAAATTATACCTTATAAGAAGACGTTGATGCACTTCCTTGAGGTTCTTCTTGACCCACTGATTATAACCACTACAGAGATCCATATTAAAATTACTTTTACATATAAATTCATGAACGTTAGTCAATCATATGCAGTGAAATTTTTATTTCTTGATATCAAGAACTATCTTAAAATAAATCATCTATTTATTAGCTACATATAAGTGAGTAATTGATAATTGATTTAACTGATTTTTCGTGAGCATGATTTTAAATTGACGAATAGTAAATTAACGGTTTTAGTTATGAAATTCGTGCATGAAAATACGATAATTGCAAAAGGACAATGCTAGAATGATCAAAATTTTAAATCAAATTTCACTGTTCTAAAAATCCCTGTCTAGAGTCTTTAGGCCTTGTCTAGGTGCTATGCGACTAGTCACCATCCTGATTAGTCACTAGACATTTGAAAATTTAAAAAAGTGCACCTACACCTGCTTAAGTGTACACCTAGCCAGCCTAAGCACCCACCTAGCTCGCCTAAACCCACTCAAGCATCCGCTTAGGTCACAATTCTGACTTAGACATAAAATCAATAACATTTATTTTGCTTTTTATTTTTTCAATAAAATGTAAGAGACTTGTAAAATACTTGGATGAACACTCATCAGATGCTTGTTCTCCATGTTTTCAATATATTCTAATACTTTATAATTTATATGTCATTTTATTTTGCAATTAATGTATCTCAATATAATTATGTGTGTTTTTTAAGTATAAATAAGCACTTATTTAACATATAATAAATTTACTTAAATCCGTCTAGGCCCCTGCCTAAGTCCCGCCTAGCCGTTAGGCCCCAACTTGTTGCCCAACTAGCGTCTATAATATTTTAGAACCTTGCAAAATTTGCAAACCAAATCATGTGTTACTAATAAGAAATAAGCACGTTAATCGACATTTAATTAATAATCTAATAATCAATAACCATATTGTTTGGTTTACAAAATTAGTGTAAAGATTTAATCTCCCGAACATCATTCATTAAAAAATATACAGCTCATCCACAATTAACATGTTTGAAACTAGCTGGTTGACCTTTCCACTATTATAGCTCCATAAAATCAAGCAACAGCCAGCATTCATAAAATCAAGCAACAGCCAGCATCCATAATACGCGATGAGACGGGAAAGATTAATGATTGCTGGATTTTCTCTCAGAAGAGACGGGAAGAGGGGAGAAAGATAGAGGACGAAGGGAGAGGAAGGAAAACATTTTTAAAATTTTTAATATTCAAGTGAGTCTATATTGACAAGTGCCGTCCAGTCATTATTCATGTGAGCGACACGTCATCAGTTAATAGAAGTTATAACAGAAAATTTAACAGATGTATGAAAGTGTCCCAAAATTATGATTTTTGGTACCAGACTGAGACGGAAAAAACTTAATGTATGAAATGCTAAAAATCAATAAACTTCATGATAGTAAACTGAGATTAACCTTATTAAAAAAAAAAACGTTCATGCTCTTCCTTGAGGTTTTCTTGACCCACTGATTGTAACCACTACGGAGATCCATATTAAAATTACTTTTACATATAAATTCATGATCATTAGTCAATCATATGCAGTGAATTTTTTTTGTCTTGATATCAAGATCTATCTTATAATAAATCGGGTGATTATTAGCTACATATAAGTGAGTAATTGATATTTGATTTAATAGATTTTTCGTGAGCATGATTTTAAATTGACGATTAGTAAATTAGCGGTTTAAGTTATGCAATTTGTGCATGAAAATACGATAATTGTAAAAGGATAATGCTAGAATGATCAAAATTTTAAATCAAATTTCATTGATCTAAAAATCCATGCCTAGAGCCTCTAGGCCTTGTCTAGGTGCTAGGTTGCTAGCCACTGTCCTGATTAGTTCCTAGGCATTTGAAAAATTAAGAAAGTGCGTCTAGACCTGCTTAAGTGTACGCCTAGCCCACCTAAGCGCCCACCTAGCCCGCCTAAACCTGCCCAAGCATCCGCTTAGGTCACGACTCTAACTTAGACATAAAATCAATAACATTTATTTTTCTTTTTATTTTTTCAATAAAATGTAAGAGACTTATAGAATACTTGGATGAACAATCATTATATATTTGTTCTCCATGTTTTCAATATATTCTAATACTTTATAATTTATATGTCATTTTATTTTGTAATTAATGCATCTCAATATAATTATGTGTGTTTTTTAAGTATAAATAAGCATTTATTTAACATATAATAAATTTACTTAAATCCGTCTTGGCCCCTGCCTAAGTCCCACCTAGCAGCTAGGCCCAGCTTGTCGCCCAACTAGCGTCTAGTATCTTTATAACCTTGCCAAATTTGCAAACCAAATTACGTGTCACTAATAAGAAATAAACATGTTAATTGACACTCAATTAATAATCTAATCATCAATAACCACATTGTTTTGTTTACAAAATTAATGTAAAATTTTAATTTCCCTAATTTTATTTATTAAAAAAACTGAAAATTTGATATTACCCCTTGAAACTATATTTTCCTCTACTAAAACCCATCTCCTTTTGTTTTCTTGAATAAAGTCCATTGACTACCCTCCAATTAAACAAATTCTTTAATTAATTTTGACTTTTCAAATTGTGTATTTTTCGAATGCCTAAACTACCCCTATTAATACTTGGATGGGGTTTTTGGATCAGTTACTTGTTATATCCATTTAATTAATTATATATTTTTTACAAAATAATTCATGCCATTCATTGTATATTCAATGTATTAATATAAATTAATTTACCTACCAACACAACAATAAACCTAAAACAGCTTCGGCTAATATTCCAATCCCTAATACACAAAACAAAAGCTGTAGTTCCGCACAATTTTTACCTACAAAATAGTCTAATTTACCTATTACATCAAACCAAAATTTAAAGGGTCTAGTTTACTTTCAAAATGGTCTAATTTACCTACATGATTTATGTGCATTAGATTAAAAGTTTATTTAATTGCCTACAAGCACAAACCCACAACATTCGAACATTATCTAATATCACTAATTTTTTTTTTTTTTTTTGGAATAGGTAAATTAATTTAAATGTAGGTAAATTAGTATAATATTAATAAGTAGGTAAATTAGTATAATATTAATAAGTAGGTAAATTAATTTAAATGTAGGTAAATTAGTATAATATTTTATAAGTAGGTAAATTAATTTAAATGTTGGTAAATTAGTATAATATTTGTATGTAGGTAATTACATGATTCAAAATGCAGGTTTATTAGTATAATATTTTATAAGTAGGTAAATTAATTTGTATGTAGGTAATTACATAATTCAAACAATATTATTTTTTCCGTACAAGATTGTCTTTCTCTTTTAAATTTGGTAAATTAATTTATATATGTTGCTAATATTTATGATACAAGAAAGGTAAAATATCCATATGGATTTAATTGCTCATCATAATTAGGATGAGTAATAACATTTATTGACCAAATTAGGATTCTATGGCATAAGTTGTAATTGTATTGTAATAGTTGGTCATATATTTGTCTACATGGTAGGCTATTTGAAATTTGGGTTTTATTTGAATGTTTAAATTTAGATGGGTTTTTATTTGGAAAATAGGAGTTTCAAGGGTCTATATCTAAAGAACCCTTAAAAAAATATACAGGATTGTCCCATCCACAATTAATATGTTTGAAACTAGCTGGCTGACCTTTCCAAATGAAAATTTAGGGGATTGTCTCATCCACAATTAATATGTTTGAAACTAGCTGGCTGACCTTTCCAAATGAAAATTTAGGGGATTGTCTCATCCACAATTAATATGTTTGAAACTAGCTGGCTGACCTTTCCAAATGAAAATTTAGGGGATTGTCTCATCCACAATTAATATGTTTGAAACTAGCTGGCTGACCTTTCCAAATGAAAATTTACGGGATTGTCTCATCCACAATTAATATGTTTGAAACTAGGTGGTTGATCTTTCCACTATTATAGCTCATAATACTCAAAGAAACAAATTGAGAACTCCCAAAGAGCGCAATATCAATATGGCACTTTGGATTTGGTTAACAATTGGGGTGCTTGCCCTTGTTCGCATCGTGCAAGCATGCATATCAAAAGGCAAGAACAAGAACAAGATGTTACCTCCTGGTCCGAGAGGGTTTCCTATTTTTAGTAAGAAATTTAATTTTTTTAACACAAGAATCTCATCATTTGTATAGAGATACATTGTGTATTATCTTATGTTCTGAACACATTAAAAAATCTTTCCAAAGTGGCATAGAGTTGTGAAGATTTAGCTTAAAAATTTGGCTTAAAAATTTGGTTTACAAAATTTGATTTAAAAAATTGATCTCCTTAACATTATCCACTGCAAGAAAAATTGACTTTCTAATCTACAATTATTATGTTTGAAACTAGCTTTGACCTTTCAAGTTTTATAGATCTATAAAACGAAGCATCAGCTAGCATTCATAATACTCAAAGTGAAATAGCTGGAAACCTCTCTTAAAAAAACTTTGCTAGCTAGCTTAGCTCAACCATTTGAGAACTCCCAAAGAGCGCAATATCAATATGGCACTTTGGATTTGGGCAACAATTGGGGTGCTTGCCCTTGTTCGCATCGTGCAAGCATGCATATCAAAAACCAAGAACAAAATGTTACCTCCTGGTCCGAGAGGGTTTCCTATTTTTGGCAGCCTCCATTTGTTAGGGAAGTTCCCTACCATGGATCTTCGTCAACTAGCCCAGAAATACGGTGACATCATGTACTTGAGGTTAGGCCTCCAGCATACTGTCGTTGTCTCTTCCGCACGAGCGGCCGAGCTGTTCCTCAAAACACACGACCTTAATTTCGCAAATAGACCACCTAATGAAGGTGCAAAGCACCTCATCTTTGGGCAAAAAAGCTTGAGCTTTGCTGAGTATGGCTCGTATTGGACGAACATGCGAAAGCTTTGCATGCTCGAATTACTTAGCAACCAAAAGATCAACTCTTTCAAGTCCATGAGGAGAGAAGAGGTTGCTCTCTTGATAAAATCTGTTCAAGAGGACGCCAATAATCGACGCATTGCCAATCTCACTGACAAGGTCATGTCGCTCGGGATTGACATGACCTGCCGGATGGTGTTTGGGAAGAAGTACAAGGACGAGGAGTTTGGCGGGAGGAGTATCGTGTCTGTGATGAAAGAGGGTTTGAAACTAGCAGGAGTACCTAACTTGGGAGATTTCTTTCCTTGTATTGCACCGCTTGACCTGCAAGGGCTCACTAAAAAAATGAAGGCTGTTAACAAGGTGTTTGATGATTTTTACGAGAAGATTATTGACGAGCATCTTCAATCCAAGGATGCAGAAAGAACGAAGGACTTTACTGATGCCATGCTGGCCTACATGGGGTCTGAAGAATCGGACTACCGAATCGAACGCTTGAATATCAAAGCCATGATGTCGGTAAGTTTACGTATCATCATTTTACATATTTGTCTTTTTAATCTTGCTTTACTTCAAATTAAAACGAAATTGTTTCTTGTTAGACAATTTAGCATGACGTGGTCTCAGATTGTGTGCTTTTGAACCATAAGGTCAACATTTGTTTGAATATACAAGATTGATTATTGACGATACAAATTTATGATTTATCATGTACATTAAATTGTCATCTATGTACATATGTCACCCGACTATATATACTTCATCTAGCAATGGAAAATTTATTGGCAGGACATGTTAGTGGCCTCAGCGGACACATCATCAACAACTGTCCTGTGGGCGCTCTCGGAACTCATGAGGCATCCACAGGTTATGAAGAAAGTCCAAAAGGAGATAAAAAATGTTGTAGGTCTGAATAGAATGGTGGAGGAATCAGACACGGAGAAATTGGAGTATTTGGATATGGTAGTGAAGGAAACCATGAGGCTACATCCCGTGTTACCATTGTTGCTTCCTCATGCAGCCATCGAAGATTGCACTGTCGATGGCTACCACATACCGAAAAAGTCACGCGTTATCGTAAACGTGTGGGCAATCGGGAGAGACCCAAGTGCTTGGGAAGATGCAGAGAAGTTCGTACCAGAGAGGTTTGAGGATAGCAACGTTGATGTTAGAGGACACCACTTTCAGATTCTACCGTTTGGCTCTGGCAGAAGACGTTGCGTTGGAATGCAGTTAGGGATTACTGTGGTACACTTTGTGTTGGCTCAGCTTGTGCATTGTTTTGATTGGGAACTTCCAGATAACATGTTGCCAAATGAGTTGGATATGACTGAGGAGTTTGGTCTTGCAGTTTCAAGGGCCAAGAATCTGCTCGCTATTCCTTTATATCGCCTTCAGAATTGATCATGGATGTTGTGGACTAGCTATCTTTTCTGTTTTTTTTTTTTTTTTTTTTCTTTTTGTGTGTGTGTTTTTTTCCTACTGTCTTGCATTTGTTTTCTTCACTTGATGACGAGAACAAATAATGGTGAAAATTAAATAAATTGGTGTCAAATTTTCAATAATGAAAAGTCGAGTATGTAACAACCTTATCAAGACGCTACTCCAGATCTTACGAACGGAAGTTGGTTTTTCACACACCTTTAACATTTTCAACACCTCTCTATTTTTCGATCATCCAATTGAATAAATCAAACAAAAACAACGAACATGATTAAATAGGAGTGAATAGAAGAGAAAAATGGCTCCTTACAAAAATACCAAAGATGTGCCATTACTATTCTAATTCGCTTTATGGAAAAAAAGATTATGCTTTTAATAGTACCGCATGTAAGATGAAAAACTAAAAATAGTCATTTGACTCGTGTCCACGTCAGCTTATATACTGCATGTCAGATTTAATTACTTTTTATGAATTTACAGCATTTTTGGTTTGCCTATATTACCCCTTTTAAGGGATTCAAACACAAAAAATTGAAAAGTATTTTGTAAAGGAACACTTAGAGATAAGGGCTTGTCAAAGATGACTTTTAGAATATAACATGAAAGGTTTTCAACGTCTAAAAAAGATCCTTCATTTTAATGCACCATGACAAGTCACTTATAATAAAACCACAAGTTTTAATACTATTCACAACAATGTCATCCTTACTGTCTACAATGTAACCTCCACTATCAAAATTTGAAAAATGTAACGGTTACATCATTATCACTTATAAAAGTAACCTCCATCTTCATTGTCTGAAAAATACCATCTTTATTGTCTATAACTACCTACTTTTTGTTTATTGTTTTGTTTTTGTTTTTTATATTTATTCAAATTTTATATTCTGTGAAGAATGCATTAATTTATGTCTGATAGTTTCGGTACGGTCAATTAAGTACGTTATATAGTTTAGGTTCGATAGATTTGGTACAGTCAATTTGGTACAATTTGTATTTTTTATGTTTTAGTTCACTAGGTATGATAGATTAGGTTCAATAAATTAGGTATGTTATAAAGTTTAGGTCCTATCAATTCGGCACGGTTAATTAGGTTGTGATTTCACGATCCATTTTCTCTACATACAAAATTTTTCTTTTCATTTATCTTTGGATTCATTTTTAATTTATTGAATCCAAAACTATAAAATAAAAAAAAATGCATTGAGATTATAGGTACACTATATTGTTCTACATACAAAATTGTTCATTTAGGTACTGTCAATTAGGTCTCATCCATTCAGTAAAGTCGGTTAGGTACTATATAGTGTAGGTCTGATCAATTCGGTACGGTCAATTAAGTTGTGATTTCACATTCCATTTTCTCTATTTGTGTTGTTTTTCATTCATTTCTGGATTCACCATCAATTTGGCATCTAAAAGCCTTTTTTTTCTTTTTTTCTTCCGAATACAACAAGATTTTTGGTTTCTGAATTTCCTAGCTTTTTTTGTTTGATCATGGCTGAGTTATCTGGGTTCTTTGATTGGAATAACACATGGAGGTTTATGGTAATGATCATAATGTTATTGTTATAACGAACATGTTAATTATGGATCTAGTTAAGTAAGCATTCTTGGAAAATTAATTATATATTTGTTTGTCTAATTGGTTTTAAGAGAGTAATAAGGGTAAATAGGGAAACTAAAAATGCAACAAAATTTATTAAAAAAAAATATATATATATACAAGTTGAATGTGACATTGAATTCTATAATCTGATATGGAGGACTATTTTTAATTTTTAATCTTAGGTACAATGTTATAACAATCTTATTTAGGGATTAAAATGAAGTTTTCTATTTTGTAAACCATAATTAATGTATAAGGCCTAACAAATCAATAATGCAAAAATTAACGGACCTAATGAACTAAAACATAAAAAATACAAACTGTACCAAATTGACCAGACCTAATGGACTAAAACATAAAAAATATGAACTATACCAAATTGACCACACCGAATCTATCGGACCTAATGAACTAAAACATAAAAAATACAAACCGTACCAAATTGATCATACCGAATCTAGCAAACCTAGTGAACTAAAACATAAAACATACAAATCATACCAAATTGAACCATTAAAGCGATGCTAATCCCCGGTCCAATCTTTGTTGTATAAATCCCTCCTCTCCTGATTTTCTACGTAAAGGGATAACCCGTGAAGCCTAGATCAATTAAACCATCAAGGTTACAAAATCCCTAAAGTCTGTCATGCTTGCCGTGGTCTTCAGGTTCCCTCCCTCTTTCTCATGCTCGTCCAAGATAGAAATTTCTTTGTAACCGTAACACAAGTGGTACACCACGCTTTATTATTTAAATGGTGGGAAATTTTATTTTTTAAATAGAAGAATCTCATCACTTGTATAGAGATATGTGGTGTTCCATCCCATGTTCCTAGCACATTGAAAAATCTTTTGTCCAAGATATCCTTGAACTCTCCAATAACAAGACGTGGGTCATTTGCTCCCTGAATCCTGCTGCCAAGAATTCTCCATTGGTCACGCCCTTTCTTCTCATCTACTCGCAGACGCTGCAAATAATCTCCAGGTTTGTTGTTTTTGTCCATCCATGATATGAGCTTCAATATGGAAGTTACACAAAATTAATGAATTAGAATGTCTATAATAATAAATTTAAAGTTTAATGTGGAGGCATTAAATAGTTAAATATTAAAACAAAAATATAATATAAATTTGAATTAAGTATGCATTAAAGGTCTTAAATTGATTTGTAATCGCCACTCAGTACTACGGTCTAGTGGTATTCCTCTTCACTGATAAGTGAGAGGTCTTAGGTTCAATTCTCGTCAAACGTGAATTTGATCCCACATTATCGCTAACCCATTGTGAGATTTAGCCCACTCCCCTACCCCCTTATGTAATCAAACACCAGATTTTATTAAATTTTAATCTTCTTCAAGGATTAAAGTTCAAAAACCCATTTAATTCTTATGATTTAGAACATCTCTAAAGGAGATGTCATGCCACATAGAACATCTCAAAAAAATCGTAATTATGCGATTTTTATTTTAAATCAAATTTCGGTAATTTTAGAATTTTATTTACTTAGTTACAAAGTTTGAATTTTCGTAAGCAATCATTTAAAAACTGTAAACCTTTAGTGTTCTCAAATAGAGCTCAATCCCACAAGGATGTAGGTGAAAACCGTTGGCGAATCGGAGCGATAACGAAGAAGTTACGGATGTTAAAAGTTCGATATAAATAATATAGAAACTTTGTTATAATATAATATGTTGATGGCTCACATGAATAGTTCATTACCATTCACATGTAGAAAAATCACATGGATTACTATTTTTGCAAAGTAATTTTCTTATTCCTTGAAAAAAGTTTATGTAAAGTAAATAATGTTGTTACGTTATTCTATTAGTTGAAACTCTCATAAATCTCATGGTCCACAAATTTGATATGGCATATTGGCATTCGTGTTCCAGACAATGACCGGTCATGAATGATTTCAAAATTCACATACTACGTGTTTTTGTGGTTGTTGGAGTTTTAAATGTATACTGAAAATTATTAACTCACCATTCCAACAGCCACTACAAAGTGAGAGCGATCAACAGAAGAAATCTAAATTGTCTATTTAGTCAACTAACCTTACAGCGGCACCTTGACTTTTCTACCAATTTCTTTGTATTTTCTCAACCAACAAATAACAAAGCGTCAGGGCATGCAAAATAAGATATTTTATTAGTTCTCAATTACCATTCCAAAATAAGATATTTGTTTGGTTAATATAGCCAATATATAAGTATTGAAAAACAAATATTTCAGATCAAGAACTTTTGACCCCATCAAAACAACAACACTTAAAAAATAAAAGGCGTGTACAAATGACACCAAATAAATTTTTGGTCTTTGAAGTAATAATTTCATGGGGTGTAATAGCGTATTTCATGTGATATTTTATTTTCTTTCGATGAAATGGTTGCAGAGCGGCCTTATATTTTTTCAATGACTACATGCTGAATATGTAAAAAGCCCTTACTCAACCCACGGGCCAAAAAAATTCAGGCCAATGAGCAAGTCGCTCTGCTCGGTCCAAATTTTAGCTCTTTAATTATTTTTATTTAAATATAAAAAATAGTAAAGTTGTTGAGAATTAAATACAGCACTTTTTGTACTAAAAAAAATATATGACTTTTTAATTTTTTTAGTTCTCAATTACCATTCCAAAATAAGATATTTGTTTGGTTAATATAGCCATTATATAAGTATTGAAAAACAAATATTTCAGATCAAGAACTTTTGACCCCATGAAAACAACAACACTTAAAAAAATAAAAGGCGTGTACAAATGACACCAAATAAGGTTTTGGTTTTTGAAGTAATAATTTCATGGGGTGTAATAGCGTATTGGATGCGTTCATTTGCCAAAATGAGAAACAATTTCAGATAAAGAACTTTTGACCTCATAATTACAACACTCCAAAAACACAAAAAACATGTACAAGTGACGCAATAAAATTTTGACTTTTTGAGTACTCATTTTATATGGGTCTAATGTATAATGGAATTGTTACCGATAAGAATAATGAAATTAAGAAGATTATGGCAGAATCAAAATTTGCACTTGAAGTACAATAGATGTTAAATGCAAAAGTGGATAATCACTCTCTGAAAAAGTTAGTATTGACTTCTTGTGCTCTTATATTTCATAGTTATAGACTATGATTTTAAGAAAATTTGACAATAACATAAGAAGCATACTGAAAATGGTTGAAGCACCATTCCAACTGTGCGGGCGATTTTTGGTAGCAGTCAACAGAAGAAACCCAAATCTTATATATAAAGAGAACACAAAAGGTCAATAGTGCTTTTGGTGTCACCAAGCTTCAACAAAATATTTGGATAAAAATGCCCCCAAGACAAAAAACTTCAAAGGCGTCCCAAAATAATGTATCAAATAAGGTAGGGGCATTTTCGTCATTTTAACAGTGTTTTTTTTTAAATTAATTTTTTGGTACAGTTTTTTTTTTTTTTTTTTTTTTTTAATAATTAGTACCTCACAATAGGCTAGCAATTATGTGATTCAATTTCTTTATTTTTAAACACGTTTAAAACATCTTAAGAGGCGTGTATTGTCGGTTATAAAAAAGATCTTTCGCACGCGGATAATAATGTGATTAAATAAGTTGTCAAATATATATATTTTTTTAACAAATTATTATCTACACTAAAGGGGAGCGGGTGGACTTAGCCTCACAATAGGCTAGCGATAATTTGATTCAATCAGTTGTTTATTAAATATCATTTTCTTTATTTTTAAACACGTTCAAAACATCTTAAGGGGCATGTAATGCTGGTTATAAAAAAAGGTTTTTCGCACGCAGATAATAATGTGATTAAATTAATTGTCAAATGATTATTTTTTTTTTTAAACAAACGATATTATCTACACTAAGAGGGAGAAGGGTGGGCTTAACCTCACAATGGGCTAGCAATAATGTGATTCAATCAATTATTTATTAAATATTATTTTCTCTATTTTTAATGTAAATTCTATGGAGATCGATTTTATTATGTGAATTCAGTTGTTTTAATTGGTTTATGAGGGGTTTCTTCTAGCATGATCTAAAATTATTCATTTACTTCAAATATTTGATTTTCCTTTTGTTTAATGTGATTCAATTTCTCTATTTTTAAACACGTTTAAAATATCTTAAGAGGCGTGTAATGCCGGTTATAAAAAAAAGTATTTCGCACGTGGATAATAATGTGATTAAATAAGTTGTCAAGTGATTGTTTTTTTTTAACAAACGATATTATCTACACTAAGGGGGATGAGGTGGGCTTAGCCTCATAATGGGTTAGCAATAATGTGATTCAATCAGTTGTTTATTAAATATTATTTTCTCTATTTTTACGTTCAAAACATCTTAAGAGGCTTGTAATGCCAGTTATAAAAAATGTTTTTTGCACGCGGATAATAGTATGATTAAATTAATTGTCAAATGATTGTTTTTTTTTTTTTTTAATAAACAATATTATCTACACTAAGGGGGAGGGGGTGGGTTTAACCTCACAATGGGCTAGCAATAATATGATTCAATTAATTGTTTATTAAATATTATTTTTTCTATTTTTAATGTAAATTCTATAGAGACCGATAATTTATTTAGGACCTTGACATTCTTCCAATTTTTTTATTGAACTCTGTTAAACTTTATGAATTTATAACTCTTTTTAAATCCTCGGATTAATACCACTTGCTTGGGAAAGAAAATACTGCTTGATAAACTTTATATTTATTGACCTCTTCTCACAACATAAATGATTGATTGAGCTTATCCTGATATTAAAAATATTTTATGAGCTCAACAGAATTGTACCGACTACCAAGCACCCCAAGAATAAACACCTTCTTAAAACCTTCCTAAATGTGTCCTAGAGCATCTTCAAGAAAAATTATTGTTAAACTAGCAAGGGAACAATGCCAAAAAACCATTCTAGCTACTAAGTTTAATTTTTCATTTCTAACAACGCTTTATTTTAGCTACCCAGTTCAACTTATACAGTAATGGAATTTGTTTAGCTGCGGACAAGGTTTTTGTGGATGGGATTCGGGCTTTGATCAAGCGCGCACTAGATTATGATTGTCTATGTACGAACTGAAGCTAATTTTGTGACACATGGATTGGCTCGTTATGGTGCACAATGTTGTGAGTTATCGTTTTGGGTTGAAACCGGAACTCCATGGCTATTGCGTAGTGTCATGGTTGAGTCCAGGGTTGGGGTTCATTTGTACTGTGCATGTATGGTCTCTTTTTCCTTGGCCAAGGTTTTTCCCACTGGTTTGCTGGGTCAAGGTTTCTTCCAAGACCCTTCTGATTTACATGTGGTTGATGTAATTGTTATGATGTATTGATGTTGATGTTAATGTTGAATGAATTATCCCTCTTCTCCCAAAAAAAAAAAAAAAAAAAAAAAGCTCCATTTTAACAAGCTTTGAATATTTTATTGTTAACAATTTAAACTAAACCCACTCATTTTGTAAAACAACATTCTCTCTCTTCCTTTTCTCCTTGCTCTACACTTGAGTTTTATTATTATTTTTTAATAATTTGCAAGTGAGTTGTTACACTCTAAATTTAAAGAGAGACTGCTCATTTTGCTATAGTAAAGACTCATTTACTCATGGAGATGAGTTTTCTTAAATTTTTTTTTAAAATTTAACTCTTTAAAATAGAATTTTGGTTGTTTTACAGAAGGTTGATTTGGGGGAGAGATAGGAAATCTTCGCCTATAGCTTGGAGCGAACTGTGTAATTCGGAGGACCAAGGTGGATCATTTCAATAATGCTTGTCTTGCTAATAGTTGGAAAGTTTTAAAGGATGAGAATAATTTGTGGGTCCAAGTTGTGAAAAGGAAATACTTAAAAAAGTGGGATTTCCTAGGTTGCAAGATTAAGCAAAATCACTCTGTGGCTTGGAAAGACATTTTAATTAATAGACACAGTATTCACATGAGAATGAGGTGGGTGGTGGGTAATGGTAAGGATATCATTTTTTGGACCCATAGATGGGTTTTTTCCTTACCCATTATTCCATCTTATTCCGGTAAGTCAAGGGCAAAATAGTAATCCAAAAATTAAAGTTAGTGATTTTATTGATAATAAGAGTTGGGACAAGGATAAACTCTTGCGAGTTCTGGATGTGGATAATGTGAGAAAATTTTGTTTGGTGTCTATTCCCTTGCAAGATAAGGAGGATTACTTTATTTAGGACCACTCCTCTTCTGATGAGCTTTCAATTAAGTCAGCCACTTGGATTTAGAGCAATAAAAACCAAGAAATGAATCGGCAAAAGCTCCTTAAGAGGATGTGGAGTTAATTATCCCGCATACGGTATCAATTTTTGCTTGCCTTCTTATTCATTGTAAATTGAACACTAGGGTGAGGTTAAGTAAATATATTCAAAATATGGATAAATCGTGTCCTTTGTGTGGAAAGGATGATGAGACTCAAAATCATCTCTTTCTTAATTGTGAGTTTTCAAAAGAAATGTGGAACCGTTCGCTGCTGAATCCTTGGTTGAATAATACCGTTCAGTTGAACGATATCTTGGATTGGTTGGAATCTATTAATAGTGTCGAGTGCAATAGTTTGAGTTAGCTTAATAAAGCTTTTTTGAAATTGTTGGCAAATTGGGAATGATAGAAATAACAAAGTGTTTCGAAGTATATTCCTCATTCTTCCAGGAGCATTGCAATTCCAGCTAGAGTTGGTTTATCCTATTTTGAGGCTAATTTAATAAAATAAAATAATAATAAAATAAAAAATAAAATACTCTAAGAGCAGCCAGTGTCACTGATAAATTATTTGTTGGCGTCCTCCCTCTCATGACTTTTTAAAATTAAAAATTGACAGATCGGTTTGTCAGGAGAAAGTTGCAACCACGTTTGTTCTTAGGGATGAGGATGGTCAACCTATTGGGCCGGTGCTTTGGATCTTGATGGTGTCATTATTTCGGTTGTAGAGGTTTCTGTGTTAAAATATGGTCGTTTGTTTACCAGGCGCAAATAGGAATGACAATGGTTCGATTTGAGGATGGAAATGTTATTTTCATTCTCATTACACCGAAAATTAATGATATCCATAACCATAAATGAACCATCATTTATTATCCATAATCATACTCACCGTGTAACGGATTTCTCATCGGTTAATAGTTATATCCATCTTCGTCAATACAAAAAATATATTCATTCAATTGACACATTATAACTTAGTATTAATTTTGTCATTAAATATTTGATGTATAAAATGATTGAATGGATGGGTCTTGTGGAGTATAAAAATTAAAGCTAAATATTGATGATGTTGGCTGATCCTTGATATCTTTCATAAGTACCATAGAATTCTGATTGATTTTGATTATCTCAAAACTTTTGAACCCCACAAAATGCAACTTTTGTATTTTCAAGGTAATAGAATCGGTGGAAAATGAATATATATATATATATATATATGCGTGTGTGTGTGTGTGGTATGTCTCTATATATATATATATATATATATTTGTCAAACGATATATTTGTTAGATTAAGAAGTTGACGGAGTTCGCACCTACATCGTGGTGCAAGGGAAACACATTCCCATCACTATGGTAGGCCACTTGCTTATATTATAATATATATAATTATATTATACATTATTCGGTTCGGATTGGGGACCCTTATAATCATATCTAAAACCATAACCGCATAATATTCACGGTTTTTTTCCATATCCATAATATATTCGAATTTTCATACCCAAATCCAATCCATCCTGGCGGTTATCCATAGTTTTCGGATTTAACGGTTAGAATTGTCATCTCTAGGCGCAAAGATGTGGAGAAGCTAGAGGTGGAAGCGGATTCTGTATTGATCATTTAGTTGGTGCAAGGGCCTGTGGAAAGCCCCTATGGCATCTCTCACCGATTATTAAAGATTATTAAACAACAAACGTCGGCCTTTTAGATGATTTGTTGGCATCATATTTTTAGGGAGGCAAAACTTGGTTGCGGACAAGTTAGCTCATGTAGGCCTTTTAGTGGCCAATCCTTATTTTTGGAATTATTGTTTACTGGCCTCGGCTGTGACATCCACATTGCTCAGGGGAGTGATCCTTAAATGTATATTTCCATCCCTACCTAGCATGAAGCCTTTTGGGAGCTCACTGGCTTTGGGTTCCATAGGAACTCCGAAGTTAAGTGAGTAGCACGCGAGAGCATTCTCAAGATGGGTGACCCATCGGGAAGTTCTTGTGTGAGTTCTCAAAAACAAAACCGTGAGGGCGTGGTTGGGGCCCAAAGCGGACAATATCATGCTACGGTGGAGTCGGGCCCGGAAAGTGATCCGCCCCGGGTCGGGATGTGACATCGGCCATGGAAGCTTTTATTTTATTTTATTTTATTTTTCACAAAAAAATAAAGCACAGTGCAATCTTTCTCCAATGGAAGCTCAAAAATTTGTATCACGCCCTGGACTCGGGTTGACAGAAAAATGAACCATGCGCCCACTGCTTGAATAAGAATAAAAATAAAAATAAATAGAAAGAAAAGATGAAAGGGGTGAAAATATATAAAATTTCTCTTATAAAAAGAATCGAGAATTATTTACAAGGCTAAAATAAATAAGTACAAAATTCTATCCTCACACTTAATCACATCTCATCCCGTCTACTCTTTTTAATTGTTTAGTTCATAAACCTACATAACAATAGGGGGTGAGCTTTAACAGCTTAGTAGGGACATAACCTTATCACACTAAATTGACAATACTAAATTAAGTGTCTTCAAATCATATAACCAAATATCACATTATTAGCAATAACAATGCATGAGTGCAATGCAAACTCTTCGACTATTCTTGTTAATTCATATAATAAAACACATGGACTTGCACGTCGCATACAGTGCATTTTACCTCTACAGTGGTGGTTCAAATGTTCTATTATACACCCCCTGTAACTCAACCATCCCAATTTCCCCTTTTGTTAGTCGTCTTGCCAAAACTCTTCATCGCCAACCCCGAATTACCAGAAAAGAAACTGTGCATTGTGGGCTTGCCTGAGACCTAGTACCTACTAAGAGTTTAGCTCAATTAAACAAAAGATCATTTCCATTACCCCCCTTTCGTAATTCATTTCTCAACACTAGAAGTTCCAACCACAGATCACAAATACTTTCATTTCATCATTCCCATATACCACAATATATTGTCAACCAAGAGTAATTCCATAGTCAATAACAAACAGACATCCAACGAAACAATGACGTATACATATCCAAATAACACTTAACAAGAGTAATCAACCAATAAGATCAACAATAATATAGAATTCCACAAAATTTAATATAATCAATCTCCGTAAAAGTCTGTCGTATTTCCCCTATAACTTGGCATTACTAATTGAACACCAATCAATTCAAATATCATTTTGGTTGTCTAGGATAACATAGGTTTTGAATATAAATCTCTTTGGAAAATAGGTGCACTGTAATACCAATACATCAACCAAACACTTCAACTTTTCTAGGTTTTTTTTTTTTTTTAATTTTTTTTTAAAGAAGTACGATATTCCATTAATGAGCAAGAAATCATACAGTCCCAGGGATAGGGTGCTAATAGTGGGCCTCGATAAAAATTTTGCCGAAGCTTTCAACCCGATTCAAGGGAAAAAGAGCATCCTGCACCTCAAAAATTAACTAGGAATACTATCCTCAACAAGAAAATAAAAAATTACATCAGAAGGTTCCTCAAACCATGAGATTCGAGTACCCAAAGTCAATCCCAATCTCGCAAGCCGATGAGCAACCTTGTTCGTCTCACGTCGACCAAACGTAGCCTTCCAATTCTGAAAAGACTGCAACATTTGCCTGGCGTCAAGCAGAACATTACCAAACATACCATTGCATAGTGCTACCTTGTCATTCTGCAACGCATTAATAACCATCATTGCATCTTCCTGCACTACCATTTGCGACACTCCCATATTACGTGCAAATAGGACTGCTGCCCGAGCAGCCATAATTTCAGCCAAAATTGCCGAGCTAATCCCTCTGAACTGCAGCGCAGTGGCTGCAACGAAGTCCCCCTTCTCGTCTCGCACCACGACACCAACACCCCCTCTTTGACCTAGGTCATCCCACGCCCCATCAAAGTTACATTTAACCCATCCCACGGTGGGTTTCTCCCATTTATGAGTGGTTGTCCGACTGCTGCCCTTCTTCGAGTCGTGCCATTTCCTAAATTCCTGCAACCATGCTTGTGATTTGCAAACAATCTCCACCTGATTCAATGCCCTTCCATTCCATAAAAAAGAGTTGCGTTCTTTCCAGATACCCCATATTAGAATCAAAGCTAGATCAAAACTTTGACGTGCCAGTAACCCTGCCACCTCCACCAACCATATACGGAATCCACCATGTAATTGTCGGTCCGTTCTCAAGCATAGAGGGCTAGCAAACCATATGGACGCTGATCTAGGGAAGCTTAAAAACACATGTTCGACAGTTTCTGATTCTCCCTGACAGAACTGGCAAGCATCATTTGTGATCACTTTACGTCTCATCAAATTTGCCCGTGTTGGTAAGGCATCTAAACAGCACCTCCATACACAAATCTTCACCTTTTCAGGGACACAAGCTCTCCACAAAGCCTTCCACATATGTTTCAACTCCCCATCCATTTCGGAAGTCGTGGTCTCCTCCCCTCCAACATTTCCTCCTGTCCGAGCTACCAAGTAGGCGCTCTTTGTCGAAAATAGGCCATCCTTCTCCGCGACCCATATCAATCGATCCGGTGGCTTGAAATAACTTAATGGAATGCTCTGAATCAGCTGAGCCTCCTCTTCGTAAAATATGCTTGTAATTAAATCCCCATTCCAACGGACACAACCTTCATCCACTAGCAAACTATCCACTGTACTATCGTGAGCCACTCCCGGAGGAATAGCACTTAACACTTTAAGGAAATTCTGTCTAGGCAGCCAGCTATCCCCCAAGATTTTAATTTTCGAACCATCGCCAACTATCCATTGAGCACCTCTCTAAATGACTACGCGCGCTTCCGCCAAACTTCTCCAGCAATATGACACATTTGTTCTCACCGCAGCTTGTAGAAAATCTGACTTCAGGTAGTACTTAGCCTTGAAAATACGGGCAACAAGAGAATCAGGGTGTTAGATTAAACGCCATCTTTGTTTAGCAAGTAAAGCAAGGTTGAAAGCGTATAAATCTTTAAACTCTAAACCCCCTCACTTTTAGGTTTACACATTTTACTCCACTTCATCCAACGGATTCGACGTTTACCCAATTCACGTTGCCACCAAAACTGAGCAACCATTTGACCTAGCTCTTCGCAAAGTGTCTTAGGAAGTAAAAACGTTTGCATAGTAAACAATGGCACAACTTGTGCCACAGTTTTTATCAAGATTTCTTTCCCCGCACTACTCAACAAGCTTCCTCTCCACCCATTAAGCTTCTTCCACAATATATCTTTCAAATAAGAGAATGTTGCCTTTTTTGCCTTACCCACAAATACTGGTAAACCAAGATAGCGGTCATGATACGGAACCCTTATTACACCCAAGCAATCCGCCAGTAATTGACCATCATACTCATTAAGATTGTCACTAAAAGCCACACAACTCTTCTGATAATTAACAGCTTGACCAGAAGCATCCTCGTAAACTTTTAGTAAGTGCTTAACCTCTAAATTTTCTTGCAACGAACTTCTCACAAAAATGAAACTATCATCCGCAAACAATAAGTGATGGACTATGGGCGCCTCCTTATATACAGCCACCCCTTTTAATCAGCCTTGCCTGTCCCACGCATCAAATAATGCTGACTGTGAAATTCCGTTTTCGGATTTCATTGTTATAATCTACGTATTTGTATTATTGAGATTTTATATTATTTTTTTGAGAATTTATATTAGTTTATTTGAAATTAGATTTCAATTAAACTAGTTACGAAGAGTGAAGTTTGAAAAATTATTATTTACTCGTTGACCTTTTGAGGTCACAAGTAACGTTTTCAAATAGGTCTCGAAGCCACGAACGCATAGGCGAAAGCCGTTTGCGAGTCTGGATTATAACAATATAGTTATGGACGTTTGAAGTTGTGAAACTATAGATTGTGGGAATTATTTTAATTTCCACTTAAGGATAAAAAGGCCCAAACACTTTTGGGATTAAAGGACCGGCCATCTTAAGTGGAAAAGGGGACCAATGAGAAAGGGGAGAAAGGAGAGGAGCTGCCAATCAGAATGAGGTAAGGAGGGAAAAGAAGGGGGATGAATCGGAGAAGGGTGTGGACGAGTGCAGGGGGGGCCTGCGGTCTTCTACTCTTCTCCTATTTTCCTACCTAAACTCAACTTCTCTAACCACTATCATTTTCGATCTGCTTTGTTTTGTTCACTGATAAGGTGATAGTGATACCCCCATCATTTATCAAGTCTCAGCCTTGGGTTTTTGGTTTCAAAAAGAAACCAAACGAGTTCTTGATCCAGTTTCAGCAGCATGGTATCTATAGTTTCTAGCTTTCCGAGTTCAGATTATTGGGATAAGGTTTTCCACTTTGGTTTCTTGTCATTGGATTTGGATTGCTTTGGTTCTGTTATTTTGATTTTTTTTTCAATGAGTTTTGTTATTTCAAATTGGCATGCTTCAGTATGGATGAGAGGTAGTTTTTGAATTAAAGAACTAGAATTCCCATAATTAAAGATTGGAAAGCGTATTTCTTGAGATACTATATATCTGCAGAATTAGGATTATTAATTTACTGTGAGAACATACATTTGGTTGAAATGCGTTGGTTGATTATCGTGCTGTCATGGGGAGATTAGTGAAGCAACAAGGGAGGTGCTCTCTGTTTAGTTGTCATCAGATCACAATGTCTTTGTAGATTATAGAATTTGTGAGACATGAGCTACATCACCATGATGATGCACATATGGTAGTATTGAATTAACTCTTTTACACTATTGGGAAGTGGTTATTGATATTATCTCCTTGGAGTAAGACCTCGTCAAATAACTTCTCTACTTTCTTTGCACCGAGCTGTAAATACTTGTGTTATGTGGTAATCTAATAGTACATTAGTGCATGCTGGAAAGTCCCTTACAACTTTAGTTTAACTATACTTCTACATTTCCAACCCTCAAAGATGTATATTGGTCTTGATTATGTTTTCCGGATGCCTTCAAATGTGGTACGTTAGCTAGCTATTCTACAAGTCATGTGGGATTAAAAGTGGGATCAAGTTTTATTCTCATGCTCCTTCCAAGGTTGTCTTGCTTTCCTGTAATTGCTATGCAAGAATGTGCTACAAATAATATGGATTTTTTTTTTTATGATCTAGTTGCTATTAATGAAGTCCAAACATGTATGTTTAAGAAAAATGTTGTGTAGTTGGCATGGTTTCACATCTCAGTGATAGCTCCGATGGATCATTACTTATATCATGATAAATATTGTTCCACAAAGGAACAAGATGTGTGATTACCAATAGGTGGCATTTTACCATTTATGAAGACAAACTCTGTGCACAACATTTGGTTATTTCTAGTTTTGCAATGTTACATAGTAGATGGTTTGATTTGATATAGGTTTATCATTTCTATGAGTGACTTTAATATAAGTGATATTGGTGATTATTCTATTTTCGTAATTATTATCCTATGTGGATATGATTTGGTTTATGAATATGTTTCTATTGAATTGTTATTTCCAATACTGAGACATTGATTTAAGTTTATGAAATGAGATTTGACATGTATATATTGAAATATGGTTTGATTGGTTTGCTTGGCGGCATGGGAAAAGGCTAGAGATGAGGAAAAAGCTACTGCTATGGCAGCAATAATAGCAGCTACTGAGGCTCGTGATGCGGCAGCTGAGAGACAAAGAGAAATAGATAATTGAGAGAACGAGATGATTAGAGAAGCACTTCATCGAGAGAATGAGATGCTTAGAGAAGAAAGGATGGCTCAAATAGATCGTGACACTATGAACAAGTCTCTAGTAGGACTGTCTCCGAATTCAAAATATTTTTGGACATCAGAAAAAAGAGATGTCGTGCGAAGGAGGCGTGCAAGAGATGCCGAAACAAGTCAAGGGGGTTCCAGCTACAGAAATCCTAGCAACCAAGATCCTAGCACCACATATCCTAACTCCACAGACTTTGTATAATTTCGCATTTATTTGTACTACTTTATTTAATTTCTTATGTAATTTCTTATTTATTTTTAGAACTTTATTTAATTTCTTATGTAATTTCTTATTTACTTTTAGAACTTAATTTCTTATGTAATTTCTTATTTATTTTTAGAACTTTATTTAATTTCTTATGTAATTTTTGTACTTTATTTAAATATTTGAATAAGATTACATAAACTCACCAAATAAACATTTAAAAAAAAAAAACACCAAATAAAATTACATAACCTCACCATTTAAACTTAAAAAAAAAACAAACACACTAAATAAGATTACTTAAAAAACAATACACTTTATTCTTCAACCACAAGCCTTATTTTAATTATCTTCGCTTTCGTGCAATCTCCACTGATGGTCAATCAAGTCATTCTGGCGGGTTATGTGCCAGTATGGCTCTTGCAATGAAGTGTACCGTTGAACGATCAATTAATTGTAATGTCCATCCCGTTCCAACGGCTCGTGTTGCACGGGATCTTCGGTCCGGTCATGAGCATAGTAGATTTGTGTTCTTGAGTTGTTCATCGGATCCGGCTCGTATTCATCTACAGCATCATAATCATACTCGTCTTCAACAATCATGTTGTGTAGAATAATACACGTTATCATGATGGATCGAAGAGCCTCGACATCAAACATTCTAGCTGCAACCCTGACAATGGCCCGACGAGCTTGCAGGATACCAAAACAACGCTCGACATCCTTCCTACACCCTTCTTGACACTTTGCGAAGTGTTTCTCTTTTTCACTCTGCAGGTGTGACACTGTTTTGACAAATGTTGACCACCTTGGGGTAAATATCATCTGCAAGGTAGTATGGTCCCTCGTATTTATTACCATTAACCCAATACGTGCATCTCGGCCCATTTCCTTGTAGCAGTTCGTCAAACACTGGAGATTGGGCAAGGACATTTAGGTCATTCTGAGCTCCTGGAACACCAAAAAAAGCATGCCAAATCCTTGTATCAAAAGAAGCCACCGCTTCCAGAATGATGCTTTTGGCTCATTTTCTGTCACCATAAGCTTCTTGCCACGCACTTGGACAGTTTTTCCATGTCCAGTGCATGCAGTCGATGCTTCCAATCATGCCAAGGAAGCCTCGCATCTCACCCTTCCTCAGAAGCCTTTGCATGTCCCTTGTCGTGGGTTGCCGAAGGTACTCATTGGTGTAGAGGGCTTCAATTGCAGAGCAAAACCGCATCAGGGACTCCAGAACTGTTGTTTTTCCCATCCTTGCGATCTCATCCACTTGATTTGCAGATGCTCCATATGCAAGCATTCGCAATATAGCCATAATTTTTTGCTCAGGAAGAAGACCTAGAACATGAAAAGCATCCTCTTTTTGCACAAAATATGGATCATGGTTGCAAACATCACTCATGATTTTATCGAACAAACTTCGTTGCATTCTAAAACGACGTCTAAAAACATGATCAAGGAAAACACTGTTGGGAATAAAATAATCTTCCAAGAGATCTTTACCTCGTCTTTCCCTTCTTCTATCGATGTTTGCCGCACGTCTGGGTTTGGCTATCTGACCCATAGCTTCCATGATACGGCGGGAATGTGAGGCCCTCCACCTTCTATGGTGATCATCCTCATCCTCCTCCATTGCGAAGGCCTCATCTCCACCTCCACGTTGGTCAAGATTGACCAATTCTTCCTGTTGTGCCAACAACCTTTTCTGCTGCTCTTGCAATTGTTTATACGCTCTCCTTGAAGAAGACATTGTAAGAACTCAAGATTTGAAAACGATAAAGAAGAATTCTAAGCTAAAAAAAAGATTGAGTTTAGTGGGAGGATGGATGTAGGGATGTAGGGATGTAGGGTTTATATGGACAAAAAAAAAAAAAAGATGAGGTTCTGGACAATGCCACGTGGCACTACGTGATTGGTTGAAAATCTTATCGAAATCTTGGCTAAATTATTGTAAATAGGAAGTGACACGTGGCGTGTCGGAATTGGTCGAAAATCTTAGCAGAAATCTATTAAAAAAATAGTACATTCGGATAATGACACGTGGCGTGACGAGATTGGTTAAAAATCTTATCGAAATCTTGCCTAAATTATTGTAAAGAGGAAGTGACACGTGGGTTGTCGGGATTGGTTGAAAATCTTAGCGGAAATCTATTCAAAAAATAGTACGTTCGGATAATGACACGTGGCGTGACGAGATTGGTTAAAAATCCTATCCGAAATTAAAACTATTTTTTTTATTTATTATTTTATAAAAAAATTATTTAATATTTTAAATGGACTGGGTGCCAGCGCATTTTGTAGGGGTGGAGATCGTTTGTGCCAGCGCATTTTTAGACTGGGTGCCAGCACATTTTTTTTGGGGTGGAGATGCTTTGGCCTATTACTGTTCATTGGGTCTATTACTGTTCAATTAAGTGGATAAATGGGCTGGATGCTGGCGCAAAGTCTTTAAGGGTGGAGTTGCTCTTAGAACAACAGAGCTCCGAACCAGCCTATTTCTAACTTACCTCGAGACCCAGCCTCAGCATTAAATGGTATGGTAGTTGTTGGACTCTAAAAGACTCCCACTGTCCCCTCGAGACTCCCTGCCACCCACTCTTCTCCTCCTTGACGAAACCACTCGCACAGAAGTCACCGAGACCATCACTGCCATCATGACCACCACGACTGAGCCACCCTCAAGCTCTCGCTGAAGTTGGTGGACTGTCAATCCTCGGTTGCTGACCACCCAATCTGGTTTGACTCGGCCGCTTCCATGGCGTTCTTGACTCAATCGACGACCTCATCGCCACGATCCAATACTGAAATGGACTCCCATGGCCGACAACAAGTTTGTCGGCGTCTTAAGTTTTGTATGGAGTAGGCTACTCTCACTCTCCCTGACTTGTCCTCTCCTCTCTCTCAAACCCAGCTCTATCTGTCGTTCATCCTTCATCATCACCGAATTTCCAAAAGCTACTAGTTTGAAGATAAGCCTAGCCAACACAGATTTGCCGATTTTGGGTTTATGATATGGATTGGGATTTTGAGTTTTCTAGGTTTTTTTTGTCGGAGGTTATGGCGGTCATTCGGTAAAAAATAATTTAATACAAAAACATTGGAGCCGAGCTTTTTCTTCTCTCGTTCTTAGTACATAACCAATTCATTACTGCTTGCAGGTTCGGAAAAGGAATTCGGAAGTGGATCTTATCATCATTGGTATCATCCTTCTCGTTTCTAGTTTCCCTCTTGTATGCTCTGCCACACAACCAATTCTCATGTTTCCGCCTTGGATGGTCGCATCTTTACACTTGAATCCTCAATAGAGGCTCTACCCCAATTTATTCAGTTGTCGATTGTTTTGATGATGTCCTCTCTTTCCACCTCCATGGCCACCAAATTGGCAGTGTGCCTTGAGCAGTTATGTCGGGAGCTTTTGTTTGGTGGTGGGGGACTTTCTTCCTCTGACCCGGCTACTTCGACCTCAGATCTGGTTGCTCCTCCACCGATCCTCACTGATGATACTGATTTATACAGCACTGAAACAACCCCCGAATACCCTCGCTTGAGAATTATGATGGTGGTGGACTTACTCCTTGTCCCTAATGGCAACATCTTCTAGATTTTTCATGCTTTTCTGATGGCGATGATCTTTTGGCATGGATTTACAAGGCTGAGCAATATTTCTCCTATTACAATACCACCAAGCACCAAAAGGTTGTCACCGTCTCTTTTCACCTTGACAACAAAGCTCTGTGATGGCTTCGTTGGCTGGATTGCCTTCGTGCCACTCCTACTTGAGGCGAGTTTACACGGGCCTTCTGCCAAGAATTTGGACCTTCATAATTTAAGGATAGCAATGAAGCCTTGTTTAAGCTGTGGCAAATAGGTACACATAGAGCATCTTCACCAGATGGTTAAGGGCAATGTCAATTGGAAGGCGAGGGCAATAAAATTATTCTTATTTTTTACTCTAAACAGTAATTCCTTTTGGCAAGTCCACCAATGTGAAGGGAAGAAAGGTAATGACAAGGGCAATTCCTATTCACAAACATATTTTTTTAAATATTTTAATGTTTTCTTCGTCTTATCCCCACATATCATTGTTGCCATAGATTTTTGAGTAGTTTTGAACGTTTAATTTGCAAGTGTGTTGAACTTTATAAGATTTTAAAAGTGTAAAATTTGCAAGTGGGGGGAAGTGGGAGAGCTGGTGAATAGCTCACGGGTTGCGACAAATATGTGCTTCACGTGAGCCCCCCTGTCTATTGGGCTTCACGTAGGGCGCAAGCCCTTGCAATTGTTGAAGGGGCAGCTACCTTCAACCCAATTGCCTTCCATTTTGCGGACTGTTGGCATACTTTTTTTGGGGTAAAGGGCAACTCAATTCAATTGCCCTTGTAATCAGGTGACTGGTGGTGATGCTCTTAAGAAGTATATATTGAAATTTCGTAGACTTTCTAATAGATCTACTGATGTTGGTCCAAGTTTGTTGAAGAGTTGCTTCTTGAAAAGATTGAAACGTGAATTAAAATATGATGTAAAATTGTTGAGACCTTTTTCTGTTAATGATGTTTTTGCTATTGATGTACAAATCGATGCTAAGTTTAATGATCTTAAACCCATTGCCTCTGGTTAAGTGTCAGTACCTAAGTCAAAACCACTTATATTGCTCTATTTGCGTGTTTCAAAGCCTAAACATGTTGCTTACCTTACAAGAAACTGAACCCTGAAGAGGTGCAACGCAAGAAAGATAGGGGAGAAATGGGCCAGAGGTCACAAACGTCCCCACATAATTGCTAATGTTAGACGTGATAGACATGGACAGTGCAGAAGAGGTGATTGAAGGGGATGAAATGCCACCGGAATGGAGTGAATGTGCCTTCTATGGTACTCTTGCTAAATAGACTCTGCAAACTATGAAGGTTTATGGGTTTGTTAAGAATCAACATGTGAGAATTTTGCTCGATTTCGGTAGCACCCATAATTTTGTGGATTCTAGACTAGTGAAGAACTTGTGTTTTGTCTCTGGGGTTATGATATATAGTCTTGGGAGTTCAATGGCTATCCACTGTCAGTCCTATCTTATGGGATTTTCAATTACGGACCATGGAGTTCACTAAGGGTTCTCAAACATACAAACTCATTCATAGTGCCATCAAAACACCACCATTGGTACAAGAGATGACACTCCAACAGCTTGACAAGGAGTTGTATGATTCAAACTTAGGCATGCTTTTGTATTCTATGCACTCAGGGAAACTTGAAGCTTCTGATCTCACTACTCAACAGCTTGGAGAATTGCAGGAAGTCTTGGGGGAATTTGAAGAAATATTTGTGATTCCATCTGAACTTCCACCTCCTAGAGAACATGACCACAAGATTTCACTGATGCCTGGAGCTAAGCCACCTATATCAAACCCTACCAACATGGTCAATTGCAGAAGACTGAGATTGAGAAAGCAGTTCAAGATTTGTTGCAAGCTGGTTTTATTAGGCCAAGCCATAGCCATTCTCATTCCCAGTTCATTGCTGCTTCCTGATTGACATAGGGAATTGAAAATCGGATCTTATCACTCTCTCGCTCAAAATCATCTTCTCCGGCTTCCCCTGCTTGGTTCCCCAGAAAGACAAGTAAAACAACGAGGCAAGATTTTGTGACGACTCTAATCACCGATGCGGCACTCTCTCGGGTTGCGGCAGGTAAATCCATTCCATTTGCTTTCTTCTCCTTACTTGTTGTGTCGTGGGTAAAGCGATTCCAAGGTTAGGATTTCGATCATGGCCTTTTAACATATCAATTCAATTTGATTTCAGGGTAAAAGTTTGGAGGTAAATTGGTAGGGCTAGCATTAATTAGGGCTTTCTTTCAATTTGTTGCTGCTAATGGTTTGAATTTCGTGGAAGAATGGTGTGTTGTGAAAGCACTGTGGCCGAAGATAGGTTGCCCTGCTGAAACGAATCCTTCTTAGAGATGGTATACAATTTTATCTACGTTAAGTACTGGGAAAGCCGGTTAAACTTCATAATAGATTAAAAATAATATTGTTTAATTCGCCTTCAACTAGAATGTTATCTAAGAGCTCTCCAACCTGTTTTTTTTCCTTTCCTACAAATATTTTGTAATGTTTTATTGCGATCACTGGAATCAACATTGATGGCTCTGCTAGTCTTTAGACCTTTAAAGGATATGGGTGTAAGTTATCATTTTGTTTTGGGAAATCAAGATTGATGGCTCTGCTAGTCTTTTGACTTTTAAATGATACGGGTGTAAGTTATCATTTTGTTTACCAGGATAAGGCTCCCGTGTTGGGAAAACAGTTGCTTTTTCTGTCTCATATTTGGTGTTTTGTTAGCCTAATCGAATGCTATGTAATTTATTCTGTCTATACAACTTTTACAGGATATTTTGTTAAAAAATTCTACATCGACTGTGTATATGAGAAGGGCATCTCTTCTTGATCCCATACGATGATGGTGGGTCTCTAAGCTCTGCGTGTATTGTGAGTCCTCTTGGTTTCACGTAATTGTTGATATGTGAATTTTCCACCTGTGGCTCACTAATTAGGTTCCACATGAGATTGTGTGTTGAAATATCCCACATCGACCGCATCTATGAGAAAAGAAGAGTTAAAATATTCTAACCCTACTTCAACTAATACCAAATCATTTTGTGATAAAACTACACACCTGATAGATTGTGTTGATGGTATTACCAGGTCGGGACAATATCAGTGCTATAAGAAATAAACCTATGACCAGTTTCTAATTCGACACATTTTACCAACCGTGGAAGGATCTTGCGCTGTAACTTGTTCACAAAAGATGGAAGAATTTCGTGCCTGTCAACCTCTTTTAGATATTGTTTGAAATGTGGTAGGCGAAGTACCATCCAAATTGCTTGTCTCGTCAACATATAGATTAGTTGCGCTTTGAATGGGAAAGAAGTATTATGGAGACCAAGTAATGCTAAGAAAATCACTTACTTCGGATCCCCCTTCTCTTGCTCGGGATCCGCCCCCTCGGAGTACTCCAAATCTTAATCCGAGCGTTGAATTTTAAACTCGTTGTACTTTGCTTGTCAAATCAAAATGCTATCTTCTCTTATGATCGTTCAATGCTTGAAATCACCAACTGGTAGGGAAATATTTGCCATCCACCGGATTAAGTTCACCACTTTCTCTCTTTACCACTACTGTATTATTATAATACAAATTTATGATTGTTGTTGAGAGTGGATCTCACGTTTTGATGGAAGGAGATTTTACATTTGCTTATAAATAAGTTAGGCTATTTTTCATATCGTCAATTGGTTTTACAATGGAATTTCAACTTTCTTTACGATATCAGAACATATTGTCCAACGTATGAAGCCCAACATCCACACGTTTTCTACATCACCAAATTTGTGTTGTTCACGTGCTAAGCTAGAAAATTCACCATACGTGAGGGGGTGTGTTGAGAATGTATCCCATATTGATAGGAAGAGGGATCTTGTATGGACTTATAAGTAAATTGGGCTACTCCTCATACTGTCAATTAGTTTTATGGTTGAAACCTCAACTTTCTTCAATAACAATTGTTTATCTTGTTGACCATTATTTCAAGATCATCTTTACAAAAATTTAATCATATTTGAGATGATTACTTATTTATAAGCCTCAAACAAGTAGAGAGTCCTTGTGCCAAGCCACATTTCATGATAAATTATCCACATTTTTAGCTACATATATATATATATATGTATGTATGTATGTATGACAAATTAATTCTGATTTAATTAATCTTTATGTGGGGATAGTTTCAAAATGATTATTTTTGGAATACTTTGATCTATGCTCAACAATATTGTTTTCTTTTCTGTTATGAACATTATAATGAATATATAGACAAACAAGGGTTTAAAAGTCTTTTAAAGAGGATGTCAAATTCAAAACATCAAATTTTAATTTGATGGCTGACTTGGCAATTAGATATATTGTCAATATTTTCCTTCAACCCAATATGCCAAAATTTATTGCTTCATTCATATTTTTTTTTTAACAAAAATAATAAAAGTTGGGTTGTTGGTTTAAAAATAATAAAATAATACTTAAATATGCTAAAAGTTGGGTTGTTGGTTTAAAAATAATAAAATAATACTTAAATATGCTAGCATTTAAGGTTAAATAATAAAATAATACTTAAATTTGCTAGCATTTAAGGTAAAGCAAGTGAAATGCCTTTGGAAATAGCAAAAACCATATTTAAAGGCAGCTTCAAATTTGATATCTCTTTGTCCATGTCAACTTAGATTTCTTTTTCATATCAACTTTGCATCTCAGTTAGAGTAAGTACTATAAAAAGTGGGTATAAAAAAATGTTGAGTTCAAAAAAGTGTTTGGTAAACATTTTAAAACAGCTTATTTTCACAGTTTTGAGTGAAAAAAACTGAAAACATGAAGTAGCAAAAATAGGCTTTGAAAGACCGGCTTCTTTTCACCAAAACACGGATCAATAGTGTTCATTAAATGAAAATTCCAAATTCCCAAACCTACCCTCACCCGTCTCTTCGATGTTCTCTCTCACCCACTTCATTTCTCTAGTTCTATTTCTCCGTTCGAGCTCGATCTCTCCCTCTCATCTAGTTCGAGCACTCTTCATCAATAAAAAGGTAAATTTCCTTCTTTCAACCCCTATTTCTGGGTAATTGGAATGTTGAATTGAATAATTGGAAGGTAGAATTGGAAGATTTGGATTTCTGGGTAATTTAGGTGATCTGCGATTCTAGGTAATCTAGGTTTCGGAGTGATGCGGCCGGCGATGATGGACTTCTTCAACGACATGGAAAACCTGTTGAAACTGAGAGGATAGCTGAAAGCTTGTGCAAAGTATGACTACTCAAAAGCTGGGAGAATTCTTATTGTACTGAACAACCTTTGTGGCTATTAAATAGCCTTACACTTGCGAAGGAAAGGAAATAATCACCCACGATTTTACAGGACCTACAATCGTGGGCATGACTAGTTTGAAATGGGAAAAACAATCTTGTTCCTCAAATCAAGGAGGAATTATTCAACTTAACAACAAATAAGCCTAAAACCCTGGAACTCTAAAACCTAACCCTAACGGCTAGGAGATACTAATAGTTTCATCATCCTTCCTTAAACTGAATGCCATTGTTATTCAGTTTACACCTGGATATTCACACATACCCAATAAACCCCGCATCTTCAAAAATGCATCAAGCTTTAATGGCTTTGTCAAAATATCTGCAATTTGTTCTTGTGTAGAACAGTGAATCAGTTCTAAGACTTCATCCTTGACAAGGTCTCGAAGGAAATGAAATCTTACATCTATGTGCTTGCTGCGACCGTGCATCACCGAGTTCTTTGAGAGTTTAATTGTTGAGATATTATCACAGAACACTACCGTTGGATTGCTTTGCATTTGATTCAGGCACCTCAAAATCCTTCTTAACCACACGACTTGACATGCACTTGAAGCTGGGGCTATGAACTCAGCTTCAGTGGTGGAGAGCGTAACTACTGGTTGTTTCTTTGAAGACCAAGAAACAGCTCCTGAGTTCATTAAAACCACGTATCCTGAGGTGCTCTTCCTGTCATCTTGGTCACCAGCGTAATCGCTGTCAGTGTATCCCACGAGTTCTTCACTTCCTCCCCTTTTGTAGAACATCCCATAACCAACAGTGCCTTTTATGTACCTCAAAGCTCTTTTTGCTGCTAGTAAATGAACCTTAGTAGGACGCTTCATGTACCTACTAATCAGACTAACAATGAACATCAAATCAGGACGTGTGGCAGTCAAATACATAAGACTTCCCACCATTTGTTTGTAGATGGTGCTGTCAACTTCAACTTCTCCTTCATCTTTCGTGAGCTTAAAGCCAGGAACCACTGGATTGTACACTGAGTTGCACTGATCCATATTAAATCTTTCATCTCCTGAGCATATTTTCGCTGACAGATGAAGATACCATCTGTCCTTTGCAATACCTCAATTCCAAGAAAGTATTTCATTCTTCTGAGATCACTTATGTCAAACTCTTTCATCATGGATTTCTTAAACTTTTTGAACATTCCTTCATCGTTTCCAGTAAAGATAAGATCATCAACATATAAGCACACAATTAAGATTTTACCTCCATCAGCAGTTTTAAGGAACAAGGTGTGCTCGTATGGGCATTTGGTAAAGCCTTCTTTGATGAAATATGCCTCAATGTTACTGTACCAAGCTCGGGGAGACTGTTTGAGTCCGTACAAGGCTTTTCTGAGTCGATAAACTTTGGATTCTTGTTCCTTCTGCTCATACCCTGAAGGCTGCTTTACATAGACTTCTTCATTGATTTCCTCATGCAAAAAGGCTGACTTTACATCAAGTTAGTAAACCACCCAAGCTTTCTGAGCAGCAATGGATATTACGATTCGAATAGTGTCCAGCCGTGCTACTGGTGCGAATACTTCAGCATAATCAATTCCATGTAGCTGGCAGTACCCCTTGGCAACTAATCGTGCCTTGTACTTGTCCACTTCCCCATTTTCATTGAGCTTCGTCTTGAAAACCCACTTCACTCCTATGGTTTTTCCTCCTGGAGGCATCACTGTTAGTTCCCACGTGTCGTTCTTTTCAATGGCTTGAATTTCTTATTCCATGGCCTTTCTCCATTTCTTAGACTTTATAGTTTCTTCAAATGTAATTGGATCCCCATCAGTGAAGAAAGCTAAGTGTGCCAGGTTTGAGCCTTCTTCATCAGAGAGGCCTTGTTCGCTTTCGTAGTCTTGCATCCACACCGGTGGTCTTCTAGCTCGCATGTCACGGAGTGCACGTTCATTATTAGGTTTTGTGCTGTTACTCTCATCAGACTCGGGTTCAATATTTCCAAGTTCTTCGTTTGCTTCGGACTCTTCTTCACTTTCTTCATCTTCCTCGCCTTCCACTTCTGTTGCTTTTCCATCCTCCCATTCGAGATCAGCCAGTATGGATGGTTTGTAATCATCATCCCAACTCCACTGCTTATCTTCTTCAAACACCACGTCTCGACTAACAATTATCTTGGTTGAGAGAGGATCAAACAGTCTATATGCCTTGGATTCTTCACTTACGCCCAATAATATGCATTTGACACTCTTGTCATCAAGTTTTACCCGTTTCTTATCAGGTACATGCACGTGAGAAATGCTTCCAAATACTCAAAAATGGTCCACTGATGGTTTGTGCCCGCTCCATGCCTCCTCAGGTCTTTTATTCTTCACAACAAGAGTGGGACATCGGTTTAGGACATGCACCGTCTAATTCACTGCCTCAAGCCAGAAGGTCTTGGGAATCTGCTTTGCAGCCAACATGTTTCACACCATATTCATAATGGTGCGATTCTTCCTTTCTACGACCCCATTTTGTTGGGGTGTATAGGCCGCCGTCAACTGTCTACGTATTCCGTTCTCTGTACAGAAATTGGTGAATTCCTGTGATGTGAATTCACCCCCCCCCCCAATTTGTTCTAAGACCCGGTATGTGTATTCCAGTTTCCTTCTCAACTTTTGCCTTGTATGATTTGAACGTGGCAAATGCTTCTGACTTTTCCACCAAGAAGTAAACCCAGGTCTTTTTGCTAAAGTCATCGATGAAGGTGATGAGGTACCGTTTCTTGCTATTTGAAATCGGATTGATTGGTCCACATATGTCAGCGTGCACCAACTAGAGAATGTTAGAGGCTCTCCACATGCTTTCTTTCGGGAATGGATCACGGTGTTGTCGTCCTACCAAACAGTTTTCACACACTCGTTGTGAGGCGTTAAACTTAGGTAACCCTACCACCATGTTCTTTTGTTTGAGCACTTTGAGTCCATTCCAGCTGAGGTGTCTGTATCGACAGTGCCATAGTTCTACTTGATCTGTGGTCAATGAGAAGCATTGTTGTTTCCTTGGGACATAATGAGCACACACAGCAAACATCATATTATGTGTGTTTGCAGTTTCCATGATTAAGCCTTTCTCGCTGTGGAAGATTTTACATGTTCCACGTTGAATAAGTACTGCCAGCCCCTTTTCTTGTAACTGCCCAATGCTCAGCAGGTTGTTTCTTAAATCTGGTACGTAGAATACTTCTGTGATCACATGCACAAGCCCATTTACTTCCATTCGAATCTTACCCTTGCCTTGTACAGTAAGACTCGAATCATTCCCAAGCTTCACCGATTCTCGAAACCCAGTATCCAGATCCTGAAACATATTTTTGTTCCCACACATGTGGTTGCTGCACCCAGAGTCAAGGAACCAGATGTGTTCCACTGCTGCTCATTGGTATCCACAAGAGCCATCAACAACATATCCTCATTTGCTTCTGTATAATTCACCTTTTGTTCCTTGGCTCGCTTAGGGCATTCCCATTGGAAGTGCCCTAGTTCATGACAGTTGTAGCACTCCAGGGTAGATTTGTCGAACCCAAACCTACCCCTTCCTCTTCCTCTTCCTGGGTAAGTACCTCGGCCTCCACCTCTTCCTCCTTGCTGGGATCCATGAGTGATTTGAAGTGCTTGCTCATCATCTACATGGCGACTGATCCGTTATTCGTGCACCAAGAGGCTACTTTGTAGCTCATCAATGGACATGGTGTCTAGGTCATTAAATTCCTCAATGGAGCAGACAACGTAGTCATATTTTGAGGTCATAGATCTCAAAATCTTTTCAATGATCACAACATCTTCCATCCGCTCTCCATGCATTCTCATCTTGTTAGCTATGATGAGAGTTCGACCGAAATAGTCATTGACCGTCTCCCCGGCCTTCATATGTAGCACTTCAAACTCTTTACGAAGAGCCTGTAACTGAGCACGCTTGACACGTGCTGTTCCTTGATATTTTTGCTTCAAGGAATCCCAAATATCTTTTGCTGTATCTTTCTTCAGGATGGTCTCCAAGATCGACCGATCAATGGCTTGGAACAAATAGTTTTTAGCCTTGAGATCCTTCAACTTCTGATCCTCATAGCTCTTCTTCTGTGTCTCACTAAGATTTGAACCTTCTGCTGCAGCAGTAATCCCCGTCTCTACCAAGTTCCAATACTCCTTGGAACGCAGGAAATTCTCTATCAACATACTCCAATGATCATAGTGACCATCAAGCTTTGGAATAGCAGGTTGCACAAAGCTACTCTCGCCCGCCATATCTTTGTTTCTTCACTCTAGTCCTTGAGTCGCAAGATTTGATCAGGCCCCGTGATGGGGCTCTGATACCAGATGTTGAAACCGAGAGGATAGCTGAAAGCTTGTGCAAAGTATGACTACTAAAAAACTGGGAGAATTCTTATTGTACTGAACAACCTTTGTGGCTATTAAATAGCCTTACACTTGCGAAGGAAAGGAAATAATCACCCACATTTTTACAGGACCTACAATCATGGGCATGACTAGTTTGAAATGGGAAAAACAATCTTGTTCCTCAAATCAAGGAGGAATTATTCAACTTAACAACAAATAAGCCTAAAACCCTAGAACTCTAAAACCTAATCCTAATGGCTAGGAGACACTAATAGTTTCATCAAAACCACGGCTCCATCATGGCCATGGACGTTGACGCACTCAAGGCGTTCTATGAGGGCATCATGGGTGAAAGCAAGCTGGTCGATCAATACAGTACAGCACGAAGCCTCTAACACGGAGGGAATTCTCCCACGACTTATCCAAAATCTATGTCAAGAGAGTAGGGATTGTGTTTGAGGGATTGTGATGGGTGTTGCTGTGATGGTGGTCTTTGATAAGGGAGTGGAATTTATCAGCGACCCAACCTTCCTTAGGATGTGGCAGAGAGAGACATAAAGAGAATGATGAGACAAGGAGTGGGCGACGATGGTTACTTAGGCTATGACCCCCGACTTTCCTTCCAGCGATTCGGCTCCTTCGTCGACTCCGAGTCACTCAAGAACTTTGTTACCGATTTCCCAATCTTCCACGGCTCTATCGTAGACGACGTTTTCGCCACTCAGTCAATGTTGGAGGCCTTCTCTGCTCCATTGATCTACACCGAATCGAACAGCCAGGGCTTTGATGGAGGGTTTGGCGGGTCCGACAATTCAATTTTTCCCCATCCGTCAAAGATGCTACCCCGAGGAGGGCTTTGCTCTTAGAGAATGGAGGAGGTAGGGTCTCGAATTATGATTGTTTTCAATTGAATCGATAGTTCTGTTTAGCAGTTAAATTTTGACTCTTTTGTACAATTTAGTTGAAAGTTGTTGGTTTTGATTTGGTTTGAATTATGTGGCATGCCAATTATTCGTTTAAGATTGTGGAGCTAAATTCGAATTGAAAAAAGGCTCGTGATTGATGTCAAATTGTAGTTATTAACTACCAAAAAGTGATATTATGTTTGCATTGAAGGTGGTAGGAGAAATAAATGGTTGAAGGTGGTAGGAGAAATAAATGGTTGAATTCTGTGAGGTTGTAAGGGAGTTATAATAATCCGAGTTTTTGGACATTTAGGCAGAATGCGATTCATCTCGAGGAGGAGGAGAAGAAAGAAAATAGTTGTTGCTTCAAATAATTGAGGAAGCAGATGAATTCAAGGTGGGATTCTACCAGAAGAGAAAGATCACTATTGAAAATAACAAGGCTACTAAGAGGGAAAGGGAGAAGGTTAGACCAAATTAGCTTTCCAAAAAATTATGATTGGCACGGCACGATATATTTTTTTTTTTAATGAGCTCTTCCAATAATGTCAATTTCTTACTTTACTGCCTCAATTTTAAGTTTTTGGTTGGAATGCATATGAAGATTCTTTGGACTGATGCTTATAGTCTGTTTATTTCATTTAACTTTCATTTTTGAATTGATGATTCATTCAATAATTGAATACTTGATCGAAATAGGCGTTGAAGAATAACCACAAATTGTTGACATGTAGCTCCCGACATCCACTCAACTTGGTTGTTCATAACTTTTTACAAGATCGTAACTCTTTTTCTCTCTGCTGGGTTTCTGAATTCAACTAAGGGATGGGCACAACTGTTTAGGATTCTCTATGCAAATCTACAATGTTTGCCTATTAGGCTTCATCGCAAAACAAATACTACTAATATTCGTCGTGTTAATCATTTTTTGAACTCTAGTCCTTTTAGATAAACATTTTGGAATTGAACTTTCTCACAACTTTATGGTTTCTTTGCCTTTAATATCCATATCGATCTCTCTGGCATCTAACTTCTAAGGTATAAAGAAGCGAAGAGTTAACATGCATTTCTGACATTATTCTGAAATTGTATTTTGGCGTTTCTCAGCAGTTCCTAGCTAATCATGAGAAGTTTCATGTTGAGGTAGACAAGAACTACTGGAAGGCAATTACGGACTCATCCCCAATGAGGTGCCAGCAATAGAGAAGAAGAGAGGGAAGAGAAGGATATGGAAAAGAAGCCATCCATTCTTGTTGTCCAAGGTCCAAAGCCTGGAAAGCCAACCGAGCTTTCGAGGGTGAGGCAGATACTTTTAAAATTGAAGCATAATACACCTCCCCCACCTTAAGCATTCACCTCCAGCTCCAGCTCCCACCAAGGATGCAAAACTGAGTACTTCTGCTCCCCCGAAAGCTGCAGTTGTGGCGGTTACCCCCAAGGTTGTAGTAGTTACTTCGTAATTTGCCTGGCGTTCTTTGTTAGGCTTATTTTGTAGAAACCATGTACTTCCATTACAACATTGTGGAGTTTTTCTCCTTTAGTTGAACATTTCCTGATGGGTATATTCCGTTAGATTTTGTGTTTCATATGTACAAATGCGAGTCGGAAGGGAACTAGGACCTATCCAAATTTTATTATAATTATTGTTTTTTTTATATTGAGTGTTTCAGAAAATACATAGTAAACTCTATATGTTACATTAAATTTTCATACAATGGTTGAACTAATTATTTAAATTGGATTAAATTAATGGCATATCTAGTATATGTATTATACCTTTTTTGGTTATTTCAAACAGTCACAGCTGTTTTACATTAAAGTTTACCAAACACTATAATGTTGCACTTTTACAAAAAAGTTTACCAAACACTCTGCTGTTTTATTTTACAACTGCTTATTCTCACAGCACAGCAGAAAAAAAAAATTTAAGCACAACAATACCAAACCAACCCTAAATGGTATGTCATTTGTTACTGTTATATATCTCCTTTAGAGACTGTTTTAAGAGATAAATATGTCTTTAATATTTTTATTAATGGATGGGTTAAAAAGACTATAGAGTGAGTTTAGTAACACTCAAATTTTATATGCATCCTACAATTCTTTCTCTCAACCAAATAATGTTTGATTGCTGATAATCTCACTTCATTGTCTTATTTTCTTACTCACATTTTAGTAAAAATCTCAAAAGTATTAATAACATGTTTATCATTTTATAAAAATACGATTAAACCCTACCCATTCTTCCCTACCGTCTTATCTCCGTTCCCGTGCTTCTCTCTCTTCCATTTCATCTTTCTCTTCTCGGCTTGTAAACCTACTGCCACAGCTAGAAGCACAGATGCTCAGGAGAGTACAGCAGAGTTGTGGCGGTGGAGGAAGGGCAAGAGGAATGGGTCTTTCCTCTCGGCCACGTCACGTCACTTCTTGTTTGGGGCTTATATTTCAATTTCCATTGAATTTGAATGGTGTTATGGGAGATTGAGAGTGTCATCACAAACTTTTAGTTTTCTTTCTCTATGGGCCTTATTGAGTTGAAGGTAATCTTACACTACTACAAAATAGGCTATCACTGGCGAAGCAAAAATCGACAAGAACTCCAATTTTTGTCGAAAATTTGGTAAAAATCCGACATAAAACCATGCAATGTCGGATTAGAATAGCGACATCTTTGCTAGCATCACGAAAGGGCTTCGATGTCTGTTTGTTCGCTTAATCCGTCACTAAGTAGCGTCGGTTAAAAGCAACACCGAACTTTACGTCAGTTGAAAGCGACGTGGTCTTCTGACATGATGACGGTCATAGCCGACATCAAGTAGCAATTAAACTATAAAATATCCAACCCAATGTCGGTTTTAACCAACATCGTGATAAAATTAAACAAATAAAATATCCCGATGCATTAAAATATGCAAGCTATTGACGGTCCTAACCGACATCTATAGAGCAACAATCAATCCACATTGAAAATCTCTCATCCATACACAAGAAATTCCACCTCCATGAAAAAAATAGACTGGCATCTATAGAGCAACAATCAAATTACAAAAATGTAGAGATGCTAGCACTTCACTTCTTTTTCATTTTCTTTTCAAACAACCAAAAAAATCACTAGAATATTAACTCATATTTGGATCATCATCACCATACACTGGATTCACCAACCATTTACCAAACCTAGTAACCTCTTGACCACCTGAAGCAATGGATTACAAAGAATGTGATTGAAAAAATATACAAATACACACAATGTTAGCCAACTCCGGCATGAAAACACGTCGTCGTTAATACAGTTTTATCCGAGTTTGGATTGCACTTCGGCATATTGGGCACGACTGAAGATCTTATCCACATTTGCAACATGTCTGCACCGAAAACATAACACTAAGAACACAGTACTAAAAATATGATTGTCTTAACTCATCTTGAAACTATAGTTCAAAAATGTACCTGATGCCCGCAACCAAAGGCCATGTCTTTCGGATTTGTAACGTAAATAGGGCAAACCTGTTGAACACTATAACAACTCATCCCTAATTTTACGTTTTATCAATTTTAAAAGCATGAATTGACGAAAATGCCCTAGAGGCAAGGATTTTGACTTCTGTTGGCCATTATTTAGAGAGATGCATGAGTCATTATTTTGGAGTATTTGCGTAGTAATCATTGCCACGAACGCATAAGCGAAAACCATTTGCGAGTTCGGATTATAATGGTATAGTTACGGACATTTGAAATTGGTTATTTAAAGTTTAGCTATAAATAAATTGAACTCCTACCTTGTGGGAAAGAAACCAATCAGATTTTAAGCAAGAATAAGAGAGCGGGATTTTGTTTAAGTGACCAATTAGATATGTTAGAAAGAGGACCAATCAGAAATTAGAGAGAGGGATCAGCCAATCAGGAAGGAGAGAGAAGAACCTCATCCTCTTCCCTTTCAACCCCTTGCACACCACACAACCCAGTTCGACATCCCATTTTCCAAGGCCGATTCCGGCCAACTCCGGTGGAGTTTTTCGACGCCACCACCACCATCTTGAAGCTCTCATTCCCCTCTACAAAACCACCCAAGAACCGCCTTGATTAACCACGGTATGTGGCAGTTTGAGGCCACGAAAGTTGACGAAAATCAACAGTGCTCAGGCCACTCTTTTCAATTTTTCGACGAATCGGCAAAGTGATGGCCGATGCCACCACTTGCGCTTTATAGCTGATAGGAGCATATTCATGCGACTTAAATGGCTTGTTCTCGTGCATTTACGTTATGTTTCTTTAGTTATTTTAGTCCTTTATGCTTCTTTTGTGTGTTTTCAGGTTCTAAGGGCAAAGTATGCAAAATGATGCCTTTTGGAGCCTTTTGGAGCAAATTAAAGAATTAAATGGATTGCATATACTTAAAGCCAAGTGGATGGACGAAATTGAAGACCAAAGGAGACAATTCCCTTATGCCGTGCCAACCACATATCATACACTTCATCACACAACACACCATCACAATCACACAACCAATGTCGTGTAAATCCATTCCACTTCATTGCACATGCATCTTCATAAATCAGCACATGCTCTCACCATTGCCGTGGCCTACCCTCCCTTTTTGTTGTTTTTCACATTCATTTCTAGCACATCCTTGGTGTGTCGTGCATCTCCACAATCCCATTCATCAACACATGGATTCACATGCTTTCACAACCTAATCCACATGCACATTCAATTGTCCACACTTCTTGCCGTGCATTCCCTTTCATTCCAGCAGCCACATGCACTTCCCTCTTTAACACATTCACCCACATGCACCCTTTATTCTTTCATCATTCCAGCCACTCCACATTCATCACCAACATAATCATTCTTCCATCCTTGCCGTGCACATGCATTTCCTTCATCATTTCCAACCCACATGCACCCAGAAATCATCCTTGCCGTGCACATTCAATCACCACAAACAAGCCACATGCACTCCCACTCTTTAATCCATTTCAAAGCACATGCACATTCACCCTAATCACTCACATACACAACCTGCCATCATTCCAGAAAATCACCATCATTGCCGTGCATCCCATTCAACTTTGCACATGCATTCATCATCATAACCTAGCTGTCATTCCACTTTAATGCACATGCATTCCCTTCATAAATCAGCCACATGCACACTCAATCACTCAACCCATCATTGCCGTGCACTCCCACTCTAGATTTCCAGCATCCCATAATCATTCACACCCCTTTAATCCACATGCAGCCACATATTCATTGCACATGCTTTCACATTCATTTCCAGCACCAAACATCCCATGTCGTGCATTTCCTTTCATTTCTGTCAAAGCACATGCACTCTCACCCTTTAATCACATGCATAAATCAGCCACATGCATCTCCCATCACCATTCCATATTTCCACCAAGTTCCTAGCTGTCATATTCCCTCTTTTTCACCTATAAATAAGCATCCATTGCAGCCACAATTCATTCATTCTCACACATTCTTCCATACATTCAGAAATTCACCAAAGAGAGCCTTTATGCCGTACAAAACAGCACCCATTCCCTACCAATCCAAACACCATTACTTCCTTCCACATTCCACAAAACCTATCATTCTACATCATCCATAATCCCCAAACTCACCTTAGACCTTGTGCTACAACAAAGAGGAAGAGAAGCGGGCCTAAACGTTCATACAATTCAAGTTTGAGTTGTTGGAATGTTTAGGTGTTTCTTTTCCTTTGAATTCAATGTTTAATTTCAATTCTCTTTGTTTTGTACATATGAGGAACTAAACCCCCCTTGGCTAGGGAGGGATTCGAAATATATGTTTATGCTTGCATTTTGATTTGATTACTTCTAATTGCGTTTCATAAGTTGTGAATTCAATTTGTTTAACTGTTTTATTGATAACTTATTTATGTATGTTTATTGAGAGTGCACGCTTAATTTTCATGCATGAATATGACGCTAGAATATAAGTGAGTTTCACCTAATCGTTACAAACTTATATTCACAAGTAGTGGAGGTTGCTTATAAACAATCGCGTTAAATGAATTATTGGCAAGAGTTTCATGCAGTTCATAGTAACGAGTGCTTCGTCAATGCTTATGGTTTTCAAAGAACGTAATGATTCTTGCTTGTATCTCTATTATGCAGTTCATATAGGGAACTTGTGGGGAATGTTTTGGGTTGTCGTATGCAATCATCCAATTCAATAACGTTAGGAAAATCTGAGGGTTAATTAGTGCAATTCACGGTTAATCTGGGGCGTTGAGAATTCATGGTTTATTGAAAAGCAATTGGAAATCGTTTTATATGCAAGTATAACATGTGTGGAGATGAACCCCTTAGCTAGCTTCCCATCCATTCCATTCCATCAAATTCGTTTTTACAATCTGTTCTAATTTTACAAAGTTTTAAGTTTTGTTTTCAAATTCGTCAAAACCTCAATCCCCCTTTACTTTAGTGTCCAATTTAGTTAGAAAGTGTCTTAGTTTGTGTTTCTAAGTGTTTTGAATCAATTTATTACCCAATTTCGTCCAAAGTAGTCAAAGTGCTCAAAACTGCCCAGAAAGTGGTTTTATTATGCAAGTATAACATGTATGGAGATGAACCCCTTAGCTAGCCTTCATCCATTCCATTTCATCAATTTCATATTTACATTCTGTTTTAATTGCAATCTGTCCATTTAATTTAATTTCGTCAAATCAAAACCCCCCTTTACTTTAATGTCAAATTAGTTAGAAATCAATTTAGTTTGTGTTTTTAAGAGTCTTGAGTCAAGTTACAACTTAATTTCGTCCAAATTTGGGTTTGTGCTCAAAACTGCCCAGAAAGTGGTCTTTAGGCAGATTTGAGTGTGTTTGTGCTATTTTGAGTCTTTTGATTTGTTTTAATGTTTTAAAGTTTAGTTTTGCATTCTTTGAGTCTAGTATAGTGTTTTATATTGTGTTTTTACGTTTTTGAGTCAAATCCAAGTGATTAACAATCCCTCCTAATCCCCGGTCCAGAACGATCCCTACTTACATACTTACTACAATTTGACAAAAAGAGGGTTTAATTTGTGTGCATATAAATCACGCATCAATAGCCCATCATCCCAGGAGAAAATCCCAACCAACCTTGACCCCGTTGGACTATCGTAGACAACGAATCGACAACCGGGAAGCTTTAGGCACCCGCCGGCTTTGTGGGCAAAATTGACCATCTTCAGTCCACTTTTGGACTTTGTGGCCGGCATGAAAGTTATTCCTCTGTATGAGATCTTCATTTTTGTGAAATTTGAGAATTTTTAGAAATAGTCGAATTTTTCCGACGAACCGTGATAGCTAGCCACCGCGTGCGGCAGCGCGTAGGCCGAGTCCCCACTGATCATCTTTGGCTAATTTGGATGCTCCAATTATATATTTGACAGCCGTTTAGTGAAATTAAGATGGTTTAATGTAGTTTCGTAGTTGACTACCACCTAGTTGGTTGTCACGAGGTCCTTGCATGACGATCCGACCGTTGGATTGTCATCAAACCTTAGTACCTTATAGTACGTAATATTTAAAGACCATAGGAACTTATAGATCAGAAATCTGACATATGGATCTTTTCGAATTAGATTTTTAAGTTCGTAAAATAAAACATCGGCCGCTACTTAATTTTAGCAATTGGCTGAGATTAGACCGTTAGATCATTCCGAAACTTTAGGATGTTGTTCTAGAAGCATAATATGGATCTTTGGAAGCTACGGATCGGAAATCCAAGGTACGGATCTTCTGGATAGGGTTGTGGACCCTACCGTTGATCTTTGACGGATGGTTGACTTTTGGTCAATGGGTCTTAAATCATTCTAGAACGTCCTTAAGATGTGTTTTATGTAAGTTATGTATTTTATTGATAAGAGTTCTGAGATGTGATTGAATATTTGTTCTAGGTGATGATCGTTCGTGATGTCTCGATATTCGTGCTAGGAAGTCGTGGTGCGGACCTTAGGTGAGTGGGACTTTTCCTTTTTATAGTATATATATGATTGATAGTTCCACTAATGCTTTTAAATTGATTTATGCATTTTATGCCATGTTAATATATATTTTAAAATACTATGATATGGTTGAGTTTTAGATTGCATCATGGCATATCCATATGCATATTACCTGCATATAATTGTTGTGAATGCTTGGAAGTGATAAGGTGAACGCGGGACAAGCAGGTAAGTTCAGGTGATTTTATGGTGTTATTTGAAATGATTGAGTTATGGCTTGACTATATTTATGTTTTATGCAACTCCGACACTGGTCTTACAGGTTGCGATAGGCAACTCCGACATTATTGTACATGTTGCAATACTAGGCAACTCCGACACTGTCATACAGGTTGCAATACTAGGCAACTCCGACACTGTCATACAGGTTGCAATACTAGGAAACTCCGACATTATCGTACGGGTTGCCTATGAGTCGTACAGGTTGCATTAGACAACTCCGACTCATGTGTTATCATAGATTGATTTATGAGTCTTACAGGTTGTGTTGGGCAACTCTGACTCGTGTGTTATCATAGATTGATGAGCACCTGATTTTTTTTTTTATATACTGCTGTCGATATGTAGTGATTTGGAATATTCCTGGATTTACTGTTGATTTACATTTGATTTCATACTTATACGTAGTATGATTTCCTGGAAACTATATAGGTATTACAGCAAGGGATTATAACGTTTAGAAGGTCTTTATTAAAGCATTATTTTCAGACCCACTCACTCTTGTTTTTTTATCCCTCCAGGTTCTAGTAGCAGAGTTTTTGCATCGACGAGGATTCATGGCAACTCTTGGTATTGGAGATTACCTTTGATGGTATGATTTTCAATCCACTCTACTATACTTTACTTATGCTCTGACGTCACTTGTGAAATGGGTTCATTTCCGCTCACAACGCACTCTCGTATTTAGGCACTTTAGGTTTAAATTTATTCACATATTCCACATCACTATACTTTATGGCTTCGTCATCTACCAGGTGTTGGTCAGCACAACTTGATTCGAAGTCCTAGTGAACAATCCGGGTCGGGATGTGTCAAACACCATATAAACTGTTAACCCACAAGAGCGCCACAAACCCATCACAACAGTATTTAGAGGTGGCAACTGAGAAGTTTGCATACCTAATTATCATAGGTAGAACTGGGGGCAGGTGGAGTTGTACCGACGAAACTGCTGTCTCCATAATAAGGAGGAACACTTGGCTCATAACAGTTATGGGAAGGTTTCGTGAAAGATGGCGAACTGAAATTGGTAGTACGAGAAGCTAAAAGATGACGCTCCATACACAGGAAAGGGGAGAGGAACCCTCTGGGGAATATTGCCCTTCCAACCACTGCCCATTTCAAGAAGAAGAAATTTTGTAAAAAAATTACGTAAACACAAGTTTTCGAAAGGGGTTTAGAGATGAGAAATAAAGACTGCATTATTACCCCAATATATTGAGCTCTATTGTTGCTTTTCTTTGACACATTGACTAAAACGCACTTGGCGTTGAAATATTTGGACTTCGCGTCGGTTAAAACCGACACTAAGTCACATAGTCTGACACACTTTACTGAAAGGCAAGTGGCATCAAAATAGGAAAAAAATGCGTCTGTTAAAACCAACGTGAGCCTGAAAGACTTGATGGAAGTGACGTCAAAATAAGAAAATTTTGCGTCGGTTCAAATCGACGTGAGCCTGACAGACATGACAGTGATTGCAAATTGCGTGGAAATAAGAAAACGTTGCGTCAGTTCAAACCGACGTGAACTTGACAAACTTGACTGTGATTGCAAGTGGCGTTGAAACTAGCGAGAAATTCCAGCCAAAAAAAAAAGTTTAACCTAAAGTTAAAAAATAAGTAGTTATGTTATCTCATATAATATTTTAATAAATAAAATTTAATTTATACATAATACTTAATAAAAAAAACAGAAATATAATTTTATGATAAAATATCATCATACACGAATTGAAACATTGTCTAATTAATACATAAAATAATTAATATATTTATTCCCTGTCATCATCTGTTAGCTCGTCGTCGGCATTTGCATGATTAACAAACTCGGTAGGCAATGGTAATGATTCAAGAAAAGGAGTCTCTTTCATGCCAACCCTTGTATGGAATTTTTCATTATCAAGAATTCGATCATCCAAAATATTAATTTTATAATTTTATAACCCTAAAAAATACTATAATAATTATATATATTAATTTAACAATTTTATACCCCCTATAAACTACAATTATATATATATATATATATATATATATATATATATATATATATATATCTATATTAAATTAAATTTTAAAAATTGGTGACCATTGGATCGGCTTAAATATACATACCATGCTATACATACAAAATAAATAAATTTAAATCTACTTAATAAATATATATATATACCATTGAACTTGATGGGATACGAATTAGACGAAACTAATTTCAACGATCCAACCATCAAACTTGTTTGTATATGCTTTAAGATCGCATCAGCAAAAAATTGCAAAAAAAAAAACATTCAGAGATCAAGTAACGGGACAAAACTTTTCGATGGTTATAGAACGAAAAATCATGATTTAACGGTTATTTTAACTCCGATTTTGATTATTTTTTATAGCTACACTCCTTGATCCTATATGAATACAATGAATTAATTCGATCTTCAATTTAAAATATCTACACTAATGGATACCACAAAATCTTATGTTATACTTAATGAAAGTATAAATAGACTCTAAATGTTAGTGAATCTATCGTTTTGATGGGATACACATCCTACAAAATTAATTTCAACGATCCAACTGTCAAACTTGTTTCTATATGCTTCAAAATCGCATATGCCAAAAATCGAAAAAAACAAACATTTAGAGATCAAGTAACAAGATAAAACTTTTCGACGGTTATAAACAAAAAATTACGATTTAACGGTTATTTTAACTTCGAATTTGATTATTTTTTATACCTACACTCCTTGATCCTATATGAATACAATGGATGAATTCGATCTTCAGTTTAAAATATTTACACTAGTGGATACCACAAAAACTTATGTTATACTTAATGAAATATAAATAAACTCTAAGTGTTAGTGAATGTATCGTTATGATGGGATGCACATCCTACGAAACTAATTTCAACGATCCAACCGTCAAACTTGTTTGTCTATGCTTCGAGATGGCATACGCCAAAAATTGTAGAAAACAAACATTCAGAGATCAAGTAACGAGACAAAAAATTTCGACGGTTATAAACAGAAAATCACGATTTAACGGCTATTTTAACTTAGATTTTGATGATTTTTTACAGCTGCACTCCTCGACCCTATATGAATACAATGAATGAATTCGATCTTCAATTTAAAATAGTTACACTAGTGGATACCCCAAAATCTTATGTTATACTTAATGAAAGCATAAATAAACTCTAAGTGTTAGTGAATCTATCGTTTTGATGGGATACGCATTCTACGAAACTAATTTCAACGATCCAATCGTCAAACTTGTTTGTATATGCTTTGAGATTGCATACACTAAAAATCGTAAAAAACAAACATTCAAAGATCAAGTAATAGGACAAAACTTTTCGACGGTTATCAACGAAAAATCATGATTTAACGGTTATTTGAACTCCGATTTTGATGATTTTTTTTATAGCTACACTCCTTGACCCTATATGAATACAATGAATGAACTCGATCTTCAATTTGAAATATTTACACGAGTGGATACCACAAAATCTTATGTTATACTTAGTGAAAATACGAATAAACTCTAAGTGTTATTGAATCTATCATTTTGATGGAATACGCATTCTACGAAACTAATTTCAACGATCTAACCATCAAACTTGTTTGTATATGCTTCAAGATTGCATACGCAAAAAATTGCAAAAAACGTGTTGTACTCAAAGATTTGGATGAAGGGAGCTCACATGACTCCGTGTTGTACTCAAAGCCCTAATCCAAGAAGATTGACGCCTTGAGGATGCCAAGGGGTTATCAACCACCCAAATTCATGTAATTTGATGGAAAGGGCAATCCTAAGCAATATATTGCCTATTTCATTGAAACCTACAACAATGTTGGGACGGAGGGAGACTACCTCGTCAAACAGTTCGTTCGCTCGCTAAAAGGTAAAGTTTATGACTAGTACACCGACCTCGAGCCCGAGTCCATCAACAGTTGGGATCAACTTGAAAGGGAATTCCTTAACCGCTTATACAGTACCCGCCACACCATAAGCATGCTAGAACTGATAAGCAGTGGAAGGATGAACCTGTTGTCCACTACATCAATAGATGGCGTTCATTAAGTCTAGATTGCAAAGATCGACTTTTTGAAACCTCCACCATTGAGATGTGCGTTCAAGGCATGTACTGGGGGCTACATTACATCTTTCAAGGCATAAAACCAAGAACTTTTGAAGAATTGGCAACTCGATCCCATGACATGGAGTTGAGTATTGCTAATCATGGGAAGAAAGAGCCAATCACTAACTTCAAAAAGGATAAGGTGTTTGCTCTAAAGGTAGACAAGACTGGGAAAAAGCTCGCCAATGAAGCTTTCGCCGTCCATACTACCTCCATCAAGATCTCCTCCAAAAGCAAAACAAATGAGATGAAAGGTAAGCCTTCTTGCACCCAAGATAGATACAAAAATACCTTGAGGGAATTGGAGCAGAAGACATACCATTTTCTTGACTCTGACGTGGCTGCAATGCTAGACGACTTGCTGGAAAAGAAGGTAATTAAGTTACCTGAATGCAAGCGCCCCAAAGAGATGAATCGCGTTAACGATCCTAAGTACTGCAAGTATCATCGTATAGTGAGTCATCCTGTTGGCAAGTACTTCATCCTTAAGGAGCTTATCATGAAGTTAACACAACAAGGCCAAATTGAACTCGACCTGGAAGACACAGCCGCAACATATACTACCAAAATTGTGTTTAGATCCTTCGATCTTGTGCCTCTCCAAGTGACACATGACCATTCACGTCCATGCTCAAGCCACACGGCACCTTCCGTACAACCATCATTAGAGGCAAGCGACCAAAATGCACCTACCAACGATGAAGAATGGTGGATACTTGTGACCTACAAAAAAACAAGGAAGCCAAGACCACAAGCTACACGGCCAAATGTGGAACAAGGGAGAAAGTATCGCCATTGTAACAATATGAAGCCTAAAAGGAGCATAAAAGCTGTTAAGCCAATGTACGTAAGGAAACCTATAGAGCAAGACCCAAGCATTCCTGTCTCCTTGCATGAGTACTTCCTGAAGGATTTCTTCCAACAATGCACTACTGTTGCCTGTCACATGGTTAAAGTGTAGATAAAAGAGCCCTCAAAAGGCTAAGTCATCGCCATCAAGGAATAGAATACCCTCACACCCAAAGAAGGCCTACCAACATACTTTAGCATCGAGGAAGCACTACTATTACCAATGGAGATGCGAAAAGCATTAATAGCAGTCTTGGCGAGTCCCGATGACCACGAAATGCAAGAAAGCAAGGACGAAGGCTTGAAACTTCGGCCACATGAGTATGCCACATGTTGTACTGCCTATAACACAATCAACTTCATTGACGAAGACATACTGCTGGGATCAAAGCCTCACAACCGTTCTCTCTTCATCTCTGGGTACATAAGGAAGCATAAAGTCAACCTCATACTTATGGATGGTGGATCGACCATAAACATCATGCCAAAGTTAACAATGACCACAATTGGCATCAAGGTGGATGAACTATTCTGAAGTCGCCTCCTAATCCAAGGTTTTAACCAAGGAGGACAAAGAGCGATGGGCATAATCCGAGTGGAGATGACCATTGGTGAACTCAAATCAAGCACGATATTTCATGTGAATGATGCAAGAACTTTTTACAGCTTGCTCTTAGGAAGGCCTTAGATCCACGAAAATGGAGTGTTGCCGTCCACCCTTCATTAATGCTTGAAGTTCTACTGAGAATGAGTAAAGGTGATACAAGGCGACACCAAACCATTCACTGTAGCTGAGTCACACTTCGCGGATACCAAGTTCTACATGGATGAAGACATGGTACTCAAAACTCTTCTAAAGTAGATCAAATCCACAAACAAAGCCGCACCTAAAAAACAAGAGTGGCAAGCCGTGCCCAAGAAGCAAGAAGGGGAAGTTGTGTCATCTTCAAACAAAGGCGATGATGAGCCTGCCAAACCCACAACAACCAAAGGAAGTGTGACGTCCTCAAAATGACCAAACCCACCCGTCTTTTTATACATCCCAGTATCAAGAAGAAAGAATGGGCAATCCCCACTCGAAACTGGAACAAGCAAAGTCGATACACAGCTGCACAAGGACGATGTAAAGTTGCTCAAGACAAAGGCAGTTTTACCTCTGACACAGCCAGGCGACGCTAAAATTTCAAAACCACCACAAGGTTTCGTAAAACCCCTGCCAAGGGGGGCAGAACCAAGCACTCTTCCACCCAAGAAGACCGAAGAAGGTTTCGACCCAAACGTCTACAAACTCATGTCAAAGGCTGGGACGATTTTTGCCTCCCCTTCAAATCTTGGAAAGAAGGTTTCAAACATCGTCAACGATAAAGAACGTGACCTCACCAAGACTTAAAAGAAGTTAAAGGAGCATGGTTACGGAGTTAACAACAACAACGCTAGACTTGGCTTCACACCAAATACACCCATGAAGATTTCAAGAAAAACAAAAAATGTTCACACTCAACACATCAGTATAACGTTGAACAAGATTAAGAAGGGCCTAAACCCGCCCCTTGAACGTCAATCTTCGATAGGCTGAATCCTTTAAAACCCTGAATTTCGGCACTTAATCGCATTAGTAGTCCAAATCGAACTTTAGTCTTCAAATAACTTAACACACCAGCACCCTAAAGCTATTTTTTCGAAAGGTTGTCAAAACCTAAGAAGCAAAGCAACACGGCTAGTTCTCCTCCACGATGGTCGGCCTTCAAAAGACTTGAAGAAACCAAGAAGCCTTCTAGCAAGAGAAAGACAACGCCGAAGGAAGAAAAGCTCAATGATTTAGCAGAAAAATACGACTTTCGAAGCTCGATTTCTTTAAGGATTAAGCGCCAAACAACCTTGGAAGTCAACACAAAAAGACAACTAAATGTAAAGAGGAGCACCATCATATACACTAGCTTATCTTTATGCCAACAAGCCCAAAGGGATGGCACTGAAGAGAAGGTCCAAGACGTCTTCCACATCACGATCCAAGAAGACAAAGATAACGAAATCCCTGAGGAAGACGTCACTACTGCACCACCACAACTCAAGGATAAGGGGCAAGCCACTGTTGATGATCTCAAGGAGCTCAACTTAGGCATAAATGAAGAGTTGAAGCCTATCTTCGTAAGTGCATTGCTAATTGTGGACGAGATCGAGGAGTACTACTAAATGCTATTAGAGTACAAAGACGTCTTTGCTTTAACCTACAAGGAAATACTCGGCCTTGACCTTACCATCGTTAGCATTGTTTTGCAGTCAAGCCTGGAACGTGACCGATAAAGCAAACTCAAAGATGCTATCAAACCGAGTTCATCCCACAAGTTAAGGCCAAGATTGACAAGCTAACCGAAGCAGGCTTCCTTTGAGAGGTGTAATACCCTAAGTGGATCTCCAACATCGTCATTGTCTTTAAGAAATCTGGACAAATACGTGTTTGCGTAGACTTCCGAGACCTCAATGATGTTTGCCCGAATGATCACTTTCCTTTGCCAATCATCGAAATTATGGTAGACGCGACCATTGGCCACGAGGCATTATCAATCATGGACAACTCCTCTGGGTACAATCAAATCCTCATGGCTCCCGAAGACGAAGAACTAACAACCTTCCACACTCCAAAAGGTATCTACTACTACAAGGTAATGCCCTTTGGCTTGAAGAACGCTGGGGCTATATATCAACGTGCAATGCAGAAGATCTTTAATGACATGCTACATAAAAATGTAGAATGTTACATAGACAACTTAGTTGTCAAGACCAAAAAGAGATCTTATCACTTGAAGGATTTACAAATGGTGTTTAACAAATTACGACACTACAACCTCAAAATGAACTTGTTGAAGTATGCATTTGGCATCACTTCTGGGAAGTTCCTCGGCTTCATTGTCAAGAATCGTCGCATTGAAGTAGACCAATCGAAAATCAAGGCCATCCAAAACATGCCCAAACCAAGGAAATTACACAAGCTGAAAAGTCTACAAGGGCGACTAGCCTTCATTAGACGCTTCATTTCCAACCTTGCTGGACGTTATTAACCCTTCAATCAACTCATGAAGATGACGTTCCGTTCATATGGGATGACGCCTATCACAATTCCTTTGAGAGCATAAAAAGGTACATGGCAAGCCCACTTATCTTAAGAGCTCTCGTGCCTAGAAAGTTGTTCATCCTATACATTGCCGCACAAGAGTGTTCCATTGGAGCACTCTTGGCACAAGAAAATGAAGGTCAAAAGGAAAGAGCACTCTACTACCTAAGTAGAACTCTCACTAGTGCCGAGCTTAACTACTCACTGATAGAGAAGACGTGCCATGCCCTAGTTATTACCATCCAAAAGCTAAAACACTACATTTATGCTTACGTCATCCACTTGGTTGCTAAAGTTGACCCATTCAAGAACGTTATGTCCAAACCCGTTCTGACAAGGTGACTAGCTAAATGGGCGTTGTTTCTCAATCAATATAAGATCATCTACGTCATAGCTAAAGTCGTCAAGGGACAAGCCCTAGCAAATTTTCTCGCCGACCATCCAATCTTAGCCAATAGGAAAATCTCAGACGACTTGCCTGACGAAGAGGTATTGTACATCGACATCTTCCCGACATGGACAATGTTCTTCGATAGATCCGCACGAATGGACGAAGCAGGGGCACAAGCAGTTTTCATATCGCCACAAAGATAAAGACTACCTTATTCCTTCTGACTAAGCGACCTATGCTCCAACAATGTAGTTGAGTACCAAGTACTGACCATTGGACTCCAAATGGCGATCGACATAGAAATCACAACATTAGAAGTGTATGGCGACTTCAAGCTCATAACCAATCAACTATTAACTGAATATGAAATGAAGAAAGATGATCTCGTCCCATACATTCATCTAGCAACTCAATTGCTACAAAAGTTTGAAACCGTGACGCTAGAACATGTGACAAGAAAAGAAAATCAAACAGTGGACGCTCTTACTAACCTAGCCTCAAGTATGGCGCTAGGAGAAAATGAAGTTGTGGGCGTGCCAATTTGCCAAAGATGGGTGATCCCACTCATTACTGAAATGCTACTAGATGAAACAAACATCGTCTCAATACTTCCAGTTGACACTAAAGAATTAAGACAGCCATTGATTGACTACTTGGAACATGGAAAGCTTCAAGACGATCTTAGACACCGCTCAGAAATACATCGATGAGCACCTCGCTTCCTTTACTACAAAAGAACAATTCACCGACGCTCTTTTGAAAGAGTACTTTTAAAATGCCTAGGTGAAGAGGAAGCCAATCAAGCCATGGAAGAAGCACACTCAAGCGTATACAGAACGCATCAGTCTGGACCAAAACTACACTTCTAGCTCAAGAAAATAGGTTACTAATGGCTGAACATGGTGAAGAACTGCCTGGAACATGCCGCCAAAATGTGCCAAGCATGCCCATTCCATGCCAAGTTCATACATCAACTGCCTGAACCATTACACCCTACAGTTGCTTCATGGTCGTTTGATGCATAGAGATTAGATGTCGTAGGACCGATCACACCAATGTCATCTACATGAGAAGCCTACATCCTAGCCATAATAGATTACTTTTCCAAGTGGGCTGAAGTTGTACCCCTAAGGGAAGTTAAGAAGGAAAATGTCGTCCGTTTCATCAAAGAGCATATCATCCATCGATATGGTGTGCCTCGCTACATCATCACCGACAACAAAAAACAGTTCTCCAACTGACTCATGGACGAACTCTGCAAGAAATACAAATTCAAGCAGCACAAGTCTTCCATGTATCATGTTCTAGCAACTGTCTTGCGGAAGTATTCCACAAAATGCTATGAAACCTCATGAAGAAGGTGATCGGCTGAACAAAGAGAGTCTGACACAAAAGAATAAGTGAAGCACTTTGGGCATATAGGACGACACATATGACTCTTACCCAAATTGCACCTTATTCTTTCATATATAACGTGGAAGCTGTTCTGCCGCTCGAAAGTTAAATCCCCTCACTAAAGATGGTTATACAAGAAGGCTTGATTGAAAAGGAAAACGCAAAGCTACGACTTCAAGAGTTGGAAACACCCGACGAAATGAAGCTTGAAGCTCAACAACACTTGGAATGCTACCAAGCACGGCTATCTAAGGTATTCAACAAGAAGGTCCACCCAAGGTCTTTACAAACTGGAGATTTTGTATTGGCATTACGAAGACCTATCATCACAACTCACAAGACAAAAAGCAAGTTCACATCAAAATGGGATGGACCTTACATAATACAAGAGGTTTACACCAACGACGCCTATGTAATCATGGCAGAAAAGGATTTAAACATCGGCCCCATCAACGGAAAGTTCTTAAGGCGCTACTTCCCCTAAACCAAAAAATCAATGCTCTTCGCCAACATGAGCCTAAATTGCACACAACACACAAAATTTCTCGCCTGCACGAGCCTAAACTGAACACGACAACAATGTTCCTTGTTCGCACGAGCTTAAAAGGCAACACCCAATGCTCCTTGTTCACACGAGCTTAAAAGGCAACACTCAATACTCCCAGCCCACAAGAGCATAAACTTTGTACGAAAAGTCACCATCAAAACCATCAAAAAAACAATCCATCATTCCTTTGAACTATGTCATGACTTGATCCCTCCTCAACTGAGGGTACGTAGGCAACTTGAAACTTCAAAACTTCAAGTACAATCACATCAGCAACAAAAAAAAAATGCAAAACACTTTGAAGAATAAGGAGCAAATTCAAATTTTGAATACTTTATTTCTTTAAAGGAAGAAGTCGGCTCCAAAGCTTTATTACCATAAAAATAAATAAATAAAGGCTTAAAGTACAAAGAACATAATACACTACTTGAAAGCTATGTCCCTAAAACTACAACGACCATCTTCAAGCAAGCCTTCCAAAGTCTTCAAAGCCTCTACATCGGTAGGAAACAAGATAGGCAACTCCATAGCCATGCCTTTCTCTTGCTCTAGGCATGAAATCTCTTCTTGATGCTGAGAAAGTGTAGCTTCTTGCTCCAAGAGAACACCCTGAAGAAGTGATGCTTTGACTTCCAAATGTTCTCGCTCTTACACCAACGCTTCTAGACGCGCATAGACAAAAGCCAAAGAAGTCTATGTGGCTTGATAACCTTCCGAATCGACTTGCTACGAAGATCGAACATGGGCAATTGATAAGTCTATTGTAGCAAGTTGCTAAACTCTAACCTCTAGATTCAACTTCTTCAAGGAAACATCATGTAAAAAAGAATACTCAGATGAGGTAGCCATAAGCTCGGCAATCTTGACTCTCAAAAGTGAGGAATCAGCGTTAAGGTTGTCAATCACAGAAACAAGCTTCAACAAGTCTTCCTTGAGCAATGCAAGGTCCTCCAATGGGCACTTTGAAATCCTATTCTCAATGTGGCTCTTGATATCTACAGCCGTATGAAGGTTAATGCGATGGATAAGCTGCTCAGTGCCACTAAGGTTCGGCACTCTAAGAGAGATCTCAAAACTAGCTGGCAAAGGTATTAGACGCATAACAAGCTCTGACATGCCTACATCTACATTCAGCAACCATGGGTCACTTGGCAGATTTGAAACAAGCTCTGCGCCAGGCAGATCTCCAATCTCCTCGTCCGTGGGTAGACTGCTTCCAAATAGCATTTCCGTAAAGGAATGAACGCGCATGTTCACCAAATCAAAGGAACAAGAAGGCCTAGCCTAAATAAGACAAAGAAAGATGTTAGAAACAAAAGTTGAACCAATAGCACCTAATGGATCTAAGTTTCCCTTTAGCTTGGTTGTCTTGTTGCGACCACTTTTCTTTGAAGGCTTCTTGTACTTCATGGAACGCCAATACCAAAATCAGATCCATGAAGATATCTTCACACCTGACTTACCCTGAGGCTCCTGGGAAAGCTTCTAATACGCCTAAATCAAATAGTGGCAACTCGCATGCAATCCTCAACTATTGCGAAGAGAAAATTCTTCCATGCTAGGAACAACCTCGTCATAAAACTTACCCTAGATCAGCAAGCCTCTTATCTTGTGGAGATCCCAAAGTGAAATCGACATCTCTCATTGAGCCGTGTGAAATATGTTGGTCGCTAAACACCAATGCTCAAAGAACGCACGAATGACGGAAAAATGACGATCATAACTAAACAAAGATGCGTATACGGCATGATAAAGGCCCACGTTAGTAAGCACATCTTTGGATCGGCTCAAGACATCTTCAAGCCACTCCCAATAAAACTCAGCAGAGACGGCTTCTCCAATAGTTGACAAGGTGTTATTCCAAGTCATAGGTCCGCTATGGATGTGATTGCCAAGAAGCTCAAATGAAGTCGGTGGATTGTCACAAACATGGTGTGAATGACTCAAGATAAGAATCCTCGATGTACACGCCTTCTTCTTCGTATTTGATCGACCAAAATCTGTCACCTCATAAGATACCTTAGAAGACCACAACTTGATATGCATCGAGTTATCTTTCGCAGGACGAACAAACGCCTTAGGGCCAGTCAATGACGCATAAAGCTTCAACGTCATTCCCCTATCTTGCAAATCATCTTCCTTCGTAAGAATGGTGATGGTATAGCTCTTAAAGCACTTGAAAAATACTTTGGCTACAACAAAACAAACAAGGCAACATAAGCATAAGAGTAGGACGGCAAGAAGAAAAAAAATTGCTTCACTAAAGCAAAAGACATGCAAGACAAACCTCGTGAGCGTTGAAAGATGATGATGACAAAGTCACACAGACGAAAAGAAATCAGCCACAAAGCTTGAGCAACACAACAAAGAGGGCAGATATAAGACGATCCTTCAAAGCAGACTACAGTAGCAAAGAAAACCAAAATGCTACATAATCACACTATGCAACCCTGCAGCGATTATGCAAGCAGTTTCTTGCACTACACAGCAACGTCACCACCAAGGGAAAACTGTGACCAAAAAGCACTACACAGCGTAACCTCGCAGCCTTTTGCACATCACCACGCAGTAAAAAGTGACGCATTGCAACAAGCTTCAAGTAGCTACAACTCACGGCAGCAAACAGAGTCAATGTGCATGGCAATGATGTGTTGTGACAAGAACACACACCCAATTGTCCTATAAATAATGGTCAATTGCTTCCTAATGCTATAGGGAAGATACATACTAAATAACAAAAGGAAAATTAAAACAAGGAAGCACATTCCACTTGCAACAAGGAAGCAAATTCCTAGCAAAAAAAGGGAAGGTGATACACGGCAATAGAAAAAAAAATTATGTATTTTTTTGCAACAAAAATCATCAAACAAAACAAAACAAAACAAAACAAAACAAAAAATTAAAGAAAGGGCTTCAATATTTCCAAAAAAAAATAAAAAATTTAAAAAACATCAAAGGAAAGTACCTCTCCTTGCCAAAATACAAAAGGAAATCCCTCTAAGGCAAGGACAAGTCTTCAAGTTTCCTAAACCAAGAGGGAAAATACCCCCTTGGCCGAAAAAAATGGAAAGGGAAAGGAAAAAAAAATGCAAATCCTATTTATCGAAGGACAAGCATTAAAGTTTTCCAAAACCTTGAAGGAAATCACCCTCATTGCCAAAATTGAAGGAGTCTCCTACTTAAGGAAGGAAATGCATTTTTTCCCATACCCACAAGGAAAAAATTCAAGTCCCAAAATACACCAAATGTATTTTGCCAAAGATTATGGAAAATCAAATACACACAATAAATATGTGTTGATTTTGTCCATTTTCAAATTTTCTTTCAAGATCAAGCCTCTACGGCCCTTGAAGAAAAAAAAATTCATTTTCACTCAAGATCAAGCCTCTACGGCCCTTGAAGAAATATTCGTCCAAGAAATACGCCTCAACGGCGCTTGACAAAATTCATCATTTCAATTCAAGAAATATGCCTCAATGGCCCTTGAAGAAATGTTTTCATTCAAGAAATACGCCTCTACGGCCCTTGAAGAAGCAAACTAATTCAAGATCAATTCTCGACGACCCTTCAGTTAGGACATTCACATTGCAGAACTTCAAAACACGTTTCCTACATATGATAACCACATGCCTACAACGGGCCTTGAAGTGAAGGCATTTGTAGACATGTAAATTTCGTTGCATGTAAATGATGCATCACAAAGCTCCACATGGCATATGACTTATCACAAATAGACAAGTCATCAATGACATGTGGCACAAATCAAGCAAAGGAAGCTCAAAATTTCCCCAAAATTTGGCCAAAAGGGGAAAATACCCCTTAAAATCGGCAAAGGGTCCAAATTGCTCTTAAAATCAGAAAGAAAGTTAAAGCATCTTCACAAAACAAGCAAGAATTCAAGATTGCTCACAATATAGGCAAGAAAGCCTTATAATTTGGCCAAGCAAGGGAAAATGGCTGAAACAAGATACAAATCAAAGCTAAATCCACCCAAAGGCATGGCTTTGGAAGTCTATAAATACAAGGTCCCAAGACAAACAAAGGATGGACAATTTCTACATTGAAGGGCCAAAATTCTCACAAAAGGAGAATCTCTGCCAAATCTTTGAAGATTAATACGCTGCCAAAGCTCTCTTCAAAGAACGTACAACCAAAGCCGAAGCTTTCTTTCGACCAAAGCTGAAGCACTCCCTTGAAGAATTAACAAGCACACGTACCAATTCCTTCAAGACTTTGTTGCAAGTTTAAAACTTGTAACGTCGTTTGATTCAAGATCAAGTCGTCATGACCCTTGAATCAACAAAATCCCATATCAACATCACCTTTGCCGCAGGTCATACACAAACCTAGAGGTGAAGACTATCCAAGCATTATTTCAAGCTCGAAACTTGAAGCAATCGTTCAATCGTTCATCTGAGATCAAGTCATCACGACCCTTGGATCAACAACCTACACATCTACATCAAATTTGGAGACTGAATAGAGGAAAGTTGTAAACAGAGATTGTAACCCTACAAATTCATCACTACAAATCTACTTTGTACACGTGTTCTCGTTTCATTCGTTACAGAATTTCGTGTTTACAAAACTGGTTTGGTTCTGTTGTTTCAATATAAAGCTCTTATCTTTGTTTTAGTTTGTAGTTAAAAGTTGTAGTCTGATTACAAGAATTGGGAAAGTAAAGGATAAGTGGCTCAGATTCACCTGTTATATTTTTTGGAATTGCTTCTTTGATTTCTCAATTTTTTCCAATTTCTTATATTTAGCTTTGTGCCTCGGTTTTTCGATTGGGGTTATGCTCCCTTGGTGTTGGATTGAAGCAAATAGCATGAATATTTTGTTATATATAGTTCTTTTTTTCTTGTTTTGATTACTATGCTTTCTAGTCCGACTTTGTGTTAAACGCTTTACTAAATTAGTCCAAATTTGTCGATTTTAAGCAAGTCAAGCGTAATCCCTTAAGCTAGTCCAATCTAAGATAGTCCGAGGCAACAAACACACAATCGTGGGACTCACTCTACATCGAACTTCAACGATCCGAAACGTCTATTTTTGTAAGTCTCATTCATAGATCATCCTTACAAAAAATTCAATTCAATCCAAAATCATTTGTTTGTTTAACTATCATAATGAAATTTCATTGTTTCTTATAGCACAAATTTTTTGTCAATTTCTTTGAACGCAATTAGATGTCACAAATATTTTCGATTTGGCTAATATTTTTTAAAGATGATTTAAAAGGTGTGACTTGAAAAATAGACAATCCAAATAATTCGATATGGTGTGAGCCTCATAGCTAATCACGTCATATATATCTACACACACCATTGTAATCTTGATTCACCAACCCCCACCATAACTAATCACGTCATATATATCTACACACACACACACCATTGTAATCTTGATTCACCAACCCAACAAAATGATATTATTATCTTGATTCACCAAGCCGTGATAGTGAAAGCTTTGAATTCGCCACCCGATCGTTACTTTTTAATCAACGACGTGGTATTGTAAATTGCTATTAGTCAAACAAATATACTAAATGCAAGTGGCTTTTGACTATCGTGATGAAAATATATTAAGTTGTTGCATAACGACGTAGGTTTAAACTCTGTCAATAATTAATCTAATATCTAATTTAATAAAATTTATAAAAAAAAAGAAAAATACTAAACTAATAGTGATTTTTACGTTGATTAATTATTTATATATAAAAGTTAACTTCTGTATTTTTTTTTTTTTGTATATTTTTTGAAATTCTAATGGGAAAAGAACAATCTAGGCATTGTCATTTAACTATTACGATGAAATTTCAATGTTTTTTAGAACATAAATGATGTTCATTAATTTCTTTAAACTCAATTAGATACCTCAAATATTTTTTATTTGGCTAGTACTTTGTAAGGAAGATCTATGAGATGCAACTTGAAAAATAAATTATTGAGATTGTTGAAGTTCGATTTAATATAAGCCCCACAACCAATCCCTACTTTGAAAAAATGGACATCCCTTCCTTCGGAAGTGCTCATCTCCGGATCCCTTTCCACCAAATCCATTTAGTCCAGGATCCGGGTCGTTGGATTTTGATCCAACGGCTACAATTATTATAGCATTTAAAGTGACCTTCTGTTTATAATTGTTGGATTAAATTTTAACAATCCGGATCCCGAACTAGGTGGATGTAATGGAAAGGAATCCGGAAAGGATCCCTTTCCCCTTCCTTCAAAGATAGATACGATTGTTATCTTGATTCACCAACCCAAGAAAGTGAGAGCTTTGAATTCGCCACCCGATTGTTATCTTTTTAATTAACGTGGTACTGTTAATTGAGATTAGTGATTTTTTTTTTTTAATGTGGAAGTGATTTTTACGTTCATTATTTGTTTATATATTAAAGTTCGAGACTAGAATAATGAATATTTTTTGGATACTAATTGCATCCCCACATATCCCCAATTGTAAATACTATCTTGTTTGAATAAAATCAATGATCAGAACCGTTTAATTTATCAATTTTTACTTAAAGATAACTCATAAAAATTACCATTTGAATCGGAGATTGTTTTATCATCCCAACACATCAAAATAAATGTAGTTCACCATAAATATATTACTCGGTATCTATACCATCGTTGATTTGTTCTATACATTTAAATGACTAGATGATTTTTTGTTGAAATGACTTTTTATGGGGGTGATACTCAAATGAAGAGTAAGAAACTGAAGGGTTCCAACTATAAATTTGTATGATCAATACACGTAATTCGCAAGGGAAGAACAAGCTTATCCCTCCAAGAGGAGGAATGCAAGTATTACCTATATTTTTTAAAGCCACAAATTGGTAAAAAAAAGTAAGCAAACGGAAAAGAACACCTCTGTGTATTTTTCGCTTAATGTCAAAATGGTCGATGTGTTATAGTCATTGACCAATTTAACCTCTGTGTATTTAATTTGGCATTTAGTCTTCGTGTTAATCTTCGCTAACCAATTAAGGACATTACGTCCAATTTCTATAAATTCATAAAAATATTATAACCTGTTATAGAAAGATATTTTTCAATTAAGATAAAAAGAAATTTAATTTCAAAATGAAAAAAAAAATTATTACAACAAACCCACCTTGCCATCCATCCTGTCCTTAACCCAAATCCCAACCTTAACCACACATGCATGCAACTCGACGAACGCGTCTCTAGATCCACCTGTCATTGCACGAGTTCCATTATCGTAGTCCTAATAAATTTAATCATGACCTCCTCATCTTCAACTTTGTAATTAAAAAGCAAACTGCAATTAAGGGAGCCATATACTACCCTTTATCTTTATTTTAAATTTAAGTTACAAAAAAATGCATATCAATAAGAAATAACACATATAAGAGATAATACTTCAAATCTAAAAAACTATTAAGGTTGTGACACAAAAAAGAGGGAGTCGAGAAAATTGGGAGAGGATAGAACGTTAGACAAGAGGTCGGGAAGTTGGGACGAGAGTAATTTTTCTTTTAATTTTTATTCTATTTTATTTTTAAATATTTTAAATCAAATAGATAATTTTATAATAGTTTATGAAAATTTTAAGAATGATTGGATGCAATGTCGTTAATTGACTAATAAAGATAAACACGAATATCAAATTGGCCAAATTAAAAACAGACTATACTGACCTAATTGCTAAAACACAAAAACCATTTTGACATTTAAGCCTATATTTTTTTTTATATAAAACCATTTGAGAAATTTAGCCAAAGAAATCATCATATGTCCACGTTGCCATGCGCTATTTTATTTTTAATTGTGAAATTCCTTTGGTCTCGTTGCAAAGTAATTTGTTTTTGTTTTCAAAAGTATTGAGTTTGAAATAGTGTTTTCCTCGAGTCATAATGTTATCTTTTGAAATAGTATTCTCCTCTAGTGCCAATGTTATCAATAGTTTAAATGTAAAACCCTTTTTTTTTTTTTTATAGGGAATTTAATAAAAATAGCCTAACAAAACAAGGTCTTAATAAAAACACTCAATGAACATTTTTTTTGTATATACGATATTATTTACATTAAAAATGAGAAATTAAACTATTATCAATATGGTATTGCTTCAATTTTTTTTTTTTTTTTTTTTCAAACATGTGGGGAAAAAGCTGGAATGTTTTTGTGTGTGGTAAACAAAAGCCAACCTTCTTTTTTCAAAAGTATTGGTCATTTGAAGCCAAAAAGTGGAAGTAGCAAATAGCAACTTCGAGAATATAAATTTTTTTTTTTTTTTTTCAAAACACGAGTTAACAGTATCAATTTGAAAGCCCACTTTTACTTTAAAAAAAAAAAAAGTTTATCCAATACTCAATTGCTTTCTATTTATGTTCACAATATAACAAAACATAAATTTTTTTTTTAAATACAACAATATCAAACTAACTCTAAACTTCACAATATGCTACCGAATAATTTAATTTTAATTCGGCATATTTTCAATTATAAGAACAAATAAATAGACCCCAAACAAAGACCCGGTCCTGTTTGGCTGAACAAAGACTCGGCCCTTTCTGCTTCCGCGGCGTTAAATGGCAGAGTTGTCCATTCACCGGTACGACTTTTCTCAGCTTAATTTTCTTTTAATTAATAGGAAAAACTCCCATCTCCTTATAAAAATATATATTCCAAGAAACTATCAAAATATGTGATCACAAAATAGGACAAACAATAGTGCTACCCGTGGTTTTCTTAGCTGCAACTCCTTCCTGTTGAATAATCTTTTCCGCCGGCCGTTCAATCTTTTCGGGAGGGGGCGTTCAATCTTGAATCTTGTCCAATGGGCCGTTCAATCTTTGAAATCATAATCTGGAAGGGAAATACTTGCATCCACTTGTATATTTTCTTAATTATTATTTTTAAGATCATTTTTACTAAATAATAAATTTAAATTCAAGATCCTTTGTTATTCACATGCATTCAAGAAATAGATTATCTTGATATTAACCAACATTTCATTATAAATTGTCCATTTATTAATTGTATATGGATGACAAATTGATATTTGATTTAATTTTTTTTTTTTTTTGTAAACAAACGATATTATCTATATTAAATAGAGGGGTTAGTCTTAAGTAGCCTCATAATGAACTAGCAATAATATGGTTCAAATTCGCCGTTGGCGAGAATTGAAGTTAAGACTTCTCACTTACAAGTGAAGAAAAATACCACTAGATTGTAGTACTAAGTGGTATTTAATTGATTTTTTATAAGAATAATTTTGAAACAATGGTTAATAAATCAACGATTTTAAATATGATAACGGCAAAATTGGACAGGTCCAAGAAAATAAAATAATAGCAAAAATGGACAGGTCCAAGACTGCAAGTAGTTGGATTTTTCTACTCCTCCACAGTTATAAAATCAAGCATCAGTTAGCATTCATAATACTCAGAAACAAATTGAGACCTGGTCCAAGTCTGAAACAACTAAAACCTCCCTGAAAATTCCCATAAAGCAATATGGAATTTTGGATTTGGGCAACAATTGGGGTGCTTGCACTTGTTCACATCCTGCAAACATGGATATCAAAAGGCAAGAACAAGAACAAGATGCTACCTCCTGGTCCGAGAGGGTTTCCTATCATTGGCAGCCTCCACTTGTTAGGGAAGGTCCCTAACAGGGATCTTTATCAACTAGCCAAGAAATACGGCGACATCATGTACATGCGGCTAGGCCTCCACCACAACGTTGTTATCTCGTCCCCACGAGCGGCCGAGCTGTTCCTCAAAACACACGACCTTACTTTTGCAAGTAGACCACCTCATGAAGGTGCAAAGCACATCATATTTGGTCAAAAGAACATGAGCTTTGCTGAGTATGGCTCGTATTGGCGCGATATGCGAAAGATGTGCATGCTCGAATTACTTAGCAACCACAAGATCAACTCTTTCAAGGCCATGAGGAGAGAAGAAGTTTCTCTTCTGATTCAATCCGTTCAAGAGGAAGCCAATAATCGACGGGTTCCTATCAATCTCAGTGGCAAGATCTCATCGCTCGGCGTTGACCTGACCTGTCGGATGGTGTTTGGGAAGAAGTACAAGGACGATGAGTTTGACGAGAGGGGTTTCACGGCGGTGATGAAAGAGGCTATCCAATTAGTAGCAGCACCTAACTTGAATGATCACATTCCTTTTCTTGCGCCGCTTGACCTGCAAGGGCTCACCAAAAAAATGAAGACTATCAACAAGGCGTTTGATGCTTTTTTTGACAAGATAATCGACGACCATCTTCAATCCAAGGATGAAGAAAGAACAAAGGACTTTATTGATGTCATGCTGGGCCACATGGGGTCTGAAGAATCAGACTACCGAATCGAACGCGTGCATGTCAAGGCCCTTATGTTGGTAAGTATACATATCATTTTGCATATTTGTCTTTTCATTCTTGCTTGACATCAAGGAACTTGTTTCTTGTTGTACGATTTAACATGATGTGGTCTAAGATTGTGATTCTGAACTATTAGGTTGACTTTCTTTTGAATATATTAAATTGACTGTTAATGGTACAAATTTGTAATTCATCACGTACATTAAATTGTCATCTATGTACATGTACGTATCGCACTACTATATATATACTTCATCTAACAATGAAAAATTTATTGGCAGGACATGTTCGCGGCCTCAGTGGACACACCATCAACAGCAATCCTGTGGGCGTTCTCAGAACTCCTTAGGCATCCACAAGTTATGAAGAAAGTCCAAAAGGAGCTAGAAAATGTTGTAGGTCTCAATAGAATGGTGGAGGAATCAGACTTGGAGAAATTGGAGTACTTGGACATGGTAGTGAAGGAAACCTTGAGGCTACATCCTGTGGTACCATTGTTGCTCCCTCATTTATCCATCGAAGATTGCACTGTCGATGGCTACCACATTCCGAAAAATTCGCGCCTCATCATAAACGCATGGGCAATTGGGAGAGACCCAAGTGCTTGGGAAGATCCAGAGAAGTTTGTACCAGAAAGGTTTGAGGGCAGCAATATTGATGTTAAAGGAAAGCACTTTCAGCTTGTACCGTTTGGCTCTGGCAGAAGACGTTGCGCTGGAATGCAGTTAGGGCTTACTGTGATACAGTTTGTGTTGGCACAGATTGTGCATTGTTTTGATTGGGAACTTCCAGACAACATGTTGCCAAATGAGTTGGATATGACTGAGGTGTTTGGTCTTGTAGTTTCTAGGACCAAGGATTTGCTCCTTACTCCTTCATATCGCCTTCAGACTTGATCATGTTTTATGTGTCTGTAGTGTCTATATATTTTCCTACTTGTCATACGTATATGTCGTGGACTAGCTATCTTTTCTGTGTTTCCCTCCTTTTTTTTAAAAAAGAGACAACTAGTAGCAAACCACTGTTATTATTCCCTTCCGGAGGCATCTTTTCTGTGTTTCTACTGTCTTACATTTGTGTTCTTCACTTGATGAGGAGAACAAGAATGTAATAAATTAAATAAAGTGGTGTCAAATTTTCAATAATGAAAAATCGTTATGAAACAACCTTAACAGCATGCTTACAGCAACTCTTATGAAAGGAAGTTGATTTTCACACACCATTTAAATCTTTCACAGTTCTTTATTTTTCGATTATCAAATTAAACAAATCAAATAAAACAACAAACATAATTAAATAAAAGTGCGTAGAGGAGAAAAAGGGCCCCTTACGGAAATACAAAAATGTGCCATTAATATTCTAATTCACTTTAATCACTTTCTATGTATATAAAAAAAAAAACCACGCAATTGTTGAATTAAAGGGTAGTTAGATCCAGGTTCAAAAATCCAAGCTATTTTTTTAAATTGAACGTATATCATAAGAAGCTTACAAACGATACATCTGTTACGTACGCATAATATCCACACAAAAAAATATATATATGATCGAGGTATATTAAATAAGTAAAGAGATTGTTAAGTAAAAAGATTGAATGCAACGTGGTTGAAGGGGATTTAATTCTTATGATTTAAGATATTACAATTATTTGAAACTTTCAATTTTATCACAAACTTAATAAAAATATAATAGTCAGTGGACGGATGAGGATCTTCTTCGGATTCTTTTTATGGGAATTCTAGAGATCGTCATATCATGACCGTTCATTGTACATTGTATGATCAATTTTCGTTATGTACTATTTGTGTTTAATTTTAAATAAAAATTTCAAAATGATTTATGATCACACGATGTACGATAAACAGTTAGAATACGAGGATCCTTAGAATCTCCATAATTTGAATTCGGATAGAATCCAAATCCCTTAATGGACCAACTTCTTATTGGGGCAACACCATTTTGTAAGCGCGAATGTTCAGATGCATGTATTTTGCTTTGAAACGTCACCTTACTATAATGATAAAAATTTCGTAATCAACCATCTTATCCTGAATTTGAATTAATATGGCATTCGTCTCGTAGACAATAATGGGTGATGCAAAATTTAACATATTACGTGTTTTTGTTTTTTAATTTTGGAAATTTCCAAGTACGACACGTTACGAGGTCCTTGTAAGAAAATTTGACTATTAAATAAGAAGTATTCTTTTTTTTTTTTTTTTTTTTGGACTCAAGCAAACACTCCAGCTGACACTAGAAAATGCGGGCGAAATGTGTGGTAGCGGTCAACTGAAGGAATCTATTTTTTATTTTTATTTTTTGAAGTTAGTGAACTACCTTATAGTCTGCTTAATTTATTTAGCCGCTTGACTTTGTTTTCCATTGTTTTTATTTTCTCAACAAATATCAAGCCGTTGGGTGATATAATTTCAAAAATGCTACTTTTTGTGATAGTTCAGATGTCCATTGTTGTGATTCATGCTGCTAATGTTCCCAAATAACTCAAACACTTCTTTGACTTTTTAAAACGTCAACGCGCCTCCAGATGATGCATTAATAACTCTTGGTTGTTTGATTTAGACTGTCAAAGAACAGTTTTGTATGTGTATCTCCATCAATGCCATTACGGAGACACTTTGTGAATAACTCTTTGTACCGCTCTCATGCCTAGTGGAACTCTTCATGTGGTTTTTGAGCAAAAGACAAAATTTCCCTCCTAATGGAAAGAGTCTTGGAGGCTGGATAGAGAGGAATTTTTCATTCAATAGCTCCCAGGAAGTAATGCTGCTAGATAGAAGTGTGACGAGCCATGCCTTCGCCTTTTTTCTTTAGAGTGTAAGGAAAAAAGAAGTTTGATAGATTTGGCTGAAAGTCTCTTAACCAAGATGGTCTTGCATCCCATCAAAAATTTAGTGATACACATGTTAGGATCATCGTGAGATAACACATGAAAAGTAGGCGAATTCCAACGCGTGATGCCTTATCTCAAACGAATCACCTTCCTCATTTTCTTGATAAACAATGCAACTCAGCAAGTCATTAGCACAGGCTGCTAAAGATTCTCGCAAGGGTCGGCCAGCTGGTAGTATCACTAATGCTATTGTATCCTTATTGTTGAAAACCCCAGTAAACAGATTCTCCAGAAACGTTCCATGTAGTGAGGGTTCCCACATCAAATTACATTCCCTTCGCCTCTGTCTTATCTTACGTTCACAGGGGCAGAGGCACTAATAAGTCAGTATAGGCCAAGCCCCACCCTCACTCTTTTAGCCATTTGTAACATTCAATTTTATATTTTTTTAAAAAAAAAAACTTTAGTAGTATACCTCTTTTAGTTTATATAAAACTCTTAAATTATGTTCACCAATAATTAAAATAAGAGGTATCTTTTTCACTGAATTTCCCAACAACACTCATCTTAAAAATAAATTTAACAATTTTATTTTATAAATAACTCTTAAAATTAAAATGTAAAGTCTATTTTAGTTTTACAAAAAATATTGTCAACCGAATAATAATAAACTTTGAGCTTTTCCTTGTCCCTTTCTTGATATTTCATATATTTTGTCCTCCAAATTCCCAACCCACAACATTATTAAAGTTTGTAAATCTCTTAGTTCTCTTTGAATTTTTTCTTTCTTCAAATTCTCAATCCATTCTTCTCATTTTTTTGTTCGAAAGTTCCCAATTTATTCTACATTAACTTAGGTCGATGCTACAGAGACCATCTCCTTGAGCCATATTTTGAGACCACGTGATAATATAGATGTTAATGGTTGGACTAGCTCTTAAAATCATTAAAGAAGAAATCTAATCATCAACCGTCACATTATGTGATCTCCAAAATATGGTCTAAAAACATGATCTTCCTAGCGTTTTTCATTGATTTGTTCCTCTTTAATTTTGATTAACTACTCTCTATATTGACTTGATATTGGAAGGTTAATTTCAACATGAAAATGTATTTAGTGCCTCAAAAAATTTAATTAGCTCAAACCCCAAGCATGTATTATACTTTCTTGTAAATGCTATCTATTTTTTTAACATTTATGTGAGGCCCCTCTTCACGTAAAATGGGCAAGTTGTTGTCTCTATGACCTAGTACTGCCCATGCATAGATTGCAAATATGCAAAAGAAAAACCAAAATTACAATTAAATAAAAATTATTTACAGCAATAATTAATCAAGAATATGATACAAACAAATTATTTAAAACAATCATAGGTAGCGAAGCCAATTTCTTAATAGAATTATTAATAGTTGCACAAATAGGGTTAAATGCACTCAAATACTTGCAAGAGTACAAGATAATTATAGTATACTTGCTCATGTAAGGTCATTCTCCACAAAGATTGGTTGAATAATTTGTACTTAAACTAATCCTTCATTAACTATTTAAAAACAAATTTTATCAAAGATTTGAGATTTTGAAAATTGAAAGATAAAAACAAACTCAGACAATTTTAAATAAATTCATGAAAGTTTAAAGGTATTCAATCAAGATGTTAAAGAAGTCTATAAAATCATGGTGTGTTAAATCAGAATTTATGTTAAAGGATTTTAAAAATTGAAAGATTTCGATAAATTTAGAGGAATTTAAAAGATTTTAAGCTTTAATAAAGCATGCTTGTCTTCTACGATTTTGAATGAATTCACCTAAAGTTCACAAGGGGTTTATTGAACTTTGTTAAACTTCATAAATTTATAACTCTTTAACTCTTCAAATTGTCAATTGAGTACAGTCAGCTTACTATATTAATACACTTGCTTTTGGAAAAAATACCGCTTGCTAAATTTATTTTTATTAACAACGAATGATTGATTGTGCATATCCTAATATTAAATATATTTTAGAGCTCAACAAGATTGCACCAAGCACCTCAAGAACAAGCGCCTTCATAAAACATTCCCAAATGTGCCTTAGAGCATTTCGAAGAAAAATTCTAATTTTTTTGTTAAACGAGCTAATGAACAATATACAAAACTAGTTTAGCTACTCAAATTATTTTATCTACTCAATTTAACTTTTTATTAATATTTTATTTTAACAAACTATAAATAATTTATTACTGAACGCACTCGTTTTTTAAACCAACCTCCTCTTTTTCCTTTTGTCCTTGCTCAAGAGTCCACCTTGAATTTATTAATTTTTTTAATATTTAGCACGTAAGTAGTTGCTATAACATCCCACATCGCCTAGGGGAGTGATACTTAAATGTATATTCTCATCCCTACCTAGCACGAGTCCTTTTGGGAGCTCACTGGTTTCGGATTCCGTAGGAACTCCGAAGTTAAGCGAGAAGGAGGCTAGAGCAATCCCATGATGGGTGACCCACTAGGAAGTTGCTCGTGAATTCCCAAAAACAAAACCGTGAGGGCTTGGTAAGCCCAAAGCGGACAATATCGTGCTACGGTGGTGGAGCGGGCCCTGGAAGTGATCCGCCCCTGGCGGGGATGTGACAGTTGCACTCAAAATTTAAAGAATAACTATTAATTTTAGGGAAAACTAATGAAAATGATTTCAAAACTTTTAGTTTTAACAAAAAATCATGCTATAACTTTATTTTAATGATAAGGACAAGAGAAACAAAAAAAAAACAAAAAAAAAAAAAAAAAACCTACCTAAAGGCGCATGCAATGAGCACCCAACCAATCTTTCAATTCCAAGCATATTTTATTCCTCTAAAATTAAAATTTCAAATTGAAGTAGGTTCCATTCGATTCAGAACCACATTTAGGAAGGTATGGTTGGGAAAGAGTCGGTCAGGTGCGGGCGTTGACGTTGATCTCTATCATGTTTATTTTATCTTTTTGCCATGCATGACTTTAACGGCGTGGATGTTGATCTCTATCATGTTTTTTTTTTTTTTTTTTTTTAAATCTTTTTTTTTTTTGCATTCTAGTGAAAGAACTTGAAAATCTGGTACAAGTTTCATAAATAGTGTAGAAAGTTTCATAAACAATGTCGTACCATTAAATTTCATAAACTGTGTAATACCGTTAAGTTTTATAAATAGTGTAGTATCGTTAAGTTTCATTAACAGTGTAGTACTGTTAAGTTTCATAAACAGTATAGTAAATTTCATAAACAGTGTAGTACCATTAAGTTTCATAAATAATGTAGTAAATTTCATAAAAAATTTGTGTGAGTCCGCGCATCAGTTTTTTTTTAATATTAAAATTATATATATATTTTTTATTCTTTTTATTAAACTTTAAGATTTTTTATTAAATTTTAAATCTTTTTCATTAAATAAAGCTATAACATGATTTTTTTTTATTAAAATAAATTTAGTCCAAACTCTTTTTTTAAAAGTTCCTTTCATTTTATTCATGGTAGAGATTCTTTTACAGATCTCATAAAAATAATTTTTTTAATTTAACTATTTTAAATTTACAAAGTGGTCATATAATTGTTGAACAAAATATTAGCTCAACCCTCAACCTCATCCAAATGCTACCGCCCCCAGAAATGTAAAAGTTCAGGAAAGGGACAAATGGGTAATTTAGTCATTCCACTACGACAATCCAAAAAGCAACCCAAAATGGAACGAAGGCAAATTGTCTGTTTTGTATTTTTTTTTTTTAAGAGATAATAAGATAAAAAGTAATAGGAATCTAAAATGTTGTCGTGGTTTAACTGTGATCGCATATATAGGAGAGGATAGGAAGAGCACCCAACAGGAGGGTATCGATCTGCCTTCCCTGTTTAGGTGCCCCTTTCCATCCTCTCTTATTTTGTGCGATCACAATTAAACCATTTTAATATTTTATATTAATTTTTTTTATACAAATAATAAGATAAAAAACAATAAAAATATTCAATGTTAACATGATTTACCGGTCACGCACAAATGGAAAATGATGGGAATAGCACCATCTGCCTCCAAATGGAACCTGGGTAATTGATATCGCCGCAGACAAAGCGGGAATCAATGGACCCCAAGCAGATAATCACGCTCCTTTTCTTAATCTCCGCCACCGTCATCTCCGCCCATGAATACCTCCGACCACCGCCTCGCAAGGCCCTCCATTTCCCATGGAGTCGAAAATCCTCTTCTCTTCCCCAGCAGGTGAGTGAATCGCCACCTTCTCGCTCCTCTGTTTCTGTCACTTTCTGGAAATGTCAAGATTTTCTGTGGAAAAATTTGGATCCCAACTCCACTTTCCACGAAAGCCGGAAAATTTTGCTCCGTTTTAACTTGGGTTCTGTTTGGTTTGCCAGAAAATACTTTACTTTCTGTCTAATCTTTGTTTTTGTTTACCTTTTTCTTTGGTTTGGTATGTTGAGTAATATTTTTTTTTTTTTAACAAACAATATTATCTTCGTGGAGGGTTTGACTTAGCTTCACAATGAGCTAACAATAATATGGGTCAAATTCATATATGTCAAGAATTGAACCTATTATCTCTCGCTCGCTTACAAGGAAGAGGAATACCACTAGAACTTACTACTAAGTAGCGGTATGTTGAGTAACTTGATTATTATTTGTTTAGTTAATAGAGGCAGCTAGTGTAAGATTAAGAGAGCATGGTTGGAAATTGATCGAAATCAAGATGGGGTCGTTGTGTTGGTTTGCTCAGTGTAATGCTAGTTTTTGTTTGCGGTTGTGAGCTCTGTGGTAGTGTAAGATTAACAGGTGTTATTCCAAACTATCATTTTTTCAATCGTAGGCGAAATCCAGTTCCACTAAGAATCAAATTCATTCTGACCAAAGCGACCTATCTCGATTTGAGTCATTACCTTTGTCCACTTGATTTTTCTGTTATTTTCACTCAGACACTAGGTACTGAAAGTCATTTCGTGTTGCACCATGAGCTGCAGCACATTTTGTTCCAGTGGCTACTTTAACCAGCACCATATAACCTCCCCATTTGCAGCCAATTTCAATACCTCTTCCTAGGGCCATGTTTGCTAACGCCTCTACCCAATTAAGCCTCGTAATTTTGTTTCAAGGCTTTGCCAAGGATGACCTTAATTCATGAGCCCTCATAGCTGGATAGGGCAGAAATAAACATACTTCAGGTGAAAAGTTTTCTGGTCAATCAATTGACTCCATGCGTTCTGTCTTAAACAGAATAAGTTTCTAAGGTTTTTGGCTGAAGTACATATGGGAATGTTCATTGATGGGAGTTTTAACAAAAAGCCCACGATGCTCTTCACTTTAACGAAAAACCACATTTTTACACTAAAAAGTCAATCCTGATACTATTCACTTTACCCTTTGTTTTGTCCTTATTGTTAAAACTCAAAGTTTTCAAACCCTTTTCATTAGTTTTCCTTTTATTCAATTAATTGGCATGTTAATGCGTATACACTGAATTGAAATTTGGAGTTCTTGGATGTTATGATTGCATAATGAACATGATTATCATTGATAGCGACATAATCAACATGATTTGTACTCGGGGAAAGTAATTTGTTAGGTATTAGGTCTTTGTCTGATATTTTATGTTTATGGACTCCCAATTTTACAGTGTTCTTCAGGGTTTATTAATTATTTGCCCTAATATTATACATTTCTGCACAAATGCCTATCGCAGGTCCACATCTCTTTGGCAGGAGACAAGCACATGCGAGTGACGTGGGTCACTGATGATAAATATGCTCCTTCAGTTGTCGAATATGGAACATCATCTGGGACATACAGTTCTGTAGCTCAAGGAGAAAGCACCTCTTATACGTATATGCTCTATAGCTCAGGAAAGATACACCATACTGTCATTGGGCCTCTTGAACATGACACCGTCTACTTCTACCAATGTGGAGGCCAAGGTCCTGAGTTTCAGTTCAAGACCCCTCCAGCTCAATTTCCAATTACTTTTGCTGTGGCTGGAGATCTCGGACAAACTGGATGGACAAAGTCAACCCTAGACCACATTGACCAGTGCAAATATGATGTGCATCTGCTTCCTGGAGACCTTTCATATGCTGATTACATTCAGTCTCGGTGGGATACATTTGGTGAGCTGGTGCAGCCACTTGCAAGTGCAAGGCCATGGATGGTAACCCAAGGGAACCATGAAAGGGAAAATATACCATTGTTAAAGGATGGGTTTCAATCCTATAATTCCAGGTGGAAAATGCCGTATGAAGAAAGCGGATCAAGTTCAAATCTTTACTATTCCTTCGAACTTGCAGGTGTCCATGCTATCATGCTTGGTTCATATACTGATTATGATGAGTATTCAGGTCAATACAGGTGGTTGAAGGTTAGTTAAATCCTCTTCTCCTATCAGAAGGAATAGTCTTTTCAACACTAAGTAATAAACAGTATATTAGTAATAATCATTCTGATTCTTTATCTGTAGCTTCTTGGATCTTGCAACTGTTTACGGTATGTGCCATCTGTTGGATGTTTTCTGTAACATTTTCATATAGGTCTTATATGTGTTTATGTGACATATTCTCATAGATCACACTATGCTTTGATTGGCTAATAGTTTTTTGGATGGGTGCACATGGCATGCCCTCCCACCATGTGTCTTCATATCTTTTGTCTTTGGAAACTTGAAAAGTTCAATGGTGGGTAGTAGGGATGGGCATTGGGTACCCATTGCACATTGGGTGCTAGGGATGTGGCGGTGGCGGTAGGTACCTGTGCTCATCCCTAGTGGCTACTAGTATTTGCGTATATGCTCAATAAGTAAATGAACCCATTCTAACAATCCATCACTAAATAAGTTGGTACAGAAGTTAGGGATGGTCAAAAAATCTTCGGAGCCTCAACTGTGGAAGTAGAAACATATAAAAAGGAAATTTATTAACATAAATATCTTTCTGGTGTTGTTCCCAGTGTAGCCTTTAGGTGCAGAAGGTTAGTTTGCTGATTAAGTACTAGTTTGGTACTGAGGTATTTTTATAAAAAGTGGCTATCAAAAAAAGCTGAGCTCAAAAAGGTGTTTGGTAAACACTTAAAAATAGCTCATCTTCACAGTTTTGGGTGAAAAAAAACTGAAAACGTGAAGCAGCAAAAATGAGCTTATTCTCACAGCACAGCAGAAGCAGTTTTTTTTCAAAGCACAGCAATACCAAACCAGCCCTAAGAATTGCCAATCTCAATCACAAAGCAAGCCTTGAACAATGAGGGGTCCATATTTGAATATACCAACAAGGCATTGTCTTCAAGTATTATTACTACACTACCAGTTTCGATGTACTTTTGGAGTCGTTTACTTTCATCTTCTATCTTGCTTTTGGAGCTTTTTGCTTCTTTCACTGCCTCTCTTGAGCCAATCTTTTTATAACATAACCAGTTGTTCAGTTACACGTGTGACGGTTATTTGATGTCATTCTTGTGAAATAGGCTGATCTTTCAAAGGTTGACCGACAGAAGACGCCTTGGCTGCTCGTGCTATTTCATGTTCCCTGGTACAATAGTAACAAGGCTCATCAAGGTGAAGGGGACAGCATGATGGCAGCAATGGAGCCGTTGCTTTATGCTGCCAGTGTGGATATAGTGTTTGCTGGTCATGTTCATGCTTATGAACGGACGGTATAGTTATGCTAATTTCGCATGTATTTCAATAATATAAATTGAGGGCACTCAATGTTTAATCCACGATGTCCTGTTTGACAGAAACGTGTGAACAATGGAAGATCAGATACATGCGGTGCTGTCCACATAACCATTGGTGATGGCGGAAACAGAGAAGGGTTAGCTCACAAGTATGTATCTATGCTCAAAATTTTCAAATTTCCAATTTTGGAAAATATAATGTTTGCTCAACTTTCATGTGCTTGGAAAAACAATCCTGAAATGGGTTCTCAATGGCATGAGATCTGGACATTTGAGTTTTCAATTCTCTATGATATACTATTATTCAGCACATATGAGTCTCATCAGCATTAGACTCTTTCAATTCAAACGTGGTGGTTGTTTTAACTGTTTAAGTACTCCAACATTGGCGTTGGAAAAGAACGAAAGCTTCCACCCTTTCAATACAGAGCGGGGGTTTCCATTACCAATTTTTTGCAGTATTCTGAATATTTCAGCTGAAACAACAGTGTAAAGCTGATTATATATTAAAATTTCACAAATTTACAGGTATAAAAGGCCATCACCTGAGTGGTCAGTTTTCCGGGAAGCAAGTTTTGGTCATGGTGAGCTGAATATAAAGAACTCGACCCATGCCTTATGGACCTGGCATAGGAATGACGACGACGAGCCTGTAAGATCCGATCAGGTCTGGATAACCTCGTTGGTTAGTTCGGGATGCGTTGCTGAGAAGAGACATGAACAAAGGAAGATACTCATCGAACCATAGAACATGTAATCAAATGAAGTTTATCAAATCAAGGGTTTCTACGTTTAAGATGAACTTTGTGCTATTTGAGCTCTCTCATCTGTTTGGCGTGTTCGGAAAATTGGCTTTCTGCAGTTCGAATGTGCAAGCTCTTCCGTGTATTTGTCAAACTTAATGCATGCATGTACCATATATATTTATGTGGTAGAATTTTCCCTGTATTTATTTCAAATGGGACATATATATAGTAAGATTCCCTTTATGTTCTTGGTAGTAAATATAATGTATTCGGGTTAAATTTTTAGTTTAAAAAAAAATGAAATAGCTATCAAACGGTCTATTAAGAGCCAAAAAAAAAAAAAAAAAACCGAAAACTGAAATAGCTTACAAATTATAAATGGCTATAGCCCCTTTAGCAAGTAACGCGAGCAACGAATAGGTCCCATCTTGGTCAAGGGTGGTGCTGCTTACAATAAATACTAGGATAGTGTTGTTCACACGTTCACTTTAACTCTCACACACTCTTGTTAATATTTTGTAATCGATTTTTTTCAATTCATCCTATCCGATAGCTGAAAATTGAAAAGAACGTGTAAGAAGTAAAAAGAAGTGTGTAAATAGCACTACCCTAAATACTATCCTCGAATCCATTTTCGACTCCTATTTGTATCATTGGATTGAAAATAGAGCATGTATATTTTGAATTCACGAAAGAACTTAATTACTCACAAGCATGGGATTTTCAAAATAATGTATAAAAATTTAAATAACATGCCATATTAAGTCGGATTTGATTATTATCGGACCCGATCAACCTTTCTTCATTTATGGAACCATTTATAATCGGATTATCATATTCAAACCTTATTCAGATATTCGGATTAGAAATCTCAATTTATATCCTATTAATTACATCAGATTCAAATTAAAATCTCATCCAAGACAGGTATAGCTTAAGCTAGACCGACAATACAAATTTCGCATCTAGGTATATTTATTATGTGGATACGATATATAATTATGAAGTAAAATATATCACAACGATGGATACAATTTATAAATATAAGGAAAAATATATCTCAAGGATGGATACGATTAATTATGTAACTTCCATAATTTCACCGAAATAACCCTCCGGCGTTTCACTATAAATGAACTTGGACACTCTTAAGTGGTAAAGCATTAGAAATGAATGAGTTCATAGCAATGAGTAATCTAAAATGGGAGAGAAATGAGAAACTAACTAGATTTTCTTTTCATTCTTAGAAGTTTCTTCAACCTCATGAACCGGAGGTGGAGATCAAGGAAACTAGTGTTAATATGGTGATGCCGATGCTGGTGGAGAGGTGTGAAGAGAGCGTAGCACTGAGATGGGGGTGGTGCGGAGGATGTCCCTCGCATCCAAGGGACCACGTCATCCGTATGCCCACACAAAACCAATTGCAGGTTATCTTTATAAAGAGTGTTAGCATTGGGAGAGTTCAAAAAGTCTATAGTTCGACAATCATTGAGAGGGTATAAGTTGAGAAATGTTTAAAAAGTAGCACCTGTCTTCTTCAGGTGCCATTTTAGTTACGGGGTCCCATTCCGTAGCGGGTGCATTCAGGTTGCTCTGGAACGGAGCAACCCTTTCGTCACTGGCATCATCGTCAGCTCCTGCAGGACTAGACCCAATTAACACGACACGATCCTTTGAAAAATGAATACGAGAGTTAGACAAGGAGATGATAAACTGTGTCTTTTTAGGAAGAGAGACTGCCTCTATGTGACTGCCTATTTTTTGTAACCAACGTGTCTATTTAGTTTAAGTTATTTTGAATACAATGATATATTTATACAAAAGGAATGAGAGGATTGCGTTAAGTCATCATCAAATGTTTGTTTAAGTTATTTAATCTGCGTTTTGTTCGTCTCTCTTCTAGAAGACTTTTGTTCTTGTTTAGTTTGTGTTTAAATTTAAAACTCCTATAGTTCATTGCCTCATGAAGTTTTTTTAATACAATATATATACTGCTACTTAGTATTACAATCTAGTGATATTCTCTTCACGTGTAAGTGACAAGTCTTAGGTCCGAGTCACGCGATTAGCGAGTTCAAAACCAATTTATTCCCCTAACCCCTTAGTGTGTAAACGATAAATGAGGGGTGAGGAATTGCACTAAGGTACACAATAGACTAGCCATTATAATTGATTTCAAACTCCTCATCTACGAGAGTCGAATCTAAGACTTTTCACTTTACTTGAGAAGAATAATCATAGTAGTAAGTAGTGGTTGCCCCATAAAGTTAAGTGGTGGTTGCCCCATAAAGTTAAACATTAGATCTTATAATATAAAGATCAAGGAACAAGGTGGAACAAGGTCCTAGTTCATAGGGTATAGCTAAGTTTATCCCTAAAAGTAAAATGTCATGAAAGAATTAAACCCAAATTGATTCAGTTAAATCCAAAGAATTAAAGTTGAGCCAACTAAGTCAACCAAAAGCTTGAAGTGTCTGAAAAAGCTAACCTTAGCCAAGCACGAGCTCGAAAAAAAATCACTCGCGTTGAGCCCGTAGCTTGGCCAGGCTCATTTACACTCCAAGCACAACGGGATTAAAAATGGCAAGGTAAATCGTAGTTCAAGGGAAAGAATTGACATTGACAAGAAAGTGCAAACTAAATGTTGGAGGAATGGGGGTTGACAACGAATGCTAGTTGGATGACATTTTCTTTGTCCTCTTTGGCATGTAATATTTAAGAACAATGTGTCAAACATAAAATTTTGATATTATAACTTGCCTAATAGAGCATTGGCATTTGCATTCGAGACTTCTTTAGAATTGAGTACCAAACCTGACCGCGCTTAAGCATCTGTGGATTTTTCATATCTATCTATGCACTTGGAGTCTTGCTCTTGATCTCTCTTCCCCCTCCAAAGTATAATCTGCTCATCCTTGAACAAAAGAGGGATGCAAGGCGCCAGATCCTGAATATATAAAGTACAGAAGAAAAAAAAATTAATAAGAATGGGTTAGAAACCCATAAGTACCACCAAACTGTCTAAACTTAACCAATACAAACCGTACCCTTAATTTTACGCCTATCCTTTTGCAATCGCTGGCACCAACATGCGTGTAGTCTAGTCTCACTACCTCTTCAGTATTGAAGGCCTCCCTAACTCTATCCACAACATTCACATACACACCATTTCTGGCTGCAGAAGAAAAAATTGTGCTAAGTGACCACAAAATTTTTCCACATCCCATTTACTATTATAAACAACAAAGGAACGCAGACATCATCCGAAACATCCAACAATCAAAATTCACTTGCTAAGTTCCCTTATTTTTAAGATAAGACACTTACTAAGTTTCATTAGAGGTGGACAGTTTAGTCCTCTGTTTCTTAACTCCTTCGTTTCTTCAAATGTCAAACTGTCAGCAACATTCTTCACAAGCTTTGGATATATCGGAGGATATGGCTTCCAGAGCATTACAGGTATTACAGGTCGATTCTACGGATCATAGTTTCCACCCCGATATAAAATAAGGACATTAATGTGCCGATAAATAATCTTCCCACCGCACTTGTCCTGCATATACACTACTATACCCATCAGCTAATAATTTCCGAACAACGAAATTCAACCTATGATTCAATTATGGAGCCAGAGTTAAGTTCAAACCCCAAGGTGGAAGCAAACATTGTCCATGTCAATAGTTGGCACTCCCAAACACTTGATCCTCACCGCCTCGGCTCGCTTCCAATGATTGTGGATATCATCTAACATGTTATGTGTAACTCCTCCCTTTCCTGATACAAAAATTTCTCATCCAAGTCAATGACTACAAAGCTTACATATATAACCAGTTACATATTATACTATAAAATGCCTGAACAATTTCAGAATCCTAAACCCTAACCGAAAACCCTTACCCATATTGATTTGCCGAGAACAATCACTATGACTGTAGCGTTCCACCAGCTCCGCCGCTTCCTCCTCCGTTAGTGGGTCTCCGAGAACCCGTTTTCTCTCCTCCGCGACCCGGTCCAAGTCCACTTCTTGCTGGGCCGGTGCAACAGTGCCCGTCCATTTCCGATCAAGCCGACCGGGCCCAAAAGGAGAGAACTTGCGGGACTCTCGGTACGCAATAGGTTCGACCGCTGGGTTGGTCTCCGAATACGAGTAGCTGAAGTCGAAGGGCAGGTCCGATTTGAGAGGCCGGGACGGGTCATTCTTCGGGTCCGGAGCTTTAGACTGAGTCAGGTTCTTTTTGGGCTTTGAGTGTTTGGAAACCGGAGAGAACGGAGGGTCGTATTCGTATGCGTCGTCAGAGAGAGACTGGGTCAGAAGGCGGGAGATGGAGAGGAATGGTTTGATTGGGTCTAGGGTTAGGGTTAGGGTTTTGTGAGGTGAGTGACGCCATGAGAGTTGCTTCAGCATCGCAGCAGAGTTCAGTTCGGTTTGGTTGCTAACCAGACTGACTTGGCACTCGGACTGGGTGGGTTGAAGAAATGGGTATAACAGTAATTTGCGCGTCACAACGAAGGGATAACATCGTAGATGCGACGGCCACAGTTAAAAGAAACCCATATGTAATGTCAAAAGAGTGCCACTAGAACTAGACACGCCCAGTCCAATGTTAATACATCTTTGTCGTGGACAAAAATGTATCAGCACATGTTGTCGAAGATGTCGTTTTGATATGATATATTATAAATACTCCGGTATGCAACAAACGTCCGTTCTAATTTTGATTCAACATCCCCGACTACTCAAAACAAAAACGTATCAACATGTTACTGATACATCTTCGACAAACACGACACAACCGTTTGTCATTATGGCTTACCAGTTGGATTTTGACAAACCGAGCATAAATAATTGAAAAGAGTAGGCAAAAATTCATGGTTGTTTTCAATTTCATTGATATCCATGAAACATGGCTTTACACAAACAGGTTTCTTGAAACACAAACCGAGCAACTCCAATGGCTTTCATCGCCAGGTTTCAGGATGATGTTGAAATTGTAGAAATCGAGGACAAAACTTACCCCGGCGAGACATTGCTTAATCTCTCTTCTTTGCATCGTATCTGGTCCTCGACCATAGACCTGAAAACATCCAAGAGGTTGTCCAGCCCCTCAGCCAGCGCCCCAGGGCTGTCCCCTACTGCTTTAAGTGCATACACAATGCTCTCAATAGTGGAGAGAAATCCCGGCTTCGGCTGAAGCCTCACTTCACTGTACAAGCTCATCTTGTCCACATTCAACTTCAAGTGCGGCAAGAGTTTCAACCAGGGGTTTTCCCCATACATTCTCTTTGCCTTTGACCATGTTCCATCCAAAACAATCAGATTCTTCACCTTAATATCCATCGCCTCAAGGTCCCCGACACTGACTGCTTCTTCAGATGGAAATAAGAGTACAGATCCAGGAGGAACCTCTACCTCAAACTCCACATACTCATCCAACTCCATGCTTCCCTTCAACGGCTGCTTTTGCAACTTCCGTACAACAAACCCCTCTGATAGTGCACCACGCGCATCTGCTATGTCTAAAATTGTATCAAATTTCAGATCCTTGCAACCGGTTTGTGGCATCCAATTATGCGAAAGTGAGCTAATGACGCCATGCTTACCAATGGTAGCAGTTATAACAGGATCACCATTACCCCTTTCGATACCTTCAACCGCATCAAAACCTACATCAGAATCCCCGGATAATGCATCCAACGCAGTAGAAGCAGAAACCTCATCGACATTGCATTGCCCATCTACGTGTATACCATCAGTGAAATCTTCACTACTGAATTCATGTTCTTTCTCCACAAAATCTACATCCCCTAATTGGTTTCGAGAACTACTCATATCACCTAAATCACTACCAAAATTGCATTTCTCACAATCAATCAAACTACTATTGTTTTTCTCTTCTGCCAAATTTGCAGATAACCCAAATCCCAACTTTCCCACATTTTCTTCCCCTGGGCTGAACCCATCACAATACTCAAAATCCAGCTTCTGGGTCTCTCTACTTTCAACAACTTCATCAAAACCTAAACTTTTCAAACCATTCCGGTCCGAACCCATTTGAGAAACCGAGTCCAGCGGCCGGATAACGAACTGGGATTCAAAATTCACATCAGAAACAGTAACTACACTGAGATTCTTGAGGCCTAATCTAGCAATCCTAGCGGAATTAAGTGGGTGATTCTTTTCTAAGCTGTGTTGAAGAATGGTCACACTTACAGAGTTATGGAGCCCCGGGTTCTGAATCCGAGAGCAGAGGCAGAGCCGAGCTGGTTTGGAGCACGATGGGCAAATGGGTCGTTTGGAAGCGGCCTGAGTAGTCACCATTTTTAGGGTTTGAGGAAGAAAGCAAGGGTTTTGGAGAAGTGAGCAGAGATTGTTGTTTCGGGTCCGAGAACCGAACCAGCGTCTATGTGTTCGAGTAGCCATGGTAGAAAAAGAAAACAAAGGCGATAAGACGACGAGTAGCCTAATGTTTAACAAAACGACGTCTCGTTTTATACATGATTATATAAAGTTATTAGAGTAAACTGCCGATTTATCCCTAAACTTTCACCTAACTTCGATTTACTCCCTAAACTTTTAAATTGGAAAATCAAATATTTAAACTAATTTTTCTGGCCGATTTCCTCTTGCCGTTAGTTTTCCGTAGATTTTATCCAAATTAACGTTAACTTTTATCACGTGCTTACCATATGATTCTTTTGAAAACAAAAACGTCATTTCGCTAGATATTTAAACACAAAAACTATAGAATCACACAGATTTACACAAGTCAATATTTTAGAAATCTAGGATTTTCAATTATTTTAAAGAACGTAGCGATCGAATTATTCTCACATATTGTGCACATATTTTTATTTAACAGAAATTTAGATTGAATGAATCAAAAACTAGGAAATCGATTGAAAAAAGTAGTTTAAATCCATAATTTTCTAATTAAAAAGTTTAAAGAAAAAATCGAAAATTAAGGTGAAAATCGGCAGTTTAGTCAAAGTTATTATATTAGAGGTATGAGCTTGCCACGCGCCAATACTGACGACAAACACAAAAGTCCCTGTCTGTAGAAGAAAAAAAAAAATCTTTAATTCGTGAGGGATTGAGGATAAACCAGTGTGGTTTTTTCCCCGAGAATCTGAAAGTTTTCCCGGAAACCCAGTTGGAGAAGATGCACGATTTTTGCTTCACGATCCCCTACGGGTTGGTGCTGATCGGCGGAGGAGTTTTTGGATATTTCAAGAAGGGGAGCACGGCTTCTTTGGCTGGAGGCGCGGGCATCGGATTGCTCCTCACTCTTGCTGGATATATCAGTCTCAAAGCCTTCGAGAAGAAGAAGAACTCGTATCCTGCTCTGATTCTCGAAACGGGTACGATTTATTGATTTTTTATTTTTTTTTATTTATTTAGTTTTAATGGTGTGGATCCCAGATTTGAATTGATACTTTACTGAGATCATAGGAAGTTAAAAGGGGAAATAAGTAAAAATAAAAAATCAAATCAGAATCCGGATCTTTGTTTGTTGAGATAAAAACATCGTGGGATCACAAAGTAGGTAACTTTTATGTAGTTTATTTATTTGATTGCATTAACTTTGCAGATGTTTATGTTTGAAAACTGACTTCTTTTTTGAGGTTGCCTTGTTACCTCTAGTAATCTGGAGGCGTTGTGTTTGTTTCCTGTTAAAACTGTCTCTAGGTTTGTAGTTTTAGCTTCGGTTTCTGTTTGTCGTTGTGGAGAAGAACTTACATACAACTCATAGGCTAAGGTAACGGTATCCCGAATCAGTCACGCTATGCCGTGTGAGCAAGTTAAACACATGGTGACGGGTGATAGGCTTGGGATATCGTCACCTTAGAGTAACGCTAGAAATGCCAGCGTAAAATCCCAAAGGTTTGGTTCTCCACTGATATCGAAGTACGTTATTTCTTTATGTCCAGGCTCATTCTAAGCAAGGTTTATTTATGTCATAGAACTAATCAGTCATGCCTTAGTCAATGCAATATGATTCGACCATGATACGGCAATTTGAACGAAGTGGTTTTAGGTGTAATGTGCTCGGTGATTGCCTATCAAAATTTCAAGAATTGTAAGAATTGAAGAGATTAAGAAAGATGGTTTTGTATAAGATCGCATTCGTTGTTTTTCTCGTCCTTTTTCTGTGTTCATGTTTGGCTCCTGTTACATTGATGCTCAATCTCTGTGAGATGTTGTTTTGGAACTAATTGATGCGCCTTGTAACAGTTTGTTCTGCCATACTTACGTGGGTCATGGGACAGCGCTATCTGCATACTTTTAAGATCATGCCAGCTGGTGTTGTTGCTGGTATCAGGTGAGTTCAGATTAAATCTGCCTTTTTATGTGTTTCTCATTCTTCACTTTGCTGGATATTTATCCATCAATTATTTACTAGTGCACAAGAGCGTTTCCAAATTTTGTGTGTCATCAGTCTGTTAGGTGTTAGAAGTAACCTTATGCATCCAGTATGACTTTTATTTGTTGCATATGACTTCATTGATTCCCCTGTTTTTTATTTCCAACGAGTAAATTCCATTCCGGACGCTTGAATATCCTATTTTCGTCCCTAGCTGGCATTAGCATAGAGTAATTGAACAAATGTAACCTTTTTAATTGACTGGAATTAATCAGTTTGTGCACTGGAGGCATGTGGAACATGTGTTGATGCTGTCAGTGGTTTGTGGATAGTTAGTTTTTCAAAGATTAGCAGATGTTATATATGGTTGTCTTTCGAGAATGGCCTATCTATAGCCCTTTAAATTTTATCGATGTCACTTTTTGGTGAAACTTGACTCAGTTGAATTTTCATCCAAAATCAATTCACACTTGGATATCATATTTTCCAGTCAATCCACCCAATCATGTGTCCCCACTCACTGAATGAGTGAAGCTCTCCTGAATCATATTTTCTGTTGAAACTGTTTTAGCGCTGTACAATCAGTGCTATCGGAATATCATACTTGAATGATTCACCTTTTTCTGTCTTCCCGCATTCTCTACTATCTGTGGTCTCTGCAGAATAGGAGGGGTAAAAGAAGTCGATAGGAAATGGTAGAGTAATGAGAGCTGGAGTGGAATCTAATTCTCAATCCTGTAACCCTGTTATATGATTGGGCATAAAGGAGGGAAGGCGATGCGCCTATATCAGATTATAAAGTCACATGTGGTTATCATTTTGCAGTAATCGTATAGCGTTTCTATCATTGTCATGAATCCTAATTGTGGACTCTAATTTACCTATGATTAAAACCTTTAATTGGAGATCTTAACAGTTTCTATTATTCATAGATCTTCCTTTGTAACAGGATATATTCGAAGTTTTTGAATCTAAACTACTTCATTTTGTTGCAGCATTGTCATGACTGGATTTTATCTGTACAAAATTGCAACGGGTGGAAACCATATTCCGGCCAAGACCAAGTAATGGTATTTGAGGACTTACTGCCAAAACTTATAAGCTGGCATATTTAAATTACACCCTTCCACTTCCACTTGCCCATATTTGATGTTACCAAGCTGTTAGTCAATCCAATATCACTAGATACTGTGCTATCAGGTGTGTCAGTGTGTGTATAAAACGATAGACAAGTCTGAAATTTGTCGAAATCTTGCTTCATTCATTGCCTCGTCCTTTGTTTACTTACTTTTAATCGAATCAAGTGACTGCGGTAATAAACCCTTTGATTTCTTTGTTTAGCTAACTCTTGTTTAATGGTCGAGGGGAACGGCCTTCAGTGCATGGGATTATAACCCTAGTTTCTCATGAATTCAAGTAAAATTCTGCTTGTTTGAAAACAGGAATTAGATGGATGGAAGACTTTATTTCAATGGGAACCTCAAATGAGTCCTAATTTTACTTAGGCCTCGTTTGGTGGTGAGGATTGAATTAGATTCACTATATGGATTAGCCATGAAGTAAACTTCTCTCTTCCACCGTAGTAGGATTGGAAGCAATCCTTTTGGCCATACTCTTTAAGGAATCAACCGTCTCGGTTAGGCCTAGATTCTGAAAACCATCGTCTGCCATTAACTAAACTCGTCCTTTGCCTCGCGCATGCCATTGAGTTTCCGATCATGTCCCGACTTGGTCCTAAAAAAAAATGAAATCATTAAGGGAGTCAATGTGAATGTGACCAGGTATCTAGCAACGATCAAGTCAATCTAAATTTGTCAAAAACATCTGGTGTTTATGACTCATCAAACCAGTCTCTAGACAAACTGGGAGGAAACTGTCATGAACTAATGTTTATGCCGTCTTACATTTGTATGTTAAAGGAAAACTAACGAAAAGTTCAAAAAAACTGTAGTTTTAATGAAAAAAGACAAATAAAGATATAGTGAATAGTACTAAAAAAAGGTAAAAATATGATTTTTCGTTAAAGTGTTTCGTTAAAACTCCCTTGTATTAGACCATCAAATCAATCTCTACAGAACTTAGGCCAAGCCAACTTATGGTTCGAAAAACCCAACTCGCTTGCAAATTCTGCTATGCTCTGGTGTATGGTATACACCTGATGAACAAAAGGCTGGATGTGGGGCCAAGAATCTAAAGACCAAGGGCGGCTAAGGACCCATCGAATACAATACAGTGGTGCATGCTGCAAGACCTTTGCATTCTATGCACAATGTCATCTCCTCTCATTAACACTTGTTCCGACAATGTTGTGGCTTCCAATCACAGAGCAGTTATGAATGACAACAATACTAAGAAGAAGAACAAACACATTCTGGAAAATGAAGAGATTACCCCTTTGCATTAAAATTCGTGGTCCATTTATCATCTACATTGTACAACAATTGGAGAACTTAGACTGCTTACCCGACAGATGAACATATTTACAGCTTCCCCATCTTTCATGCCTACGTATCCAACCGTAAAATTATGCTAAAATCAACAGAAACGTGAACAACTTCGACCATGGGTGTAACAAATGTAAACGCAACAAAATCAGGACTTAGCAATTCTGCGACCGGGAGTACTTGGGGGGCAGTGATGGGCACCTTTCGTTCATATGGGGGTACGTTTCCATAGTGTTGTATAAAGGTAATTCCATTCGATACTTCCCTTTAATTTGACAGAAAGGAAGCTTCACGGTGTCACCATCATTGCACCACTTTGGCAGGCGGCTTGAATTATTTTCAAAGAACTTGAGCATGTAAGCATCTTTTATCTGCATCAATGACAGAAAAAAAGGTATAATTAATACGAATCAACATATAAATTCCTTACGAGACAACTTCGTTACAAAGTACCAGCATTGAAATACTTTCTGATCAAGAGCTACATTAATCTAACAATTTCCTTGTTTATTTTGTAATTGTTACAACACTATCCAATTATTAAGTAGAAACATTACTACTTCATCAATTCATGTTGAAGAGGAAACAAAAGATATTCGTCATTCATCTTGTGTCTCCCTAGAACTAGTTTCAATTCTCCCCCTTTCCAGATAGTGCATTAATTTTGGAGATGATGCAAAAAGGTGGCCCGGTTATTCAAAGCAAACAGATTAAATTTTGTTCACGATAAACTCACCGTAAATTCAGTGACCTGGATAGAGCTTGCAATTGGACCAAACAGTCCTGCCTCCTTATACATTTCAAGAATGAAGGCCACACACGATGTTGACTTCCCATCACTGTATTCCCAATCATCCTGTTCGGGAATTGTCAGCAGTTGGTCAAAAGATGATCCTCTCTTTTCAACTTCAACTAGAATATCCGGAAAAGTAAGGTTCTGCATGAAATACAAAGGGTACATCAGAAACTCAAATGGAAATTAATGACTCAACGATATTGACTAAAAAATGAAAATCTTGACCAATCGATATTGCACATTTCAAACACCTTTGTTCCAAGTCTCGTGTTCAAGGCTTCATTCCACATGTTCGCAGCATATGCAGGCTGTATTTGATTCCAAACAGTCATAACAGATGCAACCTGCATAACCATAAAGCTAACGATCAGGAAAATGTTTAAGGTTTAAGAAAACACATTGAAGCCCACAGAAGCATCAGCAGAGAGAGGGCGAGTTGCCTCACAAATCACTATGAACCTAAACAAGGCATTTCTTTCTATCTTCTGTTCCAGTGAAAGAACCCACTACTTATAACCCTATTGGAAACGTTTTAGTTAGACGAAATTTCTACCTTTATCCTCATCATAGACCCCTTTTAGTCCGCTATGAAACAGTCATATTATTTCTGCATCAGCACTTCGATATCCATACCCATCACGTTTATAGAGTTGTGTGAAAGCCAGAAGTTAATGATCATACAGAGAAAGATTGGGGTAAAGCACCTAATAGTTAGCTTTTCAAGTCCTCTATTGAATCCCAGCCCTCAACCCAGACAGGTAATGGAAACTACCAAGTTCAATAATAACTAAACCAGAACTAAATAATCAAACAGAAATACTAAGGGAACTAGTTACGATTGTAGCATTTACTAATACCGTAAACTTAGCCACATAATGAAATATTAAATGTAGTAAAGATATGATACCACGTGAGCATCCAAAGGGGGTGGATAGTTGTCTTCTATAGTATCTATCCAGCTGAATATCAAGTTATGAAAACCATAAGGTTGACCTTCCATGCTCCTTGCATACTCCCAGGCAGCAGTCTCATTGAACTTAGCACGTATATCAGGATGCAAGGGAAGCAATGCAATATGGGGATTGGAATCATCTTTATTTAGCTCAAATTCCCACCATTCATCCCATGGAAGCACAGCAATAATATCTTCCCCCTAGAATATGGAAGGAAAAAGCACCTTCAACATTAACTTCTTGAGAAGCACTACTTATAACATTAACAGCAGACTGTATTATATAGAATACTAGAAGAAAAATAGTAAAATTTTAAAAATAAAAAAAGTTGACCTGCAAATTCCTGTGCATTAATTGGAAATGAACCTCCAAACCAAAGCCTTATTCTTGAGGGAGAGAATATGCCACTAGCCCAAGGTAAAACAGATGTATAATACGATATAATATTTTACAAACCTGTAGCTCACCTTCTCATTTTCGTGTCCTGATTCACCAACCCATAGCTTTCCTTCAGAATCCCTTAAACAAACAGCAGAATGACCAGCATAAGCTCCACTCACCCACTTTTCTAGAGTCTCAAATCCACCCCACCGTCCACGAATCTTAGATATTGCTAGGAAATCTCCAGAGTGAATATCATCAATGCTAATATTTGTTACCCAAGGTTGAGGACGCTGATCAAAGGAAGCACCCATGTGCTTCTCAAGAAACCCAATATTAGAGTTCTCACCCCATCCAGTATTCGTAAACAATGGGAAGACATCCCACAACGCTTGAAGGGTGCCTAACATCCCTGCTTGCATAAGGAAAATAGAAACTCCCCTGTTTTTCACCTGAAAAGGTAAGATTAAAGACCAAATTAATCCCAACTTTTCCTTTCAAACCAAATCAAAATATCAAATAATATCTAAATACTAGAAAGTGGCAACTCACATATTCAAACTCGTCTTTTCCTTGCCACTCTTTAAACTCAAATGTATGCTCCCGAGACAGTAAATAGTAATCCCATGTGACAGTGTATGGAGTTGCAAAGACGTAAATATCCATACACGTCCAACTGTGAGGCTTACTAACCTGCGCACAGACAGATTCAGTTCTTAATCGTTATAATACAAATCAGGTATTTTCTCTACTTTAGTAATCAAAGAATCATAAGAAGTTCAAGTTCATAAATATGAAATTAATGACACCTATATCGACACACCTGATACCTATTACCTGAACATTCCAAAAAATTAAGCCAACATGATATGTTTTGGATCATAAAACCCACAAAACAATCTAAAGAAATACCAGAAGCTCAACTCAAAAATGCAATTAACACCTCAGGTCCGTTTGAGAATCATTTCAGTTTTCAGTTTTCAGTTTTCAAGTTTTCAATTTTAGTTTCTAGTTTCAGTTTTCATTTATACAGTGAAAATGAAAACCGAAAACTGCAATCGAAATGGTTATCAAACGGCCCTTACTATCCAACTTCCCCAACTCTGATATTCTAGAATATCCAATAAACTTACCAATTGATTCAACCTAAGAAAAAACCAACAGCAGTAAACCCACAAGCCTAAGCTCCCACTATACAGTCAACAACTCCAATAAGTTATAACCCACAAACCCAATTATCCAAATGTATAATAATTTACCTACAAAAAAAAAAAAAAAAAACAAAAAGGACTAAAATCCCTAAGAAAAACCACAAGTTAGTCATTTTCGAAACAAGAAAGTAGAAACCCTCCTAAAAAATTCAAATTTAATGTCCTGGTAACCAAAACTTCAAATTTCCACAAACCCAGCTAAGGAATCTCAATACCCAATCATCCAAATACTCAAAAACTACAAATTGCCAAAAACCTAACTCGAAAATGAAATTTAATAAAAACCTAAAAAGTGATCCGAGACCTTGAGATGAAGAGTTCCGCCGCCAAATTCGCTGCCAGTCTTGTTGTGGAACTCCATCCACGCCGTGTTCTGGTAAAAGCACGCGCCTTTCCACTCAAAACTGTCGTTCGGGGACGAAGCCGAGCCAACGAAGGTGGGCAGGAGATCGACCGGGCCGTGCAGAGAGTTGAGGATTGGCCATGAAATCTGTCTGGGCAGGAGAGGGAGGACGTCGCGGGGGTGAAATGGTAATTTGACGGAGTGTACGGAGAGAAAAGTGAGGGTGGTTATGGTGGCTGCGAACAGTAGGGAGGGAGAGGAAGCCATGGCTCTCTCTCTGTCAGAGGAGAGAGATCCCTGAGGTAGTTGAACCTGGCCCCGTTCCGTTAGAGAGAGAAACGTTTTCTGCACATTGATTTCGTATCACCACTTCCAACGACCAGTTTGTTTTGCTTTTATATTTATTTTGTCCTTTTTGATAGATTGTTAACCAACTTTATCACCTATAACTCAAAAAAATCACCATTTTATTTTCTAAAATTCAAAATTCATCTACTTTAATTTGTGGATTTTCTTCTCTCTAGAACTTATAGGTCGCTTCTTAAAACATATGTCGACCCCGACGTCGAATAATACTATGTCGCATATGCAATAAATTTAATTATAAATCTTCATTATGCATTAACATAGAGAATATTATATTTTAAAAAAAGCTGAAGAGATGAAAAAAAAATTAAAAAAAGTTTAATTAGTCTAGCGCACTCATATCAAACAAACATAAGAAATTAATAGATTCACAGCAATGTGAAGCGAATTTTGAGTTTTATAGACATGACTTTTAAGTTTGAGAAGGTGAAATAGGACTAAAATCAAGTTCTAGGGCGAAAAATGAAGCGACCTTTGAGTTTTAGGAAGTAACGTGATAACTTTTAAGTTACATGGAGCAAAGTGAGATTAAAATCGAGTTGCAGATAGTGTAGTTAAAGATAAGCCTAAATTGTATATGTGCTTTGTGTGTAATTAGATTTTTTAGGATTGTGACATGTGTCATATTATTATTGGTTGGTTCTAAAATTAGTTACAAGTGTTTAGGAGGGCCTAATTTATAAATAGAAATGCCACATAAATCAAATTTATAAACTAGATTTAGTATTAAAACACTTCCAAACAGACTTTTAAAGTATGAAAACGGCAAAACAAAATGATCATTGTGTCGACCCACAATGACTTAATAGTTTCAAAATTATATCAATAAATATTATCTAAAATAATTTAGGCCCTTGTTTGGTGGACCGCATTAGATGATAAGTTCATTGTGTAAATCATAGCAATGGTCACTTAACTTTAATTAAATTAGAGTAATGATCCATCAACTAAAAATTTATTACTATTGGTCCCTCAACTCATCAAAACGTGTAGCTATGGTCATTTTCGTTAACTCCATCAAATTCTGTCAAAATGAGTTATGTTGGAAAGACTATTGCTACAACTTGGTTAAAGATGAGGGATCATTGATACAATTTTTCTTATTTGATTTTTCATATTTGCATCTTGATTTAGCCTCACTTGCATGGCACGTGACTTATTTTGACGAAAATTCTAACGGAGTTGACGAAAATGACCATAACTGTACGTTTTGATGAATTGAGGGACCAATAGTAATAGATTTGTAGTTGAATGATCATTGCTCCAATTAGGTTAAAGTTAAGGGACTATTGTTACAATTTACTCTATGTTCATTTGAACTAGACATGAATATTAAATGTGGTGATATTACGAATCAGATATGAATTTCAAACCTTAAATATGTGTTTCCAAAATTATTATGAATTCAAAATATTATGAGTTTCCAAGCCACTCCAAGTCCGCCTATAATCCAAGCGAGGACACTAAACGTGCCGAAAAAAGTGAAATTACTTAAATTGGGTCTACCGAGCTTATACTAGTGCCATAACTAAATTTGTATATTAATTTGCTATTGAGCTGCGATTAAGAAGAATGAAACATGAAATGTTCAAGTTCCAAAACACGAAATATTGTAGCTTGAATTGAATGCAATGCATTTTACTTTTGTATTCCTGTTCTTTCTGGTTGTTTATGATAATGTCAATTGACGAGCAGATTTTATATTATATATTTAATCTTATTCTTAGTATATTTTATCTATTATTTTGAAAGAATTTTGATACTTTAAATTGTATTTTCATATAGGACTTTTGACTTCATTTGGAGCAAAACATGTTCAAATGGATGAATTTTGGAGTAATTCCAATTGAAAGACGTTCGTGAGTCGATTAGCTTAATCATATCAAAATATCATATTTTTCCACCGAGCAATTATTTTCTGGCAATAGAATAAAGGAGCAGTGCGTGATGTTGGAAAAGTGACATTTTGGGCTTGACTGCGAGTTTTGGAGCCCAAGATGACCTATTTTGGATTCAGTCCATTTCTGGAGATGTGTTCATAATGTTTTGATCTTTAAAACAAGTTGTCATGGGCCGGATTTGGAAGAGATTTGAGGCTAAAACGTGGCTGGACAATTCCCTGGCAGATTCTCCTAGCTTAATTAGGATTTTATTTTCTAGTATATTTTATTAGGGACATTTGAGATGCGGTCCCTAATTATCAATATTCTTTAAATGAAACCTTGTTGGTTTTCAATTTTTTATCAAAGTCCCTATAATTAATGTGATAATGTATTTCTATATAGGTTACTATATTTTTTAAATTATAAATTATAGTTGTTTATATTAATGAGATTTTAAATTTCAAAAAAAAAAAAAACTATAATTTGTGTGATTAAAATTAAATACTAAAACAAAAATTATACACTTCAATATATTGTGTGTGTGTGTGTGTGTGTGTGTAAACATGGTACATTCATCACAATTAACAAAAAAAATTATTGTACCAAAATATTGGTACATTCTTCAAAATCATACAAAAAAATAATAGATATTAGGCTTAATAACATTCGTAAATTTCTTTGATTAAATTTGACATGGATACATTCTCAAATCAAGAAAAAGAATGTACCCATATAAGTTTAAAAATGGATTAGAAAAAATTGAATAGATTTTATATTAAAAAAAAAAGGGTACATTTTACATACAACAAATTGGTATATTTAAGAATAGGTATTTTTTTTTTAACAAACGATATTATCTACACTATTAGGGAAGGGGTGGGTTTTGCCTCACAATAGGCTAATAATAGTGGTTCAAAGCCTTTAGCGAGAATCGAACCTAATACCTCACACTTAGAAGTGAAGAGGAATAATACTATATTGTAGTACTAAGTGTCAGGATGGGTACATTTTAAGATTAAAAATTTGAAAAGTTACATGAATGGGTACATATAAGATTAAAAAATTGAAAACCTTTTTATAAAAAATTAAGGGGTACAAACTTACTCTTTTTTTTTTTTTTTCTGGGAAATGTTTTGAATTGAAAATTAGTTAGGAGTTTAATAAAGATGTGATATTAAAATCATAAATCAATTATTAATTTTTATTTTAAATTATGTAGTTGACATGTAAATTCTCAATTTCTAGCCCCTTGGGCTTTTTTCGGACTTGGGCTTCTCGGGCCCTTTATCGCAACCTGGTGCCGAGATCACCTCTTCTTCTGAACTAGAGTCGTCACCCGAGGCCGGGTCATAAAGCTTGGTCGACCCTAGTTTTTACTTCTTCTTTCATGCGACTTTGGAGATAGGAAATTGGTTAGGGCTCTTGAAGATTTTCAGACTTTTAGTTTGAGATGTTTTCAATCTTTTTCTTCATAATATAATTTTCTTTGATTTTAATTATAAATATGCATAACTAATCCGTTTTGCTAGGACGAAGCCTTGAGCCTTAACATGAATGTGTAATTTTTATTTGATTGCTTATGATTGATTGCATGTATGCTTTGAATTATTAATCACTATGCTTAAACTATCTAATTGTCTTAATGCTTAATCACCATTAGGATCTTTAGAAAAGTAATTTGATGCAATTTTGGTCGGAAGCTTTCCTAACATTGACGCTGGCTTCTTGTGGTTAATAATTGTAATCTCGCTTAAGATGAACACTACGTCTTAAGGGTTGCATGGTTTTTCAAAAGGATTTCACAAAACATAATGAGTCTCTCATGTTCATATTTGATCCAAACGTCCGGACAGATTGCATGTTAAATATACGTTCTATTTGGAGATTCCAAGTAGCATATATATTAGGAAAACCTAATATTCAAAGTGGCATTTGTATATCATAAGTAATTGGTAAAAATACATAGGATTGCTAGGTGCTGGCGGAACCCTAGTGCTTTTATAAATTGATATTTAAAAGCTCTTTTCTTTTATTGTATTAATTTTGGCTGAATTTATTATTTGTTTTTAATTAAAATTCGTTTTTAATATTACGCAATTTCCAAATCATATTTCTAAATTTTTAGTTTTAAGTAGTTAATTAGGAATTGTTTGTATGTAGTTAATTAGGAATTGTTTGTACATATATTATTGAAATAGTCCTTGTGGAGAACGACCTTCCATAAGCGTCTATACTACAACATTTTTGTACTCTTGCAAGTATTTTGTGTGATTTTAATATTCTTTTCGTAGGTACTAAAAATCCTATCATCAATCTTCGCAGAAGTTTGATTGAGCAATGTCTTGTTTACCGTGTTTAGCTAAAACTTTTTAAATCCATGACACGCACAAAAGTTTGTGTTTTTGCATTCAGCTCAATGTCATGAGAAATATTTCCAGGTTCCCGGCTCATTAGCTGACCTGGAGTTCCACCAATCTTGAATTGACACCTATACACATTTTAACACCAACCCACCGTTTAAAGATTAAAAAAAATATATTGGGATTTGGACCCACTCCTTCCTATCTCCCTTCTTCGGGAAAGTGAAAGGCATTTTATGAATTCAACATCGGCCAGTCTTCTCTCTTCCTCTCCCTTTGCCGTTTCCATGCACACCGGCAACCAAGCAATCTTTGCCGAAAACATCCAAGATTTTTACATTTACATTATTTAAAATTATAACTCAACAATTAATTTCAAAATTTTTATGCCATCTCTTTTAAAATCATATTTCAGTTGGGAAAGACTATAGAAGAAGAAGATGGTATCAAATTCATATTTCAGTTGGGTGATAAAGACTAGAGTTTCGGGTGGGTGTTCATAGTGGTGGGCATGATGTTGTTGTTGGGTGAAGGGCATCAACATCGAGTGGGTGATCTTGGTGGTGGCAGTAGAGGACGTTCGGATGCAGGTGGTGGTGACGCTTTGGTCGGAGATTGCTTGCTTGGCAGTGTGCATAGAGACGGCGATGGACAGGGAAGAGAAAAGGTTGGTGCTATGGTGATGAAAAGGCCTTTCCTAAAGAAGGGAGAGAGGAAGAAGAGACTAGTGGGGCCTAAACCCCTATATGTTTTATTTTTTAATTCTTAAACAGCATGTTCTATGAAAAATGTTTACAAGTGTCAAGTCATTATGGGTGGAACTCTAGGTCAGCTAATGAGCCCGGACAATGGAAAAATTTCTCCAACATCATAGTTTGGAACATCAATAATATTGCTTTGTTTAGGAAATCCATTATTCTTTTGCAAATTTTAATTTTAAGAGATAATTGCAGTAGTGGTCTATATATATTAGTCTAATTGGAGTTTGTATCTCTAAATTAAATTTCCATGAATATTGAACTTATTACAATGTGTAGTAATAGTTCTTAGGTTACTCTTTTAGAATTTTCATCCATGTTTTACCTTTTAAACTCTTATTTAGGGTGAATTTATAATTATGCTACTCAAATGAACTGTAACTCTTTTAGAATTTTCATCCATTCTTTTACCTTTTAAACTTTTATTTTGGAATCTTGGATAAATTTTTTTAATAATATTTTCATTTTGTGAATCCTAGAATGCCACATGAGCACCTATCTCATTTCGCATTTTCTAACCAGAAGATTTGAATTTTTAGTTTAATGATCAAAGCTTCAGTTGGGCCAAAATTCAAGTCTCTAATTCTTTTTAATTCTACATGATGAGCAATTAATTCTTTTTAATTCTAAAATTGAAGCAGGCAGCAATTTTAAAAATGGTTTTTAATTCTTTTTAATTTTTTTTTAATTCTACATGATGAGCAATTAATTCTTTTTAATTCTACATGATGAGCAATTAATTCTTTTTTATTTTTTTTTAATTCTAAAACATAGTGCTTTGAATTATTAATCACTATGCTTAAACTATCTAATTGTCTTAATGCATGATCACCATTAGGATATTTAGAAAAGTAATTTGATACAAATTTGGTCGGAAGGTCCCCTGAAATTGACGCTGGCTTCTTGTGGTTGGTAAATGTAATCTTGCTTAAGATGAACACCACGTCTTAAGGGTTGCATGGTTTTTCAAAGGGTTTTCACAAACATAATGAGTCTCTCATGTTCATATTTGATCTGAACATTCGGACATATTGCATGTTAGATATACATTCTATGTTGGAGGTTTAAAGTAGAATATACATTAGGAAAACCTAACATTTAAAGTGACATGTGTAGATCATAAGTAATTGGTAAAAATACATAGGATTGCTAGGTGCTGGTGGAACCCTAGTGCTTTTATAAATTGGTTTTTAAAAACTCTTTTCTTTTATCATATTAATTTTGACTGAATTTATTAGTTGTTTTTAATTAAAATTCGTTTTTAATATTACCCAATTTCCAAATCATATTTCTAAATTTTTAGTTTTAGGTAGTTAATTAGGAATTATTTTTACATATATTATGTAAATAGTCCTTATGGAGAACGACCTTGCATGAGCATCTATACAATAACATCCGAGTACTCTTGCAAATATTTGTGTGATTTTAACCTTCTTTTAGTAGGTACTAAAAATTCTATCATCAATCTTCACAGAAGTTCGATTGCGTAATGTCTTGTTTATGGTGTTTACTTAAAACTTTTCAAATCCACGACACGCACAAAAGTTTCTGTTTTTGCATTCAGCTCAACGTCATAGTTTGGAACATCAATAATATTGCCTTGTTTAGGAAATCCATTATTCTTCTGCAAATTTAATTTAATTTTACAAGATAATTGGTGTCACATCCCGGCCGAGGGTGGATCACTTCCCGGGCCTGCTTCACCACCGTAGCACGATGTTGTCCGCTTTGGGCTTACCATTCCCTCACGGTTTTGTTTTTGGGAACTCACATGAGAACTTCCCAGTGGGTCACCCATCATGGGAGTGCTCTCGTGCGCTACTCGCTTAACTTTGGAGTTCCAATGGAACCCAAAGCCAATGAGCTCCCAAAAAGCCTCGTGCTAGGTAGGGATGGGAATATACATATAAAGATCACTCCCCTGGGCGATATGGGATGTCACAATTGGAGCAGTGGTCTATATGTTTTAGTCTAATTGGAGTTTGTATCCCTAAACTAAAATTTTGTGAATATTGGTCCATAAACTTATTACAATGTGTAGTAGTAGTTCTTAGGTTACTCTTTTAGAATTTTCATCCATGTTTTACCTTTTAAACTCTTATTTAGGATGAATTTATAATTATGCTACTCAAATGAACTATAACTCTTTTAGAATTTTCATCAATTGTTTTGCTTTTTAAACTTTTTTATTTTGGAATCTTGGATGAAATTTATAATAGTATTTTCATCTTGTAAATCATAGAAAACCACCTGAACACCTATCTCATATCGCATTTTCTAGCTAGAAGATTTGAATTTTTAGTTTAATGATCAAAGCTTCAATTAGGCCAAAATTCAAGAACCAAATGCTCTAATTCTTTTTAATTCTAAATGATGAGCAATTAATTCTTTTTAATTCTAAAATTGATGAGCAATTAGTATATATTGACATGAATTTTCATTTGAACGATGCCGTATAAATGGTGATCTAATTGGAGAATCATGCTAGTTGTAGATGCTTTTGAGGAAACGAATATCCGACGTCAACTGCATGCCAAGTGTGTCCTTATCATTTACTAGCAATCCTTTAATTTGCAAGAAGCTTCTCAACGAGGAGAAAAGGACCACCACCACATCTCAAATGCTTTGCTTATGAGGTGAGAGTTATGAGCCACCACGCAATTAAAATACCATCTTTGTTCTTGGTTTTTTACGAGAAGCGATAGTGATTTTTCATAGAGAAGTGATATCGATTAAAAAGGCGGGTTATGGACATTATGCTTTCGCCACTCTGATTGTTTAAAAAATAAAAAATAAAATAAAATATAAATAAAATAAAATAAAACTCCACACACTCATGAGCCACCGCACAATTCAAAGGACTGGGTTTTTCTTCCTTCGCACTCGTCCCTTCGGTCAAACCAATCCAACGGCTTAGATGATTCCACGTCTGTAATCTGTCATATGTAAGACTTAGATGTTTCCACGTCTGTAATCTGTAAGCTGTCATATGTCAAAGGTAGCTCGTGCTGTGTGAAAAGCATGACATGAGTTTTCAAATTGATCACCATTAATAAGGAGATAATGATGCTCTCTTGTTAATGAGGTGTTTCCAAGCTGCCAATACTTCGGATTTTTAATTACTTGAGCTACAAGTTAATTGAACTTTCGCATTTAAATACATCATTTAAACTCATAGCTTTTTATTTCTATAGTAATACAAATTAAATCTTAATAATATAACATGTTTGAGTGCATGAAGATTAAAATGATAAAGGAAACCTCAAGGAGTTAGTCTAATGGAACGCAAGCAAAGGTTTGGAACCCCCAACCCGAATCCAAACTCCCATGAGATGCATTCCTTAGGTCACCAACTCTACGTCGGTGTACTATTTGCCTTTAGGGCCACAAGTACGCTATCATTTCATATGGTACCGGGACTGTATAAGAAAGAAAACTAATCTACCATCAATATGTGGTGAGATACATTCTATATATGTAATTAAAAAAAACAAAAAAAAAGAGGAAATCATGAGACTAATATTTGATGTTTATATTGGGGAGGGTGACATTTTAAGTCCAAAAGAACATTGTTCGTGAAAAATTCATTCGCAACAAGGAGGTTGAGGACTTGATAAACCCACGCTACCCTATGCCTACCACAACATTTCTCCACACCTTCTCACCACCACAAGAACCACCTCCTTCGTTCCCAACCACTCCTCTAAACTTGACAAATATACATATATTGCCTCCAGTTAGCCACTTATACTGTCTCTCATTAGCACCCTCCAATGGCTATCTTAACCCAAACCAAGTTCCTCCCAAGTCCCATAAACCAACTCCACACATCCCACTCTCCAATCCTCCGCACCAGCGTGCATTGCTCCGCCTCCACCACCAAGGCGAACCCCGCCCCTGAAAAGCTAGTCCTCAAACCACCACTGCAACTGCTAGAGCCCTCACCCTCGCCCTCACCCGCCCTACTCACAGACACCACCATCCGTCCTCCTCAACCCAATGACCCAAGTTTGCTATCCACATGGTCTCACCGTGCATGGGTGGCTAGTGGGTGCACAACAGTCCTAGTTTCTCTAGCCAAATCCGTAACTTGTGCAGCTGATTCACACATATGGCTCGAGCCCTTTTTGGCAGGCTTGGTTGGGTATGTGCTGGCAGACCTCGGGTCTGGAGTGTACCATTGGGGCATTGACAATTATGGTGGGGCCTCGACTCCAATTTTTGGTCCCCAAATCGAAGCGTTCCAAGGCCATCACAAGTGGCCTTGGACGATCACTAGGCGCCAATTTGCCAACAACTTACATGCCCTAGCTCGTGTGGTGACTTTCTTTGTGCTTCCTATAGACCTAGTGTGTGATGATCCAGTAGTTAATGGGTTTGTTGCAGTGTGCTCTGGCTCCATTATGTTTAGCCAACAGTTTCATGCTTGGGCACACGGCACCAAGAGCCGCCTGCCGCCAGTTGTGGTGGCCTTGCAAGATTTAGGCGTCTTGGTATCGCGGCCGCAACATGCGGCACACCACCGGCAGCCTTACAACAACAATTACTGCATTGTGAGTGGGGTTTGGAATGAGCTTTTGGACCAGCAGAAGGTTTTCGAGGCATTGGAGATGGTCTTATTTTTTAAGTTAGGGTTAAGACCCAGGTCTTGGAGTGAACCTAGCTCTGAATGGATTGAAGAAACTGAGACTGCTTCACAACTTCAAGGCCAATGAACCTTTTTTACCTTTACATTCTTTTGGGGATTTTAATTAAATGGGTGATTTCCGCACTCACATTTTGACGTCCAACTCTCCTCTGTTTTCTCTAGCCATTGTATTGAATAAATCAAGGAAGAAACAATGGACGCAACTAAACAAAGGCGTGTTGGAGGTGAATAGGGGAGTGCAGAAAACCTTCCCTTAATGGATTACCCACCATTTCTTCGGTTCACAATATTATTTACTCACTGCAGTATTTCTTTCAAAAGATTAGGTGATGTCTGTATATGATCACCAGCTATTGTATCAGCTTCATCTAGTTCAATATTCATGTACCAAGAAAATACGCACTTTCAAACGCAAACGTCTTCTTTATACGATGAAATACATTGTCCAGCAGCACTGTTGAACCAACTAGTGTTACAAACGGAAAATAGAGAAATCAGCAATCTTTGGGTATGCACATTTAACCCTTCGAACTTCAGTATGTTGAGAAATCTTGTGTTTGTTAACCTTCGGCTCCTACTGGAGTGGAGATGGAGGATACACAGGGAAACCAATATCGGCGGACACCATCTTTGTGACCATCATCAATCATTGCAAGACCCTCCTGAGAAAATCAATGGTTTTATTAAGCCAAGGGAATCCTACTATACATTTAAAATCGACTAAAGGGAAAGTGAGGATCCTAAATGAGTCGATTAGTAAATGTCATCAACTTACATCTAATAAAGTGTCAAGGGCATCGATTGCACGGCCAGTGGTCCAAGATAGCCGTCTCTCCACCTCAACAACAGTCACAAAGCCTTTAGCCTAAGAGAACAGAAGCAGAACATAACCGTAAATATCAATCTAGACGACAAAAAGAAAATTAAGATTATTGAAACTGTTATTCCAGGTGAAGTTAGGAGGACGATAAAACAAAAATTGGAACCTGGGCTAGCTCTAGAATTTCATTATGGTCTTTGTTCAACTCAGTTGGAACGGAACGAACGAGCTTTCTCTTTCCAATAGAAATGACCTCATAACCATTACCCAATACCTGGAATCAAGTAACAGATGTGAGTGCAATGCAATGCTTCACTAAGCTATAATCATGCTAGTATGGTGCTGCCTACTGCAGGGATATGATACGATGAACTGCTTAAGGGAAAGTACATGAAATAGAGTCGATAGCATGATAACAGATCATGAAATACAGAGTTTGAATATCTCAAGGTCAAAAATATTATTTCCTATTAGAAAGAAGGAATTGTAAACTTTGACATGTACTGACTGAATTGCAATACAGAGGAAAGGGTATCATATAGCTATCAGTAACATACTGCTAAATGTACCTAATCTCACAACAAACCAATTCTGACTAAACAGCACCACCGATTACTTAGAGCCGCAGTAACAAACTTAAAGCTAACTCTTCTTTAAAATGAGATTATACTCGAACAATTGCTACTGTCATCAACCCTGGTAACAAAACTTATTCCCCTATGTTATGCAAGGACAAGCTAAGCCACATAACCTTGAGCTTGCTTATAGCACGCAGGCAATCATCCTCGGAAACAGCTTCGCGATCACTCTTCCGCCTCTGACGAAGCAGACTGCATAGTTCCTGCAGGTTGATCAAACCCCCATTGTGGGGTCTTGTTGCCAAGCAAATGTCAACAATTTGCACCCCTGTCTAACCAAATCCGCTCCCTTTTAGAACACACTTACATATCCGAAGCAACCATAACAATTCACACCCAATCAAAGATATACAAAGAGATTAAGGAGACGGATACCAACCAAGTTCATAGTAGAAATCACCAATCCCCAAAAGCTCTGCCCAAAAGCCCTTATTGGATGCCAATGGATCTACTCCTACCTTGGTGCACATGTTATGAAATTGTGATCTGAAAGCTGGGTTCTTTCGAATGTCATTCTGCACCATCCGTATCAAACAGTCAATATAAATTATTTATCTTGAAACGATATTACTACTCTAAGCTACACTAAGGAGAGGGGAGAGGGTTTGAACCCGAGACGCAATGGATCAAAAAGAAGGCCTATCTGCCTGGGCAATCCAACACTTGCCAAACAGCCAATGTAAATCGAATACAATATAAAAATTTTGACTTAATTTGGTATTGAAAGTGATTGATTGAGAAGAAAAATGGGACCTTGTGCTTTCGAGCGAAATCTTCCAACTGGGTTCGGAAAGTGGTGAGCTGCTCCTTCATGAGATCGGTTCTGATCTTGGCAACATTATCGCCCAGCTGACGATATTGGTCCTGCAAGAAAAGCAAGGATTGGATAATTGAACTCGGTAATAAGTGGCCGCAATCAAAGGCGGAGAAGAAGAAAAATCACAAACCCTAGCGGCGGCAGCGGTCTGCAAGCCGCCGATTCCAGGTCTCCTCCTCATGGTTCTTCTTCTTCCGCGACCCGCTTCAGTGGAGCTGAGAAGAGGAAAGTAGTACGGAAAGCCAACTCACTCGCAAGCAATAACTTAGTAACCTAAAAATTGTTTAAATGTACTGTTGGGAGTACATTTGTCAACGATCAGAGTGGCGCAGCGGAAGCGTGGTGGGCCCATAACCCACAGGTCCCAGGATCGAAACCTGGCTCTGATATATTCCATTCTATTTTTTATGATTTTTTGTTTCCGTCGATTGAGCGTAATTAACGGGCTATTGCCGATTTGCAGAAACTCTAAAATCTAGAGAGTAAGAAAGAAGTTGTTAAGAGCCTTTTATATGACAGTTTAGTAACAGTTTGGCCTTTTTTTTTTTTAAATTAACAATTTCAACTCAAGTTACAAATGTTGACAGAATTGAAGAAAGAGAGACTTTTTTTCTCCGACACAAATAAGAGTTAAAAAGATATAGATAAACAGTATATAGAGAAAACAGGTGTGCACAAATTATTTCGCAAACTAAATTATGTGTATGCATAAAATTAGGTATAGTTATTATTATTATGAAATATGGTGTGAATGCCACACATATGAATGCGTGAAGCAAACCAACATATGAATGCGTGAAAAAGTAAACCAGCATGCCCATAGTAGATTTTGGTGACACCAATTAAAAGCGTAAACTGTACGTCCATGAAAACGGGGAATTCAATCCACGACTGAAAACTAATTAAATTTCACCGCTGCATGTGGGAAATATGCATTTGAAGGCACATTTCTATAAGCTTACTTCTTGCTTGATCCTCGGTACGAAATTACATTCGGTTGGTAAGACGAGACTCTCTATATGAGAATCCATGAAGTAGTACTCACATGCCACATCCATCCTTTCTAAACTATTTAGCTTGTCCGGTCTCAGTGTCGACCATATTACCCGGCCGTCGACCATTTTGAGCACTAATTCACCACTCTTGGGAGAAATAAACGGCTTCTCTGTATCACGTTCTGCAGGCAAACAGGTTACAATTTAGTCCACGATTCCACCACGCCATACTCTGTCATCACCTACATGTGAAAATCATATCCGTTTTGCCTTACAGATTCGACTACAAAGAACGCAAGGTTCACGAAAAGCTGAGTCCAATGGAACGGACCATTGATGAAAGCAGGTTCGTGGAACGAAACAAAACCTTCGATGAAACTGACACTTCTCCAGGAGGAATTGGCTAACGACCAAACCTCAACTTCCGTAGGTCCACTCAAATGACTTATAGTTCTCAAAACTTTGTAGTCATTGTCACACGAGTCATGGGCAAAGGCATAACTTGCTACACGTTTAGTCGAATCCAGCCTGGCTAGGCTAACGCTAGGCCTCGCAAAACCACAAACTTTCCAACACTAGGGTTCCAAATTACGATTGCTTTGCAGTCAAAATAGTTAGCATTTGAAACAAGGGATACGAGGCCGTTACAAGTCCCGATCATGTCGAAAAACCTAGCTTGAATAGTAAAATTTTCACAGACGATAGGTTCTTTATCGTAAGCAAAACGATTAACAAGCTTGGCATACTCACCGAAATCCGAGTATCCCGATGCAAAGAGTAGATCCTACTGGTGTTCTTTCTCTCGGCTAAAGCCATCAATAGGAGGGGAAAGTCGGGTAGGTTTGTTTGGATTGTCCGGCTGAAGATCGTGCGAATGAAGGTAGGGTTTCTGACTAGAGGCCGCCATGAGTTGCACACCAAGCTGCATATGTTTAGAGATTTGACGGGCAAACCAAGAAATATTTGATATGTTATTTCTTCGGGGAATTTGTCTGACAATATATAGGTTCGTTTTCTCATGACTTTGCTCTTATTTGAAGAATTAGGAATAATAGAGGGGGTGGTCGGTTTATTAACTTATGAGAAAGAAGAGTCGGTGCATTCCGGAGCTCTTTCTCTGATTATACTATTGGAAGTAGAGAGATTGGATCAAATTATTACTTTTTGTAGAAAGGGACAACCATTGGAGAAAGAAAAGAGCAGGAAAAAAAATGAAAAACCCGAGCGAGTGAATTCTTGGTGAGAATAAAACCTAAAACATTTCACTTAGTGGGAACAAAAACATATCTAGGAGTGTCAAGGTAGAGAAACCAACATGAGACAACCTGCATGGATCACGATCAAAACACAATCAACACAATAATCTCAACGAAAGGAAATCTATTGGCATTAGAAATATTAACGGGAATACATTGTATTTACATGAGGATTCTTCTTAATTTCATCTTCATTAAGTAACGAGTATAGACAAGGGTTCCGAGCATGAGGCCTAACCATCCCAGAACACTTGCAGTTCCCAAAAAGGATGCTTCCAAGCTCTCAAGTACTGCCTGATAATAAAACATCACGGTTGAGAGAGATGCTTTACCAGTAACTGGTTTCTTTTGCTTTCCCTTGTTGCTCTTCTTTCTCCTTGACATGCTGGTATTGGATTTCTTCTCTGAGAAACTATCATCGTCGAGAAAACTACTATTCCCATTCGCTCCATGGGAGCTTCGTGAATCAGAAGATTACTATCTACAGATATCTCCTCGACCAAAAAGAACATCTAAGTTTTATAATACGTTGAGCTCTATGGTTAATTGGTATTTTTCTTCGTTTAGTGGTAAAAAGATGCTTCAAATTTGAACCCCTTCGCTTCATTTATCTATCCTACAAAAAGAAAAATAAGTTTGTCAAATTTGATTATTTTAAAATTCTACAACGTTCAAGTGTTGGACTAATCAATTACCAAAATATAATGGGTGAAAAATGGGTCTATAAGTGCTATGCAAGTTTGTAATTGATCAAGTTGGCAATCAATTTAGTTTTCAATACTTAGACCATCTTCAATCCTTAGGGATAAAGTTTAAAATTTTAAGCCAGAAAATTTTAACCCATAACCTAAAAATTGTTTTTTTTCTCCAACCCTTAGACTATCTCCAACCCTTGGGGATAAAGTTCAAAAATTTAACCCATAAAACTACTTTTCTCCTCTGACCCTTATGACTTAAAATTTTACTCTGAAATTATTAAATAATGATTTTAGCCTAATTTATTTTTCAGTAATTTTGTTGAAAATAAAATGTATGTAGATTATCCTAATTTATTTTTATGAACATTTTTATCTAAAAATATTTAAATTCCGATAAGTAATTAAAAATCATACAAATACATAGGTATTTATAAAGTTTTAAGTTAATTTTGATTTAAATTATTTTAGACATTAGATTTAACTTTGGGCCATCAAATCCTTTTTTTTTTCTTTTCCAATTAGATTTGATCATATTCGTTAGATTATAAGTAACAAACAAAAAAAGGTTTGAAATATGGTAGTTTGGTAGGTCCAGAATAATTTAAGCCAGGCTTAAATCTTGGGGAGAATTTAGCCCACATATATATTTTCTCCTCGAGACTTATTTTAGCCCAATGGTTGAAGATGGTTTTTTTTTTTTTTTTTGTGGGGGGGGGGGGGGGGGGGGGGTTTAAGCTTATATTTTAAGTTTTATCCCATGGGTAGGAGATGATCTTTATGGCTGAAAATTTTAGCCTGAAATTATTAAATAATGATTTTAGCCCCTCTTTTTTTTTTTTTTTTTTTTGGTTTGGTAACTCTTTTTAAAAATAAAATTTATGTAGATTATTCTAATTAATTTTTATGAACATTTTAATTTAAAAATATTTAAATTCCGATAAGTAATTAAAAAGCATACAAATACATAGGTATTTATAAAGTTTTAAGTTAAATTTGATTTAAATAGTTTTCTTAAATTATTTTAGATGTTAGATTTAATTTTGGGCCATCAAATCTTTTTTTTTAACCCTTAGATGTGATCTCATTTGATCATAGCAGTTAGATTATAAGTAAAAAAACAAAATAAGGTTTGAAATATGACAATTTCGTGGGTCCAGAATAATTTAAGCCAGGCTTAAATCCTAACGGGAATCTAGCCCAGAAAAATATTTTCTCCCCAGAGCTTGTTTTAGCCCAATGACTAGAGACGGTTTTGGGGGTTTTAAAGCTTATATTTTAAGCTTTATCCCATGGGCTGGAGATGGTCTTAGGGCTTCAAAAAGGATATTGGCTAAAGAGAGATGCATCAAAGTGCTGTTGAGATTATGAATCCCTCGTTAGCAAAATAAATGGATTTTACATGTGTTTTTAAGTAATTGAGCTACTCCCTATATTGTCAATTGATTTAATATTGGAACCTCAATTTTCTTTATGATATTAGAGCAAGTTGTCCTATGTGCAAATATAACATCCCACATCGTCCAATGGAGTGATCCTTAAATTTATATTCTCATCCCTACCTAGCACGAGGCCTTTTGGGACCTCACTGGCTTCGGGTTCCGTAGGAACTCCGAAGTTAAGCGAGAAGGGGGCTAGAGCAATCCCATGATGGGTGACCCACTGGGAAGTTGCTTGTGAATTCCCAAAAACAAAACCGTGAGGGAATGGTAAGCCCAAAGCAGACAATATCGTGCTACGGTGGTGGAGCGGGCTCGGGAAGCACATCGTCCAGGGGAGTGATCCTTAAATGTATATTCCCATCCTTACCTAGCACGAGGCCTTTTGGGAGCTCACTGGCTACTTCCCAGTGGGTCACCCATGGGATTGCTCTAGCCCCCTTCTCGCTTAACTTCGGAGTTCCTACGGAACTCGAAGCCAGTGAGCTCCCAAAAGGTCTCGTGCTAGGTAGGGATGAGAATATACATTTAAGGATCACTCCCCTGGACGATGTGGGATGTTACACAAAGCTCAACAGTCACACGTGCTCCATTGGGTCTGTGGGCTCCATATTGTGAGACCCAGTGAGGATCTCAATTCGATCGTATTAAGATTATGAACTCCACATCCGGGAAAGAAGAGACCTCATTGCATGTGCTTATAAGTAGTTAGACTACTCTTCATATTGTCAAATGGTGTGAAACCTCACTTTCTTCAAGTGTTTTTACAACCTAGGAAACTTTTGTTGTTATAGAGTTTTCTATTTACACACCACAAAACATCTAAGTTCACCCATTATTTTTTGTGTCTTTTGAAATCCAATTTTTACCCATGTTAAAAAATGGTGGTGATATCTGCACACTCATTTTTACCTTCCACTCATCACTTTCCACCTTCGATCATCAAATCACTCATTTGAAAATGATCAAATAACAAAAATTAACATGATGTGTGGAAAATAAAAAGAAATGTATGGATAATACTATCCTTAAAAAATTAAGAACCAACACAAAAAGTTAAGAAACCCACAACCTTGTCATCATATCCAACCATCAGCTGTCCTCCTAATCCTCTCTCCTTTCCTCCCCTCCTCTCACACTTTCCTTTTTGTCTTTACCTCTCTATAAAAAAATCAATACAAAATGTTGACGTAGCGTAATCGTAACAGTTTAAATAGGAGGGGAGGGAATGAGAGAAAGATTACAAGGGAAGATAATCAAACTCCCCCTACAAAGTACAACCAGTGCCGGCTTGGGGGAGGGGGGAGCAACTTGTGAAATTGCACAGGGCCCCCAACTTTTGGCTGATATATAACTTTGTGATTTGATACTTTATTTCTTGTTTGGACTGAGAGACAAAAGAGATTAAGGAGATAAAAGAGATTAAGGAAAGCATATGTGGATTTTTTATTTCACATTTCTAATATCATTTGTTGCTGAAGATTTGTATTTGGATAGTGAACAATTATGATATTAATACATGGTAATTTTTTTTATTATTTTGGTACATTTTGATGAGTTTATGTAATAAGATACGAAACCAAAAGAGCCCGTTTATAATTTCTACATAAGGTCCTCAAAATTTCATAAACGACCCTGCCTACAAGTCTCGCTGCTTCTAGCCTTATCCCAGTCTATCTCACCCTCCTTCCGTGAACTTTAATTGAAATTAGAATTGAGTGTTACTTAATTTTTTTCCTCTCTCACTACATCCTTGATTTGGTTTACAGTTTTTTGTTGATGCGGTGCGATGGTTAAAAATTTTGTCCAACATCAACTTTTATATTACTAATTGAGTGAAAATGAGACATCAAACAGCTCCTCAATGGTAATAATGCCCTACTTTTAATGTTTTAGATAAAGTGAGGAGGCCAGCAATCGGACTGGTGGACGAATCCGGCATGGTGGCAACTGGCAAGGGAGGAGGACTGCTAGGTGCTAGGGTTTTCAATTTTTTGAGTAGGAGGTAAAATTGGGTTTTGCACACTTGTTGGGTGAACATGTGTGATGGGGTCGTGACTATTGACTAGAAAAACTGTTTTTTAGCCATTCGCATCAAGATGATTTGTTACCCACCAATTAAAGGCGGTGTCTGTTCTATTAATTCAAGAGCTTGGAGCGTGCTTAATTTGACCTACACGTGAGATGACAATAAACCATTTACACATTCAACTCATATCACTGGTTTGGGGCATGCTTAATTTGGACATCACATGAAATGATAATATATCACTCACTCATTCGATTTATATTAATTTAATGTTTTACTTAATTACAAACTCACATTAAGCGAATAATATGTACGTCTACGCTTTACATAAAAGTTCTCATTTTCATGAATGTTTGCGCTTTTCGAAAAGCAGGATCAAACATGGACCCAAAAAAAAAGTTATGATAAAGAGACAAATTATTTAGGTTAAATTTTATAAATTATAAAATGTGATTGTTGATGATTAGAAATAACACGATGATTTCAAATTGATTGCAAATGTAGCTTTTAGTCAGTTAAAAGGCCACAAAATCACACTGCAATTCTTCAATATTTCCGGACTTAGTTTTATAAAACCAGAAATATTGAATTGATAATGGATAGAAAAATGTCCCTTTATATTTCATATGACAGTGCTACATATCTAATATTATGGAAAATAAATTAATAAATGAATCCATACACAATAAATTGACAAAGTTAACCAAAAGTCCATAAACATCTCCACCCTGTAGTCCGATTCTCTACATGACCAAAACAGCAGCGAAAATCCCAACGGCCACAGACCCGGCGGCGGAGAACCTATTCAACACGGCACCGTTAGCAGGAAGGGGACCCTCGGAGGAAGAAGTAGGCGGAGACGACGATGGGGGAGAAGGTGGAGTGCTCAATGGTGAAGTGCCCGATGGAGAAGGAGCGGCGGCAGTAGGTGGAGTGCTCAAAGGAGAAGGAGCGGCGGCAGTAGGTGGAGTGCTCGACGGAGAAGGGGCGGCAGGAGCTTGTTTGGGAGAAAGCGTAGGAGACTTGGCTGGCGACGATGCAGGGGATTGCGCCCCGGTCGAAGCCAGCAACAGAGCAGCCATAAGCACCAAAACGACGCCGCTGAATCGAGCCATTTGTAGAGAGAGAAAGAGAGAAACTCAAACTGAGATTTAGAGAGAGAGAGAGAGAGAGAGAGAGAGAGAGAGAGAGAGAGAGAGAGAGGAGTCTAGTGAGGGTTTGAGAGGCGAATTGCAGATGGGTTTAAGGAGAGTAGATCGGGGTTTATATAGAGGGAGGGGGAGGAGACGCGTGGCGTGTAGAATGCCGTTGGACGGTTGCGATTTTCTCTCTGTGATGATTGAAGGTCGGTGAAGAGAACGTGTTACCAACTCAGGGCCGAAACACGCTTTGTTTATTGGACTGGGCTGGTTCTTTTATGGCCGTTGGATGTATGCTTTACAGCCTCTAACGGTTAACTATCCGACGGTGCAGATGGTAGGTTATCTGGCAGATTCGCTTCTTTCTTTTCTTTTTATTTTAGTTGGACTTTTCTTTTCTTTTGAAAATCTTTCTTTCTTTTATTTTAGTTGGACTTTTCTTTTTATTTTAGTTGGACTTTTCTTTTCTTTTGGAAATCTTTCTTTCTTTCAATCTTGGTGCCAGATTGGAAAATTTGAAGCTAAGGTTGGGCATGTCAGCTAGGTTTTTATCGAAGTCTTTTTATGCACATTATCTTTTCACTTTTGTACGTTTTATTCTCAATTAATGAATATCGTACTTTTTTTTATAAAAATAAAAGATAAATAAATCGAACAGTTTAACCATTTTTTTAACGAACAATATAGCATTAGTAGGTTAAATTGTTCATTTCTAGAAAGGAACAGAATTTGTGGGGGTTGAATTTGCACCAAAATGATAAACGTGATTGTTTTCCGTCACTGTGATAAAGTGTCATCGGCACTACTAAACAATTTTTTACTTGTTTGATTTTTATAATATTAAAATAGACAGTTTTGATAATTAAGTAGACAAATCATTTTTAGGGCAAGCATGAAATTTATTCCAAGTGAGATTTTGAAAAGAAGGAAAGAAAGTAGAAAGTGTCTTGTGGAATTGACTGATTCTCTTGTAAGAAGGGGCATGGAGTCCTTGAGTCAGTCCACTTTTAACCCTTCAAAGAGGGCATGGAAGCCTAGATAGGTTATAGCCCGTTCAACTTCCATTCAATTGTTAGGTTTTGACTCGATGTATTTGTCTTGCTGTGGGAAATAATGCCTCACCAGACACTGCATATATGATCCAGCTTCCGGCAATTGCAATGGCTTCTTTATTATTTTTTATATTAAAAAAATGATTTCTTAGATACAACAAGGACAAATCTTTTATATATATTTCAAGACTTACTTAGATCATAACACAGATATCTATTTAATAAAATATGATAGAAACCATAAAAATGTAGATTGATACAATAAAAATCTCTCTTTGGAAAATTTGAAGCTAAAGTAGGGCATGTTAGATAGGATTAGAATTATTTTGTACATGAAGAAATAGACCGAATGGTTAAACCATTTTTTTAAGGAACAATAGCTTTAAAGTTAACTTGTTATTTGTTAGGAGGGAGCGGGATTGATGGAAATCGAACCTGCACTAAAATGCACAAACATGATTACTTTTAGTCGCTGCGATAAAGTATCATCAGCATGATTAAACCATTTTCTACTTGGTTGATTGTTATAATGTTAAAATAAACGATTTTGATAATCAAGTAGACATATCATTTTTAGGGCAAGCATGAAACATAGTCCAAGTGAGATTTTGTTAAAGAAAGAAAGAAGAAAATGTCAAGTGGAATTGACTGATTCTCTTGTAAGAAAGGGAATGGAGTGCTTGAGTCAATCCACTTTTAACCCTTCAAAGAGGGCATAGAAGACTAGATAGGTTATATAGCCCGTTCAACTTCCATTAGGTTTTGACTCGATATATTTGTCTTGCTATGAGAAGAATGCCTTACCGGACATTGCACATATGATCTAGCTCCCGGTCGAGGTACCCGTTTTATGATAACTCTCAACAGTTTCTGCTCCATTTTTGTGCCTTTAGTCAGCTTTAATATTTTTGACAATTGCAGTGGCTTCTTTTATCTCCTTATGTTTAAAAAAAAAAAAAAAAAACAAGATGTTTCAGATACAACAAGGACAAATCATATATATATATCAAGACTTACTTGGATCATAGCACAAATATCTATTTAGTTTAATATATATATATATATATATATATATATATATATATATTAACTTGGTTCACTCATGTTAACTAATAATCGAGGCATACAATTCCGGCATCAAGGTATTTCCGCATCGACATATTCGGGTCATCTTGGTGTAGGACCCATTCCTTATTCCTTCTATGTTATATTGTCTCTTTTAGTGTTCTAGTTAGTTGTGTACTTTGAACACGTTCCTAATTTGCATATTAATTATATTTAAATTCTTTTATCTTATTCATATTTTAGTTCTCATGTTTTCAATAAATGATTTTTGCCACCCTCGAGTATCGGCTAGCATCCAACCATCCTGATGTCCGTGGGACATCAGGATCGAGGTGTGTCAATAATAGCTTCCAAGTTATTTTGTACTTGAATTTGGTGTAGAGCAACACATATAACATTTATATGCACTGAGGGGACTAAAGTCATTATGTCACTTCTAACTAGGTATATATATTTCTTGCTTAAAAATGAAATTTGTTCATGTCACCATTGTTTGTAACGATTTCATGTATGCCACTTATGTTGTATGAAAATTTTAGTTGAGGAGTTGGGAAACAATATTAGGAACATCAAAAGAATTAAAAGGAAAGACAAAAGAAAAAGTTGCTACGGTCTCATGTTGCTTTACTGACAAATTTGATTGGATTCAGCAATGGATGCTTATACTTTCGTTGTAATGTGAATTATGTCAAAACATAGGTACTCTACCTTTGAGTTATTGTTTTCAAAAGTATTTTTTATCGTTTGAAAACGTTTTCAACCATCTCAAAAGCATTGTCGTGTCTGAATTCCAATAACAGAGGTTCTTGGATGAATGCAAGGCTAATTTGGTGACGACACATATTGAAATAATAATCGAAAAATAATGTCTCTTTATATTCTCATATAACACTGCTACAAATTTAAATTAATAAAAGAATTTAATACAACAATAAATGGAAATTCAAAAGTCCATAAACACCCCAACTCTACATAACCAATACAGCAACGAAGATCCCAGCGGCCACAGACGCGGAGGCAGAAAGCCTGTTCAAAACAGCACCGTTAGCAGGAGCGGGAGCCTCGGAGGGAGATCTAGAAACTGAAGATGGAGAAGTAGTCGGAGAGGACGATTGGGGATAAGGTGGAGAGTCGGCGACGGGAGATGTCGAAGGAGAAGCGGATGGTGAAGTGCTCGATGGAGAAGGAGCGGCGGCAGTAGGTGGAGTGCTCGAAGGAGAAGGGGCGGTGGGAGATTTTTTGGGAGAAAGTGCAGGAGACTTGGCTGGTGACGATGCAGGGGATTGCGCCCAGGTCGAGGCCAGCAAGAGAGAAACCATTAGCACCAAAACGACGCAGCTGAATCGAGCCATTTGAAGAGAGAGAGAATGAGAGAGCTCAAACAAAGATTTTAGAGAGAGAGGAAGAGAGGAATTAAGTGAGGGATTGAGAGGCGACTGAATGAATGATGCGTTTCAGGAGAAGGGTGGGGAGTTTATATAGGGGGGGCGGAGGACACGTGGCTTTAGAGTACCGTTGGACGGTGAGATTTTCTGGCTGTGAAAGTTGGATGGTGGGGTTGGGAAACGTGTTACCAAACTCAGAGCAGAAACGCGGTTTGTTTTATCGGGCTGGAATTTTGACCGTTGGATGGGTACTTTAGGTTATAACGGGTAGTTTTCCTACGGTGGAGATTGTAGGTTATCTGGCAGGTTCGCTTTGTTCTTTTCTGGCTGTACACATTGCAATTTCAATTTTAAAAGCAAACGCGGCGCCTCTTCCAATTTAAGGGGTGACTTTTAAATTCATCTGTCCTTAATATACGGAAGACTAATATAAACAAAATTTAAAAATTTTGTGTTTTAACGATAAGGACAAAATAAAGGGTAAAATGAATAGTACCAGGATTGATTTTTTTGTGTAAAAATGTAGTTTTTCGTTAAAATGAACAGTATCAGAAGCTTTTCGTGAAAATTCCCTTTAATATATGTTTTTATAGAGCTAATAAAAATTACTGTGTATTGAATAATTTCTAAAAAATTTATATAAGTCTTGTAGTCTTCAATTATGACTTTCTACAAGTCTAAAAACTTCAGTTGTATTCAAAAGTTCGTTAATTTAAAAAGATTTTAAAAAGTCATAAACTTTCATAGATGCTGAAGATTTTTATGTTATATGTTCATCATAACAAATCCAACCTCTTTTCTTAAGAATTTGATGGACTTTCAAAGACTTTTATACTCTACCATCCACAATGATGCAACGAAGATCACTCTTTCCACTTCCGCCACACCACCACACCACCACCTAACCATGACCATCCTCGTCACCCTATTGCCGACATTGCCTCTATCGTTGCCACCATCATCATTGTTGTTGTCACCATCACCACTATCATATCACTTCTTCTACCATCATTTTGTCACCATCATCACTATTGTTGCCACCACCACCACTATCATATCACTTCTTCTACCATCATTTTGTCATACTTATCATTCCAATCTTTTTGCCGCCATTGACACGCCTATCATGATCCCACCTATAGTAGGACCATGTTACCTTGCATGCCACCACCACTACCTCTACTACCACCCCTTATCACTGTCATCATCACCATAAACCTTCTACGGCCACCTTACTGCCATCACAAACCTTCTACGCCCACTTTACTGCCATCACACCCACCCATTACCATTACTAACACTGCCATCATCATGATCGCCACCTTTACTCCCGTCTTACCTTGCCCATCACCACCACCCAAACACCACATTCGAAACACACAATTTACAATAATTCAAAATTAAAAATAATAATGTTCATGAGTTAAGAATTCTTTCACATGTGTAACAATTTTTGTTATAGCAGAAAAAGTAAAATTACATACGGGTAGCCTTGCCTACTCCTAATTGGTCTGAGTAAAAAAAAAAAAGAAGGTATAATTATTACAAAGTCAGTTAAATTCCTTTTAAACTCTATCGTTGTTTTTTTTTTTTTTTTTGGGTCAAAATCTATCGTTAAACTCCATAAAATTTGTAGAAATCTATCATTAAAAAGTTTGTAAATTTCATGGATTTTTTATTAGTCAACAAAAATTTATGAAATCTACAAAAGTCTATCACATAAAAAAATATTAATAAAAAAAAAAAAAAAAAAAAAAACACTTGCAAAATCTATATAAATCTTAATACAATACACACCCGAAGTGCAGAATTGAAAAATTGGAAGATAGCTCATTTGTCGTCTACAAATATTACTTTTAATTTATATATTAAGAAATAAATTCGATTCTTTTAGTTATAGGATTTAGTTGGATCCATTCATCAATGAATTTGATTTAATGATTCATTCAAATATTTTTGTACTGCATTTAATAACGTATTATGTGATGCACTCAATCAACATCTAATTTAATGAAACAAAATTATTTATTACGTGATGATAACACATCAGTTGTCATATCATGTGATATAAAAATGTTAATGCCAGAGTGGGGAAGAAAAATTTAAAATTTTGGTTGTACAGGACAAAATCACCCAGATTTGATCCATCAAGGTCGAGTAGCCCGGCCCTCATGGGCGGGTTTGGGCCTAATGATTGAAGGTTTGGCCCAAACAAAGACATTTAAACGAATAAATGTGTAGGGCTTAAGCCAAGACAGTCCAAAATGCCAATGAATGCAACGGTGAGGTATAATTAGGGGCAAAAATTGCATTTTTTATATGTACTTTTTGTATTCCGGTCTAAATCTCCAGAAAATTGCTTCTGGGTGATGACTTGATGAACACGAAATCTGTTACAATCGATCGGAGTTCCTACGAGAGTACCACGACGCGTCGGATGCTTAGAGTACCACGACGCATCGGATGCTTAGCTCGGATAGGTGAAACCTGCTTTCCAACAGCTAAGCGCATTTCCAAGCTACCAATCAAGGATTGGGATTTTATACTAACAAGAACGATGTTTAGCAGAAACTACAAGCCTTGTAATAAACACATTCTACGACGACTACATAATCTCTTTTCCCCTTCCTTTCAGTTGAAGCAAAGTTCGTACTGCAACCGCGGAATAAAGATGTACGTCGATCTAGAGTTCTCAAATGCAGTATGCTGGTACGCTTGCTGGTCGATAGACGAAAGTTCTAACGGTGTGAGAATAGCCAGATGGGTGATTATAAGTGAACTTTACGCCTGAGCTACCACCCCCAAGATGGGTGCAGTGCTCATGGAAGCTGCTGATAGGTCGTGCCAGGCATGCATCCCACCTGTCACTCTCGGGCATCGTCTCCGCCACTGTATATACCCCCTTATCATTCGTGAATGCCTGGTAATTTAGAACTTCACCTGATTTCGTAATGCATAGTACAGCTACCTCAGCACCTGCATTATAATGAATCAAAGCTCAAAACCATTAATTTCTCCCTTCTACATTGTAAATGCACCCTAGATAGCGGTTAAAAGCTTAAACACCCACTATACCATTTTAACTTTCATTACCAGCTTCAAATGATCAAAGTCACCAGAAGATCGCATGGATGTGGACTTATCATAGTATCATGTATCAGGTGGACACAAAATCTAATAGACGTAATCACCAATGAAGAGGTTTTAGAAAAGCACATAGGGACAAATAAACTACATTTTGTTTTCATGGTTTATATATTATAAGTTTCTAAAATCCTAAACCGTATCAAAGTCATGAAAAACAAATACCAACTTGTACATTGTGTTAGTGAGGATGTCCTAATGCTTTACAGGGTCGAACTTGATCCAACTAGATCAACCTCCAGATCAAGTGTAAAATGTATGCATGAACATGATGAAATCGTAGTTATGGAAAAGAGAAACACAATTTTGTTTTCCTATGTAGCAAATGTTAAATGCAAGTTTTTATTTCTAGGCATTTTTATGCATTTAATGTACATGATCACCACTTCTTGATTATCACACGGCATTCTTGACGAAGTACAAACGCATAGAAATCAAATTGTTCAAGTATAAGAATGGTACAGGAGTGATTCTGGAATGATATAAGACCTACTTTTCATCGTGTGATCCACCTACTTTTCATTCTTTGTATATTAGTAAACGCATGATATGTCAGGAATGAGAATGATATCATCCCTTTCATTCCGATTACTAACAACCAAACATGCCATTAGGCGACGAATTCAAATCGGAATATGAGAAGACTTTGTGCAGTAGTATGACATAAAATCATTGCTCTAGCTGTGTGACCTTTAACATAAGAGGTCAATACCCGGGTTTTGTCAATACAAAACCTATAAGTTAACTTCCAAAGATTTGCTATTGTTCTAAGGACTAGGCGAAAACCAGAAATTCTAATACATCTTCATATCTATGAAGCGAAAAGTATTCCAAACCCGTTAATCATATCGCTCAAACTAAACCATTACAAACAAAAACCAATGCAGAACAATACAATTACACAAACTCAGAGTAGGCAACATAATATAACCAGAGATATCTTCAATTTTTCTCAGTCTCAGAAAAATCATGTCAATACAATCTAATTACGCTCTTAAACATGCTCGCAAACCACATCCGAAAAACATCAATGGAAAAAATGCACAACGTTTATGATCATCACCAACCCATAAAAATTACAGCCCAGTTACTCGAACGGATGAGCGAGAAATGATCAAAAACTAAAAATTAACAAGCCAAAGATAAAAACCCGGCTCAGAATTTTCACAGCTAACAAATAAATAAATGGGTATTGGGTGGGTTGAGCAAAGAGAGACAGAAGATGACCTTCTAGAACATGATCTTCGGGTCCGACGGCTGAGTCGCCACAGACATCGCATACAACTCTGCCGTGGATTTCACCGGTCCAGGCTCCGACGCCGGAAATCAAGACTGTGAAGATAACAAACCCCACCGCCACCGTCAGCTCCTTCTTCGTCTGCGCTTCCATGGCTCTGCTATCTCTGCTCTGTCTGCTCCGTCGGGTTCTAATTCCAAACGCCCACAACTCACTGTTTCTTCGAAATATTAACAGGCAAAGCAAAAGTGTGAGTCTATGGTTACGGGACCTACTGTTCCTTTTGCTTTGTTTAGCCTTTAGTGTCGGTAGCGTGCCAAAGTATACATAAAAGGGAAGCAATCCTCTCCGGATCCATCCATCCGGAGCTCAAAGATCAAATAAATCTGGTTTTAAAATTTGATCCGGGTTAAAGATGGAAAACTCTTGAAAGCTATAATAATTTTTTACCGTAATATCAAATTTTAAAGGTCAAGATTATTTGATTCTTGGGCTCTAATGTAGATCTAGAGAGGATTTGCTCCCACATAAAATATATCAAGATGATTTTTTTACCACTGTCATTACTCATTATATCAATTATTATTCATTTTTTGTACCCCCTTTGTTTAGCGTTTAGTCTTATTAGATGTTGGGTCCCACATATGTTTCAGAAGATGACCTATAAGTTTCAGCGAAAAGAGAGTTCACAGGTCAAATTGAAACAAATTTGAGTTTTAAGAAGTAAAATGATGACTTTTAAGTTACAAGAGGCAAAGTAAGATCAAAATAAAGTTATAGAGAGCGTAACTAAAAATAAGCATAGAATATATAATAGTTCTACAATATTTATAGTCATTGAATGCTACATATTATTGAAGCTACATCTCAATTTCGTACTAAAAAAAAAATCACATTTTCATTTTATTTTTTTTAAGAAGGAGGGGCGGACTTACTCTTACAATGAACTAGCAATAATATGGTTTCAATTCGCCTTTGGCGAGAATCAAATCTAAAATCTCATACTTTTACAAATGAAAATGAATACTACCAAATTGTAGTACTAAATGACAATTTCACATGTATTAGTTAGCTTGTAACACAATTTATTTTAACGTGGAATTTGAAAAAATTAAATAACAAACATGAACAAAGGAAAAAGAGTGTGATTACCCTAAATATCCTCATTCCTATCGAAAAGGAAAAATCATCGTACAATATTTAATAATAATAGTTTCATTATGTTTAGAGAAATTTTAGTTGAACCTCTTTCTCCATCCAATTTTAATTTCTATATATATATATATATATATATATATATAATATTTATTTATTTATATATTTATTTATCTTTACACCCATTCCTTACCAATTTTCTTGGTGAACTTGGACTGCACGAGCTTCTTGATCACCTCACTTCCAGGGTTTGCTATTAAAAGCTGACAGATCAAACAAAAATATGAACTATATCAAACAGAACTAGTCTACCATAATATCATACCTTGAGACCCTTTCTATCTACATTTTTCTGGACCTCTTCAAGCATGGTGATCCCGCTAGAATCGATGCTTCCAACAACTGTAATTTGATTTTAATTTTAGCATTAGACTCGTAGTAAAGCTTAATGGCAGATATCGTAAAAGTTTAATTTGTGACCATTGCAGTTTGATCACTTACTGCCAATATCTATTATAACGTAGTGTAAGCTTGTTTCTCCCATTTTATCTTGTCTTCCTCCTCATGTACCACTTTGAGATCCTGTGAACCAGATTTTGAGTATAGATTAAATCTCTATCTCGTTGACTACGTTGTTTTCATATATCGATATCTAACTTGTATTTATTACCTTTCCCTTAAATAGTTTACATTAGCCAAAGTAGATATTGGTGCATCAATTTGAAGAATAAGAACTCGTGGAATATTATTCACAACGTATGAGCTTCTACAAATCGACGGTGGGGTCTCATCACCGGACAAAGAGGATACTTGACATCTCCTTTCCTCACCACGGCATTCAAGGTCATGGCTCCTCGGTTTGTTGTTTATCCAAGACGTTTGGCTTCTATTGGAATTATTCTTTTTGTCAAGTTTGAAGATTAAGCTGTACTTCCTCAAGATGAAATAGATATTGTGCTTTATATGCTTGGAAAGTTTCGGATGTTTAGTTTATGAAGACTTTTATGGTTCGTGATTTTCGATTTTTTAAAAGATGTTATTGCTATTTTTAGTGCAGACAACACATAATGATGATTTTTGCGAATAAATGGTTCAGATAAATGTTGATTAATTGCGTGATGAAAGTAAGATAAACATTGTGTGATAGTAGAATTTGATTATTTGGGATGCGGGTTTATTGATAAATTTTGGTTTTATTGTTAATTTCATCTCGTATTTGGTGGTAATTATGCAAAAGGGTAAACTAAAAAAACAATTCACAATTAAAATTTAAGTTAGGTGTAGGAAGAGGTTATATGGGTAAATAAAATTTCCCTTATGTTTATTACTATTTAAAGATTATTATTATTTAAATCATTTAATGGAGATAGTTTAATCAGCATAACGTATCATAATGTATTAGATATCCACATTTATATTGACAAATAGCATCCTTAGAATAAGTCATCATTTTAATTGCCAGTGCATCCTCCTCTACCACTGCCAGTGCGTATGCGAGGCTTTGGAAGGCTAACATTCCTCCCTAAGTTAAAGAATTTCACCTAGAGGGTGTGCCATGATATTCTTCCAAACAAAGTCAATCTCCACAAGAAAGGTGTGGGAGTGGAGGTGGCGTGTGGGGTGTGCCAAGGGGAGGAGGAAACTGCAGCTCATGTGCTTCTTACATGTCCGTTCGCCAGAGCGGTGTGGTTTAGTTCCCTGTTCGGTCTTCGGTTGTTTGGGAGTATTCGAATACCGCTTAAGTCATCATTTTCTTAAAATTATATGAATGTCTTCAAATCAAATTAATTTTTTCGAAAAATAAATTTATATGAAAATAAATGATTCCATTTATAATATTTATACAATGAAATGACACATTAGTAGGAAATGAGAACTTTCCTCCTTATCCTCTTCAACAAAAGAACTTTCTTCCTTATTTGAAATGTCATGGTAAATCAATTATTATTTAAGAGATCGATCCATCAAATATTTCCATTTGAGGGACAATTTCTACGGACCACACTCTTCATTGTTTTTTTTTTTAATGATTATTTTTGGGCAAAAATTGTATTTTAATGATTCGAATCATCTATTTGTAGCACTTGTTGATTTATAAAGTTTGACCGATCAAAATAGGAATTTCCAGTTATTTTCAATTATTTGATATTTTTCTATGACATTTGTATTTTCAATAGCATTAGTTATTTTCAAATTGAGTAGGGCCTATTTGGAATGACATTTATAAGAATTACTTTCGTTCATAAGCGCTTTTAACCGAAGTGCTTAAGGTCAACTTCTAATAGAAAACCAAACCCATAAGCAGTCCAAATTGGCCAAATTTATGTTTTTTCATACCAAAATAAAACAAAACCCAACATTCGCGTTTCTCCGGTCGATATCTTCCTCTATGGGAATGAAACAAGTTAGAATTTGAGCATCCAATCCAAAAGAAAACCGGATAACCATATTTCTCCTCTAAATAATCTTTTTGGGAAGGACAGTTCTACATATTTCTGCCAAATGATCTATTTGAGTTGGGGCTTTTTGGAGCCAAGTATTTATGCTCAGAAACGCTTTCGGTAAAAATGCTTTTACTAGAAGCATGTTGAAATTTTGATTCAAAATGCAAACCGAGAAGCAGCCCCAAACACATTCCCAAACAAATTATGAAACAGGTTAGGACGCTAGCCTTGGGTGCCGCTTGGTTGAGAGGCCAGAGATCTCTCAAGCCTTTGATCCAAGGTTTCTGTATCGACCAAAAAAGCAATTAACTTCTTTGATAGACAAACCACATTGTTAACTTGTTCACTGAGATCAAAAGGGTAATGAACAGAGCGACTCAGTTAGGAACATAATGACTTTCGGTTATCGGATAACAAAAGTTAAACGGAACTGAATTGTATTGCATCAAGATCAATGGACTCAGGAATTTTGTTCTTCATGGTCAGAAGTTTTGGTTTTATCAAGATCAATGGACAATTAATAGAGCAATTAAAAAAAAAACAATCAACTTCTTTGCTAGGCGAACCACATTACTTAAGATCCTAATTAGCAAACCTATTGGCAAATGTAGGCTTTGATCTAAAGGTTAAGTATTTTCCAGAACATATTAGCTGCAATATATCAGCAATGCAAAGTTTCTGATACTTCCAAGTTCTATTCTGTTCCTGAAATTTCCCTGCACACGAAAAACAGATAGACGAAAAACTTTATCTCACGATCTCAAGAGGTCGAAACAATGTTGCACAACAGAAACAAAATGCAAAGTGTTTTACGAAAAGGAATAGGAGGTAAATACCAATAAGAAGAACAAAAGCGGTAATTTCATACTCAGATAACTTGCATTTGTAATGAACAGAGCAACTCAATTCAGATTTCTACATAATAGTGCTAGAAAGAAGAAAAATCTTTTTAAATGGACTTGTAAATAAAACGAATATTGCAAGTCTGTTAGCTTGTGATCAGTGATTCAAATTCTTAAGAGTGTTCTTTACCACTTAAAAATGGCTGCATTGTTAAAAAAATGAAGGTAATTTATACGTTCGACCTTCTCATTCAGCTAACAAACTAACAGAATCCAGATTCAGACTGCAAGCAAAACAAAAATCAAGTCAAATGTATGAAGAGAAAGAAATGTGTTCATCACTAAGCAAAAGCACAGTAATAAAAGCTAGGTTCTGGACATACCAACTAAAAAAAGTCTTGTTTCAGAAGCTTTTCCGAAAGTTGCCTCAAATGAATCTATTTAATTTTAACTCCCTGACCATACTTTCAAGCGTTGTACATCTAGCTTTAAGCTCCTACACCTGTTTATCATATATAGAGCTATTGCTAGCACATCCATTGCCGACGATGGTCACAATTCCCTCATCCGATGTCATCATATTAACACAACTTTCTTCTGCAACTGGAGAAGCCGAATTATGAGCTTGACCTGATAATTACTCACTGTCACTTCTTTGTCTAATCCCAATTTTTTTTTTTTTTTTATGCTTGTCCCTATATTTCACGAATTCTGATAGACTTTGTTTTTCTTCTTTATCCATCTGTTCTTCAGCTTCCATTCCTTCATGTTTGGGAGGAAAACCAGGAGGAACCGAAGAGTGGTTAGTCTTCAGTAGCAATTTCATACTCTTTGTTTTCTTTTTCTGCGGCACAGCAGCTTCACTTGCATCTTCGAGACCTGACACTGATTGCTTCCACCACTTCATGTACCTTGAGCTAACATCCGCCTTGAAAAGCCTAGATGGAAGATACATTTTTACCTTCTTGGCTTCCTCGATGTAGTTCTTCCATGCAGTATCTGACTTGTGCTTCGGTTGAGTAACAGAACCAGGAAGGTCTTGATCGTATCCAATTTGCATAGCTACCCGACGGGGAAGGTAATGCTCTATAGTACCATTCAGTCCAACTAGCTCACTCACCCTCAAGCATCTAAACAAATGACTGTAGTTCATCATCCGAATCAGGTCCAACCGAAACCCGCTTTTCCTCTTGAGGATAGTATTTAGGCAATGCCAGTTCTCAACGACATCCAATGCATAAGGCCGCCACATGAACTCTTCTCTTGCTGAGTCTAAAACCCTTCTCAAGTTCTTAACTTTTTGACGATTTGATGTATCCCATCTAGCCATTCTTGACTCACCATAATTGAGAGGATTTGGGTTTTCCGGCCTAAGGTCCGAGAATCGTTCCCATGCCCAAACTTGAACTAACTGAAATGGTGACCGAATGATGAGCTCTAAAACAGCATTACTGCTTATTTCCAGTTTGTTTGAATCTACGATTGCCTTTTTCAACACACACAAATCTGTATAAATGCTGGCAAGAACAGCCGGTGCAAGGGCAATTCGAGTCCCCCTAGCCAAATGAATTGCTATGGAGAAAACATCATTATGGATATAATAACGACTACCAACAAAAACATAGCTGCACAACCAAAAGACAAGAAATGCATCATGCTCGATTTCATTCCTACTGTTCATGAACTTCTTCTGCCATAATTGTGTTGTTGCCGCTCCCTTACTGGACATTGCCTCTTCTCTGCTAGTAGTTTCTCATGGATTTCTTTCAGTTGTGATCTCACAAGAGGGCATATAACAGAGTCCCCCAAAATCCAAAACCCACCCCCCTCCCTCCATAGCAACCTGCACCCCAACCTCCCTTCTCCTCCCTCCACAGCAACCTGCACCCCAACCTCCCTTCTCTCATATGCAACTCGTTGTAATCCAACCATGGCAGCCAAGCAGTCATGGCCGATTAAATCAAGTTAAAGACGAATAATCAACTTGATGGTCACTTGTAGTGATTGAGTAAGATTGTGATTGTTATGTAGAAGCAGCAACTTGATGGTCAATCTCTATTTTGAATAAACTAAGCTCAATTTGCTACACAAATAAAAGGCCTAATTGGGTAAATGATCACTGTGGTTATAGACATACAAGTTATAAAGTAGTCAAAAGATAGTTCTCGCTGTAAAAAAATCAGATTAAACCCTTATGGTGAAGTCCTTTAGAAATGAAGCCCAAAACCAAAATTTCTGTTAGTTTCTCCGTTAAGCTTCATCTAACCAGAGCAAGCTTGAATTCCAACAATCCTATATGGTGGGGGTGGCTAGCCCTCAACAGTACCAATTGCTACTCTTTGCTTTCTTTTTCTGCGGCACAGCAGCTACACTTGCATCTTTGAATCCTGAAACTATTTTCTTCCTCCATTTCAAGTACCTTGTGCTAACATCCGCCTCTAAAAGCCTAGATGGAAGATACAACTTTACATTCTTGATTTCCTTGATTTAATTCTTCCAAGCAATATCAGAATTGTGATTACGTCGATGTGGAAGGTACTGCTTAAGACTTGAGTGCCAAGTCCAACTAGCTCAGGGACCCTCATGTTAGTTATTTATACACTGCATGCATAGAACCACATACATACAATGACATGCATACGTAAATATAATAGCCTTACCTGAAGAAGAGCTCGACATTGCTTCAATGAATGACAGAAGGTCTTCTACACTCAGCAGCCAATGATCCAGCTAGAATAGGGTTCGCTCAAAAGGGATGGGGCTGTGAATGCAGGGACCTCCTAATATATAGCCAACCATCCTAGATATCAGGCCTATCAACTGATACCCGGATATTCTATATTGATTAGGGTTTCGATATAGTCCTATTCCGTGATGAACTCTTGTCAAAACATGATAAGGTTACTTGAATATAGTTGCATGTTATTAGGACTCCCAATCTTAGCCAAGCAAGCGCGTAATCTTCTCAACTTGATAACTCAAAGCTGAACTACAAGTTTGTTGAGAACTAGAAGTCATTCTCCTTGACACTCACATCTTACACCTCAAACATCTAACAAATGACAGTAATTCATCATCCAAGTCAGGACAAACCAAAACCAAGTAATCCTTTTGTGGATAATATTTAGGCAAATGCCAGTTATCGACTGCCATTGCATAAGGGCGCCACATGAACAATTCCCCAGCTTAGTCTAAAACTACTCTCAAGTTTTGTACTTTTAGACCATTAACATCTGCCCATCTAGCCAATCTTGACCTAGCATAATTTATAACATTGGACTTTGGCCAAAGTTCAGAGATTTATTCCCATACTGAAACCTGAACTAGTCGGGAAGGGGACTTGAGGATGAGTTCTAAATCAACACCACCTATTTTTAATTTGTCCAAAGCTACAATCTTCCTCTTCAACAAATCCAAATCTCTGTCAATGCTAGCAAGAATAGTGGGAGCAAGGCTGATTCAATGCTAAATGAATTGCAATGGGGAAAACATGCCTATGTATTACATTACCATTATGAAAAACATACCTTGACAACCAGTAAACAAGAAAAGCTTCGTGCTCAAATTCATGCTCGCCCTGATGAACTTCATCAACCACAAGCATGTGTGAGCCTTGTTAGACCCTCCCCTGTAAAATTCCTTTTTCTCTGCTAGCAGTTTCTCTTCTAATTGTTTCAGTTCTTTGGTTTTCAGAGAGCTTAAAACAGTCCCCCAAAACCATGACATCTTCTATTGTGACTGTTGCTTCACCCCACGGAAAGATGAAAGTATTGGTTAAACTTTATAATTTGTTAAACTTTCGTGTTTCGTTATTTTTTATTTTTTTTGCTTTCTAACAATTTTGGAATTAGTTTTTGTATAATCTAACTCTTTATTTAAACACTATTTTATACACATCTGAGATCAGTTCTGCAAATCCTCGCTAGCTAGCTGTTTTTTGGCTTAATCGGAATCAATTCTATGATTGAATAGCAGAAATGCTGCTAGGTATAGTAGTAATTGGAACTTTGAATTGCAGAGTTTCTAGGCTTTTGAAGAAGAAACAACTAAGAACGTGTCTCTATATAACTTTGTATTCATAAAATTATAAGTTTATAATCGTACTAGGCCTTGACTCAGACCATATGGTTATTAGGTTGATGCATGTTACAGTCACCAAATCTGACACGCGAATGGAAAGATGAGTGTTGTGGATGCTATGGATGGTGTGGATGTTATTCTACGGTATGAGAATTTGTTGGGGATAGTTCTAACTCCATTGAACATTTTGTGAGAATTTGTGGGACTTGGGTTAGGGTGGATGTTTTCATGTCCTACTCTGAGGAGCTAATCTTGCATAATCCTCTATTTTAATTAAAAGAGTTATGCAGTATGAGGAATGAGACTTGATGAAGACATCTTTCAAACTCTCTAGGAATTAGCAAACAAAATACATGTTTATGAAGTTTCTCCTTATGTTTAATAAAAGGAAAAAAAAAACACAAGTTTCTAAACGTAGAAATTTTCTAACTGCTAGCTATAATTCCATTTTTTTTAATCTGTAACCCCATCAGCTTGTTGATGGTTAGCATCTCAAATGGTTCGGAAGGGGAAGGCAGGGTTTGAGCAGATAATTTTTGTGAGACAAAAAGCATTGTCAGACGAGAGCCAAGATGCGTATGCACACAAGCCAAGGATAAACTCATCACAAGCACCATTGCCAAGGCTTGGCAATGGTTGGAGGGTCCAACCTTTGATCTAACAAATCTTTAAGAAGCAACTCTGCATTTTCGTTCATTGACGTTGATGATTCTGATAGTTAGGACTCAAGCATATCCCGTTGGTGCCTTCCCATCATAACTTCTAGTGCCACCACTCCAAAGCTGTATACATCATACTTATTCGTGACTCGCATAGTGAATGCAAGCTCTGCACATCAAGGAAAACAAAACAAGCAGCGTCAAAACGTATCTCAATCAATGAAACAATGCCAAACATGTAGAGTACTGAATTGCTACATTACCGGGTGTCATGTAGCCAAATGAACCAGCAATATGCGCCCAATTGGATGAGTCAGTACTCAACAATCTTGCCATCCCAAAATCAGAGATGCGAGGCTCAAAATCATGTTCGAGCAATATATTGTTGATGGTTACATCACGGTGCACGATTGGTGGAGTGCAGTCATAGTGTAAGTAACAAAGTGCATGGGCAAGTCCTTTCACAATTTTGACCCTTGTAGCCCAGCCAAGTTCAGTAACCCTTTCAATCCCATATAAAGCTTTTCCCAGACTGCCTCTCTCTAAGAATTCATAAAGCAAGAATATGCATCCCCTCCTCAAACAGAATCTATACAGCCTTATGATGTTGCAATGCTAGGTATTTGTCAAAGTTCGGATTTCATTTTCAAAACTTCGAAGATTGATTCCTGGAATATCATTAGAGTTTTCCGTGTTAAGTCTCTTAACTGCAATAACTTGACCTGATTCAAGCTCCAATCCTCCTTTGCCAATGCAATACTTCTCGTGAAAGTCGTCTACGACCTTGATAACTTCCCGAAATGTAAATTTCACTTCTTCTTGCATTATCATTGACTCATAATTCTCAAATTTTTTTAGAACTTTTGATAATGGCCTTGGAATTCTTCCGAAACTTTAAAATCAAAATGATGGCAGCAACAACCATTGATAGGCCACAAACAAGTACAAGGACACCAATTAGAACTGTACTGTTATTCTTTCTTAAACTACATTCCGTTAGGCCTTCAACGTGCCCACACAAGCCAGAGTTTCTAGAAAAAGCATTTGCCAATGCTTTTCAGAAAATGCCACCAGTTGGGATTGGACCCTTCAAGTTATTATAAGAAAAGTCATACCGTTCCAAATGAACCATGCTAGAAAGTGTTGATGGGATTTCCCCTAAGAGATGGTTGTGTGAGACATTGAGAACCATCAACATCGTGAGCTTGTCCAAGTTTGAAGGTATTGCTCCCGATAGAGAATTGTTGTTAAGATCCAAGGAGTAACTCGTGTATATGTTAGTGATCACTGCTGGTATTGCACCCGATAAATTGTTGTGGCTTATGTTAAAGCTTGTTAAACAGCAAAATGAGCCACGTCCGCCTGATATTTTGCCTGTCAGATTGTTGTTTGACAAATCTAGTAGTTGGAGGCCTACTCAAACTGCCCAAACTTGTTGGAATCACCCCTGTCAAGTTGTTCTGGCTTAGGTTCAGAACCTCCAGTTGTTTCAACTGCGAAATCTCTGGTGGGATTATCCCTGTGAGATTGTTTTCCTAAAGCCCTAAGTTCTAAAGACTTGTGAGATTGCATATTGTAACAGGAATTAACCCTGATAGTCGGTTAGTTAAAAGATGCAATATTGTCAAGTCTTTCAAACTTTCGATCTCCGAGGGAATCACGGCAGAGAAATAATTATCGCATAGATAAAGGTTTGTCCGTTTTGTCAACAATCCGATTTCAGTTGGAATATTTCCATGGAAGATGTTTCCTTGAAGCTGCAAAGAAACCAATTCAGTCCAATTGGAGATAATGGAAGGCAAAATGTTTAGAGCATCCACAATGTTTAGAACATTAAAAAATGGTTTGATAAGGGAAGGCAAGATGTTTCCTTGAAGATGTTTGTCCGTTTTTTTTCTCTCTCTTCTGCTTGAAAGTTTTGGACTTTTTGGGGGTTTAGGATGAAATATGATTCCAAAATGTTTAGAACATTCAAAAATGCTAAACATTCAAAAATGGTTTGATGAGAACGAGTCCACAATTTCCGTCGATGGAATAAATTAGAGTTTGCATGAGTAACGGAAGTTGGTCTGAAAATATGACGAGGGCTGCTCTATTGTGCAGATCGGAGGTGAATATCCAATCATAATCCTAGCTAGCTAGCTATTTTTTTGCTTAATCAGAATCAATTCTATTATTATTATATTTTTTTTTAGTACAACGATATATTTTACACTAAGGGAAGGGGGAGTTCGGCTAAGCTACAAAATGGGCAACCAAATTTGGTATCGAATTTGCCATCCTGAGATTCAAGCCTAAGACATTTCTCAGTTACTAGTGAAGAAGAATACTACCAGATCGTAGTACTGAGTGACAATTCTGTTATTCAATAGCAGAAAAGCTCCTTAAGTATAGTAATAACTCGAACCTTTTTTTTTTTTTTTTTTTGGTCAAACATGAAATTCATTGATAGAAGAAAATGTTATAGATGTTAAATAAGATAAACATAAAAATAAGCTGCATTTAGGACGAAAAGACAAGGAAGTCCAAAGAAAAAGCACATGATTGCCAAATCAGATCAGTATGTTGATAGAAATTGTCACCATCACAGTCACTGCGCAACTTGCCATTCCAATGCTCAGGTCCGTCACCACCAACAAAAACCAAAGGCCCCAAAACAAAAACACAAATACAAAGCAGCCCCAATGAAATACAACATAAATCCCTAAATTCACAACATCAAAGATCGACAAATAGTACTATAAAATTATCCAAAAACACTCAACAGACCAAAGAAACAACCAAATCCAGCAACCGTGTCCACCACTTGAGGACCATCACCAAAAGAATTCTGATACCAACAAAACAAGTAGACAAAACATAATCAAAACAGCAAAAGGAGGCGGGGAAGAGACCCAAACCACCGAAGTGGTTTTGCACACCTTCATCTGAGTGAGGGACGACTCGCTTTCGAGGTGGGTAGCAAACACAATGGCCAGAAAACTTTTCTCAATTGAAGGTAAGCATCTAGCAGGCAATTGGAGGATATGTGGGTGAAGGGATGGAAAGACAGAGGAGAAGAGATGTATGAAACAGCAAGTGGGGAAATCTGAGATGTTGTAAGGTTTAGGGATTTGAGATATTTTTTGGGCTAATTTGGATTTGGTGCAGCAAAATGAAACAATTGAGAAGAAACAACTGAGAACGTGTTTGTATAACAGTCACCAAATCTGACACGCGAATGGAAAGATGAGTGATTTGGATGGTGTGGATGTTAATCCACGGTATAAGAATTTGTTAGGGACAATTCTCACTCCCTTGAACATTTTGTGAGAATTTGTAGGAACCTTCGCCTTTGGGTGAGGGTCCACGTTTTTATGTCCTACACTGAGGAGCTAACCTCGCATAATCCTTTATTTTAATTAAAAGAGTTATGTGTAGTATGAGGAATGAGGCCTGATTAAAACAACTTTCAAATTTTCTAGGAATTAGCAAAAAAAAATACATGTTTATGAAGTTTCTCTTAAACGTAGAGTTTTCTAACTAGCTAGTATTTTTTTTTTAGAGAACCTTAGCGGTACAAGAAAATTTTATTGTTTTGAAAAAATAAAGTTACACCTAGTCAGAGGGGAAATAAATCTTACCCCTCATAAAGCAAGAAAGCAAATACAGCAAGAGAGGGATATAAACCTTACCTTTCTTGAAAAAGAAAATACAAGAAAAAGAGGGAGGACATAAACCTTGACCCTTTTGAAAAAGAAAATACAAGAAAAAGAGGGAGATGTAGGACAAAACCCCTATAACTAGGTAGCTGTAATATCATTCTTTTTAATATGTAACCCTCTCAGCTTGTTGATGGTTGGCATCCCAAATGGTTCGGAAAGGGTAGGCAGGGTTTGAGTAGATAGTTTTTGTGAGACAAAAAGCATTGTCGGCCGAGACCCAGGATGCGTATGCACACAAGCCAAGGATAAACTCATCACACGCACCACTGCCTTTGCCAATGCATTGGTTGGAGGGTCCAACCTTTAATCTAACAAATCTTTAAGAAGCAACTCTGCATTTTCTTTCATTGATGTTGATGATTCCGATAGTTGAGACTCAAGCACATCCCCCGGGTGCCTTCCCATCATGACTTCTAGTGCCACCACTCCAAAGCTGTATACATCACACTTATCCGTAACTGGCATAGTGAATGCAAGCTCTGCACATCAAGGAAAACAAAACAAGCAGCCTCAAAACATATCTCAATCAACGAAACAATGCCAAACATGTAGAGTATTGAATTGCTACATTACCAGGTGCCATGTAGCCAAATGAACTAGCAATATGTGTCCAGTTGGATGAGTTAGTACTCAACAGTCTTGCTGTCCCAAAATCAGAGATACAAGGCTCAAAATCCTATTCGAGCAATACATTGTTGATGGTTACATCACGGTGCACAATTGGTGGAGTGCAATCATGGTGCAAGTAAGAAAGTGCATGAGCAAGTCCTTTCACAATTTTGACCCTTGTAGCCCAACCAAGTTCAGTAACCCCTTCAATCCCATATAAAGCTTTTCCCAGACTACCTCTCTCTAAGAATTCATAAAGCAAGAATATGCATCCCTTCCTGGAACAGAATCCATACAGCCTTATAATGTTGCGATGTCGGGTATTTGTCAAAGTGCGGATTCCATTTTCAAAACTTCGAAGATTAATTCCCGAGATATCATTAGAGTCTTCTGTGTTAAGTCTCTTAACTGCAACAACTTGACCTGATTCGAGCTCCGCCTTGTATACTCTACCAAATCCTCCTTTTCCAATGCAATACTTCTCGTGAAAGTCGTCTACGGCCTTGATAACTTCTCGAAATGTAAATTTCACTTCTTCTTGCATTATCATCGACTCAAAATTCTCAAATTTTTTGGAACTTTTGATTTTCTTAAGAACGGCCTTGGATTTCTTCCAAAACTTTAAAATCAAAGCAATGGCAGCGATAACCATTGATAGGCCACAAACAGGTACAAGGACACCAATTAGAACTGTGTTGTTATTCTTTCTGAAACTACATTCCTTTAGGCCTTCAGCGTGCCCACATAAGCCAGAGTTTCCAAAAAAAAACATTTGCCAATGCTTTTCGAAAAATGCCACCAGTTGGGATTGGGCCCTTCAAGTTATTATAAGAAAAGTCACACCGTTCCAAACGAGGCATGCTGGAAAGTGCTGATGGGATTTCCCCTAAGAGATGGTTGTGTGAGACATTGAGAACCACTAACATCGTGAGCTTGTCCAGGTTTGAAGGTATTGCTCCCGATAGAGAATTGCTGCTAAGATCCAAGAAGTGACTTGTGTATATGTTAGTAATCACTGCTGGTATTTCACCCAATAAATTGTTGTGGCTTATGTTAAAGCTTGTTAAACAGCAAAACGAGCCCTGTCCGCCTGGTATTTCGCCTGTCAAATTGTTATTTGACAAATCTAGTAGCTGGAGGCTACTCAAACTGCCCAGACTCGTTGGAATGACCCATGTCAAGTTGAATAGGCTTAGGTTCAGAGACTCCAGTTGTTTCAACTGCGAAATCTCTGGTGGGATTATCCCTGTGAGATTGTTTTCCCGAAGCCCTAAGTTCTGAAGACTTGTTAGATTACATATTGTAACTTGAATTGTCCCTGATAGCCGGTTGGTTGAAAGATGCAATATTATCAAATCTTTCAAGTTTCCGATCTCCGAGGGAATCGCGGCAGAGAAATAATTATCGTATAGATAAAGGTGTGTCAGTTTTGTCAACAATCCGATTTTAGCTGGAATATTTCCATGGAAGATGTTCCTTTGAAGCTGCAAAGAAACCAATTCAGTCCAATTGGAGATAAGGGAGGGCAAGATTGGACAAGTAAATGAGTTGAAAGCCAAACCCAATTCGGAAATCTTGTTCAGATTTGACAGGGAGAGAGGTAGATCGCCGCTGATGGAATTTTTGGCCAAAGCCAAGTAGGTGAGGTTGGTACAAAGACCGAGTTCAGAAGGGATCGAAAAGTTTAAGAAATTCACCTCAAGATTAAGATACTGGAGTTCTCTGAGTTGGCCTATCGAGGATGGAATTCTTCCTTGTAAGGAATTTTGATACAGGTCAATACGCTGAAGGTGAGACATCAAACCAATATCTTCTGGAATTTGACCACTGAAAGAGTTCAGTTCTGAATGGAGATGTTTAAGCTTGGGAAAGCTTGTTGGAAGTCGCCCTTGGAAATAATTGTCGCTGAGATTGAGATACTCAAGCTTTCCCAGATTGGTAAATACTGCTTCTGGTATTTAGCCAGTCAAAGCATTCTCAGACAAGTCCAAGAACGTCAAGTTCCAACATTTAGATATAAACGCTGGGAATTTTGATTCCAGATTGTTTTGAGAAAGATCAAGGTATGTCAATAAAGGCATGACGGAAAAGTTAGATCCATCAGGGGTTCTTATTAACTGGTTTTTTCTGAAAAGCACCTTACCCGTTGGAGATAGTTGAGCTGGTCGGGAATTGTACCATGGAGATCATTGTTGTAGAAGCTGAGATACTCCAACTTCGTTAACTGGCCTATCTCCTCGGGTATTTCTCGGGTGAGATACTCCAAATTGTATCAATGTCAATATTTCGAATTGTTGCGTCATGGAAATTCAATAAAACAAACAACGAATTGCAGGAGAATTTAACATAAAAGAGGTGCATAGTTTTAAACCACAAAAACCTTTCAAGTTCTAAACTGGACAAACCATAGTTCCTTCAATTTTTTTCGAAAACGGAAGAGCAGTCGAAGAACTACTCAAAAGAGAAAAGCCATCAATTTCTATGGTTGGCAAACCGCAGTTTTTTACAAAATACCAAGTTATCAAAAACTCCTGCTGCATTATATGCAATCCATGAAATATCTATAAAATACCAAGTTCCTGCAATTCCAAAGTGTGATTCGCGTCCTCCATTTTTCCTGCACCAAGAACAAGAGCACACAAAAGAAAGCATTTACTCCGCGATTCCAAAAGGTCGGTACCATGTTGAATAACAGAAACACGGTGTAATTGTAACGCAAAAAGAAATAAGATTGCGTTCAAGTTGACATGTCTGCTGGAGGTTACTGATAGGAAAAGCACAATTGGTAAAGAAATATGTAATGCAATTTATAAGACCGATTTTGTACATGGATACTTTGCACTCATAATGACGAGAGGAATTAATCAGCCTAATCATCTATGTACTTTAAAAAAATGATGACGAGATGAATGAAAGTATACTTTCAATGACATACTGGTAAAACAGATAAACGGGGTCGAGAATCAGACAGGAAGCAAACAGAAATGAAGTCTTATGTACAGCATTGCACACCGAACGTTAAATGGATGAAAAAATTGAACACAAAATTTTGCAAACATGAGTAATGAAAGAAGAAAAAAGAATGCACTCATCACTGATTTAGACAAAAATGCAGTAAATTATAAGTTATAACAAGGTTTGGAAATACCAACTGATAGGAGAGCCATATTTCGTTACATTCTCCTAAAACTTGCTCCGCTACACATCTGCATTTAACTCATCTAGCATGCTTTCAAGCCTCTTAATCCTAGCTGTAATCTCTGAACCTCGCTTCTCAAACTCCAAAACTCGGCTCTCAAATAAAGGTCTACTGCTGGCACATTCTTTACCAACGACTCTTCCATTGTCCTTATCTGACTTGGTACAAACTGAACTTTCTCCTGCAATTTTAGATTCCAAACTCGAAACTGCACCTGATAATTTCTCACTGTCACTATCTTGTATAATCACAAAATTCTCATACTTCTTATTTCTTTTCAAAACTCCTGATATTGTTAGCTTATCATCATCATCCATAGGATCTTCAGCTTCCATAATGTTGCATTTCGGAGCAAACCCAGGAGGTACAATGGGGTGGTTAACCATCAATGGCGACCGATCGGTACCCTTTGCTTTCTTTTTCTGTGGACTAGCAGCTTCACTTGCATCTTCAAGGCCAGACACTGATTTCTTCCACCACTTGGTATACTTTATGCTAACATCGGCCTCGAAAAGCCTACATGGAAGATATAATTTCACACTCTTGATTTCATTGTTGTAATACTTCCAGGCTGTATCAGAATTGTGAAAAAGTCGCGTAATAGAACATGGAATGTCTTGATCAAATCCAAATTGCATAGCTACACGATGCGGTAGGTAGTGCTCAATGGTACCAAGACCAACTAGCTCACTTACTATCAAACATCTAATGAATGACAGTAATTCGTCATTTGAATCAGAACCAGCCAAAACCCATGTTCCCTTTTGTGGATAGTATTTAGGCAAATGCAAGTTCTCAATGACATCCAAGGCGTAAGGGCGCCACTCGAAATCTCCTCCGGCTGAATCTAAAACCTTTCTCAAGTTTTCAACTTCCATGCCATTTAATTTATCCCATCTAGCCAATCTTGTCTCACCAAAATTTATAACATTCGCCTTTGGCCTAAGTTCCAAGAATCTTTCCCACGCCCAAACCTGAAGTAAATGGAATGGCGACTTAAGGGTGACTTGTAAATCAGCACCTCCTATTTCCAATTGGTTTGAAGCTACAATTTTCCTTTTCAACAAACCCAAATCTTTGTAAATGCTAGCAAGAACAGCGGGTGCAAGAGCGATTTTAATCCCCCTAGCTAAATGAATTGCTATGGAGAATACAGGTCTATGTGTTACATCATTATGGTTAAAAACATACCTCGACAACCAATACACAAGAAATGCTTCATGCTCAAATTTGTGCCCGCTCTTAATGAACTTCTTCAACCACAAGCTTGTGTTAGACTTCTTAGCCGGACTCCTGTAAAATTCCTTTCTCTCTTCTAGTAGCTCCTCTTCAATTTCTTTAAGTTGTGTGGTTTCGAGAGGGCTTAAAACAGAGTCCCCCAAAACCGAGAAACTGCCTAAAACCATGACATCCTCCAATGTGATTGTTGCTTCACCCCATGGAAAAATAAACGTATTGGTTTCGGGACACCATTTCTCTGCAAGCCCGTATACCAAACTGTTTTGTCTTCGTATTTGGTACGTTGAATTAAGGATTGCTTCATAAATACCAACCGCCTTCCATGAAGATTGGTGCACAGAAGCCATTTGATCAACCCAGGATTTCCAATCTTTTGTTCCTTGTCTCCATCCGTGGAACTCAACTTGCAAAGGCCATTTCTTTGGCTCGAAACGGGAAGGGATGGAGGAGAAACTGTGAGGGACCTCAAAAGGAAGTTCATCAATGGTGGAAATTGGCAAAGTGGGTTTTAGAAAGTAAGCTTTTTTAAGAAAGGGGTTTCCGCCGGATGGCGGAACCATCAACTCCTCCCTTTCTTCAACCATTGATTCCGGTGGGTTCTCCATCTCACCAAAGCTCAAGACCTCACTATCCCTCTCGTTTTTTTGTTCTTTTCAGTTTTATGGGTTTGAATAAAACCTCAGGTCAAGCACAAAAGAAGTGTGAAAGGGGGTTCGATTGAATAATACGAAAAATGGTTTATATGAGCGCGAACGTCCAATCGTATGCCGTTTAGAGCGCCCTTACGGCTTCTACGTAAAACAAAAACAACATGAAACCCGGTAGCATTTTTTTTGTTCACCATCATTTAGTGTGGTATATATTTACCATCCTATTAATCACCGTTAGATGAGTTAAATTTTAAGATTCGTGTAATGGATAAACATAAATCTCAAAATTCAAACTCATTTAATAAGATAGTGAAAAAAAATGCATGAATTTAAATTAAGTGCACACTTATTTACCATATTTTCTCACTCATTTTAGGATAATGGTAGAAAGATTAAATTTGTAAAGTAAATTATGTGTCAACAATAGAAATATGCACATTTATCAACGCTTAAGTAATAAATCAATCATTAACTTTTATGTCCTTAAGTTTTCAAAATTTTGTTTACAAATTTAGTCTTCATAAAAGCATTTCCAAATGAGATGTCTAAATGTATAAATCAGCAATAATGGTAATAAAAGAAAGCAGTAATGTTTTCCAACTGAGAAGTCAAATTTGATGTGGCATAACATAAAAAGACATGTCTTCTCCTTGCTGCCAAATTTGACAGTGCCTTCAAAAAAAATTTAATTAATTATTAAATTCTTTTGATTAATTTGTTTATTGATTTAAGGCGTTGCCTTTTTGTTTTTTGTTTTTTGTTTTTGATTTTTTTTTTCATTATCAATGCAATATTAAATAGTTTTATACCTTTTAATTCATTTTGTTTCATTCCCAATGCAAGGAAAGTAATATGATTTTTTGTTTTATGTTTAAATTTAGGCATATCGGATGAAGAGCAAAACTTTAAAAGATGTCAAAATACCATATAAACCTTCAAATTTAAATTTTAGGTTTAAAATTTGATATCTTTGTCAACAGGCCTGAGGCAAATTTTCTTAGAACGCGGCTGACGTCAGCCTTGCATCACTCCCCCCTTAGGCACTCGGGCCTTGGACTTCCACTAGAGCTTTCCAACGGGCTTCCCCTTAGCCCAATAGCCCAAATGGGCTGGCGCCACTTTGTAAGGCAATTGGATTGGATTTGCAGTTAGTCCACAAGGTTATTGCCCACACTGGAGCTGCTCTAATAGAAATGAAATCCACATGCGTTGGCGGACCGTACATCTATTAGAAAGATAGTACAAGTAAATAGTAAGTGTAGCACTAATCTATTTTATCGGGCCATGTACCGTGCGCAGTGAGTAGTTCAAATTTCAAAATTTGTATTCTCTCCCTACCCTCTTCGTCTTCCTTCTTCTTCGTCCCTAACTTTCTGAAAAAATGGCAGCAGACAAAGCAGCACCAGAAGCATCATCATCACGCCGCATATAAGAACAGAGAGAGGAAATCATGGTCTCTCCAAAACATAGTCACAAACAAAAGAGGAGACTCACAAGGTTCTTAAAGCCACGCTAACCGATTTCACTACCGCAGTGGGTCCCCTAAAACCGCAGTACTCTGAGAGGTCTTTCCTCACGACCTCTAGCAATGTCCGTCGAAGGTGTTCTTCAAAGGATGGAAGATTCGCTAGGTAAAGTGGAGCGAATGGGTCGACAGGTTGGCCAGTAAAAACTGCTCCATCTGGAACTAGTCTGAAATTTATGACGCAATTTTGAGCTCCGGATATGACATCAAGGGAACACAACAAGAATGTGGTTATTGGGTTGTGAAGAATGTTGAGGTTCCACGATAAAACTAATCGGCAATATGGAAAGTAGCCCAACTACTTATAAGCATACTTAAGATCACTCTTATCATTAATGTAGAATCTTATTCTCAACACGTCTCCTCATTTATGGCGAACATGTAGTTTTCCTGTCATTGTGCCTACGAAGGTTTGTTTTTGCTTCTCTTCCTGAGGATTGCATTGGTAAGAATGTTTTTCCAATTGCAAGCATGTTTGTCACAGGGGAAGAGGGATGCTCTTGCGCCCGCCAGTCCTTCCAAGTCTTTACAGAGACTTAGCTTGCTGAAGAAGCAAGCTCTTTCCTGTGGGGAGGAGGTTGTGGTTACTGGACCGTTTCAGTTCTTGCACTTGTGGAGAGGTTTCAACCCCTGATAGAGAGTCCCCCCGAAAGCTCTTAAACCTCGCGACACGAGCCTAGGGCCACCTGGTGGCACAAAGTAACTTCTAAATCAATTAATCTGCCTCTTGTGAGAACTGTTTTTATTAACAAAGCCTGAAGGATCTCTCCAGGATCCTATGGGGGTTTGACGACCATGAACACGAACAACAAAAAAAGGTGCTCTGGAAGAAGTAAAGAAAACAAAGCCTGATGACTGCATGGAGAGTGCTACGTATCAAACTCAGATAGTTGGATTATTAACAAGGGTTGCGAATGTGGAGAAACTTCTGGGGGTAAACCCAAAAGAGAAACAAAATCCTTAGGCCACAATGGTTCATTATTATTAAATTGAAATTATGATGGTCGAAACAAGTTTGTTTGATATAAATTGTTGGCAAAGACTGTTCTATAATCCAGGATAGATTTTAGATATAAAAGAACTGAAATGTGTGCTGACTTGCCGTTTTGATCCTCTCATTTTGATTTCACCCTTGGGTTGTTTTATTAATTTTTAATCTTGTCCGATAGAAGCTTCACTGGATCTAGAAACTTCTGTAAGGAGCTCTCACACCAGGTGGGATTAGCGTTGGATCAGGTGAGACCAAATTCAGGGGAGTCCCGTGCTTTTGTGAGAAGCACCCTAGAAATGATATGATCCGACACCCCTAAACAAAGTTGTTTTTTGTTACATCCCCAGAAAATTGCTAGGAAGATAAATGAGGATTTGGTTGGAAATTCACTGTGGGATTTTTGCCAATTAAAGGAAAGGTTAACTTTTGGTAATGGAAATAATAGGAGGTTGTTTCTCTTAACACAAATAGAAGAACAAATTAATATTGAAAAAACAAAACCCATTTTTGTTATTGTCAAAGAAAATAGAATGCCTGGCTGTCCCTCTATATTTAGCAAACTTGACCTAGTTTGTTTTGGCTGTCCGAACGCAATGGTTTGGATAGAGAGAGCAAGCAAAAGAAACAATGTGCGGGATCAAGCTCTTGGTTCTTGAAGGACCAGAAACTAGCCTTCTGGTTTTTCCAGAGCCGAGGGTGTTTTTGTAACATATCATATCGATATCCCCCATTTGTCTAACCAATTTCTCAGGCTTGTTTCGTCTGTACTTCCTGGTTTCTCGGATCGAGTCGTGTACCAAAGTTTTGAAGTTCTTTTGGTATGTTATGAGTGGTTTTTTCGAGGAATCCATGCAAGATTTGGGATGACAATTTGAAAGTGGTTGCGATCGGATTAGAGTTGACGAGGCAAAAGGAAAAGATGAATTGCTTCCAATGTTGCATGTCAGAAGAGAAAATCACCAGGAAGTCGTTAAAAAAGAGTATCAAGGAATACCATGACACCAAAACTTTAGCCTCTTTTGCTAACATTTCCTTCAAAACAGGTAAATTCTTCTCTTGCCGTATATCTTCCCTAAAAATCAAATGACGCCATTACATTAAATGACATACATACATACGTATAATATACATGATTAATCTCTAATAGGGAATGGATCTGCGACGAGGACTTACTTTCCAATCGTTAAATCATGTTAGGGATTATATCATGCATTCGAATATCAAAGATTTATGATGCCTTTGAACACTTTGGTCTATCAATCATGTATTCATATTCAAGGGCTGCAATTTATCAGTTTTTTTTATTTACATATGTACGTAAACATACATGTATTTATCTTTATGTGATGTGGAAGATTTTACTTGAAATATCCCCAATTTATTTGCCTTTGGTTTGATGGAGATTTGTCCTTTTGAAGGCTAAGATTGGTTTTACCGTATAAAAATCGACCTTCTCTCCTTGTTGTATTTATCACAAATTGTCCAATCTTCTGAAACTGAAAGTTGGCTGCAGATCCTAATATATAATTTCTGGTATACTAGTAATACTTGGCAGTGTGGAACAGCTAGTTCAAACTGTTGGCCTCTAAGTTTGAGAATTTTAACCTGCAGACAGCAGCAGGAGGAAGTACATAGCCGAAGAGATAGCAAAGGTTGGCAAAGGAAATATTTCGGCTCAGATTTTTGCTTTCCGAGAACTTTGTGTTGCAACTAACAACTTCCATCCAGACAACTTGATAGGCGAAGGCGGTTTTGGGAGGGTTTACAAAGGGAAACTTGATGTCACAGAACAAGTACTATTTCCATCCATCTCTCGTCCTTCCATCCTTTTGTTTTTCCCCTCAACATACAATAATTTAGTTGAATCATAACCCCTACTGTTCGCTCGTTTCAGGTTGTTGCTGTTAAGCAACTAGACAGGAATGGATTCCAAGGAAACAGAGAGTTCCTTGTAGAAGTTTTGATATTAAGTCTTCTTCACCATCCCTACCTCGTCAATTTGGTTGGGTATTGCGCAGATGGCGATCAGAGGATTTTGGTGTATGAGTACATGGCCAATGGATCCCTAGAGGACCATCTTCTTGGTAAGCACCAATTTACTTATTTGCATTTGCACTTTCCAGGCACTTAAGTATATATCAGTAACATTTCTTAACACTTGTTTTCTGATCAACAACAAAACTTTGGATCTCAGATTTAGCTCCAGGAAAAAAGCCTTTGGATTGGAATACTAGGATGAAAATTGCAGCAGGGGCAGCAAAAGGACTTGAATACTTACACGAACAAGCGAATCCCCCTGTGATATACCGGGATTTCAAAGCATCCAACATACTTTTGGACGAGAACTTCAATCCAAAACTCTCCGATTTTGGTCTTGCAAAGTTAGGTCCAACCGGGGGTAAGACTCATGTATCGACCAGGGTGATGGGGACCTATGGCTACTGTGCACCTGAATATGCACTCACAGGGCAGTTGACAACGAAATCCGACATTTACAGCTTTGGAGTTGTGTTTTTGGAGATAATCACAGGACGGAGAGTCATAGACAGTAACAGACCAACTGAGGAGCAGAATTTAGTTACTTGGGTATGTCCATAATTTTAAAACCTCTCAAGCTATTTCGGCAGAACTCTTTGAAATCCTCCTATAATGGCCAACTTCCCCTCAAATTAATAACATGATTTTTCGCAGGCACAACCATTATTTAAAGACAGAAGGAAGTTTACATTAATGGTAGATCCATTGCTAGAAGGGAAGTACCATATCAAGGGTCTTTACCAAGCTCTTGCTGTTGCAGCAATGTGTCTCCAAGAAGAAGCTGCTACACGACCACTGATCAGTGACGTTGTAACGGCGTTAGAGTATTTAGCTGTAGATGGCGAAGCAGATGATACGAATGGCGATAAAAATGTCTGACACTACTCATGGTGCTAGTGTTGAGGGTAAGGAGGGTACATGATGAGAAAAGGAGCCTATGGATTCTAATGTTTCATGAAATCGAAATGTGATCATATCATGTTGTGTTGTAGCTAGCTAGGCTGCTCTGTAAAATACCAACTTCGTGCCATTACCGAAAAATCACTTCTTTTATCCACTTTTGGTGTTAGCATGCTGGTGAGATTTTTGGTGATCATTCTTTGATTAGAAGTTGTGACTTGTGACACAAGAATTGTAAGTTTGATCATAAAAGAATAGGGGAAGGGTGAGGCAGTTTAACTAGGCAGGCTCAAATGGCCCAAAAAGAGAACAAGCTTACCCCAATTCAAATGGGAGCGAGGTTCGAACTAAGATGTATGTAGTGGAAACATGGTCCTAGACAACTGGCCTAACTCACATATGCATTTAATTCTTGTGCAAACTGATGCAAAGATAGTATGATTGTTTAGTTGGTTTCGACAACTCTTTCAGTTTGTGCTAATTGTTGTAACAATGTCAAATTGCAGCCATCATTACCCCTCAATATAAAGTACAAATATTTACGTGTGTTTGATTCATAGTGTGCATGAAGGATTAAAGGAGTGTAGGAGGGTGAGAAACTTATCCATATTGAAAATTTGATATGGCAATATTTGGGCCCCGCCTATGCCCATGCCCACCCCTATGTCCAATAAACTCATGTATTTTGATCCTATATAATTAACAATTCACTATAGTATATATAATTACAATTAATTGTTTAATTATTATTCATATAATATTGTTAGTACTACCATAGGTGTGTGACCTCTTAGGTTTTAACTAAGACTAAGACTGGTAGTGAAATTAACTATAAGTTAATTTAATTTCACAAGTCATGAGTGATACCTACCAAAATATCATGACAAGTCGAATTAGATAAAAGTATTTGTGACTAAGCATTATGCTTTTTCAAAACTTGATTGTAGTTAATATGCAATTCGGTTCTTTTTTATCAACCTTATCTCAATTAAATAATTGGGGAAGGGTGAGGCACTTTGAATAGGTAGGCCCAAATGGCCCAAAAAGAGAACAAGCTTGCCCCAGTTAAAGGAGTGAGGCTGGAACTAGGGTGCACGTGTGTATTTATTTTTGTGTAGATTGATGTATAGACAAGGTTCTAAAATATGTTAAGCGTTAATTGGGTGGTGGGTTGAAGGCTAGCGTCTACCGGCTACTGGCTAGGTGGGGTCTAAGTGACTATGCGAATTTAAGTAAATTTATTACATATTTGTATAAATAAGTGCCTATTTATACTTATAAAAATGCATAATTGTATTAGGATACACAAAATAAAATGACATATAGATTAAAGTGTTTTAACATGTTGAAAATATGGGGAACAAACAAATAATGAATGTTCATATAAGTATTCAACAAGTCTCTTACAATTTATTTAACAAAAACAAAATCTAAAATGAAATTTGACGATTTTTTGTCTAAATGAGAGTTGGGACTTAGGTGAGTGCTTACGCAAGTCCAAACGGGCTATGCAGACGCCTAGGCGGACTAGACAGACGTCTAAGGAGGTTTAGGCACATTTTCTTAATTTTCAAATGCCTAGAAATTATCCGAAGAGGTGACCAACCACCTAAAGCCTAAATGGGGACTAGGTGGAGATTTTTAGAACAACATGCATAAATAGCATGATTTCATTCATTTGGTTTCAAGATTATTTTCAGTTGTGTGCTAATTGTTGCACCAATGTCAAATTCCATGCATTTTTATTCTTCAATATTAAAAAAAAAAAATGATTTCTACACATTATTTTCTCTTCCTATGATTCTTAGTTATTTTTTATTTTTATTTTCATTTACATTATTTAAATTGAATGCAAGAAATAAACAGGGAATGAACATGAAAATAAGATAGTGTGTGAAAGTTCTATAATTAAAAATATGAGATGAACTTTGTTGATCGGGAAATGAAAAAGGCACGAATTATATTATAAGGTTTTTGTGTGTCCAGTTCAAATAAAAAATGGTGCTGTCAAATGGATGCAGCAGGTACTGTTTGTGTTAGTAAAGTTCGGTGGCAGACAAACTATGTTTGCCGCTTGCTGACTTTTACAGTGCCAGGATTTCCCGCCAAGGAACACTGGGGTTTTGCACTATTTTTCCCCTACCATTTAAAAGAGAGTGACGTTAGAGATATCAAAATTTTAAAATAAATTTACAAACTAAATAATGTGTCATCAATATAAAATAGACACGTTAATCAATACTTGACAATCCATTCATCAACAACTACATAATTTAATTTGTAAATTTGATTTAAAAAAATACGGCAAATGTCTGAAGTTAAACATGCATGAAAACACTAATCCTAGGAAAATTCTAGCCCTAACCCTATGAACAACTCCAAAAGTTGGGGTTAAAATTTAGATTTTAACCCAAAAACAGTTTTCCTCCTCCAATGATTTTCACTTAAATTTAGTCTAAGATTATTAAAAAATAAATTTAGGCTAATTTACTTTTCGGTAAAATTTAAAAAAAAATCAAATTTATGTAGATTACCCAAGTTTATTTAAACATTTCAACCAAAAACTATTTAAATTCCGACAAATAATGAGAAATTACTAAACATACCCGATGAAAATATTTTAGATCTTTCTTTTATCGTTAAATTTGTCTATATTCGATCTTAATTGTTGAATTTAATGTGCTTGTAAATCAAATTAAAAAAAAAAAAGAATTTGAATATGGACCATAGGATCAACCAACGACCCATTATTTCCAATCATTGGATCACAAAAAAAAAAAAAAAAAAAAACCGTTTGCTCATGCAAGTGACTGACATGCGTCAACCTGCTGGGCCTCTGCGTTGATTGCCCTGTCGCTTGTGTCGTGTGGAAGAGAGTGTCGGGCACGTTAGTGCATCGAGACTGGACTTGGGTCCGGCGTGTCCACGCACAGTGGTGAGCTAGAAAAATGGTTTGGCCCCTTTTTGGGCTAAATCTCCCCAAATTTTAAGTTATCTTAAAACTTATTTTAGAACCAGTGGTTGGAGACAATTTAGGTGGATTTAAAACCTAATTTTAGATTTTAACCCAACAATTGAAAATGGTCAAACTTTATAAAGTGACCAATAATGAATCCCAAAGTCACTAGTAATGAAAACATAATGCTTATTATTATTTTTTAATATTTAGCAAGTAAATAGTTGCTATTTAAATGTAAAGAATAACTGTTCATTTTATTGTAATACAACCTTCATCTTTTAAGCTTCTCATTATCCGTAAATGTCCCACTGCCCTTAACACTTTTTTTGGTACTCCTTGAACCTACTGATTTACAACCACCCCACTTAAGACTTTCTATATATTTGCCTCCATCCAATCAAACGCTAGGCTCTCAACAACCAATGGAGCTCGCCTCTTACAAGACTGGGCCTTTCCCCTTGGCGTTAGGATGACCATAAAAAAAAAATGATGATTTTTTTGCCACTCAGTTTAACTTTTTATCTCTAACAGCACTTTCTATTTTAACAAATTTTGAATAATTTTTTTATTAACAATTCAAACCCATCCCACTCATTTTTTAAAATGGAAAGAGATCCTCTTCAGATCCATTCCACCTAATCATCCTCATCAAATAATCCGGACCCTTGAAATTTGATCAAACGGCTAAAGTTCTCATAACTTTTAAAGTGGACTCGTGTTTTTAGCCGTTTGATCAATTTTTAAGGATCCAAATTGTTTGATAAAAAGAATTAGGTGGAAGAGATTCGGAAAAGATCCCTTTCCTTCTGAAACAACATTCTCTCTCTTTCTATTCTCCTTGATCAAAGGTCCACTCTTAAGTGTGATTATTTTTTAATATTTAGGAAGTGAATAATTGCTTGACTATTTATTTTGAATATTGATTATTTTATAACATCTTTTGCCACGAATTTTTTGAATTTAGCTCGTTAAAATAGAATTTTAATTGTTTCACAGTATCTCCTGAAAATACGACTTTCGTATAGTAGAGTTTGTTCGTGTTCATTAAACATACTCTAACCAAACAAATTAGCAATTATTCATGATTCGATTATTGGCCAAGTTTCATCATCAGTGACAAGGTACAGCAATTAGCTTTGGTGGCCCCAAACTACTTTTAATATTTTAGAATATTAGAATATAAGTGGCCCCAAGTACTCATCATTATAATTAAATTAATTTATATATGAAATTGGGAGAGACAACGTTAACCCCTAATCATCGCAGTCACTTCAAAATTACAGTTCTATCCTCTTTTCCTCTTTATGGGTTATCAAGGACAAAAAGGTTGTCAAGAAAAATAAAATAAATTTGTTAATAATTATTTATATAATTCGTAAAATTACAATATTCACTTTTTTAACTCTAGTGCTAGTGGACTCAGAAATATTTTTAGGTAAAGTACAAAAAACTACCTCAACTATTGGTGTCACGACACTTTCATATCTCATCTTTAAAATTGACATTGTCATACCTTTTCTTACGAATTTGTGTCAATGTTATACATTCCGTTAGCTTAGACGTTTATTTCTTAGTTAAATGCTGACGTGGCTTGATTCGGGACCCATTTTTAATTAAAAAATTATTAAAAACTAAAAAAAATCATTTAATATTTTTTAAATATTAAAATAATAAAGAAAAGTTATTAAAAAAAAAAAACCAACATCAGGCCGTCCCTTCCCCCCTCTCTCTCTTCTCCCCATCTTCATCTTATTCCCCTTTCTGCAACTGCAACCCAGAAAAAAAAGAAGAGAAAAAAAAAAACCAATTTGTTTTCCCTGCTCCCCACCCCCTCTTCTCCCCGCACCCACGCACCCAACCTCCCCGCCTTCGCACCCCACCCTCTGCACCCAACCTCGCACCCACTACCTACAACCCAAAAAAAAAAAAAAAAAACCTAAATCCCGTTGAGGTGGAATCGGGAAACCTTCGCCAGGGCGATTCCGAAGGTTGAGAATCTGGGCGCGGAGAAAATAAGGGGGGAATGGGTGTGGAGGGGAGAGGGTGGGTGCCAGTGGGGGGGGGGGGGCGGACGAACTGGGTTTTTTTTTTTTCTTTTCCTTCTCTTCTTCTTCTTCTTTCACACGTTGGGGGGATGAACTGGGTTCCCGTTGTTTTTTTTTTCCCTTCTTCTTCTTCTTCTTCCCTCTTCTTCTTCCTCCTTCAAGTTGGGTTGGGGATTTTTTTTTTTTTTTTTTTTGTTTTGTTTTTTTCCTTCTTCTTCCTCCTCCTTTTTGGGTTGCAGGGGGTTGGGTTTGTGGTGGGGAGAGGGGGGATGAACTGGGTTTGGTTTGGTTTGGGTTTTTTTTTTTTTTTTTCTCCTCTTCTTCTTCTTCTTCTTTTTTCTGGTTGCAGGAAGATGGGGAAGAGAGAGAGGGGGATGGACGAAATGAGAGGTTTTTTTTATTTTTTATGTACTTTTTTTTATTATTTTAATATTTTAATAATATTAAATGATTTTTTTTGTTTTTAATAATCTTTTATTATTTTTTAATAAAAAATGGGTCTCCGATCAAACCACGTCAGCATTTAACTGAGAAACAAACGGCCAAACTAACGAAAGGTATAACATTGACACAAATTCGTAAGATGAGGTATGACATTTTCAATTTTAAAAGATGAGGTATGAAAGTGTCGTGACACCAATAGTTGAGGTAGTTTTTTGTACTTTACCCAATATTTTTTCACCTACTATATATTTTTTTTCATTTTTGGACATGAAATTAAAAAATTAATGAAAATAACAAATAAAAGTAAAGACACACACAAAATACATCTCATCGAGCTCAATTAGTTTTGAATCATTTCAAAACGAACATAAGTTCAAACCTCAACAAATCTAGACCCGAAATAAGTAAATTAAAAATTTTAAAATTTCAACCGTGTCCCAATAGACTTGTCTAGAACTATACCATATGTTAACATCTAATTTGGATGCAAGAGGCGAGCACACTGACATTAGTTGGCCTAATCCTGTGTCTAAGGAAAAGAAGAAAATTCAATAAATCACATGTTTAGAATTAGAGGACTACAAAAGTGGCACATCTGAAAAACTCCAAACCTCTTAGGCCTAAAATCGTAAATTTAGTATATTATTTTCAAATTTTAATATTAAGAAATTGCAGAGACAAATATTTGCCAGCCATATATAATATTATTCTAAATATTTGGCTTTCTTCCTAAATTTTCCGAGTTAGAAAACCCCAGGGTTTAGAGAGAGCCTCTGCAGTCATCACCTCCTTCAATCTCTCTCTCTCTCTCTCTCTCTCTCTCTCTCTCTCTCTCTCTCATGGCCATGCTCTGCTCTTCTGCTTCCAACTCAGACCCACTAGTCCCAGACCTCAAATAACTCCCCCACAAACCCCACCTAATTTACAGGTTTGCCACCCAAAGCTTAGCAAGACGGCCGCTTCTATAAGCCACAGTTGGAGCAGTAAGCTGGGGAAAGTTGCTCTTTCCAACCTCATGGCTTTGGGGTTCTCCTCCATCCAGACCAGCCATTTAAGACCATCTTGCCCTTCTTATTTCTCCTTATTCCGCTCCTGTCCCCGTTCGTCCAGGTCCCTGTGGACTCGTCCCAGGTGAACTTCAATCTTCACTCAAATTTCACTACTTTCTGTTCTAGCTTTTTCTATTTGGGTTTTTTGAATATTCCACCATACGTATGTGCTTTATTTATTTTTTGGATTTAATTTTTTTTTCCATATTAATGTTAGAAAAGGTTTTGGGTTCTTTGTTTATGGTTTTGGATTAAACAAATGGTTGTGAAGTTATATGAATGTTTGGTTTGTAGTTAAACTTCAATTACTTGGTGGAACTATGGGAGAATTTTATTTATTTCATTTTAATTTTACTGTTTCTGAACTAATTTGTTGGGAACTATGTAGTATTACTTGCATTTATTGTGAATTGGAGGAGGAATTTGAGTAGGAAGTGGGGAAACTCAAATGCGGATTGTTTTATGGGTCGGTGTTGTCTTTGGGATTTCGATGTTAGTTGTTAATGTGAAAATATAGTTCAATTCCACAACTCATTGGAATCCCGGGTTCCTTTTCAAGTTTTCCTTTATGTTTTGTGCTTCCTTTGCATACTTGGAATGCAGGAAGAAATTGATGTACTGTCTGTTTATTCTTTTGCTGCCTGTGATGTTGGAATTGATAACATTGCAGACCACAGGCTTATGCAGCCCAGGCTGATGTTGGGATTTCAGGTAATCCGACAATCCCTTTCAACCCAGTTCACTATAATCCCGAAAGAAAATCCAACGATAATAGAAAAGCATGGAGACACGAGGCTTGGGCATTGAGAAAGGAAAAGGTGAAGGAAAATCCTTATGGAAGTAACATATCCTGTAGAGTAAATATTGAAACATATACGCCAGAAAGGAATGAGGGTTCCCTACATTTGGATGATAAGTTGGATGTAAAGTCCGAAGCCTCATTTTACAAAACATCGGTAACTGATGACCAAATCAGTGAAAGTTATGCAAACATACATGAGGCTGAGGCTTCTCCTGAGGTACAATCAGGTAAAGCACATGGTGAAGGAAATAATGTTGACAAAGTGAATGGTTATGGAGGGATTGACAAGATTAAAGCGGACAAGGTGAATGGTTACAGACGGGGCGGTCAGAATGTGTCGGCTTATGGAGCGATTGACAAGATTAAGGTGAACAAGGTGAATGGTCATGGACGGGACCATCAGAATGTGTCAGCTTATGGAAGGGTTGATAAGATAAAAGTGGACAAGGTGAATGGTTATGGACAGGACCGTCAGAATGTGTCAGCTTCTGGAGGGATTGACAATATTAAAGAGAAGAAGGTGAATGGTCATGTAGATGCTGCTCATGTGATTCAAAGGGACAAGTCAGCTAAAAAACCTTCTGAAACTAAAGCTGCTACAGCAGTAAATGAGGTAGATCTTCGTGAGAAGCTTAGTAGCATATATGACAAGGTTCTTGTTGTCAACAGTGTCCCTGATGCGAAAAAAATTGTTAGGATGCTTACAGATCAATACAGGCATCTTGTCCATGCCTGTGACACGGAGGTATATATGCTTCAAGTTTATCTTAACTTTGATTGATACAAGTTCTGTCTGCACGTAATTTTTTTCAATTGCCTTTTCTTTTAAAATAAATGTGTGATTGGGTATTGGGTGTTTAAGATTTCTTATTTACAAGCTACTGTGCAATTGCTAATGGTAGAATTTTTACAGGTGGCGAATATAGAAGTGAAGCTAGAAACACCTGTTGATCATGGAGAAATAATATGTTTTAGCATCTATTCTGGACCAGATGTGGATTTCGGAAATGGGAAGTCTTGTATTTGGGTGGATGTTCTTGATGGTGGTGGCAAGGAACTTTTAATGGAGTTTGCTCCATTTTTCGAAGATCCCTCCATCAAAAAGGTTGCTTTTTCTTTCCTTTAAGATAGTCTTGACTCACAGCATCTTGCAAACAACTTAATCATCGTTAGATAGTGGCACTTTCGGGACATGACTACTGTATTTTGTTTTTCGACAATGAAACCACAAGGATTTTGACAGATTTGATTCATATTGAGGACCTGGAGCTTGGAACTCAAAATTTTACTGTATACGTCTACGGACAACTGGGCAGTGAGCCCGTGATTGAGGGTGGGAGTAGCTTTTTTAAAAGGCCCACCTTTTTATTTCTGAAAAACTTAGTCACGGTAATCAGATGTTTACTATTACCTGTTGCTTTGCACAATGCTATTGTTGGTAAATGATTTTCTATTTTTGCGAGCATTTTCTCCGTACTCTTTATGCATTTTGGTCATTGCTGTTTTCAATTGATAGAAATATCAGTTTGTTCCAAACTCATCCACAGGACATGTTTCAATACCTTAGTGACTTCAGGCTAAATGAACTTTTTGTTTTTCAGAACCGCTTCTGTTTCTGACTGATAAAGGATCAATGCCTTGTGTCGAAAATTTTCCCAATAATCATATATAAAAGTGCTACTCACCTCTATTTTCTTTCTTCTCTGTTTTATTTTCCTCTTAATAAGATTGGTCTTATATCCTTTTTTCTTATCGACTACTGTTGGCTGTTTTAATTGGTATGTGCTTTTCTCTCTTAGCCTGGAAAATTACTTGGCTGGTGTTTCACCATACATGGAAGATGCCTGTTGAGAAATAAACTCGACAATGACAGTCCCCTATCTTTTGTAGGTTTGGCATAATTATAGCTTTGATAACCATGTAATAGAGAACTATGGGATTAAGCTTTCTGGTTTCCATGCTGACACGATGCACATGGCTCGCTTGTGGGATTCATCAAGGCGGTTAAAAGGTGGTTATTCTCTTGAAGCACTTTCACATGACCCAAAGGTCATGTCTGGGGCGCAACTGAGTGATGAGAAGGATTTGATTGGTAAAATATCAATGAAAACAATATTTGGCAGGAAGAAAGTGAAGAAAGATGGAAGTGATGGGAAAGTGACCATTATTGACCCTGTTGAAGTGCTACAAAGGGAAAAGAGAAAACCATGGATTTGTTATTCTGCCTTAGATTCAATAAGCACACTGAAGCTTTATGAGAGTATGAAAAACCAACTAAGCAAAAAGGAGTGGAAAATTGATGGAAAACCAGAACCTGGAACCATGTTTAATTTCTATGAAAAATATTGGAGACCATTTGGTGAGCTTTTAGTTAAGATGGAAACTGAGGGAATGTTGGTTAATCGGGATTATTTAGCTGAGATTGAGAAGTTGGCCAAAGCAGAACAAGAGATTGCTGCAAACAGATTTCGCAGGTGGGCGTCTAGGTACTGCACTGATGCCAACTACATGAATGTGGGAAGTGATGTGCAACTACGCCAGCTCCTCTTTGGTGGGATCGCAAATAGGTACACATTTCAAATTTCAATTGATAAATTTATTCTGTTTAGTTATAATTATCTTGCTGTAGGTAATTATTTTGGTAGACTCCAAATTACAGGGTGCAAGATACTAAATGCATGCTATTTTGATGTTTTGGTTATATCAGCTTTAGTTGGTGACTGTGGAATGGAAGTCAACAAACCATGTTTACTTGCTTCTAAATACAGAAACTGTAATATCTACTTGACGTTTTTATTTCAACACCGTATTCGCTTTAGTAAGTCTAGTGCTACAGTGATGTTGACATAATGAGCTTATCATCCATTGCTATTTGTCTGGGCTTTTGAAAGTTTCAGCTGTTATAGAAGCTTTCTGAGCTGAATACTTTATTTTATCCTATGATATGGTTATAGATATGCTTAGTTCTCATAAGTTGTGTCCTTTTGTTTTTCTTTTCTTCTGGATAAGAGGAAGTATCAAAGGTTAAAAGTTTACAATCTTATGTCAGAACTGTTCACCACTATGCTTTGCTGGTCTTAATAGTTAAGGGCAGCATATGCTTAGCATGACTACATGCGCAGGAAGCAGAAATAGTTACGAAATTTTATGACAATTTGATTCATGTGAGAAGAAAATACTCTCAGTCTCCTTTATTTAATCATCAAGTTAAAATTTAAAACTTAGGCTAGAAAGGAAAGATTTTAGGTAAGTGCTTTTGTATGATTGAAAATGAACCTCTACTGTCCCGATGAGGTATACTAATACAATGAGGTCTACTAGTAAAAGCAAAGCTATCCGTTGGAACTATTTTTATCGTAACCAAAAGAAAATTCAATCACTCACTCTAGAGACTGTCTTTTGGAACCTGAATTATCCCCCATTTGAATAGAATCTTTAATTTTTACGCTATTCAAATGCAGGGATAATAGCAAAAAAGAATATTACTTCTGTTCCCCCTAGCCTGATGGAGACAAGAAAGCTTTATAAATTTGACCTGATTGTTTCCTGTTACAGAAAGGACTCCAACCAGTTTCTTCCAACGGAGAAGACTTTCAGAGTTCCAAACATTGATGGAGTGATTGAAGAAGGGAAGAATACAGCCTCAAAATTTCGCAATATTACTCTGCATAATATTGTTTCCAATCTTCCAGCTGAGATTTACACAGCAAGTGGTTGGCCTTCAGTTGGTGGAGATGCTTTGAAAATTTTATCTGGGAAGGTCTCTTCAGAATTTCATTTTGTGGATGATGACCAGGGAGATGTTGGAGATGCTTGTGAGACAGTGGATGCTGAATATTTGGGAACACAAGAGGATGTGTCTGAGGTTGATATATCTGCTTATGGAACAGCTTTTAAAGCATTTGAGAAAGAGGAGAAGGGGAAAGGGAAGGAAGCTTGCCACGCCATTGCTGCTTTATGCCAAGTTTGCTCTATTGATTCCTTGATATCCAACTTCATCCTTCCTTTGCAGGTCTTTCGGCCATTATTTCATACTTTTTATGCTTATTAAACCTCCACTATTGGCAAGCTAACTCCTCATTCTTGAGTTTATGAACTGAAAATTTATGTGGATGTTTACAATGAAATTGGTTTATTTCTACTACAGAGCAGTAATATATCAGGCAAGAATAAGCGAATTCATTGTTCTCTAAATATCAACACAGAAACGGGGCGTCTGTCCGCGAGGAGGCCTAATTTACAGGTATTATTAGTTCTGTCAACTTTTTATTGTGATCTATTTAAATGTAGATGCCATCAATGCTTTATCCAAGACATCCACCATTCAATAAGGATGAAATCTGGATGGCCAGCTTCCCTTGGTTTCCTGATCACTTAATAAAACATCAATGATTTTCAATTAAATATCTTGCTTGTAACCAGTGTCTCCAACTCTAGTGGAAACTTGGGAGGTATGCATGTTCATCCTTTTTTTTTTTTTGGTTCTCCTGACTCAGAACCAACCTGCTTTGGAGAAAGACCGGTATAAGATCCGCCAGGCTTTTGTAGCTGCACCTGGGAATTCTCTTATTGTTGCTGATTATGGACAGGTGTGTTGTCTGTATTATCTGCTTACTTAATTCATGATTTTAAATATTTAATTGATGTGTTCGTATGACAGCTCGAACTCAGGATTCTTGCTCATCTTTCCAACTGTACAAGTATGTTGGATGCCTTCAAAGCTGGTGGAGATTTTCATTCAAGGACTGCAATGAACATGTACCAGCATATTCGTGATGCCGTTGAGAATGAAGAAGTGCTACTTGAGTGGGATCCTCAACCTGGCGAAGAGAAACCCCCAGTTCCATTATTGAAGGTAAAACAGTATAATCTTTTTTCCTAGTGTAGTAGTGAGGATTTATTTGAGATGATAGTTGGAAAATGAGTTTTGTGAGAAGAAAATTTCTTCGCCTTAGGAAGCAAAAAGAAAGATTTCTTCGCCAAAAGAAGCAAAAAATATGAGCATTGATCATTATAATTTAACCTTGGAGAAGAAAATGCTGTATAATTCTTTCTGTTGCTCCCTCTTTGTTTCATGAAGTTGGCAATGTTTTGTTTGAGACAGTGAAAGTCTCAAAAGGATATAAACTTGTTTAAATGGTGAGGGCTTGGGGCGAGGTTTAGAGTATTATACCATTGGAAAATAATGAAGCAAGTAAAAGGCACAATTCAGTAGTATTATTGCCTTTGCCTTAGTCTTAATCGGGAAGGGTTTTCTTCTCCCTAAAATGAAACTGCTGTGCCATGAACTAAAAGATGAAACTTCGTTTTAGAATGAATTAAATACTTCTTCCTACAATGATGGGACTTGGGGTAGACATTGTATGAAAATACAACACATTTGTTTTTCTTCTTTTTTCATTAGCAACTACGAAGCTTATATATTTGAGTTTTCTAGTTTTTTTTGTTAAATTTTGTGCTCCCTAGACCCCCTTGGTGAGAGCCTCATGCGGTGGGCACCCTTTAAAATTGATTTGTTACTTTATATAAATTCATTTTGCCTAATTTCATGTTGCATATTTTCCAATTTGGACGGCTGATACATTGATTTTGTAGTTTAATACAGATACCATCTATTAGCATGTAACATTTTGATATTTGGGGTTGTTTTTTTGCCAGTCTAATCTGGTTTGTTGCATGCGGTTACTGTTATAGATTTTACTCTGACCACTATCTTCTGGTACAATAATATTCCATATTCAGGATAACTTTGCTTCTGAAAGAAGGAAGGCTAAAATGCTTAACTTTTCCATTGCATATGGGAAAACTCCAGTTGGGCTTTCCCGGGATTGGAAGGTAATCTTGCAACACTAATGGCATGTTTACTTGCTTTGTATGGGTATGGGAACAAATCCGTTCCTTCCATTTCCATTCCTTGCAAGTAAACATGCCCTAAGCTTGAAGCATAATAAGATATTTATATTGTTTCTTTATCAATTTGAATGATCCGCTATGGTATGTGGTTCCAGGTATCGGTTCAGGAAGCAGAAAACACAGTTAAACTGTGGTACAAAGAAAGACAAGAAGTGCTTATTTGGCAAGAAGAACGTAAAAAAGAAGCTATAGAAAATAGATGTGTTCACACATTACTTGGACGGGCTCGCCAGTTCCCAGCAGTATCTCGTGATAAACGTGCTCTAAGAGGTCATATTGAAAGGGCTGCTATCAATACACCAGTGCAGGTTCTTCCAGAGCATTTCCTTGTCTTTTCTCCCCACCACTCACCTCCTGTTCCCTCGCTTCCCCTCATCTTTCCTCTCCTCCCTCTGTAGTCATGTGAGATTTTGGTTGTGTGACTGTAACAGGGCAGTGCTGCTGATGTTGCCATGTGTGCTATGTTAGAAATATCCAAGAATGCACGTTTGAATGAACTTGGGTGGAGGCTGCTTTTACAGGTTAACTCCTGATTCCCTTAGATATTAAACTAGATATAAGACATTCAACACAGGAGCAAAAATATGAATTTCATAATCAATCTAGAAAAGAATACACGGCACTATAAATACTAAATGCCCAGATTTAAGTACTAAATGCTCAGATTTAAGTACTAAATGCCCAGATTTAAGTACTAAATGCTCAGATTTAAGTACTAAATGCCCAGATTTAAGTACTAAATGCCCAGATTTAAGTACTAAATGCCCAGATTTAAGGCATCCGGAAAATATATAAAATCTGCTTCATGAGGGTAAAATTTTCTGTTACACATTTTCTAATAAATGGTGGAAAGGAGTGTGATGTCATGGTATTATACTCTGAGATTTGGTAGGTGAGAAAAATATGAGTAAAGGGGGTCAAAACAAAATACACACATAATATTTGTATTTTTAGATTCTGTGTTTGCTTAGTTTTCTCTCCCATAATGTCCTATGTTGATCTCGCATTATATCCTTCGTCGAAATTAAGTGGAAGTACTATCTTCTTGTGCCCTTTCAAGCCACATTATCTGGCTCTCTGTCTTTGTTGATTTCGCAGTAAGTTTTTATAATGTCTAGAAATGTGTGCAAAAACAATTTTCATCTTAGTTGACCATCTGAGCGCAGTTCCTTGTCCTTGAATGTATGTAATTTGGTTGTTTTAAAAGATTTAGATATTATGTTTTGATGGGTAGTTTTTTTTGCACTGTGTATCCCTCTAAATATTATCCATTTTACTCTTATTTACCCTTTTCTTTATGGAATAAAAGAATTTTATTGGCTTCCTTCTCCCCTGCTTTCTCCTTCACCCCTTTCCCAGTTTTTCCTCGTCTTCCCTTGTTGAGAGGTCGGTCATGCTGGCCCATTAAATTGTTTTTCCTGGTTTTAAAAATTTCTATAATTTAAATTTAGATGTGGGTGTAATGGAAAATTTTAAGAAATTTACAAGGAGGGAGGGTGTTATAAGCAGTATAGTGTGGAAATAAATGCATCATTTCTTAAGTTAATCAGACAGCAGAACATGTCGCCATTTCTTTTCCAGCTCTATTTCTGAAAGCATCCTTCTAAATCATGTTTTCCTCGCTTAATTTCTTCTGTTAGAAATCTTCATGTTTAATCTTGGATTCACATGTTCCTTGATGCATTTTCTTTCTCATTGAATACTTTCAAGTTTCTTTTTCTAGCGCAACATTTATACAACCCTTAAATTACTGTGAGAATTTGAACGAGTTTGCGTGCCTTCCGGTTGACAGTTGAATGTTTAATCAAAGGGTTAAACAAAACAAATAGTAGCTTTGACAAGAATTGTGGAAATAACCTTTATCTGGAAAGCAGGTTCATGATGAAGTGATCCTCGAAGGGCCATCAGATTCTGCTGAGGAAGCAAAGAAATTAGTTGTTGAGTGCATGTCTTTTCCCTTCAACGGCAAGAATAATCTTAAAGTCGACCTTGCCGTTGATGCCAAGTGTGCACAAAACTGGTACGCGGGCAAGTAGATGCGGTGGCTAATCACAAAATTGGCCTTTTGGTTTGAGACCCTCGACAGTTGGTGTGTTATGCATCCGGAGGGCAGCTATTTGCGGTGTTTGCTCTAAGTGCTTTCACTCGTAAGAGGTTTTTTTGCCTGAGGAATCGGTTGTTTTAGTCTGTAGATGTGAAATTTTCCGGTCATCAAAGAGTTGATGCGTCACATTTCGGCCAAGGATTACTACAAGAGGGTTCGGTCTGCTGCTTTGATGTGCACTATGTGAGGTTTAGACCTTTGGGGAAGAAGGCTCATGGAAGAGCAGGCCTTGTATATATAGAAATAGTCGACTACCTGTTGAATTTTAACACTCTTCTAATGCCTTTGTACTTTCTTTGGTGAAACTGAAAATGTATATTTTGAACAAGAGCATGAAGATGCAATACTTATTATTTCCTGTCTTCTACAGCTTCTCCCTTTCTTTTTATCATTTGGTATAATGATTTTTCTTTTCTGGATGGATCACGTCACCTGTACCCTTGCGCACGACCAAACGGGACCTCCTTGAATTGGATCCACCATGAGATTGATTTTTCATGAACCCCAATTCAAGGGGTTTCCGTGGTTGTGTATGGGTAATGCGGTCCTCCCGGTGGGACACAAGAATTTCTTGTGGAAATGGCCAATAAAGGGAACTTTGGGAGTTGGGGCACTGTAAGAATTTCTGGGCTTTGTTACCATTGCAAGGATTTTCCTAGTTGCTTACGGCGTTAATGAAATATGACCATTGTTTTGTGAGCCCCACATGCATTAACGGTTAAAAATCATCCAAACTTAGTTGACACCTGACAGTAGCATACCTTATCTTAGGTTATGATATTGGTTATCACGGAGTTTGTGTATTTCCAACTTGAATAAGAAACCAATCGGCTACAATTTCTACCTTAAGCTGCGCAGACACAGATGCTGGAAGCTTATATCTGTCAAATGGCAATTAAATTCAACTCATGCGAACTGTAGGACTTCAAAATCATTCACTCCACTCAAAACGCAAGCTCGAATTCAATACAAGTTGGCAATACATACAACTAGAAACTATTTGTCATGCTGCTGAGGATTGATTCCCCAGGATGATGCCAACTGCACCAAAAGTTGATCCGGCGTTGCACCTTCCCAGTCCTCGGGCAGATCCATTGTTACAGAAGCTTCATGCAGATTCAAAACGAGTTCTTTCTTTATGTCAGTGGGAAGACCGAAAACATCAGATCCATTTTCGAGCACTATTTCAACCAACTGCGAAACGGAAAAAAGGGGACTAAATGGTCAAACTGAGGCATCTCTATGACCAGACACCAAAAGCAATAAAATTGAAAAGACAGGGACATTTTCAATACTATCGAATTCTATGAAGCAGAGAAACGCAGAGAATGCGTACGCTTCCCATTACTATTTGGAAATTATCAGAGAAAATAGACTCAACCAAAAAACTTATTACGGACATGAAACACTTAATATGAAGTCTAACCATTAAGAAGGAAACTAATGAAACACATCCTTAAAAATAGTGAACTCACACATCCGTTACGAAGGGAAATACCTGCTGAATCCAAGCCAGACAGATGTCAAACAAGTTTGGCTCTGGTAAAAATTGCCCAACAGCATGCAAGACCTCAGTTGCTGTCTCATTTGAAAGTTGGTCAATCACAGGACCTGATCTGTCCATCAACTTTACAAGCAAGATATCATCTCCTGTAGACAACACTTCCAAAAAGGCCGTATCCAGATCACCCACTTGAAGAGCATCCATTGCATTAGTCCAAGAATTCCAGATTGGATTCCGCTCTTGGCCCACATTATCATCTTCCATAGCCTCTGCAGTCAATTCAGGTATAGCCACTCTTCCAGATCTAGATGTTCCATTGTCCTCTCCAGCCACACGAATTGCTTCCAAGGTAGCTTCATCTTTGGAAGCTTGCCAAACACTTCTTGCGGAAGGCCCCTCACCAAACCTAACAGGTCCAGCCCCTTTATCCCATGCTCGCCTGCTGTTACCTTGATCACTCCCATTCTCTGATTTGGGTGACCTACCATCCCCAGGACCACCTCCTACAGCCTTCCTCGAACCAATATGTCCACCTCTGGAACCACCATATGTTGGAAAATCCCACACCTCAGACATGTCAGATCTCCAAGTAGGGCCCCGTCCCCTCATGCCGGAAACATGTCCATCATTTTGGGCAAATCGTTCGCCATATGGAATTCGTCCATCTCCACCTCTTCCAAACTTGTTACCAGTGTAATCAGGAAAGCCGTTATACTTGCCTAAAGGTCTACTAGAAGACCCCTCATACCCCATCGAAAAATTACTGCCTCTTCTACCTGATGATATTGATAAATCTCTTGCCAAGTCTTCAACAACTCTCTCAAGACCCCTTACTCTGTTCTCCAAAGTTATCATGCTGTCATGAGACCCGCCCATGAAATCCTGCAACATGCTCATCAGATGACCTTGTTGTCTCTCCAGCTGCAACAATTGCCTTTGGATAGCCAACCAATTTCCTTTGTTATTGACAAGGGATCCTTCAGGTTGACCATCAGGTTTAGAGAAACCTGCACGACTACTGGACGACTCCCTTTGATTTATATCAATCCTGTCATCAATATCAACCGCTCTCATTCTGGAGTCTTTTCCATTCGCCCTTTCTTCTAGCCATTTATCCCTCGCAAGGTCATCATGATCTCGTTGTTTAGTATACAGACCAGCTATTCCTCTCTCTGTGTTACGGTATTTACTACTGAAAGATCCATGAATATCATCAAATTGGCTGTTTGCAATCCGGTTTTGAGTTTCTTTGGAATTTGTATCATTTGCCTCTGGTTCTACCTCATTATTTGAGTTTGAAGAATTGACATGTCTACGAGGAACAACTACCTCAACGGGCAAATCATCAGAAACCCTCTTTTCAAGTTTCTGGAAGAATTCTGGGTTTAGCTCTTTGTCAGTTAAGATGGGCAGTTTCTTCTTCAAAGCTACACCCGCTTTATCTCCACTGGCTTTGGATTCAGAAACAGAATCTGAAGTAGGAGATGAACCATTAGATGAACCCTTTGCTCCTTGATCTGTTTTCTCACCAGGCTTTGAATTTTTTGGCTCATTCTTCTCTGACAACTCAGCTGATTCAGAATTTTCTTTATTAAAATGCGACAACAACAGAATGATCCGGTGAGAGCCAAAAGGAATTGAAGCATTTTAATAAAGGTTGTATTATTGATAAGCTTACCATGAGACGAGACTTTCTTGTCATTTGGAGCTTCATCTTCTCCTTTCCCAGCTATCTTTTTCCAAAACTGCAATGCCTCTGTCATGCTATCTCTGACAGGTTTAATCTGTAAACCAAACCGAACAATATTTTAGAGAATAGTACAACAGAAATACATAGCCACCCTTCTATCTCGTTACATATTTCATGTACGAACGTTGGCCAACTCCAAAATTCAATATTTCAAGCAGATTGCTTTTTCCTAGCCAGTAAAGTGAAAATTTGAGAAATAATATTAGGCGCCTATCCGATGTGTGAAACCCATATTCAGTATCCAAGTGAGGAAATACTATAGCAAAGTAGTCCAACATTTTACTTAATTTTTCACCTACCCCTATCTCTTGCAGTAAACACCAAAAAAATTCATAAACTAGAAGTTCCATGTAAAAAATAACATTACACTGAAAAGAATTTTCTCGTGCAAAAATAATCCATTAACATAGTGTTCCATGTTAAATCGCCAATGTGTAATGGTGTGCCGGATATGAATACAAAGCCATGAGTTATTGAAAAAATGTAAATTGAACGATCAAACATGAAAATGTTATACTTAAGTACTCACCAAAACATTTTTGCTGTAAGATGAAAAGTAACACACTTCAGGAATATGCAACAAAAGACTACCTTGTCAAAACGGCAAGACTCGAGGACAGTCAGGGTGGAAGCAGTTCTATCTGTAATCAAGTTGCTCGAATGCAATGCTAATGCAACCAGCACATCAGCTGCTGCTTTACGTGTTGCCCAATCTGTGCTTCCAAGGCATTCATGAATACTTTGCAGTAGATTATCCAAGCTTTGGGGCGCAATCGCTCCAACCTACAACAAGTAGGTACCTCTTCGATCAGTAAAAGTCCAATTAAATCATCCAAAGTATAGATCAAAGTGATCGTTCTATCCACCTGCATTCTATTGGCAATAAGACTATGTATAAGTTCACACTACACCAAACACAACACATTTCAAGTCAACACTCCAAACCAAATTACCACTCTTTTTCTATCTTCTGTGTCCTACATCTTTTTAGCAAGCAAACAACCACATAAGTATCGACTTTACTACAAAATCTACAGCAATGAACATGACTATATCGAGTCGAGACCACAATGTACATGCCCACAAAATCATTTGAGTGCGAAAAGGCAAATGTAGATATTCTACTGAGCAAACCTGAGACAGGCTCGAAACAACCGGCAAGAGCGATGCCTTAGCCAAGAAGTTAGGATTGTTAAGCAACTTGCAGATCCTTGGACACAGCTTTTGAAAAGACGAAACAGGCGGGTCTAAAGCGCAGTCTACAATCTTAGCCATACACAGTGCCGCACCAGATTGCACCCCCTTGTTCTGCTCGGCCATAGCCTCAAACAAAGGCTTCATAAACAAACCCACAACCGACCCATTGTCGCTCACACTCTCTGCCTTCAAGTACTGCGCCGATAGCGAGCCAATGGCGTCGCGGCACGCGTCCCGGACGCCGGAATCGGCATCCTTGAGCCTCTTGACGATGTGGGCAATGATTTTGGTCAAATGGGTGGAGGTGAAATCGGGGTGGGAAGCAGAGACCAATGCAAGCAGGCGTAAAGACTCTTTCTTGACGGCGGGTTTCGGATCGGCGGAGGCGTCGTAGAGGCAGTTGAGGAGCATAGGCAGGCCCTCCGGCGCCAGGGTTTGGATGATTTTCTCGAGATCTTCGACGGCGATTTGGTACGTGTCTCGGTCGGAGAGTTTGGAGAGGGAGGTGAGGATTCTCTGCTTGAGCTCCACCATGGCCAGGTGGGTCGAGAGGGAAGAAGAAGCAGAGGACTTTGAAGAGGAGTTTGGTGGTTGCTGCGGCTGCGGCGGCATTGTGGGTGATGGATTTGGGGGCTTTGCCGGTTTGGAAATTCTGGGTCCGGCAAAACTCATGGTTTCGAGTTGATGTGGTATAGTTTCGGGGATGGATGTAAAATGGAAATGGGTTCTCTCTGATTCGGAGATTTAAGCTTTCAGACTTCGACAGTGAGAGAAGAACAGCCAATGATGTTGCAGAGGGGGGAGAGAGAGAGAGAGAGAGAGAGAGAGAGAGAGAGAGAGAGAGAGAGGTGAGGGGTGGAGTGAGAGAGAAGGCTTGTCAATCAAAGTAAGCAAGATGGAAGCTGCAGAAATTGAAAAGGAGCGATCTGAGTGGGAGGGGAATGTGAGTATTAAAGCTCACTAATCCATGTTTTTACTCTTTTCCCAGAAAATAAAATAAATTTATTAGACGTTTTACCAGTTTTCAAATTACATTATTGAGATTTTTTTTTTTTTAAAATGTGTGTGAAAATTATTTTCTAAAAGAAATTTCAAATTACAATTTGAAATTTTTGCGATGTTTGTTATTTCTGAGCAAATTTTAGGACATGTTTAGAAATGGAAAAGGGGATCGTATCAACTCCGTAAACCCTAGTTGATCTGATTCCTGATTATTAATTTGATTACAAATTTTTAAGAAGTAGCTAATACTTTTCCGATTTCTTACGTATTAGTACATATAAGAGATCAGGCTCTTCAACAGAAGAAGTCTCCGAAAATGAGGATTAGTTGTGAGTTCTGTTACACATTAAACTTCAAATATTCAAACCGTCAATTTTGTAAGTCTCAATTCATAGATTATCTATTAAAAATTCAATTCAAATCCGAAACCATTTGCCTATTTAATTGTCACGATGAAATTTCAATGTTTTTATTTAGGGGGAACTTGATATGAATCCAATTTTGGGAGTCATTTTTGAGATAAGTCCAATTATATTCCATGTCAGTTTTTTTTCATTTTCATACCAATTTACTCCTAAAATTACTTATAAGTAATCAATATTATCCCTTGATTTTAGGATTAGTATTTGTGATAAGTTTTACCTATTTGAGGTTTAAAGAATAAAATTCCCTTAATGATAGGATAATTGTTGAATAAAATTACTTCCTATATATCTCCAAGTGAGGATATGCCTCTTCATTTCTTCTTCATTTATCTATTATTTCTTTTTAGTTTGTTATCTAAAACCTTCTTCCTAGTTAGGATTTATCATTTGCCTTGCGAATCTTCTTCTTCTTTATCATTGTTCAGTTTTCCTCTTCTTTTCTCAGGCTTCCACTATATATGAAATTTGATTCTATTTGATCAAAGAATGGAGGTCGGTTGGCTTCTTTCATCAAATTGCTTGTTGTGTTCAAATTATTTAATATCATGGTCAAAATTGGATCTTCATTTGAGTTGTATTTTTACTCAAATTAATTGATTTCATGGCCAATATTAATCTACATGTATCACAAGATTTTGTTATATAACCTACCTCTATTATAGGTAGATTATATTTATTTTTATTTTTATTATCTATCTCTATCACAGATTGCTTCTATATGTTTTCCTATATTACATAATAATTTATCTTGCTTATAGGTGGGTAAATTGTGTATTTGTACCTTTCAGTTCGTTTATCTACCTATTGATTAAATATATTTTCTTCGTTTGATATCTTACTTATAGGTATATGTACATTTATGTATTAGTACCTTTTAATTAGGTTGTATATTTTTGAAACTTAATCTATGATAAAAATATTTTATTTTATTAAAGGGTAAAGAATTGAAACGTTTTTTTAAATGTTTAGTAGATTGCAAATGTTTAAATATTCAAAATTTGAAAACAAGGGGTAAAATAGGTTTAAAAAATAGTTAAGTGGACCTAAATCAGAAATTTAAAAAAATTGGACTAAAGCCAATAGTACGTCAATTTTTTGGACCTATATCTTAATGCCCCTTTTATTTATTTATTTTTTTTATTTTTAGAAACGATAGCATAGTCTTTCATTAATCAACATCGAACAATTACAGAGTGTCATTGGGTACATAATTCCAGTGACCAATAAATTGATATGGAATGAATTTGCACAAAACAAACAAATAACATTAAATCCCTAGTAGACACCCACAAGCTCAACCACACAGTCACCAAGCACACAAATGTACCAGTACAGATCTGTCACAATAAACGATAACCTTAATAGAGAGATACCCGGCATACACAACGGTCATCGTTGAATGGCGAGGCCACAAAAAGTCATCACTAAAGTGCGAGACCACGTCAAAGTCACAATTAGCTGACATGACTCACAATACACACACACACACAAAGGCGAAGACGAAATTAGCCAAAAACCAGCGCCACCGCGATGCACAAGGACGAGAGGAACTAAACTACACCGAGAAGAATCCGATGTACAACTCAAAAACAGGGGAAACGAGGCACCCCAAGCCTAGGCCTCTTCCAAACTCTAGACAGTGGGACGCCGACGTCCACGCTCAAGCCAAGCCAAGCCACACCGAGACGAACATGCCAAACTCCCAGACCAAGCCGATCTTCCAGAGCTGAGAGCATCGAAGCCGTCGAGGAAGGAGACACCACCATGAAACCGAGTTAACGAGGGGGGATCCAAGGCACTTACGGCACAGATCTAAACCCTACACAAGGAAAAAGAGCGCCAAATCGAAGAGAATCTTGAAAGGGCATGGCCCAGGTCGGGGTATAGGGCATATATCCATGGAAATTTGCACCAAAATGGTGGGAGAGAAGCAAGGGAAGGGAGAGGAGGAAGGGAAAGGTCGTGAATAAGGGGTCGGCGTGAGGAGGTGGGAAGGAAAATGAGAATGGCGAGAGGTGGATGGCTGAGATGGGGAAGAGGGGGGAAAAGGAAGGGAGGAGGAGCTAGGAAAGGGATGGGAGAGGCTGCCACCGGCCCTCAGCCATAGCCAGAGCCCAGCGGCGAAGTGGTCGACGGCTAGGGTTTGTTGGGAGAGGGATAGCATTTTGGGAGATAATTTTCAAAAAACAAAGGAAGGGGAGAGCTTTCAATGTTTCTTAAAACATTGCATTTGTCAATTTCTCTGAACTCAATTAAATGCCTCAAATATTTCCGATTTAGCTAATATTATGCAAGGATGATGACACACCCCGTCCCGAAGGAGGGCATGCTGGCCGTCACGTGAGAGTGACGTAACCATTTACACAGTTCGGAAGCTTTAAAATATACAACTTCTAAGATGAAACACCCGAAGGTGAGTCCTCATTTGGTCCATTCTGTCAGAACACCGTTGAATTTCCTCGTAGTCACCACACCTTTGCAATTCTTGAACCTGGAGGGGCGCAAAACAAAATTGAGTGGGTCAGCAAAACAAACTTATTCAGAACTTTCTTTTCTCTTTAAATATACTAACCCCTCGCCGTAAAACAAGTATACTTTCCAGAAAATAAACATATATACGTATGTATAGATATGCCAATCATGCTCCAAAATATGCCATTCATGCTTGAGAATATGCCACATTAGAATCTCATAATAAATGTAAATGCTCAAGCATAATTCACATCAATAACATATAATCTGGCAGCCGGGAGTCACCTAACGTGACCTGTACGGCTGCAGATAGAGCTCCAATCTCAACTCAATATCTGAATCTGCACACAAGTCGGAACCACCTAACGTGGTCTGTACGACAGGCTGGGTGTAATATATATATGCTCTAGTGCTACGATCACGTGAAGCTGTGCGATAAATCGCGGGTCACCTACAAGTCGGAACCACCTAATGTGGTCTGTACGACAGGCTTGCACCTAACTTGGATCCAAGGCGAGCATGCGGTGCTGGTGAACATACACGTGAAGGCTGTGCCCTGGCCTCGGGCGGGAGCACTAACACCGGGGGTGCAGATTATGAGCTCTCTAACATCTCAACTACTACTGAATACAAACATGAATACCACTTACCTGGCACTTACCTGTGCGTCCACAGCACCAAATACACATATATAATTGTATGTCACTACTAATGCATGTGATGATAGTATTTCAATCGTATTCCAAACGTATTTCATACGTATATCAAATGTATATTAAATGTAGCTTACCTGGGCCTCCTCAGCACCATGCAACAGTATGCATAATTATGGTAATGCACATATCAAAATATGATGCATATATGACAGGATATTTAATTCGTATTTCTTTTAAAATACGTCAAGCATACGTATATATGTATATATATACTGAAAAATAACTGCCCACTCACTGATCACATCGACGTCTCATAGGTCCCTGAACCTCCCCTAGCTTGGTTACATTCTTCCGCTGTATAATTTTCACCTATAAAAAAAGTAACCAAATTGACGTTATTTAACGCACATACACCAAACATTCGTCCATAACTTTCTCATACGTTGCTCAATTTGGGTGTATGAATATACCACGGTGATCTACACGACGTCACGAACGCGTGACAATTTTCAGAACTCAATTTGGAGCTCTCACGCGCCCCCACGCGCCCTGTTCACGCGCTGCCCACGCGCCCCCACGCGCCCTGTTCACGCGCTGCCCACGCGCGCGTCTTCTTCCTCGCGTCGCCGGACTGGTTTCGCCGGCGGTGGGTGTTTTGCCGGAATTTCTGGGTAAATTTCAAAGTGTCATAACTTCTTCATTTCTTAACCATTTTCGACGTACTATATATCAAAATGAAGGTATTGACGAGACGAACACATCCATACCTGTCTCGACCCCTAACTCGCCGTGGTTTCGCCGGAAAAAGCCCCGAAAGCTCCGGCCAACTTTGACCACGATGATCCCGACGTCCAAACTTCTCCAACGAAGTACTCCGAGGCTCCTTGGGACCTCACTAAGACATCTACAAGCTTCAAAATCCCAAAAACATGCTAGTTTAAGTTTGCATGAATAGTACCTAAATCGGATTACCTCGAATCGACATGAAAACGAAGGATTTCTCACCTGAAAATGGTATGGTTGCACTCGTACGAGCTTCACGAGTTCGATGGTGTCCTTAGTTTCTTCGATCCATCAAGGTTTGGGTGATTTGTGTGTCGTCCGTACGTTTTCAGAAGGAAGAAGAAGAAATGGGAGCTCGGGAGAGAGAGAGAGAAGAGACAGAAAAGAGACAGAGGGAGAGGGAATCACGGGAGAGAAAGAGAGTGTGTGAGTGTGTGTGTGGTCCTACAACACTACACAACACAACACTACACGTAAATGTAACGAACTAGGGGTAAAATTGTAATTTCAAATGTACGTTTCGATATTTCCGGGACGGGATGTCACAACCTACCCTCCTTAATAGAATTTCGTCCCGAAATTCAAAACAACCAATCAACGACCCCTAGTGGTCAAAGAACAATCTAGGATACAAATCCCTTATCCAATCTTCTGTCTCCCATGTAACTTCCTCGACTGACTGATTTCTCCACAAAACTTTCACTAAATTCACCGTCTTGTTCCTCAGAACCTTCTCTTTCCAATCTAAGATCGTTAACGGTTCCTCGTCATACGTCAAATCTGGATTAATTCTCAATAGTTGCACCGGAACTCCATGTGACGAATCTGCCATCTAGTGACAACGCATCGAAATATAATGCATTATGCACCTTAGCCAATTCTGAAGACATCACCACTTGTATGCAACTTCATCGATTCCTTTAGTGGTCAAAAACGGTCTGATGTGTTTAAGTCTTATTTTGTCTCCTTTCCAAATCTCACTATTTCTTTTCGTGATGAAATTTCTAAAAATGTTAAATCATGAAACACATCATGCTCTTACAATAACTCTGGAAGTAATTCAAGCAACTTCACCTACTCTTCGATGATCACATAAAGTCCGAGGTACTTAGGACTTAATTTGCTTTCCTTTCCATGCCGTATCATACTTTTCTAAAGTGAAAACTTCAAAATTATAAGATCATCTACGTTAAACACTCGATTAGTGACATGTTCAACTATTAATCTCTTTTGCCATTCCTGGCTACTCTCAGGTTAAACTTAATCACTTGAATACTTTGAGAAGACTCACCCATAGTTTCAGGGCCTACCAAAACTCTTTCGTGATCGAATCTTCTCTATCCAGAAGTATTTCTTCCACAAATCAACAAAAATCGACACATTTCACGGTCCTTATGGCGTTACTTTGGAAACTGTGCAACCAACATACTTAAGAAACTCAGCAGTTCCGTAACCCAAATCTCTTCTCCATAAAACTTATAAGTACTGTTGTACTGTGGTTGTTACTCAACACTGGAGTAAATGTACTAACTTGGTACATTGATCAACTATCACCTAAAGTTCAATCATAACCATCCTATTCTCGAACTCAGCAATCTTTCTTTTTCCCTTCTTTCTTTGCCTTGGTTAATTCTTAATTTTCTTCGTTAACCATTTGAGTCTTGAGTACGACCTTACTAAAAAGACTTAACTTGAAAATTAGTAATTACAACTTCTTCTCAATCTTCCATTCTCAACTTTACTTCAGTTGATTTCCAATCCACAAGAAGACAATCTTGGCAAGCGTGCCAGACATTAATTCTTACCACAATCTTTTCACCAAGTGCATCAGCTAGAACAATTTTACGATCACCCTGGTCGTACAATCATGTTCATTAAACAATTCAATCCACCTTCGCTGCCTTATATCAAAATCCTTCCAAGTAATGGATATTGGAGACTTTTTGGATTCGTAAAAAAAAAATCTTGCATTCTTACCAAATATAATGTCTTCATAACTTCACAGCAAGAATGGTAATCATGACTTCCAAATCACCAGTAGGGTAATTCATTTCATGAGGTTCCTTTTGTCGTGAAACGTATGTAATCACCCTAACATTTGCATCAACATGCATCCAATACCATTCAAGAAACATCACTAAAAATTTATGATTACCACTATTCTCTGGGAATACTAAATTACGTGCATGAGTGAGGAAATGCTTCAGTTGTTGAATCCTTTGCTCACAATTTCCTTCCCACTCATACGTAACCTCTTTTCTCAACAATCTCGTCAATGACTGAAAAATCTTTCACAACCATCCGAGATAGTCTGGTAAGCTAAGAAATTCCGAATCTCAATTACGGCTCGTGGTTATTCCAATTTCTCAATTCCTGCTGCCTTTTAAGGATTCACTTGAATACCTTCAGCAGATATAGCAAATCTTAGAATGCCACTTGATTCATTTAACTTTAGCATTTGCTAAACTTAGCATACACCCAACGTTCCCTCGATCTTTGCAATACCAATTTAAGATGTTTAGCATACTTTGCTCTAGTCTTATCAATCCTTTCAATAGCAACAACAACAAATCGGTCTAGATATCATTGGAATACTTCATTCATCAAATTCATAAAGTAGTAGATGCATTCGTCACTCCGAATGGCATCACCAAACTTGAAATGACCTTAACGAATCCTGAAAGTTATCATAAGGGCATCCTCACCGATAATCTTCAACTAATAATATTCAGACCTCAAATCAAACTTAGAAAATATACAACCACCTAGAAGCTGATCAAACAACCATCAATGTGAGGTTATGAATAACGGTTTTCAATTGTTACCCGATTCAACTGCTTATAATCAAAGCACAGCCTTAACGTCCATTTTCTTTCTCACAAATAAACTGGGGTTCCCCCAACGTAATGTACTAGGTTGAATAAAAACCTTTATCAACCAATTTCCAATTCTCTTAGTTCAAATGGCAACATTCTATAATATATGGTTTGTACCTGGAGACAAATCCATAGTGAACTCTACATCTTTAACTGGCGGCAATCCAGGTAAATTCTCAGGGAAAACGTCAGGTAAATGTTTGACTACTCCCACTTCTTCCACACTACTAGAAGTGACATCATTTAGCACCACATGAGATAAGTATCATTGGCAGCCTTTTGATAGTAATCTCTTTGCTCTCACAGCATAAATAACGGCCTGCCTCACTCCACTTTGCATACTTACAAAAGTAATCTCTAGTCATCCAGACCGATGGAAAATAACATATAATCAATTCAACATTCAGCTATAAACATAGCTCATACTCTTTCATTCTAATCAACTCAGCCCTCGGCTGCATATATAACTCATAATTAACTCATCATATCATGTATATCTTGCACACATTCAGTACCACCTCGCGTGGTCTGCAACTCATCACTGTATATAACATAATATGCTCTAGAATAACATCGAAATCCACAATCTAATGAAACAAAAGTAGCTGGCAACAATATATACTCTACTAATACTGAGCACTCTGAATAAGTACGATACTAATATAGGATAACCTACCGGTTTACTTGCTTAACGAATCCACGAATAAGTTATTAATATTACGGTCTGCAGTCCGCAATACTGATAAATCATCGTTGTCTCGATAAGTAAGCAACAATTCCTGAAGGTGTTACATTTCCATCTTACTCCACACAGGGATAATTACATATAAACACCTCAATCATGCTCCATCATCACTTTCTTTGGCAACATCATTCATAATACGAAATACATCAGCCAGAGTCAACTAGAATGACTTATACGGCTGATTCTCTAGCTCAACTAGTTATGCTAGCATATTAGCCGGAGTTACCTATAGTAACCTGTACGACTTACTCATCAATTCCTCATGTGTCAGCCGGATCCACCTTTCGTGGTCTGTTCGGCTGAACATTCAACTCATCAAACATCTTGGCACCCACAGTTCATATAACCCAAACTAATGATCCAAACACCTGCTGAACTGATATTGGTGGTATCAAGGAAACTGTCGGGTAATAACTAATTCTAGGGACAATTCATAACTCTATATCCCTTCTGTCTATACAAACACATTCACTGATTCCACACTTTCCAAAGTGTTTAGTCTTGTACCTGCTACACAAGGTACATTTCCCTTATTCGAGTCACCTTGACTCTGAATCTGGAATTTCCAGTAAATCTATCACTTTGACTTTGACCAATGGCATTAAAACCTCAGTTGGAAGAATTAGCTCTAGCTTCACTTCTCTTGAAGCTCGGAATCTTTCTATATTCTTGATATGACGAATCATTAACTTTATCGTCCTCTTTTGATTCCCATTCTTTTATCATTCTTCTTTACTCTCGCTGAACATGTTCTCAGAGTCCTCAAGGCTCAACAACATCTTGTATATTCCTGGTAAGAATTACAATGGATAGTGGTCACCCAAAATACCACTGCCTTATGCCACCCAGCCTAAAACAATATAACACTTCAATCAAAATAGCAGCAATATTCGAATGGGACGAGGCAAGTCTGAGAACTTTCTATAATACTCATTGATCGTCAGCTTTCCTTGTCTCACATTTGCAAACTCTTGCTTTCTACCATCATAAGATGCCGAAGGACTAATTCTTTTCTTTAAACAAGTCCTTAAACAATTCTCAATCGGCTGTTTCCTCCGGTGACAACGAATTATACTCCTGTTTCCATCAGGGTACAAGTTCATAACTCAAACCAGGTAATCGTCTCAACCCTTCTGTCAAAAGGAAGATTCCTTTGACTTGCATAATCTAAAACATCTTTTCCAATCGGTTAATCCATCACTTTGCTCCCTCAGGTTCATCATTTCATAAGGTGATTCAAATTCAACTCATAACCCATCTTAAAATGTCTCTTTTTGATAATATACTGAATCACCAAAATAATAGTTTCCCCCAACAGCTAAATCAGGGAGACTAAGTTCCTCTAACTACGTGGTTTGCTACGAGGCGGTGTAGTTCTGACAGAATTCACTAGAACTTCTCAAGATGTCCAAGATTGAAACTAGGCTCTGATACCAACTGACACACCCCGTCCCGAAGGAGGGCATGCTGGCCGTCACGTGAGAGTGACGTAACCATTTACACAGTTCGGAAGCTTTAAAATATACAACTTCTAAGATGAAACACCCGAAGGTGAGTCCTCATTTGGTCCATTCTGTCAGAACACCGTTGAATTTCCTCGTAGTCACCACACCTTTGCAATTCTTGAACCTGGAGGGGCGCAAAACAAAATTGAGTGGGTCAGCAAAACAAACTTATTCAGAACTTTCTTTTCTCTTTAAATATACTAACCCCTCGCCGTAAAACAAGTATACTTTCCAGAAAATAAACATATATACGTATGTATAGATATGCCAATCATGCTCCAAAATATGCCATTCATGCTTGAGAATATGCCACATTAGAATCTCATAATAAATGTAAATGCTCAAGCATAATTCACATCAATAACATATAATCTGGCAGCCGGGAGTCACCTAACGTGACCTGTACGGCTGCAGATAGAGCTCCAATCTCAACTCAATATCTGAATCTGCACACAAGTCGGAACCACCTAACGTGGTCTGTACGACAGGCTGGGTGTAATATATATATGCTCTAGTGCTACGATCACGTGAAGCTGTGCGATAAATCGCGGGTCACCTACAAGTCGGAACCACCTAATGTGGTCTGTACGACAGGCTTGCACCTAACTTGGATCCAAGGCGAGCATGCGGTGCTGGTGAACATACACGTGAAGGCTGTGCCCTGGCCTCGGGCGGGAGCACTAACACCGGGGGTGCAGATTATGAGCTCTCTAACATCTCAACTACTACTGAATACAAACATGAATACCACTTACCTGGCACTTACCTGTGCGTCCACAGCACCAAATACACATATATAATTGTATGTCACTACTAATGCATGTGATGATAGTATTTCAATCGTATTCCAAACGTATTTCATACGTATATCAAATGTATATTAAATGTAGCTTACCTGGGCCTCCTCAGCACCATGCAACAGTATGCATAATTATGGTAATGCACATATCAAAATATGATGCATATATGACAGGATATTTAATTCGTATTTCTTTTAAAATACGTCAAGCATACGTATATATGTATATATATACTGAAAAATAACTGCCCACTCACTGATCACATCGACGTCTCATAGGTCCCTGAACCTCCCCTAGCTTGGTTACATTCTTCCGCTGTATAATTTTCACCTATAAAAAAAGTAACCAAATTGACGTTATTTAACGCACATACACCAAACATTCGTCCATAACTTTCTCATACGTTGCTCAATTTGGGTGTATGAATATACCACGGTGATCTACACGACGTCACGAACGCGTGACAATTTTCAGAACTCAATTTGGAGCTCTCACGCGCCCCCACGCGCCCTGTTCACGCGCTGCCCACGCGCGCGTCTTCTTCCTCGCGTCGCCGGACTGGTTTCGCCGGCGGTGGGTGTTTTGCCGGAATTTCTGGGTAAATTTCAAAGTGTCATAACTTCTTCATTTCTTAACCATTTTCGACGTACTATATATCAAAATGAAGGTATTGACGAGACGAACACATCCATACCTGTCTCGACCCCTAAATCGCCGTGGTTTCGCCGGAAAAAGCCCCGAAAGCTCCGACCAACTTTGACCACGATGATCCCGACGTCCAAACTTCTCCAACGAAGTACTCCGAGGCTCCTTGGGACCTCACTAAGACATCTACAAGCTTCAAAATCCCAAAAACATGCTAGTTTAAGTTTGCATGAATAGTACCTAAATCGGATTACCTCGAATCGACATGAAAACGAAGGATTTCTCACCTGAAAATGGTATGGTTGCACTCGTACGAGCTTCACGAGTTCGATGGTGTCCTTAGTTTCTTCGATCCATCAAGGTTTGGGTGATTTGTGTGTCGTCCGTACGTTTTCAGAAGGAAGAAGAAGAAATGGGAGCTCGGGAGAGAGAGAAGAGACAGAAAAGAGACAGAGGGAGAGGGAATCACGGGAGAGAAAGAGAGTGTGTGAGTGTGTGTGTGGTCCTACAACACTACACAACACAACACTACACGTAAATGTAACGAACTAGGGGTAAAATTGTAATTTCAAATGTACGTTTCGATATTTCCGGGACGGGATGTCACAGATGATATATGAGGTATAACTTGAAATAAACCGTTTGGAACTTTGGATCGTTAAAAAAGTGTATAAATTCACATAACATTTCAAAAAAAAATTCAATAGTTTATGAGTTGTGGAAGAGCAGTAATCAAAAGAGGAATATCGGCAATGTGAGGGCCACCTATATGACAATCATGGATATAATATAAAGACAGCAACATGGTGATTGCAATTTCCCACACTTAAATTTGAAAAATAAGCATGTTGGGTAAGTATACGTTACTTCTACACCTTTTTTTTTTTTTTTTTTTGTAAATTTAACTTTTGGGTGGGATATATTCTTGTTAAAATTGGGATTTTGTATCAGAGGGAAACTTGGTGACTTGTGGTGGAAGAGATTGAAATTCAACTTTACAAAAATTTAGGAGAGTTTCATCATGGCAATCATCTTCCTGGTAAATGGACAAGTAACGCCTTGGCTCCAGCCTTTGGTTGCCCTTCCAAATTGGTTGGTGCAATGCACGAGTTAATCGTTTTGAAAGCGGGGAGCTTAAACAATTTGCTGCCCATTCAAGTTGAGCGGTGGTGTCAGGTACCCGTGTTAGGACTGTCGCGTTTACCGTCTTTGTAACAGTTTTATTCGGAACTTTTGTTTGCGGTGGTCTATTGTGGTAACATTATAGGGGTTTTAAGTTTTTTTGTATCTTGTGCAAATTGTTTGTTCTTACTTCTTAGCAATGAAAAACTTTATCCCTTCTATCAAGAAAAAATAAACAAATAAAATTTGGGTGCTGGTGAAGGTTAATGCCTCTTCTTGTACATCCTCTCCATACATCATTGACATGTGACTCGTTAAATTCCCTTCATCGTCCTTGAACTTGTTGAACATTTCTGCTTCACAAATTCGTACATTTCTCACTCGTTGAAGCCGAAGTCGATTGTCCCATATCAGATCTTGGACCAGCCGGATCTTGGGCTGCAAAATAAATTGCTTCCAGATGGTATATTCCACAATCGGGGACACGCTATGTTTTACTAGTCCAGGCCAACTTCTTTGAATGTGGTGGATTGGCAATTGGTATCAGCATTTCACATAAGGTCGCTGATGGATCCACACTCGGTAAATTCATTCGTCGCTGGGCTGCTATTATTGCCCTTGGCTCCACGGCTGTCGCTGTTGAAATAGGTGCTACAGCATCACGTTTCCCACCTCTGGATTTCCTCAACTCACCGGTTGATCGAGCTCCGATAAATTTTGTCTTTGGTAGTGTTGTAAAAAGGAGATTGGTGCTTGATGCTCCAAAGATTGCTTCTCTCAAGTTTCTAAGCTGCCAGTACCGCGGTTCCAAATCCTACCAGAGCTGAAGTTGTGTCAGCGCTTGTTTGGAAATGCGCAATGCAAGCATCGAGATCAAACAATGGTTCCGAAAGGCCATCTGCGTGGAATCAAGCTATAAACCTACAGAGAATATTGCTTCCGCCCATGGGAGACAACGTGTTGGGAAATCTTACTTCCTTTCTTTATAGCAAGGACAGAAGAAGGTGAAGTTGTACATCTTGAAAGCTTGGTTGCTAAACTGAGAGAGGGCTTTGAAAAGTTCAAGTTAAGCTGTGTGTGCTAATGGAATTACAGCGGGGGAAGTATTTCAACTATTTAGAGAGTATGACGAGCACGTTGGAAAGGATGACAAGGACAACTACTGTTCCTCCAGTACCTGCAATTTCCCTTTCTACCCCACCAACTTTGGCCGGGGAAGGCCAACATGGGGTGGATTTCCCTGATTCTGGAGAGTTGCAAAACATGATGAGGTTGGCGGATGCAAGCGATGGCATGGGCATGGAAGTGCACGTGACTTTGAAAGAAGAAGGCCTTTTTTCAAACCAACCAGGAGCTGCTTGCATATGCTTGTTCCGCAGCGACAGAGCCAGAATTTTATATGTCGCGGCCTCTTTCTCGAGTATGAATTTGAGTACAAGAAATGGTGGATGGTCACGATAAGGTTTATAGGATAATTAGCGGATGAATCTCCATTTCTTTGCTGCTAAACTGACCCACCTATACTGTTTGTTTTCCTTGGTTTTGTTAACAGTACAAAACAATGTGTTTTTTTTGTAAAAACTTTGTAACTTCTTTGTTTGATCACCTAACTGCGTATTTTTTGGACTGCTCTAAATTTCGTCTAAGTGTAACCACCTGTTCCAAACTTTAGTAAGAAAAAAGTTGTTTTATTGCAACTGGTCTCTGAAATTAACCAAACTCCATTTGTATGGTCTCTTACTTTTAAAATCGATGATATAGCCCCTAAGTTTGATTGACGCACATCGATTTGTAGCTTCCGTCAAAACTTTATCAAACTTTCTATTAGTGTGAAGTGTGGCACATGAATAGATTATCGGAACTAACTCATATCACACCACGTGAATTTACCCTAGAAAACAATTTTTTTTCAAAAATTTAAAACTACTCATAGAACTAATAATGAAAAAAAATAAAAAAATTATAAGAGCATCTCCAATTTGGTGGCTGATGTAGCAATGTCAAATTTTATCTTTCTCCAATCCACATGTTTTTTTGTTATAAATGAAATTTGTATGACCCATTTTTTATAGGATAATTAGCGGATGAATCTCCATTTCTTTGCTGCTAAACTGACCCACTTATACTGTTTGTTTTCCTTGGTTTTGTTAACAGTACAAAACAATGTGATTTTTTGTAAAAACTTTGTAACTTCTTAATCCGGGCCAATATGTTTGATCACCTAACGGGTGTATTGTTTGGACCGCTCTAAATTTCATCTAAGTGTAACCACTTGTTCCAAACTTTAGTAAGGAAAAAATTGTTTTATCGCAACTGGTCTCAGAAATTAACCAAACACCTATTTTTATGGTCTCTTACTTTTAAAATCGATGATATAGCCCCTAAGTTTGATCGACGCACATCAATTTGTTGCTTCCGTCAAAACTTTATCAAACTTTCTATTAGTGTGAAGTGTGGCACATGAATAGATTATCCGAACTAACTCATATCACACCACGTGAATTAACCCTAGAAAACATTTTTTTTTTTCAAAAATTTAAAACTACTCATAGAACTAATAATGAAAAAAAATAAAAAAAATTATAAGAGCATCTCCAATTTGGTGGTTGATGTAGCAATGTCAAATTTTATCTTTCTCCAATCCACATGTTTTTTTGTTATAAATGAAATTTGTATGACCCCTTTTTAATCTAAATTTTTTTTTCAAGATTTATAATTGGTGCATTAATAGGATCTACACAATAAAATAATTAAAGAATTGACGTATCTGCTGGAACTTTAATATGTCAAATTTGACCGCAAAAGGCTTATATGTCAATCCATGTAGGATTGACATATCTGTTAGAGTTTTATTTTACTTTCAAATTTGATTACGTAACATTCCACTTAAGATTTGACATATCATTTAGAGATGGTCTAGCTCGTAAAAAAAGTTTTTGAGTAATCACTCAAATTAAGATAATGAAGTCTTCCCTTTTTCAGTTGAGTGGTACCACTGTCATTAGTATTTTAAAATTTTATTGTGCATTTATCGTAAAATATGAAAATATAAAGTGCATAATGGGTTCGATGAGTGTCAATGATGGCAACCTATTAGTTTTTGTTTTAATTTTATGAGTTTTTGTTTTTTTTTTTTTTTTTTTTTTAGAAAAATAGTTTGTGGTAAATTCATAAATGATTTACGATAAAAAGAAAACCCAAGAAAAAAGAGAGTAAACATAACTTTTCAACAAAGAATTAAAAATTAAGAAAAAGGCCGTATTCATACCAATTATTTGGTTTGGATTTGCGTTGACTGTCTGGCTCGTTCAAATAAGAAGAGAAAAATACGTTGAAGTGAGATTCGGTACCTTTCTTAAAGGTTGAGTCATGATCCATGTGTTCAACATAACTTCATAAAACTCTTTGATTTCTCGCTTTCAGAAGGTTCTTTCACATGGGTATAATCAATAATCTCAATTGATTGATTCTTCGCTGGGTCCGGATTCACTGTCAGCTCGATTTCCATTCGCTTAATTCTGGGCAAGTGCTATTAATTTCTTATCATCTGATTACCTGGTAATTGTTTTCACTTTGGGTACTTGATTGTGGATCTTAATGTTTGTCATTACTCAATGCCTTTTGGATTAGTTTGTGAGATTTGACTGTTTATGCTTAATCTTTGGATTAAATTGAATTAATGGGGGGTTTTGATGGATCTTAATATCACGTTGTTGATGCTAATTAAGGACTTAATTGATCTTTTAGGATGTGTTGGATTTCTTGATTGCAATTGGAGCAAATAAATGAAAATGGGGGAAGTGAGATTTACTGCATAATCTGTAATGTGGGTTTTGTGACTTAAAAAATTGCAATTTCGAAGATCTTCAGATTTTGCGAAAACTTGGTGGATTTCCTTCTGTATGAGATGAACTAACGGCGAGATTTTAACTACTTTTCGGGTTGGAATTACTCGAAAATGCATAGGTAGTGATCTCACTCATACCACTCAATACCCTGCCTTATCCACTCATGCTACTGAAAATGAGGTTTATGTACCCTGCCTTATCCACTTATGCTACTGAAATTGAGGTTTATGTACAGTCATTTTGCAGTTGAATGAGTTTCTAAAATATCGCATATTTCGACTATTAAAAGTTGACCGTAAATTTGTGAGAAACTCTACTTACAGTCTGATTTAGAGCTACATTAATGTTCAAATACACAATTCATATCCAGAACTGCATTGGCTGATGCTGTTGCAGGAACGGCTCTTGAACTGAGTTGGTTGTAACATCTCCCTCTACAAGAATCTGTTCGCTGAGAAATTCCCTGTCACAAGGTGTCTGCTCAAACCTTTGATTAAGGCGAGAAGAAACATGGTTCAGACGCTGGAAGCTATAAAGGGTGGTGGAGGATCCATTAGAATCGGGACCACTGGGACAGTCAGTTCCCTAATGACAAGAGAATTACAGTCCAGCAAAGTCGCATCTCTGACGCCTGCATCTTCCAGAAATAAACATCAAACAGCTTCTGTTTCTGTTCTCTGTGGTGCTACTACTCCAAAAAGGCTACAACCAAGAAAGTCATGTGATGAAGCTAGCAGCAGTGGAAGCAGCAATGACATTAATGCCAGACACCCTGAAGTTTCCCAGAAAACAAAAACTCATACTAAAAATACTAGTCAAATCCCGATGCTGAGCTCTGATCATCCTGGTCTGGATAAAACTCCTAGTAGGCAGAAAACTAGTAAAAAAGGAACTAACATTGTTGAAGTTGTGGACATAAAATGTGGGAGCTCGGATAGAGCATGGGCTGGCCCTATAACAAACCGACTGAAGAAGCTGGGTTTCTCAAAGCTATCTGAGAGCATTGTCTAACCTGGCAATTTCTTCCCATCGGATCTTAGATTCCTGTAACTGTATGCAGAAATACCAGTTGGTCGATTGTTCTCCGAGACTTCCACCATAGAACATATGCTTGGTAGGAGCCCGTTGCATCTCTTTTTCTTCTTTTGTGTTTTTATAACTGATTCAAAAGTCGGGCCCAAATGACTAGTAGAGGAAGACATGTCTTTGAGTTGGGGATGAGCCTTTTGCGAGCTACATCGGTTGCTTAGTTCGAGTTGGCTGAAGTGCTCGATTTCTCTCATTATGAGGGATCCAACGGTGCCTCTGGTGCCTATTTCCGCAGGAGCACATGCCGCCATCTTTGCAGCGTCTCTGGTGGCAACAGTGCCGGATTTATACATGTTCGGTTCTGTTGGAGTTGAAGGGGTGGCTTGCAGATGACGAGAGGTGGTTTTGGATTCTGTACTGGTGAGGAAATTGCTTTGCTTTTGGGACATCTGGTGTTTTGCCTTTGGTATTTAACAAGGATTCTTTACCTTATGTTCTTTATCTAAAGTGAACAGCGTTTGTTGGTTGGTTGGTGATATAATCACCTCATTCATGTGCTTGCAGATAAAAACTTAGATTCATTTATTTGTGCCCTCTCTTTTCTAACCATTTGGATTATGTCATGGATTTATTATGACCGGATGATCCTGTGGACGATGTTGGTTACTCTATTTTCTCCTTAAGCAAGTTGTGAAATTCCCCCTTGACCGGTCTAGCAGCATGCAGTCTCCGCCTTGCAGGAGGCTCTGAGTTCAAATCTCACCGACAATAGTTGCCGATTGAAAAAAGTAAGTTGTTAATTCCTTTTCATGTCTTGAATGGCAAGGGAAAATAAAAGGATGGTGTTAGTTTTGGTGAAGCAACTTGAGTGCTTCGTAGATGTGGGGGATGGCGGTGCAGTCCTGGTTTTTCTTTTTCGATTTACATCACATTTGAAGAGGTCATGGGAAAGGTGTGATAGAATTTCTCAACACACACCATGTGAATTTTCCCTTTCTCCTAATTTGAGAAAGGGGATTCATTCTCTCCATTTCTTCTTAAATCTGATTGGTCAGAATAAATGAAAATAAATTAGTATCAGAATATGGTTTGGTTATTGGTATGTAGAGAACATATAATTAAGGGAGGCAGGTGGAGAAATTGAAGTTTTGAAATTGAAGAGAAAGGTTGGGAGGCAAGACTTTCAGCCATTTTTCTGCAGAAGAGTTAAGAATCTGTCATGAGCAGAGGGGTATGGGTCACTATGAATTGGCTGCGACAATTTCTGTTTCTGTTTCTTTCTTTTTCTTCGTTTTCAGTCTTTTTCACACGAATTATTTTCACATTTCTTCTACCATCGTTGCTTCGCCCTTTTTTATTCATCTTTTCTCTCCATACTATTTCCCTATCTACAGCAAAAAAATGATACTGAAAAAGAGATGGTTATTAGAACGATTCATCTTTTTATAGCTTGTAAATCTTATAAATAAACTATAAACAAAATTATATCACTTTATTAGTTATTAGAATGATTCAGATTATTTGTTTGTTACACAAAAAAAAAAAAAAAAAAACTTTTAGAACTCCCGGCAGAAAGAGATTTCGCTAACGAAAAAGCTTTCAATGCTGCCCTATATCCCTTCCATTTCCAAATATTTTTACAAATACATTTTTTTGTAATAGAGGTGCGCTTTTTTGGGAACTGTCATTAGAAAGTTATAATAGGTTTTTCGGTTGGATGTGAAAGACATCTATTGTTCAAAATTAATTGTTCTTTACTATTCTCTATCTATTTTTTCTCTAAATTAGACTCAAAAAAAAAAAAAAAAAAAAAAAAAAAAACCAGAGGTGGTTTTGGGCGCCGGGGGGGGGGGGGGGGGGGTTTAAATCACATAAAATATTAATAAGAATGATAAGGTACACTAAGCCAAATAGATTGAAGTTGATAAAATAAAATAAAAAATCAATCAATTAAATCTTTTTAATGATTTCTTATGAGTTCTTGGTACTCTAAGAAGTGTGAAATTGTTGAATTTATCCTATCACATTTCTTGAAGATAGAGATTCAAAATAATTTGTTTATTTGTGTTTATTTATTCATGTTATGTTAGTTATAATTTAAAAAAAATATATATATATATATATATATATAAACAATGGGGTTAAATTGATTGAATTCTTGTTGAGACTTCGTCATACATTATCCATTCTTCACATAGAAGAAAAAGGTATAGATTATTATGTACCGACCGAACCGATGATTATTCACAATTCCATAATCGAATTAATTACATACTGCAATTCATGTTAGGAATCCCTTCGAATGTGGAGTGGTTGAGGAACTCGTCAAATAACCTTATTTGATGGACGGGAAATGAAGACACTCTCATGTTCAATTATGATCGTTGTTTCCGTATTGTTTCTACTTGATTTATTTAATTTGATGGTAAAAAAAAAAAAAAAAAAAAAAAAAAAAAAGCGTGTGAAAAGCTATTTAATCCAATGAATACTCTGCATGACTGGCTTTGTATTTTATTTTAATAATCTGAACTATTTTCAAGTCTTTAGTGTAGATTATCCTTACAAGTTAAGTCTACCCTTAAGTCCCTGACCCTCCTTTTTATCCCTATCCCTTACAATCCCTTATACCATTGTAAGTCATAAAACAAAAGCTAACTACAAGATACAACATTATTGCTTGAGACACAACCCTTCGCTTTTTCACATTACTCCTCAAGGTATTGGGGAATTGGTATTGGCACTACAATTCGAAGAAAAATACTCTTATTAAAAATGCACAATTAAAATTTTAAAGTGTTAATAATAATTTTCGAGTGTTTAACTGTTAATAATTTAAACTATTGCCTACTTCATAAAGCAATCATACCACACCATAAATTCTCTTGACCGATTCAATTATCCACACAAATGACTTGAATTGTTAGAGCATGTCTACTGGTGCTCCAAACACTAGGGCAATTGGGTTAAATTGGTTTTGCCCCAAAAAATGTTGGTCCACGGGCCCAAAATTTGGTAGGCAACTTGTAGGCTCCAAGAAGCCCGTTGGACTGTCCGCCCAAGAATTTTTAGGCCTTGAGCGCGCTGGCAGTGGCAACATTAGTGTGGTGACATGACACGTCCCAATCCCGATATCCCTAAATATAAGGGTAGACATGTGCTGACGGACACTTGAGGGTGACGAAGCCATTTTAAACGTGCATATAAATAAAATATGTAATTAGGAAGAGATACACCAATGCATAATTATGCTCAAAGCAAACAACTAATCAAGAATAAGGTGAAGGAATTATTATAGAAGGGTACGAACCGAGGAATGTGTCCTACACAAAGGAGACTCAAAGATGCCTGAACAGAAGTGCCTTGACGCGGGAATTATGTGCCTCGATTCTAACTCCTGAGGGGGCACAAAACAGAAAAGGTGAGTGGACCAAAGTTTATAATAATAGTAATAATAGGAAAACCATTTTTATTTCTGAACATACTAACCCCCTGTTTTAAAAACATATATAATACTACATAGTAAGTTTTTCTGAAAACTCTAGCATGCAATGAAAACATTCATAAAACATGTATAATGTAAAACCATGCTCAATGATGATGCTATCGTCGCCCAAAGGCAAATCCGTAAATCTCCTTAATATTGTACTTTCTCTAGGGGTATCATATTCGGCCGAAGGCTGTACCTGTCCATCACCGGAAGGTGAAGTTGTACGACGCCAATGAAGAAACATGGTAGGCCCCATCACCCGAAGGTGAAGCTGTACGACTCTGGGTAACGCCGGAGAAGGAATACACAACATCACACACTCCGACACTAGCCCCGGGCTAGTGAAGCTGGGGGTATATCATCCATATCATCAACTCTTCATTCGCCCGAAGGCAGTACCTGTCCATCACCCGAAGGTGAAACTGTAAGACATTGGGTTACGCTAGTGAAGAAACATGGTAGGCCCTATTACTTGAAGGTGAAGCTGTACGACTCCGGGTTATGCCGAAGAAGGAATATATCCATAAAGATCCTCAACTGTGTCTTATGGCCATAGACATCTACATACTCACGTTGTGTGGATATGTTGTATGATAACCCGCTAGATAAGTAGTGAAATCATATCTCAAAATCTCATCTCATAAATCCATATTCATAAATCCATAATATAAATCATATTTGAAAGCCATAGTATTTCATATACGAGAATTCAAATATTCGTAACCTTTAATAAAACGTAAATTCGATAAATCATAAATATCTCGTAAACCATAAATATGGAAATCCGGAAAACATAATATGAAACGTATTCGATGCATAAAATATGAAATGCATGCAAGCCTAATATTTTATAAAAACATGCAAGTTAAGGAAGGGGTCCACTCACATATATTTTACTGTCCGAAAGTCGTTCGAGCTAGCGAGGATGGAGTCATTTCTCACGATGCACCTAAGCACATATAGAGGTCATTTAGTAAAACTCTACCAAGACGTTAGAATTTGGAAAAACGGATAGCGGATTTGGAATCAGGACGTTGAAATTAGTCTAGGAAGGGTCCTAGGAGAAACCCAAAAAGTCAACGTTGACCAGTCAATGGTCAACACTATCGGAAAGTCAACGGTTGAGTCTGGCTTAGGTTGTTGGGTTGGGCCGGGGTTAAGGTTATTGGGCCAAGTCTTTGGGCCGGTTACATGTTAATGGGTTTGGGCTGGGCTCAGATTACTAGGTTAATGGTTTTTGGGGTTGGGTTATGGGTTAGCAGATCGGGCCAAAGTTAATGGGTTAAGAGATTTGGGGCTGGGTTAACAGGTCACAAGGCCCACAGGACTGGGCCGGTTTCAGATTGGGTTTTGGGCTGAGTTAGGATTGCGTGTTGGGTTGACCTGATTGACTTCGAGGGTCACTAGACCCAACGAAGAAGAAGGTTAGATTTCGGCTGGAAGTTTCTCGAGCTCTGGTGGAACTCGAATATTAACTAAAAAAATCACAATATAATATACCAAAATGAAGCTCGTGAAGCAAGGAATCTAAAAATACCTTTGGTTTCTTCGACTGTGGCTGGAAAATGGTCTACAAGTCACGGTATCCTTTGCCAAAATCTGGCAAGTATTCCCCGAGTTATTTTGTCTTCTAACCTCACCCATCACACCAAAATTTGATGCCACACGATGTAAAATGAAGAGATATAAGTTTCCTAATGCTTACCCTACGTTGGAAAGTTGAGGAACCTCGCTGGAGTTACTTCTCTGCATTATAGCTCGGTGGTTCTTGGATTTCTGTTCCAGTTTCAAGGGTGTATGAGAGGGCCGGAGGAGGGTGGTTGGTATGTGATGCTCGTCAGAGATGATGGTGAATAGTGATGGTGTGTGGTGGTGTCTCGATGGAGGAGAAGAGAGTGCAGAGAGAGAGAGAGACAAGGGAAGAGAGAGAGAGAGGTAGCCTTTTGCTACTTGGAGTAAGCGACGAAAAGGTCTCGAGGGTGGCGGGTTGCTAGAGTTGGGTGCGGTGAGTGGTGACGTGCTTAGAGATGGATGTTGCAGAGATGAGGGAAAAGAGAAAACTCGAGAAGGGAAGAAAGATCCGAGAGAGAAAGGAGAGGGAGAGGATTCCAGAAGATTGGGGAAGAAACTGCCACGTGTCAGCTCCCCAGTGGTTCATGATAGGAAAATATCTTCAATTGTAAAATTACCAAAGTACCCTTATCGTTCAGAGTCCCATAAAATCTTCGTTTTAATTCCAAATTCACTTCATGTTACACCCACTCATTCATAACGACAAGTACTACGAGGCTACGCTAAGGGAATAAATCTTACATGACACGACAATGTGGTCAACAAAAGTCAACGTTTTTTCCTTGTAGGGCAATTGTAAAGTCACGTTTTAAAATTATAAAAATCGTAACAATTGGGGATGGGTCGTTACATGACAAAATGGGCTCCCTCCATGTGCGCAACCCAAAGCCAAACGACTCGTTTTTCTGCATGTTTCAGCCGTTAGATTTCCAATGATTTGTCGATCTAGACTGATGGATTTCCAACGGTCCGTTGATTTGGATGGATTTTCAAAGGTAAAAAAAATTTGAAAAATCTCATATTGTGCCACGTGGCACAATTTGGCAAATTTGATTTCAAAATTTTTGGAAATCAAAAGCCAAGATTTATTCAACAGTAAAAAATTCAAAAAATTATTGAAAAAAATTCTATAAATACCCAACCATCTTCTTCCTTCCCCACACCACAACTCAATATTTATTGTTACTAAAATCTCTCATATTTGTTTTCAACTATCCAAATTCCTTTGTTGCCACAAACAATGAGTGAGAAGGCAAAATGGTCAATTTGAGAAGGCTAGAGATCAAGTAAAGGCGAGAAAGGGAGTTAAATAGGCAAGAAAGGCACGAAAACAAGGGTCAGGACATCATGTCTCGACGCCATGAAGATACGTCTCTTAATTCAAAATGTTTTTTGAGAAATGAAAAAAATCGCATCATGAGACAAAGGTTTTTCGCCAATGAAGAGGAAGTTCCGTACACTCTAAGGGTAGGTTTAACTAATAATGCTTGTTGTAATGTTATGTTTTTATTGGAATTAGACAATCGTTTTATTTTAAAAAGAAAGCTTAGAAAGTTCACATTTATTTTTAAAAAAAAATTGTGAATAGTGATCACTCTTTGTAAGATCCCACATCGCCTAGGGAAGTGATCCTTATATGTATATTCCCATCCCTACCTAGCATGAGACCTTTTAGGAGCTCACTGGGTTCGGGTTCCATGGGAACTCTAAAGTTAAGCAAGTAGCGCGCGAGAGCACTCCCATGATGGGTGACCCACTGGGAAGTTCTCGTGTGAGTTCTCAGAAACAAAACCGTGAGGGCATAGTCGGGGCCAAAGCGGACAATATCGTGCTATGGTGGTGGAGCGAACCTGGGATGTGGTGGACCCCGGGCCGGGCTGTGACACTCTTGCTCTCACCATTCCCATCCCAAATGGGTGAAGTTGCACAAATTCAACTACAGAGTAAATAGTAAGGGCAATCCAAGTGTCTTTCCCTTGCTTTTACTCTCCTAAAATGAGTGGAATTGCTCTTCAAAGTTTTACTCCAAGTGTCTTTCCCTTGTATTGTAATTTGGTTAGGGCCTCAAAAGTCAACAAATTTTGGACAGATTGGCTATTAGTAATGCAAACGAACGGACACGATCGTTTTTTCACGTTAACCATGAAAGGTGAAGGCGCATGTATAATTCACCACTTTAAGACATGAGTGGATAGAAGGGAGTGAAGTAACCCAACTGAGAACATCCAGAGAAACACAGAAATGGCTTCAATTCCATTTACTAGCGCTGCTACCCACTTATGCTTCACCGACAAGTCCTTCAATCCTCCAATCGAATTCAGTACCCGGTTTCTGGGCACCCGGAATAGGCTCGGGTGGGTCCGACCGGTTGGTATCGGAGCCTCCAACGGGTCGAGAGCCAAGTGCTGGTTCAAATTTGGTAAAAATGGTGTGGGTGCTGAAGATGCTGGCATTTATGGAAGCCAATCCCGTGACGATTATGATAAAGATGACGTTGAACAGGTTCTTTTACTCTCTCTCTCTCTCTCTCTCTCTCTCTCTCTCTAGAAAAATCTAAATTTTCTGTTGAACAGATATGATGATGTTTCATGACTAGTTAATTAATCACATAAACATAGTTTGGATATTTAATGTATGAGGTGGAAAGCTTTTATATCGGTAGTAGCACTCTAAACTAGGCTAAGAGTAGAAGGGCAGGGTTTGAACCCGAGACACAGTATGTTTAAGAGACTCTATCTACCGGGACAATCAACGACTTGCAAGCCTAATTTAAGATTGAAACAAGGTTTTATTTCTAATATTCTTGGATACATTATCTTATGGTGTAAAGAGTATAGAGGAGAGAGCTAGAGCAATGAGGGTTAAAGGAAGAAATGAAATTGAGAAATTTATTCATCTAAAGCACATATCTTAGTAAGTTTTGTTTTATTTGGTTTTTTTTTTACATTTTACTATTATTAACGGGAGGGTGGAGGGTTCGAAAAGTTACATTAATTTAGGAGAGGGGAGTTTTGAACCAAAATGCATAGATAGATATCCAATACTATGTCCACTAGGATATTGGACCATATGCACGTCTTAGTAAGTAAGAACGGTTTTGTTGAGTGAATTTTAGGCAAAGCATTGAATTTATTGGTCCGCGTTAGTTCCAATATTCAAGAGGGAAGGATGAATGTTAGACTAATATTTGTGCTCATTGGCAAATGCTGATCAAATTATATTTCTTGCTGAGTTTTGAATTCTGGTTGTCCACCCAATGAGAAATTGAATAAGCGCAAGCAATTCTCAGGGCAGCAACGCTCTTTTGCCGGCATATACCGGAAACAAAAACTTGCTCAGGCCTCTTAAAACTTTGAGTTGATCTTATGAACTCAATAGCATTTTGGTTAGAGAGGGTCCGTTTTATTGTTTATACATTACTTGTGCAACCGAAACATGAGTTTTGTTGCATACAGCGAAACTTTTCAAATACGACCGCGATGGAGAACTCATGGTTATGCCTTTCGATGACAGTATTTCAACTACATGGGCATGCTTGCTGTGGAAGGTACATATGATAAGATGAACGCTCTTTTAAGCCAAAACATCCACCCAGTAGACGTTTTGTTGTTGATGGCTGCCTCCGAAGGTGACCAGCCGAAAATCGAAGAACTTTTGAGAGCCGGGGCGAGTTACTCTGTCAAGGACGCGGACGGGCGAACGGCCCTTGACAGGGCTGCGAGTGACGAAATCAAAGACCTTATTCTTGGTTTTTCGGTTCAAAAAGCATGATTTGGATAATATCATTAGCTCCTTTTTCCTTCTTTGGTTTGAGTTTCACAATGTGTAATATTTTCAGTTGGTGATTTACTGCATCAATGGCTAGAGGCTTTGTCAATTTATCCCTTGCTTTGATTGATTTGTTTTTGGTCATTGCGGATCTTGAGGCTCCAAGGTATCTGTCTACTTTGAACAACCAAGGGATTTTTTTTATACGGGGTTATTAATTAAACTAAAAGATTAGCATACTAGTAAAATTGAATTTTTGACTTCCTACTACGGTCTAATACTATTCAACTTCACTTGAAAGTGAGGTTTTAGATTCGAATCTTGAGAATAATGAGTTACGACCACTTTATCATCCACTCCTTAGTGTAAATTATATCGATGTAATAAAAAAGAGGCTTTGTGACTATGGATTTAGTAATTTTGACACGAGGAGGATAATCAGATGACATGGATGGAGTTATTAACTCAAATGAACCACTTAGTACTATGGTATAGTGGTATTCCTCTTCACTTAGAAGTATGAGGTCTTAGGTTCGATTCTCGCAAAAAACGAATTTGAACCACATTATTGCTAATCAATTGTAAGGCTAAGCACACCTCCTTCCTCTTGATGTATATATTATCGTTTGTTAAAATAAAAAACAAAAAAAATACTCAAAGGAGCTCAACAACGATATTATTACAGAGCCTGATCTGATAGGCTATTATAGGCATTTTACTGGCGACCTCATAGAGAGTCTCACTTTTGAGCGAACCGCTTACCATTCCTCTAAATTAAAAGAAAGCAAGCTCAAGCCTTACAACGTAAAGTTATTGCGGAAAATGACATCTTGCAACAAGTTTTATGCTTCTTTTTAGGCTTACTTGGTGTGAAATTAGAAGCAGCCCCGAACGAGTTATAAGCGGAAGGGAAGGGGTTTACCACACTAAGCCTGCATCGGCGGCATCGTGGTCGTGTATGCGATGCTCCAACAATGAACAGAAGGTGGGGTTAACCACACAAACTAACTTCTTTCTGAACTATCCCCTAAACCGTGTCAAATAAACCACCAAGCTTTCAATTCCAGATCAAGAAAATCATTTGTATAAAGCCTGTTGCATTCCGATCTACAACTTCCCTATGAATTCATTACCACGACTGCACGTTCTTGAGTAAATCTGACAGATTAATAGCAAAGAAACGATTTAGTAATTGCAGTTATACCCAAACTGGAGAGACAAGTAATTGTCAACCGTCAAAGCATCTCGTAGCATTTAGAGAATCAGAGCATAAACAAGTCTATAGTGTGACAATGGTGAAGTAGTAAAACAACACAGTATGTACACCAAAAGAAATCCAGCTGTGTGTTTAATGTGAGCATGTTTATGGAAGCTGAGTGTAAAGCTCTAGAAAGCCTATCAATGTCGTAGTTAAAGACGCACCATAATCTAACTCAACCTACATCTGGCAATCCTCAAAACACTTACTCCTGAGATTCGTAAACAGACTTCACTTATGCATGTGGAATTGGTTGAAGTAGTTGGCTCATCATCAATCAAAATCTTCACCCAAAAGTCCCACGTAAAACATCGGGCGAGACCAGTCTTTGTAATTGAAAGCATAGGTCCAAATAGAAGTGACTAGCATATTCTCCTTCTCACAAATAAACATGAATACTTTACATAGTTTTGCATATAAACTAAAAGCCATTTCCATAAGTACCTGTGCGGAACTTCTATCTTTTGCTTCTGAAAAAGGAAAAATTGTCATAATCAGTTGCAATCACATCATATAGCGTCTGGGTGATAAATGGCAATCTAGGACAACGAAGGTAACATTACTCTTTGATCATCTCCTGCTTTGATAGCTCCGTCTCATTTTTTTCTAAATCTTCCTCTAAAAGGGATTCAACCTTGCCCGTATGCCACCAACATATCCATTACAGGGCCTCATGTACGGCCTCTTGTACACAGAAGGTATCAACCTGGATGGATGATGTGTCCATAACAAACGTTTATGCACCTGCAACTTCATAAGTTGAAATACCACTGCAATCAGAAATTTAAGATTCTGAACGAAAGAACCTGTTTTTTTATAAGCAATGATAAGTGAAAAGCATAACAAGACAAATATTGCTTGCAGAAGGATTTGGACCACTTGCAACTTGGAAGGATTATATCTAACAGACAAGCAGGAATGAGGGATAAGCATGCTAAACATTTCGAATTTACATTTAAGTCCAGCAATACATAGAGTCTAACTCTCCGTCTGTGGGGGTAGGAACTCAGTCCATTAAACTTTAGACCCAACAGTCCGTTAAACACAATTCCTCTCTATATATCAATTATTTTCAAACATGATTTCAATATCTGAAGTCACAACTCACAAAAAAGTGCCCCGCCCTTTGCAATTGTCCTAGGTGCAGTGACTGTTGTTCGTGACCTTGTGCTGAACATCCACAGTTAAGTGAAGCAACTTCAGTGTTGAAACCACATTCCAAAATATCTAACAGTGAAAGGGTCTACGGTTAGTGACCACCAATGATTCAAATTACGTTATCCATACTCTAAAAAAAGTATCTTCTGTTCATCTAACTAGGTTGTGTATCAGAACTGAAAGTTACCATATTTTATGTGTCGCCATGACAATATAAACTGATTAAGAAGAAATGTGTACTACTAAAATCACAAATGCCAACAGAAACAGACAACCTGCTGCATCAGGCCTTTTGAAGCCTAAGAAACTGGTAAGGTTAAAAGATAGTGAAGATCAGGGCAAGATGGGTCATGGATCAAATGGACTTAGAGAGTCAGGCCTCAGTCTCTCAGACCCTCAGTACTAAAAGATCCGGTCAAAAAAATTTAGATAACGAACTGATAATCTATGGTCTTAAATCACTGTAAAATACTTGTTGAAAAATGACATTTTAAGATCAAAATAATCAATTTCTATTTCCAGCAAAATCACAACCAACTGGTAAGGCAATAGGTTTTGGTTCTGCTATTCAAAATTTTGACCATCATACAACACAAGAATTAGACTTCTTAACCCACAGAGTACCAGACTACCAATAGCACCATTGTAATGGATACACAAAGGCTCATCATACAACTCACACAGAGTTTGATATTGTACAATGAAGACTGATGGTATAGGTGCAAGATGATAAAATTAAACGAACTCTAACAGAAGTGCATGGTAGTGGAATACCCATAAATAAGATTTAACAGGCAACGCTTATTACACTAAAGAAATATTCATCTGAATGAAATAATAAAATTCAGAACACTGGAAAGTTCAAACACGGAAATAATGATAAACTCCCAAGTTCATATAAATACAAGCAGTATAGCATGGGAAACAAAGATATCAAATTTAGTTAATAGGAATTTCGGCTTACAAACACAGTATAAGGGGAATGAAATTATGACTCGAAGTACCTATGAATCAATATCCAAGGTCGTTGGGATCACCAGTAAACTCAGCAATCTGCTCAAGACCCACATTGAGCAAGGCATGGGTATCGGAATCCTTGACAACACCAGTCTCTCTGTCGGAATCCTTCTCCACAAGACTACCATAGACCCCCTTATGCTTCCCAGATAACACAAGAACTGGTCCACCACGCCTTGGCAGGGCAGTCTCAAGAAAATCCTGGGACACCCCCTGCACAAGCTCCCTACTCCCATCCATAGATATATCACAGGTGTAGGGTCCAACAACACCCATCACCTCTCCTTTTCTCAAATACAATTTCCCACCTTTCAAGTCCTTGCTAATAACCCTGACCCGAATGTTCCTCGCAAGCCACGTTGAATAACCCCTCGGCTCCTCTCGTCTCGGCTTACTATCACTACCCACTTTCCTTTTTGTATCATTCAATCTCCTAAAGCACTTCTCTTCTTCTTTCGAACCCAATTCCGCAACTTCATCCGCATTCACTTTTACAACCTCTTCATCTTGCCCCTTGCTCTTACTCAACAGCTTCAAAACCAGCTTCCCATTGCCCAATTTCTCTAAAATCCTACCTCTCAAACCCACATAGTCTCGACCCGAAACGATCCTAACTTCCTTCCCCACATCCCCATCTTTACTCTTCTCCTTCTCTTTATTCTTTCTATCCTTCTCTTTTGAATTCTCTTTCGAATTTGCAAGAAACCCTAACCCGTGCCTATCAGTACTCCGAGTATACTCCACAATTTTCACATCTTCCTTCGCATTCTTGCCAATTCCTCTACCCGGGTACCACCCGTACCCGGTAAGCAACGCCTCGCCGTAACCCTCCACCGGCATCTCTTCGTACTCCTCCAACCCCCTATGATCCGACAACCGCTCCAAATCATCTTTAAACTTCTGCAGCAGCGTATCCTCCACGCCTCTCGATCTCAGCCGCTCATCGTTCCCCAACCTCTCCCGATTCTCGGATTCCGATTTCTCCCGAAGATTGAGACCGTACGAAATCTTGGCGTCGGGATCGTCGTTGACCGAGAGCGTCTCGACCTCGAACTGGAGCTCGTGGCCGTTGGGCTCGGTGATGGGGAGCTCCATGTTCTTCATCTTCTTGTGGGGCCGCCATTCGTTGGGGATCGGGGCGATCACGCGGGCTTTGGGGTCGGCGGATAGGGGTTTTGAAGCATCGAATTCGCTGACGAAGTGCTTGGAAGCGGCGTCGTTTGCGTTGTTTCCGGTGCCGTCGTCGAAGTTGGCGGTGGCGGAGGAGGGGTTGCGTTTAGGGTTTGACTTGGAGGAGGATTTGGGAGGGAGAGAGAAGGAGAGTTTCATGGTTTCTCTTTGGTTTTTTCCAGAAATGAATTTGCTAGGATTGCTAGCTACTACTAGCTATGTTTATGTTTGCCTGTGTTTTTGGTGTGGGCTTTTATTGGGCTTTATTTTGACCCGAGTCCCTTAACTTAACCCATTCCAATTACGATTGGGCCAAATCAGACAATTGTAAGTAATAAATTATGGGATATTCTAAACGATAATCGGACGGGCTTGAGCCTATCGAGCAGATTTAAATAAATTTATTATATATCGTATAAATAAGTGTCTTCTTACAATTAAAAAAATACATAATTACTTTGAAATATATAAATTGAAAATAGAATGATATATATATATATATATATATCATAAAGTATTAGAACATAATACAAAATGAAAGTTATTTATTTTCTGTCTAAGTGAGTCGCGACCTAAGTAATGCTTATGTGGGCCCCTAAGCAGATATGTGTCATTTCTTAATTTTTAAACACCTAGGGATTAATCAAGACTATGGCCAGCCGCCTAACATGTAGGTAAGGCCTAGGAGGTGATAGGCGAAGATTTTACAACAATGGTTGTACAGTTAATCCGATGGCCATAAATAAAGAATGGTGTAAAAAATGTGTGAAAATCACTTTCCTGAATTTATCATTTAGTGTTTTTTTTTTTGGGTCAAACGATAGATTTTGTTAGATAAAATAAGTTTAACATAAAAATTATAGAAAGTGTTATTAGTACTCCAAAAATCTCATTCTACACTCCTCACAAATGTATTTTTCTTTCTAATTATGGAAAGTTTGAAGTGCCAAATGAGATTGCTGAAGTACTAATAACAATTCCCAAAATTATTTATAAAATATCATCTTACAGTTAAATTTCTCTCCGCACCAGTATGAAAATTACAAAGAAGAAACCATGAATGGTACGAACAACGACTTAATCTCTCTTCTAGTTTGATTTGTAAGGACAGAACAGATACAAACAAGAAGGGCAAAGACTAAGCAGCTCAGGGCTATTTAAAATAAAGCTGAACAAGCTTCTTTAAAGTGTCGAATACGCTCGTAAAGGGATCAAATTGAACTGGTTTCTTCAGTTCTAGATCAGGAAATTGATTTGTTAACGCCTGTTGCATCCCGGGCATTGACATCATTGCAGATAACCGCGTGTCCGTCATTTGCTCACAGTCTTGTGGTGTGTCCTTGATTTTGCTCGGGTCATATCCGAAGTTGGCCAAGTAAGATTTGTACTTCTCTATGAACTCAGGACCAGGATTAGGTGTTCTCGAGTAAATCTGTAATGTTAATGCCACAAAACGACTCACAAGTAAATGAAAACAGAATATGGAGATATGATTGATGCATCCCTGAATGGTAAAGACGCGAGTAAAACTTGCGCAACAAGCTTCTGCATCTTAACAGTGCAGTTGTGAGCGTATATAATATGTGGAGTGTAAAAGCACAAACAAGAGCCAACCAATGAGCAGAAAAAAGAACAGCTTTACATCGTAACAATCCACTTTTGTTTGTACATATATATATATATATATATATGTGTGTGTGTGTGTGTGTGTGTCTCCTTTTAAGAAAGATGGGACAGTTGTGGCCTGCCCAGCAATGCGCCGGTGATCCAATGATCTAATCATCCATATTTCATGATTTACTTTCAAAGATCATCCCTACAAGTTATATTTAATTATGATCATGGAGTGTTTACTATTTTCTGTACTGATCCGTGAAAAATAACCCGACAATGGATTGTTCTGGATTCCCTTTCTTTAAGTCCAAAAAATCGAAGTATTTGTACCTAAAATGTCATTTCGGGTGAGACCAAAGTGGTTCTCTCGATTGAAAGGAAGGTACAAACAAGTGTCAAACAAGTGACAAGAGTATATAATGTTCAAACAAGTAAACACGAGTCATTTTATTTAACATTCGGATAACTTGAAAGTCAGTTCATGAGTAAGTACCTGTATAAAACCCTTGTCTTTCGCTCCCGAAACAAGAGCATAATTGTCATAATCAGTGTCAATCACATCATATGGCAGCTTAGGGATAAATGGCAACGTTGGAAAACGAAGGTAACACTTCTCTGTGATCATCTCCTGCTTTTCTAGATCCGTTTCTTTTTTCTCCAAATCTTCGTCCGAAAGGCATTGAACATTTCCCCGTATGCCAGTAATATATCCATCAGGGCTCCCATGAACACAGAAGGTATCAACCTGGATGGCCCGTTTCGCCAAGTCAAATGTATATACACCCTGCAATAATAAGTTAATATGGTTTTGCAGTCAGGAAATAGGTAGTGAACATGTGACAGAAAGAACCTGTCATCTATAAACAATGAGAAGCAAATCATCACAAGAAAGCTGATATCGCTTTCAGGATGATTTCGATCACTTGAAACTTGGAAGGGCTATCGGTAAACAACTAGATAGCTCAACAATGATTAATGAATAGGTTCAACAGTTCGGATCTGCACTCATGTCTAATTCAAAAGAAAGGGGATTATATATTTTCCCCTCAATTCTACATTATTTCCAGAAGCAAGAATTCAAACAAAACGTCGCAGTTCATAACTACACGTACCCTTTGTGTTTACCTGGGTGCAGTGGCAGTCTTCCTGACCTTGCCCAGCAAATCCGCGTTTAAGTGAAGCAACTTCAAACCATCTTCCAGAATATCTAATAGGGTCAAAGTTATTTGCTGTCATGCCTCTCATCATCATTAGCCTCTCATCTCCTTCATCGGATCCCTTATCGAGGGGAAGAGTAACTGCCTTCTCCGAAACATTTGCAAACTCATATATATTTCGTTGATGGGAAACATCTAATGCAACCGCCTGCCAAAAGCAGTAAAAGGCATCATGTATCTTCTACCTCCTGCAATAACACAAGAATACCTAAATCTTTTTCGTTACTATAACCATAAGGCAACCTAGTTTTGGACTAAATTCCCCATTAAACTTTCAAGCACATTCAAAGTCCGGCTAATTCTATTGGAAATCCTAATCTCATTTAAATTGGTTGTACAGAGTGAAGCCTTAAAGGAAGTGAAAACTCAGTGTTCTATGAGGTTTCAAATAAAAAATCAAGAACACCAAGCTCAAACATCTCAGCCAGAAATGCTGTGACATTCTTGACAAGGGAAAGAACTCGAACAAATGTTAATCTAAGGGGGTAGCTTAGACAATGTCCAGCAAGGAAATGATTGGTCCAACACCTATGTTCTTTTATGTAATCTGATGAGCCAAATTTAGCAACTAGCAATACAAATATTGTGCTAGTATTAAATTCCAGCATCCTATAACGCTACGAAAAATTTAAATCTACTAACCTGGTTCGTTTGAGAGATGAACACTAACGTTGCAGCAAGCCCAGATAAAACCTGTCTGGTCAGAGGCTTGCTGCTGATACATTGCTCCAAACAGCAACTCATCATTATCTTACCAGGCACTCTCCTGTAAATAACAAGAACAAAATGTCACTCCTTGCACTCAAAAAAGACGAAACGAAAAACATCAACTTGGAAAATGTTGTTAAAATTTAAAACCAAACCATATATAATTCATGTAATCACTTATGAATCCGAGAACACAGAGGCATCTCTGCATGTGTAATTACATAAATTAAACAGGATCATACGGGAATTGCACTCTAAATCAACCTATCGGCTATAGTTGAAGATCAAAACCCACAAGACTACTTCACATTTACCATTATTTTTATCTTACTACAAGCGATATTTCTACTCTAAGTTATCTAATGGAAGGGGGAGAGTTTGAACGGTGGGCGAGCGCAGTAGGTTGAAGAGGAAGGTCCTAACAACCAGGGCAATCCTCCACTTGGGAAACCAAATCATTTACGAGCAATTACAGCAAGATTATGATAAATAAAAAAATAAAAAAAATAAAAAAACAGAGAAAATGAAAAAATAAATAGCATTAACAAAAAAAATTTAGCAAATATAGCAAAAATTGCCTCATAACAATATAAGGTATTAGAGTGGGAAATGGAAATGAGTGAGAATTATGGACCTGCTGGTGGACACATTTGGAGGAGGAGGAAGAGAGCATTGGAGCACAAGTACCATTTTCTATGCTTTTCCTTTCACAAGCTCCAGAGTTTTCCACAATTTCCACCTGCAAGATCTCTCTCCTCCGTCCTATAATCCCATCAAAACGTCACCGTCTTGATCTCTGCAATATCCTTTTCAACCACCTGTCTTTAGTGAATCAGCTAGGCCCCAAATAATCCAAACCCAACTGTCCCAATAAACCTCAACCAATCCCATATAAAAGTTTTGAACTAACTCTTTTTTTTATTTATTTTAAATTTACTGTGGATATGGGAGTAAAATGTAGAAAGTACCGACCGTTGGATTCAAAGTTTCTCACATTTGTGTCTTGGCTTCGACCAAAAACAAAGTAGATATGGTTGGATTTTATTTGTTAAATAAAGTGGAGACGTTAAAAGAGTTTTGGGCATATAAATGTGTGGATGAGAAAGCCCTGCAATTATTCAAGACTTCCACATGACCAAACTCCTTTATATTTTTTTGTTCACTTTTGTTGCCCATAAAAACAACAAAAAATAAAAAAAAAATCGGATTTCAGTAACAGGGCGGTAATCATATATAATATAACCTTTTACTCGACTTAAAAGGACACCACCCTTTTTAGTGATGTTGGAAAATTTAATTGGGACAGAAAGAGAAAAAAAATGATCGTATTGCATTGTAAATGTAATACAATAGGTTCTGGTGTCGCTCATGATCCATGAGATTACTCAGAAGAGACTACTACTCATTACATTTTCACCAGAAAGCAAACTGAATAATGGGTCTTCCTTGGTACTGCTACTGATGTCATTTTCTTTAGAATGGATTTCAGTTGTATTCGCCGTCGAGTATAAAGGTTGCTTCACTTGTATAAACGCCACTTTAACAGGTCCAGACTTCAGTTTTGATGCATCGGAACTTGAAGACAAGCTTGTGCCTGTTAGCAAGCTGCCTTCTTCGGAAAACTTCTCGCTCGGATTCTCTCCAATGTCTGGACCATCTTCGCAACGCTCAACCAGCTGACTGTTATCACCGTCGTTGGACAGGCCTGACATCAAATCGATCTTATCCTCCTTGACCTCGACTGGAACTTTTTCAGCACTGTGGTTTGCATCTGCCGTTTCGGGAATAGTTTCATCATCTGGCACAAACCAAAAATTTAACAGGAATCAAGTAAATTATAATTTCCATTACATTAAACTACAGGAAACCAAAGTTTAAACAAAGAACAAAGTTTTTCACGATGAAAAAACAAAACTTAGACAAAGCTGCTACGCACAATTTTTATCTTTGGTTATAAACCAAGTAGATAACCGTAAACCTCTGTTTAACCAAGTTCTTTAGGACTTCATGTAGACTTTTCAAACACTTAAACGAAACCTGAATGAACCTTTAGGAGAAAATTAGTCACTCGTACGACTAAAAATACATCATACTGGAAGATGTGTTAGGAAACATATGAATTATTCGTATCGCTCAAAGATAGATGCATAAGCACAACTTATTATGTTTTTGTGCAGAAACATAGAAGTCCAAAAGGTATTTTTCATATTTTATGAGAACACAAATTTTATTGATAGGATACAACTAAAGATACAAGCACGGTGGACAAACCATCCTTTCAAATGTGCAGAACCTCTAACCTACCAGTGGCTAAAGACATCGTAAAAGCCTAAGAATAACTCAAAAACAACATATACACATGAAAGATAGAAATAGAAAAAACTTGGTAATCTTTGCTTCCTATCAGTATGTAAAAGGAAGAATAGTATATCCTGAAAATGAGAGAAAGTTGAAGCCCCCAATGCCTTCACTGTATAAAAATGCTCATGTCGATGACAGAAAATAATTAGCCAAGACACTGAGTGTCTTTATCCATGTGGCATAGACAGTATCATACAGCAACAAGCACATAAAGCAGCAAAGTCAATCATGTCACATTAGAACAACTAACATTGCAAATGGAGGAAAAAGATAAGCAAATGGAGGCATAACGTACAGTATGCTGCTCTCCATTGCTGGATTTAATCCAGCAACATCTGACCAAGAAACTCTCTGGTCCAAGGGACCAGGTGAACAGAACTGTTCAATAGAGTAAAAAATAAAATATCCATGAGTATCCTCACCTCCAAGGATAGACTCGGTGCTTTGATACAGCACTGATGATTCCCCTAAACAAAGATCTCCATCATGAGTTGCAATCTCAGTCTTATGTGTCCTCTCAATCAATTCAAACTTATCTGATTTCCACACACACTCAAGAATGATAATTTCCTCATTTGTAGGGTAAAACTCCCTAAACACCTGCATCAATCGTGCATAAAGAGAACAGTAAAAAAACATAGATCTAAAAATAATTTGATAACAGAATAATTTTCCAAATAAAAGAAGGGGAAACCTCAAGTCCTCCTTGAATTATCTTGACGGATTGCTGTTTTTGGGAGAGAGAAGAAACCATGTTGAATACTGAAACAACATCGAGTAGAATCTGTAGAAAATAGAGGAAAAGAAAAGTTCAGCAAATCAGTCCAACTCCAAGAGATGAACTTAAAGCATGACATGTCCCTTTTTCTTTTTTCTTTTTTTTTGTCGGAAAAAAGCTTGAATCTTGAAATGTCCAAACTTAGTGAAATGGCACATTCCTCAGGGAGACCACATAATATCCTAAACATTATTACTTCTTTGGATACCTCAATCCCATGTTTAATCACTACGAAATGCTGCTGCAGCATGTACATTTTCCCTTCATCATGATACCACAAACTACCCACTTGGCTATATGACATGTTTAACAAACGGATAATGTTTTGTGGGATAACTCAGTTCCATGTTCCTTCGCCTCCAGGTTTGTGGGAATTTATGAATGGGTTCAGAACTTGAACCATCTATACGATAAGAACATGAGCATATTTGCCATAAACTACAGACGGTTAATAAATAATCTGTACAATTCAAATTAAAAAATCATGGGAAAAAGGCTTGGAGTTACTTCTTACTTGTTGAACCAAAACTCGAAGTCGTGCAAGCAGAGCTAACACAGTCAGAGAAAATCCCATGAAGAACGATCGAGCAAGCAACATAGATATCTCACTGTAGAATAGTCAAGATCAACAAATTCACAAGATGCATGTGCAATTTATGTTTGGTGATCCAAGGGCTAGACTACTGGATACAAAATGGCAATCAGTTTGCAAAATAATAGTTTAAAAAATTAAAATAATTATGCTGCAATAACAAAGAAAAAAATTGGTCTATGTGAAAAGATACATTGCAAATCTAATACCATGCAAAAATGCTTACAGCTTACTTGGGAAACTAGTTATTAAGATAATTTGACCAAGACAGCAGTTCTCAGACACTACTGTGAGACTCGGATGCATTAGACATATGGTAATGTGATAGCCAATTGGACAGCAGCTTTCACATTATTTCTGATCTTATAAAAGTTACAAGAAAATTCCTATACGTGTAACTAGTAAGCAAAGGATACATAGCCGCCTTCAACATTGGCTCAACCATCTGCAACAGAAACAAAACACAGTTAACATGTTAGAATAGAGCACGTATTTCATGCTGGACTATCTAACATAGTCCTCATCACAAGCATAGAATCGGTTACAGGATCCAAGTATGCACAACCACTCACAGAAAGACATATGAATAGATAGATCACTTTTGACACCTGGCATTCAATTGTATAAGACACTCATGTAACATGATTCACAAGTAAAAATATCTTGAAACATGATTCAGGTATCTTCATAAATCAAAAGTAAACAATGTAATGATGTAACCTCATGGTTGGACTCTTCTAAGTTAACATGTTGTATACCTCACATCCTCAAATAAAAGTGAAAGGTTTCCCGCTTATAGCAAACCCTAGCAGTCAATTGATTTTGCAAAAATTATACACAATAAAGCATTATTAACCACTATTATGATGTTTATGGGAGGGAAAATTAACAAATCATTTGATGAAAGCAAGAAACCACCTGTGATAAAAGGCGTGCAGCTCCAAGAAGTCGCTCCATAAAATTATGCTTTCCATTTTCACATTTCCTTCTCTTCAAGCTGTGACACAACGATTTGGCATGTGATTTTAATATAAACTATGTAGACAGGATAATGAAAGCTTTATGCCTGTTAAACACAGAGCTGAGATTTTCAATTTAGAAGAGAGAGAAAACTCATTTACCTATGATCTTGATTCATAACAAAAGATAAAGTTAATAAACCAAAAAACACAATATGTTATACATTTTCCTTCCTTTTAACAAAATAATTACGAATTTCATAATAAGCTTTCTTGGAACTCTAATTAAAGTTTAATTATGCGCTGATGAAACGTCTACTCCGCTCTACCTCCCTCCAAAAAAAAAAAATGCAACATCGGATGATAATTGAAATTCATGTTTTACCTTTCTAATAAGTGCAACTTTTGCTTAGGTCTCTTCCCAGTAATACTTTGGAAACAGCAACCCAAAAGTTCCTCCAGTTTAGTTGATTGTAAAAGCCTCAAATCCCTCCTTACCTGATATAAACAAAAGTGAGGCAAACTATGTAAACGCATACAAAAAAGTAAAGTAAAACACATAATAGATGATTAAATTTTAAAACTTCACCCCCATTAATGCATACCGAAACTTTTCTTGTTCTTCCATAAATTTTCAAGGCAATCAAACAAAAAAGTAAGAAGCTTAGAACTGTAAAAACAGCTAACTTCAAAATTTAAAACCGACTTTAAGACGTTGTGCAACAAAAACCCACCATTCAAATAATCAAATCATGCTTGATACAAGTTAAAAAAAAAAAAAAAAAACTCCTTCTCTTTCATGAATTTTCCGAGGAACCAAACAAATGGGTACAAGCATTATGATCATAAAAAGGTGGGGAATTCGAAAACCTTCATAAGGTACTGGAAATAGGAGCCGCGCCTGTGCTGGTTCTTGTTCTTGTACACCATTCTTTCTAGGATAGCCGTCTCTGCTTGAAGCTGACCAAGCAAAGATACTAACTTCTCCTCCAGAGCTTCTGCTTCCGCATCCATTGAGTCACTGCAGATTATCATTGTTGGAGAAATTGTGATTGAAAATATGTATCATACAGGCATTTAAGCAAACAGTTTGTGTGCAATGGGAGCTGAATTTTTGTAGAGTGATTCTACAAGGATTTTACCAAATCTATTGAGACCCAATTTCTCTGAATACCTTTAAAGGCAGCTCGGGCCGCCGTACACGGTGAAGGAGATAGGGAGAGGGGTGGGGGAGGAGTCGGCGGGAGAAGATGGTTGCAGCGGCAACTTCTCGTTCTCCTTTTTATTGTTATTTTATTTTTTTGAAAACTTTTTGAGTTTTTGTTTTGTGATTTTTATTCAAATTTCTCTTAAATTGGACATGTATCTTAAATACCCCATTGTTTAGTGGGCTTAAATATGTCTCTTATGGGATATTGGGCTCAGACCCATGTCCAACTCTTTGGCCCAACATCAAACATGGGTTCGAAGATGAGCTTCTTCATTCTCTGGCCTTTTGCACAAGGCATTACTTTTGATTGAAATCGTTCATATTATAAAGTATTATGTAAAATATCAATAAAATATGAGATCAATTAATCATCAAACTGTATTAAAACAAATGGTTGGATTGATAAAAATATTACGAACTATCTCTTTATTTGTTATGATTAATTAACTAAATAATCTTAATTTTAATTCATTTTTTTCATAGATAAAATTTACAAAATGATATTATAATATAAAAAGTCTGACCATATGCGCAAAGTTATGTGAATCAGTCAAGAAAGAGTTTTTGAGGAAAAATTCCTTCATAATTCGTGTAGCCAAGCATTGTTGCTTTTTGACGTGGTTTCTCCATTTTGGCGAGCTGATTTTTCTTCTTTCTTGCATGGTAACTTCCTCTTCTACCATCACAAGTGAATGTTATGAATTTTTTCATCATTTTTTCTCTATTCTGGTACTTTTTCAAAATCACAAGTAAAAAAGACGCAACTAAAATGAATGAAGTTGAGGTTTCATCATAAATCTAATACGTAATATAAAAAGAAGTCCAATTACTTATAACATGTAAGGTCCCTTATTTTTTTACTGTGAAATTTATACTTGCAACAATACCCTCTCAAATGCGGCAAATTTTCAAGCATAATACGTTACCATGAGCATATGATTGTTGAACTTTAAACATGAGACAACATGTTCTAACTTAAAAAAGGAAATTAAAATTTCGTAATAAAATTAATTAAATACCTTATTTACTTATGAACATATAAATTTATTTTCATTTTCTTGATACGAAATTCATACGCTCAGCATAAAATTTGTTCCTCGACTTCCAGATGAGATTCTCTCATTTTGATCAGAAAGAACTTCCGAATGTTTTATTCTTTCTAGAACAAATGTTGATGTGTAGTATAAACCAATGTCATTTGGCTCTCAATTTGAAAATTTATTTGAAAATTCAATATAAAGAATAAGCACCCTCCCATCTTTGGGTAATGATTGTCTACTCTCCTACTTTTGATATTCTTCTGTGTGTAGTCACGGTTAAGCCACATCAACATTTTATATTTTTTTTTTTATAGAGATAATAAGACAAAAATAAATAATAATATAAAATGTTGACGTGACTTAACTGTGAACACACAAATAGGAGGACACTGGAAGTGGGAGGAGACAATCCTTGTCCCTAATCTTTTCATTCTTTTTTATTGTGTGTCACCACGTGTCTTGACTCGAGCATGGCAGAGAAATTCGAGTACATCTAATCATACTTCCTTTCTAGTTTTGCTTTATCCTCTTTTGACTGTTTGGTGTTAGATCTTATCTTATCATAGATTTTCTTCTTTTGTTAAATCTAACTCATATCCAGTTAGTTGTTTTTTGAGTACGATGTTGAATTGTTAACCACCATTTTGCAAAATGATTTTATTGTAGAAACTCATATCTTTTCTTCGAGGATCGTTTTAGTCTAATCAATATTGTCATGATTTATATAACAACCGAAATATCACGATTTATAATTTCACAACATAATATATTACAAAATAACTTGTTCATCATTTATAATTCCAGGTTTTATTGACGTTCTACAATTTATTAAGCATACATGACACCTATTTAAAATTTGGGAGTATTGAATAATTTATATGACCTAATATGAATAACAATTGAAGACTTAAAGTTTTTTAAACAATTTTGTTTTCTTTGTACACCCCCTTGCCCAACATAAGATAAACTTGCATCCAAAAACCCATTTTCTTCAAGCTTTCAAGTTTATTGTCGTCACCATCTTAGTAGAACAAAGTAAACTTAACCGTAAAGACACAAATTATGAAATATGTTGTTTAAAAAAGTTATACTCAACGAATGAAATATAAAATCGATTGTTCAGAGTTTCCACAAGGTATGATTTCAATTTTTTTTGTTGTACATTAGTTTTAACGATGTTCATACTATTGGCTGTAGAGTATGACCGCGATAATGTTGCAATTTCTTTTCCATGAGTATATCAAATTTATCACTTTTAGAAGAAAAAGAATTCATACATTAACAATCTGTATTCTCTATATTTTCTGAGTGGAGTTTGGTAGGACCTATTATATACACTCCACCCTAATTCCATGAGCCATGACCATGACCTACCACGATCGAAGACAAACATCAAATATATTGGTTTGGTGAGAAATTAGAATAATAAAATTGGTAGGTGGTTATAGTCGTATTAGCTGCACAATTAGAATATTAGCTGCATTATATAGACGTACAAAACCATTTGACCTAATTTATACCCCAACCCTATAGGTACTTCCCAACCAAAAGAATATTGCTGATTAAACTATACAATTTAATTAACAAATCAAATGACGGTAAGATGGTCATTAATATATGCATGCTTGGATTAGACTAAGTAACCCTAAAAAATGTAAAATTGTTATACTTTTTTCTCAACCATATTCATAGGTGAACTAAAACTATAGAAACTGCTACTAATATTGCATAAAATTAGCCGCAGAAATACTTGAAAGTTGTACCAGATCTCGACTTTTGAGAGGCAAAGCATGGAAAGTGTCAAATGTTGCACTTTCAGATAGTCCAAGCTATTATCGATCATCAAAACCTAGCTAGCTTCGATAATTTGCATGAGTTTGGGGAATTTTCTTTTGAGAAATGCTAAGAGAACTATCAGTAGTGGGACTCTTCATGTACTACCATTTCATAGTTTAACGTCAATTCTCGTGACAATATTGTAAAATATTATGCAAAAAAATGAGATGACAGAGAGTCCATGAAAAGTCCCACTTTTGAGACCGTCCCCTTAGCATTTCTCTTTTCTTTTATATCTAATTGTTTTATTCTTGTTGGTTAGTGATGAGAAGTTTGTGTTTGGTGTCAAATTACTAAATATATTATATGTTGTAATTGCCAACACCCCAAACCCTAAACGATGAAGCACATAGAATTCCATAATATTGTTTCCGATGGAGAAATATCAAATATCATAAAAAAAAAAATCTATTTAGCAACCATGAATTATATAGAATTATGGACATGTGTATAACGTACTTATAATTTGTAGCAATTCCACTAATGCATTTCAAATTTAAGAATAATTTGATTACTTGACTCATGTTTTTAATTTATTGTTATTTTTTTTCTACCATAGGCTCGTGAGTTTAATGTTAATTGTTCTTTTTTTCCCCCCGTTCAACAGCTCTTATATTCTCATATACCCAACCCTTTACTTGATTATACAACAATATATTTACACAGGTAAAACTGTGTAGGGCTTGCGTTAAGTCACACAATTAGTCAACACATTTAAATTGATATTAACCTCTTAATTTATTAAAGTTGAACCTAACCGACTTATAACTCCATACAAGGATAAAACTGTGATGAACTTTTCTTAATTTACAATCAAGTTTTGAAGTTTAGATAATAATTTGATGAATATACCAAGTGGTTGATTGCCTTGGTAGTGATAAAAAGGGCACTGATACCTTATATTGTAATAGAATTATAGTGGATTTCATGCAATTTTCCATCAATATATTTACTTTTAGGATCCATACCTTCATGTTTGTAACTTGACATTAACATTATTAATATAGTGTGTGAATTATCAAAAAGTGGAAGGTTACACTATAATCATCAACTTTTACAGTCCAGTAATAATAATAAGGTTATAGTTAATAACACATAATAATATTGTTATTACTAGAATAAAATTGGTGTTTACGTTGTGCATGTCCTATTACACTATCAATATAAAATGTTATATATGAACCTGATTACATTGCAAAAGTATTGTTCAAAGTAAAAAGTATCGGGGTATTTTTTTTGTTAAAAAATAGTGTAGACTAAAAACATAAAAAGTAGTACATTCGCCGAAAGGGTAAAGAAGAATTCATTGAGGAAAAAAAAACGAAGAAAGAGTAAAGGAGAAGCAAGGGTACCATACCAACCACTGAAGTAAAGAAAATATTTCATTTTAATTACTTTCTCTAAATTCTGAAATTAATGGTGAAAAAAATGAAGAAGCAAAGAGTTAGGGGCTGAGGTGGGCTTTTGAGTCATTGTCATGGGGTTCAAAGTTTTCTCCTTTATTCGGAAAAGTCTGAAATTCCCTTGATCTAGATCCACCAACCAAACCAACACAGATGTCTATTTCTTTTTGTTTATGTCAGGAAGGAATCATGCCATCTAAGCTATGATCTATCATTTAGCTATTTAATAAGCTTTAAGGAGGAAAATGTTACAGTACAATACCATTTACCATGTGGCTAAAACCATGTGCTAATAGTTGTCATAATATAATCGAACTGATATGCTCATGAGATGATGAATGCTCTCATCCGATTAAACTATAAACTCTTTTAAGAAAAAAAGTTAGTAGTAAAAATGGTTTCCAATTTGAAGTCGAGTTTAAGATGATTAAAAAGAGTCTGATTTTGACTTTTAAGTACACAACTCTAAAGTCATGCTCGATAAATGATTTGTACATAAACGCTTATGGCAATTATATTCATGCACGTAAATAATTATTAGTCGTTGATGTATGTGCATGTAGGGGTGAATTTTTTGCCAAATTGTCATACCAACTGAATTGCTAATTGTGTCATACCGATTTTGTGTCAATCGGTAATGGTACGGTATTGTACCGTACCGAAATTTTATGGTACGGTATTGGTAATGAATACCATTACCACGGTATTATCGTACCATACTGAAAATATTGTGACATCCCGTCCCGAGAATATTAAAACGTACGTGCGAAATGACATTTTTGCCCCTAGTTCGTTTCGTTATTCTGTTTGGTGGGTGGTGTGGTGTTGGCATGTGTTGGGCCACACACACAATGTCCCTATCTCTCTCCCTCTGTCTTCTCCCTGTCTCTCCCGTGCTCCCATTTCTTCCCTTTCTCTTCGAACTTGTACGGACACACACACAACTGCACCAAATCATTGCAGATCGAGGAATCTGAGGGCACTGTCGAGCTCGTGAGGTTGAGGGGAACTCGATCATACCATTTTTAGGTAAGAAAACTACCGTTTTCACGTCGATTCGAGGTGGTCCGACTTGGGTACTATTCATGCAAGATTAATCTAGCATGTTTTTGGGTTTTTGAAGCTCGTAGGTGGCTTAGTGAGGTCCCAAGGAGTCTCGGAGTGCTTCGTTGGACGAGTTTGGACGTCGGAATAGCTTGGTTCGAAGTTGGCCGGTTTTTGGTTTGTGTGGACAGGTATGATTGCGTGATTTTTAGCTTTTAAAAGTAGTTTGAATGTGTTCTACTAGTCCTAGGCTTCAATAGTTCCAGTTTTCCAGCGCCGGCGACGGCGCCGGAGCCTCGCCGGAGGTTCGCCGGAGAAGGTGACGGAATATTCCGTCAAGTCTGACGGAATATTCCTGACGCCGTTAACGGAATCTGTCAAAATTGACGGAATATTCCTAACGGCGTCAGTTGACGCCGTCCGTGTGCACCGCACGTGCCTGCGCGTGGGGCTCGCGTGCGGCGGAGGAAAATTTTTCTAAAAATATGGTTGTGATCCTGAGGTTGCGTAGAGCACGTTGATATATTCAATTGTCCATTTTGAGCAATGTATGAGAAGTTATTACGAGAAGTTGGTTATGTACTTTAAAGTTAACGTTTTTATAGCTATTTCGCATATAGGTGACACGTACCCCGAGGACGAGCGTGCACACGCGAGGCAAGGGGGCTACGACCCTTCTACATACCAGTGAGTGGGCTTTTTGTTTTCCGTATATACCTATATACATTTATATTCCCAGAAATTGATTAAAAGAGTTATTTGTTTTATGCCATGCACATTATTATTATCGTTTATGCATCATCACATGCATTAGTAGTGACATATAAATACATATGTATATTGGGTGCTGTGGACGCACAGGTAAGTGCCAGGTAAGCGTTATTCTCGTTTATGTTCAGTAGTGGTTTGAGATAGTTAAAGAGCTCATAACCTGCACCCCCGGTGTTAGTGTTCCCGCCCAGAGTAGGGCACAGTCCTTCACGTGATGTTCACCTCCCGCACCACACGCTCAGCTTGGATCCAAGTTAGGTGCACAGTCCTGTTGTACAGACCACTTTAGGTGGTTTCGACTCGTAGGTGACCCGCGATTATTCGCACAGCCTTCACGTGATCATAGCACTAGAGCGTATATATATATTACACCCAGTCCTGTCGTACAGACCACTTTAGGTGGTTCCGACTCGTGGGCAGGTTCAGTTATTGATTGTGAGATTTGAGCTCTATATGCAGCCGTACAGGTCACGTTAGGTGACTCCGGCTGCCAGATGTTATGCTATTGATGTGATTTATACCTGAGCACTTGCATTTCAGTATGAGGTTCTGACATGGCATATTCTTGAGCATGATTGGCATACCCTTGAGCATGTTTGGCATATTTATACATACGTATATATGTTTATTTTCTGGGAAGTATACAAGTTTTACGGCGAGGGGTTAGAATGTATTTTGCTAAATGGTTTTCAAAGAGCTTTGTTTTTGCCCACTCACGCTTTTGTTTTTGCGCCTCTCCAGGTTCTAGTTGCTTAGCAGTTTCGGTGGTTTCCCAGAGGGCTTGTCCGGCATTTCTGACAGATACTCACCAGCGTAGGGTCACCTTCGGGTGTACTTATGTCACAACTTTTCTTTGGACTGCTATAGTCTTGCTCTGAATTTGTATCTCACTTATGCTAGCACTTGTCTTAGTACTTTGTATGCTAGTTTTTAATTATTCGTACTTTTTACATTACTGTTCTTTTAGCTTCCGCACGTGCACATGGCTACGTCACCTTCGTGTGACGGCCAGCACGCCCTGATCTCGGTCGGGGTGTGTCAAATATAATATAATATAATATATAATTATATAATGCATATTTATAATATTCCAATAATTTGAAAATAAAACCCTACTTATATTAGCATTGTTGTTGGTGACTATGATCTCTTGAGTTGGTGGAATCAAACACAAAAGAGTTCCCAATTCTTTTACAAATAGCCAAATATATCTTTGCAACCCCCACTTCTACGTTGCTAGTGAAAATGCATTTAGGCTAGGAAGGAGGGTTGTGGACCCTTTTAGGGCATCCTTGACTCCTAAAATGGTAGAGGCACTAGTGTGTACTAGTGATTAGCTTAGGGCGGATAAAGTAAACTTCTACAAGGAAGCAACGGAAGATATACTTCAATTTTACAAGAAAATGGAAAAACTGGTAACAAGTAAGATATGCTTTAATTTTTTTTAGTAAATTTGTTATTAAATAGTTTTCAACTTTAATTCTTCATGCTACTAATATGTTTTCTTTGTTTGTAATGTAGGCTTGACACAAGCTCAATCTTTTACAAATTTAATGTCTCCTCCAAAAGCTTCGACATCTTAAGCTTGAAGAATTGATCAATGAATTTTACTTTTTGAAGTTTAGTTCCAATTTTCATTTGGTTTGAAACTTTAACTTCTATTTGGATTGTTAACTTCTATTTATTTTGGTTCGTAACTTTTATTTGGATTGTAAGCTTAATTTTCATCATGAATCTTGATGCATCATTTGAATTATTGTGTGTGTGAATTGTGAATGATGAATAATAGATGAATTTAGGCTACAATGTATGAGATAAAGGTACAAAAAAAAAGTTTTGCCCGGAATTGGGTTAAAAAAACAAAAATAGATTTTGTCCCAAAACAAGGTGGCAATTACCATTGCCACACCATGCCAACCGAATTATTTGGCAATACCGAAAGTTTGGTACAATAATGGTAATAAATTTTGTCAAACCAAAAGTTTGGTATAGTAATTGGTACGAGCGTTGTGGTATGGTAACCATACCGAATCCACCCCTATGTGCATGTATTACTAATTAAGTTTCACAAACATTGATTAACAATTCGTAGTGGCACGCTTGACTGAAAAAAAAAAAAAAAAAAAAAAAAAAACTCATAAGTACTTCCAAATGGAAGGGGATCTTCTCTAGATCCCTTCCACCTAATCCTCCTCCTTACAATCCAGGCCCTTGAAATTTGATTCAACGGCTAAATTTATTATAACTTTTAAAGTGTGCCTGTGTTTTTAACCCTTAGATCAAATTTTAAGGATCCAGATTGTTTGATGAGGAGGATTAGGTGGAAGGGATTCAGAGAGGATCCCTTTCCATTCCAAATAAAATATTGAAACGGCTTGCCAAATGTTTGCACTCCATTTTCAATTTCTCATTTTGGTTTTTCTTTTCTGGAAGAAAGGGAAATTTCGGACTTCCCCACAAGCACGCGAAATTGTATCAAATACTTATTTAGGAAAACTGTTTGACTCCTGCCATTCTTTTTTATACAAGAGCGTGTAATAATTTTATAGTATAAACGTTATACTGAAATTGGTTATTTTCTTTATTATTGTTTAAAAGTTAGTTTTAGAATTTTTATTAAATTTGAAAATAATTTAATCATTCATATAAATCGAACAAATTGATTGTTTATTATAAAAATGTTATAACGATTAATTTATTCCAACACATATGAATGATTAGACAGTTTTCAAATCGAATAAGGGTTTCAATTACAACGTTTTAACAATGAAATAGTTTATTGTCACCGGAGCCAAGTATTGTCGATAAATATCAAAAGGTCGCATTCTTCTTTTTCTTATCCAAAACCACCTTACAAATAAGCTTACTTGTGCTCTGTGCAGTCCACAGAGTTTTATTCCTTTTATAAAACGTTTAATTTAATTTAATTTATCATCCCCCACGCACACCACTTTGTTCTTTTCCCACCGAAATGACCATGACACCCATCGCAACCACACACAATATTTTACACCCCAGAAGCATGTTTTTACCAAAACACCCTTACGAGCGAAGTATTCAAGAAGCCGGCATTTTGGACTGTATTGGCAAATCTACAATAAAATACCGGTCAACCGTCCAACACCCCCCTCCGCAGGCTGCTACTCAGTCGCGTTCCGACCTTCCTACCATTTATATTTGTTTGTTAATAAGATCATCACGTTTTATGCTTCCTACCAAATTACCAAACACAGAAAATCATGACAAATTCCAAATTCAATATTCACAACTACTCGTGAAGATTACCACAAAAGATGAAACTGCAGCTTTGTCGAAAAATTGTTCACGTTAATTTTAGGTGGTGCATACTCGACCGGGTTTCGATTTTCCGGGAGTTTTTCAGATTCATCTGGGACAGGTTTCTTGTTTGTTCGATAGGGAAGCCGGCGGCCAGGTACCGGAGATTGCCCAGCGGAGCTATCTCGCCGCCACCGGAAGTTTTGGAGGGAGTTATGGTGGCGGACAACCCCACAAGTACTAGTTGTAACGTGTATGAGACGGATGCGGATTTGGTGAGCTTGAAGATCAGTTTGCTGGGTGATTGCCAGATTGGAAAGACAAGTTTTATGGTAATTATATAAGTACTTTATGGTTTAATTATGATTTGTTAATTTGGTTGTTGGCTAGCTAGAGTCTTATGCTAATAATGATGAATTTTATTAATTTTTTCTTCTTTTTCCTTATTGTTCTTGAAGAGCAAATATGTTGGGGATGAGCAAGAAGATAGATATTTGCAGATGGCAGGAGTAAATTTGATGGATAAGACGTTGATTGTTCAAGGCGCTCGGATTTCGTTTAGCATTTGGGATGTCGGAGGTATGCACATATATGCGTGAAAAATGTTCTATTATCAGACAATCAGACGGTATGATGTATTTAATTTGTTGTTCTGAGTTCTTTGTAGGTGACCATAGTTCGATAGATCATGTTCCAATAGCCTGTAAAGATGCAGTAGCAATTTTGTTCATGTTTGATCTTACTAGTAGGTGCACACTAAACAGGTCAGCTCATAATTTTCTGATATGTGACATTTTAACTCAAATTGTTCAGCAGTTAGCACTATGGTTATTAATACGAATAGAAATTCGTGTTTTTTTTTTTGTTGTTCTTGCAGTGTTATTGGATGGTACAGTCAAGCAAGAAAATGGAACCAGGTACTGTTTACAGTTTATCTTTTACAGGATTATAATTGGGTACTTAAATTTAGAGGCATCCTTAGTTAATTAGCCATTGATTACTGTTAGCAATGTCAAAATTTATGGCCACTTTTAAAAGTTAGTGCAAAATTTGTACTTGGCTAGAAAAAGGACTTCTGTACCATCATGGGACAGTCCCATAGTTGGGGACGAAATTTAAGTCTATAGTTCACACAACATGCTTTAGGTTTGATTCCCGGCATTGGTGAATTGCCCGTTGGCAATCAGTGGAGGTTCAAATGTCTTTGTGAATCTTCTCGGTCTCCAAAAATGTGGACTATTGTTGCAAAGTCACCATCTGATCTTTTTTTTTATAGGAAAAAAAGGACTCCTGAAATGTTGTTATTATTAATAACACTGAAATTATTTCTATGTAGTTATCTAATTAAGTTCGTACTTTCTGTTTGTTAACTTGCAGACAGCAATTCCCATACTAATTGGGACCAAATTTGATGATTTTGTGAGACTTCCTCCAGATCTGCAATGGACAATTATAACCCAGGTACTCAAATTTCCTCCAAATTTTGATTAAAACTGATACTACCTAGAGGGAAAAACAAAATTGATATCGTCAATGGGTTAGTCTAAATAACTACTAATCTGATAATTTAGTTTTCAAGGTGTGACATGTGGAGGAGAAGAATGTTTTCGATAATAAATATTTTTGAAGACTTGGGGGTCTTCTCCTGTCAATTCAGAGGCTTGACATATGCCTAATCATGCTTCTCTTTTTCGCGTCAAGATTTTACATAAAAGCCCCACTCGTAGACTAAATTTAGCATAAAGCCCCACTTGTTGGCTAAATTTTGCACAAAGGATCATAGATTTATATATATATTGCAGGCCAGGGCTTATGCAAAGGCTATGAAGGCGACCCTTTTCTTCTCGAGTGCAACCCACAACATCAATGTGAACAAGATCTTCAAATTTATCTTGGCCAAGCTTTTTAATTTGCCATGGAAAGTAGAGAGAAATTTGAATATTGGAGAGCCAATCATCGATTATTAAATCTTAAAAGTATTTTTTATAGCCACTCATTCCGTGTACATATTTTTAGGAAAAAAAAGGGAAATGATAACCGCATGTATATTTTGTTCATTGTTTTCGATTGATTTATTCAATCTGGTGAACTAAAATAAGGAAGAGTGTGTGAGAGTAGAAAAATATTATGTGGTTATGAATATCATTTCTCGAAATATAGAGAAAAGATTTATGTTGTTTTGTGTTTAGAGCTCACCCCTATCTATCATGTTATTTGGTGATTAATCACATAATGATAGAAGAAGAGAGAGAGAGGTGGTAGTTTGGTTTCTTTTTGCAGTGAGTTTGTTATGGTTGTTGCAGTGAGTTTGTTCACGCAAAGTTACAAAAACAATAATAATAATAATATTATGATTGTGTCTGAAGAAAAATGCTTAGTTCCTCCCTACAGGCCAAATTAATTCGGCAGCAAATATTCATATGCGGTAAATTATAGTTGATTCGAATATAAGCACGACTGTTTACTCGGAAGTCAACCAGTATTTGATGGTTTGTTCAGGCAAATTAGAAACAGATAGCAGATGTTTAAATAATCAATTTTCCACTTAATTCAAGCGCATCCTTCCTCAATCTAAATTAAGGAATGTGTCTCCATTTAGGCTAGAACTGATGTACAATAAAATTGGGACAGACCAGAAGGTGAACATTAATGAAGATGCAAGGAAAATAAACTATTCGTTGTTGTAGGCCTATTTAACTGAAGAATTATAGAAAGCGAGAAAAAGTTGTGGCGGCAAGGAGACAGAGATTTGGTGAATTCTGAGGTGTGTACCCTTATTTATAGTACCAGGAAAGGTAATTTCCTGACCCTTTAGGTATTCAACTGAAATAGGACACTATCTAAAAGATTTTACGTAATCACAATTGATTTACGCAATCACATTTCTAATTAAATAGAGTCTGCAAGCTCCCACTTGAGTGTGAAAGTACTTAAACAAAACATTGCATCGATGTTATATAGTTTTTAGAAACTTTATAAACTCCGAGCAATATTTTCACTAATGGTAAAACTCTGAATGTAATATCAATGACCCGAGCTGTTCATCTTCCTGCATCTTCTAAAAGATCGTGTTTTCAAAATAAAAAAATCTGAAAAACAAAATTTGGTGAGAAGAATTGACTGTAAATGTAAATGACAATTAACGGTTAAATTTCGATCTGTAGTTTATGTGATTGTATTGGCGAATTTCTAAGTTGATCATTCACGAAAGTTGTAAAACTTGTCATTATGAGGGTTTATATATATATATTTTTATATTATTCACACTTTTGCATTAACTAATATTTATTTGATACTTGAAAGACAAACGTGTTTTTATGTTTTAAAGTAATATTTATGTGACAATGTCGCATGTATATACAAATTTAGTATTATGTTTTCATTTAATTATTTATTGGTTTAAAATATATTTTCTTTAATAGGTTACGGGTTTGGTCACATTACCTGTTAATGGGTTGGATTCGAATCAAGTTCGAGCCGAGTCATATTACCCATTCCTTTTAATGGGCGTTACATGACACGACATGTTAAGATATCACGTATGACATGAAAACGGTCCGAACACGAAAAACATGACACGAATGCCAAGTTTAGCATTGAGTGATCACCGCCTATGGGTATTCGTAAGAGTGACTTTGCTTGGTCAATCTGCATTGGGGGACCACTTCTTGCTTGGTTGCTTATTGTAGGTTTCAATCGAGTTGTGTCACTCTAGCTCTAGTTTTCAACATATTTATGAACTATAGATTTGAGAACCTTTGTGGATTGATTTAGAAAAGTTGTTGGCTATCTGATTGAGTTCTTTGGGATTTCCAGTGAGTTTGATTATGATTTTATAAAGTATGGTTTTTATAATTGATATTTAATCACTAAGATCAATAGATTTATTCTACGATTATCATATACATTGAATTATTGTCAATCACATGAGTTTAGCAGCTTATCCGGATTGTTGCTTAGTGGGGTAGCAGTTCAGAGACCACCGAGTTTGGGCATCTAGGTTCCTTGTATTATTTTGGGATTTATATTTTAGAATCTACGGACATGGCTTGGTCCTAGTGAGGGTTTGTATATTTTGGGTGTATAGACTTTCGTATATTTATGTGGGAGAGAACCCATTAACATGCTTATTTTGAGTTATTAGTTCTATTATGTATCTTGTATGTATTTTTCCTACACCCCTTATATATCCGTGTCATGTGTTGATTCTGGACACATCTCGGGATTAGGGAGTCAGTGGTGAAACTTACAAAACCTTGCTATAGTAAAACCAAATATGGAAGAAAGACTCATAGTCTAAGTGGAAAAGTGAGTAGTTGGATTAAGTTAAAACTATACGTCTTCATGATGCAAGTAGTACGCTCACAAGGGTATGAACAACCCAGAATAAGTGCCTCATCAAATCCTCGCTAGGCAGCAAAATCCCAAAGGGAAAATGCTCTAATTATAAGGGAAAAAGGAGTTGAAAATAAAGGCCGGTTTAGGATAACTTAGATTTCTTACAATCTTCCAATTCTCAAATACAACTTCAATTCTTTATTCTTCTCCATAAGGAGGTATTTATAAGATTACAAAGGAGCTATACTAGGAAATAAATCAAAACAATATTTTTTCTACAAGACAAGGATATCTAGACCAAATCATATCAAAATCCTAATTAAATCATATAAAATCACCAATTAAATCATATATGTAAAATACTTTCCTTTTTATTTTCCAACACCCCCTTCAAACTCGTGATGGAATCATGAGTTTGCCAAGAAGGAAATAGATCTAATTTGAAACTTTGTAAATTCAACACTTCCCCTTACATAGGACCACGCATTAAATGAGCCACAAGGCGTAATCCTCGAAAGGCGTAATCCTCGAAACTAACGCCTCTTTATAAAGCCCAATGGATCTAATGCTAATCTTTTTGAAAGCCCAATTGGAACTAACATCTTTTTTTCGAAAGCCTGATAAATAAATATCTTAATATGTTAGAACTAATGCTAATCTTTTCGAAAGCCCAACTGAAATTAACACCTCTTTCTGAAAACCCCAACTGTAACATCCCACATCGCCCAGGGGAGTGATCCTTATATGTATATTTCCAATCCCTACTTAGCGCGAGGCCTTTTGGGAGCTCACTCGCTTCGGGTTCCGTAGGAACTTCGAAGTTAAGCGAGGGGGGCTAGAGCAATCCCATGATGGGTGACCCACTGGGAAGTTGCTCCTGAGTTCCCAAAAACAAAACTGTGAGGGAATGGTAAGCCCAAAGCGGACAATATCGTGCTACGGTAGTGGAGCGCGCTCGGGAAGTGGTTCTGCCCCGGGGCGGGATGTGACAATTTGGTATCAGAGCCTAACCCTGGCTGCGTGTGTGCCGACGAGGATGTCGGGCCCCTAAGGGGGGTGGATTGTAACATCCCACATCGCCCAGGGGAGTGATCCTTATATGTATATTCCCATCCTTACCTAGCACGAGGCCTTTTGAGAGCTCACTGGCTTCGGGTTCCGTAGGAACTCCGAAGTTAAGCGAGAAATGGGCTAGAGCAATCCCATGATGGGTGACCCACTGGGAAGTTGCTCGTGAGTTCCCAAAGACAAAACCGTGAAGGAATGGTAAGCCCAAAGCGGACAATATCGTGCTATGGTAGTGGAGTCGGGCCCAGGAAGTGGTCTCGCCCGGGTCGGGATGTGACACCAACCACCAAACCTCTTTTTTTATATCTTTTTTCTCATCTTTTTTTTTTTCGTCCTCCTTTTGTTTTCTTTTCCTCAAACTCAAAAACAAACTAAACTTACAAGAAAAACTAAAATAAAACACAAAAAGACAACATTTTATCTTTTTCTTAATCTTTTTTCAAGTCAGCGAAACCATAGTTTGTGTTCCCCTTTTTTCTTGATGGCACCAGATATTTATCTTGTTTTAACAACTATAGACAATCTTCACTTTCAAGTTCATGGCATGTGGGTGCACAAAGAAAATTAACTTCGTGCACCCACGGGGAAGCACTCACAACAAAGTTCAACCAAGAATTGTACACTGCTTTGATACCAAGCTAAAAATAAAAGGATTTAGGATAAATTTAGAATTCTCTACAATCTCACAATTCTCAAATACAACTTCAATTCTTTATTCTTTTCCATAAGGAGGTATTTATAAGATTATAAAGGAGCAATACTAGGAAATAAATTATAACAATCATTTGTCTACAAGACAAGAAAACATAGACCAAATCAAATCATATCAAAATCGTAATTAAATCATATAAAATCACTAATTAATCATATCCCTAAAATGCTTTTCTTTTTATTTTTCAACAAAAGGTACATTAAGATCAAGTGAGTACACTTTTGGATGCTCCCCCTAAGTTTGACAAAAATTTCCAAAATGAGAACCATAAACAACTCAAATAAGATAACTTACGCATATCGATTCCTTGGACAAACTTCTGAAAAGTAGATTTTGGCAATGATTTCATGAAGAAATCGGTCAGTTTGTCATGAAACAGATTTGCTTAACTTCAATATTCTGATGCTATTTTTGTTGACACACCCCGACCCGGAATGTCCACCTGGACTCCGAATCGAGCTGTGTTGGCCAACACCAAAAGGGTGACGAAGCCATTAAGTATAGTGATGTGGAAAATGTGAATAAATTTAAACCTAAAAGTGCCTAAATATAAGAGTGCGCTTGTGAGTGAGAATGAACCCATTTCACACGTGATGTCAGATCATAAGTAAAGTATAGTAGGGTAGGATAATAATTATACCATCAAAGGTAGCCACCTATATCGAGATTTTCCAAGAATTCTCGTTGACACAAAAGCTCAACCACTAAAACCTGGAGGGGTGAAAAAACAAGGGTGAGTGGGCCTAAAAATAAAGCTTTGTAAAAACCTTTTCGAAAACGTAATAACCCCTCACCTTAAAACAAGTATAGTTTCCAAAATATACGTACTATGTATAGTAAGAAAAAACTTACGGCATCATGCAACATCTCAAGAATTCAATATGTCACAATATTTTGTAAATAAACATGACGTTCGTAATCACATAATCTTGCATAAGCCAACATATCACATGTTCATCGACACATGTTGACACACGAGTTCATGCAGAGATATTCTGACATGAACAGGACTAGGTGTAACAATGATATACGTTCTAGTACTACAACCATGTGAAGACTGGCGCTATGCGCAGTACATTCAAGTCCTAATTGCCTATAGCAATCTTGGAAGGGACTGGCACCTACAATGGATCCAATGTGAGCGTACAGTGCGATGTGCAGACACACGTGAAAGACTGGCCTTGGCCCGAACGAGTACTAACATTGGTGTAGCAAACGATAAGCAGATAACATAAATATAGTCATGCCACAATGATTCGGTAATTTTAGTCAACATAACATTATTCATAGCAGTAAATTTAATTAAGGCATCCTGTAAGATTTATAGTGATTCCCTAATTCTCATTGTTATGTCATTTCCTATAAATAATAATTTAATTACGGCATTCATATAGAAAATTCATTATTAGAAGTATGTATGGAAACTAAACAAATATATGTATATATCAAATAAAAGACTCACTCACAAATCATGTCATCGGGTCGAATCCGCCTCGTGAGCATCGAAGATCCTTGTGATGCATTTCACCTAAAAACGAAACCATTTACGTAAATATAACGTACTAACATAATTACGCATTTTCATACAAAGTACGACTAATAAAGGAACTATTTTAAAATGGTCGAATTTTGAAAAACGCGGATTCGAGTCTGGCACGTAGAGAAACCTAAGAAGGGACCTCGGGTTCCTTCACGCGCCACCGCATGCGCCACCATGCGTCGAGTTGAGTCATCGGAAAGTTGGTTGAAAAAGTCCCCGGCGCTGCTGTGTACGACGACGGAGCACAGTATCTTCGAGGAGGCGCGTTTACTCCATGCGCCGATCAGTACTGCACCACGCGTAGCCCACGCGCCTGTGAGTACAGGCCTACTTGCCTTCTTCGTCAAGCCAGAAATTTGCAGATTTTCTTCCTAACTTCTACAGCTAATTTCTAGCTCGATACTTAACCAAATTCGATTATCCAAAAGCTATTTTGAAGTTAGAAATGTGAGGAACAAGTCCATACCAAAGTGGGGTCGAGTTATCATCGGCGTTGGCTGGAAAGATGATCTGAAGGTGGCCAAATGGTCACGGGTTCCTATCTTTCCAGAAATCTGGAAAATATTTCCCAGGTTGTTTCCTGCATTAAATCATCATCCAAACACCATTTTAAGATTAACAACACTATAAAGGCTTCAAAGCAAGAAGGATTTATGGTTCTCGAGGTTTACCATGGTCGGAGAAATGAGTGAACAGTGATAAAAATTATTGTGCAGATCCATTTTCCCACTTGGGTGCTCTATGCAAACTGGGTACAAAGGTGGTGGTCCTCCACAAGGTTGATGGTGATGATATGGTGGTTGTTTGGTCATGAGGTTCGTTAAAGTACGGCGAGGTAGTGGTGGTGCAGTGCACGGTTGCATTGGTTTTCACATAGGGCAAAGAGGTTTGAGATGGGGAAGAGTAGAGCAGTGGCAGAGGAGGAAGACATGGTGCATGTGTTGGCTCACCATTGTGGTGAGTGGTGGCTTGCCTCACGACCTGTTAATGCTACAGGCGGAGGGGAGAGCTAAGGAAGAAAGAGGAGTTGGGAGATGACAGAGAGCTGAGAGAGATGAATGAAGCGATAGAGTTGAGTAGTGAAATGATGTGTCAGCAAGAGAGTGGGTGAGTTAAAGAGAGAGAGAGAGTGACAATTGAGTGAAGAGCTGGGAAAATGGGAGACATGAAAAATAGGGAGGAATAGGGTGTGGGCCCCACGTGGCTTAAAAAACAAGTCACAAAATATCTCCTAATTGAAATTACCAAATCGCACTTCATGTTTGTAAGTTTGTAAAATCTATATTGTAGCTCCAAATTCAATTCTGCTTGCGCCTACGTATTCGTAAGGACGAGTACTACAAGGATATGCTAAAAGAATGTTTCATACGTCTCATAATACACTGGTCAATGAAAGTCAACATCCTTGCCTCTAAGGGCATTTTCGCAAATCACTCTTTTAAAATTTATAAAATCGTAAAATTAGGGACAGGTTGTCATAATCTACCCACCTTAAAAAAAAAATTTCATCCCCAAAATTTGAAATAAATTTCTATACATAAAATACTCAAAGATAGATAGAAAATACATAAAGAACAAATCAAGCTAGTGCGGTTGCATGAAAGAGAATGCCATTCCATCGCGATCGGATTGCAATGATTCCTCTTTCATGTCTCTAAACTCATACTTTCCTTCTCCTTCAGTACAATACTAAAATATAAAATCATTTCTTAAAACATAAAGTAAAAAATAGAAATATAGTAAAATATCATCAAAAAACGTATATTTTAAAATGAAGTAAAAATAATTGTATTGAAATCAAAATTGAAAATAGAAAAAAAAAAAAAAAAAAAATTCACCTACGTATTCGTAGCATTATGTACTCCAAAGATATGCATGTAATATCTTTGGGTTAAGCCCAAACAATAAATAAATAAATAAAAATGCTACAACAATTAAACGGACTTACTTGCCACTTGCTTAACGAACCCAATGAATAAGTTATCGATATTACAGTATACAACCTGCGATATCGACAACTCACTGTTGTCCCGCGCTTACATACTACCCTCTCGAGCGACAATGTAAATAGCACACAATTTCCTAAATTGTAGTCTCAATTATTCAAATACCTGTTCGTAATACACCTCTGTCAATCATGTACAGTGCATAAAGTCTTCATACAACGTCTCCAACAGTGCCATACCCAAAATTGAAAATTGTAATCGTCGTTACATGCAACTCTAATAGGGATAGGTGTAAGTCATAATCATACTAAAACTGTAGAACGAATAAACGCAACATGTCTAATAAGGTTTGGATAGTTCGTTTAGACTAGCCTTTAGTCTGAGGGTGAAATGTGGTATGGACAAAAACTTAGTACCCATGGTTTTTAAGTAGACTTCCTAAGACTTGGAAGCGAAATACGCATCACAGTGAGATAAAGTAGTGTCATGCACACAATGCAACCGAACATTGTAACTCACATATGCCTCAACAACTAGATTCGTTATGAATTTCTCTTGAATTTAGTGAAAAACTATGTCAAGTAGGCTAAAAGAACAATCAAGAATACAAAGTAACTAGATTAATGTATAACATCTCGCTACAACGGTAGCTTCTGGAATATTCAATCACCAACGATAAAGATTCGTTTAGCAGAGTATTTGTCGGGTGATTGAAGCATTAATGGTCAAAACTAGTAATTAGATATCCCAGCGATTTTCCTAAACAGTCTGTTCGCCCCAGAAGTAATACGAAGTGCAGTAGGGTAGACATGTACCCAAGGCTGACTGGAATGCCTTCCGACACAAAAAGGTGAATATGGAATCACAATTATAGTAGATGCTTGTCGAAACGTCAGAAAATCTGATAATGTCAAGATTGAGGAATTTTACCAAGGGGTCTAAACGTAGTCCTTCTGGACCAACGAAATGTGAGTTAGCTTATCAAGCCGGTCGATAGTCACTGAAACATCACCATAATCTCCACATGGGCAAGATATCTCGTACAAGGAGCTTATGGTGATATTTTCCCATTTCCATTTGGATACAGGAAGTGATTATAACCACTCGAATGATTTCTTGATGGTTTGTAGGTAACGTCATATCTACTCTCCTGAATTCCAATTGTAATGAGGTAGGATATGTTGAAAGTGTTCCAAAGGTAGGTATGTCTTTTGTTGTGGTAACCGGTAATTATGTTTGCACAATTGGGATAACACATGATGGTGTAATCGTAGACATTGATTTGGTTATTCCATCGCACAGTCAGAAATCTAGTTCCTTTCAAATGATGATGTATTTGAGGAGTTTGTGAGGTTGGTAAAGATTTTGGACACATTTCTCCACAGAGAAGTGTCATCCAGATTTTCAAGTAAGAATGATAATTGTTGACTCAAGGTCATGAGTAAGATGGTTCATTTCATATGGTTCCAACCGTTGAAAACATATGCGATACTCCATGATGTTGCAATAATACGTAACCAAAATATACAGAAAAACATCATCGTGGATTTCGAAATACTTGATGTTATCGAAAGGTGCACGAACAAGGGTAGGAAATAGACAACACCTCAGTTATCACAACTTAAATCATATTCCATGTCTCAGCTAAACTGATTTTTCCTGGGCCAACATGAAAGGAAAAATACAAACTATTGATAAAATCAACACGGCCAAGGATATCGCATATTTCACTACGATTTGTGGAATATGAAATTTTCTACATTTGGACCTTTTTTGGAAATTGACAAGAATGTTGTCTACTGAGATCACGTTTCCCAAGAAAAGTACCTATCTAAACAAATGTAATATTTAAGGAATTTAGTATAAAGCTGGATGTTGGTGTTTTGAAAATTTAATCTTGTCACTAAGGTAGGTGAGAAAGTCATCTGTAAGACTACTACGAATTCGTTAGGCTATGGAAGAAAACTCGGCTCAAAAGGTTGGTCGGGTAGACCATCATTTCGAATTTAGGGTTAACGGTTTTAATCGTCACTCGTTGGAGTTGCTCAACTCTAGATACGATCCCAAGGTTTAGCCTTTCACCTTCGCGGGTAGGTTTGAGGTTCCCTAGGTAAGGTGTTTGGTTGGGTAATTTCCTAATTGGTAAGTTTTTGCATTGGTAAGCTTTCACAACTAAGTTTCCTCAGTGTCAAAGGAGTCGTTCGAAAAGGCGTAAGGAAAACTGTTGTAGTACAAGAAAGTGGATCGATGGTGTACGTCACTTCACCATTTGGTGATATCCCAAATAAAATTTTGAGAAATGACGCCAAAGGTATACGTCATCGAAACATACCATACTACTTCCTTTCAGGACGCCACGTGCTAATAGGTGATACGTATATTATACGCACACAAACTAAACCCTATTTGTGACAATTGTAGTAATGATGTAAGTAGGGATCGTTCTAATCGGGGATTAACTAGGGGTGCTAATCTATTTTGAATTGACTTGAAAACACAAAAACTAAATGTAAAGACTCTTAACAAAACTACTATGACTCAGAATAGCTTTGAAAGACTCAAACTGCTTAAAACAATCAAATTGACTCAAACAGAAACTAGAACTTAATTTAGACGAATTTGAAAGTGTTTATGACTCCAAAAGCTTAAAGATACAAAAATAAAACAAATACGAATGATTAAGACTCAACGAAATATGGGGGAAATGTGTTTGGACGATATTAAATTAAAAAGGCAGAATATAATTAAAGGTAAAATGTAAATATGAATGTGATGAAAATATGGATCATGGAATAGCCAAGGGGTTCTTCTCCACACATGTTACACTTGCATACAATATTGATTCTCAGTTGGTCTTTCGATAAGTTGTGAAACTCAATGCTCCAAGTTAATTAGGTCCGCTTAAATTAACTTTCAGATTTCCCTAAATTCGTTGGATTGAATGGAATACGCATTACAACCAAATTATTCTTAATCAAAGTCCCTAACTATGGAATACGCATGATAGAGACATTCAACAAAGATCATTAAGTTCAATGAAAATTATAAGTGTTGACGAGGCATTCGTTACTATGGAATACGCATGAAACTTATGCCAAGAATTCGTTTAACGCGATTGTTTATAAGCAACCTCCACTACTTGTGAATATAAGTTCATAACGATTAGGTGAAACTCACTTATATTCTAGCGTCATATTCATGCATGAAAATTAAGCTTGCAATCTCAATGAACATACATAAATAAGTTATCAATCAAACAGTTAAACGAATTGAATCCACAACTTATGAAATTCCAACCAAAAGTAATCAATTCATATTGCAAATATAAACATAGTTTCGAATCACCCCCTAGCTAAAGGGGGTTTAGTTCCTCATAACCTTGAAATCAAAGAAACAACTAAACATTCCAACAACTCAAACTTGAATTGTATGAACGTTTAGGCACTCTTCTCTTCCATTACAAAACAAAGAAAATTGAATTCAAACATTGAAATCAAAGAAACACCTAAACATTCCAACAACTCAAACTTGAATTGTATGAACGTTTAGGCACTCTTCTCTTCCTCGTTGTTGTGGCACAAGGTCTAAGGTGAGCTTTGGGGATTATGTGAAGTGTTTTGGAGGGATGGGAAGTGGTTGGATAGTGGCTGAAATGGAGGATAAAAACTGCACAGATTGGAAGGATATGCACGGCAATGGATGTGTATTTGTGTGGTGTGTTGTGTTGTGAATGAGATGAGATCCTTGAATGAATGAATGCAAGGGTATTTATAGGAGTAATGGAGGGAACATAACAGCTAGGAGGTGGGTGGAAATGTGGCTGCATGTTTGGTGAATGATTATGAGTGAATGCATGTGACTTGTGGCTGCAAAGAGAAGGAGAAAAGCTGGAATTGCATGTGGAGTGTGCTGAAATGAGAATAGGCCACGACATGGAGTGTGGGATTAATTGAATTGTGGTGCAATGATGAAGAATGCATGTGGAATGGATGCAATGATGAAGAATGAAAGTTGGAAAGCTGCAGCAATGTGTGTGGATGCTGGAAATGATGGAAAGGCACGGCAAAGAGTTGTTTTGGGGTTTAAATGGTGCTGTTTTGTATGCCAAGGAATGTGTGATGAATGATGAAGTTTTGCATGTGCTTAATGATTAAAGGGTGAGAGGATGCAGCTGCAATAATGTAGAATGAAAGCTGGAAGTTTGAATGGGGAATGCACATGCAAACAGCTAGGAAAAGTTGTGGATTAGATTAGAAATGTCAAGGTTATGCACGGCAAAGGGTGAATGGGAAGAGAAATGGGAGTGCATGTGGCTTTATGGTTGAATGATTAAAGGGACATGTGGGGTGTAAATGCATGTGGCTTGTTTGTGGTGAGTTGGAATTAGGGGGAAATGCATGTGAATTGATGGAAAGGGATTGGGAATGCACGGCACAAAGGATGGAAAAAGGGTTGAGTGGTGTGTGTAATTGCATGTGTTGAATTGGAATGTGGTTGAAATAAAGAATGGGAGTGCATATGATTAAAGAGTGGGAGTGCATGTGGGTGAATGTGAAGGGAATGCATGTGTTGATGACTAGGTTAGTGGGTGGAAATCTGAAAATGGCATAAGGGAATGGGAGCTCACGGTTTTGGCTAGTGTTTGAATGTGTAAAGTGTGTGTGAATGCATGTGAAGATGCTAATAAATAATGCATGTAGGGTTAGGAAATAAAATCATAACTTAAAGGGGGATGATTAAAGGGTGTTGAAAGGTTTTGCATGGCTTTGAAGTGATTGTGGATTGGGCTAGAGTTTAAGTACATGAAATGGACCCAAATTGCTCATCCTTGCATGGCAAGGAATGGTGTTTGTGTTAAGCCCATGGCAAGGTGTTATGTGATTGGTTTAGGGCCATTGTTTTGTGTCTTCAAGTGCATACAAGGCCTTCAATTTCATCCAACACTTGGGCTCCAAGTATAAGCTATCCATCCTTAGCCCAATAGTGCTCCAAAACACTCCACAATGCATCATTTCGTCAAACACGTCTTAATATCCTGAAAACACACAAAAGAAGCATAAAGGACTAAAATAACTAAAGAAACACAACGTAAATGCACGAGAACAAGCAAAGTAAGTCGCCTAAATATACTCCTATCAAATACCCCCACACTTATCTTTTGCTAGTCCTCGAGCAAAACAAAACAACAAAAGAACACGAAACTAGACAAAACGAACAAAACACCACCTACACCTTCCAACAATCGTCTCACGGATTTCCAATGCACATAACAAGTTAAAAATCATTATTCCCACAGATTTTAGCCATCTCTACACTTAAGTACATTTTTAATCATAGTCACCACATACTAGTTCACAATTAAGCATTTAAAACACATTTCGAATGTAGTAACATGCCTTAGAGAATTTGCTCAAATCCTTACAAGATATACTCTCGTTTTTCACACAGATTTTCTGACTACACACCCTACACTAGGTATATGTGAGAAGATTGATGTAAACATAAAAATGAACACTCACATATATGTATTTCAAAGGAAGCAATTTCTGGAGTTAATAAGCATGTTTAGGTATGATCTCATGAATGGAATGCTACTACTTAGATGCAAGAACCAGTGACACCATATGCTCATATCAATTCCAAACTCCACATTATTGAACACATAACGATCAAGATAGAAGTCAAAGGGGTGTAACGGGGCTAGGGTATTGGCTAACAATGAAAGGTGAAGGATAAACAAACATTCTTAAAGCAATAGTGAGCAAAGTATTTGAATTAGGCACTTAGAATTCCCTTTAGAACGCAAAAATCAACTTTGAACACCCAAGGGAAAGTCACACAAAACTTAGGGCCATATTCAACTTTTTGGACCCTTTCTTCAACCATCAACGCTCGTGAGTTCATTCTTACTTATTTTCACTCTTTTTTTTTTTTTTTTTTTTTTTTTTTTTTTTTTTTAATTCTTTTTCTTTTGAATCTCGGAACATACATATAAACGTAAGAACAAACTTTTACTCCCCCACACTCATTTTCTTGCATAATGTAACTCAAAAGGAATTCATTTAAGTCATGCTTACTATACTTTAAGAACAAGGGTATAGGAAAGTCCTACTCTAGGCTAGGTAAGGGGTGATGTGGTTAGCAAAGAAAATAGGACAAACGAGGCTCAACGGGGTTAAAAGAAAATATGATAAGGTGGCCACACCTTATCATAAGTAAGGCTATTTGGCTATGGTGGCAACTACACAACTTCATCTTGATATATGTTATGCAATTCAATGTCATGCTTTGAATGAAACGGATATAAGTTCTAGCATTTAGTTCTATCATGATACAATTGCATTCTAAGTAGTAACCAAGCAAGGAATAATGAGATCATGCAACAACTTTAGAAAACAAAGAATCACAGAAAATAACTCTCCAAAGAAAGTAATGGCTCGAATCTCACAGGGATGTAGCGTTTGTTTGAGTTCCTTCCTTCAAGCATGTTACAAAAACGAATTTTTCTTTTATGATTGCATGTGAAGTCATACATTATAACCATAACCAAGCATATACCAAGAGTAAATCAAACTTTTTTCTATGTTTATAACTCTTTTTAACCGTCATGCAATTACAAACCAAATCCTTATCATTGTGTTGGAAGGTACCCTAAGACATAAACACACAAAAACGACTCAAAACACTCTTTTTAGGCTTTTCAAAACATTTTTTTTTTTTTTTTTTTTCAAAATTTTATGTGATTTTCGGAGTTATAAAACAAAACACTCTAAAACACTCTAAAACAATTTAAAAACACCTTAAAATAGCAAGGAACAACATTTGAAGTTATGTGGGTGATAAAATCCCACGAATTTGCATTAAATATACTTAGTTACCCCCCCACACTTAAATCAAACATTGTCCTCAATGTTTTAAGCATAGATTCACACAAACAACAACTAAACATACTAAACATGGCAGAATGTAATTAACAAAGAGAAGAGTTTAGGGACGCAAATCTGGTTATGGAGTGTAAATTCCCTCTTCTCTTTCTTGATTGCATTGAGGCTTGATCTTGATGATTCCACAGGCTTACTCTCGAACTGGTTTCCGCCCATCATTGATTTTCCTTTGTGCTACTGGGCTGGAGGATTCTTTTGGTCTTCCCCGAAGGTCTGAGCTTACCCCTTTGGTCTGTTTCTTTGTTCAATCTTTCCAATTCGTAATGAAAAGGGTTGGAGGATAACTCAGCCTATGTTTGTCTCCACATGCTTCAATGTATCATTTTCACTTGCCTTACTCGCTCCCCTTTGCAGAAGTGGTCCCTTCTCCGGAAGTGTATCAACCGTTGAAGATGACTACTCGAGAGCAACGCTAGGTAAGCGATCAGGAATAGATTCCAGGCAGTTGGCTCCAGAACGGAAGACTGACTCCAGGTGCCGGCTGATTGCTTCTTTTACTTTGCCATGCGAGTAAGAACAAGGACAAAGAAAAAGACAGGGAAAGAGCATGATATGAGATACTTTTGCTTTTGACCTTGATGATATGAGATACCTTTGCTTTTGAAGAAGCGGTGAATGAATCAGCACATGTATTTGTTGTGCTGATTCCTCCTGGGTCATCTGTACTCCAGACATCTGGTATCATCTTTGGGGAAGAAGAAGGAATTTAGTATTTCGAAAGGCTTTGCTGGGAGTGCGCCCTCAGAGGTAAGGGAGAGTTGGGCATTTTCTTCAGGTTTGCCCTGCCATAAAAGACGAAGGTCGACATATATAGAGATAATAGCAAGTGGTGGTACTTTTTACCTTTGTCGACAAACGTTTTGATCCCGCAACTCCGGCTTTTTGAAATAGTGGCGCCTCTTCGATCTTTGAATACGCCTCTTCGATTTCTGAGCAGGCGCCCCTTCGATTTCTGAACGACACGTGGTAGTGCAGATGCGGCTCCTTTTGACAAAGCTGCACGCGTCTTCTGAAAAGCAGAGAAAGCGTCGCCGAACTTTGCGCTTGTCGGCTAAAGATGTGTAGTTGCGATGATGGCGTCCACGTGTTTTCAGCTTTGTCAGAAATCTTTTGACAAAGTTGAACGCGTTTTCTGAAAAGCCGAGGGAGCGTCGCCTAACTTACGCCGGAAAATCCGGCTCTTTGAATCGGTGGACGCGTCGCCTTGGCTTCTTATAGAGGTATCGATCACCGCCAACATACACACTCTGAAGATTTCCCATTCTTGAACATCGTCTCCGGCCCCTTGAAATTTTAACTTCATCCTCCCCTTCTTTTTGAACAGTTTTGAAAATGGCAAACTCATCGAACCTTATCTTGGAATTGAGCCTTAGCAGTGATACGGGCGCGCCGCGTCAAGGTAACGTATGGCGCCCTTCTTTCTTATCTTCTAACGGTCTTCTTACAGGTGAAGACTCCGTGATGCAGGATGCCACAACAGCTACAATAGTAGCTAGGAACCTCCTCACTCCAAAAGATAGTAGGCTGCTGTCAGGACGGTCCGATGAGTTGGCCGTTCAAGAGTCCCTCGCACTTAGTGTTCAGTGTGCGAGTTCTGTGTCCAACATGGGCCAACGCCTGCTTGCCCGCTCCCGTCAGGTGGAATCATTGATGGCAGAGGTGGAAAGTCTCAAGCAGGAGATCCAGCAGCTTAAGTACGAGAATAGAAGTTTGCATGTGCTTGCAAATAACTATTCGGCGGGCATGAAGAGGAAGCTTGATGAGCTGCAAGAATCTGAAGGTCGGATTCAAAGTGACCGTCAAAAGCTTGCTACTTATCTCCAGAGGCACCTTTTTCCTGGGTCATCCAGCGCTTGGCCAAGTATTGAGGCCTGGAATGCTCTAGCTCCGATGCCTTCTGCTCCGATGTCTTCTGCCCCTATGCCTCCTGCTTCTATGCCTTCTGCTTCGACGCCTCGTAGTGGGGCTTTAAGTAAACGCCCTTTGTGAAGGCTCCATCTTTCTTTGTTTAGCAGTGCCTATCAATAAATCAAACATTTTCTCAATGTTACAATCATAGACTCACACAATTAATAAACAAACAACAATAACTAAACAACCTAACAAGGCAGAAACGAAATAGCAACAAAGAGAAGAGTTTTTAGGAATCTGGAATTGGAGTGCTTTCTAAGTCTTCCTTTGTTGAATGCATGGGTTGTCTCCCAAGTAGCGCTTTCTTTTACGTCTTGCAGCCGGACGCTACCTCCGTTTAAGCTTGACTATGTTCCACGGCATGGATGGGTACCTCCTCCACGACATGCTCCTCAAACGTCTCGTAATAGGGCTTCAATCGATGCCAATCCCCGGCAACGGCGCCAAAATTTGATACGTATATTATACGCACACAAACTAAACCCTATTTGTGACAATTGTAGTAATGATGTAAGTAGGGATCGTTCTAACCGGGGATTAACTAGGGGTGCTAATCTATTTTGAATTGACTTGAAAACACAAAAACTAAATGTAAAGACTCTTAACAAAACTACTATGACTCAGAATAGCTTTGAAAGACTCAAACTGCTTAAAACAATCAAATTGACTCAAACAGAAACTAGAACTTAATTTAGACGAATTTGAAAGTGTTTATGACTCCAAAAGCTTAAAGATACAAAAATAAAACAAATACGAATGATTAAGACTCAACGAAATATGGGGGAAATGTGTTTGGACGATATTAAATTAAAAAGACAGAATATAATTAAAGGTAAAATGTAAATATGAATGTGATGAAAATATGGATGATGGAATAGCCAAGGGGTTCTTCTCCACACATGTTACACTTGCATACAATATTGATTCTCAGTTGGTCTTTCGATAAGTTGTGAAACTCAATGCTCCAAGTTAATTAGGTCCGCTTAAATTAACTTTCAGATTTCCCTAAATTCGTTGGATTGAATGGAATACGCATTACAACCAAATTATTCTTAATCAAAGTCCCTAACTATGGAATACGCATGATAGAGACATTCAACAAAGATCATTAAGTTCAATGAAAATTATAAGTGTTGACGAGGCATTCGTTACTATGGAATACGCATGAAACTTATGCCAAGAATTCGTTTAACGCGATTGTTTATAAGCAACCTCCACTACTTGTGAATATAAGTTCATAACGATTAGGTGAAACTCACTTATATTCTAGCGTCATATTCATGCATGAAAATTAAGCTTGCAATCTCAATGAACATACATAAATAAGTTATCAATCAAACAGTTAAACGAATTGAATCCACAACTTATGAAATTCCAACCAAAAGTAATCAATTCATATTGCAAATATAAACATAGTTTCGAATCACCCCCTAGCTAAAGGGGGTTTAGTTCCTCATAACCTTGAAATCAAAGAAACAACTAAACATTCCAACAACTCAAACTTGAATTGTATGAACGTTTAGGCACTCTTCTCTTCCATTACAAAACAAAGAAAATTGAATTCAAACATTGAAATCAAAGAAACACCTAAACATTCCAACAACTCAAACTTGAATTGTATGAACGTTTAGGCACTCTTCTCTTCCTCGTTGTTGTGGCACAAGGTCTAAGGTGAGCTTTGGGGATTATGTGAAGTGTTTTGGAAGGATGGGAAGTGGTTGGATAGTGGCTGAAATGGAGGATAAAAACTGCACAGATTGGAAGGATATGCACGGTAATGGATGTGTATTTGTGTGGTGTGTTGTGTTGTGAATGAGATGAGATCCTTGAATGAATGAATGCAAGGGTATTTATAGGAGTAATGGAGGGAACATAACAGCTAGGAGGTGGGTCGAAATGTGGCTGCATGTTTGGTGAATGATTATGAGTGAATGCATGTGACTTGTGGCTGCAAAGAGAAGGAGAAAAGCTGGAATTGCATGTGGAGTGTGCTGAAATGAGAATAGGCCACGGCATGGAGTGTGGGATTAATTGAATTGTGGTGCAATGATGAAGAATGCATGTGGAATGGATGCAATGATGAAGAATGAAAGTTGGAAAGCTGCAGCAATGTGTGTGGATGCTGGAAATGATGGAAAGGCACGGCAAAGAGTTGTTTTGGGGTTTAAATGGTGCTGTTTTGTATGCCAAGGAATGTGTGATGAATGATGAAGTTTTGCATGTGCTTAATGATTAAAGGGTGAGAGGATGCAGCTGCAATAATGTAGAATGAAAGCTGGAAGTTTGAATGGGGAATGCACATGCAAACAGCTAGGAAAAGTTGTGGATTAGATTAGAAATGTCAAGGTTATGCACGGCAAAGGGTGAATGGGAAGAGAAATGGGAGTGCATGTGGCTTTATGGTTGAATGATTAAAGGGACATGTGGGGTGTAAATGCATGTGGCTTGTTTGTGGTGAGTTGGAATTAGGGGGAAATGCATGTGAATTGATGGAAAGGGATTGGGAATGCACGGCACAAAGGATGGAAAAAGGGTTGAGTGGTGTGTGTAATTGCATGTGTTGAATTGGAATGTGGTTGAAATAAAGAATGGGAGTGCATATGATTAAAGAGTGGGAGTGCATGTGGGTGAATGTGAAGGGAATGCATGTGTTGATGACTAGGTTAGTGGGTGGAAATCTGAAAATGGCATAAGGGAATGGGAGCTCACGGTTTTGGCTAGTGTTTGAATGTGTAAAGTGTGTGTGAATGCATGTGAAGATGCTAATAAATAATGCATGTAGGGTTAGGAAATAAAATCATAACTTAAAGGGGGATGATTAAAGGGTGTTGAAAGGTTTTGCATGGCTTTGAAGTGATTGTGGATTGGGCTAGAGTTTAAGTACATGAAATGGACCCAAATTGCTCATCCTTGCATGGCAAGGAATGGTGTTTGTGTTAAGCCCATGGCAAGGTGTTATGTGATTGGTTTAGGGCCATTGTTTTGTGTCTTCAAGTGCATACAAGGCCTTCAATTTCATCCAACACTTGGGCTCCAAGTATAAGCTATCCATCCTTAGCCCAATAGTGCTCCAAAACACTCCACAATGCATCCTTTCGTCAAACACGTCTTAATATCCTGAAAACACACAAAAGAAGCATAAAGGACTAAAATAACTAAAGAAACACAACGTAAATGCACGAGAACAAGCAAAGTAAGTCGCCTAAATATGCTCCTATCAATAGGTCTTCATAGCTTCCTCGATACTTAATTCGCTCTTACAGTGGGAAACTAATTCATGCTTTAAACTAATATTTGCTTGTGGAGGTGATTGGAAAAATGGCTGGTTGAAGTGGTTTTGGTTACCTAAGTGGAAAATATGGTTAAAACAACTACAAGTTTACTGTTCTCCAATAAAGTTTACTCATAAGTTTTGCAAGATTTGGTTTCTTTGGCCCAAGTAGTCATTGTTAATCAATCTAGCAGTCGCGCCGCTAATTAACCAATATATGATACTTTTGATATTTTTGATATTGTTCGTTACTCTGAAACTGTGAACCGAAGTTCTGGCATAAGGGTATCACTCTTAGATACTAGCATGTGTCTGGTATCAGAAATCAGACTGCCTGAATACTGGTTGACATTCCAAGATATTGGATAATATCGTCAATTAGTAGCGCCACCGTAGACTGATTACAGGTCAGAGTCTGCTCAGGTGGATGGTTTCGGACGATTGGTTAGGAATTGGTCTTATGAGGTGGTTTCCTAATTCTAGGAAATACTTACTACTTCGGGGATTTCTACTAATCGTAGGTATAACAACTTGTACACTTGTGTGTATGCTCATCGAAATGATGAGTACAGCACCAAAAGAAATTTTGGAAGCTAGTATTGGTTGGAATATCCTAAGGCCAGAAAAAGGAAGTTGCTAATAATCTACTTTAGAACGAACTTAAACGGAAGTAGATCTTTCTCTTGAAGATTCGGAATGATCACTAATGCGTTTGAAAAGATTAGTGCTATCGGGGTCCAAAAGTGATTGTCCCCCAAATGTTCTTCCGTCAAGTGCTTCCACTGTAGCACCACATTGTCGCTCAAGACATTTATGAAATCTCGACGAAGGTAAACTTCATAGGAATTCTGATAGATGATATACTAACGGATACTGCCAAGGAATCAAAGCTATACTTGGTTCCTAACTTAGAAGGGTTGGTAGAAATGACTAGATGGTAGTGGAATTGATCGGTAAATCTCTGGTGGCATACAATTATCGATATGTCAACTTGTCTCAATTCGGGATTTTTCCTTGGCAGCGAGATTCTTTGTTTAAAGTCTAGAGATGGTTGCGAACATCTAGAACGTCGATAAGTCGCCTAAGTCTCTCAAAACTTAGAAAAAGTTAACACATTTTTCGTGCTCGACGAGGTGGCAAGATTCGTGATGAATGTAATACTACCCAAACTTATGCTTTGATACCAAACTGACACACCCTGACCCGAAATGTCTACCTGGACTCTAAATCGAGCTGTGCTGGCTGACACCAAAAGGATGACGAAGCCATAAAGTATAATGATGTGGAAAATGTGAATAAATTTAAACTTAAAAGTGCCTAAATATAAGAGTGCGCTTGTGAGAATGAATGAACCCATTTCACACATAATGTCAGAACACAAGTAAAGTATAGTAGGGTAGGATAAGAATTATACCATCAAAGGTAGCACCTATACCGAGATTTGCTAAGAATTCTTGTCGACATAAAAGCTCAGCCACTAAAACCTAGAAGGGCTAAAAATAAGGGTGAGTGAGCCTAAAAATAAAGCTTTGTAAAAACCTTTTCGAAAACATAATAACCTCTCACCGTAAAACAAGTATAGTTTTCAAAATATACATACTACGTATAGTAAGAAGATACTTACCGCAGCCTGCAACATCTCAAGAATTCAATATGTCACAATATTTTGAAAACAAACACATGACTTTTGTAATCACATAATCTCACATAAGCCAACATATCACATCGAGTGCTCATTGACACATGCTGACACACGAGTTCATGCAGAGATATTCTGAAATGAACATGACTGGTTGTAACAAAGATATACGCTCCAGTACTACAATCACGTGAAGACTGGCACTATGCGTAGCACATACGAGTCCTAATTGCCTATAGCAATCTAGGACAGGACTGGTACCTACAATGGATCCAATATGAGCATACGATGCGATGTGCACACACGTGAAAGATCGGCCCTGGCCTCGATGAGTACTAACACCGGTGCAACAAACGATGAACAGATAACATAAATATAGTAATGCCACAATGATTTGATAATTTTAGTCAACATAACATTATTCATAGTCGTAAATTTAATTAAGGCATCCCGTAAGATTTAAAGTGATTTCCTAATTCTCATCGTTTCGTCTTTTCCTAAAATAATAATTTAATTACGGCATTCGTATAGAAAATTCATTATTAGAAGTATGTATGGAAACTAAACAAATATATATATCAAAGAAAAGACCCACTCACAAATCATGTCATCGGGTCAAACCCACCTCGCGGGCATCGAAGATCCTTGCGATGTATTTCACCTAGAAATGAAACAATATACGTAAATATAACGTATTAACGTAATTACGCGTTTCTGTACAAAGTACGACTAATAAAGGAACTATTTTAAAACGATTGAATTTCAGAAAACGGAGGGCAAATCGGGTCTGGCACGTTCGAGAAACCTAAGGAGGGACCTAAAGTTCCTCCACGCACCACCGCAGTTAAGTCGTCGGCACCGCCGTACAACACAGTACCTCAAGGGAGGTGTGTGTGCTTCACACGTTGATCACAGCTGCACCATGCACACCCCACGTGCCTGCGAGTATTGGCATACTCGTCTTCCTTTCAAGGCCAGAAATTTGCAGATTTTCTTCCTAACTTCCAAAGCTAATTTGTAGCTTGATACTTAACCAAATTCGATGATTCAAAAGCCATTTTAAAGTTTGAGATGTGAGGAATAAGTCCATACCAAAGTGGGGTTGAGTTATCATCAACATTGGCATGAAAGATGATCTAAAGGTGGCCAAATGGTTATGGGTTCCTAGCTTTCCAGAAATCTGGAAAATATTTCCCAAGTTGTTTCCTGCATTAATTCATCATCCAAACACCATTTTAAGATTAACAACACCATAAAGGCTTCGAAACAAGAAGGATTCATGGTTCTCAAGATTCACCATGTCGGAGAAACGAGTGAATAGTGATAAAAATCACTGTGCAGATCCATTTTTCCGACTAGGGTGCTCTGAGCAAATTGGGTACAAAGGTGGTGGTCCTCCACAAGGTTCATGGTGACGATATGGTAGTTGTTTGGTCATGAGGTTTGTCAGAGTACGGCAAGGTGGTGGTGGTGCAGTGCATGACTGCATTGGTTTTCACAGAGGGCGGGAGGGTTTGAGATAGGGGAGAGTGAAGCAGTGGTAGAGGAGGAAGACATGGTGAAAGTGTCGGCTCGCCGTCGTGGTGAGTGGTGGCTTGCCTCACGGCTTGTCGATGCTATAGACGGAGGGGAGAGCTAAGAGAGAAAGAGGAGTCGGGATAGGAGAAAGAGCTGAGAGAGATGAATGAAGAGAAAGAGAGTTGAGTAGTGAAGTGAGGTGTCAGCAAGAAAGTGGGTGAGTTAAAGAGAGAGTGACAATTGAGTGAAGAGCTGGGAAAATGGGAGACACAGAAGAGAGGGAGGAATGGGGTGTGGGCCCCACGTGGCTCAAAAAACAAGTCACGAAATATCTCCTAATTGAAATTACCAAATCACCCTTAAAGTTTGTAAGTCCGTAAAATCTCTATCGTAGCTCCAAATTCGATTCCACTTGCGTCGACGCATTTGTAATGACGAGTACTATGAGGATATGCTAACAGAATGTTTCAGACATCTCACAATACTCTGGTCAACGTCCTTTCTTCTAAGGGCATTTTCGGCAAATCACTTGTTTAAAATTTATAAAATCATAAAATTAGAGACGGTTGTCATAGTTGCTAATTCAATGCAAAGATCTCTTAATTAAGAAATAATATATAAAGCCCAAATCAATGAATAAAAGAAATAAGAAAATTAAGCTCTAAATGAGCCTAGATTGATGAAGAAATAAAATAAAACTCTGAAAAGAAGAAAAATCAAGATGCCCATTAAAGCATGCAGCAATTGACCCTAGAATGATATATGGGGCAAACTAAGCTAAACTGAAAAAGGAAGAGTCGGTGGGTTTAAAAATTGCAGACACCCGAGGGATAAGAAAGAGTCGGTGGGTTTAAAAAGATGGAAGGAATTCTAATGATTTTTGCTCTTGCCACTTAGTATTACGGTTTAGTAGTATTCATTTTCATTTGTAAGTAAGAAGTTTTATATTCGATTTTCACCAAAGGCGAATCTGAACCACATTATTGCTAACACATTATGAGGCTAAACCCACCTCCTTCCCTTTAGTGTAGATAATGTAGTTTGTTCCAAAAAAAAAAAAAAAAAAAGATGGAAGGTATTTTTTATTAGGGGTAAAACAAGAAAAATATTTATGAGTTTTTTAAGGCATTACAAATTTATTTTGAGTGTTAGTGAAATCTACGTGGTACTTGAGGAGTGAAAATGACAAATTGAAAGAAGGTAAATGAGGAAAATAGCTAGTATCTTCCTCTTGAAGAGAAATTTTGTAATGTTAGTATGACTGTTAATTGTATCCGCTAGTAGACTTCTAAAATTTCGAAACCTCATAAAATATTGATTAGCAAAAAAAGGGGAAAAAATGGTGCAAAACATTAAATGGAAACCACCAAAATTTTCAGCTTTGATATCCATGTTTGGGATTATTACGTGTAATGGCGGATTCAAGAAATAATATTAGGGGGTGCGTGCAAATTTTTTTTTACCAAAAATAGCATGCATATTGCCATTTCATTAAGTCTTGGTAGACCTGAAGTCATTTGGAAATGCATATTGCACATCTATTAATGTATGCAAGGGATAGCACCCAAGGTATCCATGGACATTTACTGAGTCTTGGTAGGCCTGAAGTCAGTTGGAGGGAATGTATGAAGCCAACTCTAATCTTCAAAGGGGCAGCACCCAAGGTATCCATGGACATTCACCGAAGTTCGAAGGGTCATCACCCAAGGTATCCATGGACGTTCACCGAAGTTGGGGGGTCAGCTGACCCCCCCTGCCCCTTAATGCATCCGCCACTAATTACGTGTTACACGTCATTAGAGGATTAGTTAAATGATTGTGCAAGTCGGCAATACAGTTAACAAGTGGTTAGCATTGTTAGGCTCTTATTATTAACAGAGTTGTATATTCATTTGCAATAGGGATTTGACTATAATTCTTACATGTGTTTAATACAATTACCATCTCAACGGTTATGTGGTGATTGTACTAAATACATATATTCATAAAAATTATATCTGGTCGTTGGATAACGATTTTTTTAAATACATGTATTGCAGTCAATCTCCGAAGTTTGATGGATCCATATGCCTCTTTGAGGAATAATAGTTCATATTAGATTTCTTATTCGCGATCACAACGGTTATAAAAGTTGTTGGTGCTATCCTACTGGTTATGTTTCAGTTATGGAAGCTGAAGTGAATGGTTCAAATTATGAAAAGATATATGCACCGTTACGCAAGATTGATTGGTTATGCAAAGAATAAGTCAAGATAGGTGAGAAATTCATTTTCGTCTTTCATTAAGCTCTCAAATTAATATAGCTTGCCCCATCCATAACAGATGGGTAGCGAATCACCTTGTGAAATAACACAAATTCCTGTGTTTTCTCAAACAACAATTATAACACGTTTGCCCCAAATGGAAGCTGACGAATGCTGAGGCAGGATGTGATGCGATAAGAATGACCCACCAAACCCTAATAGCGTACAGAACGAGGTATTGTAGCCATTAGTTTTATGAAACCACCGTCCAATTTCTTTGTATAAAACCGAGCTAAACACTTATCAGTTACTATGTGCCCGAGTCTGCCAACCACCCCCCCCCCCCTCTCTCTCTCTCTCTCTCTCTCTCTCTCTCTCTCTCTCTCTCTCTCTCTCTCTCTCTCATATTATTTCTCACTAGGTTTTGGGTTAAATAGACCAGGAATGGTTTTGTTTTCCGAGGGTTTGTCTGAAGGTCAAGGTGAAGAGGAAGATGATGCTAAAGACTGGAGAATGATCCGACATTATTATCGAATCGCTGATTTACCAGAGGTATATATAATCAATCAATTATCCTTGATTTGATATTCAATTTTCCCACACCAATGATTATTGATCTTGGATTTTAGGGCTTCGTTTCATTTTCCTTGTTATTTGCTATATTTTTGTTCTATATATATCTTCACTAACGAGTAGATTTGAGTTTGTTTTGTAGAGAGGCCAGGCTGCTCAAGTAATCCTTCATATGCATTAAACCTATATAATTTTTTATTTGTTTGGTACATAAGAACTCATCAATTATTTGTATTCACCGCCTCAATATCGTATAGGGTTCGAAGGAGTTGGAGGAGGATAAGGAGGAAGACGAAAGAAACAGTCAAAACTACGAGTTGGGTTACTCTTGACCCTAATGTTGGGCAGCTTGGGGAGCAAAGAGCATTAGGCTCAGTGAGTGCAGCTCAAATTGGCCCACATTTTGGTGATTCTTCTTTACAAGGCCAGAGGAGAGCTATTACTCAAAGATAGGATGGCCGTTATTCACCTTATCAACACCAACACCTATGCACGTGCAGAGAGAGGTGATGAACCAAGGTCAAAATCACCATAACCTTCAACAATGCACGATGAACAATTGCCAGAGTTAAGACAAATTTCAAAGTAAAAATCATACGATAACCCCGTTGATTCTTTGAAGGTTCATTTCCGTTTATATCTGCTATCGTACATGTGAGGCTGTCATTTCCTGTTTGTTATCGAATCGATGATTTACCAGGCTTATGTATTTTTTGGCTTACAAGTTTTACGGTTTTCTGTGGCTTCTTGCACAATATGAAGTTTACATGTATAATGTAATTGATAGAGCGAGATCAATGAATAAAGAGATTACTTCATCTCCAACCTAGTCTATTCAATTTTTTGAACGAGTCGATTGTCTTTTCCTTTTGATTTTGATTATTAACGGTGGTGACTTGAACAACATTATGAAAGCATATTGATGAGCCCAAAATCCTACCAGCTGGGAACTTATTCTTTTCATTTGCTAGAGCAATGGCCATTGCAGCTGTAACCTTCCAATGTTAACAGCGAGAGGTCTAAAATACAGCAAACTCAAAAAAAAAAAAAACAAGTATATATACTGAAAATAAGACTTTAGCCAATTTTTTCCACATAAAACCTGACATAAGTTTTTTACTCGAATAAAATTCATTGACCAAATTCCATATAAACAAATTCATTAATTATAGACATTATGCATTATATATTTTTTGGATGCCCAAATACTCCACATTTAATTAAATGTTTGATGTACAGAAATTATAAGAAATAATTAATGGTTTTACAAACTAGGAAAAGAAAAGAAAAAAAACATTAATGTTATAAATTCATTGCTTAATATATAATAACAATAAAAAATATCTAATTTATGCAATAATACATGCTTAATTAACAATGATCTATGAAGACTATATATGCCGCTTATATCGACCTGACAATCCAAAAAGTTAACACCAAGGGTATTCCACCGCCAAAGATTTTCTTCCCTGATCAGCAAAGATCAGAAGATTGAAGTTAAGCAGATCTGATCCCAAGACAACCTTGCCGACCTCTTCATAAAGTCACCGCCTAAGTCAACCTTCAAGAAGCTTAGGAATTGGTACACATAACTATCTTATTAACAACACTTGTAGTTCTTAGGGGGGAATTTTGTCAAAATCAGGGGGAGCATCCTGAAGTATACTCATTTGACCTTAATATATATTTTTTATCTCTACGATCACGAGCATTTTTTCCGATGAGTTTTTGCTAACTTGATAGATTTTGATGAGACACCACATGGGGCTAGTCATATCTTTGTGCTTGTTTTCTACTACTTGATGCATCTTGGAGATGTCAAGTATCGACATTGCATTAACTCACATGTTTCTTCTTAAACTATGGGTTGTCCAACTGAGCTTACTGTAGCCAATTTTTAGTAAGACTATCTCCTTAATTATATGCAGCCCTTCTCCTGTGGCAAAGGAGAACTGACGATAACAACCATGATCTCCTAATCAGAAAAACCTGATTCGACTACTTTTTAAGTTCTACACAGTCAAGGGGAGTGTTGTAAATAGTGTTTCAAAACTAGTGTGATTGTGTAAATTAGAAGTAGAATCCTATAGGAACTAGAAGATCATTTTCTTGTACAACATGTACTACTTGTAGAGCAAGTAAAACACATCATGTTTAGTATAAATAAAAGAACTAGACCGCATGGGAATTTACATATAGAATTCCTCAAGTCTCTCTCTTTTCTCTCTTCTCTTGCCGGCCCTCCCTTTACCTTCTCCCAAATAGTTAGTTTTACAATAATTTTTAATATTGAATATGCAGTAAAAAGTTGGGAGCTTTTAGTTTAAAGGGAATCTTGGATAAAATAAATATAAATGTAAATCCATTGTATTTTAAATTGGCCATAAATTTGAAGGAAATATATCATGTTTAGGATAAGCCACATATTCTATTGTGAGTGGGCCTATTACTAAATAAAAGATATGGACGCTTATCATAATTTATCTATTTTCGAATTTTATATGCTTTATTAAAGCTTGAAATTGACTTTGAGGGTTTAGATTCTAGAACACTTCGATGAAAATTTATGGCTTTGAATGGCAGAGTTGTACTAACCAAATCTCGGTCTGATGTCTCTTTCCAATGTTTGATCATCCGAAATCTACATTTCCAATCTATTTCTAAGAAAGAAAAAAAAAACTTTATTTCACCACCAAAAAAAAATAAAAAAATTGAATTGCCATTCTGCCAAAGAAAAAAACCAGAATCTAAGACATTGCCTTGACCATCACGGTAGCTGATAATTTGGTTTTCAAAAGGTGACAAGAACGTTTTGGACAATAACTAATAACGAAGGACAATAACTAATTCATCAAGTCACATCATCCAAATCATTGAAATGTGATCAAACGGTTAAAATTATTATAACTTTTAAAATAGGCACTTATTTGTAACTGTTGGATCAAATTTTAATGACCCGAATGATGTGACTTTATGGATTAGGACCAATAAATCCGAAGAGGATCCATACTTGGGGGGTCTTGTCAATTCCGAGGCTTGACAGATGCCCAACTCATGACTCTCTCTCCGCATCAATATTTTGCATTAAAGCCCCATTGGTTGAATAAACTTTGCTTGATGGATTATACAAGATTAAAAATTGATTTTAGTCCCTAGACTCTATTAAATGTGGGCATATGTATTCACTCTCTTTTTTATTTATAATTTTATGGTGTTCATAAATTAAATTTTATGAAAATATTATAAATTTTAATTCTCATTATGCTGAGTATCTTATATAAGAAAATATTTTCGTAGAGATTTTTCGTTACATTATGTTTTTGCATGTTTTCTTAAGTGCCGCTAATTCATTACAATATATTTAGGTACAAATATTTCGGTACACCGGGTTAGTATAATATGTTTAGGTGCGAATATTTAGGTACACTAGTTTAGTATAATATATTTAGGTATTGACATTTTGGTATACTAGTTTAGTATCATATAGTTGGGTACGGAATTTTCGGTACACTTATATTTTTGCATATTTTATTATGTGCCACTAATTTACTACAATAAATTTAGGTACGGACACTTCGGTACATTAATTAGAGGAAGTAAATAAAATTGACGAATTAAAATGTGTACAATAATAAATTTAAAATTTAATGTAATGACATTAAATAAGATATCTATTAAATATGAAAATAAAAATATAATATAAATTTGAATTAAGTACACATTAAGGTACTAAAATTGATATCCAATCTAACACGAGGTTTTTATTAAATTTTAATCTTCTTGAAGGATTAAAGTTCAAAAACCCCTTATAATTATATTTTTGTAGTCCAGGGCTTATGCAATTGCAAAGGCTATAAAGGTGAACAAAGTTTTTTTAAAGCAAATTTTTGACCTATTTTAAGCAAGGTCAAGTTATTGGAATAATTAAAGTTTTTTTAACTGAAGTTCTTTTTAACAAGAGAATTTCTAAATTGTTCTTACATATTGAAACGAGCATGCAAACTTAGGTACAACCATATAAGCAACTTGGGTGCAAGAGTAAAAAACATGGAAGTTCATTCTAACAAGCCAATCATAGTTTTGATGCATGAAACATTGGATTGAATCGAGCTTTTGACCTACTTTAAGCACATCCGTCCGCTAAACCAAATTAGACCAAGGTACTACATAGTCATCTACTTCTAGGACTTCGTTGTTGAAAGTAGGTTTTGCAGGGTTGGGTTAAGTTCTCAATGACTAAAGCTAGGTTTCGTAATTACTTTCTGAATTGAGTTGTTTTAAGGTATATAAATGTTGACTGATCAATGTATGCTTCAAATTCAATATATGAAATCAAACTTTGAACTCAGACACTCAAGCAATTATTTGTCTCCTCCTTTTATCTAGGACTCAAATCAGTACTAGATCTAATCTACGATTACACTAACGAAGAGAACTATTCACATGTATGTATCATTCCTTCTGAATCAAAAGAGCAACTGCACATCTTACAGACTTATACTCGTCTCTGAATTAGACAACTTCCATGATTCTAATTTTGAACTGCACATGAAACTAAAAGTATATCATCGGATGCTTAAAGTCTTTCAGCTAGACTCGACTCAGAATGAACATTCCATCTTCAACTGTATGCACATGAAAGCCAATTGTTTTGCCGGAAGCAAACACATGCAGCAGATTTAATCGGTTACTTACTTACAGAACTGTTATTTCCAGTTTTGGTGAGGCTGCTTCGACTTGATGCAAGAACTCTCGAGCCTTGAGTCTGAATTCTTCGGGGTTTCCACCATTAACTTCCTCATCACTTGATGTAACGACAGTAAGCTGTTCCACGATCCGGCCATGTGTGAGAAGATAGCTGAGCAGGTCAAGTTCATGTTGTGACCCCATATAATCTTTTACTTCAACCATTCTCAGTGTTCGGGTTATGCACTCGTAAACTTCTACAGTTCCCTTCCACATCTCTTGAGGCTTCAGTACAGGAGTAACGTAATACTGACCAAGAGATATCGCAAAATGAGTATTAAACATTAATTAATTAGATATCATATGCCATAACGTACCAAGAGAGATCACAAAAACAATATTAACATTAATTAATCAAATATCAAATCCCATAAATATGATACAGCATAGTTAACTATGAGTACCTCATAAATTTCCTCAGGGCATCGTTTGATTGTAAGAGTCTCCAGATGAGGACAACAATTCAAGAAAAACTTGATGCCGAGTTGTTCATGGTGATGCATTGTCGTTTTCAGTGTCAAATCTGTCACTGTCAAACGAGGACTCGGAATAATTGGTTCCTGTTCCGTATGATTGATTATAACCTGCAAACAAATAACACATAAATCTTAAATAACAAGGTTTGAAAGAGGTAGAACGCACCAACTAACGTGACGGTTCATATAAGAGGGTATTGTATAGTTTCCAACTCAGTTAATAGGGAATCCTTTAAATGTGGTTAATATTTACAGCGAAGTAGGCTGATAACAATCTTACATAGAAGCACCAAACTTGATTTGGGAAACGCTTAAGTAAATCCCAGCTGATTTCAGTAGAGTTTGAGTACTGGTTGGAGCTAAGTTCTCAGTCCTGTTTTACTAAATTTAAATTTGGGGCTTTTAGGAGATGTTCTGAGTCATGGTTTAAGAAAGGAATGGGGTTATCCTCGAGACATTCTTACTTCGCAGATCACCTCATTTGTCATCTATAAAAAGGTTGTTTTGCTCAAATTCTCGGACACAAATCCAACTATATTCCTTAATCCTGTGATCATGCATGTAGCCCTATAATCTTATGAATCCGTAAGTTTTGTCAGTGCCTCTGAAGTTCAACAATATCCAATCCAACCACATTACTAGTGCAAACAATGAAACGTTGAAGAGAGAAATGTGTACCCGAAGAGTGTAAGAGCAGACTGTCAACTTCCTTGAAGGGGGAAGTATATCGAGAATGGAATTGGGACTAGCAACGCTATGAAAATCTATCACAAGGCTACGAGGAAGTATATCTAGAATAGAATTGGGACTAGCAGAGCCATGAAAATCTATCACAGGACTCAAGTCGAGGTCCAACTCTTCAAAGAAATTGAATTCGCTACCCTCGCCTGTAGTCAATGCCGGCACATCCCCACCAACAAACTTCAAATAATTCAACTTTGGTGCTTCAAGATAAAAGGAATGCGGGTAACAAATGCTGCACCTATCAACCACCAAAGTTTTTAGCTTTAAGTCATTTCCACGAACGTCAAGGGAGTTCATCCCCCAACATTTCTTCAGACTCAGACTCTCAACCAACCTACATTGTGCTAACAGAGTTTCTTGAAGGGAAACTGGCAGAGCAATCCAACCCAATGAAATGTGCTTCAGCAGATGAAAATTCCCAACCAAATCCGCATCAAAATTGCAAGAAAACAGAGCTAGGGATTCAAGAACTCGGTGATTATACACATCCAAAGGCAAATCAAAATAGGACTCGTGGTAATCATACCCGAGTTCATCCCCTGCGGGGTCAGAAAAATCGAGCGCCAACTGTTTGACAACATGCTTCACACAAAATTGGATGCAATCCAGCACGAATTGTTGGAAATTTTCAGGTTCAGAAAATGTGAGAGCAACCTTACCCACAGGCGTTTTTGGGCTGTTGTCAATCCAATGGCGCACAAAATCAATGAAAGTTAGTCTCTGAATCGCTCTGTCCGCCGGTGCTGCGTCAGTTTTCACAAAGAAACGCTCGTTGAACTCGACGATTTGGGTGGAACGCCCAAGGCGACGCCATAGCTTGGAGAGAATGGAGTTTCTTGCGGCTTCTTTGAAGGGCAAGTTGGCGATGATGATCAGAAGGAGAGGTTCGGGTAACTGTGAGAACTTGTCCATGTTGTTAACTACTAAGTTGGCGGAGCTTCTTGCATAATATGAAAGGAGTTGCAGGAGTGATCGACGAAGAAGAAGGTGGAAGTGAAGAGAAGAAGAGATTTCTTGTGGCACAATTTTGTTGGTTGGCGAAATGTTAAGTGCGTGATCTCTTCGGTTTTTTTTTATTTGCGTATACGAGGGAAGTGGCAGTTTTAAGCACCGAGTGAAATTCACTTGTTGTGGCCCTGTGGGTGTAAAAATGTAATAACAATATCGTTTTTTGTTTTCAGTTGTCACCCATAACTACTATTCAAAAACATGAAAACTAAAAGTTACATTTTTGAAAACGAAATGGTTATCAAACAATCCATACATTTTACACCTTTCGAACTTATAATATGATTCAAAACGAGCTGCGAAGTTTTAATTTTCTCAATTTGTACATTTTTAAAATCATCTCAATTTATGTTTATGTTTTTAACTGTTGACCATCTTGTTCTTCCCTAATTTGAAGATGGTGACTCTAGGACCCATTTATAGGCTAACATACAAGACACACGTACTCATCATGGAGATTCGGCTTCTCATACATCGATGCTTTGTGTCCCTAAACAGCAATCAATTTCACAGTTTTGGTCCAAAATCTGCTAGTATGGCTTGTACATCATAGTATAACGAATTGCCATATCATATGGCACATCATCAATTGAACAAAAGATCATACATAAATAGACGAAAAACTTATGGCCAAAATTAGCACACCTGAAATTAAAACGACTAAAGTGAAACATGAATTAAACTACATAGACCAGAAATGACTAAATTTGACCTTTTTGTGTGTGTACAACTATATAGTAGAACAACAAAAAGATAGACGAAATATAAAGAAGAGAGAGAGATAACAAACGCAAAATATAAGATTTTCGACTTTAAATATTAAAGATATATAAGGCTTGTTCGACATTGAATATTTTGTTCTATCCTCAACGGGGGATTGCTCCTTAGTTGGATCAGATGCCTCCAATGGTTTTGTGAGGGACGGTGTTGAGTGGCATACTGCATGATCACCAATTTGATAGTCAACTTATGATTGTTGCCTCCTCCCAAGTTCTTCAAAAGATGGTATATTTGCTACTCCCAATATGAAGTATTTTTGACGTGCGAGCTAGCCTGGTTACTTCTCCACCATGCTTTTTGGCTGAAAAGTATCTGTTTTAAAACTTTTCTATGTTTTTGGAGGTCAGCTGAGATATGGCTCTGTGACTGATCATGTCAAAGGTGCAACAATAGGTTTCAAAGCATGGGAAGAGATTGAGGGAGGGTGTTCTTCCTTATGAACTCGTTCTGCGATCTCTGAGGTGTCCGTTTAATTGACTCGGTAAATGTTTTTGTGATTTGCCTTTTTCTGGTTTCATCTCAGCAAGCTCCGTCACATTTGTTGAATTAATTTTCAAGCCTTATACGTGAATAACATAACAAGGTGACGTAAAGCGAGTGTGACCATTTGACGTCATCACACAAGGACAACCTACTTTGATATCATAAAGAAGTTGGGATTCCACTATAACTTCAATTGATTATATGAGGAGTAGGCCAACCTCAGAAACTTCACAATTCTCAACATTCTCATCAATGTGAGATTTTTCTCAACATGTTTTCCTATGTTTTCTGTTTCTTTCTGTAAGAGCTACATCTAAAACAGAGAAGGCTGTTGAGAAAGTTAAGAAGTATGAAAGCAAAACCTTGAGAACTCATTCTGCAAAGTTGCTGATCAAGATTCTGGTCAGCCATATTTATACTAGATTTAAGATTCAACTCTTTTTTGTAATCCCTGTATCAGTTTCCTCATCTCTACTAATTAATAAAAAACTCATCAAAATCTTATGAAAGTATCAGTTTAACCCTCTAATGAAAACAGAACAAGAATAAGAAATATGGGGTAGAAATGTAATTTCAGACAACCAAATTTTGGTTTCTTTTTTTATTTTTAAAACCTTACATACATGTAATCCTAACATATCTCTAATTAAAAAAATAAAAAAATAAAAAAAACTTCCCACTCCCACATTCTCTATCACCCTCTTCCTCTCCCCTTCTATTTCAAAAACAAAAAATAAAAAAATTTCTCACACACTTTGTGTGTGCCCATATGCTAGTTACAAATTACAACACAATTTTAATGAAAGTAACTGGTTGGATGTTTTCGAGTCTTAATTGTTGAAGTTTTGCCTTGATCTAGTAGACTTGTAAACTGATCGTTTTAAATTGGATGAGGCTTAATCCAAATTCAAATTCATTTATAATCAGATTCCGAAAGAATCAGAAAATATAAAAAAATGAAAAAATTGCGTGTAAGTGTATGTTGAAAGCATAAAAAGCTATAATACCCTTTTCTTTCGTCAGAAAAAAAAAAGTTATCTAAACTACATATTAATAATATCCTCGTTGTCAATAAAAAAAGAGTAAAAATACTATTTAATTTTATATCACGATAAAAAAGTTAAAGCTAGTAACGTAATTTTCCAAAATAAAACTTTACTGTTTTTTCTTTAAGCCTCATATACAGGTGATTTTAACATCTCTAATTTAAATATATAAAAAAATAAAAAATAAAAAAGAAACCGCTCTCCTCACTATCGCCACTCTGTCTCACTCTCTTCCTCTCTACTCCAATAAAAAACAAAATTAAAACTTTTATACACACTTTGTGTGTGAGCATATATTAGTATTTATAATAGAAATTTGCATACCATGTGATATTTTAGAGGGGAGGAAGGGCTTTAGTTTTGGATTCTGTTCTTTTGGTAGCTTGGTGAGTGGTCATGTATTTCTTGTAGTCCCATTCTTATGATCACTTACTCTTTGAATTTGACGTCAAAGATTAAGAATAAATATTAAATTTTTATCTACTTATTCTCCAGTCTATGATCACAAGTTGACTAGAAGAAAATTTTGGTACTAATTTGCCACTCTGTATAGTTGTTTTCGAACATGAGTACAATATCTCCAAAATAGAATCAAGATTGAAGATGGTGAAATAACTTTTTTTTTATTTGACGATGTATTTACACAATAAGGGGTGGAGAAATAAATTAGTTGCAAACTCGTTATTTCCGATATTAAAATTTAAGATTCCTCACTTATAAATAAAGATAAATACACCGTAATATTAAATGGCAAATGAAGTACTCGATCGAAAAGAAAAGGTATTTCCTGTTCTTTCTTCAGACTTGTTTCTTATCCGGCGCAGATTGTTCCTATTAGAAGAAAATATATCACATGTTGCTAGTTAGCCAATAAATCTGGAATAAATTATGGATGATAAAGCTTGATTTATGGTATGGTGGAGAATATTAACTCTTAATCATATAATATAATTCCAAGAATTCTTTGTGCCTTAGTCCGGCATGAATCTTTTCCTGGATTCTTCATGCTTCCAGGAATGCGGTATGAATTTATAAAAGAGCAAGCAGTAAAACATTTTAATTAGTTCTAATATCCTTCATAGGCTACAGAGCTAGTCCCAGATCTTAAGCTTTAAATACTTTGTAGCATGTTCATCGTACAAGATTTTATGTAACAAGTAGGGCAACGAAAAATGTTGCTTTCACGATCCAGTTTTGTGTTCCACATTTCAAATATTTATTCAATCGAAAAGTCATATCGCAGCATCAGTACCTTAAACTAGAGCTGGTAGATCAGATGAAGCCTTTATTGTTCCGATTGAAGCTTTCCTTTCGAAACAATTCGATGAAATATCACTGAAACGATAAAAGATATACACCAGTCTAGCTCAATGAAACTGACAAGAAACAGAAAAAGCGAGAGGGAGAGATTTGCAGGCATGAATTACCTTTATCACCAGCCCGCCACTGATTTAAAAGCATGTAACCCTTGAGTCTAACAAATACATGTTGGTCCTGCCATTTAGGTGAATCTCCACTCCAGTCCTGTCGTATCCCGCATCGCAATGAAGAGCCTGTTGTGCTAGGATAGCACCAAACTAAATGGAACCAACTCAAACTAACCCACATGAAATTTTATCAAATGAAAATGCAAGAACAAAAATATAAATGACACAAAGATTTTAACGAGGTTCCTCCACAGTCAGTGTAACTGGAGTACGTCCTCGGAGCAGTAAGAGCTCACCCAATAATCCACTATCAACCAAATGGGAGTTTACAAAGTGTTGGCAATCTCACAACCCAATTAACCCAATACACCCCAAAAGCTCTCACACACCAAAGAAACAAATAGAGGGAGAAATATAATGAATAATTTTTTCTCTATACATATAGCTCAAAGCTATTACAACAACAACTACTTTGGTAGATGATTACTAACCGAATGAAGCAGCAGCTTCTCTTCTCTCTCTTTGCAGCTCCTTTTCTTTTTTCAGCAGAGCATTGAGCTTTTTTATTCTTCTCTATATTCAGCTCCAAAGGCAAAAAAACCCCTTTCTTTCTTAAACCAACACTCACGGGTGTTGAAGGGAACAAAAAATCTTTTCCCTTTTTTCCTCCCCAAAACAAGGAAAGGTGTTGTCCACCTTCTTTCTTTATAATTTTTATAGCCAAAAGTTGTTTGGATTTTTGTCTAGCCGAAAGCATTTGCAAGTTGGCCACTATCCAACAATCTCCACCTTGGCCAAATTCCGAAAAACGCCATGACAAGCCAACCAACACAATTGATACACAACATCACTCCTAAACACTAGCAAGAGAACAACTCATGCCGAGCCAATTGCTCCAAAAAGTCCTACTACTCATTGCCTTCTTTATATAGGCAAAATGTGAGCCAAGTTCAAGCAATGAATAAACTTGGCTACACCAACAACCTTAGTCAACATATCAGCGGGGTTGTCTTTAGTTGGAATCTTCTGGAGAATGATCTCTTCTTCACCAACTACTTCACGAACAAAGTGATAACGCACATCTATGTGCTTGGTCCTCGCATGATGAACCTGATACTTAGCCAAATAAATGGCACTCTGACTATCACAATGCACCTTCACCTGCTTATGATCAACCCCCAAATCTCTAATCAGTCCATGTATCCAAATGGCCTCCTTTATAGCTTCAGCAACTGCCATATATTCAGCCTCTGTAGTAGACAAGGCAACAGACGACTGCAAAATGGACCTCCAACAAACTGGCCCTTTAGCCATAGTAAACACATAGCCTGTAGTAGACTTCCTTCCATCCAGATCACCTGCATAATCTGAATCAACATAACCAACAGCAAAATGACTAATACCAGAGTCATCCCTCTCAAAGCATAAACCAACATCTTGAGTACCATGGAGATACCTCAATATCCACTTAGCTGCTTGCCAGTGCTCTTTACCAGGATTATGCATATATCGACTCACCATGCCAACTGCATGAGCAATATTTGGTCTAGAGAATACCATTGCATACATCAAACTACCAACCAAATTTGCATATGGTATATTTTTCATTTGCAGCTTCTCCTTATCAGCTTCAGGACATTGTAGAGAACTCAATTTAAAATGAGGAGCCAAAGGGGTACTAACCGGTTTAGTTGAATCATGAACTCCAAACTTCCGAATCAACTTCTCAAGGTATTGTCTTTGATTCAAACAAACCAGACCCTTCTCTCTGTCTCTAGTGATCTCCATGCCAAGGATCTTCTTTGCTTCACCAAGATCCTTCATCTCGAACTCATTCTTCTTTTGATTCTTCAATTTATCAATCTCTTCGACATTATTTGAGGCAATCAACATATCATCAACATATATCAACAAATAAATGAAAGACCCATCTTGCAACTTCTTGAAGTACACACAATGATCATATTGAATTCTAGAATAATTTTGGCCTCTCATAAATTTATCAAACCTCAAATACCATTGTCTTGGAGATTGTTTCAAGCCATAAAGTGATTTCTTCAACTTGCAAAACAAATTCTTTGTCCCTTTCACTTTATACCCATCCGGTTGACACATATAGATCTCTTCATTCAAATCACCATGTAGGAAAGTTGTCTTCACATCGAGTTGCACAAGCTCAAGATCATATTGTGCAACAAGAGCTAACATAATTCGAATTGAGGAATGCTTCACAACTGGAGAAAAAATTTCATTGTAGTCAATGCCTTCCTTTTGTGCATACCCTTTAGCAACTAATCTTGCTTTGAATCTTACATTGCTTTTCTCATCAGCATTTTCTTTCTTGGCATACACCCATTTACAACCAATAGCTTTCTTACCCTTAGGCAATTTAGCTAACTCACAAGTCTTGTTCTTCAAGAGAGAATTCATCTCATCACCCATGGCATTGCACCACTTCTCATTTTCCTCACTCTCAATGGCTTCCTCAAAATTGGATGGAATCTCATCAGTGATAATAGGAAGAGCAAAAGCAACATAGTCACTATACCGAGCTGGCTTGGTAATTTGTCTTTTTCCTCTGTTCTTGGCAATAGACTCTTGAGGTGAAACTTGCTCTTCAACTTGAATAGAATCTTCAAGTTCAACTTCTTCAACATCCTCATGGTCTCCCACTTCTTCACTTGTAGTGGCTTCGACATTAGCGGAAATAGGATTTGAAGTACTAGAGGCAACTTTCTCAAGCTCCACCTGTTGGACATATTTCACATTCTTTTCAGAGTCTCTGAACATATTTTCTTCATCAAATGTCACATCTTTGCTGATTACAAGTTTCTTCATCTCCGGGCACCATAACCTGTAACCTTTGACACCACTACTAAAACCAAGAAAGATAGCCTTTTTGGCTCTAGGATCAAGTTTATTTTCAGTTACATGAAAATAAGCAGGTGAACCAAAAATACGAATATAATCATAATCATTAGAAGGTTTTCCAGTCCATACCTCCATTGGCGTCTTACCCTGAACAACAGCTGAGGGTAATCGGTTGATGATGTGACATGCATAAGTAACTGCCTCTGCCCAAAACGACTTGCTCAAACCCGACTGAGACAACATGCATCTAACCTTCTCAAGCAAGGTTCGATTCAATCTTTCTGCAACTCCATTTTGTTGTGGAGTTCCCTGGACACTAAAATGTCTCACAATCCCTTTCCTCTTTGCAAACTTTAAAGAAAGGGTCGGATGTGTATTCACCACCATTATCCGATCTCAAAATCTTAATCTTTCTTCCAGTCTGGTTCTCAACCATTTTCTTCCAACCCAAGAAAATGCTCAACACCTCACTCTTGTGCTTCATAGTGTAGACCCAAGACCTTCTTGAATAATCATCAACAAAGGTCACGAACCAATGTCTACCACTCAAAGAGGGAGTCTTTGTAGGACCCCAAACATCCGAATGCACATAATCAAGAATGCCCTTCGTCTGATGTACAGCAGTACCAAACCTCACTCTAGTTTGCTTCCCCAAGACACAATGCTCACAGAAATCAAGCTTACAAGTCGTGGCACCTTTTAGAAGACCTTGTTTCACAAGCCCTTGTAGAGCTTTCTCACCGGCATGGCCTAATCTCATATGTCACAATCTAGTAGTATCAGAATCGGATGTGCCCATATTTTCTGAGACTACAGATGCTTCACCTGTCACAGTGCTTCCTTGCAATAAATACAAATGGCCACATCGAGGAGCTTTCATCACAACAAGTGCACCATAAGTCACCTTCAATGTCTGCCCATCTGAATGAAACCTGAAGCCCTTGGCTTCCAAAGTTCCCAAAGAAATAAGATTTTTCTTCAAATTCGGTACATACCGAACACCTGTCAACTCTTTAACCATGCCATCATGCAACTTCAAACGAACTGTACCAATCCCTTTTGTTGTGCAAGGATTGTCATCTCCCATGAACACAACACCGCCATCAAACTCTTTCAAGCTTGAAAACCAATCCTTGTGAGGAGTCATATGATGAGTACAACCCGTATCCAACACCCACTTAGTAGCACAATCAAATGATGAGGAAGTGGTTAAAGCAAAATCAGGAAAATCTGTTTCAACTTCAGCAACATTAGCTTCAGAACTTTCTTTACCTTTGGTCTTCAATTTAGGACAATCTTTCTTCCAATGGCCTTTATTACGACAAAAGGCACATTCATCCATTTCTAAAGGTTTTCTACCTTTAGAGTTTCCTCTAGGTCGAGACTGTGATTTTTTTCCTACTAGAAGATGATCTTCTCTCCGATGATCTACCTCTAACAAATAAAGCTTCCGAGGTACTATCATGATTTTTATCTCTATTCCTCATTTCATAATTCATCAAGGCATTTGACACATCTTCAAATTTCACAGTTTCTTTACCATGCATAATAGTGGTAACAAAATGCTCATAAGAGTCCGGCAAGGAATTCAACAATATTAAGGCCTTATCTTCATCCTTAATATCCTCATCTAAATTTAACAAGTCGGCAATCAACTTATTAAAAGCATCAAGGTGTCTAATCATTTTTGTACCTTCTTTGTATTGGAAGCGGTAGAGCTTTTTCTTCAAGTGTAGCCGGTTCTCTGCACTCTTCGTCATATACTTGTCTTCCAATTTTTGCCACAACACACTTGCCAATGTCTCCCACATCACAAAATACTTCTGAGTTTTTGCAAGGCACAACCGAATTGAAGAGCAAGCCCACAAATTTAATTTCTCCCATTCTGGCTTCGACATAGCTTTCGACTTCTCTCCCAAAGCGGCAAGTAGATCTTGTTGAGCCAACACATCTTTGACCTCACATTGCCACATCCCAAAGTTGTTTGTGCCATCAAAATTTTCAACTTCGAACTTTGCATTTTGCACCGTAGTTCTTGTAAATCTGGAGCTGCTTCCAAAAGGATTCTCATCTTGCCCGTCTGACATTTTTTGGCAATTAGACAGTACCCAAGAGCAACCAGTGCTCTGATACCAATTGTTGTGCTAGGATAGCACCAAACTAAATGGAACCAACTCAAACTAACCCACAGGAAATTTTATCAAATGAAAATGCAAGAACAAAAATATAAATGACACAAAGATTTTAACGAGGTTCCTCCACAGTCAGTGTAACTAGAGTACGTCATCGGAGCAGTAGGAGCTCACCCAATAATCCACTATCAACCAAATGGGAGTTTACAAAGTGTTGGCAATCTCACAACCCAATTAACCCAATACACCCCAAAAGCTCTCACACACCAAAGAAACAAATAGAGAGAGAAATATAATGAATAATTTCTTCTCTATACATATAGCTCAAAGCTATTACAACAACTACTTTGGTAGATGATTACTAACCGAATGAAGCAGCAGCTTCTCTTCTCTCTCTTTGCAGCTCCTTTTCTTTTTTCAGCAGAGCATTGAGCTTTTTTCTTCTTCTCTATATTCAGCTCCAAAGGCAAAAAAACCCCTTTCTTTCTTAAACCAACACTCACGGGTGTTGAAGGGAACAAAAAATCTTTTCCCTTTTTTCCTCCCCAAAACAAGGAAAGGTGTTGTCCACCTTCTTTCTTTATAATTTTTATAGCCAAAAGTTGTTTGGATTTTTGTCTAGCCGAAAGCATTTGCAAGTTGGCCACTATCCAACAGAGCCTTTGTATTTCAACTATTGCTGGAAAATGGGCCTGTATCATTCACACAGACATATATTAATCTTGATTTAACTACCTAGCTGATTTAATTAGCAAGAGATAGATGGTCAAGGACTGGTACTAGAAATCAAATACTGTACAAAATTTGAGCAATTTGACTCGCCTCTACCGCTTTCATTGGTATGATAAGACATGCGTTATTACGATGATATTACTTCGGGTTATTGTCTTCTCAAACAAAAGAATAACCCCTGAGCTTGATCTTGGATTAGGTCAAGAACTCACAGATTCAAAGATAAAAAGATCATTATAAATATAAAATATAGCTAGGGTGCTGCCCTGCTATTATGGACACTAACTGACACGCTGTCTAATACATGTGTGGTCTACGTACAATGGCAGGGTCTACCTATTCGAGCGAACAAGCATGTTAGTTTTTTCTGTGTCTGAATAATTTATTGTAAAATGTAATGACTTAATGCATGAACTGATCACAAATTCATGCATTCATTCAACATCTACGACATATATGACACAAAATATGAGTGGATACTTTCCCAGTATGTTCGGGAGCTGCTGCTGCTCATTGCTCCTCGTCTTTAGAAAAATCCGTTCGAGGCATTTCACTGCTTACTTTCTCACCACCAGCTGCAGGTGCTGCACTAGGTGATTCAGCAACTGCCTCATTAGGTATCGCATATTGTGAAGGCGCTACAGGATCTATTCGATTGCTCGCACTGGAAGCTGAAAAAATAGAGGACTTAACTTTTCCACTACTCATTCAATTGTTTGGTTCATTGGTTGTTTGTACGCAGCAAACCATAAACGCTTAACTTCACACCACTTATCACTTCAGCTGACTGAATGATAACTCTTTCATATGCTATTAAGCATTCCGAGCACCCTACCCCTTCGACATCAAGTTCTGCATACAAGTGTTGGTTATTTTAATTATTTTAATTATATTTTATTTTAAAGATTCAAAACTTATTATTATTATTATTTTATTTATTTTTAATGTTTAAGAGTTGTGTTTTATTTGAAGAGTCATAATCCTTTTCTGAAACGGTATAAGAAGTTATTTAAATAAGAAACCTCAGGCAGAAAATAGTATACGCTAAAAAAACTTTTCTGTCTCCCTCAGCTCTCACATCTCTACTTTATAATTCTTGGGCAATTGATCACTACTTGGCAATCCTGTATGTCGTTAGCGTGCATAACGGATCAGACATCCTATGAGGGGAGTTGTAGGCACCGCCATAACTTGCATGTAGGGAGGCGCCTACGGCTTTAGACCAGTGACATCGCGCCTCTCTTTAGTTCACAGGCTAGATATTCTTATTCCTAATTTAATTTTCATAAGTCTAATAGTGATTATACATTTGGGGTGCGTTTGTTGTACCGGACTATCTCGAATTGGACTAGCTTCAGAGACTAAGCTAGACCGACTTGGCTTAGACTAAATAGGATAAAAATAGTGAAGTGTTTGGTGTAGTGCCGGACTAAGTGTCGGACTAAAATATTGACCCAATTTTTTTTTGTTAATAAGAGAACATTAAGAAAGAAATGCAACGCCACATTGAGCCAAATTCATCGTTTCCAATTTTTAGGATTGCAATCGATATGATATCAAAAGGTCTTGAACTCCAGAATTAAACCCAAAATAAACAAAATTAAACCGAAACAAACAAAATTAAACCGAAACAAACAAAATTAAAACCAAAAAAAAAAATTAAAGAAATTTAACATCAAAACTAAACCCAGACCTGGAAATGATGATGGGCAGTGTAAAACACTAGAAAATGGAGATGAGCAAAGCATGCCGGTTATGACAAAGACCACACACTGTATATTCCTTCAAGAAAGAGACTTTGAGGCCCTAACAAAATTAACCCAGAACTCAAAATTAAACCAAAAAAAAAAAAAAAAGGAAATGAAAGAAATTAACATCAAAATTAAATCCAGAACTCCACACTGCAACGCCAAATCCATACAAGTTTTCCTACCAACCAAACAAAATTAACCCAGAACTCCAGAAGGTCCAAGAATGCTATAGAGTGTGCGATTGCAGCGCTATTCCTTTTGGTTCGTCGACGATCTCTTCTTCTTCGAGCTCGTCGTCGTCCTCCCTCGATGACACCGAATCTTGGTCGCACAAAAGATGAAGGTGGATCACTGCGGACACCCTGGCCATGGTGACAGCTCCACAGAAGAAGGCGGAGCGTGGAGGGATTGGGGGAGGGGGGGGGTGTTTAGCAAGCGTAAGTGGGGATTGGATGTCGGCCTGGTTTCCTTCTTTTAGTCCTTGCTAATACCAAGCAAAAGCGTGGGATTAGGCTGAGAGCTTTAGCGAAGTGCGCAGGGACTCGTAGTCGATTTTAGTCCCACAACCTTCCAAACGTAGGATTATAGTCCTACTTAAGGTAGTCCAAGCCAATCCCTCCTAAGGAGGTGTACCAAACGTGCTCTTGATTTGTTATATTTGATCATATAAATAGTTGGTATATTTCTGCAATATATTTCACAATCTAAAGCCGTAGAAGTGTGATAATATAATAGCAAATTTTACAATCTGTTTTTACAATGCCTTGAAAGCCCCAAGACTTGTAGTTTTCCTGTGTTGAGAGTGGGATTTTAGGGTCCTGTCGTTGAATTTTTAGGGAAGGCTAACCTTGCCCTTCGTTGATTGCATCTTTGATTCTCTGCATTTTTTTAATTTTTTTTAATTTTTTATTCGGTACCAAAGCATACTGCTTATCTGTCATTTACTCTCTAGGATTGATCCTATATAGTATAAGTAGAATTAATTCTTAAACATTAATCGTCATTTAATCACAAATCAAATTAGTTTGTGTATTGATATCTTAATTGAGTTTTCTAGTTAACTGTTTACTATTTCGTAATTGCATATTGATATATTACTTGATCTTAGGTGCTTTAATCAAATTTGTTTGTAATTATCACTATTAATTGATCTAAGGATATTATACAATAGTATAGTTTATTCTATATGTGTTGAAAACCTTTGAGTGACAAACTTATTTTAATTTCTACAGTGTTGTAGCAATCTTATGTCTCTCTCACTTATTATTAGTCACTATTACATAACAAATTGCAAGTCTAGAAGAAGCCAATAGTGTTAAGCTTGAAAATTTTAGTGACCATAATTTCCGTAGGTGGCAAAAACAAGTGAAATATTGGTTAACAGTCTTAGGACTTGTATCCGCACTTGAAGAAACTCAATCAAACAAAGATTCCTCTTCTAAAGAGTTATCTTCTAAAGTAACCCCTGAACTAATAGAATACCATTGTCACAACAGAATCTTAAGTGCCCTTTATGATCACCTCTATGATGTGTATCATGCTACTACATCCACCACCAAAGACCTTTGGGAAACTCATGGAATTATAGATGCTGGCATGGATAGGTTCACGGTCAGAAACTTTAATGATTATAAGATGGTTAATAATAAGTCTGTGGGGGGAATAAGTACATGAGTATCAAGAGCTATTAAGAGGTGTTGAAAAGAAAGGAACGAAGTTCAGTGAGGACTTTAAAGTCTCCTGCCTTATTGATAAACTGCCTCAATCTTGGAATTACTTTGCTAGAACATTAAGGCATAAACAAGGAGACCTTACTTTGGTTCAAGTCATAAATTCAATTAGGATCGAAGAGAAACATAGGTCAAGCCAAAAGAAGGAAACCGAAAAGCAAACAACTGTGAACTTAGTTGAGAATGACACCAACAAAAATGGAAAAAACAAAAACAAGTTCACCATAAATAATAAGAATTTCAAACCTAGAAGAACAAAATTTAAGTTCAAATCACCCAACCAAAATAAGAACTTCCAGAAGACTAAGGATCAAGGGAGAGAGAAGGGGGTTTGCTTTGTTTGCGGAAGAACCAATCATAAGGCTAAGGATTGTTTCTACAAGAAGATTGTGGAAAACAAGTCTAAGTCAAATCATAATGGTCCAAAAGCCCAAGTGAATATGCTGATGGAGCAACAATATTCTCAAACACATTTTAAGTATGATTCCTTTGTCAATTTTACTTATGAAAATAAGAATTGGTGGGTAGATTCTAGAGCTAATGTACATGCCTATTTTGATCGTGAATTTTTTAAAATCTATCAGGAATTAGGTGGAAGACGTGTAACTCTAGGAAATGACTTAATGTCGTAAGTGCTTGGAATTGGAGACAGAACTAAAGATATCTGGAATTGTCTTAATTTTGAAGGACGTGCGACATGTACTTGATATTAGAAGAAATTTAATTAGTGGATCCTGTTTAGTTAGCAAGGCTATAAAGTTGTAAAGGAATCAAACAAGGTTGTAATAACTAAGAATGATGTATTTATTGGAAAAGGTTTTATCAGTGAAGAATTATTTAAGTTAAGTGTTTCTTCCGAGTGCAATAATCTTCCAAAAGTTCTCAATGTTAAATCTAGTAATGTTTGGCATGGACTTTTGGGACATGTAAACTTGTTAAAAATGAAGAAAATGATGGATTCGGACCTAGTCCTAAAGTCAAATATGAATCTTAAGCATAAGTGTGCAATTTGTGTACAAGCAAAACAACCCACGAAACCTTTTAAGTCCGTGGAAAGGAATACCCAAATTTTAGAGCTTATACATAGTGATGTTTATGACTTAAATAGATTACCAACTAGAGCCAGTAATAAGTATTTTGTCACATTTATAGATGATTGTTTGAAGTATTGTCATATTTATTTGATAAAGACCAAGGACGAAGTATTTGGTAAATTCAAGATTTACAAGACTGAAGCGAAAAATCAATTAGAGAAAAGGATAAGGAGACTTAGGTTTGATAGAGGTGGTGAGTACACTCTTACCGATCCTAGTGTTTTTTGTGAAGAGCATGTATTATACGTGAAGTAACTGCACCCTATTCTCCACAATCAAATGGAGTTACAGAAATGAAGAATAGGACCTTATTGGACATGGTGAACGCAATGCTTTCGAGTTTTGGATTACCTGAAAATTTGTGGGGGGAAGGAATTTTGACTACATCTTTTATATTAAATTGAGCAATCACCAAAGACAACACTACTACTCCATATGAAATTTGGAAAAAGTGAACACCAAATCTTCAAGTCTTGAAGGTGTGGGGGTGTTTGGCTAAAGTTGCAATCCCAGAACCTAAGAGAAAAAAGATAAGATCTAAAATTGTGGATACTGTTTTCTTAGGTTATGCTCATAATAGTAGTGCCGATAGATTTCTAGTCAACTCTGAAATAAATGAAATTTTGAATAGCACTGTATTAGAGTCTAGGGATGCAACTTATTTTGAAGACATATTTCCTTTCAAGACTAGAATGCAAAAGCAAGTGGTAGATAAATCATGCACTAGAACTCATAAAGCCTCCACAAGTATTAGCCATCAAGTTACAAATGAAGAAGAGCCTCTAGTAGAACTTAGAAGGAGTAAGAGAACTAGAGTGGAGAAGAACTTTGGTGATGATTTTTATACTTTTTTAATTGAAGGTGATACAACAACATATAAGGAAGCCATGATCTCCGTCGATGCTCCATTTTGGAAAGAAGCTATAAATAGTGAAGTTGAGTCCATTTTACAAAACAACACTTAGGAGTTAACGGATTTACCACCAGGTACTACACCAATGGGTTGTAAGTGGGTATTTAGGAAGAAACTGAAGCCTGATGGAGGTATAGACAAGTACAAAGCTAGGCTAGTAGCCAAGGGATTCACTCAAAAGAAAGGAATTGATTATTTTGACACTTACTCTCATGTGTCTAGGATTACCACAATTAGGATCCTTACAGCATTAGCTTCTGTACACAATTTAGTAGTTCATCAAATGGATGCTAAAACAGCATTTTTGAATGGAGACTTAGATGAAGAAATTTACATGGAGCAAGCCGAATGTTTTATAGTGAAAGGCCAAGAACATAAAGTGTGTAAGTTGGTTAAATCGTTATATGGACTCAAGCAAACTCCTAAGCAGTGGCATTAGAAGTTTGATAAAGTCATTTTAGAATATGATTTTGAAATTAATGAGCATGAAAAGTGTGTCTACTATAAGGAATGCAATGGACACTGTGTTATTTTATGTCTTTACGTTGATGATATATTATTATTTGGAACAAGTCTGGAAATTGTGAAAGATGTTAAGTCTTATCTATCAAAGAGATTTTGAAAGATCTAGGAGACACCAATATTATTTTGGGAATGAAAGTAGAAAGAACACAAGCAAGTTTTATTATAAATCAAGCTAGTTCAATTCAGAAAATGCTCACGAAGTTCAATTTTTTCAATTGCAATTCTGTCTCGACACCATATAAACCAAGTGTATGGTTACTTAAAAATAGAGGTGTATTCTCAGATGATTGGGTCTTTCATATATATAGCAAATAAAGCTAGACCTAATATAGCTTATGCGGTTGGAAGGCTAAGTAGATACACTCATAATCCAAGTAAAGAACACTGGAATGCTTTAAAGCAAGTGTTTAAGTATCTAAGAGGAACTATGGATTATTCTATAAACTATAAGACTCCGTTTGGATACAGTAAAATAAAACAGAATTTCACTTAAACTAGGGAATTAGGATGGGAAAGCAGTTTTCCCACGTTTGGGAACCTTCCTGCGAGAGAAACGGCAATTTCTACGGGAAAAAAAAGGGGAAATTGGGGATGAAGATTACCGGGTTTAATTTCCATCTAAATAGGTGGAATTTCACAATTCCAACGACAGAGAGAATCCCAAATCCATCGGGGGGAAATCTTACAGGCGCCAAAGTTTGCAGATTAGGGCGCCAAACTGGGAGTAACCGCCAAAGTTCACAGTAAAAAGGGCTCTCACCAATCTTCGAAGGGATTCTCGCTCGTGCGCTCGTGCTTCATCTTCTTCCTTCGTTCTAGGTCAGCCTCTTCCCTCTTCTCTCTTCTGTCTTGAATTATTTTAAGCTTTTTGGGTATACTCTTTATAGCAATTGTGAATTTTGGTGATAGTCATATGCTTGGTGTGCTTATGAATTTTTTTTATCCGATTGACAACATCATAAATTTGAATGTGATCTCGATTTTTAGCATCTGGGTACACACACCTGACCTCTCTTTCTTCCACTCACCGGCGACCATTTTTCGGTCCGGCGATAACTCTTCCCGCCATTAGTTGAAGCCGGTAACACCAGGTCCGATTTCTCATCTTTATATTGCACTTCTGTTCTCCTTTGATTGTTGTTTCACTCTGATTTGGATCTACGATGCTTATTTGCTTTGGATTTTGTTTGTTTCCTTGGAAAATATGTTAAAACCCAAATTGAAAGACTTGGAATTTAGTTATTGTTGTTTTGCAAAATCATAAATTTGAATGTGATCTCGATTTTTAGCATCTGGGTACACACAGAATCAGGGGATTGTGATCAAATCATGAAGAAATTTTGACATTGACTGACCCATATAGTTGTATTGGGATTGATTGATCATAGGTTAGCTTCAAAGGGTGCAATTTCACCTGGAATTTCAGTTCTAGCCCCTTAGAATCTTTCATTCTCTTCCAGATACTTTTGAGGGAAAAATATTGTTTCTCTTATTTGTATATATACTTTTGATTGAGACTTCTCTGTACTCTTTAAGTTTTTTTCTCTGTTCTCAGAGGTAGTTTTCGAAAGAGAGGGGGGCAAGAGAGAGATTTATAAATCTGCAGTAATATCCGTTCATTTTTGTTAGTTTTCTACTTTGCATTTGAATGCTATTTTACAAATCCAATACCGGTGCCAAAGCTAACAGGTGACACATTCAATTCCTGTCAAAACTTCCCCTAAGATGTCTTATTTAGTCCCGCGAAGCATATTTTGGTCATGCCGAGCTATATTGCAAGTTGATGCTTAGAATCCTTTGTTTCTCGTTGTCATAGCGCAGGAAACTCATGTGAGTTAGGTCAGTTTGGCGAAAGGCAGGTGTGTCCGCCTGCTTGCACCCAAATCAGTCCCTCGTAAATTAGACTAGTTTAGATTTAGAATATCACATTTCAAGCCAAAAGATTAATAACCAGTTCATAGCTGTCTAGTTTCTGAAAATTTGGGTTTGATTCTTTTTTATTTTGTTTTGGTCCGCAAAAGGGTGCAATCTGAAGCGATGCAATTTGATTCCAAAGGTCTACCCACATCATAACAGCTGGTTATTTTCTTTTACTTGTCCTGAAAATGAATAAGTAAGGATAGACTTATTACCTCGACACTTTCATACACAAAACATGAAAATCCACAGTTCCAGAGGTCTTAATAATTAATACATTGATCATGTCTCTAATGCAGTTCATGGATGATGCTGCTCCTAGTCCTAATATCTTTAATTTGAATGTGACTTGTATTGCTACTCTTTTGGTTAAAGCAGAAAGTTGCATATCCCATAACTGTTGTTGCATGTCACATTATATCTTTGTTCGTATATTCAAACAGGTATGGAAAATACTGATGTTGTAGACATGGTAACGAGGTTAAAGCGAAAGCGTGCTATAAATGAAGAGGAAAATAGGAAAAAGAGGAAAATTATTGTCGGTACGATTATATATGTTATTGTCATTGTCATGCATTGGTATAGTAAGAGTGTTCTTCTCAAAGAACCTTCAAATGATTGGGATCAAGAAAGACAATCTTTCCTCGGCCGATTGTTTAATGGAAAAGATTCAACTTGCATTGAACAATTACGAGTTAGCAAGAGTGCATTTAAACGGTTATGTGAAATTTTACAAGGGATTGGTGGATTAGTTCGCACTAGACATGTGTCCATTGAAGAATCTGTTGCAATTTTTTTGCATATACTTGCCCACAACTTGAAGTTTAGAGTCGTCGGTTTTCACTATTATCGTTCCAAGGAAACAATTAGTCGGCAATTTCACAATGTGTTGCATGCAATGATGAAAATAAGTCAAGAATATGTGAAATATCAACCATGCATTATTGGTAATTCTGAAAGAGAGAAGTGGCGGTGGTTTGAGGTAATTCTGAAATGCATTAGTTGTTTGTTTGATATCTTCACTGGCTTTTTAGACTTTAATCTTTTTTTCATTGCATGAAATTTTTATTTAGAATTGTCTTGGAGCACTTGATGGAACTCTCATTCCGGTAACAATAACGACTGAGGAAAGACCAAGATATCGAGATAGAAAGGGTGATATATCCACTAATATGTTAGGAGTTTGTGGTCCAGATTTAAGATTTTTCTATGTGTTACCTGGATGGGAAGGCTCTGCATCTGATGCTCGTGTTTTGCGTGATGCTTTACATAGGAATAACCGGTTTCATGTTCCAAATGGTAATGTGTGATACCAATTAGTTATATGTTAGAAAAACAAAACTTTAAAATGTATCTAAATTTGTTCTCTAAATTTTTATTGTAGATAAGTATTTTCTTGTGGACGCTGGCTATACTAATGGACCGGGGTTTTTAGCACCTTACCGTGGAACTAGATATCACTTAAAAGAGTGGGTTGGAAACCGTCGACCTGAAAACTACAAAGAATTATATAATTTGCGTCATTCAAGGGCAAGGAATGTTATTGAGATGGCATTTGGATTGTTAAAAAAACGATGGAGCATATTGCGCACACCATCCTTTTTTGATATTAAAACACAAGTTAGGATTATAAATGCATGTTGTATCTTGCATAATTTTATTAGAACTGAGCAGGCAGCTGATCCAGTTCTAGAAGCTCAAGATTTACAATTTTTAGCATCTGTGGACTCAGAGTTGTTAAATCGTTCAACAAGAGAGGAAAATGAAAATAACTCTGATGGGATTACATCTGTTCAAGCTACTGCCGAATGGACAGCATTTCGTGATACATTGGCATTGCATATGTTCCATGATTACCAAGCTCAGAGAGTTGCCAATACTTCTTAATCGAATTTTAGTTGTTTTTCTTAGCATGTTATCTTTAACGTCTCAGTTAATAATTTTGTCAATGACATTATTGCTACGAAATGCATTAAGTTTTTAAATTTTATGGAATGCCCCGGTTTTCAGATTTTGGTTTGATTATATTGTCTTAATGAATGCTAATACTCTGATTCTTGATATGCATGTTATGAAATGCATTAGTTTTTATATTTTATGGAATGCCCTGGTTTTCAGATTTTAGTTTGATTATATTGTCTTAGTGAATGTTAATACTTTGATTCTTGATATGCATGCTATGAAATGCTAATACTCTGAATATTTTATGGAATGCCCCGGTTTTCAGATTTTGGTTTGATTATATTGTCTTAATGAATGCTAATACTCTGATTCTTGATATGCATGCTATGAAATGCATTAGTTTTTATATTTTATGGAATGCCCTGGTTTTCAGATTTTCTTATTATATTTAGTTTCCTGAATTGAGTATTTACATCATGATGTTGACTTCTGGAGTGTTATAATTTACTTACTCAGTATAATAATCATCCAGTAAGCTGCCAAACCGTGTCTTCAGTGCACATTGCATTAAGATGTTTATGTGCTGAATCATCATGAATGGCAAGAATGCTTTGATGCTTCATTCCAGGCACATAATGCTGTACTTGATTGCGTGCCCGAGCACATTTATCCGTTGTCTGTTGGTATATTGCTGTTGTTTTCTTGTTAATAGAATAAAATGATCCAAACAATTGTATGACTCAAATCCATCCCTCTTTTTCAGGTAGTTGGCAAAAAGTATATTGCTTAGTGAATGTTAATACTCTGATTCTTGATATGCATGGGTTTACGAATGACTTAAAATTTCAATTAATATTTGTTTAATGTTAGGAGCAATGGAAGGATCCAATACAAAACCAGTATGCAAACAAAAACCAAGGAGAAAGAAAGAGAACCAAGAAATTGAAAATGAAGGAGATGAAAATAATTATTTTAGATGGAATGTAGATATGGAACGTGCTTTGGCTGACATACTTCGTGAAGAACGAAGATTGGGTAACAAAGGAGATGGTGGTTGGAAGACAGCTGGTTATAATTCTGCTGCATCTATATTATCTGCTCAATTTGATATTCATGTAACTGCTGATAACATTCGAAATCGTGTGAAGTCTTGGAAAAAGTTCTATGCAATTGTGAGTGATATACTAAGTCAAAGTGGATTTAGTTGGGATGCAACCAAGAAGATGATAAGTGTAGATGAAGATCATGTCTGGCAAGAGTATGTGAAGGTATGACAAATTCATTATTTTTCTTTTGTGTGTGATATTATTTTAACTCTTCTTATACTTACGGTTTGCTTTTTTGATTTTTATGTTTTGATTGGTAGTCACATAGTGGCGCTAAAAGTTTTCGTTGGAAGGTCATTCCAAATTGGGATGATATAGTGGATTTGTGTGGCAAAGATAGAGCCACGGGTGAGGGTGCTGAAACAGGTGTGGAAGCTGTTGAGATTATGACTCCTCCGCATAATGAAACTAATCATATTGATTTGGATGGTGATACGCAAGGTTTAGAAGATATTGAAATTATTAATGATATATCACCTACTTCAGCCAATGTTCAGAAGACTCAAAGTAAGAGAAAACCAACAAATTTTGTTGATGTGCCTCATACAAAGAAAAAACCAACCACCCCTAAAGATATGATTGCAGATTCACTTGCCAAGATGGCTTCATCCTTTCAAGAATATATTTGTGCAGACACAAAGAAGCTTGATCCAACAGAGGTATATGATGAAGTAAATGCAATACCAGATCTCAGTGAAGAAGAACAAATCAAAGCATGTGCTTGGTTGATCGAAAATGACAAGCAATTTCTCATGTTGAAGACACTCCCAGTCGAGAAGAAAAAGAATATGGTATTATTGTTTACTTCACGAGGCGCATAGGATTATTTTCATTATATTTCCCATTTTAGTTTTCCAGTAAGATTTTAGTTAGTATTTCCCATTTTAGTTTTCCAGTAAGATTTTAGTTAGAATAAAAGCCTTGATGGGATTACGTTGGTTGGTCTCATTTCGGCTTCTGCACAATTAGGTGCGGCTAAGTATGTTAATTGGGTTCGAGACATTAACCTTGATGATTTTTTCAGGGAGTGAGGGAAAGAAACGTATTTTCTCATAGCTCAATGATTTTTGTTTGATGACATTAACCTTGATGATTTATAACCAGTTTAACATTTTTATTCAAATTTGTATTCCTCTATTTAATACAAATTCTAGAGAATATCCAAACAATGAAATTTGGAATTCCCTTCATTTTGTAATTTCTATGTATCCAACATCCAAACGATGAAATTTCAATTAACGGGAATATAATTACTGTCAATTGTAATTCCCATCATTTAAAATTCTGTGATAATTTAGAAATTCTCCATCCAAACACAGTGTAAAGGATTTCTTTATGAAGTATAAGGGTACAGTGATGCAAATTGGATCACTGATAGCTTCGAAGTGAAATCTACTTCAAGATATGTCTTTTTATTAGGATAACTGATAGCCCGTTTAATACGTATCGTTAATTATTTTCTTCTCATATCGAGTCATAAAAATGAAATAGAAGATACAACTGCAAATAAAAGAAAATAGAACATATTTAAGTCGCATGTAAAATGTGGGGTAAATTACACAAAACTACCTCAACTATGGGTCAAACGACACTTTCATACCTCATCTTTTAAAATTGACAATGTCATACCTCATCTTACTAATTTGTGCCAATGTCAGACCTTCATTAGTTTTCCTGTTAATTTCTCTGTTAAATGCTGATGTGACCAGAGACATGATCCACTCACTAATCCAACTGGATTAAAAAATAATTAAATATTAAAAAATTAAAAATAAAATTATTTTTTTATATAAAATTGTGGGATCCACCCTATCTCTCTTCTCTTTTTTCTCTGGACACCTGCATCCCCATAACCCTTCATACTCATTCCCCCCTCAACCTTCCTCCCCCTCACCCTTTCTTCCCCCAGCTCCCGTCTTCTCTGCGAAACGTCTCCCTCCAGACGCTGCCATTTATCCCCTCCATCCAAAAACTCTCCCTTCTAGACCCCCTCGACCTCTCCGTCTCCCACCTCTGCTTCGCCACTCTCCCGCCCCACCGCCATTCCCTCTTAATCACCTGCCTCGCCATCAACCACAACCTCCTCTACGCCGCATCGGGCCACAAGAAATGCCTCTAGATCTAACACGCTGACACTGTCATTGGCATCGCCATCAACAATGCCCTGATTTACTCAGTCTCCTGGGACAAGAACCTGCAGATTTGGCGGGACTCAAATCTCAGCTGCGTCGAGTCGGTCAAGGTGCACGAGGACGTCGTGAACGCGTTGGCGGTGTCGAACGACAGGACGGTGTACACTGGGTCGACGGATTATCGGATTTAGGTGTGGTCCAAACCGTTTGGGGAAGACGGAGACAGGAGCAGGGTGGGATCTGGGTTAGGTGGTTCTGGTTTTGAGTTTGGGGAAGACGGGGAGTGAGGGGAAGAAAGGGTAAGGGGGAGGAAGGTTGGGGATGAGGGATAGGTAGGAAGGGTTTTGGGGATGCAAGTGTCCAGAGAGAGAAGAGCTAAAGGCGAGGGAGAGAGAGGAGAAAGAGAGAGGGTGGATCCCATAATTTTATATAAAAAAAATAATTTTATTTTAATTTTTTAATATTTAATTATTAAAAATATATTTAATTATTTTTTAATCCAGTTGGATTAGTGAGTGGGTCCTCTCTCTGGCCACTTCAGCATTTAACAGAGAAATTAACAAAAAAACTAACGGAGGTCTGACATTGGCACAAATTTGTAAGATGAGGTATGACATTGTCAAATTTAAAAGATGAAGTATGAAAGTGTCGTGACACCAATAGTTGAGGTAGTTTTTTGTCATTTACCCTAAAATGTGTAAAAAAAATAAAGGATTTTGCATGCGCGAAAGCACATTTGAAGAATTTATTAAAGAATACAACAAAGAATCAAATAATAGAGTAAAAAACATTAAACAATTACTCCATGACCATAAGGTGAAGAGTAGAATCTATACATATCATCTCATCATTACAATACCACAAATTGCAACCCACTTCTACCACATTACTGCTCCACTACAGAGTGAATATGTGATTTTTATGTATTTCCAAATCACATTATTATATATATTATGTTGCATTTTAAACATTTGTTCATAATGTTATAATCGGTACTAACAATAAAATAAAAATATTAGAGATGAACCTCAATTATCCTAAAACCTTTAATTATACAAAAGCAATGATATAATTAGATTACCAATTATTAGGCATTTAAAAGGAAGATACATAAAAATGAATCACTCCAAACACCAACAGAACGGGAAAGAGAACCGAAAATTTCTTGAATCTTCAATAGAAAAGGCATAAGTGCTACCACCCTGAAACTTACTATATGTATGTGACCATGGATGTTACTTTTTCTAAATCTGAGTATTTTTATGCTTCGATTCCATCGCCTTCCGATCACCAGGGGGAGAATACTAATGGTGATCTTGGGTGGTTCGAAATATGTAGCTCAGGGGGAGCATGTGTTGAAAAAGAACCCTGTGAAAGCTTTCAGTAAGACATTGCCGAGAATTTGAGTATCATTCACCCGCCGAGCGCCGAACTAACTAAGTCTTCTCATCAACAGTTTGCAGAGTGTGATGCAGATTGTCAGCATGAAGCTGCCGAACTAGTTACGCTACCCCAACAACCATTAGCTATCGAACCCACACCCTTTCTATCTCGAGCTCAATAATGCCACCCAATGTGTTGTCTCTGAATATTCTTGAGGTAACTACTACTGATGCTCATGTAACTAATCAACATAATATTGTGAGTACATATAAGTTGCCCCCAAGGCAAATGGTGTTCCTCCTAACAGGTTTTCTCCTGAAGGAAAAGTGAAGTATCCAATAGCAAATTATGTGTCATGCTTGAACCTTGCACCGGAACATCAAGCCTAGGTAAATAATGTGGAAGCAATCCAAGTGCCAATTCGGGTAAAGGACACTTTGAAGAGTCGAGAATGGGCGGAAGCAATGGATGAAGAGATGAAGGCACTGCAAATAATACATGGGAAGTAGTGGAGTTGCCGAAGGGGAAAATCCAGTTGGATGCGGATGGATTTTCATAGTTAAATACAAAGCTGATAGGTCACTCGACATGCATAAGGCGCAGTTGGTAGTAAAAGGATATACTCAAACGTATGGTGTTGATTACTAGGAAACTTTTTCTCTGATAGCTAAGATGAATACAGTACGAGTTCTTATCTTATTACCTGCAAATTTGAATTGGCTATTGAAACATTTTGATATCAAAAATGCGTTTCTTCATGGACATTTGGAGGAGGAAGTATATATGGACTTTCCTCCTGGATATGATAATGGAGGAAAAACAGGAGTGTGCCGATTGTGGAAGTCCCTTTATGGGCTTAAGTAGTCACCTCGTGCATGGTTCGAAAGATTCACGTAGACCATGAGGAAAAATGGGTATTATCAGAGTCATTCTGATCACACTCTATTTGTGAAGTAGAGGAACGATAAAGTAACAACCTTAATTATTTATGTGGATGATATGATAATAACAGGGGATGATTCAGATGAGATTGTACAACTGGAGAAGAACCTTGCGGCCGAGTTCGAGATGAAGAGTTTGGGTGACTTAAAGTATTTTCTAGGAGTTGAGGTGGCTTATTCATCCCAAGGTATTTTCTTATCTCAAAGGAAGTATGTTCTTGATTTGTTAAAGGAAATAGGTATACTTGGATGTAAACCTGTGGATACACCTATTGTGGAGAAACATCACTTAGGGATTTATCCAGATCAAGAACAAGTGGATAAAGACAAATATCAGAGCTTGGTAGGAAGACTAATTTATTTAGCTCATACCCGTCCAGATATAGCCTATGCAATGCGTGTTGTGAGTCAATTTATGCACTCACCAAATGTGGATCATATGACTGCTATTATGCATATCTTGGTGTATTTAAAGTCGACCCAAGGAAAGGAATCTTGTATAGAACTTCCGGTCATCTAGAAATTGAGGGGTTCACTAATGCTGATTGGGCAGGTGATGTGACTGATAAGCGTTCTACTTCTGGATATTTCACGTTCGTTGGTGGAAATTTGGTCACTTGGAGAAGCAAGAAATAGAATGTGGTGTCTAGGTCTTTTGCGGAGGCCAAATTCAGAGGTATGGCGCATGAAGTGTGTGAAGTTCTCTAGTTACGTAAGTTGCTTTGGGGTCTTGGTTTCAAACCAAAGAGGGCGACAAAGTTGTATTGTGATAATAAGTCGACACGAGAAATTGCAGAGAATCCGCTGCAATATGACAAAATGAAGCATGTGGAAGTGGATCAACATTTCATTAAGGAAAAGTTCGAGAAGAAGATTGTGTCAATACCGTTTGTGAATTCAGGAGCAGCTTGCAAATATCCTCACTCATGCCATGTGTAGTAGAGTTTTTGATGACTCACGTGTCAAGTTGGGTATGTGTGACATTTATGCTCCAACTTGAGGGGGAGTGTTGTGTGAGTTAGTTTTCAAGTAGGAATGTAAATATTGTGTAAATATTAGAGTCCTTTATTAGGAAGGATATTTCTTATGTCCTTTTTTAAGTTTACCTTGGAGAACAAGGATTGCATGTCATAGCATTTATCGATTGTCATTTCAATGTAGATGTTAATTGGACTGAATAATATGTAACCCATCGGATGAGAAATTAAACAGGAGAAGAAAAATCAAAAGTTTCTTAACTGATTGAGAGAACGAAGAAACATTGAGAAATAACTAGCTACGTTGGTTCAAGTTTTTCAAGTGTAAATAAAATTAATTTGAAGTCGTTCGTTTCGGTTTAGGTCGGTTCTAAATTAACAACCTCTATGCAATTTGAAAGCAGAAACCCACACCAAATCGGATAAATCGGGCCCGTTTGACATCGAATCGGGCGAGCTGCTACAGCGAGTAAGGGGCCGTCGAGTCGGTAGAGTAAAGAGTCTCTCACTCTTAAACCCTAAACCCTAAACCCTAAACGTTAAACCCTAAACCCTAAACCCTAAACCCCGAACCGTTCGGAAATAGCTGTTTATAATCTGTTTGATTATACAATTTTAACTTTCTTCTTTCCTTCCCAGAGCCGCCGCCGCCGCCGCCGCCGCTTCTCTCAGTCTCTCACTCTGTTGTAAAGTAAGTCCTCTATCTCTCTCCGTCGAAGCTCTACTACCGCAGCGTCCTTTGCTAGTAGTTTCTAGTGTTGGGATTTCGTTTTTATATTCTGTGTTTTCAATTTGTTTGCAGCTTTTTTTAGGCGGGTTTGTTAATGGATCGAATTAAACAATCATTTTTTGTTCAAATTTCTTGTTGTTCAATCGAATCATACCATTTTTCATAGAACAAATGCTTGATTAATTCAGGGATTAGGAGGGTGTGTTATTTGTTATAAAAAAATATCTCTATTTTCGTTGGCAAACCTTGTTTGGTCCATTTATACGATTCTTATCGGTAATTTTGATTATTTTTGTTGGGCATGTTTTGTTCATTAGTTGTTAAATTTGTGAGAGGTGAAAGAAGTAAAATGCTTTTAGTTAATGGGGATAAGTCGGGATAGGGTGGAAACCATTTATCGGTTATGGCAGGGTGGGGAGGAAGGGCCAGTTACAAGGATGAACGTGATTATTTACTGAATTTCTCTCATATTTACGTTCGTCTTAGATTACGAAGAAGTAATTAACAATTGACTTTGCATTATTGCATGCTTGTTTCATATTGAAATAGTTTTTAATATTCAGCTTAGGTTTGTAGGGTTCTGACATGAATTTCCCTTTCATCATGAAACTTACGATTTCGGTGATGAAGTTAGTGAAAAATTATTTTCAATTTTTCATCAGAATAGTTTCACTACATTTATTTAGCATTTGTCTGGTGTCTGATGTTATGGTGTTGGCGGGGTGGTTATAAATTTTTGGGTTGAGCGGTGAACTTTTGTTACTTTTATTAATATTATTAATAAAAACTACTGCGAATCTAAGTTAGACATTTTAAATCAATGACGTGCTGTGAAAATCAGTTTCGAATTCAAATTGAATTGGATACTTCATGTTTTCTACTTTTAGTGTATGGCAGTCGACCTTGGTGTTAACTTGACTTTATTCTTTTCTGCAAACAGACCAATTGGTAAACATGGTGCAGTATAACTTTAAGAAGATGACTGTTGTACCAAATGGGAAGGACTTCATTGACATAATCCTATCTCGCACCCAGCGGCAGACCCCAACTGTAGTCCACAAGGGTTATGCAATTTCCCGCCTTCGTCAGTTCTATATGCGCAAGGTGAAATATACCCAACAGAATTTTCATGAGAAGCTCTCCACAATTATTGATGAGTTTCCTAGGCTTGATGATATCCACCCCTTCTATGGTGACCTTCTTCATGTTCTCTACAACAAGGATCACTTCAAGCTTGCACTGGGCCAAATCAATTCTGCAAGGACCCTTATTGGAAAGATTTCTAAAGACTACGTGAAATTGTTGAAGTATGGTAATTCACTTTACCGATGCAAATGTCTCAAGGTCGCTGCTCTTGGCCGCATGTGCACGGTGATAAAGAGGATCGGTCCTAGTTTAGCTTATCTAGAACAAATTAGGCAACACATGGCAAGGCTACCTTCAATTGACCCTAATACCAGGACAGTATTGATTTGTGGCTATCCGAATGTTGGAAAGAGTTCATTCATTAACAAGATTACTAGGGCTGATGTGGATGTCCAGCCCTATGCTTTCACCACCAAATCCCTCTTTGTGGGACATACAGATTATAAATACTTGAGGTACCAGGTAATTGACACGCCGGGGATTTTGGACCGACCTTTTGAAGACCGTAATATAATTGAGATGTGCAGCATCACAGCTCTGGCCCACTTGAGAGCTGCGGTGTTGTTCTTCTTGGACATCTCGGGGTCTTGTGGGTACAACATTGCCCAACAGGCATCTCTTTTTCACAGCATTAAGTCTCTATTTATGAACAAACCACTGATTATAGTCTGCAACAAGACTGACTTGCAGCCACTGGAGGGCATATCCGAGGAAGACAAGAAGTTGGTCGCAGAGATGAAAAATGAAGCAATGAAGACAGTGATTGGTCAAGGGGGTGAGGCTACAAACGATGAGGGGGTACTCTTGACCATGAGCACTTTGACCGAGGAAGGGGTGATTTCTGTAAAGAACGCAGCTTGTGAGAGGTTGTTGAATCAGAGAGTAGAATTGAAGATGAAATCGAAAAAAATAAATGAATGCTTAAATCGTTTTCATGTTGCATTGCCAAAGCCGCGGGACAGCAAGGAAAGGCCCCCGTGTATACCTCAGGCAGTTTTAGAGGCTAAGTCTAAGCAAGCAGCGGAGAAGGAAAAGAGGAGTACAGAAAGGGATTTGGAGAATGAGAATGGTGGTGCTGGTGTGTACTCTTCCAGTTTGAAGAAGCACTATATCTTAGCTAATGACGAATGGAAAGAGGATGTCATGCCAGAAATTCTTGATGGGTACAATGTATGTGACTTTGTTGATCCTGATATATTTCACAGGCTTAAGGAGTTGGAACGAGAAGAAGGACTCCGACACGAAGAGCAGGGTGATGATGATTTTGAGATGGATGCATTGAAACTGACTCCAGAAGAGCAAGGGATGTTGTCGGAGATAAGGAAAAAGAGAAGCAAGTTCATTCAACAACATAGAATCAAGAAAAGTACCGCAGAGAGTCGACCAATTGTACCAAGGAAATTCGACAAGGACAGGGAGTTCACAACAAAGAGAATGGGGAGGCAGCTTACAAAGTTGGGGATTGATCCTACTATGGCAATTAATCGAGCCCGAAGAAGATCTGTCTCCAGGGGTCGGAAGAGGGAACGATCAGTTGATGGGGGTGATACTGATGGTGGCGAAGCTATGGACATGGATGTTGATGCGCCCAACAAGAAGCAGCGCATGGTATCTAGATCCCACTCCCGCTCTAGATCAAGGCCTCCAATTGAAGTTGTCCCTGGAGAGGGCTTCAAGGACTCTTCCCAAAAGGCCAAGGCAATAAAGAAGGCCAGGAAATCTAATATGATGCGAAACAAGAACGCTCGTCGTGGAGAGGCTGATAGGGTCATTCCCACTTTAAAACCAAAGCACTTGTTTTCTGGAAAACGATCAATTGGAAAAACTCAAAGGCGCTGAGTGTTTTTGAGGTACTTAAAACAAATTGGATCACTTTCTGTTCAGCTCGTTTTTTATTTCAGCATGCTCGGGAAAAAAGTTATATATTCCTTGTTCCGGGCCATAGCTGTAGGCATGCATATATTTTGTGCATATTAGAATTCATATAGCCGATCCCACCTAGTGGGAAAAGGCTTTGTAGTTGTTGTTGTACATTTTTTTGGGGACACGTTGCATTCTCTAACTTTATGTCTATTGCATACATGTTCTTGTAGGTATTCAAGACTGAATTCATGCGCTCAATCTTCTTGATGCATAAGCTAGAAATCAACATGTCCTTTGTTCTTGCAGGGTGCTAGGTTCGTGCTTTTGGAGTATTATGTATGCACTTGCTGCTGAAATGGAACTTAGTTCCTTTGTTTCTGTTCTGGCCCGGCAGGAGCTTGCAGCATGCAAGATGAAGCAACCAGAGTCTTGGTTGTTTTATTACTTTTTAGTTGCGTTTTTGTTTAGGAAATTTTGGATCCGAGACATTCCCGAACTACAATGTTTTGTGTGGATTTGAGTTTACAATTAATTGGTTACTTTGTTCCTTTTGCTTGTAATTTGACAACGTGTGAACCTGGCCCAAATGAAATTGCAGTTTGTTTGTGTTTATAACTTTATACACATTCAAGTTAAATTTTGGATACTCGCTGAAGAAAAAGAAGTTTACTTATGGATTTTCTCGAAGGTAATGTAGAGTCCTTAGTCTGTCCGTCCCTTTGCACTCGAGTTCAAGAAGGGGAATATGGAAGTTTAGAATATTGTCCTGTCAAAACAAAAAGCCAAAATCTAATGATAAAGGCCAATGATGGAGTAGAAAAGTTTGTCCAAGTGTTTCAGAGAGAAGTGGTTTTGTTGCCCGCATTTGTGGTTCTTCCATATTCATTCTCTTGCCAAAGCATATAGCCTGAGTTTGGAAGGAGAAAGATCAAAGGGGTGATTCCCGAAATGATTATGTGCAAAAGAATCGTTTGAATCTACTTGTTTCCTTCATTTCCTTGTCGTTAAAATCTTACAATTAATGTGGAGATGTTTTGATCAATCATCATCATCCCACCGTTAGTGATTGGCATATGTATTCGATAAAAGAGCATGAGTTCCAATGCTTACTCCCTTACTGTTGAGGAGACCGTTCGGATGCTCTCAAACATCTCATTCCCATGAATTTTGCAGGCATTAAGCAACGCTCCCAAACAGCGCCGTCTGCTTCTGTTGGCATTTCTTTGATGAAACTCTCTGCTTCCTCCAAGAACCCCGCTCGCCCATACATATCAATTAGTCATGTGTTGCTGCGTTTGAGGGACAATCCCGTAGACATTTTTCATAGCATTTAAAAAACATCAACCCTTGATCGATTACAACGCCATTCTCGGCCGGAACTGGTTGCACAGCATGGGAACCATTACCTTAACTAACCATCAGCTGCTTCGTCATCCAGCCCCGATCAAAATTTACAAAGGGCAGGATGCCAGAAGCTGGAGGATCGACATCAAGAAAGGGACGGAATTTGTGTTGCATGTAATTACCAAATTGGCCATATTTTTTTTAGTTTTGATGAAAGCATTAGAATAGTAATTTTCTAAAGTTTTGGTTGACAAACATAGTTTTATTAATATGCAGTTTTGATTATACTAATAGGTAGTTTAGATAAGTACTTGGTGAAGTTTCTTTCACCAAATTGACAAAGTCAAATAAAACTGGCTGCCACTTAGTACTACGTTCTAGTAATATTCTTATTCACTTGTAAGTGAGAGGTCCTAAGTTCAATTCTCGCCAAAGGCGAATTTAAACCACATTATTGTTAAGCCCATTATGAGGCTAAACGCAACCCATCCTCTTTAGCGTAAATAATATCGTTTGTTCAAAAAATAAAAAAAAAGGCTCAAAACTTAAAGCGCAAAACAACACATTAAGTATGAACAAAAGGTGACACGCCCGACCCTGATATTCACCGAACACCAGGGTAGGCACGTGCTGGCCGACACCTGAAGGAGACAAAGCCATATTAGGATGCATGAGAAATAATAAATATAAACAATACTTATAAATTTAAATACAATGATTATGGAATTATGGAACATGTTCAGAGCATACAACTAATCCTAAACACTAAAAAGGAATAAATAAAATTGAATGAACAAAGAGATGGGTCCTAACCGAGATGATTCGAAGATGCTGATGCAGAATTGCCTTGACGTAGGGATTGTACGCCTCAATTCTAAGTCCTGAGGGGACACAAAACAAAACATGAGTGGACCAAGTTGATATATAGTAATACTAAAATAGTTATTCAACAACGTACTAACCTCCAAAGTTTATGAAAACTCAATAGTATAATATGTAATAGGTTTTCCGAAAACCCTAGCATACCATAAAACCTTTGTAAAACATATATTATATATAATGTGCTTAGTAGTGTGTGTGTGTGTGTGTGTGTATTGGGCATATACATATAAATAATATTACATTCGTCGGAAAGCATATAGAACACTTTTTCATTCATTCGAAGGTTCTGCATCACGCGCCCGTAGGCAGTATCATTCGCTCGTAGGCACTACATCTCCTAGCCAAAGCCAATATAAATATCTCCCACCCGTAGGCACCAACCAACACCCGACTGTAGCCAACATAAATATCTCTCGCTCGTAGGCACCAACCAACGCCCTGCCGTAGTCAACATCAATATATTTCGCCCGTAGTCTCCTACAGCACCTAGCCAAAGGCATATAAGTATCAATCGCGAGTAGGCAAAACATACGCCCTAGGCAGGACATACGCCCTAGGCAAGACATATGCCTGTAGGCAGGAAATACGCCCATAGGCAGAACATACGCCTGTAAGCAGGACCGTTCAAATAACCATTAAGTAAGTACATAAGTATATATCTATCTTAATCATAGTCCAATAGCTAAAATGTCATATCATAAAACCTATTCGTAGTATATAGTCAACAATCATATATGCTACGAAAGAACGTGAAAATTGATAAAGTATGGTATTCCAAAATATTCTCAGTAAAACATGACATCTCATGAAGTGTAAATCTAATTTACTCATAAACATTTCATAAAACATAACCATTAAATCATGTTTTTCATGTATTCATTTCTAATAGTAAAATATGCATTTTAGAAAGGGTCCACTCACAAATACTTCGCCATCGAAGAGCCATGCAACCTAACGAAGACGGAAACGCCATAAACAATTGCACCTAAGCACATAAAGGGTCCAATTAATAAAACTCTATTAAAATGATTGAATTTGGGAAAACAGACGTCGAATTACCCCCAAAGGGATCCTCGGGCAAATTTCTTAAAAGTTAACAAAAAGTCAACACAAAGAATATTCTAGGAATATTCCAAAGAATATTCCAGGAATATTCCATCCATGTTGGGCTTAGTGCTGGGTTGGGCCGGTTCTGGGCTGGGTTTGAGTTAATGGGCTAGTTCCTCATTTGGGTTTTGGGCCGAGACATTTGGGTTGTGTTAGGTAACTAGGCCTAGGCCCAGGTCATGGTTTTTTTTGGGTTTAAATGGGTTTGGGCTTGGGTTCAAAGGGGTTTGGGCTTGCAATTGGGCTATGATCGACTTGGGTTCTGGATTGGGCAATTGGGCTGGCCTCCATGGCCCAACGAGTAGGGCCGACCAAGGGTAATGGGTCGAGTTCGACCTATTCTTAGGCTGGGTTGGCCGGGTTTCAAAAGGAGGAGAAAGCCGAAGCTTCCATGCTCCGTTCAACCTCAAAACTCACCCAACAAAGGTCAAACAAAATACCAAAATAAAGCCCAAAGAACAAGGAAGAGATTTATACCAATTTCAAGGCATGTGGTGGCCAGAGTTGGCCAGAAAGTGGTATGAAAGTCACGTCATTCTCGCCGGAATCTGGGTTTCAAAGCATTCTTCGTTCTTGTGTGATTCTGTGGTTCACAAGGCAAACCTAAGTTATGAACTAAGCTACAAAGATGAAAAGTGAGGATCAAAGGTATCCCGGAGCTTACCCCATGTTGGGAAGATAGAGAACTTGCTGGGATCTCTCCAAGCTTTTGCACTGGTTCTGTGGTGCTACCATCCTTGTCTACACTTGCAGAGGGAGAAGAATAACGAGGGAGATGAGGGAGGTCCGAGAGGGAAAGAAAGTGTTGGTGTGTGTGGGTGTGCTCGAGGAGTTGGAGAGGGGAGAGCACATAAATGAAAGAGAGAAAGAGGAAGAAACCTTACGAGGAGAGAGGTCGAGGGACAAAAATCAAGGGTGAGCCCTACATCTTACCAACAAATCCCATAAAAGATAAAATAAGAAAATACCTCTCTTGAGTGTGAAATTACCATTTTACCCTTTTGATTCGTCAAAACCAGGACCAGTTGTTACAAAAGGGCTTCGCTGATAAAAGATAAAATAAGAAAATACCTCTCTTGAGTGTCAAATCTCACAAATTACAAACTGTAAACCAAAAGAATAGAGAACTTGAAAAAACAAATTAGTTTCTCCCAAATTGCTCTCTAACTCACAAATTGAGTCTCACCAAGTTGTCAAATGAATGAGCCATGAATTTGCCACATACTCAGGACTCCCAACGTTGATCTCCACACAAAATAAACTAAACCTGAGGTCCTATTTATAGTGCCTAGAACTTAGGTTATAATGAGAATCCTAATTCTAATTGGAAGTAAAAAAATAAAATCCTAATCAAATAGGAAATTAACAAAAGGGAAACTCTGGTCCAGCTCGTGATTAACTAAAATCTTAGATTGAAACTTTATTTAAGTGAAATACTTTTATTGAAGGACAAAATGTTAAATTTAAGTATTAATTAAGAGATTTAATAACATAAATTATTAAATCCCTAAACATGCAAAGATCAATACCAAATGTATGAACTTTTAATTTTCCTTTCAAATTTGAATAGTGTGAAATCTGATCAGATTTTTTTAGTTTTACCCAGATTTGATTTTATTTGATCTCGAGTCGATCCAAATTATAGCTATTGGAATCAAATTGAGTTGCAATCACTTGATCTATGTAGATGCTTATACTGAGAGTCACATCGGCCTCCTTGTTGAGAGTACAACCTTTCACAGCAGCAATGTACCAGATTAAATGTTTACTTAGCTATTAAGCTTAGCATGGTTAGTGATTAGTTGTACATTATGCTTAGCTAGCACATATGGTTGGGATAGGATATTTATGTACGAATACCTGGTGTAATGATCTGTTGATGTTAATGAAAATCACAATCTTATTTTACTCTCTCTCTCTCTATAACTGAAATCTCTCTCTAGATTCTCAGTTTCTACATGGTATCATCACCATTGTCTAACCGACTTCGATCCTCCACTTCCCTCTCTTTCTTGAAACTTTCTTGCGTTTCTTGAATTTTCCTATCTCCCAAACAGGTCATTGCATCTTGGATTTCTTTCTTTTTGTCCTCAATTCACCAAATTAGGTTATGGCGACTGCTGCGAACTCCTCTAATTCTCATTCTTCACCTAATTCCCTAGTGAATCTCCCTCCCAGCGAGATCTATAATCCTTTGATCATGTCGATTGGATCGATTTCCATTGCAAATGTTATTAGAATGATTCTGATGAAGCTTAATATTCAGAACTACATCACTTGGCGCAGTTTCTTCATTCTTGTATTGAAACGTTTCAAGCTTCTTGGCCTCGTCAATGGTGAGGATCTCTGCCCTCCTAAATTTGTTCTCAATCCTCTCTATGAGACCTGGTGCAAGTATGATCAAATTCTGATGATCTGGATCAACTCAACACTCTCCGAAGATCTTCTTTCTTTGACTATTGGAATGGAAGATTCTCACTCCCTTTGGCAGTCTCTTGAGCGACGGTTCTCTAGTGTTTCACACACACATGTTCACAGCCTTCGATCGAAGATCCAAACAATTTAGAAAGGTGACTCTTTCATGACTGATTATCTTAATTCGATCAAAGATATCCTTGATAAACTTGCTGCTGCTGGTGAACCAATTTCTGAATCTGATCTCGTTGTATAGATTTTATCTGGTCTTCCTGATGACTATGAGTCATTTGTTAACTATATTGAGACTCGCAATGAGTCTGTAATGACTATGAACTTCATGGCCTTCTACTAAGCAAAGAGATCTCGCTCTAAAAATGCAAAACCAAAGCTTCATCCTCCTCTGCTGCACCATTTCATGCTTATGCGGCACAATCTAACACCTCTGGTGCTCAGTCAAACAGAGGTAATTCTCGTTGTCGTTTCCAAAATCAACATCGGTATAATCAGAATCATAATTTTGGGGGAAAACAAACCTAACAATTGGAATCACAACAACTCTAGTGGTATTCTTAATGCTGGCCCTTCTCGTCAGACATTTGGTCGATCCTACTCTTCTGGGCGTTCTATTCAACATTAGCTATGTCTTCAATATGGTCACTGGGCTCCTACATGCAATCTTCTTTCTCAATTTTCCTCGAACTCGAATGCACAAGCTCCTATTGCAATATCTGCTATAAATGCCTCTACCCCTCCTAGTTATTGGCTTACCAATAGTGGTGTATCTCATCGTGTCACACCTGACCCTTCTGCACTCAATTTTGCAATTTCATACTCTGGTAATGATCAACTGTTTGTTGGTGATGGAAAAGGTCTATGCATTTCTCATACTAGATCTACTCTTATTTGCACAAATAATGCTACCTTTAGATTGAATGATGTGTTTTTAGTTCTTCAGGCATCTCATAATTTGCTCTCTGTTTATGAGTTTGTATATGACAATTGATGTTCTTTAACATTTGATCATTTTGGATTCTATGTCAATGACCTAAGAACTCGGAAAATGCTTTTCCAGGGCCCCAGTGAAGGAGGCTTGTACTTTTTCTACTGGAATGCTTCAAATGGTGTCTCTAGTATTGCAATCTCACTAACTGCTCTGATGATTACTAAGGCTGATTTTCAGATTTGGCATCAACGCCTTGAACATCCTTGTAGTGGCATTTTAAGTTTTGTGGTGATTAAAAATCATCTACCTGTAATTATTTCTGTTAATAAATTGTCTGTGTGCACAACTTGTCAATTAGGCCAAGCTTTTAGACTACCATTTACATCTTTACCTTGTACGTTCATTAGGCCACTTCAATTACTTCACATTGATGTATGGGGTCCCTCTCCCACATCCTCATGTACAGGATACAAGTTTTACAAAATAATAGTGGATGACTTTACTAACTATAGCTGGCTTTATCTTCTATACTTCAAGTATGATGTATTCTCCACTCTCACAACTTTTATCTTAAAGGTTCAAACTTTACTTGAGCTCAAAGTTCAATGTATAAGATCTGCTTCAGGGGGTGAATTTTTGAATAAATCATTACAAAGCTTTCTTAATGATCAAGGTATCACCCATCAGTTGAGTTGTCCTCACACTCCTGAGCAAAATGGGTGTGCAGAAAGGAAGGATCCCCATGTTGTTGAAATGGGCCGAACCCTGTTATCTCATAGTGGTTTACCTGCAAAGTTTTGGGTTGAAGTTTTCCAAACTGCTATATATCTTATTAATCGATTACCTTCTGGGTTTTCTATGATCAGTCCTTGGGAACTTCTATTTCATGTCTCTCCTATGTATCATACCTTAAAGACTTTTAGATGTGCTTGCTATCCATGGCTAAAACCATTTGCAAGTGACAAGTTGGATGCCAAGAGTAAACAGTGTGTATTTCTGGGTTATAGCTTGAATCACAATGGTTATAGATGCTTCGATCATGTCACTAATAGGCTCTACATTTCGAGACATGTGGTATTTGATGAATTTGTGTTTGCTTATCAACATCTCACTTCTCAGGTCTCAGTTCAGAATACATGTTCACATCCTCACATCATTGTTTCTATGTCTTTTCCACTGCCTGTGTTGTACCCTGCAAATCCCCCTACACCTGCAACTCCCCTAGAGGCATCAAGTTCCTCATCAACAACTTCTTCTAACATAAAGTCTTCTCATCCTATCTTATCTACCTCAACTGCTTCTCAACCATCTTCTTCACAGCCTCTAGCTCCTGTCAATACTCATCCAATTGTTACAAAAGCAAAGGCAGGCATTCATAAACCCAAGGTGTTTACTGCAACCAAACACCATCTTCCATCCACGGTTGATCCTTTCACAAAGTTACCCTCTACTCCATCTACGTTTCTCCTAGCATCCAAGCATGCTTACTGAATGGAAGCTATGCAATCTGAATTTCAAGCCTTGCAATCAACTGGAACTTGGGATTTATCTCCACACAACTCCAATTACAACCTTGTAGATTGCAAATGGGTTTCCAAAGAAACACAAACCAGATGGTACCATTGAAAGGTACAAGGGAAGTTCATCAACATGGACGTTTGGATTTCTTATAAACCTTTAGTCCTGTTGCAAAACCTACTACTATCAGGATTCTACTATCTATTGCAGTCACCTATAATTGGTTTGTACATCAATTGGATGTAAGTAATACTTTTCCACATGGTCATTTGAAGGAAGAGGTGTACATGATCCAGCCTCTTCGTTTTGTGGATCTTTCCAAATCTCATCATGTTTGCAAGCTTAAGAAATCACTCTATGGTCTTAAACAAGCTCCTTGAGCTTGGTATGAAGCCTTTTACAATGCTATTGTCTCTTTGGGTTTCAGTTCCTCCTACTTTGATACAAGTCTCTTTATCAAAAGAGATACTTCCATTACCTTCATCTTGGTCTATGTTGATGATATAATCATCACTGGAAGTTCAACTACTGAGTGTCAATCCATCATCTCCAAACTTCAAGCTATGTTTCTTGTTAAGGATTTGGGAGATATTCATTATTTCTTAGGAATTGAAGTTCAAAGTTATCCAAGTGTTTGTTTATGCATCAATCTAAGTATGTTTTAGATTTACTTAAGAAAACAGACATGCTTGAGTTAAACCTTGTGCAACACTTGTGTCTGCCTTAAAACTTGATCACTCAAGCCCTCTCTTATCTAATCCTACTTCTTATCGGCCCACAGTTGGTGCTTTACAGTATCTCACATGGACAATGTCTGATTTAGCCTTTGTTGTCAATCAAGTTTGTCAACATATGCATTCTCCAAGAACTATTCATCTTCAGGCAGTAAAGCGTATTTTGAGATATCTCAAGGGCACTATTTATTCTGGTCTTTGGTTCACTAAAGGCACTCAATGCCTCATTGTTTTGTCTAATGCTGATTGGGCAGGTTGTCCTGTGGACAAAAAATCCACTAGTGGTTATTGTGTTTTTCTAGGCCATAATCTCATCTCTTGGAGTGCTAAGAAACAAGCACCAATAGCTAGATTGTCAACCAAAGCAGAATACAGGTCTCTTGCTCAAACTGCTGTTGAAATAACCTGGGTGTACAAAATTCTGCAAGATATCTCCTTTCCTTTGTTAAAGACTCCTACCATATACTGTGACAACAAAAGTGCAATTACGCTTGCATTCAATCCTGTTTTCCATGCTAGGACAAAACATGTTGAAATTGATTATCACTACATCTGGGAGAAAGTATTACTTGGTCATATTGGTGTGTATCATGTTGCTTCAACTCTTCAAATTGCTGATATTTTTACCAAGTCTTTAGCTGCTGATCGATTTGCAGATCTTACTCACAAGCTCTCAGTTTGGTCTCCTACCTTCAACATGAGGAGGTGTGTTAAGAGTACAACCTCTCACAACAACAATGTACCAGATTAGATGTTTACTTAGCTATTAAGCTTAGCATCGTAAGTGATTAGTTGTACATTATGCGTGGCTGGCACATGTGGTTGGGATAGGATATTTATGTATAAATACCTTGTGTAATGATCTGTTGATGTTAATGAAAATCACAATCTTATTTTACTCTCTCTCTCTCTCTCTACAATTCTCTCTCTCTCTATAACTGAAATCTCTCTCTAGATTCTTAGTTTCTACACTCCTTCTATCTCCCTTCTTCAATACCTCGTTCTGTCTGGTATTAGGGTTTGGTGGGTCATTCTATCTCATCTTGCCTCATCATTCACCAGGTTCGGTTTGGCACACGTAGGTGTGCTAGAATATGCTATAAAACAAAATCAAAAGTACTCATTAAGCAACAGATCATCTCAAATCTAGCCCCAAAGCTAGCGTGAAATACTTTGAAGTTCTAAAGGGATAAGAAGAACCTTGCAAGAGAAACGCAAGGGAAGACAAGAATCCACACAGGGTAAAAGCCCAGAAATCTAAGGACTTGTTTTGTATTTCTGATATAGAGACAAGTGCAAGATGATTTGGTAGTACTAGCAGGTTTTTCAAAAATTATTCTTGAAAACGAAAAACGTAAGCATACAAAAATATTCCTACGCTTCATAAAACGTAATATTGATGTATCAAATCTTTTTGTTCGATTCTAGAGGTAAACCCTTGAAACCGTGAGGGATTTTAAGAGCATGCGCAGTACTGCATATAGTGAGGGGATAAGAAAAAAGGTTCAAAATTATCCGATGTAATTGAGATTTTATAAGCTTCTCTTATTTCTCCACCTCTTAGTGCAAATGTTTGATGCATTTTTAGTGAAAAAAAATATATATGAAAAATGAAGGTTAACTACGGAATTGTTATACACAAACTATAAAAATTTAACGACGAGAAGTGGTAAAAGATCCGTATATACCTCTAGTAAATCATGGATGCGATTGAATAATGAAAATCATCTAGGTTCATCATCATGATTCTTCATCTTCATTATGGCTTATGGAGCGAATATTACCATTTTTTTAATTAAAACTAGTATTTGCCTACACACTTTGTGTGTATAAACACATTTTTTGTAGAAAATGAGAAGAAGAGGGAGAAAGAGAGAACGTGGGGGAGTGGGAGGTTTTTGGTTTTTGGTTTTTTTTTAATTTTATTTTATTTTTAATATTGAAGGTATTTTAACATTACCTGTAGGTGAGACTTCAATAAAAAACAATAAAATTTGAACATGTGAAACATTATTGCCCATTATTTTTTTTGTGTGATAAAAGACTAATTTGTCTTTTCACCATCTTTTGGTTGACAAATAAGATTTTATTAATTAGTAGAGATTTTTCATCTTGAATTTAAATTTGGCAATAACCACCTCGTCATGTTAAGCTACTTATAGAGTGAGTAGATGCTTCGAGAATGCCAAAAACATAGCGGTTTTATAAAAAACTGTGGGAACCTCAGAATTTGATTTCTCCATAACTTTGGGTAGAGAATCCCAAACATGGTTTTGCACATTAGAATTTAGGCAACTTTTGAAAATTTATTCATCGTTAATATAAGGCTAAACGGTTAAAAATTCATAATACATGTGATAAAAAAAAATTTATTAATAAAGCGATAGCGTTAGTGGATACACCACCAGCAACACCTACTGTTAGCAGTGCCCATGGCATAACCAGCAGCAACACCACTAACAGTGCAGTCGACACAAGCAGCAACAGCACAATTGCTGGACACAATCGCAGACAGCGTGCCATTATCATTGGCTACCCCTTCTCTTCTCCAAATATATTGCCTATGGTCGACGACCATGCTCCTGAGAGTATTCTTGAGGTAAGCCCCATTATCCCTATTTATGTATCAAACAATTCAAATTATCAGTTCCCTTACATGAATAACCAAGGAAAACCACCTAGCTGATTGTCGTCAGATGAAGGAAAAGGGTCCAAATATCTTATTGCAAATCATGTGTCATCACATAAACTTTCGAAACCAGGTAAAGCATTCGTACAACAACTATCAGCTTATAGTATTCGGAGTTCCTTGAAAGAAGCCCTATCTGACACTAGAGGGACCAAGGCCATTGAAGAAGAGATGATTGGGCTTCACGAGAACGAACATGGGATCTAGTTCCATTGCTGAGAGGAAAAGAGTAGAGTGTAGGTGGGTGTATACAATCAAGCACAAAGCAGATGGATCCATTGAGAGGTACAAGGTGCGATTGGTTGCCAAAGGTTATACTCAAACCTATGGTATTGACTACACAGAACATTTCCTCCAGTAGCAAAAATCAATATAGTAAGAGTGTTGCTTTCATTGGCACGAAACCTAGATTGGCCATTAAAACAATGTGATGTGAAGAATGCCTTTCTACATAGGAATCTTAATGAGGAAGTATATATGGACATTCGACGGGAATATACACCACTTACATAGTCATGAGTAGTGTGTAAACTGAACAAAGCTCTGTATGGACTAAAGCAATCACCTCCTGTGTGGTTTAACCGATTTCGTATGGTCATTATAAAATATGCCTTCAGGCAAGGTAACTCAAATCATACGCTCTTCATAAAACATTGAATAAGTAAGATAAAAGTACTCATAATTTATGTAGATGATATGACTATCATAGGTGATGACAAGGAAGAAACCCCAAGGTTGAAAGACTAGTTGGCAATCAAGTTCGAAATGAAAGATCTTGGCGGGCTCAAGATTTTTGGTTATAAAATTGACTCAATTAAAACAGGGCATATTTCTATCTCAAAAAAAATATGTTCTGGACTTGTTAGCAGAGACATGGATGCTTAATTGTAAACCTGTCAATACCCCTATCATTCAAAATTATCACCTTGTAGTGTACCCTAATTAGACTCCAACGCAAAAGACCATTACCAGAAGTTGGTTGGATGGTTAATCTACTTGCCTCATATCGAACCAAACGTTTCCTATGTAGTGAGTGTTATCAGCCAGTTTATGCACTCTCTGAATGAAGACCACATGAGTGCAATTGATAGAACACATCATTACTTGAAATCGGCACCAGGTAGAGGTATCATTTTTTCTAAGAATGGAAACCTGAAAGTGGATGATTGCACTAATGGGGATTGGCACAAAACATTACTTATATGCTATCTACTTCTGGGTACTTTACATTTGTGGGAGGCAGTTTGGTACTTGGCAAAGTAAGGTCGTGGCTTTGTCAAGTGCAGAAGCAGAGTGCAGAGGTAAGACAAAAGGATTATGTGAGCTATTGTGGCTTCGGAAGTTGCTAACAGAACTTGGGTGTCCGTCGACGTTTGCAACAAAGTTGTTTTGTGATAACAAGACTGCCATGATATTTCTCATAATCCAATCTAGCATGATCGAACCAAACATATTGAAGTGGAAAGACATTTTATTAAGGAGAAGTCCAACGCAAATATCATTCAATTTCCGTTTGTGAAATTAGAATATCAACTAGCAGATAATTTAACAAAGACAGTTGCAAGTCAAGTGTTCTACAACTCACTCGATAAGTTGGGCATCAATGACATTTATGCACCAACTTAAGAAGGGGTGTTTTCGTGAGTTGACCTCTTGATGTAATTAGCGAGATTTGTTCCCTATATGATTTCTTGTAATTAGGATGGGCTTTGTTACTTATTCTTGCCTTGTAAGTTAAAGTTGTAATATATATCTTGCTTCTTATGTGAGAAGAATACATTGAAATATTCAACAACCAAATTAGCATTTCTTTTGCTTCGCTATTTGGTTAAAACCGAATTGAAATCAAGAACAAACACAGATTTCTTGCAAGTAAACAGTTTCGAGTATCGATCTTTAAACTATTGTTGTTTTTAATTTGTGGCTTCATTTTGAAATCTAAGGGCATAGATTGTTAACTACATCTATGATCAGATCAAAACCCTTTTATTTCATCTGTAGTTTAATGGAGGATATGGGCCAATTTCTTGCAACTCACTGGCGCCAAGACAGTAACTTCACCAGCGATAAGACTGTTAATGTATGCAAAATCATAAACCAGCTCGTCCAAATGAAATTGTACGTTCATATTTCTCATTTCTACAACTGTGTTTATGCATGTATCAGTTTTTGTTACAATCTTTGAATTTGAGAACTTCTATGTTCCATTTCCAGCTGCACATGAAACAGTTTTAACTTCTTAATTGTGTTTTACATAATTGCTATTTGCAGATCTGGTGAGGCTCTTCTTACAGTAAGCAAATCTTGAGCTCTGCGGTCGTATGTATCTGGGCTTCCATCATCGTCGACTTCCCTCGAGATAATGAGACGGAGATTTTGCATGACACGGCCATTTTGGATCAGATATTCGAGCACATTCATCTCATTTGGTGTCCCCCTGAAACCCATTACTCGAACCCTCCTTAGCGTTTCGGTTATGCATTGGTCAACGACCGCCCACACCATCGCAGGATTCTGCAGTGCATATTGAGGAGGTCTATATTTCTGAAAAAATACCACAAAAACAGGAAGAAGATAATATATGATTATTGTCATCAAAGCTAATTTAAAGACACTAATTACGATCGAGCACTCACATCATAAAAAATTCTTCCTGGGCGTATGACAATATCAAGAATCTCCAAACGAGGACAGCTACACAAGAAAAACTTGATGCCCAAAATCTCAAAGCCGTGCATTGCAGTTTTCAGTGTCAAGCTTGTCACGCCCAAAGGATTTTGCACACCAATTGGGTCCTTTCCCATGGAAATAACCTGCAAAAAAACAGCATCAAAAGAGGAACAAGTAGATAAACAACTGAAGAAAAAGATAAGATACATCAATGATTAATCATATACCGCTAATAGGGTTGCTTCGAAATTTAAAGAACTTGTTTTTCGTTTGATGACATGACATTGACATGTAAAACCCTAATGTGAAACATTCGAAGTCATATGTTTGATTCCTCCCTTCCCAAATATCGCTCGTATATCCAAAAGGACAATGAAAAGTGAAAAAATACGGTAAGTCAATAAGTACCTGAAGCGTGTAAGTGCAAACTGTCAATGTGCTGATGGAGCAAAGTTTGTGAAGGAGATCGTTGAGAGAATCACCTAATTCTGGCCTACAATCCTCTTCAAGCCCAAACTCGATATCTAACACTTTCACTCTTCCAGTGTTCTTTACCTCAAACAGGGGCGCACAGAAACCAGCATACTTGAAATACATCAAATTTGGTGCCTCAATACGAAACTCGTCCAAAACACGATACCAGCACCGATCAACCACGAGACTTCGTAGATTCAAGTCGTTTCCGCAAACGTCAAGTCTGTCCAAGTCCCAACAATTCTTAAGACTCAGACTTTCAAGAACCACACAGCTGACCAACAGCTTGTGCAGATTAGTGTCCGGGAACTCAATCCAAGCCAAAGAAATTTTCTTTAGCAGATGGAAATTCGCGAGTCGTGGGATATTGAAGTTGCAAGAAATCAGAGTCAAGGATTCAAGAACTAGATTCATCCAATAGAAACTCTCAGGCAAAACATACGTCCGCGCAGCCTCGTTCTCTTCGGCGGCCCACTCATCAATCTCGAACCTGTCTGCATTCCATGCGGCGTCTGAAAAATCGATCGCTAGGTGTTTGACGCTACGCTGGACTGAAAAATCGATGCCTTCATCTGCAATCACTCGGGAATCTTGAGACAATGTTAATACCAGATGAAACTTGCTCACATTGATTTGTTCATTGTTTGCACTTGCAATATAGCGCCGCACAGAATTGATGAAATCTTGTCTCTGGATCTCTCTCTGTGCTGGTTCTGCTGCAACAACATGGAGACGCTCGTTGAACTCGACGTTGAGTTCGGCCCTACGCCAAAGATTACGAAAACGCTTGGACAGAAGACAGGTTCTTGCGGCCTCTTTAAAGGGCAAGAGGGAGATGATGAGCACAAGGGAATCCGAGGATGTGTTTGAGATGGTACCCATGTTAATTATTGTACTAACTAAGTTTCTTCAAAGAAGAAGAAGAACAAAAAACGATGAGCGAAGAACGAAGAACGAAGAAGAACGAAGAAGAAGAACAGAGTAGAAGAAAGTTTGTACCAAAACGATGAGACCAATGGCAGATTATAACTAACAAATTAATCTTGGGTTTTCGGTAATTCAGTTAATATAGAGTGATCGGAGAAGAGGAATGGATGAGAGAGAGAGAGAGAGAGAGAGAGAGAGGAGGGCTTGATCAGAGAACCCAAAACAGGGGAGGGTTTGTTTGGGACTCGCGTTAGGCGGGAAATGAAATCAGGTGGCCCTCTCTATTGTCTAAATTCCGAATCAGACTGATTTACACGTGTCCAGTTTGTTTGAGTGGAACTGGATGCCACGCTGGACATAGATGGCTGTCAGGATTGCGCCATGTGTCTAACAATTTTGTTGTTTTTTTAGGAAAAGGAACCCGCCGGATCCTTTTTTTAGAAATCTCGTAATCATGATCGTTCATCATACATCGTGCGGTCCGAAATTGTTTTAAAATTTAAAATTTAAAATTAAATATAAATAATACCTAATGAAAATTGATCACACGATGTACGATAAATGATCACATTTTCCGTTTTTTTATTGGAATGTTCTTGGGTTTGTTAGCAGTGAAATGCCGTTATTGTATGACAGTTGGGATTATATATTAAACTATCCACCAAGTCTAACGAATTCTATCAATCTATACAATCAGTTTTTGTTCTCTCTCTCTCTCTCTTCTTTCTTGTCAACTTCTCTCTCCAAGTTAATATGTATCAGAACAAGGTTATTCTACGTGTGAAGTTCACCTGCCAACAGCCTCTAAATTATCTTGTTACAAAAATTTGAAAATGAATGAGCGTGTTGAGAATGAATCTCATATTGATAAAAGAATGACATTGCATATGCTTATAAGGAGTCAAACTACTTCCTATATACCAATTGATTGTTTGTGTTCACTTATAAGTTAATCACAATTACAGGGCTACTTTTGATATAGTAAACTTTTCTTTATATATACATATATAGCAATAGTAGAAGAAGAGAATCGAACCTAGAATCTCAAGTGTTTAATAGTAAATGTTCTTAACCACTCCAATCTAAATGCCTGTCGTGCAAAACTTAACACTTAACAACATGAACAACCTCTCAGACTTAACTTGAACTTTAACTTGAACTTTCCGATACATTGGATGTTGGCCTGACCAAGGTCTAAAATATCGATGATATCGGAAATATCGGTATTCCAAAAACACAGAAATTTCGATGGAAATATCAAGATATTATCGATATCGATAAAAATTGAATAAAAACCACGGAAATTGTAAGAAAAACTTTGGAAATTTTTATTGAAACTTTGCAGGGTGTTTATTTAGTCAATTATCTATTAGTTTATCACAAAAAATTGCAAGGAAATGCATTGCTTGATGGATTTAACTGATTTAAGTTGATTATATAGCAAGCTGGCAAACATTATGAGTGTAGAAAATATGTAGTAATTAATGAAAGAAGTTTAAACACACCATAATCATTTATATATAATGAATTAGTATTTAGTACAATATTTTACACTTTATACATTGCATGGTAAAATACATGAGTGACTTAGTACCGCATAGAGTTCCTATGAGGTTCAAAATTTTCACTATCTTCATCATCTCTATGTGTAGAGTAAGTGTATTGTGAAGAGTAGTCATCAAATGATAAATCCCCAAAACCATATATATAAATATTTTAGCATATTTTCACTAAAACATAAGTGATATGGTGGTCAAGGTGTTGAAGGAATAAAATGGGAGGGGTTCGAAAGCATTTTTCAAGTATTTTTGGATTTCATCTTACGATATTATCAATAATATGACGATATATTGCCCAAATATATGCATTAAAATGCTGAAAATATCGTTTCTGATATTATCGCGATAATATTGATATATTGACGACAATTAAGTGGATAAGTGTGAAAATATCGTCATCTAAAAAAAACGATATTATATCGCCGATAATATCGATATTTTAGACCTTGGACCTAACTCAACTATTTTAATTATAATTCCGTTATTAGTTAGGATTTTCTTATTGTGAGGAATTTTCTTGCATCCCTAATCAACTATATAATTTGTGTATATATTGCCTCCTAGATAGAAGAATAAGACAATATAATTAAACCCCAAATATGCAATTTTATCTTTGGAAATGAGACCTTGATAATTTTCTTCCTAGTAGCATTTTTTGTTATAAAATTAACATTTGTTGGGTTTCTGAACCTTCAACAATTGCAGATATGAGTTTAGCTAAATTGAGTTTAACTAAACTGGCTAGAGCAATGTAATGCTTTGTACATTCAAGTTCGAATCCACATTCCCGTAGTTGAAGTTATTTAATGTTTATCGCTCATATAGTAATTTCAACCTAGCTAATTTTTATTTATTTTTACTTGATTGCAGAAGAAATCTTCACTAAATACTTTTCTTGGTACAAAATGAAGTAGAAAATGTTATAGCTTCTACAATCCAACTGACCCTCCATACTAAAGAGCAAGCAACTCCATCCTCAAAACAAACATTTATCAACATCTTAAATAACAGTGGATTAAATTAATATCTTAAGGCGCTTTCCCACAGCCGCTATTTCCCTCAGATTCACTGCCTCTGCTTCAATAGCTCCAAACTAACCTTGTGCAGCAGCCTGTACAGCACATAGTTTCCGAAACAGTTTTCTCAGTGTCCCTTTTCTGCGGTGTTCAGCCTTCATGTCGATAAATATTGCATCCGAACATAACAAGCTTGAACAATCAGCCCCAAAGCTTGCAATCACTAAAGTAATATCAATCTTTTCGAAAGCCTCTGCAAGAACATTCACATGTTTATGGAAAGAACTCGAGACCAGTATCCGAAGCACATTGTCCTCTTCCCCTCCCTGGTAATCGTCAACTATCTTCACCTTCACTATGAAACCATCAAGTTTATCAAACCTACTTCCAAATTTGTCCCGAATTACAACTACTTGGCCAGCATAGGGAGACATAACACCGATACTAAGTTTTTTTTCTTTCGAACGTATCCATTCTGCATATAAGTATAGACAAAGGGTTTATAGTGAGGCTGAACAAAGATATAAAATTTCCATGGAAAACATAGTCAAGTTTTACTAAGACATTATAAACCGTCTACAAGTTCAATGAAAAATTCAATTTTACCAGGAGAATATAAACTTTCAATATAACTTCATACAGCTCGACTGTTAGGAATCCAAAATTACAGCTACACCTAGCTATGCTACAATGTCTTTAGGAAACGGAAAAAATGTTCCTTAGAGGGAAACCACAGATGTGTTGCATACAGTCACACATCCGCAACTACACACCCTGAGATGTTTTCTGTTGTCTTAGATGTGATGCGAAAATGAATTAGACTGAAAATCAAAACTTTTGAGATGAGAAAACGAAAATGATTCTCCATTTAGGCATACCTTTGAACAGATACCGCAATATTTTCATAACAATTGCCACCTCAACAATGTTCTTCCGATTATGTTCATCACCTTCCTTTTCCACTTAACCACCAATTACATTTATAAAAGAATAACGACCATACATTGTCGCCGGAAGAAATCTTTTCTCATAGCAGCTTCTCTTTACATTTGGAGTATCCATTATCTGATTATGATAAAATTTATAATTTGGAAACAAACTTATGGACGGTTGCATTCTGTATTGCATATCCAGTATGTGCTTTGGGTGACCCAAAGAGCTTAGCCTCTCAAATAAGCTTCTTGCAACGGTATGGTGAGCTCACACTCTTTCACTCGTGCAGCTTCTTCGATAAACAAAATGTTTGGAGGGACCAATGGCACTTTCAGAACAGAAAGGCACTCGCTTCTCCTCATGCAAAGTTGAAGTGATTTGTAATCCATTGTCTCAGCAACTTCCGGGATGTTCAAATCTTCAGCAACTTGCTGACAGGAGAAAAGGTTTTCCAGTTCTTCAGATATAACATTACCATTACGCAACAATGATTCAAAAGAATTGAGGAAATAAGCACTGACATGTTTTGGAAATTTTGTAGCAAAATGTGACTTGTCGATAGATGGGTACAGAAGACAAGGATACAATCCCTCAGTGGTGATGCAGTAGAAACAAATATTTCAATGCCTCCAACCAGTCTCTTCTGGTCCTAAGCATTTGGCAAGCCTTTCAACATGGTAATCTAAACATATTTCTTCAATTTCTGGACTAACTTTCCAACGCTCTTCATTCCCAAATAGAAGAATTTCTCCCAACGGACAAAACAAAGCATCGGATTTTGCACCATTCACTATCCTCATAAAGATGGAAGCCATGCACTTCCATAATTGCAACCTCTGTTGGGGCACAAGTCAGAGTTCTGCATCTCATTCTTTGATAATCTTCAGATTTCTGCACATGTGCAACGATTTCCGGATTCTTCTGTTATGCGTCTATTGGCCAAGAAAGCCCGAACTGCCATTGTCCTCGTTTACTTTTTCTGAGGCTTTCTTAGGGACTGAGACAATGCCCCATGACCTCCCTACCCTTTGTAAATCACAAACAGATTGTGGTTTAAAATCCGCTAAAACAAAAATATCTCCAGGCAGAACTCTGTATGGTTCCCCACCGCTGAACCTAATTTTGTTGCATCTGACTCGAACTTACTAAAGTCAATTACTTCAGCAAAAGGTACTCTCTGCAATTTTGGCTTACTTGAGCGCAGTTGTGCTCTAGTTTCTTCCAATAAAGGAAACACATAAGACCCGAAATAATGTTGCACGCACTGAAATGACGCGGGAATTTTTTGGACCTAGAAAAATGAAAGATCCATTAGAAGTACTTTAAAGGGGATAAGGAGTATGGGAATTATTAGTCACTGCACTATATATCAATACATTACATTACACATAACATGTCATGGAGAAGTAACAAATGACAATCCTTGGAAGCCAGAAAGGTTAACCACCACCATGTCACAAAGGAATTTGGTTACTTAGAGCATGCTATGAGAAAAATGAGAATTGGGGTGAGATTTTGGTGCAGATTGAGATTCAGTCACTAGATTGATCAATGAAGTTGCCGACCCCACTTGGTAGGATAAGATTGTGTTGTTGTTATTATTGATCAATGAAGTTCTCCAAAATATTCAAAATGTTTGTATTGTAAATCTCCAATAAAGGATTATAATAATCAAAGAACGCTAAAAAATTGTGAGAACAAAAGATCGTGAAGAAACTGGGTAAACGGACACATGAAACAAAACTTGAATCTAAACTACATATTAATAAGATCCTCTTTGTCAACCAAAAAAAAGGTGAAAAGCAATTTTTGTTTTCTATCACAACAAAAAAGTTAAGGACAGTAACGTAATTTCACAAAACAAAATTTTGCTGTTTTTTGTTTAAGCATCACCTACAAGTGATTTTATCATCTCTAATAAAAAAAATATGAAAATATAAAAAATAAAAACAAACCTCTCTCACTCTCTCCCCACTCCCACGTTCTCTCTTGCTCTCTTCCTCTCTCCTTCAGTTTTAAAAACATAAGTAAAAAAATTTCACACGCTTTGCGTGACTATATACAAGTTATTCAATTAAAATATGAATGTTTAGTAATAGTTAGTTTTAAGACTTCGTGTTTATGAAAATATGTGTAATGAGTATGTAATACTCCCACAAAAACTAAAACCAAAAAAGTATAAACACATTCGTAGAAAACATATCTCCGATTGGCAATTTTTTTCATGAAAATATGTAATCAAATTACCCAAATTAATAACAAAGAGCCATTCTCACTTTCTCAGAAAACCTTAAAGGAATCAAATTTATGAAGTCCCTTTTTAATAGCCTTGAAGACCAAATTCTTTACTGCCTGAACTGGTTATAAGCAGTTCAAGAAACCATTTTTTGGTGGTAATTGCTGCTAAACATTCAAAAATAAAATAAAATAAAAGCTGCTTCTCATCAAATTTTGAATTTTAACCAAAAGTCATTCTATAATTTTATTTAATTATAAGAACAAGAGAATACTCAAAAAAAAAACAAACAAAAAAGAACAAGAGAAAGAAAAACTGAAAAACAAAGAAAACCTAACTAAAGCGTGTGCAAAGAACACTAATAGGATTTTTACCACATGCAAAAGTAAGGATAAAAACACTTAAAAATACTTGCAAGAGAACAAGGTAGTTGTAGTATAAACGGTTTAAGCAAGGTCGTTTCCACGGGGATTAAATGAATAATTTGTATTTAAAACCAACTCTTAATTAATTATTTAAAACAAAGTTTGGGAAAAGCTTGATTTTGGAATTTAAAATAATTAAAACAAATTTTAAAATAAAACAATTAAATAGATAAACTAGAAAGCAATTTAAAGAAACACTAGGGTTCCGCTTTCACCTTAACAATTCTACGTAGTTATTCCAATTACTTATAAATTACTCATGCATATTTTGAAGGTTAGATTTTCCTAATATATATCCTACTTGAAACCTCCAACATAGAACGTATATCTAACATACAACCCGTCCAGACGTTTAGATCAAATATGAACATGAAAGATTCATTAAGTTTCATGAAAAACCTTTCAAAAATCATGCAACTCTTAAGACGTGATGTTCATCTTAAGTGAAATTACAATTATTAATCACAAGAAGCCAACGCCAATTTAAGGGAACCTTCCAACCAAAATTGCATCCAATTACTTTTCTAAATATCCTAATGGTCGCGAATCACTAAGACACTTAGTTTAAAACAGTGATTCCAAAACATGCATGCACAATATCATAAGTAAATTGAAAAGAAACTACATATTCTTGTTAAGGCTTGTGGCATCGCCCTAACAAAAGGAATTAGTTACAAACAATCATAAAACAAAATATTATTAAGAACATGGAAGAAAACACCTTGAAAATAAACTTGAATAGTCAAAGCTCTCTAAGCCGAATTCTCCAAAATAGTGCATTCCCTCTTTAAACCCTAATTATGACATCCCACATTGCCCAGGTGAGTGATCCTTAAATGTATATTCCCATCTTTACCTAGCACGAGGCCTTTTGGGAGCTCACTGGCTTCGGGTTCCGTAGGAACTCCGAAGTTAAGCGAGAAGGGGGCTAGAGCAATCCCATGATGGGTGACCCACTGGGAAGTTGCTCGTGAGTTCCCAAAAACAAAACCATAAGGGAATGGTAAGCCCAAAGCGGACAATATCGTGCTACGGTAGTGGAGCGGGCCCGGGAAGTGATCCGCCCCGGGCCGGGATGTGACAAACAATTTGGTATCAAAGTCTAACCCTAGTTGCGTGTGTGCCGACGAGGACGTCGGGCCCCCAAGGGGGGTGGATTGTAACATCCTACATCGCCCAAGGAAGTGATCCTTAAATGTATATTCTCATATCTACCTAGCACGAGGCCTTTTGGGAGCTCACTGGCTTCGGGTTCCGTTGGAACTCCGAAGTTAAGCGAGAAGGGGGCTAGAGCAATCTCATGATGGGTAACCCACTGGGAAGTTGCTCGTGAGTTCCCAAAAACAAAACCGTGAGGGAATGGTAAGCCCAAAGCGGACAATATCGTGCTAGGGTGGTGGAGCGGGCCCGGGAAGTGATCCGTCCTGGGCCGGGATGTGACAATTTGGTATCAGAGCCTAACCCTGGCCGCGTGTGTGCCGACGAGGACGTCGGGCCCCTAAGGGGGGTGGATTGTGACATCCCACATTGCCCAGGGGAGTGATCCTTAAATGTATATTCCCATCTTTACCTAGCACGAGGCCTAAGGGGGGTGGATTGTGACAATTGGTATCAGAGCCTAACCCTGGTTGCGTGTGTGCCGACGAGGACGTCGGGCCCCCAAGGGGGGTGGATTATAACATCCTACATCGCCCAAGGAAGTGATCCTTAAATGTATATTCTCATATCTACCTAGCACGAGGCCTTTTGGGAGCTCACTGGCTTCGGGTTCCGTTGGAACTCCGAAGTTAAGCGAGAAGGGGGCTAGAGCAATCCCATGATGGGTAACCCACTGGGAAGTTGCTCGTGAGTTCCCAAAAACAAAACCGTGAGGGAATGGTAAGCCCAAAGCGGACAATATCGTGCTAGGGTGGTGGAGCGGGCCCGGGAAGTGATCCGCCCCGGGCCGGGATATGATAATTTGGTATCAGAGCCTAACCCTGGCCGCGTGTGTGCCGACGAGGACGTCGGGCCCCTAAGGGGGGTGGATTGTGACATCCCACATTGCCCAGGGGAGTGATCCTTAAATGTATATTTCCATCTTTACCTAGCACGAGTTGGGAGCTCACTGGCTTCGAGTTCCGTAGGAACTCCGAAGTTAAGCGAGAAGGGGGCTAGAGCAATCCCATGATGGGTGACCCACTGGGAAGTTGCTCGTGAGTTCCCAAAAACAAAACCGTGAGGGAATGGTAAGCCCAAAGCGGACAATATCGTGCTACGGTAGTGGAGCGGGCCCGGGAAGTGATCCGCCCCGGGCGGGGATGTGACACTAATGGCTAAATAGCCTTATTTATACTAATACAAAATAAAACCCTACCTAGAAAATGTCTTGGAATAAAACTAGGAAACATAATAAAATAATAAAATAGCAAATAAAAGGTTTCCTATTTGAACTGAAATTTTGACTTCTCAGAAAATCAGACTTTTGATCGACCAAATCAACTCTGATTTGGTCCCGTCTCTTTTGAAAGCTGAAGACGTCCCTACAAATCCTCAGAATGAATCTTCCTCAAAATATGCCATTTTGACCTCTAAAATATCCAAAATGTCCAAAAACGTCAATTTGAGAAAGCTGCACGCTGGACCTTTATTTCATTGCCACGGTCAAACGGTTTGGTAGAAAAATCTGGAACTTTGATACAATCATCTTGAAAGACCCACGAACATCCTCTAATTGGAATCACTCCAAAATTAATTCAATTGATTACTTTATACTCAAAAGGAAATTGAATGTTCTACATTAGAAATATAATTCAAAGTATCAAAATTTACACAAAATAACCAATAAATTATAACCAAGAATAGGATAAAATATATGGTATAATATCGACTCGTTAAACAACGCTAACCAATCATTCACAATTTTAAAATGTTTACCTGATAAAAGACCTTGAAAATATTTTTTCAGGACTAGGTATTGAAATAAGCACCCAAGTGTGGTTATAGCTTGCATATCAGGGGATGATAATATAGAGGAGTGAAATCTGAATGAATATTGTTTCTCTTGTTGGATGGTTATTTATAAGGAACGACAATTTTGTGCCACTGTGAATTGATGTTTAATAATTTGAATTTCAGGTTCATTTAAAAATACGGAATTCGTATTGTTGTTGGGGTGAAAATGGGTAGAAAGGATACAGTTCACATGAAGCAGTTACAAAATTCAAATCTTCATCCCAAATAAGTGCAGAAATTGTTAAAGCAATTAGCCGACGAGAGGTTTTCTGAAGATATATTGTAATTGGATCAGGGTCCGATCACTTACCGGAAAGGATATAGTTCACATGAAGCAGTTACAAAATTCAATAAATATTTTTTCAAGGTTAGAGAAAATTTGATGAGAATTGAAGAAAATTAGAAGAATAAAAGGTGTTTGGATGGTGAGAAAGTGCCGAGAAAATTTAAGAAGATGAGAGAAAAATGGTCGTTAGACTTCCGGGAGAGATACCATGTTCAGTTTAAGAAATAGTCAGTGCATGTCAACCTGTATTTAGTTTCAAAAGCAGTGCCTATGTTCAATAATACAAATAGTGTATTACTGATTTTCAATTTCAGAATAATGTAATGCTCATATTTAGTTTAAAAAATAATTAGTGTTCAATTTCAGAAAGTGTTCAGTTTTAGAACTAGGGTCGTACCATTCATTTTCAGAAATAGTGTAATACGGTTTAATTTAAAAAATAATGTAGTACCGTTCAATTTCGGAAATAGTGCATGATGGAGGCATTGCGACCAGCACGTCAGTTTTTAATTACTTTTTTCTATTTTATTTTTTATTATATTAAACTTTTGTCATTTTCATTAAAATTTAAGTCATTTTCATTAAAGTTTAAGCCATTTTCATTAAAGTTATAAGATGATTTTTTGGTTAAAACAAACTTAACCCAAACCCTTTTCATCCCAAAAAATAAGTACGTTAATCAACACTTAAGTAATAATTCAATTGTCAACATGCATAACATTGAGTTTACAAAATATAGTCTAGAAATTTAGTCTCCCTACATTATCTATATCTATATGGATAACTACATTCCCCTTAAGATGAGTTTACACTACGAGAAATTACTATTTGTCCCACGACAGTTTGGCTTGATGAACAAAATTTTGTCGCATAAAATAACTTTATCCCAAAAAAAAAAAAAATGGTCAACATTTTGGTTTTTTTCGGAGACTTTAGGCAACAAAAACTTTAGACAGGTAAAGTAAACTTTGCCAGACAGATTTTAGTGTAAAGGAAAACATTGACCCGTATTATGCCACCTTTTGTCCAATGGATCAAGGGTCTTCAAAGTGTACTAAGTTCGGTTTCATCTTGGCTCGTTTTTTGTGAGCTCAAGCTTTTGGTCTTCAAATATGTATCAAAAAGAAAAAAAATCCAGTTTCCAAAAAAAAAAAAAGTAAAAAGAAAAAAATCCAAACACACACAATGTTTCAAATTAGGGTTTACAAATCATCATGACACCAATTATTGAATAAAAATGACATCACGGATTGAGCACAACTGCTCTCAAGTAAAAATTGTAGCCACAATCTTTGATATTTTATTTGGGTTCACAACATATTCGAATTAAAAGCTAGCTTCGAACTTCAGTATCTATAAGACTATTATTTAAATCATTAAACAATTTCTATGGCCAGATTCTCCGATGCTTTTCTAAAACCGTACATTTGCTCAGCTATACTTCGAAAAGTTTCTGGGCCGCGGTTATTGCTTTCTTCACTTGAGGTGATCACAGTGAGCTTCTCCATCACACGAGCATGGTTGACAAGATAAAGCATCATATAGACTTCATTTGGCGTCCCCTTGAAGCTCTTGATCTCAACTTTCCTCAAAGTTTGAGTTATGCACTGGAAAATTATCGCGCTGCTCCTCCACAAATCCTCAAACTTATCCTCGAATGGGGGTCTATATTCCTGAAGAGATGGATGCAACAAACATAAGAATTACACAATATTAGTTAGTGTTAAGCAGTTAATTAAAAGGATTCGTTAGTAATTAGTCAACGAGTACTCACATTGCATATTCTGCGTGATCGGTCTATGTCGATTGTAAGAGTCTCCAAGCGAGGACAACTATTCAAGAAAAACCGGATGCCACCTTGTTCATAGTTGTGCATGGCAGTTCTTAAGGTCAAGTGTGTAACATTCAACCTAGGTTCCATACCAGTTGGTTCCTCTCCCATGGGAATAACCTGCAAAATCCACAAATTAACTATAAAACCAACCTTTAATTAATTAGGAGAGAAGCATACTCACGGTTAAAGAAAAAAGATTTTATATTTATAGCCTTAAGTCATAATGTTATTTTGGGACACTCTTTTCTCCTTCGACCAAGTTGCAATCTTACAAAAATTTAATCAAATTCCACACAAACGCAAATATAACTTATTTAGATAAATGATGAACACTATATAGCTTTTTCCTATTTAGGGTTTAGGGTTATCACCATATATTATACAGATGTAAAATTAAAAAGTTGAAGAGTGAAATGAATTACCTGAAGCATGTAAGTGCAAACGGTCAAAGCCCTCGTAGGGCAAATTCCATTGAGTGATTGATAGAGAGAATCTCCCAACGATTCGTCACATTCAAACTCAGGTCCAAAATCAAGGTCTGCCTCCTCCAAGCTAGTTCCATTCACAGTAAATAAAACCACAGTGCCACAATACTTCATATATTTGAGATTTGGAGCCTCGATTTCAAAGGACGGATCCAGAAAATGGCACTTTTCAACAACCAAACTTGACAACTTCAAGTCCTTCCCACAAACAGAAAGGCTGTCCATGTCCCAGCAACTCTTCACGCTCAAACTCTCGAGACACGCACAGTTGGCCAGCAAAGCCTTGACAGTAGAAACTTTGAGTTCGATCCAACCCAACGAAATGCTCTTCAGCAACCCGAAATTCTTGAATCCGAAAACGTCAAATTTGCAAGAAAAGAGAGTCACGGATTCAAGAACTTGATGGTTGTTAAAGGACTGAGGCAAATCGAACATTGGATGTGCCAGGCCATCGAGGTCGTTTTCATCCCATGTGGGGTCGGAGAAATCAAGCTTCAGGTGTTTGACTTTGCGGTCGACAGAAAATGTGATGCATTTTTCCACCATTTCTTGGAAGTCTCCCGGCTGAGAAAATGTGAGGGACAGTTTGTCCATGATGGGACTTTTGTTGTTTGCAATAAATTGTTGGACGAAATCGATGAAGATTTGTGGTTGGAGTTGGACATCTCCGTTAGAATCACGGTTGGCGAAGTAAAGGTGGTTGAAGTCGAGGTTTCGGGTTGACTGCCATTGGTGGTGCCAATGCTTGGACAAGGTGGAGGTTTTTGCCGCTTCTTTGAAGGGCACGAAGGAGAGTATGTCTGAGAGGATGTGATTAGGGAGGTTTGAGAGGCGGTCCATGGTTGTGTTTTTGGCTTTTAGGGTGGCGGGATTGCACTGAAAAAAGTTGGAAGGGACTGGGATGATCTTATAGGAGAGGATCGTTTGAGGCACCGATTCGGGTTGGCTCAAGTTGTGTGCCTGTTTGATGCTGGAAGACGACGGAGGAGGGGGGGGTTATATGGAGACAGGAGACACCGTGAGTTGGGTTCAATGGGGTGTGTAATGTGTTGTCTAGGTGATTTGTATGTTGAAAAAAACAAAGTAATTGGAGGAAGATTAGGAAACGTTCAATAATAATAGAAACTAATTAATCCAAGTTTATATGACAAGTTCTTTATATTCATAACGGCTGTCACAAAAATAACTATTATTTGAATTTGGATGGATAACGAATTTAACGGTCTTTCGTGCTAAAACAATTAGATAAACACTTAAAATTGATCATTCATAAGTCTGTCTCGCGTGTTTTTTATTTTACTGATTTAACGGTCTTTCATGCTAAATAATAAGATAAACATGTGAAATTCATCATACATAAGCCTATATTATCACATGCTTGCATCAATGAATTATGGACAGTGATTTTTTTTTATTTCGTGCTATAATTGAGAGAGAGATTCAAATTTGGGACATTGGTTGCTAGAGTGAGTGCTTTTAATCATCTTTGCTACAAAATTTTTGCGACTGTGCATTTTAATTTAAATCATGCATGTTGTCTAAACGATGATTTTTTATTAAATTTTAAAATAAAATAAGAAGCTAGTTTTCGCTAAATGGCAAATGCAAAACAAAAAAAATTTGGAGACCTTTTTCATTTGGACAGCATAAACTTGGAGACTACGAGTTGGATAGACAAGGGAGGAATGTTAGCCAAATTTCCCATCCTATCATGTAGTCTCATGATTAGGAGTGTTCATTTTTAAGTTACACTAAAAATCCATCTTCACAATGAACCAAATCAAAATTCGTTTAGCCAAAACATTTTAGTTAAACACTAAAATTTAACAGCATTAATTAAATGACTCAACTCAATTCGTTGATTTTTGGAAGGGCAACAAAGTGGACTGCAATGGATACTGGATTGTTAGGCTAGTAATTTTGACGTCGACCTAATTATTATTTTTCTTTATTAAAGGGAATCAACTAGTGGCTTCGCAACGGCAGTCCACACTTCCGGCGGCTGGAAAAACTCACAGAGACATTTAAACCTTTTCTGGGCACCATCGTGTGATTCACCAGTGTAAAAAATCAAACACAAAACCTGCCGCGATGAAATACAGGCCTGAAATTCGTCTCCAACAACTAAACCACCCCTTAATGGTTGACATCGATCTAATATTGGTAAATACATAACAAAATAGGTTTATCAAACTTGGAAAATATGCAGACATAAGTTTAATCAAACTATGGAGCGTATTAATTATTTAATTTATATCGCTTGTTGAAAAAAACTTCGGAAAATATTGGTTGATAGACCTCAGACCGTTAATTCATTTAAACAGAATCCAACACCTAGATCTTTCTATCCCTGCTCTTAATTTCTCCCCCTCATTTTCTTCTAGAAAATCTAAATCCCAACTCATTAACTTCTCAAAAAATAAAGTAAAATCCCAACTCATTAATTTATATAGAGAAAATTGGAGTAATGGTGTCTAAAGTTTAAGTCAATTGAAGCTTTGGTATTTAAATTTAAAAGAGAAGGTATTGGCTCCTTAAAGTTGAGAAGAACTTCGTCCTCAAAATACTTTATGGATTTTTTACAGAACTTCGTGCTTATGATTGAAACTGTTCATATTACAAATAACTTTGTAGAGGTCATCTCTATAAAAAATAAAAAATAAAATCCAGTTAAAACTAAAATCTTTTAGTCAATCAATTGTAACAAATAGATAAATAGTTGAAAATGCTTTTAAAATAACATCAACTTGACATACTCTAATGCTGGCTCAATCACAAATTGGTACGATTTAGATTTGGAGCTACATTGATCTAGATTAAAACGCTTTCAATAAGAAGACCACTAGACCCTTTGATCTCTTCATTTTTTTTTTTATGGAAACCCCTTATCTAAAATTTCATAATTAGGCCGCATTGAGTACGCGAAAATGAACTCACAGCAAATGATTTCCCATGTCTCTTCCTCGGGGAAGGAAAATGCAAAATTTCTTTCCTCTGTTGGTTACGATGAAAAATTAGGTTGAAAAATACTACTTTTTGCGGATATAATTACCATTCGTCAATGTTAACAGGATATCTTTGTCATAAAAAGAAAAAAAAGGACAATTAATGCCTTTTTATTCCTCAAAGAAAGTAAATTGTAGCAATAATTTTTCAATTTTAATCAAATTGGAACAATGATCCTTCAATTAAAAATGCATTACTATTGATCCCTTAACTCATCTAAATGTGTAGCTATGGTCTTTTTCGTTAACTTTGTTAGAATTATGTCAAAATAAGTTATATTGGAAGGACCATTGCTACAATTAGGGTCCCTCTAAATTATGTTGGAATGACCATTGCTACAATTGGGGTCTCTCTAAATTATGGTTATTTTTGTCAACTTGATCATAATTTTGTCAAAATGAGTTATGTTGGAATGATCATTGCTACAATTAGGTTAAAGTTAAGGGACCATTGCTCCAATTAGATTAAAGTTGAGGAGCCATTTCTCCGGTTGGATTAAAGTTGAGGGACCAATAGTAATGCATTTTTAGCTGAGTACCATAACTGCATGTTTGAATAAGTTGAGGGATCAATAGTAATGAATTTTTAGTTGATAAACTATTGTTCTAATTAAGCTAAAATTAAAAGATCATTGCTATAATTTACTCAAATACCAAAGAGGGAGGAGGGTTTCACTTTCCCCTAGTTTTCTATCAGTCACCAATCATGGGAAATGCAACAGTTTCCCATTGTCAAGCTTCTTTTCTCGAGTACCAAACGTTGCCTTAAACTCAAAACTCTCTATTATTTTAATAATTATTAATATTTTTTGAAAAAAAATAAAGTTTAAAATATAGAAATTCTATTGTCACATGGGATCAAAAGGACAGTATAAAAAGAAAAGAAAAAATGTCAGTTAATATTACGGTATAGTGATATTTTTTTCATTTGTAATGTAAGATTTACTTGTAAGATCTTAGGTTTGATTCTTGTTAAACACGAATTTAAATAACATTATTATTAATATATGTAAAACTTAACCCACTATAGGATAGTTTAGATAATATCGATTGCGGATGAAAAGAAAAAAGAAAGAGATAAATCAGCATACAATAATATTCATTAGGGCTCGGCTAGCACGATCTCATACTCTCCCACTCACTTCCGAATTCCGATGCTCCACCGGTTTCTGGTTTAAATTTAATCGTTATCATACAATCTCCTTCTCCACAGTTTCCAATTGATAGTGGTTTACGCCGAGGCTTTTCACTGACAACCGTTCCGTTGAGAAGCTTCAGCCTCGCCATTGCCGTCGACGGTGAAAGCACTACTCTGCCTCTTTCTCTCTCTCTCTCGGGTTGGTAGATTTTCCCCTTTTCATTTTTCCTTCAGGAAAATCCTTTTACAAGTTTGATAGCAAAACCCTACCTTTTCTCTGGTTCTCCGTTGGGAAATTCAAAAAATATGTTGCCCAAATCGTACCTTCCATTTCTGTATCCTGCATATTTGATTTTCTGTTCGCTGACGTTGTATCATAAACTCTAATGTGCACACCAACTGTTTGATAAAATGTCTCTACTGAAAGTTCCAGTCTTGATATTTTGTTTATGTGAAATTGTTTCTCTTTTGTGTACCCTGTGTGCTAGTACTTGCTGAGCACTTCTTTTCTTCCGTTGCATATGGCATTGTGCACTAGTAATTTGAAATTTTCACCATTTGAAAATTCTGTGTAGAATATAATTTATGGTTGATTTTTGTATTTGTTTATTTAGCATTTCCACTAACAAATGTTGGGTGATGGGGATATAGATGCACAATAGACCAGTACATGACCTTGAGCTTTTGCAATGTGGTGTTGTTGTTTTATCTGAATTTCTACTTTGTGCGTCAATTTTTCGTAGTCAGGTGAATTCTTCGCTTGTGCATTTGCGAGTTGATTGATGGGGCGTAGCGTTTCAAATCATTCAGAAGAATCTCCTGTTGGAGAGCATGGGTCTCCTTGTCGTAGGAGGAGCCCATCTAGGAAGATTCCATCTCAAATAGAAAGATCACCTACTCGACATAGGAGGTCCCACAGGGGTAGTCCTCCAGCAAGAGAGAAACATTCGAGTCACCCTAAGTCTCCGAAGCATGCAAGGTCCCCGTCTCATCCTGGTCGCTCTCCTTCTCCCCGAACAAGACGGTTAAGAAGAGCTCAAGCTGAAAGAGAGGCTGAGAGAGAACCTGAAAAGAACAATGGGAGGGGAGCTGATAGGGATTTACAGAAGGAAGGGGGTTCAGTGAGAGATGTTGGGAGCAATAGAAAGGAGAGACGGTCGGGAAGAGATGATACTTCACCGTCAGATCGACAGCGCAGGAGTAAGCATCGATCTTCCTCACCTCAACCTGCTGGTGATACTAGAGGTGAGGAGAAAGTAATTGAGAAAGAACGTGAAAGGAATCATGGCAGAGGAAGTGTTAGAAGTATGCAAAGGGAAAAGGGTTCAGATAGGGAAACTGAGAGTGACAGAGTGGAGAGAAAGTCAGGAAAAGACAGTGCTGATCACAGGTCTTCAAGATCAAGACATGGGCGGTCTACGTCTCCATTAGATCGGCACCACAAGAACAGACATAGATCTCATTCACCTCAACAAGCTGCCAATACCAGAATTCGTGATGAGGTGTCTGGTGATATCCACACCTTCAAATGTCTTAAGCCCCCCTCCCCTGATAGTTTTATTCCGTCTTTGAAGATTTTTACTTCTTTAATTTCATTTTTTTTTCAGTAAGATGCTTCTAGATTGGCAGAGGTTCTTTTGCATAGGTTTATGTTTCAGTAACTTCCATTTCAAAACATTTAATCTCTTTTTTTAACCCACCCATTAACTCATACCAAGGAGTGTAAAAGTGGAAGTGGCAGTATGTCTTAAGACTTATTTTAATGAAGCAGAGCACAAAAGATTAGTCAGTTAGTCATTAATTACTTTAGTTTGACAAAGAAAATCATTAATTTATTTGGCATTAATTGTGGAATAATATCTTGTGATGCTTTTAATTGATTTCTGCTTCGGTTTGCATTGATTCTTATGTAAAGTATCTAACCAGAGGTAAATATCTTCAGGTGCCAAATTCAAGAGGAGCTGAGCAAGGGTGAGTTGATCTGTTAAAACTTTTCATGTTCTGTTTATTGCACTTTGGTATTTTTAGTCATTCTACTTATTAGTTTTGGTGATTGAGAAGAGATAAAGGTGAATAAAGCAATACGTTCTTAATTAACAAGAGTAAACCTTCATGATGTAGTAAAAGTAATAAAACATGTCAGTTTCTTAATAATAAATAAGATACAGGGGTCGATGGAAGAAATATGAAGCCAATGTTTGTTAATTTTAAAAGGGTGAACCTTCATGTATGTCAATTTTCTAGGCTAGATTTCACTTAAACATAGGTTCTACACTTTAGACGTTGTTGATTCAATTTTTTTCAAAGACTGAGTGCTCGCATTTTGATGTCAGTAAGCCTGGGTGTAGATTTTGATGAGCGGTTGGTTGCTTTCTTGGGCAGGGATGCTGAGAATGATGCAGTAGCAATGATGAAGGCTGCAGAGGAAGCCTTGGAAGCAAAGCAAAAGGTAAGTAATGCATAAATAGCATTCTTTCTTGAATCATAACTATCTTTTACTTTCTATTATTCATGCTAAATATTTTGAGCTCCAGTTGCAAGCTGTGTTAGATAACCCTACTTCTTTTAATTCCAAGTATCATTTTAGTGCATATTATTTGATTGATTGTGTGGAAAGTTGCAGTTGTATTTACCTTTTGTTCTTTTTACTACTTGCAGCAAAAACCTTCATTTGAGCTATCTGGGAAGCTTGCTGCGGAAACCAATAGAGTCAATGGTGAGATCTCCATTTCTCTGGGGTTTGATACAGAAATTTGAACTTTTCTATCTTATGGTTTTGAAAATATTTGTGTTGAAAATGGGAAGAAACAGATCCACTAATTAGAAGTTCAGAACCCATAAAGGGCTTAGTAGAGTACAAGTTGGTCACACTAGGAAACTAAATAACAACCAAATCACTTATATGGGAACCTATATGTCTCAGTGAGAAATTAAATGACAGCCCCTGACATAACAAGGATGCCAAATTTTCTTATTACTTATATCCTATTTACAAATATTTGTGTCTCTAAATTTTGCACATAGAAATTGTAGAGATTTTGCATTTCTATTTGTTTGTTATTATAACAAATAAAACGAAATTTATCTTTTTTTATGTGGTTATTACTTTGTCAGGTGTAACGCTATTATTCACCGAGCCTCCAGAAGGACGAAAACCTACTGTGAGATGGCGGCTTTATGTTTTCAAGGGTGGTGAAGTTTTGAAAGGTAAATTATCTACTTGTTCTTGTGCCTTGTTTGCAACCTTCATGTGCTTTGTTAGTGGTGACACACTTAGAGGTTATGACTAGTGATAATGAGGGAGCTGTTAAGTACTGACGGGTTTCTTCTTTTTAAATGTGCAATGCTTCAAAAGAGCGAATGTGTCATGTCTCATTAAAGTAATCTTTTTGGGAAAAGTAATGATTTTCTGATTTTCTTAAGATCCAGGCTGCAAACCCACCATGAGGCATCAATCTTCATTTTTTTTAATCAAGGGGCCATAGGCTTGTAGGGAGAACTAGTTCTATGTGAAGAAGGATAATTGCTCTTGCTCAAGAGGAGGTAGATGTCGTGTGTTCTTAATATCCATACAGTATCTTCTATCACACATTTAACTTTCCAGATAACATTGAAATATGAGACCAGCAGCCTGTAGTAATTATTTTCCTTGTAATAGAAACATCTTTAAAGTTCCAATCAGTGATTGACTTGGGTGCAATGGTGTGAGTAATGAATATTGGACAGTTCAAGAAATATTTGATTGTTTCAGACTTTTCGTTAAAATGTAATAAATTGCAAGTTTTGCACATATGGTGGTTGTACATTGTTGTGTTTACTACTCCTCGAAGTTTATTTTATATTTTGAGACAATGCTAGTTTTCTGTCCAAAAGAGAAAAATATAAATCTATATAATATACTGATAACTGTTTTTCTTGATGCTTTTGCATCTTATTGCTCTTAACACAATATTTTGTTTAAACTTTATTGACTTTGTATTACTGAGTAGACCAGTCAAGTTCCATTACTTAGGTGAGCATATTGGTGTGTAGTGGTTACCATTCCCAAGGTGGGCTTTTCCATATTCTCTGCTGGGTTTTCTGCGTCCATGTCTTTGGGGATTTTTTTTTATGTTGATAAAAAAAGTTCTCCTTGAATTATGGTTCGGTTCTGAGATGTTTATATATGATTTGCAGACCCCCTTTACATACATCGTCAAAGCTGTTACCTTTTTGGGAGGGAAAGAAGGGTGGCAGACATACCTACAGATCACCCATCCTGCAGCAAGCAACATGCTGTTATACAATACCGGTAAATCTAGAATTTTGCAGTCCTATATTTGTCATTTACATTCTTGGTTAGCAACTAATATCTTATTTTATTTTTCTTGTCATACCAGCCAAGTTGAAAAGGAGCAACCAGATGGTATGTTATCAAAGGAAGTAAGGTAAGACAAAGTTACCTTGCGGTTAATTCCATTAATTTGAGAGTGAATTTTTCAAATCTCATATCTAACTTCTTGTGTGCACCACCATAGGCCTTACTTGATGGATCTTGGAAGCACAAATAAAACTTTTCTCAATGTAAGTGGCTCAATAGATTATATTGTTTTACTATTAATAATAGTTTTTGCATTTATGTTGCATAGAGAAAGCTTGGTTTTACTGTATTTGCAGGAACTTGTATTAACATTTGCTTTGCCGTTGCAGGAAAATGCAATCGAACCTCAACGATATTATGAACTCATGGAAAAGGATACAATCAAATTTGGTAATAGTAGGTATGTCACTAATCATAATCTAATAAGAGCTTTGCAATGCTTAGATTGTTGTCTCCCAGATATTATCTTATCTTTATGTTGGTTTTAATTTTTTCTTCTTGACTGATTGCTGTAGCGATACTTGCAGTTGGATGACTGAATTGAATTTGTTTGATTTAGGAGGTTACTATTTTTGGATTAAGTTGAAATAATTGGTTTTATAAGCCAATTTAACTCAATAAGTTTTGTTTGGTTCAGTATGCGCTGTGTGTCTGTGTAATGCTTGTTAAATTCAAAACTTGTAACATACTGAATGATTCGTGAAGTTGTTAGATCATCTCGTAATTGGAGTTGGCTACAACGTTGCATTTGTTTCGTGGAGTGGGTTACTTTGGAGTATATTCCATTCCCCTTCCCATTCTATTATTTGTAGATGGTGGGTATGGCGATTAGGAAACAACTATAATTCTCATGAACGGTCAAACTAATTGAAATCAGTTTAAGAATGACACGCATGGTGACAAACCAGAGCTCTAGAAAACTAGTTTGAAACACAAGAACAGTCAAATATTCACACTTACGTGTTTGCAAGTAAACACAACTGCTATAAGTCCCAAGTGATTCGAATTTCTTGGTTGGCTTTATTTTCAAGCCTGAAAGATGATTTCCTTGGTTATGTTGGTTGATTGGGCAAAACTTTTGTATATCTCTCTTCAAATTTGTTCGTTCGTTTGATATGATTTGTAATCAATTCTGTACAGCTAATATTTATGTCACATTTTTTGACATCATCCTTATAATTTGGTTCTTGCAGCCGAGAGTATGTTCTGCTGCACGAAAACTCGATGGATTGACGGCTACAATTTGCGACGTACCTACTTTTCTAACATGCGGAATGTATAACGTATGGACCTCATATAGTTTTTGGCAAATCAGATGTGTGGACATGAGTAGATTTTACAAGGATGTTACTAGAAAGGATGCATGATATGTTGCCGCAGTCGTGGAGTATACTAAAGGGTGACTGAAGTACAAATTGGAATTTTGTTTGAAGACCGTGACCATTGAGGCCAAAAATGGAGGGAAGCGCGGAAATCACTTTCTTTTTTTTAAGTAATTTTTAACTTTGTGTTTGGATATTTCTTTCTTTAAGTAATTTTTAATTTAATTTTTTTCTTAGGGCTCAGTTCATGATCTTGTTTTGGTAAAAACTGGATCTGCTCCCCTCTTCTTATTTTTGGTTAACTTTCCCAATTCTTTTTCTGTCACAGTAACCTTTTTTCGTTGTTTTTCAAGACATAAATTTCATTTTTTATTTGCTCTCAATAAGCTAATAAATCTCACAGCCTTTAAAAAAATTAATCAAAAGAAGAAAAAACGCTTCAGTGTTGTAGGCCTATTTAACTAAACTATTATAGGGGGAGGCCGGCATAAATAAGAGAGAGATTTAATTGTAAGGTATGTGTTGTATCACTCAATTGTGCTTTTATTTATAGTAGTAGGATAGGTTAAATCCTTATTCTTTTAGGATTACAACTTTAATATGATATTAACTACTAAGGGGAATATTCAAAGATATACATTAGGGTTTACACAATCACATTTCTATTCTAAATATGATTGCAACAATCCCCCTTGAGTGTGTAAATACTCAAACAAAACATCGCATCAGATCTTCAGCATATAAGGTAGAACAGTTGATGAAGTTGGCAGCACAACGGGCGAATGTGAGTCTCAAATTTAAAGAAAGTATGCATTGGTAGTAAAACTCACAAAACCTCGTTATGATAAAACCCAAGGTGGGAGAAAAACTTATAGACTAAGAAGAAAAGTGAGAAGTATGCATAATATCTAAAACAAACGTCAAACAGGACGAAAGTGGTTAATTCATTGGAGTATGATCATCCCAGGATGGGTGCCTCATCAAAACCTCGTAGGGTAGCAAAAACTCAGTGGGAAAAATGCTCCTAATCGTAAAAAAATGAGTACATTAAGATCAAGTGAGTATGCTTCTGGATACTCCCCCTGAGTTAGACATAACTTCCAAGTAGAGAACTACAAGCGATTCAACTCAGATAATTTACGCATATCAATTCCTTAGACAAGCTTCTAAAAAGTAAACTTGGGCAATGACTTGGTAAAGAGATCGGCCAGGTTGTCCTGGGAACGGATTTAATTGACTTCAATGTTCTGATGCTGTTGTTGCTAGTGAGAATAAAAGAACTTTGGCGCTATGTGCTTGGTGTTGTCTCCCTTGATGTATCCCTTCTTTAATTGCTCGATACATGCTGCATTGTCTTCAAAGATCGTCGTAGGAAAGTCAACGATGGAAGTAAGATCACTAGTGCTTCGAATATGTTCCATGATTGCTCTTAACCAAAAACACTAACGCGATGCTTCATGTAGGTCAAGAATCTCAGCATGGTTTGAAGAAGTTGCAATTAGCATTTTCTTGGTAGACCTCCAAGATATAGCGGTGTCTCCAAAGGTAAAGACATAGCCCATTTGAGAACATGCCCCATGTGGGTCAGACAGATATCCAGCATCTACGTAACCAATAAGGCGGGAATCAACCTGAGTACCGAAGGGGGCAGCACCTCTCGAGGATTCGTGGGTGTAGAACAAGCCCAAATCCGTCATACCCTTGAGGTAGCGGAAAATGTCTTTAACACCATTTAATGTCTGCGTGTGGGCGCATTGTTATATCTAGCCAAAAGATTAACAGCGAATGAGGTGTCAGGTCTAGTGCATTGAGCCAAGTACAATAAAGCCCTAATTGCACTTAGGTATGGAACTTCAGGCTCCCAAATATCTTCTTCATCCTCCTTTAGATGGAAGGGATCTCGTATAGTATATAGAGTCCGAACGACCATAGAAGTACTCGAAGGCTTCACTTTGTCCTCATTAAAACGTCACAACACCTTTTAGGTGTAGTTTGATTGATGTACTAGGATTTCATCCGAACAATGCTCGATCTCCAGCTTAGACAATATCGAGTTTTCCCAAGATCGTTCTTCCCAAATTCTGATTTCAAGTGAACGGCAATTTCCTCAAGCTCTGTCGGAGTTTCGATAAGGTTCATGTCATCGACATAAACTGCATGGCCATAATTCGTTGTTCACATAACCCTGACTTGTCAAATATTCACTCAGATGATTATACCACATCAGCCTGGATTGTTTCAATCCGTAGAGTGATCTCCTTAATCTAATCGAGAGAGTGTTCCGTGGTCTAGAACTATTTGAACCAGTCAATGAAGTCCTTCTAGGACTTTCATGTATATTTCCATATCTAGATCCCCATAGAGCTACACGATTACCACGTCCATAAGCTGCATATTCAATTTTTCAGAAACTACCAAACTGATTAGGTAGTGAAACGTTACAACGTCCATTACGGGGGAATACGTCTCCTTGTAATCAATCCCAGGGCACTAAGAGAAGCCTTGCACTACGAGGCATGCTTTGTATCGCACTATTTCATTATTTTCATTACGTTTCCTCACGAAAACCCCACTTGTAGCCCACTAACTTCACATGTGGTGCGGTAGGAGCTATAGGTCCAAACACCTTACGTTTTGCAACCAAATCGAGTTTGACCTGGATTGCTTATTTCCAGTTTGACAAATTCGTTCTATGTATGCATTCATCAACGAAATGTGGTTCAATGTCATCGCTAAGCATGATGTCAGTAGTTACTGTGTACACAAATACATCGTTGACGATCATCTCATTCCGATTCCAAACCTCATCCAATATTGCGTAGTGGACCGAAATCTCGTGATTCTTGGGAGGTCGAGTTGTCTCATCTAAGACATCACCATAATCTAGAATAACTTCATGCGTTGGAACAGATGAGTGAGTAATGGTCGGATTCAAACTAGGGTCACTAGTTCATGCCAATTCCTTTTTCGGGGTTATGAATCCTTTGAACCAAGGGATCTGCCACGCTTCCGGGCTGCGTGAAAGGTGCGTCCTCCCCCCCCCCCCCCACCTTTGGGGACGATCCAGCCTTACCAGGCAGGATTACGATGTACGCGAGGTATGTCTATCCTTGCAAGTGCGTTTGCAACAGGTATATGTGATCTTGTCACCTTAGGTAGATCATTAAAAGCATTTGGCATGCTTTGAGCAATGCTCTGAAGATCTATAATTCATCGCACCTCAATTTCAGACTGGGTAGTTTAAATCCCTACCCTTTTAGGATTACAACTCTAATAGGATGTTAACTATTAAGGGGAATATTCAAAGATATCCCTAGATACACTAGGATTTACACAATCACATTTATATTCTAAATATGACTACAACATTCAACACCACAACTACCAAAAACTATTACCTTTTTACTGAAAATTTTCAAAATAACAAACGTAAAAATTATGATATTAATTGTCTAATGCTTGTTTTCAAGTTCAAATTTCATGAATGACAATTATTGTACATTCAATGGGTGTCATATTTATGTTGCGGGTGCTACACAAAGTGAATGTAAATTTTAATTTTAGCAATGTGAATACATAACACATCCAATGTACATGACACACGTTTTAGTAAATCTTAGCATCTTTATCATTTGGGGTGGGGGGAATTAAATGCTAAAAACCTCTCTATCTAACAATATACTTAGTGTTTGAAATATCTTCAACATGTTTGATATTTTGAGAGAAATATTTGACAACTCAAAAAAATAAAAAATGAAAAAAGTGGTGAATTTTTTGGAATTCATTCAATTTCGTCGAAGTGCTACATTTACTGTCTTTGCTATTTGTATAATAATTTTTAGGGTAAATATCAATTTACTATCCTCATGTTTCGTGGTTTTCAATATTTAGTATATGAAGTTTTTTTTGTCCTAAAGTCATACCTAAAGTGTTAATTTTGGGACAGTCTCGTACATTCGTTAATCAAACTGTTAAGTCTCCCCTTAACTGATGGTGTGGCGCTCATGTGGACAACGACTGGGCGCCACATGTCATTAAAAAATTTAAATTATTAAAATAATAAATAAATAAATAAATAAATAAAGCAAAACACCTTCGTCTTCCCCATCCGACACCCTTCCATTCCTTTCATCCCCTACACGGCTCTCAAGGAAAGCCCTAACCTGCGTGCAGAGATGGTCGATGTGAACAAGTTAGCGTATTTCCAAGCGATCACAAGCCTCGAAGACTTCGATTTGTTTGTGGAGATCCTCAATGCCCATGTAATACCCTGAAAATTTAAATATATGAATATGAGGAGAAGATAAAAAAAAAATAAATCGATTTATGGTTATGAAAATAGAAATTGGGAAATTTTTAAAGTTTTAATTCTAGAAATTATTATAATGTACGAAGTTTGAAGTTTGAAAATTTATTATTTAAAATCCATGAACCATTTGAGATCATAATTTATATTTTTGAATAGAGCTCGATCTCACGAACGTGTGGGCGCAAATCGTTCGTGAAACGGAGTTATAACGAAGAAGTTTAACGTTTAAAGTTAGGGATAAATTGGTAATTTTAAACTTTTTTGGAAGGCTCCATAAAATCTAGAGCCATGTGATATGGCACGTGTGTGGCTAAGATGAAAGGAAAAAAAAAAGGGAAGAAAGAAATGAACGGCTAGGATGAGAAGGAGAGAAGAGAAAAGATAGAAAAGGAGGGAAGAACTGGCCAATGAGGGAGGAAAGAAAAGGAGGGGAAATGAGGGAGAAAAGAAAGGGAGAACCGAACCCTCCCTCAGCTCGCCGACCCGACACGGCCAAATTTTTCGTTTCCGAGCACCTTTGATGACGGCAATGGTGTCAAAATGACCCACACTCCAAGACCAATCGATCCCTCTTCCATTTTTACACTTAAACCGACGAGGGGGAGTTCAATTTTGAGGAAAATATCCACAATGGGTACGTCGGCCTTAGGTGGAGATCCACCAAATCTGAAACGTTTTTGCTCAATCACCACCACCTTTAGTACCCTCTTGAGCTCAGAAACAAAGCGCAAACAAGTTTGGGGGCGTTAGGGTTCGTTTGAGGTCAAATCGAACACACCTAAATTCAAGGGTTTCCGGCGATTCAAGGCAGTTTTCAGGTGTTTCCCACCCAAATTGGACTTGGTCACAGGTATAAAAATTGTTCCCCTCACTGAGATCTATTTACTTGTAAAATTTGGTAATTTTTAGAAATAATTGAATTTTCCGGCGAGTCAGGGCAGCCAACCGCCACCCGCAGTGACGGGTGCGGCGGCGCACGGCCAGGGAGCCGACATTGTATTTTTATGTGAATTTCGTTATTCTCGTTATGCTTTTGAGACCTAACTACTATGGTTTGAATATTAATACGATTGTGGTATATGTTGGATTAAATGAATATATTTGAATTTGGTTTGAATTTTTGTATATGTGAACTACGAATGACTTGATCCCTGTTTAGGGTACGTAGGCAGTCTAACGAGACGTTAGATGCAACCATACAATAAGTGAGATTAAATAAATGAGACAAAGCTTTGATTGAGAAATTGAACTAAGAAAGGAGTTTGGAATTTTATTATAAAAGGAAATCTTATGTTTTGTAAATTTAAATTCTAGTTATAAATTGTGTGAACGTATAATAAATCAAACAGGAAAATGTGAATTAGGCCTATCATTGGAACTATTTCCCGAAAATAAATATTTCGGGACTGGGGTGTGATAGCCCATGCCTGGGACCTCGAGCTCGCGATCTCCTCCTTCACTCTAAAAAGCATTTCAAAACTCAAAAACTTTTTCCCTTCCTTTCTTCTCTGCCAAAAATGGAACTTTCAGTGTGAGCTTTTAATTTGCAGATCACAGTTCAATCAGTCAACATAGTTGCGGTTTATACCTTTTAATTTGCAGATCTGTGAGTTTGGGGACTATATGTATGTATATCATCAGTCTCTTTGCGGATCTCAAGTACCTAACACATAAGAACATCAATGTGAACTTCTACACGGGCGAATCACAAGAAAAAAAAAAAAGCTCTCGGGGATTTTTCGCAAGCTAAGAAACATGTAATTGCACAGAGTGGGAGATGATTACCATTGCATATGCGACATGGTTTCGATCTGCATGAATGGAAGTCCAATCTCTAAGCATATCTTTGCTCAAGGAATGACGGTGATGACAGTCTGAGCTCGAATTCATGATGGGTTAGAGAGACATGGGGGTGTGTATGTTGCGTGGTTTTGGTTGCGAACGGATGCAACATTTAGAAAGGAAGACAAAGCTGCTATGAGATGGAAGGTTTGCAATGCTGGGCACTGGGCGTGAGATTGGAGAAATGAGAATCCTTTCTAATGTTCTAGAGAGAAGGGTTGAGAGAAATTTGAGCACTGAGAGCCATCTCTCATTTGCCTGTGAAGGTTTAAAAAATGTGTGAGAAATGAGAGACATCTCTCATTTTCTAAAGAGAGCGGGTTTTGGTTGCTTACATAGAACAAATAAAAAAAATTAAGGTTGCAGACAAGGGAGGGGTCGACCACCCAAAGCTATGATTTTGAAGACTTAAGCTGTAGAGGAGAAGTTTGTGGAGGAAAATTTGGCACGGCAAGTGAGTACAAGGCAAACTTTGAGCTCCAGGATCAAGGAATTGGGGAAGATCCCAGGTACCGCCGGAACCTCCACAGTCTTCGATGTTGGCGCGGTGGGGATGGCCTTCGCTCCATTCCTCAACCGTTGTACTAATTTGGACATTCGTCAAACCCCATCACAGCACCTGGGATTTTGGGGGAAGGGAAGGGGTTGGGTTTCTGGGGAAGGAGAAAAGGCTTGGTGGTAAGGGTGGGTATCAAGGAAGGGAATGGTGTCGATGGGTAAGGGGTAGAGGGGGTGGAGGGGATGAAGAGGTGTCGGGTGGGGAAGACGAAGATGTTCTGGTTTTTATTTATTTATTTATATATATTTTAAAATTAATTACTTAATTTAATATTTTAAATTTTTTTAATGACACATGGCATCCAATCATTGTCCACATGAGTGACATGTCATCAGTTAACGGGAGACTTAACAGTTTGACTAACGGATGTATGAGACTATTCCAAAATTAACACTTTAGGTATGACTCTGGGACGAAAAAAGCTTCATATACTAAATGTTGAAAACCACAAAACATGAAAGTAGTAAACTGATATTTATCCTAATTTTTACTATCACTCTAATAGAAGTAGGACCTACCAACATATTCAAGTCTCATCTCTAATAGAGAGAGTACAAAAAATAGTACAAAGGGGTGTGATATCCACCACTCATTTTACTTCTCACACACCTTTTATTGATTTTATCTTTTGATTTTCTTCAATTCATGTGATTTGAACGGTTAAAATTAAAAGATTGTGTGTGAAGTAAAAAATAGTGTGTGAATATCACACCCCAATTCTCTACTAATTAATGAAACATTTTTTTGTCAACTAAAGAAGGGTGAAAAAACAAATTAGTTTTCTATCACACAAAAAAAATGATGAACAATAATGTAATTTCACGTCCAAATTTTACTATTTTTTATTGAAATATCATATACAAATGATGTTAAAATACTTTCAATATTTAAATTTAAAAACAAAAAACCAAAAACAAAAATCTTCCACGTTCTCTCCCTCTCTACCTTTCTCATTCTCATTTTCTAAAAAAATATGTTGCGTCTCATTTTCATTTTCTAAAAAAATATGTTCATACACAACTTAGGCAAATACTAATAAATAGTAAACAGAGCATTTTTGCAAAATTTTCGATATCCTTCAAGAAATTTCGGCAGAGAATCTGCAGATTGGTTTTACCTTTTGTCCGAGCGGCTATAAAAATCGTACTAAAAGACTCGGACGTTTCTCTGAAAACTGTACTCCAAATATAAAAAAAAAACCGAAGTCTCTCTCTGTCTCAATTGTGTGGGCGTCACTTCCGAAACCTCATTAATGGCAGCAGCAGCCTCCGGTAGCGCCTCCACTACTTGCAAAACCCACTGCCTAATCGCCCTGCCGCTCGCAAAACCCTACTCCTCCTCCACCCAACTACCCTTCAAGTTCTACAAATTTACCTCCCGCGCCACCGCTGCCCCTACTTCCATCTCCTGCACTCTCACCCGGGATTCTGCCGCTATTCGGATGGACGAGAAGAACGACAACGGCGCCTTCCCGGTTCTGCCTCGCCCCGATTCGTTCGGCCGGTTCGGAAAGTATGGCGGCAAGTACGTCCCCGAGACCTTAATGCACGCGCTCACCGAGCTCGAGGCCGCGTTTCACGCTCTCGCTGATGACGAAGGCTTTCAGGTCCTGTCAAGTTTGCTTCTTCCGTTCCTGTTTTTCTTTTCTTTTTATAAATGAATGTGAATTTTTGTTTTTTGTTTTTTGAGAATTTTGTATGAATTGGTTCGAAATTCGATTCTGTAAGTTATGGTTGGAGAAGTAAATTTAAGCGCTTGTTCGCATTGGAAATGTTTTCGAGAGAAAAAATTGTGAGAGGAATGAATGAAATAGAGCTATTTGAATCAAGTTTCCGCAATGTTTTTCAAGAATGAATCGAACTGGGAAGGCATTGTGGATGGAGAAACTCGATTGTGGAGTACCTGGCTCTGTTCAACTTTTGGGATTTGGAAATTCTCATTGTTGCATCCAATTTGTTAGAGAATTTCAATTTGTAGCAGTTGTTCTTCTGTTTACGGTTTGTTTTATTCAAATGTTTGCGATTTTTTGTTGTTGTGTGGCGTCTGTAGGAACAATTTAGGACTAATTAACAAAGATTGTTGTGATTGATGATTTTCTTATCTTTCACATTTTTTTCTTCGATCCGATATATTGTAGGATGCATACACTAAGTATTAAAATTGGGACGAAGATATATTTATGCTTTGGGAATTATACAGTATTTTTACTGACGAAGAATGCGTGATATTGCAGAACGAATTGAATGGAATTTTGAAGGACTATGTTGGCAGGGAGACTCCGCTCTACTTTGCGGAGCGGCTGACTGAGCACTACAAACGCCCCAATGGCGAAGGGCCTCACGTTTACCTGAAGAGGGAAGATCTTAACCATACTGGGGCTCATAAGATCAACAATGCCGTTGCCCAGGCATTGCTTGCTAAGAAATTGGGCAAGAAACGTATTATTGCTGAAACTGGAGCAGGACAACATGGCGTTGCCACTGCCACAGTTTGTGCTCGGTTTGGATTGCAGTGTATCATCTACATGGGTGCCCAAGATATGGAAAGGCAATCCCTCAATGTTTTCAGAATGCGGCTTCTAGGGGCTGAGGTTTGTCATGATTCTGCAACTTCTTTTAAGCAATGTAATTTCAATTATTTAATTTAGCCTACATTTATAAGCCGAACATTGAATGTTTTACAAAACTGGAATGGACCGACAGGCGACAGATTGTGCATATGTTTCTTGATCTTTCTGTGGAATGTTCCATACTATTAATATGTAGTGTTTGTAGTTAATATCTTGTCTGTGCATATATATTTTACCTTAAAGCTCTCATATTTACAAGTAATGAAATTTATCACACATTATATCTTGTCTGGCGTGATTTAGCAAGATAGGGTTGCTGATCAGAACATGAACATCATACAAATTTTATCTTCTCTGTATACAGAAAATGTATATTCATTTTATAGCACAAATAACTGAATTTAACACTGATGACGAGTACTTTTAAATTTGTTTATTCGTTTTCTTGAGAATCTGAACATTTTGCGATAAGGTGTAAACTGTAAATCTTTACATAAGCCAGATATATTGGTCTTATTAATCCTTTGAACTGCAATTTCTTTTCCTGTTTTGAAATACAGGTTAGACCAGTCCATTCTGGGACAGCCACATTGAAGGATGCTACTTCAGAAGCAATAAGGGACTGGGTGACTAATGTAGAGACAACTCACTATATTTTGGGCTCTGTTGCTGGTCCACATCCATACCCTATGATGGTTCGGGATTTTCACAAGGTGATTGGTAGAGAAACAAGAAAACAAGCGCTGGAAAAGTGGGGAGGGAAACCAGATGTGTTGGTAGCTTGTGTTGGTGGAGGTTCAAATGCCATGGGACTCTTCCATGAGTTTGTTGACGATAAAGATGTCCGGCTGATTGGGGTGGAGGCGGCAGGCTTTGGATTGGACAGTGGGAAGCATGCTGCAACTTTGACCAAAGGGGAAGTCGGGGTCTTGCATGGAGCTATGAGTTACCTGTTACAGGATGATGATGGACAGATTATTGAGCCTCATTCTATAAGTGCAGGGTATGACAATTAATTGGATTTTTTGTCTATCAATTTTTGTACGACTTGTAATTTATTAATTGTATGGTTTTTGTGTGGCATTTAGCCTGGATTACCCTGGAGTTGGTCCGGAGCATAGTTTTCTGAAAGACATGGGACGGGCTGAATACTATAGCATTACTGATGAAGAAGCATTAGAAGGTATACCTTGGATTTATTTTATCATTTGACTGTTCTTAATTGGTTGTTCAGTGTGGGGAAGTATTCCTGTTATGCATCATGTTGTTATTTATAGATGAATATATGTTTTACATATCGAGCATTGATGTGTTTTGTCCTTGGTTGCCATTCCATCTTAAGTTTAATGTATTGACACTGCAAAGAAGTGGAGACCTCAAATAAGCTTTGATGTTTGCCATTGTTTCATAGTAGCAGTGTCCTTGTGATGCTCGTTGTCGTAAGTCCTTTGACCATACTTATCTTTGCCTTCCGTTTGAAGCTTAACGCATAGTCCTTGGTTACATCATGACATAATCCTATAATGCTTCTACCATTCACTCATTATCCCTTATTCTTCATATTTTAACTATATTTCTGGTAGAAGGAAGTCTCCGTCTTTCGATTGTCTTGGTTCAAATGGATTTCTTTTCACCTTTGTACAAAATAATTTTTTTTCTTCGTCTATGCAGCTTTTAAACGATTATCTAGACTGGAGGGGATAATTCCAGCTCTGGAGACTTCTCATGCGCTGGCGTACTTAGAGAAGCTGTGCCCTACTCTCCCTGACGGGGCCAAAGTCGTGCTTAACTGCAGTGGCAGAGGGGATAAGGATGTTCAAACCGCCATCAAGCACTTGAAGCTTTAATGCTGCTGCCATGAATGAGCAAACCAAAGAACCGTCTTCGTAAAAGTAAAAGGACCATGGGCAGCCACAGTTATAGAGAAGGCTTAGAAAAGCAGTATGCTTTTTGGTTGGCGGATGCCAAAGAGGCTTCCGCCAACCAAAGGAAGAACAGCCTAAGTCTGCTGTTACAAATTTCTTGAAGGACTTAAACCAGTTTTTTATGTAATGTTCCGAGTTTCTTTGGTTTTGCTGTATAATGTAACTTGAATAATTTCAATGAGAAAATACACAATTCTATTTTGATCTGAATATTTGTGATGGATTGCTATTACAAAACCCTCGATAAAATGTTATCAACTGGTTTTAGTCTAGAACCTTAAACCTCCTTCATTTAAATCAATTCCATCTCCCAATATCATTTAGGGTTCGTCTGATTTGCTCTAGGATTCCTGTGGAGGCATTCTTGAAAAAACTTCCGTTACTAGCGTCTATGCCTTTTTTTGACATATTGGAATAGACAACTTACGTATTTTCGTTTGCTGATCCTAGTGACATGTTTATTTACTTGGAATGCAAATGAGAAGGATGAAAATTATTTCAATTTCTAATTATTCCATGCTTATTAACACATAAGTTAGGAATCAAAATGTACGTGGGTCTGAACTCAAAATTAGAACTAGTAATAAAACACTAATCCAGGAACGAGATTAAGTAGTGGAGGGTTTTTTTTTATTTTTTATTTTTTTATTTTTTTTTTATTTTTTTTTTTAATGGAGATTAAGAAGAGGAGTTGCTCATCCGATACTCATTCTTTACTTCTCTTATTTCTACGTTCCAGGATTCCTTAAGTCCTCTATTCCTGCTAAACATGTCATTAAATTGTAGGACACATATGCAAATGCTCTAGGCTCTACGTCATCGATCTAAATTGCCTACGTGTGGCTGCCGTATTTATATGCGTAGTGCTACATTTATTATATATTTGTATCATCTTTTTAATAGAGGTCGGACCCACCAACGTATGTGGATCCTATATCTATTAGAAAGATGGTATAAATATATGATAAGACTATCATTACTATGTTTGGATGAAGGACCTTAAAATTTCTTAAAACTTGACTATACTCTCTAGGAATGCACTACAAGGATTAGAAAGGGAAACTTGAAAATGGCGAGATACAATGCATTTGAAAGATCCTTGAATTGACTAGTGTCTTTGTATTGCATGTATAATTAGTAACTTTGTAGTGCTTAGGTTTACTGGCATTTTTAGAGCTTTTTCTTTTTTTTTTTTTTTTTTTTTCCAAATAATTGAGTCTAGCGTTCCTCACTTACTTGATATGTTGAGAGTTTCTCATCCAAACATAGAGTTGGTCCTCTCTTTTCTATGTTTTTTTTTTTCCTAAAGAGATGCATCATTTGATTCAGGATTCCAAATATTTTTTATTCCATTTTGAGAAAATAAAAATTAAATTGCAGCACGGACCACGAGAACATACGAAACATTAGCCTAAGAATAATACTATTAAAATTGCATAACCATATACAAAAATAATCTTAATGATTTCCAAAATTTTGCTATTATGTGCATCCAACACGATTTTAAATAAGCAGAAAGTAACAAAGTTCAAAGTGAATTTTATTCCCTTAATAAAAGCAATATTTGTAAGAATGAAACTAGGGTTGACACCTTACATGAACGAATAACATAATTTTAATTATTAAGCTATAAATCTATTGTGATAAAGAATATTAGAGATATTGATCGCTTAAATGAGTTTTTCCAGTACTTTAATGTTGGGATTGGAGCTAGTCCTGATACGACGTATATAATTAAAGTCATGATATGGAACTGCAAGATTATTCTTTTCGAACGTATGATGGAGGAGATATGTAAGGGATATTTGACTATTAAAATATCAATCAATTTTGCCATATTAAGAAAAGATTAAAAGGTAAGTTATTTTCTTAATTAGTAAATCATTTTTCTCTTTCTCACAATAACTAATTAAATGAAATAGTAACCGTAGTTAGCTTTTTCATACACATGACAAGATTCTAAAGCGGGTAGCGATTACTTTGAGTTAGGAGGTGACTTGTTATTTTATTATTTAGGCTTCTATTAACTAGACTTAAAAACTAATGATAAGAGTTTAAAAACTTTGAATATTAATTAAAAATCATGTAATAACTTTATTTAATGGTTATGACAAAGCCCAATATTGAATCAGTCCAATTAAAATGGCCCAAACATTGAATTTCCAATTTACCCTTAAATCTTTCAACGCTTGGCGCGCCCACAACCCCGTTTAACATTCCTCTTTCTTTCTAGATCTCTCTGCTATTCTCTGCCTCTATAACCTCAAATCCCTTCATACTCAGCGCGCCCACACTCATACACACGCATGCAGAGTTAAAGAGAGCAAAATTACTTTGAATATCAATAACCCAAAAAAAATATATCAGACATTTATGTGATTGAAGCTTTGACTGCACATGTTGAGCACATTTGCTATAAGGACCCGTATTTTCAAAAATAATCATATATAATTATGTGTTGTGTATGCTTATTAATTTCAGAAAGTTTTGTATTACTTCTTATTTAATCGTTAATTCCTTTATTTCATTTTTCTATACTCTAATTTACTATTATTTTGAACCAAATGAGTCCAGAACACCATTACAGTAGTATTTAAACTATATATTCATATTATTCATTTTCTTTTCCTTTTACATTATTTTATTAAGCTGCATGTTTTGTTCTATTCTAATTGGACCAAAAACCATAGCCAACTAAAGGGCTTTTAGTTCATTCCTATCTAAGAATCTGCCGACTTTGCATGACTATAAGTAGAAACCCAGGGATATAGAGCGGTGCGGTCTGCGAGAGCGAGAGAGAAGTGATAACTGGATAAAAGAGGGAATGTTTACAGAGAAAGATGTAGAAGCACAGAGGGAGAGATTAATTTGCTGGAAAATACAAAGTGCTAAGTTGTTTATGAGGCTGTGGTATTGAGAAGGCAACTCTTAGGGACAGATGAAAATGCAAGAGAGGGAGGTGTTGTATAATCAGTAAGCCACTGCTTGTTCTCGTATGCTACTTTACCGAAGGAGTATTCGGTGTCTGAAATAGGTATGATGTTCAATTCGAATTCGATTAACTACCAATTTACCAAAGTCGTAGTTGGTCTCTTCTTATGTTGTGATTCATTGTGTGTTTTGTCCACTAGTCCTGATCATAACATGGATTTTGTATGATATGATGGATTGTTGCAGTGGAGTAAATTTATTCCTTATATATATAGCCACTAATATTTAGGGCTAGTTTTATGCATATGCTTTCTTTAATCTGCCATGTATAAAAGTTGTTGGTTGAATGCAAAAGACTGTTATGCTTATATGGATACCATTTCTACTGCATATTTTATTAGAAGAGCTGTTGTGCAAACAGTTGTATAAATATGACATCAGCTCATCAGTTTATGAATTGATTAATTTCAAAAGAAAGCATGTTTTCGATTTTAAAGGATAATGTATATGCAACTGGTTTTATATCTACACCATCTATGCATCTTTCAAGTAAAGCATCTGGTTGAAGTTGCAATTGGTAATATATACATTCCACTATCCATATTTTCATCACAAAGACTATATATGCATATATGTATTGGAGTTAGAACCCAACTTATGGTTAACGTTTTCAAGCTATTTGCGTATATGTCTACTGTATTAATAAACCACCTTATGTTTAGAGTTGGAATGATTATATGAGCTACATATATCTACTTCGGATAAAGCAGTATTTTGATGTACTGATCCTTTATCAACTATACAGACACATCTTATTTATTTCTTAGAAGTATTTGTATCTATTTGTGTTGAATTAGTAGTCACAAGTAATTATTCAAATAGAATTAGAGTTGTGGTTGTGCATTTAGTGATTTGCTTATACATGTGAATAGGACTTTATCAAGGTGGTCGATTCTTGTGTTAATAACCTGGAGTAATACTTTGGAATCCAGGTAGGGGAAATACGGCAGACCTTAACTGAAATTGATCATATTAAATTTTGTGTAGTATTATATTATTGTTAATCTTGATCAACTGATTGAGATTGGATGATAATTGGTTATAAGTGTATCATTGCTTGATTCGAATGTTCATAGAGTTGTGATTGTGAACTGTTGTTGGAATGTTGTTCAATGGAGATATATGTGGAATATGAAATAAGATTATTTGTGCATCACTCGTGTGAGAATAGTTGGAAGTTTGGTGTTGAAGAAGGAATTCTAGAAATGAGGGTGGTTGGAAATATCTTTTGTGTAGTTGAGCCAAACTCTTAGTAGGTACCAAGTCTCAGGGGAGCCCGCAATGCACAGTTTCTTTTGGGTAATTTGGGATTGGCGACGAAGGGTTTTGGCAAGATGACTAACAAAAGGGGAAATTTGGATGATTGAGTTACAGGGGGTTAATTTGTATATTAGAACATTCGAACCACCACTGCAGAGGTAAAACGCACGGTATAGGATGCGCAGGTCCGCGTGTTTTATTATATAAATTAACGGGTAGAGATGAAGAGTATTGCATTGCATTCATGCATTATTATCAATAATGATTTGATATTTGGCTATATGATTTCATGACACTTAATTTAATATTGTCAATTTACTGTGATAAAGTTATATCTCTACTAAACTGTTGAAGCTCACCCCTCTATTGTTATGTAGGTTTATGAACTAAACAATCTAAGAGGGTAGATAGGATGAGAACAAATTAGATGTGAGGCTAGAATTGTAATTATATATTTTTAGCCTTGTAAAGAATTCTGGATTTCTTTTTATAAGAAGAATTTTATTTTTCTCCATTATTTCAGTTTTATTTTATTTATGTAGGGTGCGTTTGTTACACCAGACTATATCGGATTGGACTAGCTTCAAGGACTAAGCTGGACTGGCTTAGACTAAACTAAACTTGACTAACTTAGTAAAGCGTTTGGTGCAGTCTCGGACTAAAAAACTGGATAAAAATAACAAATTAAAATATTATATTATTTAATATATATCTACTAATATTTTATTATTAATTCAACTTTTTTTTTCCCTAAAAATTCAAACACACACTTCTACCTCTCTCTAGAGAGTTCTTTACTTTTGCTCCTCTTTGGTTCCGTCCCCAATACTTCCTTTCCTCCCATCTTTTTCCTACAAAAAGCTTCAAAACCAAGTTTCCTGCAAAATCGTCCCCAAAGCTACCTTCTCCTCCCTCTCTGTCTCTTAATCTCTCTTTGTCCCCAACTCTCTCCCCTTCTCTATCCATTTCTCTTCGGAATTTTCTAGAGAAAAGGAACCTTTATGGGAATTTTCGAAAATAAGGTAGAATTTTTCTATTGAGATTGTTGATCTTATTGTGTTTTTTTTTTTCTTCGGATTTTGGTGGTTAGATTTTGAGATTTAGGTTGTGAGTGGGTTTGGGTATCTGGGCATGGGAGGGCAAATGGAGTTGCCCAGAAGCATGCTTGCAGACTTGCAGCTTTCATACAACATGCATACAGTTTTGAAAACGGGACTAGCAATCCCATAGTTTTTGAGGGGTTTCGCTAAGACCAGCTAATCCCATGGTTAGTTGAGGTGAGTGAAGGTTAGTGCCATTAAAGTTAGTCCCAGCGGGTACCAAACACGGGACTAGACTAACCCTTAGTCTAGTCCAATCCAGTGAGACTTAGCGAGGGCAAACAAACACCCCTTTAGTTTTTAACTCACGTTTCAGATTCAGGTTCGAGTTTTTATTACCGACTTCGGATTCGGGGCATGACAATCGCCCAGATCTAAACTTGCTGTCACTAGCTATCTGGTAACCCGCACACACAAATCCATAATTTTCCTTAAAAAAGTAATATAAAAAAAAATTTGGGAGTTTTCACCACTTGCCTCTATAAGAAGACCAGCAGGAGTAGTGGTAGAGAAAGATTTATTTTATTTTATTTTATTTTTTTATTTTTAGGAAAACTAATGAAAAATGTTTGAAAACTTTGAGTTTTAATCAAAATGACAAAAAGGTGGTGTAAGTGAATAGTATCAAGAGTGACTTTTTAGAGTAAAAATGTCATTTTCGTTAAAAATGAACAGTACCAGGAGTGTTTTATTAAGAATCCTTTTTTTTTTTTTTCGGTCATTTGGGTTGAGTGGCATGAGTAATTTTGTACCTTTAATTGCTTCTTTCCCTGATCTGGGGGCTTTATTTATGTTCATATTTTTTGTTAAGCTTTATGAGGAAGCGAGTGAGTGAGTGAGGAGAGAGATAGCTTTGGTGTTGGAGAATGATGATTACTACTACTACTAGTTGATGATTTTGCTTGATTTGGTGATAAGAAAATAATGGGTTTTGTGGTGATGGTGGAGGAGAAGAAGGAAGGTGGGCATTATCAGTTTTGACTTTTGACCATAGAAAAATGAGATGAAATGAAGTAGGAAAAATTGCGAAAGTGTTGTAAAATTGTGACAATGAATGCACACAGTGAGGAAGACTTGAAAATAGTGATGTATTTGTTGTTGTGTAATGTTTTCAAAAGTGGCAATGATTTCATTTGTTTAATTTGTCACGGATGTTGCTCTCTATAAAGGGCACTCTGTGTGTGATCACAATACACACTGCAAAAGAAAAGAACTGAAAGCACTAATATTAGTATCCCTCACTTCCTCTTTTTACCTGCAATCCTTTTGTGTTATAATTTCGAAACTAAATAGTGTGATATTTTACACCCGCTTCGCTTCTATCTTTAGCAAAGGTTATCTCTCTAATGTTTGTCTATTTATAACATGTTATCAGCACGACTCTCTAACCTTAACTAGTTCTCATCTCCATTCATCGAAAAATGCTTCCTCCAAGGATTTTCTTGTTCTTCTTCCTTTTTTTCCTCACCTGCTTGATGTACCCTCGTAAAGAACTGTAGCACTATGCATGCTTCTAGTTCTCAATATAACAGTTACTTATATCTTTGATTTCTTAATTTGTGTAGCTCCTGATTACTAACCCAGTGTTTATTTATGTTAATTTTACCATGATCGAAGATGGTTATGTATCTTCGCCCATCTTGAACTGCAGATTTAATATTACTGCAATTTTAGATGGTGTAGTATAATCGCTCACCTTGCTTTGCATATTTAAATTTTCCTACTACTTGAGTGGTGTGGTACAATCGCCCTCACTATGCTATATTGTTTCAATGAGAGTGGTGTAGTACAATCGTCCTCCTTATTAATCAAGTAAATCTCGAGCCTAAAGTTTCGAGTGCTTATCATTTTTGCCTGAAAATCAAAATGAAAAATTTGTAAGAACCAGAAGTTCTAACACTACATTCATCCAGAATACATATTATTGCAAGTTCTTACCCATCTCATTTTTCTTTTAGAAAAGAAAATGGCGAACTTGGCAAAACTTGATTTTGTTGCTCTGGATATTACTGGCAAGAACTACCTTACCTGGGTAGTGGATACCAAGATCCATTTGGAGGTAAGGAATCTTGGAGAAACCATCAAGGAGGAAAATAGTGCATCCTCTCAAGATTGGGCGAAGGTCATGATCTTTATTCGTCACCACCTTGATGAAGGATTGAAGAGTGAATACCTAAAGGTTGAAGATCCATTAGCCCTTTGAAATCACTAGAAAACAGTGATTCTTCCAAGGGATCGTTATGAGTGGACACACCTAAGGATCCAGGATTTCAAGTCAGTTGCAGAGTATAACTCTGCAATGTTCAGAATTAGCTCCCAGATGAAGCTTTGTGGGGAAACCATCATTGAGGAAGATATGCTGGAAAAGACTTTCAGCACCTTTCATGCCTCCAACGTGCTCCTGCAGCAGCAATATAGAAAGCCAGGCTTTACTAAGTACAACCAGCTGCTATCGATGCTCCTTGTGGCTAAACAAAACAATGAGCTTCTGATGAAAAATCATCAGTCCCGACTTACTGGATCAACACCATTCCCAGAAGTGAATGATGCTTCTCTTGAAATGAACACCATCCTCTCGTGACAATAATTACAAACGAGGATGTGGCCACAAATGAGGCCGGTGGAACGAGAAAAGAAAAAATCTTGGTGTCCAGTTTTACAACCAAATTCCAAGGCATAATTCAAGTCCGAACTTCAAAAATGTAAATCGCCACAAAGGTAAAGCCCATATAAACAACACTCATAGAAACCCTGAAGAAGCCTGCCATAGGTGTGGTGGCAACGAGCACTGGACGCGTACCTATCATACCCTAAAACATCTGGTGGACTTGTATTAAGCCTTCCTCAAGGAGAAGGGTGTCAAAACCAATTTCCTCGACCAGGCTAAACCGATGAATATACCTGATCCAGTATTCGAATTATTAGGGCAATTGAACACAACCAACATAGATGTCTCAGACTTCATTGTGGAAAGAGGGAATGAAGTGTATTGGTCTGATTGAATCATTTCTGTTTGATGTGTTATTATTATCTGAACTTGTAGTTTAAAGCTCGCATTCCAATTCAATAAAATGGCATTTGAATTTCCTCTTTTTATGAATAAACTGTTTTTAACTGTGATTCCCTTACTCAAAGAGCATGGATAAAACTATGGTTATTCTCAAAATAAGAGCAATGGCGGAGATATTTGTCTTGCAGACAGTGCAACCACGCATACAATACTTCCAGATCGAAAATATTTCTCAAGCTTGATGGTTACAAAAGTAATGGTAACAACAATATCAGGCTAATCAGATGTAATTAAAGGCTTAGAAAAAGCCCAAATCAGGTTACCAAATGGAATAATATTGTCCATACAAAATGCATTGTATGCTACTCAATTTACTCGAAATTTGTTGAGTTTTAAAGACATACGTTTAAATAGATACCACATTGAAAAGAAAAGTGCAGAAAATGTGAAAAATCTATGCATTACCTCCAATGATACCCAGAAGCGTACATTGGAGAAGTTGCGTGGTTTATCGAATGGATTGTATTATACATACATAAAGACAATTGAAGCACATACTGTCATGAACTAGAAGTTCATTGATCCAAAAATTTACGTGATTTGTCATGACCGTCTGGGTCATCTAGGATCCACTATGATGCGTAGAATCATTACTAACTCTAATGGACATCTATTATTGAGCAGACACATTGCTATCTCAAATGAAAACCCTTGCAAGGCTTGTTCTCAAGGGAAGTTGATAATTAGACCATCATAACTAAAGATTGATGTTGAATCCCCATCATTTTTTTCAAAGAATTCAAGGGGATATTTGTGGCCTATTCAACCACCTGGTGGACCATTTCGATATTTTATGGTTTTGGTTAATGCATCTACTCGATGGTCACATGTTTGCCTCTTATCTACTCAAAATGTAGCTTTTTGCAAGACTTCTTACTCAGATAATTAAGTTGCGAGCACAATTCCCAGATTACCCTATTAAGTTAATCCGACTTGATAACGTTGGTGAATTTACGTCTCAAACCTTTGATGATTATTGCATGACACTAGGCATTGATGTTGAACATCCTGTTCCTCATGTCTATACTCAAAATGGTCTAGTATAAGCATTTATCAAGTGGTTTCAATTAATAGCTCGCACTCTACTCATGAAAACAAAATTGCTAGTCTCTGGACGGGGACATGCCATCTTACATATTGCATCATTGGTTCAATTAAGACCTATAGCCAACCACCAATACTCTTCAATACAACTCGTGTTTGGGCATCAACAAAACATTTCACATTTACGAGTTTTTGGTTATGTTGTTTATGTGCATATTGCACCGCTACAACACACTAAAATGGGACCTCAGCGTAGACTAGGCATTTATGTGGGTTTTGATCCACCATCTATCATTAGATATTTGGAACCCTTGACAGGTGACATGTTTATAGCTCGTTTTGCGGATTGTCACTTTGATGAAACATTTTTTCTGTTGTTAGAGAGAGAAAAGACCATTCCAGAAGAACAACAAAAGCTGACATAGGTTGTACCCAACTTATCTCATTTTGATCCACGAAACACTCAATGTGAAAATGAAGTGAAAAGGATCGTTCACCTTCAAAGTATTGCTAATCAAATGCTAGATGCATTTAATGATGTTATGAAAGTGACAAAATCACATATACCAGCTGCAAATGCACCTGCAAGAATTGATGTTCTTATTGGATAAAATAAAGTGGCAGCGAATGATTCATCTGGTGCACACTTGAAGCGTGGTAGACCCACAGGTTCAAAAGATTCAACACCTCGAAAGAGAAAGATGGGGGCATAACTGAATCCAAGTGAAATCATTCAGGAAAAGAAAATGAATGACAAATCCACAATTCATGATTCTGTACTTTCAGAAAAGGAAAATGTCCTTGATGAGACACATGTCCTTGAAGAGACATAAGTACATGAAAGCAAAGAAATCTCCATAAATTATGCATGTACTAACGAATTGTGGGATCGAAATGAAATAATCATCGACGATGTATTCGCATTCGCAGTAGCCACTAAAATTATATTAAGCGATGATATTAAGCCCTGCTGTATTGACGAATGCAAACAGAGACAAAATTGGCGTAAGTGGAATGATGTAATCCAGGCAGAATTAAATTCCTTGGAAAGGTGAAGTGTTTTTAGACCCGTAGTCCAAACGTTGCCTGGTGTAAACCCCGTGGGTTATAAATGGGTATTCACGAGAAAACGCAATGAGAAAAACAAAATTGCAAGATATAAAGCACGACTCATTGCACAAGGTTTTTCACAAAGACCTGGAATTGATTACAAGGAGACATACTCTCCTGTAATGGATGCAATTACATTCCATTACTTAATAAGTTTGGTGGTTTCAAAAAAACTTGACATGCGACTTATGGATGTCATCACCGTGTATCTATATGGAGAATTAGATACTAACATATATATGAAGGTCCTAGAATGACTTAAGTTGCCTAAATGACTAACAAACCACAAGGTATGCTCTCAATCAAATTAAGGCAATCGTTATATGGGTTGAAGCAATCTGGACGAAAGTACAATCGTCTTAGTGAGTATTTAATCAAAGAATGATATACCAACAATGTCATTTGCCCTTGTGTGTTCATTAAGAAATCAAATTATGGATTTTCTATAGTGACAATATATGTCGATAATATGAACCTATTTATAACCCCTGAAGAGCTCAATAAAACGGCTAAGTATTTGAAAAGCGAATTTGAAATGAAAGACCTTGGAAAAACAAAATATTGTCTCGGCCTGTAGATCGAGCATTGTGCTAATGGAATTTTGGTCCATCAATCAACTTACTTTGAAAAAATCCTAAAGCAATTTGGCATGAACAAGGCTTATCCACTCAGCACGCCAATGGTCATTCATTATTTGGACATTAAGAAAGATCAATTCTGTCTAAAAGAAGATGATGAAATGGTTTTTGGTCCAGCAGTACCATATCTAAGTGCAATAAGTGCTTTATTGTATTTAGCACAATGTACCAGATCATATATAGCTTTTTCAGTCAACTTGTTAGAAAGGTATAGCTCTACTCCAACAATTCGTCATTGGAAGGGAGTCAAAGATGTTTTACGATACCTACTTGGGACAACAAACATGGGTCTATTCTACTAAGAGAAATCCACAAATGACCAGATCCTTGTTGGATATGCAGATGCTGGTTTTTTCTTTGATCCACATAAAGCCGGCTCATAAACTGGATATGTGTTCACTAATGAAGATACAACAATCTCATGGTGCTCAACAAAGCAAACATTAATTGCTACATCTTCTAATCACTTGGAAATACTTGTTTACATGAAGCAAGTCGTGAATGTTCTTGGTTAAGATCAATGATCCATCATATCCGGAATTCATGTGGTCTACTTTCAAAGACAGACACTCTAACTATCATTCATGAAGATAATACAGCCTATGTTGTCCAAATGAAGAAAGAATTCATGAAGGGCGATAAGACTAAAAATATATCTCCAAAGTTTTTCATCAAGAAAGAAAATAAAAGAGATCCCCTTTGGAACTTTATCAATTAATTCCAAATCAGAAAATGGCTTAATAAGCATGACAAGTAACAAAATAATTCACACTATTTCTGAACTGAACCAAAATAATCCACATTATTTCTGAAGTGAAAAATAAACACTACTTATGAATCTACAGCAAAATTACACACTATTTGTGAAATTGAACCAAAATACAGCACATTATTTCTGGAATTACACAGAATAACTCACACTATTTCTAAAATTGAACTAAAATATCACACACTATTTCTGGAACTACAACAAAATAACCACACACCATAGTAAAATAACTCACACTATTTCTGAAACTTAACCAAAATAATCTACATTATTTCTAGAACTATAGCAAAATAACCCATAGTATTTTTGGAACTACAGCAAAATAACCAAACTATTTCTGAAACTTAATCAAAATAATCCACACTATTTCTGAAACTTAACCAAAATAACTCACACTATTTTTGGAACTATAGCAAAATAACCACACTATTTTTGGAACTATAGCAAAATAACCACACTATTTTTTAAACTTAACCTAAATAATTTACATTATCTCTAAAACTACTGCAAAATAACCCATACTATTTTTAAAACTACAGCAAAATAACCACACTATTTCTAAAACTTAAGCAAAATAACCCACATTATTTCTGAAGTTGAACCAAAATAATTCAAATTATTTCTGAAACTACAGCAAAATAACTCACACTACTTATGGTCGGTCGCTAAAATGCGTCAGGGGTCAAATTCCATCTTCCTTGTAAAATCGGGCCCAATTATCTCAAAAGTGGTCCATCCACTACTCAATAAATTTTTCTAGGTGACGGTTATATTGATTGAGCTTGAATTCCCCTCCAGTTAAATGATGCCACATATCTATACAAGAGTTAGCAGATAGATAGAAATGTTGTTAAAATATTTAGTTTGGGTGGTTATTGTAAATTTATTAGCCAGGGTGGTAAATGACTCTACGCATAGAGGATTTAAAATGGCCCTTGGCCCAACAGTAATTTGAAAGTAAGAAATCAACAAGGATATGAGATTCGTACCTCTACGTTATAGTTTTGCTTTGAGAATTTTCTGAGTTTCTTCTGCAAATGGCAATTTTGCTTTGAGAAATTCCTAATTTGTTGTCCAATGTATGGTTCCAAAATGGGAATCCAAGATCAAAAGGAATTTAATTTGAACTTTTAAGTTTTGTAAAATGGGATTTGTGTTTGTGGAATTGTACAATTGCAAGTGGTTTAATATCCTAATTGATAAGGTGTTGAATTTCCACGCATATGTTCGAAAATTCCATTTCTCTACATTATTATAATAGTAACTCACACCCTTTCTTTAATAATCATAATTTAAAAAATAAAAAATAAAAAAAATTGCATGACTTGCACACTTTGTGCCTTAATTGTGGTGATGAAAATGGTTGTACGACTTGTATGCTCTGCCTTAATGGCAGTTAAAGAAATTGTACTACTTCGAAGTTACCGTTTGATGAAAGTGGTTGATACTCTGCCTTAATGGCGGTGAGATCTATATGGTACATCTTAATATTTGTGAATTGGCTAAGGAATTGGTTTAGGCTCTATTAGGGGTAATTATGAAAAAAAAAAAACAATTTTATTGCGGGTTGGGCTTCACTTTGGCCCATGTTTTTAATGTTTGTATGACTATTTTATGAATATTTTTGTCGTTATGATTAGAGTAAATTGTAGCAATGGTCCCTTAACTTTAATCAAATTGGAACAATAGTCCCTCAACTAAAAATCAATTACCATTGGTCCCTCAACTCATCAAAATATGTCGTTATGGTCCTTCTCGTCAACTTCGTCAGAATTTTGTCAAAATAAGTTATGTTGGAAGGATCATTGCTACAATTGGGATCCCTCAACTCATCAAAACGTGCATCTATGGTCATTTTCATTAACTTCGTTAGAATTTTGTCACAATGAGTTATGTTGGAATGACTATTGCTATAATTGGGTTAAAGTTGAGGGACCATTTCTCCAGTTGGATTAAAATTGAGAGACCAATGATAATGAAATTTTAGTTGGGGGACCATAGCTGCACATTTTGATGAGTTAAGGGACCAATGTTAATGGATTTATAGTTAAGGGACCATTGCTCCAATTGAGTTAAAGTTAAGAGATCATTGCTACAATTCACATTAAATCTCAAGCCCTTTTGATTAAATAAAAGTTTAGGGTAGTTTTTGGTTAAGAAAAAGTTGGCCGTAGTCCTTTTTATTAAAACTCCCTAAAATTAATTAGAGTGAAATGCAGGCTTGCCTTTTCAGTTAAGTCCCCTCTTATCTTTCTCCTTCTTGTATGCAAAGATCAATTTTCCTCAAATAGTCCGGGACAACTGAATTGTTCGGGAAGTAAACGGCGAAAATTATGAGGAACTTGGCTGCAAGATTATGCAACTGTGGTCCAAACAACTGGGGTGTGTACGTAAGGATAGGATGTTTCACATTAGAATGAACAACAAAAACTCAGTTCCATAAACTTGTTGCATATTATTAAGAAAAAAACAGCAACAAGAATCTCAAAGATAAACTAACAAAAAGGAAAGGAAAAGCAAGTTTAAGGATGGGGATTAACTAGGACAAGTCTCGACCGAAAATTGAAGTGAATTGATGTTGCCATTGTAGGTGACCCTCATATTCTGCTGATGCCATGCTCCAAGCATAGACTTCCCATTTCCAGGCATCATTGCTACGCAAAAGTACCCCGCATCTTTGTTAAAGACATGAGCATATTTCCCATCAACGACGTAATTAGCATCTTGCAAATGGTACGTTAATGTGGCGAATTGATTGAAATCCGGCGTATATTTGTAGCACAATGCCAGCCCTTCAGGCACCTTACCGATCCTTGTAAGTTTTAAACCGTCATACCATTGTTGAAATGCCCTCATCACCTCCCTGTAGGCATTGCGTCCGCTGGCATCTGTATTGAGTTGAGGGATTAGGGCACCAGAATCGATGAAGAAACCACCGGTGCCACCTTGCCCAATTCTAAAGGTACCCGGTGGAAACCCTAGGCGTTTCAACCCAACACTTATATCCAAAAGATTTAGGTAGTAGTAATGTTGTCCAGGTGGTGTTACAAACGGACTTGTGTAAACATTTCCAGCTGGTAATGGTATTTCATCCCCAAACTTAACGAAACCAGGGTTTATTAGTGCATCAGTAAATGGGAGCAAACAGTATGAGAAAGTTTTTTTGGTTTTATCAGCGAGTTGGGTCACTAGTGAATCCGGACTCATGCTCAACCCCATTACCCCCGAAATGTAACCACTCTTTGAGAACTGAATGTTTCTGTTTTCCTTCGAACAACCGAAGATCACGTTTTCGACTATATCAGTCGGAAATGTGAATGTTTCAAAGGAAGCAACACCTCGAGTTGTTGCGCCACCACCATAACCAATATTGTAGACGCATTCATTGTTAACACATTGGTAAAGGGGATTGGCACCTGAACACAGAGGGTGGTCGCACGGAAGCTTTCGGTATGTGCTCGATGTTGTTGAATCGAAAATGGGATTACCTTGTTGTGGGTAACATGCAACACAAGGGTGGCACTGAGTCCAAATTAGGCCGCCACCAGTGTCGAGAAGCAGGAGCTGGGGGACTTTTGGGGTTCCAAGCTCAATCTGCACGATATAGAAGAAGTTGTCACGAAGCAAAGTAAGTTCTATTTGGTTGAGTTCTGCGGTGGAATTTGAACCGGAAGTTAATTCCACATAGCGCGCCCTGGCTTTCGAGAACCTGACCAATCTTTCGATACGTTCATGTACTGTGAGGTTTCCGGGGTATAGAGGCGATTCCGGTGAGTCTCTAGGGATCAACCGGAGGCTGAAACCATTAGGTTTTGAATGCGTTGGATGGAATGTGGAGAATGTGACGAGGGAAAGAAAGAGAATTGTTGAAACAAAAGCTTGGACTCCAGCCATTTTTGGTTTTGGAGAGTGAGACTATGAATTACTTGGTGACTGGTTATAGGTGCTTTTATAATAATGCAGGACTTGACCACGGTACATGCATATTAGACATATCGTGTAAACACTACGTTGTCATTTTTCTTTTTTGGTAAAAACTTTTAAACGCTATCTCGGCCAAATTGGGTAGGATTTTTTATTGAATGCTGTACGTCAGTTTTTCATTGAATACTGTCTCAGCCAAAAAAAGAAGCCAAAATTCAAATAGAAGGTGCATGCATGTAAGATAAGAGTTGACCTACTTTCACAATTTACTTACCACTTATGTTATTCCCTTTAAAATCCCGAATATCTATCCAGAATTGAAAGCATTGAATATTTTGCATTGAATTTATATAAGTTTCTCATTGATATTGTGTAATACTTTTTAATGTAAATCTTAATGTTGTCCCCTTTATTTCTTAACATACCATTCTAGGTTTCTTCCTTTTCTGCATGTTCTTTTGCGAGTAGGATTTCCTCCCCTTCTATACCTTTCTCTTCTCTCCCCTTCTATTCCCCTCCTCTCTTTTCACACTTACCATTTTGTCTCTCTTTATAAAAAAAATTGATATAAGATGTTGACGTAACTTAATCATAACCGTTCAAATAGAAAAGAAGAAAATAGGAGGAAAAAAAAAAAAAAAAAAAAAAGGGGTAGAGAATCCGACCCCATTTTTTTATGTTTCATTCAATTTGATTTCCACTGATGGGGCCTCTCTGCCTTTCTGAACCATCATGTGCATTTGGACAATCTTTCAAATGATATAGTGGTTATAACAAAGATTGACTGATCACATTCCTCTCTCTCTCTCTCTCTCATCTCTCATTTTTCAACTGTCTTTCACTAGTCTAATATTGGATAATTTTTCACCAGTAGACCTGTCCTTTTTCTTCATTGCTAATCGGTTCCACTAGTTTACTTAAAACGACGACAGTACCAACATATTAAAAGGATAATTGTTAATAAGAACTATTATTTGTTTACAATTATGTTCTAAAAATTGATGGCAAGTAGTTGGGTGATGCGTTGAGATCTAATGCTTAAGAACATCTCCAAAAGAGGTGTTAAATTTTTTATTTGAAGATAGATGTGGCCAATTGAATATAGATGTAAAATCTTCTTAATTTCTATAGATGTCAAATATTTATTTTATTAATATATTGGGCCTCATCTCTACATTAACTATTAAAAAATAATTAAAATTGATTGTAGTTTTTATCCTATTGGTTGTTTATGAGATCCATGCATTAAAAATAAATTAAAGACATTTGACTCCATCTTTGTTTATTGCAAAAACGACAGTTAAAAAGTAAGGAGTCAAATAACTCAGCTCCCATGCCAATTATAACATCTATGTTGGAGAAAACCTTGATGTTTTTTAATCTTAGTTGGCGTATTTGACATTTCTCATGTCAATTATGACACCTAAAAATTGTCAAATGTAAATTTGAAGACTTATGCGGCAATTTCAAATTTCATTTTGCTTCAACCCCTATAATTTTTTTTATATTCAATTAATATCTGCAAGACCCACTCTTAAAAACAAATCAATCTTCATGATTGGTGCATTATTAGGGCCAACACAACAAAACATTTAAAAAATATTAAGACACCAGATTTTTTTTCCTATGTAAATTAGCAGCAAACAATTTCTATGTCAATGTACAGATTGACATATCGGTTATTACGTGGCATTCTACTCAGGCTATCTCCAATGGAGAGGGTCAAAGGTCCAAAAGTTAAAAAATGACGTGATTTGCTTAAAAATCAATTTTCAACCGATAGCTGGGCTATCATTGTAAGGGGTCCACATGCTATTATTTGGCCAAATGAGCATCAGGCTGACCAAATGTAGCTCTTATCTTAGCCATGTTTTTGGGGCCTAGCTCCTTAGTTGCAATGATTGATTCAAATTCAACGGCTAGATTTGAAAATATCCAAGGTATTTTAACTAAAATAACAAATAAATTTAAAGTATAAACTTAAAACTAATAAATTGTTGAGGGACTATATTTAGCTCATTCAGTTGGAGATAGTATATAAGTATGGTCGAGACTATATAAATTTAGCCATTTCGGTTGAAGATGGTCTTAAGATGCTCTAAGGGCCTAATGGGTTTTTTTTTTATTTTAAATAAATATATTATAGAAAATATAATAAGTGCATAGAAAATATAATAAGTGCCTACTTATTTTTGAAGAAAAAAAAAACCTAAACTTGTATTTATAAACATAAAATGGAATGGAAGAATATTAATTATAAAGTACTATAATTTATTGAAATATGGATATCAAATAGACTATGGTTGAGAAGGACGCAAGCAATCGTATAGAGAGAGTATATGAGTTTTCTTTTTCAGTTTGAGAGAGAGCGTTGTGACTTGTGACCCTAAGACTTGGTTTGGTACTAAAGTAATTCTGAAAAAAGCTGCTATCAAAAAAAGCTGGGAGCTGTTTTCAAAAAAAGCTGGGAGCTGTTTTTGTGTTTGATAAACACTCAGCTTCAGCTTTTTTTTACAGTTTTGAGTGAAAAAAAGCCAAAAACAAGAAGCTGCAAAACCTAGCTTTGAAAAACCAGTTTTTTTTCACATCTGTTTTACATAAAAGTTTACCAAACACTCTAATACTGCTTTTTTTTCTTTTCTTTCAAAAGCACTTTTACAAAAAAGTTTACCAAACACTCTGCTACTTTATTTCACAGCTGCTTATTCTCACAGCACAGTAGAAATAGCTTTTTTTCAAAGCACAACAATACCAAACCAGCCCTAAGACACTTAATAAAAACAAAAAATAGTCACTTAGCCAACCTATACGACCCACTTGATTTTCAAAAGGCTTAAAATTAATTGTGACCTGGCCATCCGCATAGCAGCTATGCTTTTTTTTTTTAGAACACTCATTTTAAATAATGTTGATAAAATGAGCATTAGTTATAGAAACCCACTAAGAGTTCCTCTCTCTAGATTTAAGAGTACGTAGAATAATCTCTATTTTAAAAAGTGAATAAAGAGCATGATTGAAGTTGATTTTTTGAATTCTATCTAACATATCTTCATTAAGTTAAACTCACTCATTGAATATCTACCACCATGGCATTGTTATAAGGAGTTCGTGTATGAGTTTGAATATGTTGACAATTTCGTCGAAAACTTAAAAATTCCATAAAGTTTGGGTAGTTTTATGTTTATTATTATAAGTGATATTTTACACTAATTTATACTAATAGGAGGGAGAAGATTTGAACTCGGAGTGCAGTGTATTGAAGTCAAAGAACAATTGTTTAAAATCTTGTTAGATTAGCTAATGAATAGTGTCAAAAAATTATTTTCGCTTGACAATTTAACTTAACATCTCTAACAATACTATGTATTTTAACAAACTCTAAATATTTTAGTTTCACCTTTCTCATCATTTTCAGGTCTCCATAGTAACTTTTTATGTTTAACTAGCATTTTAAATTCTCTCTCCTTCTCTTTGAAGTCAAAAGAACAATTGTTCACAAAACTAAAATAGAGCACGGATAGAGAGTCTGTTGCCAATTTGTGCACTTTTATTTAAATTAGCTAAAGATCCGCATTCGAAAGAGAACTTTTATGAAATAGGCACCGCTACCGTGACATCTTATTTTAATAAACCAATGATATGGGTAAATTTTTTAATACATGGCATTGTATTTTATTTTATTTTATCAATATATGACACTGTGTTATTAAATAAATACTTCAAGTTATGATCATTGATGTTCTTGTAAGTTATGGCTTCTAAGAGCATTTCCAAATAAGATGTCAAAATCTTAGGTGGAATGTCATTGTATATATTTATCATCAAAAGTCTACAAACCGAAGTGTTATTTGCTGACTGGATTTGAAAACTTTGTAATTAGGAGTTAAATTTGATATCAACGTCAAATATATTTTTAATTGATTTTAATGATGTGTCCCTTATTTTACTAACATTTAACCAATAGAAATTTTGTTTCAACAATTTACCCTTTTTTTTTTTTAATAATTACAACTATTCAAAGCTCTATTTAAATAAAAAAAAATAACATTTGACAATTCGGTTGGAGAAGTACAAAATTTAATATAAGACTTCAAGTTGCTATATCAGTCATCAATTGCAATTTGACTATTAAAATTTGACATTCCTTTTAATGATGGTCTGAAGATGCTTCTTTGAGCTATTTTCCTCAACTACACTAGCATACCTACATACTGACAAGGCAAGACATAATTGGAATATATTCTCTCTTTTTATTCTCATCTTTTTTCCTCTCCTTTTCTCACACATTATTTTTGTCTTATTATCTATAAAATATCAATATAAAATATTGACGTAACTTAACTGTTCAAGTAAGAGAAAAGAGAAGAGAAGAGAGATTAAGAAAATAGAGAATTCTCATCGAGATAATTGGTATCATCCTTCACACTACACAGAACACAGCATATCCCCGCCTAGAAAAGCACCTTATAGGAACAGAAACGTACTCTGACCAAAAAAAGAAACAGAAACGAATACTTTGTAGTAGAGAAAGTTGATGGAATACTTTAATGCAAAAAGATGCGGAGACTCACATGACTATTTGGTATAAATGAGCAACTCAGCATTGTTCTCTCCCGAATGAGATCTCAAAGCCACCCCCCTCCACCAAACCCAACCCTTAACAAATTCAATTCAAACATTTTATAAAACAAAATCTCCTATTTTTCTGAGAGCTACTCCAACTTCTCCGATCATAAAAAAATAAATAAAAAACAGAAAAATAGTTCCTTTGCTTTTCGTAGTTGTTTTTTTTATTGGAAAAGCTTCGATCTTTACTATATATTGAAGATCTACCGCTCTGGGTTTAACTTATTCAACCTTTTCAGGTAAACAAAACTCATAAATTCTTTCCTTTTTGTTCTTTGTTTTTTGCTCCATCACCCCATTGATTTGATGTGATTTGATCTCTTCTGTTTTTTTGTTCTCTCCGCCTTCCATAGAAACCCACTTGAATTTTCACCATGATCTGCTCTGTGAAGCAATACTCCGCCGTGACAAACGGGTCCGACATCTTTCTGCGGCGGAGCACACGGCCGACGCCGGTGCAACGATCACTGCTTTTTCCGTCTCTCCAGGGCCAAAAGACTCAGAGATCAGTAATCTCGGTCCAAAAGGCCTTGCACGTGTCTGCGATCAGGAGTCTTGGTGGGTTGCCAAAGCCGACTCGAACAAGTGTGAACAAATGTCGGGCGTTCGAGGCCGACCGATCACAGCCGATCGAGTCCAACGTCGACCTTGCGAATGTCGATGCGAAAGTGGAGGCGGCAAAGAAACTGAAGATCGGCGTATATTTTGCTATGTGGTGGGCGCTGAACGTGGTGTTCAATATATACAATAAGAAGGTGTTGAATGCTTACCCCTTCCCATGGCTCACCTCCACTCTGTCTCTCGCATGTGGGTCTTTGATCATGCTAGTCTCCTGGGTCACCAGGATTGCTGAGGCCCCCAAAGTTGATATGGAGTTCTGGAAAGCTCTGTTTCCTGTGAGTTGGATTGGGTTTTTTATTTTTTGATGTTGTTGTTTTCCTTTTACATATATATATATGTATACATGCTTTTGGGGTTTCCGAGAAATGGAGGAGAATAATGGAAAGTGAAGTTTTTAACTTGTTATGTTTAATGGTCTTGAAAATTCAATATCGGGAGCCATTTAGGATTGTCGGGTGTCTTTATTGTGTGAAGATAACCATTTTGTTTGGTTGCTGAGAAAATTAAGATAAAGGAAAGAAGGTGAAGTTTGAGAGGTCTCAAATGTTGAGAAAGTTATAGAGATTGAAGTTTTTCTTTCCAGCCAAACAATGACTTAGAGGCTTTGGTGGTTTGTTGTCATTTTGCTTGAAAATTCTCTTTCAGTTTTCGATTATGGGTTGTGATTTTATTGTTTGATTTTCCCTGAACAGGTTGCTGTGGCACATACAATTGGGCATGTAGCAGCTACTGTTAGTATGTCTAAGGTTGCAGTTTCTTTCACCCATATCATCAAGAGTGGAGAGCCAGCTTTCAGTGTATTGGTTTCAAGGTTCTTGCTGGGCGAGTCCTTCCCTATGTCAGTCTACCTGTCCCTCCTTCCAATCATCGGTGGTTGCGGTCTTGCTGCCTTGACAGAGCTTAACTTTAACATGATAGGTAACCATTTTGTTCTTGTCCCAGAGGGAATGGAATTGTAAAATTATTGGTTTGTTGATCTTATTATCTCCTGAGTTGGTATTTGCAATCCTTGTTAGTCTCCGTTGGAAAAGAAAGCAAATATATGGTAAAATTAAAATCTTTATTGTTGGGGAGTTTTGTGCAATAAGGCTAAGTTAGGCTCTAATGCTGCCTCAGTCAAGATTAAAGCACGTAAGATACATACTTTGCCTTCGTATTCTTCTGCAACCAAATTAATTTTCCATTCTTCATGCTATATGTTTCAATTACTCTATCTGACCAAAAGAAAAATATTTCAGTTGATTTTCTTCTATCTGTAGTTGGTTGTCATAGCCAGCTTCTTTCTCCTTCCAGTGTTTTCCAAAAACCGGGATGAGTTTCTGGCCAGTTGCAGGGTTTTAGTGTGATTAATTACTCTGCCATTATATTGTATAAAGTGTAATTTTTTTTCTTTTCTTTAAGGTTCTAGAGTCTTAAATTTGGTCCTTTTACTGTTTGTTTCAGGATTCATGGGGGCCATGATATCAAACTTGGCCTTTGTATTTCGGAACATTTTTTCTAAGAAGGGCATGAAGGGGAAGTCTGTTAGCGGAATGAACTATTATGCTCTTTTATCTATTATGTCTCTCCTAATTCTCATACCATTTGCGATTGCGGTGGAAGGACCACAGATGTGGAAAGCTGGATTTGATACAGCCTTCGCTCAAATTGGACCCAACTTGATATGGTAATCACATGTCATCTAACTGTGATTTCTTGGCCTGTTACTGGCTATGATACGTTTATTGTGTGGTTCGATATTTGCACATTGCTGTTAATTGGAAGGTAAGTGTGCTAGAAGTATATCTAATCAGATGATCTTGTTCTTACTGTTCATGACGTCTTTCTACATGCAAACAAAGTAGTAGGTCTTGAGCTTTCTTTGGCATGTTTAGCTGATAGTTATAATAAGTTGCCATGATCACTTTTCTATTCTTTTTCTCGGAGGACTTTAACCAGTACTAAATATGTGTTAATTATTGAAATGCTGCTGTATTTACAGTCCTGACTATAAGGTGCTGGTTACTCATTATTTTATGCAATTCATAGTTTTTATTTCGTGTATGAAGCCAGAAACTTTTGGCAATGTGTTGTTGCAGAGACCATGTGTTGTAAATGCTGGTTGGAACTTGAATCCCTGTAGGAGCAAAGTTTGTGTTTGTTCTTATTTAATACAGTGATACCTTTTGTTTTAAGTATTTTTATAAATGCCTTTACTTACGAGTTGCTGTTGATTATATCGAATAGGTGGATGGCGGCTCAGAGTGTCTTCTATCATCTGTACAACCAAGTGTCATACATGTCCCTGGATGAGATTTCTCCCTTGACATTTAGCATAGGAAACACCATGAAACGTATATCCGTCATAGTATCCTCCATCATCATATTCCACACCCCTGTCCAGCCCGTCAATGCCCTTGGAGCTGCTATTGCAATTTTTGGAACCTTCTTGTATTCCCAGGTGTGCCCATGTTCTCTTTATGCATTGAGGTTGATTGTTCATAATTTACTTACGATATTTTTGCTGATTACACCTATTAACTGGGACATTCATGATAGATTTTGTTGGTATGCCATAGTTTCAGGACATCAATTATTAGAATGTGCACCAATTATTGTTCATATATTCTAGCATTCTCTTTTACGTGTGGGCTTCTTTACCCGGCAACATCAGGAATTCAACAAAATAGGGCAGTCAGAGTTTCATGAATACCATTTTGATACCACGATGACGAACACTTTTCCTCTACCTCTAATGTGTCATATGTCCCGCTTTTGTTAAAAACGCAAATGTGGACTTAAAATTAGGTTAGGAGGTTCAAATTAAAGGGATTTGAACCCTGAATGTCGGAATCCCTTGTTTTAACGTCCTATGATTTTTGTTTGTTTACCCATTATTTCCACAACTTTAAGTTGTTAGGACGTGTGCCAACCGTTAATATATTACTGTTGTGCCTTGGTTGATTAACTTCACCAACATACAAACCCACAGTTGAATAGTTTAAAATACAAGAAATAAAGACACCGAGAAATTTACGAGGTTCGGCAAAAACCTGTCTACGTTCTCGGAGAGATATTGCTCTTCACTATGAGAAAAAACAGTACAAGTTACACATGAGTTAAATCGACATAACCCAATCACATATCCCTTGTACACCCACTCACAGAATTTTCCCAAGAGCCTCACTCTACCTCAAGAGTTCTTTCACAAGAGACCTTTCACTCTAGCTCTCTTTATTTCTCTCTACAACTCTCTCTACGACCATAAGGCATAACAAATGCCTTAATATAAAATGTTCAACTTTTCCCATGGGAGAGCCGAATGCTCTCCCCTTGGATGCTTCTTTATGCTTTCTCATCATGATGCTTCCTCATCATGATGTTCCTTCATCATTTTCTTATTTCTTGCTTTCGGTTTCTTTAACAAATGCTGCCAATTAACATAATAGGAAAACCACCCCGTGGCTTTCACATTGACCAAATAATTATGGCTTTGAAAAAGCCACAAAACAAGGAGCAAATCAAGCCACAAAATAAGGAACAAATCAAGCCACAAAACAAGGAAACATAATCCTCATCATGATGTTCCCTCATCAATATTGTTTTGTTTCCTAGCCTAATTTGACCACTATCCAACAATCTCTACCTTGGCCAAATTCGAAAACATCACAGAGACTCGAATCAAACTGTACCAAAGTCCATTGGGCTTACGTACCAGCATGCACACTCTGAGTCAACCTTGTTGGTCCTGTTCCAATTCAGTCACTGCCAATGCATGTGCAGCTGCTGCAAGAAAAAAAAAACATTTAGCTTCAGACAGGATCTCGACACATCCTTGTCTCCTCCAGCTGGTTTTCCTCCTCTTCATTGTCTGCAACTTGGAAACTTGTCAGTGCACCCATTTCTAGCAACACCCGTCGAGCCAGACAAACATTCCTCACACTTCTCATTCTTCAGGACCATCTCATCACCTGTGAATCCCATAGCTCCACCTGCTGCAAAACCCCTGCAACATTTGAGACTATACATCACCAGGAGATGTGTTGCTTCGAGTACCTAGAGGGCATACTCGAAGTCTTCCGCCACAAAATTGCTGCTACCTGGACCAAGATCATCCTTTCTTTTTCTCAAAGGACAATTTATCTTTTTATGCCCGAATTCTTTGCAGTCATAGCATTGTGGTCCCTTGCCTTTGGAGCTTGATTTGAACTTGCTGTCTCTCTCAAATCCTCCTCCCAATGTTCTTCCATGATTCCAACCTTGAACAGCTAAAGCAGTCTCGTGCCCACCATCAACAATGGTCTTCCTCTTTTGTGTATCATAAGACACCAAAGAAGCCTGCACCTGCTCTAAACTTATTGTATCTTTTCCATGCAATAAGGTTGTCACAAGATTCTCATACGAATCTGGAAGTGAGGTAAGAAGTAATAGGGCTTTATCTTCTTCCTCAACCTTAACATCAATTTTCCTCAATTGATCCAAGTATCCATTGAACACATTCATGTGGTCCATGAGATTCCCGCCTTCATCCATCTTCAGCTTGTACAGCTTCCTCTTCAGATGTAACTTGTTGGTCAAACTCTTAGCAATATAGAGTTTTTCCAACTTCTCCCACAGTGCAGACGCAGAATCTTCATCCATAACATTGTTGATAATGTTATCAGCTATGCAGTGTCGAATCATGCTAACACAACGCGACTCCAGCTCCTCCCACTGGTCATCTGTCATTTCTTTAGGCTTCCCATCTTTTCCCTTCAAAGCTCTAACCAAGCCTTGTTGAGTCAAGACATCCTTTACTCTCATCTGCCAGAGAGTAAAACTGCCATTCCCATTAAACTTCTCAACTGAAAACGACATGTTTGTAGTCATCATGGTGAATAATAAATCTGAACCTTCAATGAACCAAAGCTTCCAACAAAGCTCTGATACCAATTGTTGTGCCTTGGCTGATTATCTTCACCAACATACAAACCCACAGTTGAATAGTTCAAAATACAAGAAATAAAGACACCGAGAAATTTACGAGGTTCGGCGAAAACCTGCCTACGTCCTCGGAGAGATATTGCTCTTCACTATGAGAAAAAACAGTACAAGTTACACATGAGTTAAATCGACATAACCCAATCCCATATCCCTTGTACACCCACTCACAGAATTTTCCCAAGAGCCTCACTCTACCTTAAGAGTTCTTTCACAAGAGACCTTTCACTCTAGCTCTCTTGATTTCTCTCTGCAACTCTCTCTACGACCATAAGGCATAACAAATGCCTTAATATAAAATGTTCAACTTTTCCCATGGGAGAGCCGAATGCTCTCCCCTTGGATGCTTCTTTATGCTTTCTCATCATGATGCTTCCTCATCATGATGTTCCTTCATCATTTTCTTATTTCTTGCTTTCGGCTTCTTTAACAAATGCTGCCAATTAACATAATAGGAAAACCACCCCGTGGCTTTCACATGGACCAAATAATTATGGCTTTGAAAAAGCCACAAAACAAGGAGCAAATCAAGCCACAAAATAAGGAACAAATCAAGCCACAAAACAAGAAAACATAATCCTCATCATGATGTTCCCTCATCAATATTGTTTTGTTTCGTAGCCTAATTTGACCACTATCCAACAATCTCCACATTGGCCAAATTCGAAAACATCAGAGAGACTCGAATCAAACTGTACCAAAGTCCATTGGCCTTACGTACCAGCATGCACACTCTGAATCAACCTCGTTGGTCCTGTTCCAATTCAGTCACTGCCAATGCATGTGCAGCTGCTGCAAGCAAAAAAAACATTTAGCTTCAGACTGTTGGATAGTGGCCAAATTAGGCTAGGAAACAAAACAATATTGATGACGGAACATCATGATGAGGATTATGTTTCCTTGTTTTGTGGCTTGATTTGTTCCTTATTTTGTGGCTTGATTTGCTCCTTGTTTTGTGGCTTTTTCAAAGCCATAATTATTTGGTCCATGTGAAAGCCACGAGATGGTTTTCCTATTGTGTTAATTGGCAGCATTTGTTAAAGAAGCCGAAAGCAAGAAATAAGAAAATGATGAAGGAACATCATGATGAGGAAGCATCATGATGAGAAAGCATAAAGAAGCATCCAAGGGGAGAGCATTCGGCTCTCCCATGGGAAAAGTTGAACATTTTATATTAAGGCATTTGTTATGCCTTATGGTCGTAGAGAGAGTTGCAGAGAGAAATCAAGAGAGCTAGAGTGAAAGGTTTCTTGTGAAAGAACTCTTGGGGTAGAGTGAGGCTCTTGAGAAAATTCTGTGAGTGGGTGTACAAGGGATATGGGATTGGGTTATGTCGATTTAACTCATGTGTAACTTGTACTGTTTTTTCTCATAGTGAAGAGCAATATCTCTCCGAGGACGTAGGCAGGTTTTTGCCGAACCTCGTAAATTTCTCGGTGTCTTTATTTCTTGTATTTTAAACTATTCAACTGTGGGTTTGTATGTTGGTGAAGACCTATATAGATCTAGACAAATTATTTGTTTGCATTCTTCGCATGGCTTTTGTTTGTACGTTAAAGGTGCCAACAAGAAATCTGGGGGATTTTGTTGCTGGTTGTGAGTTGTACCACGATGCTTACGATAGTGATGGCATTGGTACCTCAAACTAGGTATTTTCTTTTTACGTTAGACCTCTACTCTCTTTAACCTACCTTATTGAAGATTTAGGTGGAGGCTCAATTCGGGGTAGATGTATATACCGGCGAGGATCATGTTCGGTTGCCACTAACTAGGATGTTGATTTTGGTAGTGTTAGGTGGCCTTTGTCATGCTGTGGTTGGACCATCAAAGCCTACCTAACTTTACTATGAATTTATAAGCTTATTTCATCATTTATTCCATTAATTAATGTCAAGAACGCTATTAGGCGTCTAATTTGACACCGACCGCATGATGTTGGAATATGCTTTGGTTTCCCCATTATGATACCAAACACAAATATCTGCTCCTTCACCCTAAACAACATACCTTTTTGTTCAGGTAAAGCAGTGAGAAGCTCGGGCTCGAGGAAATTTACCTGCATGCAACATAAACGACAGGAAAGGGAGGAGGCGGTGGCGGTGGAGCGGTGACGATCCATCGTTACTGAATTTTGGACGTATGAACCAAGAGTGTAATTGTAGATACCAATAATGATCGAGACAACATTTCCACCTGAAGAACTAGACAGGTTTTTTGTTTTCTTTTGTTTTTTCATTATTTTTATTTTAATGAGGTTGGAGGGAGAAATATTTAATAATAAGCAGGGTATAAATGTCAATGTGGACCATTGAGAGCATATTCCAAATGGATTGGTTGGTGTATGCTTCATGAGCTTTGTATCCCGGATTATAAATATATAAGGGCAGCATCGTCCTCCTGCTGCAGTTTTTGTTTCTTTCATGTGTGCTTTAACTTAAATAATGAGGACTTGGGTCTTAGCCCATCCTAGCTCAGTGCATATTTGTTTGGGCCCAAAATAATATTTTGGCGAAGCTTAGAATTGTTCTTTGTCCAATAAGGAATATTGGGAACATTCTTTGCCATGGGCCAAGTCCAGTAGAGTTCGGCCAAATCCTATCAGAAGATGATTTTGATGGGATAAGGATAAAGTGGTCGAATCCTAGTGCAGTAAGGATTCTTCAGAAGTGAAGGATGCTTCGAATTAGAAGAGATGCCGAGAATCAAGGGATTGAATCTAAATGATTAAAGAGCTTGGTTTAGAATCCTATGGGGGTTAGGATCAGTCGAAATCTAATCAGATTGGGTTGAGGAATTCTAGTCTGAGTGAAATATTACCTTGGCCATTAAGGAAATTACTACTATAAATAGAGAGGAGAGTGCATCATTCAAAGCTCTCTCCAATTCAATACACAACTGCCTTTAGCAAACATCTCAAACATCTTAAGATTTTTATTTTCTTTTTCCCCACCATCAAATCTTCAGTTTGGATAAACAGCACTGTGGAGGCAACCAACAACATCTTTAGTTTGGATAAACAACATTGGAGCTGTAGAATCAGTCGATTGATGAGCACCTTCAGTTTGGACACGCAACACTGCTTCGAGACCCACTGGTTATCTATCCAAGTCTTGGTTAACAGGGATTTCCTAGTCCTTGTTGGAAGAGGTCATCTCATCAGCTTTATTGGTAAAGTGAGGTGTTACAAGGCTCGACACATTGAAACTCGAGTTTATTTAATTACTGGATATTCGCAAGTACATTTTAGAGTTCGGCATTCAGACGGGCAAACCACATTTACAATCAAGACACTTATCTCTTTTGAGTATTTGTGTCCATACAATCTGATACCAGTTCGGCGTATTTATATTTGCACAAATAAAATTACTGAGACCAAACCCCGTGTCGACGATTCGTGAACTTCGAAGAAACTAACAACCTTGTTTTCAGGCTCTAGAACTCAAAGGCCGAGAAGAGTTCCTTCCTCAGCCACAATGGCAGGACGCAGAAGTCAACAGCACACCTAACGCCACATCAACATATTTTACTCCCTAGCCGAACTCGGCCAACAAGTTGGCATGCCCCACATTCAACCGAATGACATAGTTAGCTTATTAATTACTCGGTTTGCGCGCCACGTAGGCTAGGTAGTTTTTAGGGTCAATAATATAACAAGCCTCTTTTAAGGACTTGGGTCTTAGCTTTTATTTTTTTATTTTTTTCTTCATAGATCGCCCATTAAAAGAGATTATTGGTTGTTGAACTAGAACTTAGACCTCAGTTTAGGGAAGTGAACAATCTTTACCAACTCAACTAACTCTATAGAATAACATAAGAGTTTTTGTTGATCAATTGTTTATATAAAATATATTAATTTTCGTTTTGTACTATGAACTTCACAACATATGTACGTCGGTCCAAGTTTTCCTTCAACTCGTGTACTTCCGCAAGTATGGGTGGCTTAATTTTCAATTAACCTTTTCAACTAAAAAAAATGAATTTCAATCAATCTTTGTTGGGGGACTTTTAGGTCGAGATGGACTTGGGTTTTAAGAACATCCTCTTGTCTCCCTTGGTTCGATTTCGTACCAAGTTCTGGAATATCTTGAAAGAATTAACACGTCTTAAGAAATATCCGGGTTGGACTAGTGACTCAAAGATAGCATGATAATGACTTACTCAAGTAATGCATGGTGTGGAAGCTAGAAGTTTATCAGTTTAACATGAGAGAGAGTTTTCATGGTTGCATGATATTCTTGGTTGGATGATCTGGGTTTCCTAGGGTGGTAACGAAACAAGGCTTCTAATGGCTCGAATGCTCAAAGGAAAAGCTATGGAAAATACTAAGGATGCAGGGGGAGATGTTCTTGGGGTTTCAAGAGTGTTTACACTTGGGGAGAGATTTCCCCAGCTTGGTGCAGTACCTACTCTAACATTCTCACCCTTTCCTCCTGGGCTGAGTTCTTGGATCTTTGTTAATGGCTCATGCCCCCCTTCTTGAAGGTAGATGACTCCCTTCTGGAGTTCCTTAAGGAATCTCTAATTGTGGCTTGGTCCTCCTTCCCCTTTTTCCCTAGTTCTTCTGCCACTTCCGTTTTGGTGCAAAATGGCTAGGTGTTGTTACCTCGTACAGTGGTGGAGCCAGGATTTTAGGTGAGGATGGGCCTCACATAAATGTCAAATATATATATATATATATATATATATATATATAGTATTTACAATAGAGTATGATACCTGCTTGGAGTTGTGAGCTAATTAAATTTTTTGAGGCTTTAAATGTTTTTTTTTTCTATGTTGAAGTTTACCTTCCCTTATCAAGTCAATATAGAGAGTAATTAATAAAAAATTATAGAGGATTAAGAGAAACTAACCTTCCAATATCAAGTCAATGAAAAATGCTATGAATACCTTGTTTTTAGACCACATTTTGGAGGGCACATAATGTGACGGTTGATTATTGGATTTCTTCTTTAATGATTTAAAGAAGTAGTTCAACCATTAACTGCTATATAATCATGTGGTCTAAAAATATGTGACATGCCCCAATTCTGATGTTCGAGGGACATCGGGATGGTCAAGTGCTGGCCGACACCCAAGGGTGATGAAAGCCATTTAATGAATGCATATGTCGAGAACATGTGAAACATGCATATAAATTTCGCACAAAACTATGCAATGTAATAAGTAAATACAAACTACTAAAAAAATATAATAATATTCAACTGCAAAGAATGAAAACATAATGATAGTGCATGACATGTTCAGAGCATACTTCTAATTCAGAATACAAGCGGAATGTGCTATTACAATAATGTCAAAGTAGAGAGGATGACACGATGTCATTGGTAGGGGAATGCCTCGTAGCTCGGGTCGTATATCTCGTTCCTGAAGATGTTTTTGAGATATATGTACTTATGTTGGAAAGATTATATTCAATGTTTTTGTGCGTATCTAGTGGTCAATGTTTTGCCTACGAGGGAGATATTTATATTAACTTTGGCCGGACGTAGATTGGTGGCTTCGGCCGTGAGATACTAATACATGATACCACTATTTAGCACATTATACAATATATGTTTCATGAAAGGTTTTATGGCATGCTAGGGTTTTCGGAAAACCTATTACATATAGTCATTCATCATATATACTATAAAGAAGTGTAAAAACAGGTTCATAAATAGTATATAGTCATCCATCATATATACTACAAAGAACATAAGTTCGATAAAGTATGGTATTCCAAAATATTCTCAGTAAGGCATGATCTCACACTGAGCTAGCCATAATAATGTGGTTCAACTTCACCTTTGGCGAGAATCTAACCTTTCACTTACAAATAAAAATGAATACTACTAAACTGTAGTACTAAGTGGCTACCCATCATAACCTATTACGAATACTTATGCATCTATACTTCCTAAATATTTTTTTAAGTCCAAAAAGAATAGAAAACTCCCTTTGCCCATATTACTCAAATTCACTAAACCTTGGGGGCGCCACAGATACTCAGTTAATATATCAAGTTTCAATTGAATTTTGGAGCAATTCATAAGTGATTAAGTGACGACATTACTCCCCTAATGGGATTTCTCCCAATCAATAAATATTCCAACAAGAGAAATCCCCACATTTTTGTTGCCAAAAGTTTTGGTCGATCGAGTTTATGGCAAATAAATATATACTTCCACTTCCAATCAAGCGAATCCAAGGCACATAAAACTAAAACCTACATACCTTTAACAAAGAATGAGGGTCACTGACATAGCAGCCTATACATGGTAAAAGATATACAAAGACCTAAACTCATCAACGAAGACTAACAATTCGAGAGGGCTTTACATACATTTAACGACCTTCTATCTATAATGTCAATACCATTGGCGAAGCTCAATACTCCAACTATATAATTAACACCCTCTCCACCCCACCCCGCCCGCACACCACCACCAACCCCCCCCCCCCCCCCCCCCTCCCCCCCCCTTTCTCCCTCTTCTTCCTCCTCCTCCTCTTTCTGCATGCGCATGTGTGAGTCTGCACTTGACAACATATACTTGTTTAATTCATATTGTAATCTCTATGGAGAAATATAATAAATGTAATCTCTAGTGTTATACATATTGTATAGTCTTGCTCATTCCCTTATTTTTTTATGGGAAGTGAGTTACATTCTTTTTCTCTGTCCTCACTCTTATTTCTGTTTTGCTGATTAACTGAATAATGCAAAGGAGAATTAAGGAACAAAAATAAACAAAGGTATACAAAAGGAGGGAAAAAAAGTGCAGAAATAATTTCCTTTTCTTATTATGTGGCTTTTTTCCCATTATTTTTTTAGGTACTTCACTTTGAGATAAACAATAAAGTATACATACGTTGAACATAGAACAAAAAGGAATGTAAAGCATAGCGTTGAAGAAAATTAATCCTAAATCATAAAAGTAGAAAAATTAAATATCAGTTCCACCACGTATTGGGCGAAGCAATTGAAATTTCTTCGAATTCCTAGCACCTCAACTTAAAATACTGTTAGTAAATTTAAACCTACAGAACTTGAATAACTCACCGATTTAAGATTTGGCAATTAGGTAGATTGTAATCCCTCCTCAACTGAAACAACAGTTGATGCAAGAACACAGTACATAAGATTGGCATGTTGATGAGCAGACACATGTTCTTGAGTTGAAGTTCCAGCAGCAACGTGGAAGGCAATTGTCAAGAGACTTCCGCCAGTATCGTCCCGGTGCATTGGCTTATCAGGAAGGATAGAAAACCCTGAAGCCAAAATAGCCAAATTATCTGGGTTTCCACCATTTATGAGCTCTGTCATGGCATACATATCGATCGGAGCATAAACAACGTATGAGCCTGTTGTGTCAGTATAACTTGCTTGCAAGTAGAATATTCCAACCTCCTTTATTCCTCCAAATTAAATCAAAATTTTGTGTTAACACAAGTTGAAGTCAAGCTTAAAACATTTTTAACTTATAAAAGGGCAAACAAAATAAAAGTTAGGGGTACATATATATTGCAACTCACATTGGAATTAAAGGCTCGCAATATGGAAACACGATTTCCTGGAGTTTTGCCATTAGCAAAATATGCATATTCATCGAAGCCATGGTTTGATGCAAGCATATCCCACTGTATTATATACACAAAGTAAATGGAAATCAACACGATCTCTTTGGAATAGATGTTTACACATGAAATTAAGGATTCTAAATTTTCTTTTTGGTCAATGAAAATTAAGGATTCTAAATAAGGAAAAATAATAAAAGAGCTTGAAAACTTTGAGTTTTAACGAAAATGACAAAATAAAGAGTAAAGTGAATGGTACTAGGATTGACTTTTTAGTGTAAAAATGTGATTCTTCGTTAAAGTGAACAGTACCGGAAATTTTTCATTAAAGTTCCCTTCTAAATAATTAAAACAAGAATGTTACTTCTTACGTATGAGCTTTAGGGTTTAAGGTTTGTGTTCACTATGTTGACGGATGCAAGATTAGAAATTAATAAATAATTAAAGAAAATTGTTATCAACACTTCAAAATAGTCATCATATACTTATCTCTTTCTGTATTTTCATAATTAAGAAGAAATGTATGAAAACTTTTTGAAGTGCTAAATAAAGCATGCAAGTGTGTTATATAAATATGTATTTACTACAAGATGAATAGATGCTTTCATTTACAAAGCTTCCTAAAAGTGATTCATCGGAACACTACGTTGGCATGTCTCATAGAGCTACCGTCACAAACAATAATTGTTTCATTTTTCAAATCCAACTCCTAGTTTTCAGTACGTACAAGATCTAACGATGATCTTCATCTTTCTTTCGTTTGGTTATTTTTTAAGAAAGTTAAGGTTTCACCATAAAATCAATTAGCAATATTGGGAGTAGCACAACCTCTTATAAGCCCATGCAAGGTCACTCCTCTCATCAATGTGGGACTCATTCTCAAGACGCCCCCTCACGTAAAGCGAATTTTCAAGCCTAACATATGAATAACACAACAGGGTGATGTCAAACTCGTGTGGCTGTTTGGCTTCACACGTAGGACAACCTACTCTGATATCATGAAAGAATTGAGGGGTTCCACCATAAACCCAATTGACAATATAGGGAGTAACCCAACCTCTTATAAGCTCATGCAAGGCCCCTCCTCCCATCAATGTGGGACTCATTCTCAACAATTTTAATATATTAATGGCTCAAAACTTAAAATAAATTAAGGTAAATTTTGTATGCTTATTTTTACAAACACATCACTGCATTGAAAGTTAAGTAGTGCATACCTCATTTCGACATTTCTCATCGCGAAGGAAACTGAATACTTGTTTACGAGGGAATGGAAGGTCTATGGAAGTAGTAAACACTACTGTGCTACCTGGAGGCTTTCCAGGGTCATCTGTGATACTCTTCATTGAAATCCTTACATTTTCAGCACCAGAGACTGGCCAGCCCAATGGCAGTGGCATCCATTTGTTCTCAGCAGAACCGCTGATATTATCAATGTAAAAACTTCTCACCATCCTCTCCGAAAGCTTCAATAGGCTTCTTCTTCCTTGTGATGAAACATCACCTGCAAGAGTAGAATTACTTACCTCCACCAGCTGCAAGTACTTAACTCCAAGCTGCAGAAAAAAATAGTTTAGTAGAATTACTTACCTCCATCAGCTGCAAGAGTAGTTCTTGTGGCCGTTAAAGTTTCCAGCCATTGACATTGTCCAATCAAAGTGGCAACCCAACGCTTTGCGGAAAATGCAAAACCAGAACTGACCAACAGCTTAAAAAGATTATGAACAAGTGTATTATCTACCTCCACATGTTCTACCCATATAACCTAGCATATCAAAAGGAAGCAATTTTGTAGATTAATTAATTAATTAAGCTTTTCACAACCATGCTAAGTAAATTGAAATTTTTACTTAATATGTGTGTGTGTGTGTGTGTGTGTGTGTGTGTGTGAGGTCACCTGAGACCATCCATTTGGCATCTCTTGAATCAAACAACCAGAAGGTTGTCTTCGAAAGTTTCTTGATGGAAGTTGAAACAATTTTTCCAAGGAAACATCCACAACTCCCCACATGCTGTCGCCCAGATTTTTGCAATACCTTGCAAAATAACTTTCTCTAGTTGGGATTAAAGGTGCAGGGGCCTGAAATTCAGCTGTCATCTGGAAACAACAATAAATAACTTGATATCATTAGTTTTACGGTTTAATAAACATAAGAGGAGTGTTAGCGTTAGCGGTTAATTAGTGTGGGGGTCACAGTACGTGAATCTCACACCAATCAATAGAGCATATATAGTCATCACACATGCACAATTGTGTCTATAAATAGGGCATTTATATTACCACTTGAAGAGTTCCATCATAGTTTCCTTGCACTCCAGTGGATGACAACACTCCCATGATCGATGCCCTAGAGACGATAGTAGAAAATGCTTGTGACCACTGCCCCTAATTATCAAACAAAATTTAAGCAATTATTAGCATTTTAGCATTCTTTGTTCAAACTTGCTTTAAAAAAATTAAATTAAGTTGATTCTCAAATGAGAACCTACCAAATCCATTAGCAGTTCAATAATGCTTGCGGGATTCATTTGGACAAAACCAATTTCTCGTGAAGCTTCAAAACTAGCAGGCTTGGGTCCTCCAAGTTCCCTTGGCCTATGTTCGTTACTTCCTACTGAATATTCAGAATTGTTAAGGTCCAAGTTTGGCAGAGATTGAGACTCTCTTACCTCAACCATTCTCACTATCTCCGTCAATGTGGTGCTGATATCCCCAAATTCCCTCGTATACTCGATCCCACTCAGTATTTCAGTGTTGTTTTCTATGTCAACTTGCCAAAGAGGCTCTCTAGCCAAAGCCAGTTTTTTCAGCTCTTCCATTGCTCGAGAAGCTAGCTCAGTGGTTTTGATTCTGTTCATTTCAGCACCTAGTGAGACTGAAACGAGTAGGTCACTGGCTCTTTGGATATTGTTGCTTGCGAGAAGCATTTGTGAGCCAAAATTTGAGAGGTGATCAGCTTGTCGGGATGAACCTTGAGGGGGTGCCGGCACAGTGAGTTGAGGTAGGTCCATTGATCTAAATGAAGTTGTGGACTATCTGTCTGAAAGTTAACCAAAAGTATGACGACTGAATTTGACAAAATTTGATAACACAAATGAAAAAAGATTGAGCTCGGTTAACTTGACACAAAAATTTTTTTTAAAAAAATTTGCTTTTGGTTAACATGACAAAATATCGAAGCAGATCGAAATGATGATAGATAGAAGGTTAACTTTATGAGACTCAAGTGCTTCGTATCCGACAATCCTAATCAAAATGAAAAAAGATTTTTAGTAAATTTTACTTTTTTTTACAAGACATTCTAATTAAAATCTACAAGGAGGAGATTCGAACTTGGGTGCAAAAGGGTGACCACGCTGCTACAAATCAACTATCTAATCTTAATTACCTTCAAATCAACCCAGAACTCTAATCCTGATTCGCAGTACGCCTTAACCGTTTTTGTAATCTTACTACTTGACCCTGCACACACTTCTTTCACGGATCTGAAGAAAAACAAACCCTAATGCGATTAGAATCGTGATGATGATGACAACAAAGTAAAACATAAAAAAAAAAAAAAAACCAAGAAAAGTGATCAACAAGAGAAAGATAAGCAATGCATGTCTATATATTTGAGCTTAATTAATTACATCTCTAGCTTATTTCACAGAACTTACCAACGGGTTGGAGCTTTAGAATTGGGGACTCTTCTCCGAAATTCTCAGAATAATTCATGGTTTGGAGATTGTTGTTAGCCCCCCGGTGCTAGAAATATGACTGTGGCTGGTCATTTCTCTTTCGGCCATTTTCAGCTGTAGCAAGAATTGATTAGGGATTAAAGCAAAGGCTGTGCAATACTTGGAGATGACAATGGTGCGTGAAGCTCTGTAGATCTGTCTCGTGGCTTTGAAAGAGGTTCAGGTCGTGAGGCTGTACTTCTGGGATAAACTGCCAGGTGAAGGTACTTATGCCCTAGTGGGAAGCTGCCGTGGCTGAATTCTGTATGCTGATTGGTTAGGGATTGGAGAAAGTAGGGTTATGCTGTCACTTATTCAGTTCCTATCTTCATGAAAGTGTGCGCCCCAGGTGCAATATGATTGCGGGAAAACGATAGTCGCCAGAAAAGGCATCGACTTTTGCGAGAGACCCAATTTAAGTGGCAAAGTAGTTAGATTTCTTCCCCAAATGAGTACATGGATTCATTCCTCTTTAAAAGACGAATTGCACGATGGATGGGCGTTTGTTGCGCCGGACTATCTCGGACTGGATTAGCTTAAAGGACTAAGCTGGACTGGATTAGCTTAAAGGACTAAGCTGGACTGGCTTAGACTAGACTAAACTGGACTAACTTAGTGAAGCGTTTGATGCAGTATTGGACTAAGAAGCTGGATAATAACAAATTCTAATATTATTTTATTTAATATATAAATTATTAATATTTTATTATGATCTTATCTTTTTCTCCATCTTTTCCTACCATTTCCGTCCCACTCTTTTCCTCTTATCTCATCGTCCCACCCTCTCCCTCTTTTTTTGCTCTCACACCTCTCAATTCATGTCTCTTTCTCATTCCTGGTCAAACTCCTTATTGATTCCAGTATCTATTTCTCTGTCCTCCCTCCCTCTCTAGCTATGCGCTATTCGAATGGAACCTCACGGCTCCAATTTTCCCGACGAGTTGCAGGTTTCTCGATGTGTTTTTTGGCCAACCCTCATTAAATTGGATGAAGTTAGCACGGCCAAAAAATTCATCACCATCCCTGGACCGAGATCTTAGCTTTGCATGCTCGAATTTGTCATGGATTTGAAGAAGCCACATTCGACCACATTTTGGCCTCGATTCAAGTAAAATCGTAATCTTGTCACTCCCAGCTTCAATTTGGTATATTTTATATGAAAGTTGGTTTTGAAATGGATCTAAAAGAGAGTCGGGAAGTTAATGATTAATCTAGGTGACCGGCGATGACGAGGAGTTTGTCGGGAGTGGTCGTTGAGCATGACAAGGACAAGAAATAGAGGATAGTCTTAGCTAGTCCCATGGTTATTGGGGGGTCTCACTAAGACCTCTTAGTGAAGGGTTTTGTCCATGCTAGTCCCCTTTAGTCTCATTAATGTTAGTCCCAGCATGGAACAAACACAGTATTGGACTAATAGCTAGTCCAGTCCAGTCCAGTTCCAGTTAGTGAGGGCAAACAAACGTCCCCTAATTAGACTCGTTTTCACTAATTAATAAGGCCTGTACGTTTGTGATTGATCATGAGCAGGACAGAAGTAACAAGGGCTGCTTGTGATTGATCATAACTGAACAAATATTATAAAAGAAAAAATATATATAGGAAATAAAGTAATTTCGCAAAAACAAATTTTTTTGGTTTTTTTCCTTCCCTCATCCACATGTAACCATAGTTTTTACTCCTCCAGTTTCTCTCACACACTTCCTACTTTTCCCCTTTTTTTTCCAATTTTTTTTATCAAATATTTAAACACACACATAGTGTGTGACTTTTATCTAGTTACATTAGATATAGGATTTAAAATCTATCAGTGGAAATATTGATATGAAAAATATGAAATAGATGATTCTAATCTTTTACCCATAACTGACAAAAAATAATCATATAATTAAATTGTGCATAAATATACCAAACCACAAAAAAAAAAAAAAAAAACCAATTAAAGATTAAAACATAAAATCAAACTCCACGTCTCTCCTCTCAACATCTCTTACTACAAACAAAATAGAACCAAATTTAAAAGGAAAAAAAAAAAAAACTACAACTTTTCTCCCACACTCGTCTCAATTGCAATCACTCCACTTTCTTAAAACCACCCAATGGGACCATGATTTTTTAGGGTCGAAGTAAGGCGGATCAGAATACGTTTACCTTAGAAGTCCAAATATGGACTCAACAACCTTGATTGCGGAGCTGACTAAACAGATCGACGAAGCCACCATCATCCTGTTTCAGAATCAGTGGGCGAAGTCCGTTGACTTCGCTGAGATAAATCATGCTTGTTTCGCAAGATTTAGGAACCTAATCTAGCAAGGAATCAACATGTTTCCTATAATCTTGGAGTCTTTACAATCTAAGGATTGACATGCAACTACAAGTAATCACACTCCTAAAAGGATACAATATCTTCTTCCTATATATCCTCATGGATTCTCCTAGTCTAATGAGGATTCTAATATTCTAAAAGGCCCTCTCCTCAACTTGTATAAACACTATTCTAGGGTTCACTTCTGGTTACGCAATCTCTGCATTTCTCTTGTCCATTGCTTGAGTCTTAATATTGCTTACTATCCTGACCGTCTGATAGCCTTGGATCGGCACACCCCATTCGATTGTTGGCTTGGTTATGGTTGTTTGTTTTTTTATAGGTTAGCATTTTTGGGCATCTCTACCACAAGTGGCAATGTGTAGATTTGGTTCTAACAATTGGTGCTTTCATTCAGAGTTAAACTCAAGAACCTCCCGATCAGACCACCCTACCACTGTTGTGGCTACTCTAACATTATCACAGTGTAATTGTGCCACATCAATGCACGGTGTAGCTACTATCAATGAGGACGCTCCGCTTATATATATATATATATATAGTGAATTTGGAAGAGCCTGCTACATATTTACGTGGCCGTCGATAAGCTCCAAAAAGACTCGCGAAAAAATCATCAAAATCGGAGTTCAAATAACCGTTAAATAGTGATTTTTTTGTTGATAACTATCGAAAAGTTTTGTCCCGTTACTTGATCTCTGAATGTTTGTTTTTTGCGATTTTTGGCGTATGCGCTCTCGATGTATATACAAACAAATTTGACAGTTAGATCGTTGAAATTAGCTTCGTAGAATGCATATCCCATAAAAACGATAGATTCACTAACACTTAGAGTTTATTTATACTTTCATTAAGTATAACATAAAGATTTTGTGGTATCCACTAGTGTAAATATTTTAAATTGAAGATCAAATTCATTCATTGTATTCATATAGGGTCAAGGAGTGTAGTTATAAATCATCAAAATCGGAGTTAAGATAACCGTTAAATCATGATTTTTCCGTTGATAACCGTCGAAAAGTTTTGTTTTGTTACTTGATCTCTAAATGTTTGTTTTTTGCGATTTGTGGTGTATGCCATCTCAAAGCATATACAAACAAGTTTGACGGTTGGATCGTTGAAATTAGCTTCATAGAATGCGTATCCCATCAAAACGATAGATTCACTAACACTTTCATTTTATTTATAGTTTCATTAAGTATAACATTGTGGTAGCCACTCGTGTAAATATTTTAAATTGAAGATTGAATTCATTCATTGTATTCATATAGGGTCAAGGAGTGTAGCTTTAAAAAATCATCAAAATCGGAGTTAAAACAACCGTTAAATCGTGATTTTTCGTTTATAACAAGCTTGATAGTTGGATCGTTGAAATTAGCTTCGTAAAATGTGCATCCCATCAAAACGTTAGACTCACTAACACTTAGAGTTTATTTATACTTTCATTATGTATAAAATGAAGATTTTGTGATATCCACTAGTGTAAATATTTTAGATTGAAGATCTAATTCATTCATTGTATTCATATAGGGTCAAGGAGTGTAGCTGTAAAAAAATCTTCAAAATCAGAGTTAAAATAACCATTAAATCGTGATTTTTCATTTATAATCGTAAAAAAATTTTGTCCCGTTACTTGATCTCTGACTGTTTGTTTTTTGCGATTTTGGCGTATGCAGTCTCAAAGTATATACAAACATGTTTGACGGTTGGATTGTTAAAACTAGTTTCGTAAAATGCGTACCCCATCAAGTTCAATGGTATATATATTTATTAAGTAGCTTTAAATTTATTTATTTTGTAAGTATAACACTTAAGAAATTGAATGGTATGTATATTTATTAAGTAGCTTTAAATTTATTATTGTAGCTCGGATCGGGTTTTTGTTAGAAAAATATATTACTATGGGTTTTATGTAAACAAAAACTGAATTTGAAGGGAGTAAAGTCACATTTTCAATAAATTTTATAATATATATATATATGTATATTTTTTTTTTTTAAATATAACTTGCGCGATGCCATGATGGGGTCATTGTGCAAAATAGCTTTGCGCGACATAGGTGCACCTACGTCGAGCAAAACAGTTTTGCGGGACAAAGACTGCCGTCATGCAAAACTACTTTGTGTGATGAAGGTGCACCTACGTCGCGCAAAGCTATTTTGCACGATGAATGCACACCTTCGTCATGTAAAGTCAACAACTTTGTGGTATAACTTAAGATTTTGTGGTATCTACTTGTGTAAATATTTTAAATTGACAATCGAGTTCATTCATTGTATTCATATAGGGTCAAGGAGTGTAGTTGTAAAAAATCATCAAAATCAAAGTTAAAATAACCGTTAAATCGTGATTTTTCTTTTATAACTATCGAAAAGTTTTGTCTCATTACTTGATCTTTGAATGTTTGTTTTTTGTGATTTTTGGCGCATGCGATCTCGAAGTATATACAAACATGTTTGACGGTTGGAACGTTAAAACTAGTTTCATATAATGCCTATCCCATCAAAACAATAGATTCACTAACACTCAAGAGTTTATTTATACTTTCATTAAGTATAACATAAGATTTTGTGTTATCCACTATTGTTAATATTTTAAATTGAAGATCGAATTCATTCATTGTATATAGGGTCAAGGAGTGTAGCTGTAAAAAATCATAAAAAACAGAGTTAAAATAACTATTAATTCATGATTTTTTTTGTTTATAACCGTCGCAAATTTTGTCCCGTTACTTGATCTCTGCATATTTATTTTTTGCAATTTTTGGCGTATGCAATCTCGAAGCATATACAAATAAGTTTGACGGTTGGATCCTTGAAATTAGTTTCGTAGAATGCATATCCTATCAAAACGATAGATTCACTAACACTTAGCGTTTATTTATACTTTCATTAATCCACTAGTGTAAATATTTTAAAAGGAAGATTGAATACATTCATTGTATTTATATAGGATCAAGGAGTGTAGCTTTAAAAATTAATCGAAATCAGAGTTGAAATAACCGTTAAATCGTGATTTTTCGTTTATAATTGGTTTTGGAATCATGAGATAGCTTCATAATACTCGATTCTTTTATTTCATGATTATTAACACTTGACAAGGCACCACTATTGTTTGTGCCTATCATTTCTCTCGCATTGTTCTTCACTACATTGTCTCTTTATGATGCAACTAGTACCATTTTGCTAACATCTGAGCAATCACAATTGCCGCCACAGTTAGCTGATCACTACCATTTCCAAATACGCATACACCATTCTATCACTGTATATTCCTCTTTCATGCATGACAAAAATTTTTCACAGTGCATGCCAGTAAAGTTGACTCTTCCAAAGACTATGTATTTATTTGTACAAAGCATACTTCACAAGAAAAATTGTACTTGATCTTGATAAGGATTTGTCAGTGCTTGAAGTCATGGATAATGTGGTAACTATACTAGATGTTGTTGGCAAGATCATCATTTCAAGCATATGTTTGTGCCTTTTTTTTCACGTACCAAATTTCTTGCATAGTGGTGATTCTTTTTATTCTCTTGGAAATACTTGATAGGGTCTCAATCAACAGATGTGAAGTCAAGAAATTGGCCATTGAGGTGCTCTAACCAATGTAGAGTGAGGAGGTTTTTAACATTTGCCAACGTTTAACTCACAAAGAAAAGAATGCAAGATAAAAGTTGTTACAGTTCCAGTTTATAGATTGTAACTCCTCGCATGAAGTTTCTACCCTGATATTGTTAAGTTTCAGTATCTTATGGGTGCTTTACCCGTTGGTTTTGCTAATGTTTTAACTTTTAAATATTATTTACAGCCTTGATGTGTATTCGTTTGTATTCTATATTGCAAGAATTATGCACGACTTTGCTAGGCTTATTGTTGAGATTGTAAAAAATTTGGTTGCACTTTGAAGTGTATAAAAGTTAAAACAATATCATGTTTCTTTGTGTTGATGGCACATTTGTATATGTAGGTTTAATGAATTTGGTGTTGATGATGGCCCTGCTGCAAAGGACTTGGCTCCTAAGTTTAATGTGTTCAAGAAAATTTTGTGTGCTAAGCTAGGGGTTACAATACCGGAGATAAACGTAAGTCTTTTATTTCTTTCTCTGCAATTTCTTCCTTGGATTATGTGGTCATGTTGCGCATTTGTAGTTTGACTTTTGATATCAGAATTCAGATTTCAATTAGATTGCTCAGTTAGTGGGTCGTTTCCCAAAAGCGAAAATGGACATGATCATGGAGTTAAACCCCAATTCTTTTGAATTAGGTTGTAATTCCGGTTGATATATAAGTAGTTGATGTTTTGTTGATTTCTTATTTTGATGTTTTTCTTAGCAAACAGTCTTGTTAGTGTTCATGACAGCAATTTGTTCTAAGCATATGTTGAATTTTAAAATAGACTGCATTATTTTCGGTGATTAGATTGTGGTAAATATTCCCTTCCAAGTATATTTCTCTTCATTTTTCTTGTGCATTAACCTTAGGTTCCTCAATCTGAGCATACCTGGTCTTTTGATTAAATTCAGGATAACATGTTTGTATCTTGGCATTCGTTGGCTTTTGTTGAGTGTTGCCGTATCTCAGAGAATTACTAGTACAAATATTCCTCTGTTGCTACTTCTATGTTTTCGCGTTATCTTTTTACATGGGTTGTTTTTTTGGTTAATTTGTTTTAATTGGTTGTCTTTAAATATATGCGTTGGTAATTGGTTTGGATATATATGGTTTGTTGCTTATGAGGGCATTTCTTGGATTTTATTTTTTGTGTTTGATGAAATATTAGCACTTGGGTTCAATGCAGTTTTGAGAAATTGGATATTTTTGTTGTGACTAGTGAATCATATTTGCAAGTGGATTTCTAGTGGTATATAGCATTCCTAGTTTGATGACTATTTAGCATCCCTAGTTTGGTGACTCGTTGTTGTTGCTCAGAAGCTCGGTCGTCGTTATGGCAAGGTTGTTCGGTGTATGGGGAGGGCGCGGGTTCGTGAGATGGGTGCCTCCTCTTCCAGATCGACCACAGGACAGGTCATCACCCTGACGGAGGAAGTGGCAACCCTAAAAGGTCATCTTGCGGCCCATCAAGCAACACGGGAAGCCGAAGCAGCAGCTCGGGAAGCCGAGATTGTAGCCCAATTTTCGGCCCAGGACGAGAAGATTATGATCTTACGGGCCTTACAGATATCCCGTCTCCAAATCCCGATGCTAGCACCTGATGTTGCTCCACCTTCGACCTCCCAACCACTTTGCCTAGCCTATACCCAGTACCCTGATGCATTAAGCCTAGAAGACTACTTGTTGTAGTTTTTTCTTTTATATTTGAACATCTTGTATGTATATTTTAATATATTTTATAATTAAATACGTTTTCTTGATTTATTAATTATTGTTTAAAATTTAATTACAATATTTATTAAAAATTAAATAAATAATATTTTTGTCAAAAAAAAAAAAAACAAGGGTTTGCGTGACGAAGAAGTGATCTACGTCACGCAAAACTACTTTGTGCGATGTATAACCTAGGTCGAGCAAAACCACTTTGCACGACGTAAGAACCTATGTCGCGCAAAACCACTTTGCACGACGTAGGAACCTACATTGCGTGAAGTGGTTTTGCGCGACATAGGTCACTTCTTCATCGTGCAAACCCTTTTTTCACTGCCTTGGCGCGATGGTTGGTGCCCAACAAAGGTTTGTTGAGTTAATTTTTGTGGAACGAAGGACCTGCATCGCACAAAGTGTTTTTTGTACTAGTGAATAAGCCTTGTTTCTCATGGTTTTCAATAAATAAGCCTTGTTTCTCATGGTTTTCAAGTACAGAAAGCCAAACATTTGGTTCAACTTGAAGGACTACCAAATAAATTAACACTCACTGTCACTGGTGGGAGTGCATGCATGTGCGCCATGTTTATATGCTAGCGACGCATCATTCCCGTTCCATTCATAAAATTAACACTTTCACATTTATATGCCACATATCTCCCGATCTCGTTTTATAATGGTAACTCCAATTTTAGCAAAGTGTTAGTGTATATATGGTTATTGTACATGCACGAGAGTAACATGCATTGCTTGTGGTTGTGATCCACCTATCTGGCTCATACAATGGTCCTTGTTTTATTTCACGTAGTATCATGCATATTAACCACACAAATATTTCAGTTAGCTCAAATAAATTCTCTTTTGTAAGCAAATTAATTAAAGTTATGGAAAGTAATTTCATCTCCAATTTGATTTGTTGAGAGAAATTTCAGCAGGCCCTTCATAATCCAAGTCTCCTAAAATCAGTGCTGGCCCTCTAAACCCCAAGACTTACAAAGGAAAATGAAGTGACTAGTTCAAGAGAAAATAAAAAATAAAAAAAAAGCTACCATACATCCATTACACCATCATAGAACTCATTGCATTTCGCCATGAAGAATTTGTTGAGCAGTTGACGGATTTGTGGATTTGAACTTGATCTCAAATGATTTAATTGTCCTTAAAATGGAACATATGAGTCTTGATTTAACTTAGCCAAAAACATACATAGGAGCATATTGCAACAAAGTCCTTCAAATCGATGATTGATCAAAGTTTGGAAATGGTAGGAGGTATTTGAGAAATAATACCAGGAGTAGACTTGGTATGAAGGAGGAGTAGAAAAGCAATGATGAAGAACTTAGATCAAATCACTGTAAGTAAATTCACCATAAGACAAATCACTGCAAGAGAATATTATTCACTTGAATAAAGACACTAAACAAAAAGAAAAAATAAAAAAAAATATGAGAGGTAGCCTCTGACAAGGAGAATTTTGAACTAAAACGAGACTGAATGCAAGTGGAAGGGAACCAGCTAAACTAACTCACAATTACTCAAAACTATGATGTATAATCTCATACAAAGCATAATAGTTTTACTAGGTCTAAAGTTCATCATAGAGTTCCAAACTTAATCATTGTAAGTACGTTATACTTTCGGTAAGCTAATAACACTATGGACAACTTCTCATCAGAAGTTATGAGTGGGATTTTAAGTCCGACCTAACCAAACAAATTGAATCAAAATTTCTGCTTCTATTTTTCTAAAAACAACCTTTCTAGGGACAAGATTAGAACACTAATAAAGTCTAGGTTTGGTGACTTATTTTTCTACGTGCCCAAACCAACATGTATGTGGTGGTGGCGGCATGTACAGAGCAACAAGTAGGGCACCCGTGCATGAATGCCCATGTGACACTTTTATTCATATGCTTTTATTATAGAATTATCAGAGAGATGTGCCAAGGCTTCATTTCCAACAACACCGATATTGTCTCCAACTTATTAATTACCACCTGCATAATTTGTTAGATGTGGGGTTTTATCACAAAAGACCTCAGTTTTAGTTGGAGTAGGGTTAGGATATTTAAACTATTATTTCTCTTTTTATATAGCCAATGTGGGACTCAAAACACCCCCTCACGTGGGACCCACGTCACACATGGGAGGTTCACACATCTGCAATCACGTGGAGCCAAGGGGACTCACCTTACACGCTGGGCCATGGGACCCACCATCGTCACGGAGGGCCTAGGAGACCCACCCATCACGTGGTAGTACGGGCTCGCTTCCTGGCTCTAATACCATGTAGAATTATTAGAGAGACGTGCCGAGAGCCCCACTTTTAACAATACTGATACTGTCCTCAACTTGTTAATTATGTATAACAATGGTAAATCGCCTCAAGAAAGAACCATGCCTTTAACTATTACAAAAAAAAAAAAAAAAAAAAAAAAAAAAAAAAAAAAAAAAAAAAAAAAAAAAAAAAAAAGAGTCTATGATTTGTTTGCATCTTTGAAAAAGAAAACACAAATCTATTTTACCTAAATTAAGAACAATTTCTCAAGGAATCATGTGTTAGCTAGTTTGGACCCACATATAAGGTGAGCCCTCAACTTAACTACTTCTCCAAGTCATGGATAGAGACCCTTCATCCCCCAAAATGTGTACAGTTAAATTAATATAGAAGTTTCTTGTCCTACCCAAGAGGGTCTATATGTGTCACCCACATTTCGGTAATATATCATATATACACCTTAGGAATATAGGCTTTTCTACATAACCTTTGTTTTATAAAATCTAATTTATAGACTGAAGTTTGGAAAATTGAATAATTTGGCACATGTAAAGAGAATGTGTTGCCTTAATTAGATTCTTTGTGGATGAAATTATTGGTGCCAACTCAACGTATTATATCAACACCACTGAGCATTAACAAAATCACAAAAAGTCACTAAATCACTCTTTACTACTCAAAATATCTAACCAGAAGCAAACATAATGATACTTCAGTAACCTAATATGTAAGCATAAATGCATACCTGCAAATGTAGATAGGATGAATGTCTGTAGAGATTGGCCTTCTCTTCTCTTAGTTTTGACAGAGTTCTTGCTCTTAATGGGACGAGAATGTATAGAACGACTTAACTCGAGAAGAGAGACTAAAACACGTATAGAGATCAAAAAATAAAAACATAAAATTGACACTCCAGTGCATTGTCTGATCTGTATTGGCCTATTGCAAAGTATAAAAACTATGAGAAAGGGTGCATCAATTGAAGTGGGTGCCAGCTGCAGTGGCAGATTTTGTAATTTTTGTTTATTTTAAATACATTTGAATATCACAATACATAATTGACTTATTTATAATTAACATAAATATTATTGATAAATTGTTAATATTGTGTGTGTGTGTGTGTAAATATAATATGTTAAATTGTTCAAAACATTTGATATAATGATTTAAAATTTGAAAATTGAAAAAGGGGGATGGGGGTTTAAACCATATTCTGGAATTCTAAACGGCCAAGAAAGAAATTGAATGCAAGGTTGTGGTGGTGAGCGAAGGTTGAGTTCACCAGATTCAATTGCCATGTAAGGGCCTTTTGGAGATAAAATGGGTGGGCAAAGAGTTTGACTTTTTTAAAAGTTTGTTATGAGAGGTGAAATAATAAGGTGAGTGCGAAGATAAGAAAAGTTGGTGGGTCCCTTCATTAAATTAATTATACATTTTTGAAAACACCAACGTGCAATGCATGTGCGTATGTGCTTTTTACATTATAAAAACGCTAATTATTTAACAAACTTTTTAACATTACACATAAAATTTACTTATTCTAGACGTATTCTTAACATATTTTTTAAGAAACATAAATAGTAATTAATTTAAATAAAAAATTAAAGTTTAAAAAATGGCCAAATATTTCAAAGTATTTTTTTAGCAAAGTTGTTGAATGGTACACTGCCTATTTTTCACGTACTATACTAGTTTTGTATTACACATACTATAATTGTTCTGTATTTTTCATATAGTATGATGTGTTTTGAAAGTAATATTTATGTGGCATGTATATCTAAACTTGTAGTGCTTAATGAAATTGTAAACCTATTGTTGAATCAAAGGAACTTACGATTTCAGATGCTAATATTTAGTAATTTCATATGAAATTTTTATTTGATTATTTATTAAAGTATATATTGTTCTTAATGGGTACAAACAGGTCGGGTCAGATAATCCGTTAATTTTAACTAGTCGGGTTAATTAGGGTTTGAATTCTTAAACATGTTAAAATAATTCAAGTGGTATGACGCGACACATTAGAATAATGGTCTTGACACGAAAGCGACTTGTTTACCAAAGTCTAATTTTGATTAACGTTGCCAAATTTTTAATTTAACATGATGGTTCTTTTATTTATTGAATAACTATTAGATAACTAAACAATTTCGGATTTGTTGTTGACTTTTGGTTGTTGATCTTTAAAGGGTACTCTAGAAAATACCTGTTTTGTATCATCAAGCATCATTACATGATAAGAAGAAGAGTTGAGAATGTCACATCCCCGCCCGGGACGGATCACTTCCCGGGCCCGCTCCACCACCGTAGCACGATATTGTCCGCTTTGGGCTTACCACTCCCTCACGGTTTTGTTTTTGGGAACTCACGAGCAACTTCCCAGTGGGTCACTCATCATGGGATTGCTCTAGCCCTCTTCTCGCTTAACTTCAGAGTTCCCACGGAACCCGAAGCTAGTGAGCTCCCAAAAGGCCTCGTGCTAGGTAGGGATTGGAATATACATTTAAGGATCACTCCCCTGGGTGATGTGGGATGTCACAATCCACCCCCCTTAGGGGCCCGACGTCCTCGTCGGCACATTTCCGGCCAGGGATAGGCTCTGATACCAAATGTCACATCCCTACCCGGGGCGGATCACTTCCCGGGCCGGTTCCACCACCATAGCACGATATTGTCTGCTTTGGGCTTACCATTCCCTCACGGTTTTGTTTTTGGGAACTCACGAGCAACTTCCCAGTGGGTCATCCATCATGGGATTGCTCTAGCCCTCTTCTCGCTTAACTTCAGAGTTCCCACGGAACTCGAAGCCAGTGAGCTCCCAAAATGCCTCGTGCTAGGTAAGGATTGAAATATACATTTAAGGATCACTCCCCTTGGCGATGTGGGATGTCACAGAGAATGTAGAATGAGAATGTTTGCTAGCATTTTAGATAATCAAATTTCTACATAATTCTTTTACCTTTAGAAAAAGAATTAATGCGAGATGGACATAAGATAACAGCACTTATGTAAGTGTGAGGTGTAATTAGCTAGAGCTAAGAATTAATAGGAATGGTAGCTACCTTTTTGTTTGTACTTTCTTTTTATTTTAAGATTCTAGAGTATTATTTGATCATTTAAATCGTTTATTTTCTAAATCACTTTTTAAATATCATTTTTATTAAAAAAAAATAGCAAAATCAAATCTATTTAGATTAACGGTGTTCTTCAATTAAACAATGAAATCATGGCAACTTTCACCGAATGGATAAATATTTTTTATTTGGTTGATTTTTACAGAGTTCACTTTATAGAGTGGTCTACAAAATATAACTAGTCTTGCTTAAAATGTTGATGGTGGGGCATGTCAGTTGTGGAAAGACAATGAGATAACATTTTGGAAAATATATAGAAGAAACTATTACAGTTTATCAAAGTCTTTCATAAGTAGGCATCGATCATACACAAATAATTATTTCTCCTGGTGAATACATATAACAACAAAATGACCATAGAACTAGTTGTCTTGGGTGACTAAATACGTGACTCATTCAACACAATGAGTGGAAAGGTAAGTCCACCCCTAAAAATATTTGGCATCTAATCTTACACCACAAAGGTCCAACACTCTCTCTCTCTGGCAGTTGCTGCAGCCAAATTTTGCTTCTACTCCCTTAAGGTCCCCACGTCAAGAATTTTATGCTGTTAGTTTCTTAATCCCAGTATTCTCTTTGTTCTCGACTATATATGCCTGCTCTCCTCTGGACTTTCTTTCTTCAGCTTCCCAACAGTTTAATACCAACACCATACCTATATTTCCTTGTTCTATTTTCTTCATCTTTAGTTCAAAGCACTAGTACACAGATGGAAGTTCGCTCCATGAACTCCATGATTGGAAGAGGTAATTCTTCTAATACAATAACCACTACTCAAGAGTCCCCTCAGGAGAGTAGTTGGACTATGTACTTGCAAGATTTCTTGATAAGCAGTAATCATGAGGATGATGACAATGACCGCAGTTCTTTCTCCTCATACGATTATGAAGACTGTTCCATAATCTCCGGCGCTGCTTCCTCTGTTGCCAGAAAGTCGAGTACTATTAAAGGAGAAGTTTTAGGGTTTGGCGTGGATGGAGGTTATAATAGATCTAGCTTCATGATTAAGAGAAAACCCAAAGAAGCTGTGCTTGATGATGCTTTGGAAGACACAGCTAGTTCTCCAGTAAATACTCCCACGGTGACTATCCTGTCTCCTAATTGTTTTTGTTGGTCCAATTTTTTTTTTTTTTTTTTCAATTAATCATGTTGTTTACAAGTGAAATGTTTAACTTATGCTTCCCAATATACCTGTTATTTTTGTTCAGATTTGTTTAAGATTTAATTAATTTCCATTTTGTATTTCAATTAGGTTTGCAATCACAGCCAGTCAAATGTGGAATCAACACTGCAAAAAGATGACACAGACATATCTAATACGGTAAAAAAAAAAAATTTACCTCACTATTTTTTATTAAATTGGTTGTTTATTTTTGCAAACAATTAATTATTAAATTGATAGTGCTTTGAAAATTTTCTGTTACAGGAGAAAGGAAGTACTTCTGGCAGGATGGATGAGAGAACTGAATCGGGCTTTATCGGGAGAGAGTGACTGCACAGAACTGAAGACGAGAGGACGTTGCTTAGTTCCATTCTCTATGATAGCAAACTATTTTGTATGAATTATTGTTATCATCATCCATATACTAGTACTTCAGTTAAAACATACATCTCTCTCTCTCTCGCTCTCGATATTTGATTCTGTACATAATATGGTCGATTGCTTTTCTCATTGTTGTTGAGGAAGCACACTTCATGTATCAATTTCAGCAAGAACAATACCAAAACCAGTTGTCCAGCAACTGTAGACTATATATATATAGTCTTTTCCCGTTAAGTTTATAATATGATCACAATAATATTGGCCGCATACCTAAACTGTAATTACAATTTTACAAGGTCGAAGGATGGGATCCATCTTATATCTTTCATTAATGTTGCCTGCTAATTTTCTCTTACTTATTCACAACTATTAGTTTCAGTAACAAAAAAAAAAAAAAATTACAACTGTTAGTTTGATGTCTTTTTTTCTTCAGAACATGTATGTGTGTTGTATATGCAAATTTTCTCCAGTGTGGTCAACTAGACACTTTCAAGCCAAGCACCTAAATTTTTTTGAGATATTAATTAGTACATATATTCGCATTATCACTACAAAGTGGCTGAACCTTATAAAAAGTTTTCACCTAAAGCGGTACTTGATCGATCACTCACTCTGATCATCATAATTAGTCTATTTTCCTAGCAGAGATGGTCTTAACCTCAGTGCCATTGCAAAAGTGAATATAAAAGTGAGATCGCTTTCTGTTTGCCATTGTTACCTTACGTGGTATTGGCAGCTCAACGGGTTTTTCCCACTAGATTTACTCCGAGGGAGGTTTAAGAAGGCCACCTAATCTTCTTTCGTTTTGTGATTCCTTTCTTCTTTAATGGAGTTGCCAATGTTTTTACATTTGGAAAAAAAAAAAAAAAAAAAAAAAAAAAACACATATCGGTCGTTACTTTTTCAGGTGTGGTTCTCCCGGCGCATCGCATGTTCTGTCAAATTCTCAAAGGTAAATGAGAATGAGATGAACGTTTTCAAAAAAATAAATAAAATGGTGCGCATCTAGGGAATCGACCCCTGGTCAGTACCGTGGGAGGGTATACGCCAGATGCGCTTGATTGTCATACTTCCATTTTGTAACTTATTTAACTTTTATTCATAGCATTAAGTGATAGTCTCGATAAATGTATCAATAACATGTCGGTATAATTTCAACTATCCATTCTGTAGTTATATTAGGTAGCATATAAATGTACCAATCAGCATTTTTGCCATTTTTGTTTCTTTCCATTTGGTGATTTCTATCTTTTGATTCATGAAAACTCATGTAATTTCGAGCATTATCTTAATGAAGGTTTCAAATACACTATAGAGCAATAACAAAAATTCTACTATGCTCTGGCAAGTGGCATTGGAGCAATGAAGAACTGAATGTGCTATCAGGATTCCATTACAAATAATTTAACAAGTTGAAGATCACGGTGTATATTTATTGGTGCGTACTAGAAAAATCCAAGAAACAATTACTTCAAAAAAAAAGTACAAAAACTAAAATAAGGAAACGCCTCATCAAAAGAATTATGAATTGGTATTATTCAAATTCCACTATCAGTTTTGACTATTGTTACAATTATTCAATTTGGTATTTCTGATATACAAGATATTCAGCTAATCTTGCAGCACTTTTTGGACCTTCAAACGATCAGGTTTCAGGTTTATTTTTTTCTGAGGAAGCTTCTTTAGCAATTCCGGTTTCGCTTCAAATATATCGCATACGAGTCCATAGTCAGCGACCTGTGATGATCAAAGAGTTTGTTAACAAATTATGTAAGTGCATCCATGTCGTAACATTCCAACAAGCTTGCAACTAAGAAAACTACATGAAAAGCAGGTTGAGGTTTTACTGCAAATTCGTTAAACGTGATACATATAATTTGCTTCACATTTCAGGAACACTTCTCTCCTTTTCTTTTCGGAAGCTCAGTGAAGCAAAAATGGCTTGGACTTTTGGCTCTTTGAGAAATGACTAAATTGTGCAGACTTTAAGAATGAATGCATCTTGTATATATGGCAATACTATTACCCTTGACAACTTCGAGAGAGAGTTCAAGCCGTCACCTGAAGGATTGGGGCATCTGCATCTTTGCTTTCTTACCACAAATGAGAACCCTATTACTCCTTATATACCCATAAGGACTAATTACAACAGTACCCTTCTACCTGTATTAACTACCCCATCTTCTAGATAATGCCATGTGGCAATTCTATTATATTGGTTATTACTCCCCCCTCAAACTGAACATGGATCTGCCAGGTGAAGTTTGAAAGAGCTAAACACCTAAAACGGGATCTAAAACTGGACCTGAAACAGCAAGAGCAAGGTGTCGGCAGTGCTTTACAAACACAGGACCATGCAGGCCTTTGGTGAACACATCTGCAACCTGTTCTTCAGTAGGTATATATTGGACAAGTAAATCACCCCGTTGGACCTTTTCACGAACAAAATGATAGTCGGTATCAAGATGTTTGATCTTCGAATGAAAGACAGGATTGGAGCTTAGAGCTAAAGCACTCAGATTGTCACAGTAAAGTACTGGAGGCACCAAAATTTGCTGATGCATGTCTTTGAGAAGAGATCGAATCCAAAACAAATCAGCTGCAGAATGTGCTAACGCTTTGTATTCAGCCTCAGTAGAGCTGCGAGATACGGTGGATTGCTTCTTAGACTGCCATGAAATGGGATTATCGCCCAAGTAAATCACAAAACCAGTTATTGAACGTCGGGTATTTATGTCTGCTGCCCAGTCGGAGTCAGAATAGGCCAGCAAATTGAAATCCAAGCTCTTTTTGTAATGTAAACCATACTCAAGTGTTCCTTTCAGGTACCGTAAAATGCGTTTGACAAGATGCATATGAAGATCAGTCGGAGAAGTCATAAATTGACAGACCATGTTAACAGCCTGAGCAAGATCTGGCCGAGTAAAGGTCAAATATTGGAGAGCCCCGACCAAACTTCGATAATGACGTGGGTCAGAGAGAAGAGCACCTTCTTGTTCAAGTAATTGTGCATGTGGTTTAGACGGTGTGGATGTAGGTTTACATGTCTCCATTGCTGCCTTCTTGAGGAGATCTTGAGCATATTTCGTTTGGCTGATAAACAATGAACCATCTTCTTTATACTGAATCTGCAACCCCAAGAAATAAGACAATCTGCCCATGTCTTTGAGATCAAAGACGGCTGCAAGGTCACTGATCACTGCTTGAACTGTTGTAGGGTTGGAACCAGTGAGTATAATATCGTCTACATAGAGCAATAAGATAACAATATCCCCTTTATCTACTTTAACAAATAAGCTTGTATCAGATAAGGAAGTTGTGAAACCAAGGGATGGAAGATAACTCGTGAACTTTGAGTTCCAGGCTCTCGGGGCTTGTTTCAAGCCATATAGAGATTTAATGAGTTTACACACATAACTTGGACAGGAAGGATCCACAAATCCTTGAGGTTGCTGCATGTAGACCTCTTCCTCGAGATCACCATGCAAAAAGGCATTTTTAATGTCTAGTTGTCGCAGATTCCAACCAAGCTGTGCAGCTAAAACAAGAATTAATCGAACAGTAGTGTGTCGGACCACAGGACTGAAGGTCTCTGAGTAATCCAGCCCGTGTTCTTGAGTGTACCCCTGAGCAACTAACCGAGCCTTATACCTTGATATTGTTCCATCTGGATGTTTCTTTATTTTATACACCCATTTGCTACCTACAATTGTTCTGTGAGATGGAGGTGGAACTAGAACCCATGTACCTTGAGCCTTTAATGCATCATATTCTTCTTGCATAGCATGTTGCCATTCAGACTTACACGATGCTGCCCTAAAAGTTTTAGGTTCTTCAGGTTCTGTGATATCAGCTAGGAATGAAAACACTCCAGGACATGCACTAGTAATTGAACCAGAGCAGGACAAATCAGAGCAAGACTCCAGTATTTGTAATGAATTTAACTCAGGGAAAGTTGCCAAATGAGCTGCATAATTCTTTCTGGAAATAGCACCTGTTTGTAACCGAGTTTGAATCCGAGGATGAAGTGGTTGGTGTACAGGTAAGACATGTGAATCAGTGCTAGATGAATGCTCAGACAAAGGTAATAATACCTGAAGTTGAGTAGGATCGAGGACAGGAAGCAAAGGAGGTGGAGTTGGTGTATCACTTGTTGTAGAGTAGGAACCATGAGATATTGATGCTAAAGAGTCTTCATAAATGTGATTCTGTGATAGCTGACCGTGCTCAAATTGACCCCTTGTAGACCTCATGGGAATAGGAAATGGTATAATCACAGAGCTAGTTTGATTGACTGTCTCAGCAGATGCCACACCACTGTGAGAAGGCCCCAACCTTGCTGGAAATATTGACTCTTCAAAAATAACATGCCGTGATATAATGCATTTCTTAGACTGTTGATCATAACATATTACTCCCTTATACCCCATTGCATAGCCTAAGAAGATACACATTTTGGACTTAAACTGCAATTTATGATTGTTATACGGCTTGATCCATGGAAACACAGCAGTTCCAAAAATTCTTAAGGACTGTACCTCAGGCACTTTGTTGTATAGTAGCTGATAGGGAGAACTAAAAGACAAGGTTTTACACGGCATTTTATTAATCAGAAAAACTGCATGAGCACAAGCAAAGTACCAAAACTCACTACTTAAACCAGAAGCATTTAACAAAGTGAGAGCAGTGTCCACCACATGTCTGTGTTTCCTCTCAGAAATCCCATTCTGTTGAGGTGTGTACGGACAAGAAATAAACTGCAGAATGCCTTTTGCAGCCAAAAAGGACGTAAACCGCTTGCTAGTGTATTCACCTCCACCATCTGTTTGCAAACCTTTAATTGTTAACCCAAACTGAGTATGAATGAAAGCATAGAACTTGAGAAAAATTGCAAACACATCAGATTTGTTGCACATGGGAAATATCCAAGTAAATCTGGTATATTCATCTACAAAAAGTACATAGTATCTAAAACCTTCCACAGATTTTACAGGTGTTGGACCCCAAACATCGGTATGAACTTTCTCAAAAGGAACCCTACAACTGTCATTTCTAACAGGAAAAGGTATCCTAGACATTTTACCCCTAATACAAGAAATACAAGTAGCATAAGTCTCATCTAACTTGTGTAAAACCTTAGATTGCCTTAACATTGCAGCCACAATATCATGGGCAGGGTGTCCCAACCTTTGATGCCAAATATCTGATTTCACCAGTTTCCCCAAGTAAGCCACTGGATCTCTTGTAACACACTTGTGCCCTCTAGACGCTTTAACTACTGGAATCTGAAATAACTCTTCTGGTTTACTCTTTCCGTGATACACCACCTCCCTTGTCTTCTTGTCCTGCACAAAGAACTCACACTCATCACATATAAACCAACTATTATTATCTGCACACAATTGTTTAACTGAAAGAAGATTTCTGGCAATATTTGGAACATGAAGAACTTTACTGAGAATAAGAGAATGATCAGGAGTATGAATTGCAGAGGAACCGATATGCTTAATTGGTATACTTGAACCATTACCAATGGTTATATTATCAGACCCTTGATAAGGAGCCACTTGATTTAATGCATTTATATCTGCAGTCATGTGGTGTGAAGCACCTGAATCCACAATCCACAAATCCTGAGGAGGAGCCTGAGATGTTTGTTGTGCATTCATGGCAGACAGGGAGGCTGGAGGTGGCTGACCTTGATATGTGTAGTTGGCCCGATGAAAACAGTCAAGCGCAGAATGTCCTCTTTTCCCACATATCTGACACTCCATAATGAAACCAGCTGGTGTATTTCCTGTATTTCTGTGAAAACAGTTCACCGCAGTATGACCTCTTTTATTGCAGATTTGACACTCAATTACAACATTGGTTCTAGCTTCTGTATTGCCGGACCACGACCCAGTAACATTCTGAACTTGTCTTGTCCCTGAAGAGTAAGGACTATTTCCACCATAAAACCCTCGACCTCTGAAATGATTACCAGTTCTATAGTTGCTGCTATTATTCCTGAATTGACCACCATTTCCAGCCCTGTAACCCCCATTGTAGGTCTGAGATTTGAACCCATGCTGCTGACCAGAATGAGAGTGAGCGACAAAACCATATCCACAAGATTGATCATGATGCCCTGGAGGACAAGTATTTGAACCACACATCTGGGACTCCACACCATGTTGATGAGCATTATTACATGAACCCTGTGGTTGCTGAACAATAATGCCCGCTGTAGTAGCAGGTATATGAGCATGGTGTTGAGAATCTGACGAAGATGCACCACTCGAAGATCCACCTCCATACATGACAGAACCCAAACTAGTATTCTGCCCAGACTGAGAACCCTGAACAAAAAGAGCAGCCATATTCTGAGGCAGCAGATTCATTTCCCCTTCAATCTCCTTTTCAGTTCCAAGTAGTTGAGCACGAAATTCCCTTAAGGTAATGGAAGATTCCCGTGCCAAGATAACTATGCGAATAACACCATATTCCTTAGGTAAACCTGCCAGCCCAGCAATGATAATATCATTGTCAGAAACTGTCTCCCCTGCAGCCATTAACTGATCTCTGATATTCTTCAAACGCAACAAGTATTTATCAATGTTATCTGCCCCCTTCTGAATCGTATGCAACTCTGTTTTCAAATGGTTAACCCGAGACTTCGAAACAGAAGCATATCTTTCAACAAGATTTGACCATGCTTCAAAAGCAGTCCTGCACCCCAAGACATACTCCATTGCCTCATCTGTTAACGTAGCAAGTAGCAGACTAATAAGAGCCATATCAGTAGACTCCCAATCAAGAAACGCTGTGGTAATCTCCCTTGTAACACCAGTCTCTGAACTCACGGCATACTTTGATGGACAACCAATCGTACCATCAAAATGACCAAACAATTTGTACCCTTTAAGAACCGACTGAAACTGAAAGGCCCATTTGGCAAAATTATCATCTCGAAGTTTTATAGTCAGCATACCCAACAAATTCTCAATCTTGAATGAAGAAGACGCCATTGAAAAGAATTCAATCAACCACAACTCTGAGCAAACCAAAAAATTACCAAACAAAGAACACACAACTGACTTCGAAAAATTCACAAAACACTACCCAAGTAAGGAGAATAACACCCCAAATCACAACCCAAATTGCACACTTCGACTAAAGACACCAAACCAGGAGATTGATACTCCAATATAACACAGCACAGGAGATTGAAACTCCAAGATTCATAGAAAGAATGGCACTTTCTTGTTTTAATCGACAAGTCCTAGAGAATGATACTCCAAGGAACAAACACAGCTCAGGAGATTGAAACTCCAAGATTCATAGAAAAAATGACACTTTCTTCTTTAAATCGACAAGTCCTAGAGAATGATACTCCAAGGAACAAACACATAGAACAACCAGAACAGAAATCAACACATCAAGATTCTACCAAAAAACCCCAAATCTTCACTTCAATCGAATTCCAACAAATTGAATCACAGCCCCAAGAAAGAAACAAATACACCTGATTCGCTGAAAAACGCACCACCAAATCTCCTAAGAACGCCGTTCCAGATAACCACCAAACACCCAATCTTCGAGCACCCAATCTTCAAGATAGCACCCAAACCAGCGGAAGTCTTCACCAGAACCGAAAGTGGCGACAAGCCTAAACCGGCGATGATACCATATTAACACAGAGAAGCTGTGAACAACAATGGATACCAGAAACGAAGAAGAAGATGAGGAGAGATAGAGAGGAAGAAAGAGAGTATGTATTGATACTTTCAGAAATTATTACAATGCTTTCTTACCACAAATGAGAACCCTATTACTCCTTATATACCCATAAGGACTAATTACAACAGTACCCTTCTACCTGTATTAACTACCCCATCTTCTAGATAATGCCATGTGGCAATTCTATTATATTGGTTATTAGTTCACAGCAACAATGAACTTGGAATCTCTCATGCCTGCTAAGTGTTGAATGGCTCCTGAAGCACCAAAATCCACATACAACTGCGGCGCAACTATCTTTCCAATTTGGCCAAATATCACATCTTTTTCTAGTTGCAACTGGTGGTATATGGTTGCCCGCCGGTGAGAAGACCAAACTATATTTTCCTTCCCTTAATAAGACATCAATCCTTGTTTCATCAAACATCAATTTTACAATTTCATTAAGAAATTGAAATGGGATGATATTGGAATTGGAATGAGATTGGACGCTGACTTATGTGATATATTATTGATATTAATAGTTGGACCAACTAAAATGAGATAGTAAAATCACACAACATGGGATGTTTTGTGCTTCACTTGAAGTTGGACTATGTTCACGCCGGTGTTGTTTTCGTTTCCACCATATATTAAGTTTCCTCCCTGACTATTATACCAATTACTGCAACTTAGCTCATTTTATCTCTAAAGCGCGAAAGAAAAAACTCCCCAATCTTAGCCCCTTTCAGTCGTTGGCCTCCATCTCTTGCTTTGGTCGATGGCAACTTACCTCTCATTCTTCCCCATATGTGCAGTGACCCTAATTCTCGTATGGAACGATGAAGCAACATGCGACCCTCTCCTAAGGGATGGTGTAGATGCAGCTTTGTCCCTTATAAATGGTTTTGTGGCCATTATCCAAAGTTTACACCTCTGAGTTAGGCTTATTGATTCGAAAAAGAAAAAACTCCCCAAGAAAAATGAAATAAAGCTCCTTGCAGTCGTCGGCCTCTAGCTCTTTCTTGGGTCGATGGCAAATATGCTTAAGCCCCTTAATTACATTTCCTTTCCTCTCTTCACCTCTTCTTCTTCCCCACATTTGCGAGGACCCTAATTTCTGTATGAGAACGATGAAGCAACATGCAACCTACTCCTGATGGGTGGTGTAGATGGAGTATTGTCTCTTATACATGGCTTTGTGGCCACTGTTCAAAGTTTTACATCTCTGATATTGAGCTTATTGGTTCGAAATTGGGGCTTTTTTCTCATCCTCTCTCACTTGGACTGAATCATACATCCCTCACACCTTCAACTGCATCCCTTAAAATCTAGTAATTCTCCTTCAACATTGAGTCAGATGTATAGCCCAGGCTCTAAGATGGCTTTTCAACCCGTTAAACCCGATAGTCGTGAATAACCGTCCGAATGATGTGGATTTCGGATGAAAATTCAAGTATTTTTCGACGATAATAGGAGAAATTGTGAATATGATCCAGTTACAGTTTCGAATATGGTTATAGAGGTCTTTAATCCATATCTGTCCCAAATTTGCACCGAATAAAACAATAAAATAATATATATATGTATGTATGTACGTACGTACGTATATGTATGTCCACAATATTGAAGTCATCTGATAATTTCGTCTTTCTCCTGTAGTGATTTTTTTATTTGCTTTTGACATCCTTATTTTTTTGGTCGAGTCAATTTGCCTTAATTTGCTAATCACATTTGGTTTGTCATGGACATTTCAATAAAGTATTGTTTTGTTTTTTATGATTTTCATGTGGGTATTTGATAATAGAATTAGTATCTATTAAATTATATCATATAAGTTGAACAATAATTCTTTCATCGATAAAAATGCATATAACAGTTAATCGATAGAGAATCAGTTATATGGATAGATAGGTAATTTGCAGTTATGAATTTTTTGATGGACATGGTATTCAGACTTTAAATCAACCCTGTTTCCATCTCTACCAGGCTCCTCTTTCCAAGATGACTATGTAGTTAGACATACAAAGGTCTAAGGTCTTCTTCTTTTTTTTTTTTTTGGGTCAAAGATATTCATTGCAAAAGGAGACAAAGCTCTAAGGGTGTGTTTGTTGCATCGAACTATTTCGGACTGGACTAGCTTCGGGGATTAAGCTGGACTAGCTTAGACTAGACTAAGTTGTGCTAGCTTAGTGAAGCATTTGGTGCAGTGTCAGACTAACAAGAAAAATAATATTTATTTATTTCCTTTTTCTTTTTCCTTTTCCTTTTCATTTTTTCCAGAACACTCTTCCTTTTTCCAGACTCTCTCGAGAACCAGAGCTATCCCTCTTCTTTTATCCTTTTTGGAGTTTTTCCACACTCTCTCTCTCTCTCTCTCTCTCTATCCTTTTCCTTTTTCCAGAAAACTATCTTGATTGAATGAAAGCTTTCATTGTTTTTCTCCTTTTTTATTCTTGAAAAGTTGTTCTGCGTAAATCTGTGTTCGGCGATTGAAAGATATGCAGAACTTCTAACGAATTTGGTTTTGCAATTCGAGTCTAGGATTTGCGATGGAATCTGGGTTTTGCGATTCGAATGTGGGTTGCAATTTTAGCGAATCCGGGCTCTGTCTACTGGCTTTAAGGTCTGGGTTTTGCGATTCGAATCGGAGTGAATCAAACGACGGTGAGAGCAGGGAGAGAATACGACAGGTTATGGGTTCCGAGAGATTCGAAACAAGCAAACGATGCGATTCTGGGTTGGCGAGTGTTGACGATGTTGGCAATGCGAGCAAACGAAGCGAGCAGAGAGAGGAGATGGAGGATGACGAGGAGAGAGAATGTGAAAAGATGAAGACGCAGTGAAGGTCTTAGCAGTCCCATGGTTATTAGGGGGTCTCACTAAGACCTCTTAGTGAAGGGTTTTGTCCATGCGAGTCCCTTTTAGTCTCATTAATGTTAATCCCAGCATGGAACAAACACGGTATTGGACTAAAAGTTAGTCCAATCCAGTCTAGTCCCACTTAGTGAGGGCAAACAAACGCGCCCTAAAAGTACAAGATACGACCTAAGCAGCACACGACTGAGGTCAAAAGGACAAAGGACAGAGCAAACCATGGACAAGGAAGGCTAAGCATAACTTGAAGCGAAGCTTTAGTCACCCTCCTTGACCATGCCAATCTTGAGTCTAGTGAGGACAAGGAAGGCCGTCCATTGATAAAATATGGACCAGAGAGGATGGGGGTCTAGTTACCCAGACATCTGGACACATCCCTCTTTTACAATGCGATGCAACCCAATCAGTAGCAAGGTTTGCTTGCCGAGGTGTATATCCATGACCATTTCAGGAATTAAAACTTTGGATTCTACTTGATTTGGACCATTGCCCTATGTGTGCTTGCTTTCAGTTGAGGATTGATTTGTGGCAACTTGGAGAAGGGTGATTTCTCTGCCTAAACCACTTTTGGGCATGTTTGGGTAGGCATCCTTAACATTGACCATTTTATGTAATTTATTGTTTTGGGTATGAACGAGAACCTTTAGTGGTACAAAGCGTGCGCGAGAGATGTCTTATTTGTATCTTCTTCATTTTTTGGCCAGCTTTTTGCCTACATTCATATACTCTTTGTACATTGTCTTTTTGGACTTTTGTTTTGAAATCTCCAATTGACAAAGAAAAAAGTTAACTCCCAGAAATCTAATGCAACTTTCTTCTTTTGCTTTATAACTTGTTAATTTGTGGATGCTGCAACAAGCCGAGTCTAGTAGAAAATAAATTTTAAATAAGTTACGTTTATCATCATGTTCATGTTATTCGGCTTGAGCACTATGATTGATCTCATTCAGATTTTAGGTAATTATCGATTTTTTTCTGAACTTGTAAAGAAAAAAACAAAAACAAAAAAATAAAGAAAAAATAAAATATTGTTATATTAAAATTTTTAATATCAATTGTCCAAATAATTATTATACGATTAGAAGTATACTTAAACAATCACTGTTTACTAAAACTTTACTTGGGAGATTGAATTATCTATTGCCCAAAAGCTTAAAAAAATTTGGGGGCGGAAGTGCCCAAAAGCCTAAAATATTTTAGGGGCAGAAGTTCCCGGCCGGGGGGGCAAGTGAATGTGTCCGAAAGTTCCTCGTTTCTTCCGTCGTTGACTCGTCGTCTTTGTCTGTTTTTCAGGGATTTTGATCGCACAACATTATAATAAAAATATAAAACGTCTACTCTTAAAATGTTCAGCAGCTCTCTCTTGCCCATTTCATTCTCTCTGTAATTTTGCTCGGAAAATTGGGATTAGAGCTGTCCGTTGCTTTGAAATCTATACGTTCATCTCAGCCATGATTTCCACCGGCAAGATCAAGTCCGTCGATTTTTATAGGTCAGATCTCTCGCATCATTTCACTGTTCATCAGCTCTCTGTGTTTGTGTGTAATTTGAATCTGATCGTGGAAAATTCAGTTTCGATTTTGCGTAATTGCTTTCTGATGCATGTGGATTGTGAATTGTGATGGATAAGTGAATGAATGTTTAAGTTTATCAGTGAAATTGGAGTGATTATAAATAGGATTAAGAATTTAAACTAATATTAACATTACGTTTGGACGGGGAAATAAAGTTGGAATTTTGACAAAGGTCAGAGTTATCAATTGACAGGCAACAATTCTTTTGTTTGAATTCATAACATAAAAATTTAGAATTTCCATGTGGAAAAAAACTTAAAATTTGAAAACTCCAATTTCCTGGTTTAAATTCTATGTAAATATGTGTCATTTCTGAATTTGTATGTGTGAGAATTTAAAAATAATAAATTTTGTATTGAACTTCCATTGTTTTTTTTTAAGTTAGCCAAACAAGAAAATTCACAAATTTTAGAAGATAAAATTTCGTCATTTTAAAATTCCTTTGTAATTTTAAATTTCCTCGTCCAAACAAATGGAAAAGATTGGTGATTTGAATAGTTTGGTTGCTTCCACACCATTGAAAGATTCAATTCATCACCACTAAATAAAGCATTACTAGATTGTTTGGAGGTGCTTAGTGGAAGCTTTCATAGCAAATGATTCTAGGGTTTTAGCTGCTTGCTCTATGATGTTTATGGTACACATCTAAGGAGCTAAATTATATGCAGAAATGTAACATTTCATATCTTCTCAAACTTTCCCTGCGAATAGGAGTAGGAAGCAAAATTTAACCAACACCACCTGGACTATTAGGGGTGTGTGTAAAATACCACCCAAACAAAAAAAATCTTGCCAATTTACCACCCACACTCCACTTTTAGTGTGATGTATCACATCTGTAATTCACCGTTGGAAATTCAATTAATTCTCATCTAGTATGAGCACATGAGCACTTTTTCATACTATTTTAGGGTAAGAATTTCGCTGACTACAACATGTCTTTGGGGAAGTAGAAGATAAGTCACACGAGCTTTATTCTTTCAAGATAAGTCACACGAGCTTTATTCTATTGACTCACATGTGTTGCAAATGATACATTTTGACTAAAATTTTTGCAAAAATTAATGGAGGTCGTACAATCTTGCTGGTATTTGCACATACCTTTATAGTCCAGGAGTGTTTGTGAAAATTTTCCATGTATAAACAAATAAACATTTTGTATAATTTAGTGGGCAATAAATTCACCTGCAGGGTTGTCCTGATATGTATTTATGCTACAATGCTTTCCCTATGTACAGGAAAATCCTTAGAGATTTGACAGAAGCATCATTATCGGGTGCAAGACTATCTATTATGGCAGCTCTCGCCATGATGTTTTTATTTGGAATGGTAAGCAGCTCGTAGTTCTATAGTTGGTTACTTATGTGTTCCAAATATTCAAATTCGACCAAATGGACATTGAGTGATGATTCTTTTTTTTCTCTCTCAATTGATGCTTGTTTTGGTCCTTTATGTATGTCTAACCTTGTTCTATTTTTATTATATTTATGAGAATTTCTAGTAGTTTTATTTTCTTTTCCATCCTTGTTTTTTTATCAAAGTTACTTTTTGTTGCGATATGCTTGTGGTTAATACACTTTATTATATTTATATTTACCTTCTTTTTTTCCGGTTTCCTTTTTTCCTTTTTAGTTAACCGTCAGCACCTCTACATCCGTTATTGTCAACAAGAGTTCTGATGGTGATTTCTTACTTATTGAATTTAATATCAGGTAAACTTTCATAGTTGCATTGGTGTTTTTGATGTTTATGAAGTTATTATGTACATGCATGGAGTTCAAATTTATTGCTAATCCAGCTCTAGCTTTATTGATTTTAGAATGTCACTGAAAACTGCCTTCGTGTAATTGGAAATTTATTCAAAGACGGATTTTTTTTTTTAATTAACTTCAATATTGTGTTTATATCCAGTAGTGCTTTTAATTAACTGCTATGTTGTGTTTTTAAATTAACTGCTATACGGATTTTTTTAACTCCAGTAGTGCTTTTAATTAAATTAGGTCCAATTGATTCTAAGGTGCACTACGTGGGAATTTGTAATGCTTTAATCGGCCCGAAAGAGGCAGTTATATTGTGTGAGCATTAGGTTATCAGGGTGATCCCTCTTACTTCTGGAAAATTTGTTGATATCACCTTTCTGATGCAAACTTTGCTCAAAGAAAACTCTTGGCCTTCACTATCAATTTATATAACCTTCTTCTCCCCCCTGCCTCTCTCATTTCCTAGGCTGCCTCCATAATTTTATCTCCTTTTTCATATAGTTTTCCTGCACTCCCGTGTGAATTTGCATCTCTTGATGTGAGTGACGTGTTGGGAACAGTAAGTTTCTCTCTCATTTAATTTTGTTTTTGTTCAATATTATCTACTCTGCTCCTGATTTTCCTCCCTAATGCTAATGATCCTTCGTTAGTATTTTTTATTTTTTAATTCTTTATGTGGTTTCCATCTGTCCTGACTCCTGAATCCATTCCCTCTTATTCTCAGAACAGATTGAATGTTACGAAAACAATTCGCAAGTTCCCCATAGGGACAGATTTAAGACCAACTGGCTCTGAGTTCCACTCAGGACCAGTTTTAGATGGAGATGAGTATTCTGGTGATGGCTCTATTTCTCTAACTGCTCAGAATTTTGAAAAGTTTACTCACCAGTAAGTGGGCCAACTTTTAGTTCCATACCTTTGATATTTTATGGCGCTGATGTTGGACACTTCAATATTTATGTTTCAAATTAATACCTTTCCTAATTTTTTTATTAAACAATTCTTCTGCAGGCACCCAATTTTGGTGGTTAATTTTTATGCTCCATGGTGCTACTGGAGCAATCGCCTGGTAAATAAAATAGCTTCGCACATTCTCAAATCTCTTTTGATGAAAGTTTTAGCTTTCTTAATCAGTCAATTTCTACAAATCTTGTTTTATACTTGCGTATGCATAATGCATATTATATGGTTTTGGCATAATTGAGAATAATTTAGAATCTCACATTTTGGCCAGAAATTAAAGGTTAGCTCATGCATGCCAATAATGCGATCATTCAATCATGGGAAAACTACTTGTAATGCAGTTTTCACTGAGAATAGTACTAACTGGGAGTTTCTTCAACTTATTTAAACCTTCAAGTTTTGCCAAATGAAAGAAATCTAAAAAAGTTGTAATATGTGTATTTTTTGCATCTGACTTCTTACATACATTGCTCTTGGGTTTTGAAGTCTTGTTTTACTATCATTAACTACTTCGATTGTTTCCCCTCATTTCACACCCTTAATCATGTATGTGCTTGCGCGTATGCATTATCTTATAACAAGTCACAAGATCCTTGGGTCAATTAATGTTGTTTTTTCTTCATTTTTGATGGAACTGTTGTATATTCAGAAGTTACTTTGTGTACATTAATTTTTTGTTTGCTTGATGTAATTGAACTATTTAGTTGAATCCATCCAGAAGCATATCTTTCTTGCTGCATTTTTATCTTCCTCTTTTATTACTTCTTGCTTCATGTTATCACTTTCCTTTTCAGAAACCTTCATGGGAGAAGACCGCCAAAATAATAAGAGAAAGGTGCTTCACTCTGAAAGTCTGTTGTTTTCTTCCATATAATATGATTTTTCTAAGGGAGCTATTATTGGCATTTCTAAAGAGTCATCCTGCACTCATTCCTGATCTTTTAAATTCGGGAAGAGTGCAGGAGGAGTGTTCTAGAGTGCTAATAACATTTTCCCTTTCTAATGGTGCAGTCCAGAATTTGAAGTTTACAATTCTTATCTCACTTTTTCTCATGCTCCCATGGTTAACAGGTATGATCCAGAAATAGATGGCCGTATACTTATGGCGAAGGTGGATTGTATTGAAGAGGGTGACTTGTGTAGGAGGTATGTTTTAAATTGCTTAATCCTACTTTCCACTTGATTTTCTATTGAGTACAATTTGTTTGATTGTTATTTTTAATTTCGGCCATCTGCATTTTCAGTTCAAATTAGTTGTATAAAAGCAATCTAAAATTATATTTGCAATTTTCCTCAATGCAAAAGAGATTTATACATGCTTGCTATATTTTAATTGCCGACTTACAGCGAATAAGAAAACTGAAAGGCAAAACTCCATTTAATGTGCTGCAATTGTAGATCCGTAAATAGCAGATTTGTTCACCATTAATAAATATACAACAACAACAAAGCATCGGCCATATAAATCCTAAAATGCTACTGCGCTCGGTTTTCTGTGAAGTCTTCCATTAGCTCCAAGTACTCCATATAGTTTCTTAAAGTCGCTATCTAACTCTTCCTAGATCTTCCTCTATCCCTTTTGCCTTGAGCCTTTGTCTCATAATCGCATTTTCTAACCGGAGGATATGTAGGTCTTCATTTCACATATCCAAACCACCTTAACCGATTTTCTCTCATCGTATCTTCAATTGCGGCCACTCCTACTTTACCTCGGATACCCTCATTCTTAATCTTGTCCTTTCTCGTGTGCCCACACATCCAATGAAGCCTTCTCATATCCGCTACTCATTTTTTGCACATGTTGATGCTTGACCGCCCAACATTCCATGCCATAAAGCATTGATGTCCTTATTGCTATCCTATAAAATTTTCCCTTGAGCTTTAGTGTCATATGATGGTCGCACAACACACCGATGCACTCTTCCACTTCATCCATCCAGCTTTTTTTTTAATGGTTGAAATCTTCATCCCTATCTCATTTGGACCCCCCATTCCCACTTGCTTGCACTCCATATTCTATGTCTTTGACCTACTTAGGCGAAGACCTTTACATTCCAACACTTCTCGCCAAAGGTTAAGCTGTTATAATTCTGACTCCCTCTGGATCTTGCTCTTTTGATGTATCCGGCAATAGACTAGAACTTAGCAAAATAGAGAAAACTAGAAACACACAATATTTATACTGATTCGGTAGAACTTTTGCCTACGTCCAGTTGTGATTTTCCTGGGTAGAGAAACCATGGCTTTTTAGATTAATAATAGAGTTCCAGTACTTTTGCAAAATCCTAGAACTAATCCCTCTTTAACCTTGTCGGCTGTCTCTGGCTTTTTTTCTAACACTTTTCCAGCATTGCCGCACCCTATTTATAAGTATAGGGTGCGGCTCACATTCACTTTTTTCAGATTATGTTTCCTATTCTAAATGGAATAGGTATTTACTTTCCTTCTAAGATTCCTAATCTGATTGAATAAGGAAACTAAGATTCTTTCCTAGTCCTTTTAGGGGAATAATTGGTGCACCTTTTATTTCCCTAAAACAATTCTAAACAAAATAAGGACACTAATTGATGAGCCAAAAATCCTAACAATCTCCACCTTGGTGTCAAACCAAGTCTTGATCATTGCACTCTAGAGTATCTTTGAACCTTCTTGAATTAGCTTTGGAAATCTTTAAGAACCTTCACCTTGGATTCTCGATTTCTGTCTTCCATTCCTTGCACTTTGCAAAAACCTCGAATTTCTGCTTCATGAAATAAACCCAAACTTTTCTACAAAAATAATCCATGAAAGTAACAAAAAACCTGGCTCCACTGTTAGACTTAGTTGGTGCAGGGCCCCAAACATCTGAGTGAATATAGTTGAGTTGCTCCTTGTTTTGGTTATCTGCACTACTACTTGCGAATGATACCTTCCTTTGCTTCCCGAGAACACAATATTCACAAAAGTCCAGCTTGCAATGTGACAAGCCTTCCAACAGGCCTTTCTTGTGCAATTCTTGCAACCTTCTGACTTATGTGCTCTAGCATGTGATGTCAGAGTTCAGCCTTGTGTTATTCACTCTGCTTTGTGGAAACAACTGCTCCCCCAGCTATTGTAGTCCCAATTAGCTTGTACAACGTATGGTGTTGTAGGTCACCTTGCATTATCACCAGTGGTCCTTTGGTTACATTGAGTCTTCCTACTTTGGAATTTTACCCATCAGTGCCTCCTTCATCTTCCGTTGCCAATCCGTGAAGTCATCCTCGCCATCAAAATGTGGTCAAGACTAAGAGTGGAAGAGCAACCTATTTACCGTTGGAAAAGATTTTGAACAAGTGTTATAAGCTGCCTACCATGGCCTAGCCGGTGTGGTTTTCAAAATAACAGTACTAGGAATTAGTGTTCTGAAATGCCAACTAGAGCTCTAGATTTTGTTTCAAGTGCAGTATTCTTACCAATGCAGCATTTTGTTGAGAATATCACGTTTTAAGAATGGGAAAAACAAGAACAAACTCCGGAAATCGAAAACAAATAACCAAGATAAATAACACCAAGAATTTACGTGGTTCGGCAGTATGTGCTTACGTCCACGGGACAGCAACAACAATCTTTCACTATATCAATAATGAGTACAACCAATAATCTTGCCAAATCTCTAGAACTAGGACTTGACGAAAAACCTAAAAGAACAAGAACAAGAAATACACTATCTCTTTTCTTTTCTCTCACACACACTTTACAATATTCTCTCACTCTAATCCCTAGAGTGGTATACAATTTATTGTTTTGCTCCCGTCTCAAAACTAGTACAATAGCTCCTTTATATAGACATAATAAAGGTCTTCTTCAATAAGGATTACTAATCCTAATTGGAATCTAGTTATGAATCCTTCTTTAATTGAGAAACTAACTCCAATTGGGAAAACAACTCCAATTGGGAAAACAATTTAATCCTCTAAGACTATAATTCCTTATAGACTTAGGACAACTTATCATGGGCTAGAAAAAACCCAACAATCTCCCCCTCCAGACCATGAGGAAGGTATACCGAAATAGGATTGCTCCTCTTGACCAAACTCCCATTGATCGAACTTTTCATGACCAGACTCCCCCTGATCGAACTACCCATAATCAAGCTCCCCTTGATCGAACTACTCATTAACCAAGATCCTCTTGATTAGACTTCTCTTAACCAGGCTCCCCCTGATCGCAATACCCATCGTCATTGGCAAAGGCAATTATAGACTTCTTTGCCAGAAAACCATCAATCATCTGCATTAAAGAAGCTCTTCATCGTAAGTCACAACACCTGTAGTATTGTTCCCATCCTTTTGTTCCTTTTTCCATTTACGACAATGCTTCTTCATGTGACCCTTTTTCCCACAATAGTGGCAGTTGCCATTGAATCTTGTCTCACCAGAATTTTTGCCTCTTTTCTCTATGACAAAGAGTTGTCCAGCTCCAGCGCCTGCACCTGAAGCTTTTCTCCTTGTTTCTTCATTAAACATGCTATCCTTAACAGCATCCATAGACAATACGCCATTAGAAGCCGAATTGCTTATAGTTACGATGAAAGTTTCCCAACTATCTGGCAAGGATCCTAGCAATAAAAGTGCTAGCAGCTCTTCTTCAATATTCAAACCTATAGTGGCTACCTGATTGATCATGTTCTGAAAGTTGTTCAAGTGCTCGGTTACACTAACGTCTTCCGCGTACTTCATGTTGACAAGCTCTTTGATAAGGAATGCTTTCTTGGCAGCGGTCTTCTTCTCGAAGAGGGATTCTAACTTCTTCCAAAGAGCTTGCGCATCAGTTTCTTTAGACACATGGTGATAGATGCTCTCATCCACCCATTGTCTAATCGTACCAATAGTTTTACGATTCATCTTGGTCCAATTGGCAGCAGACATATTTTCTGGCTTGCTATTAATACCTTCAATTGGCTCATGGAGATCTTTACAATAAAGCATGTCCTCCATTCTTGATTTCCACGTAACCCAGTTGGAACGAGTGAGTTTCATCATAATTGCACCCTCCATTCTAAACGGATATCAGCCAAACCAGGCTCTGATACCACTTGTTGAGAATATCACGTTTTAAGAATGGGAAAAACAAGAACAAACTCCGGAAATCGAAAACAAATAACCAAGATAAATAACACCAAGAATTTACGTGGTTCGGCAGTATGTGCTTACGTCCACGGGACAGCAACAACAATCTTTCACTATATCAATAATGAGTACAACCAATAATCTTGCCAAATCTCTAGAACTAGGACTTGACGAAAAACCTAAAAGAACAAGAACAAGAAATACACTATCTCTTTTCTTTTCTCTCACACACACTTTACAATATTCTCTCACTCTAATCCCTAGAGTGGTATACAATTTATTGTTTTGCTCCCGTCTCAAAACTAGTACAATAGCTCCTTTATATAGACATAATAAAGGTCTTCTTCAATAAGGATTACTAATCCTAATTGGAATCTAGTTATGAATCCTTCTTTAATTGAGAAACTAACTCCAATTGGGAAAACAACTCCAATTGGGAAAACAATTTAATCCTCTAAGACTATAATTCCTTATAGACTTAGGACAACTTATCATGGGCTAGAAAAAACCCAACACATTTTGCTGGCACATCAGTATATTTTGACTCTCTGCTTGAACAGAGAACTGTTAACCTCAGGGTGGGATCATGGATGAGCTCATGTTTTAGTCTGTCTCTGTCTTACGTATTGTGGTATTCTTGTATGTTGCTATGGTTAACCTGTCACTTTTAGTGTCCCATAATTGAATCACCATTTGAACTATTTTCATATCCACCAAGGTAAGTTTTGTGTGCCACTGCCATCTTAACTGGTTAGACTTAGTAGCTTTACATCTCTATTCTCTAGATACAAACTTTTTGTTCTCTTCTTTACTTACCTCTTAAGTTTGCTTCACATACCACTGTCTTCCTGTTTTTGCTATTATTAACTACGCCTCCTCATAATGTTCAGGAATGAAATTCAAGGATACCCATCAGTTCGTATTTTTCGTAAAGGAAGTGATGTGAGGTAAATGCTACAAAATTTTGCAAACTTTATTTTCTTTTCGAACTGATTTCTACTCAATCCTTTTTTAACGAAATGATTTCAGCTCCTGGAGTCTTAACATTACGTTTTAGGTCGCATTTAACTTGTCCTTTTTATTTTGTCTGTTCTATCTTCATCTAACATGTATATCTGTATCTCTTCGGATAGCAGATTTAACTCCATTTCAACGGGTGGATTTATATGCGAGATTTGAATTTGACATTTTGATATATTGAGTGTGAAATGTCAAAAGAAGGGATAAAGTAGAGTTTTGATATGCTGAAAGAAAAATTTTGTCAGGTAAATTAGGGAGTTAATTTGAAATAACATTTTGTTTTGAATATTTAACTGATCTTAAATAGTCCATGACATGTACTTTCAGTTAACAAAGAATTTTAATATGCCTAGTATCTCATACAATTTATAATAAAAATGCAAATCCAAATCCTCAATTTCGAGTCATCTATCTAAATGCAATCTTAGGGCGGCCAATTAAGTCGTATCTAGGTTTTTCTGGTCCTTCAGTTGTGGAGCTGCATGCATAGTTTATTCATTCTATGATCTTTATAAGATGGTAAGTGTATGTCCCGGGTTATAGAAAGGCTTGCTGTTTCAGTCTATTTTCTTTATGTAGACCCATTTTGATTTATACAGTTGATTCTCAAATTTTGCTCCCTCGGCCATGGTTGTCTTGTACATATGAAGCTTAACTTAAGCAACCTCATTCTTCCACAGGGATAACGAGCATGAATCTTATTATGGTTGTCGAGAAACAGATAGCTTGGTTGAGGTACAAGCATTCATAAGTTTAAACTGTACCCCATGTTTAACTTTGACTTTGAATTTGTTTATACTTCTTGATATTCAGTGCCCCGTTTGAAATTGTAAATCTAATCTGAAGTTTCCATTGTTGCAGAAAATGGAAAGTTTGGTTGCATCTATCCCTGTGGATTCTTAAAAACTCGCTTTGGAGGGTAAATCTGACAACAGGGGTGAGAATGCAAAAAGACCAGCACCATTGACAGGAGGGTGTAGAATTGAAGGATATGTGCGTGTAAAGAAGGTGAGCTTCCAGTTGAAATAGAAATTAATAGAACCATTGGGCATGTTAGACCTAATCGCATGACAAGTGTTATACCCGTATAAATCTTTGCTTTATTCCTCTGCTCCCAACCCATGGCTCGAGGTGCTTCACATGCTTGGAAATGCGATGAAAAAGTATTGAACAACTCATTTCCTTTTCTTCTCTGTCCGAGCATGACTTCAGGTGTTTCACATGCTTGGAATTGGTATGAATAAAGAGAAATGCAAAGGGCAGTAAAATGAATTTAACATGAATAAACAAAAGAGAATATTGTACCAGTAAAATGAATTTATCAGTCAGAATTCTGGCCTTCTTTGACCTTTCAATTGACCTTACAATAAATCTCTTAGCTGTTATTCAGTTGGAATATAGGTATGATTTGTCCTGTGCTGTGCAGGTTCCAGGAAACCTTGTCATTTCCGCTCATTCGGGAGCTCATTCCTTAGATGCTTCTCAACTGAACATATCTCACGTCATTTCACATTTTTCATTCGGTAGGATGATTGCTCCTAAGGTGATGAGTGATGTCAAGCGATTGGTACCTTATCTTGGTGCGAGCCATGATAGGTTGAATGGTCGGTCTTTCATAAATCACCGTGATTTAGGTGCTAATGTTACAGTAAGTTTGTCTCTATGCATGATTCTTCCTATCTTTTTCTTCTGTTTGTTTCTCTATTGTTCTGTGCTTGTCCATTAACATGCCAATGTTTGTGCGAGCGCATCGGCAATATATAGCTGCATGCGATTGAGTTTTACACATTTTAGTAGTTGTATGGATATATTCTTACCTCCCTAAAGATGCTTGACGGTCCATAAACACCTTCTGAGTGGATACTAAAACTGTTTCAATGAAGTTTATTTGGCTTGTAAAGAATAGCTAATGCTTAAGCTCGTTATAATTACAGTTTCTGGTAAATTGTATGTGCAGATAGAGCATTACCTTCAAATAGTTGATTCGGAAGTCGTAACAGGGAGATCTCATAATTCGATTGAGAAATATGAGTACACGGCGCTCAGCAGCTTGGTGCAAAGCCTCCAAATACCAGTTGCCAAGTTCCATTTCGAGCTCTCCCCCATGCAGGTTTAATTTTTGTTTTTTTTTTAAATAACGAACGGAAATTGTTATTAGTACTCTAAAATTCTCATTTTGCACTCTAAACTTTTTATATTTAGAAAGAAAAGTGCACTCGTGAGGAGTGCAAAATGAGATATTTTTGGAGTGTCAATAACAGCTATCTAACTTAACTGTCTTTTAGTTCTTACTCTTTGCTTCTCTCACATTTTCTCTTTCTTTGTCTTCCATAACCAGGTTTTAATAACAGAAAATCCGAAATCCTTTTCACATTTTATCACGGATGCGTGCGCTATTATTGATGACGTTTTTGCCAAAATAGTTTCTTTTTGGCAAATGAACACATCCAATTTCTATTAGAACCCTAAACATAAGTGCTCAAAAGAGCAAATGCTTAGTTGGTGTCATTTGTACATAATTTTGTTTTTGGATTGTTTTTGCATTTAGGATCAGAAAGATCGTGATCTAAAATAATTTTTCATTTTGGCAAGTGAACACATTCAATATGTTAGTAGACTCCTAAAAATAACTAAAAAGATTAAATGCTTATTGGTGCCATTTTGTGCACATTTTTCATTTTGGATTGCTTTTGCATTTACAATCTTAAATAGTTTCTCATTTTGACAAATGAACACATCCAATTTGCTATCAGACCCTTAAAAATAAGTACCAAAATGATTAAAAGCATATTGGTGATATTTGCACACATTTCTTTTTATTTTTAGTGTTTGCATTTACGGGGTCAAAAGATTGTGACCCGAAATAGTTTTTCATTTTTTGCAAATGGACGCATTCAATATGCTATTAAACCGCTAAAAATGAGTACTTAAAAGATTAAATGCTTATTTTGCATTTGTACACGTTTTTCATTTTTGGATTGGTTTAGCATTTACCGGGTCAAAAGATTGCGATCCAAAATAGTTTCTCATTTTGGCAAACGAGCACATTTAATTTGCTACTAGACTTCTAAAAATGATAACCAAAAGATCAAATTGTTGAAAACATTGGCATTGTTATGAATGCCTACACACAGATTTTTCAATGCCCACGAATGTGATGTGACTTTGAAAACAAAAGGATTGTATTTTCAAAGTCATGTGATGTAAATTTCAAAATGTAATAATGCGAGTTGCTCTATAAATAGAGCACTCGACTGCAATCAAAGCACAGAGAAAGAAAGGTAAGATAAATAACATCAGTATCTATTCCTCCCATTTTTATTAGTCATTCCCTTGTGTTATAGTTATAGTGTGATATTTTACACATGCTTCGCTCCTGTCATTAGTAAAGGTTATCTCTCTAACTTTTACGTATTTATAATAGGTTATCATCATGACTCTCTAAATATAATCATTCCTCATTTCTCTTCCCTAAAAGAAGAAGAAAAAAAAAATTTCCTTTAAGGATTTTACTATTCATCTTCTTCCACTACCTCAACTGCTGGATATACTCTCGCGAAGAACTGTTTGCACCATACTTGCTTTTAGTTCTCAACCTAATAGTTACATATATCTTTGATTTTTTTTGTTTGGTGTAGATCTTGATTACTAACCCAGTGTTTATTTATATTAATTTTATTGCAATCCAAGATGGTATGGTACAATCGTCCATCTTGAACTGCAAATTTAAGCTTACTGCAATCCATGATGATGCGGTATCATCGCCAGTCTTAGACTGCAGATCTAATTTTACTGCAAATTTTAGGTGGAGCGGTGTTATTGCCCATCGTACCCTACATATTTAAATTTACCTGCTGTTTAATTTCACTGCAATTTTAGGTGGTGTGGTATAATCGCCCACCTTGCTTTGCATATTTAAATTTTCCTACTACTTGAATGGTGTGGAATAATCGCTCATTCTATGTTATGAGAGTGGTGCAGTACAATCGCTTTCCTCATTTATCATGTAAATCTCGAGCCAGAAGTTTCGAGTGCTTATCATTTTGGCCTCAAGATCAAAATGAAGAATTTCTAAGAATCATAAGTTCTAACACTACATCCCCAGATTACATATTATTGTAAGTTCTTACACATCTCAGTTTTGTTTCAGAAAAGAAAATGACGAACGTGGCAAAGCTTGATTTTGTTGCCCAGGACATTACTGGGAAAAACTACCTTACCTGGGTAGTGGATGTCAAGATCCATCTGGAGACAGAGAATCTTGTATAAACAATCAAGGAGGAGAACAGTGCATCTTCTCAAAATCGGGCAAAGGCTATGATCTTTATCCGTTGCCACCTTGATGAAGGATTAAAAGGCAAGTACCTAACAGTTGAAGATCCATTAGTTCTCTGGAAGGAATTAAGAAACAGATACAATCACCAGAAAACAATAATTCTTCTAAGAGCTAATTATGAGTGGAATCACCTAAAGATCCAGGATTTCAAGTCAGTGGCTGAGTACAATTTTCCGATGTTCAGAATTAGTTCCCAGATGAAACTTTGTGGAGAAACCATCGCTGAGGAAGATATACTGGAAAAAACTTTCAGCACCTTTCATGCTTCCAACGTGCTCTTACAGTAGCAGTATAAAGTGTAAGGTTTCATTGAATATAACCAGCTGATCTTTGTGCTCCTGGTTGCTGAACAAAACAATGAGCTCCTGCTGAAAAATCATTATTCCCGACCTACTGGATCTGTACCATTCCCAGAAGTGAATGTTGCTTTCTTCGAAGTGAATGCCACATCCTTTGGTGGCAATAATCATAAATGAGGATGTGGCCACAAGCGAGGATGGTGGAACAGGAAAGTCAAGAATCATGGTGTCCAGTTTCACAACCAGGTTCCAAGGCATAATTCAGGACCAAGCTTCAAAAATGTAAATCGCCACAAAGGCAGAGCTCATATGAACAATGCTTCCAAAAACTCTGAATGGGCCTGATATAGGTGTGGTGGCAATGGGTACTAGGCGCGTACTTGTTGTACCCCAAAACATTTGGTGGATTTGTATCAAGCTTCCCTCAAGGAGAAGGGTATCGAGACTAATTTTCTCGACCAAGCTAAACCAATGGATATACCTGATTCAATGTATGACTTATCAGGGCAGTTGAACACAACCCACCTAGAGGTCTCAGACTTCATAGTGGAAAGGGGAAATGAAGTATACCGGTCCGATTGAATAATTGATATTTGATGTACTTTTATTATGCTGAACTTGTAGTTTAAAAACTAACATTTCAGATTCCATAAAAGTGGCATTTAAATTTCCTATTATAACTTACTTTTAACTGTGATTCCCTTACTCAAAGAGCATGGATTAAAACTATGGTCATTCTCAAAACATGAGAAATAGCGGAGATATTTGTCTTGCAGACAGTGCAACCACACATGCAATACTTCGAGATCGAAAGTATTTCTCAAGATTGATGCTTACAAAAGTAAGGGTAACAATAATATCAGGGCAATCAGATGTGATTGAAGGCTCAGGGAAAACTCAGATTATATTACTAAATGGAACAATATTGTCCATACAGAATGCGTTGTACGCTACTCGATCTACTTGAAATTTGTTGAGTTTTAAAGACATACATTTAAATGGATACCACATTGAAACAAAAAGTGCAGAAAATATGGAATATATATGCATTACCTCCAATGATACCCAGAAGTATATATTGGAGAAATTGCGTGGTTTGACGTGTGAATTGTATTATACATACATAAAGACAATTGAATCACATACTGTCATGAACTAGAAGTTCATTGATTCAAAAGTTTACATGTTTTGGCATGACCGTCTGGGTTATCCAGGATCTACCATGATGCGTAAAATCATTACCAACTTTAATGGACATCCATTATTGAGCAGACACATTGTTATCTCAAATGATAACCTTTGCAAGGTTTGTTCTCAAGGGAAGTTGGTAATTAGACCATCACAACTAAAGGTTGATGCTGAATCCCCATCATTTCTGCAAAGAATTCAAGGGGATATTTGTGGGCCTATTCAACCATCATTTGATGTTGAATCCCCATCATTTCTGCAAAGAATTCAAGGGGATATTTGTGGGCCTATTCAACCATCATGTGGACCATTTCGATATTTTATGGTTTTGGTTGATGCATCTACCCAATGGTCACATGTTTGTCTCTTGTCTACTCCGAATGTAGCTTTTGTGAGACTTTTTGCTCAGATAATTAAGTTGCGAGCACAGTTCCCAGATTATTCCATTAAGTCAATTCGACTTGATAACGCTGGTGAATTTACATCTCAAACTTTTAATGATTACTGCATGACATTGGGCATTGATGTTGAACACTCTGTTCCTCATGTCCATACTCAAAATGGTTTAGCAGAAGTATTGATCAAGCGGTTTCAGTTAATAGCTCGCACTCTACTTATGAAAACAAAATTGTCTGTTTCTACATGGGGACATGCCATCTTACATACTGCATCATTGATTCGATTAAGACCTATAGTCAATCACCAATACTCATCGGTACAACTCGTGTTTGAGCATCAGCCAAACATTTCACATTTACGAGTTTTTGGTTGTGCTGTTTATGTACCTATTACACCACCACAACACACTAAAATGGGACCTCAGTGCAGACTGAGAATTTATGTAGGTTTTGATTTACCATCTATCATTAGATATTTGGAACCCTTGACATGTGATATGTTTACAGCTCGTTTTGCTGATTGTCACTTTGATGAGACAGTCTTCCCGTCATTAAGGGGAGAAAAAACCGTTCCAGAAGAACGGAAAGAGTTGACAGGGGTTGTTTCTACCTTACCTCATTTTGATTCACGTAACACTCAATGTACCTGCAAAATTACATATACCGGCTGCAAATGCATCTGCAAGAATTGATGCCCTTGTTGGACAAAATAAAGTGGCAGCGAATGATTCATTTGGTACACGCTTGAAGTGTGGTAGACCTCCACGTTCAAAAGATTTAGCCCCTCGAAAGAGAAAGTCGAGGGCACAACTGAATCCAAATGAAATCATTCAAGAAGAAAAAATGAATGACACATCCACAATTCATGATTCTGTACTTTTAGAAAAAGAAAATGTCCTTGATAAGACACATGTACCTGAAGAAACAGAAGTACATGAAAGCAAAGAAATCTCCATAAATTATGCTTGTACTAATGAATTGTGGGATCGGAATGAAATAATCATTGACGACATGTTCGCATTCGCGGTAGCCACTGAAATCATATTAAGTGATGATCTTGAGCCATGCTTTATTGATGAATGCAAATAGAGACAAGATTGGTCTAAGTGGAAAGATGCAATCCAGGCGGAATTAAATTCCTTGGAAAGGCGAAATGTTTTTGGACCAGTAGTCCAAACCCCGTCTGGTGTAAACCCTGTGGGTTACAAATGGGTATTCACAAGGAAACGCAATAAGAAAAACGAGATTGCAAGATATAAAGCACGACTCGTTGCACAAGGCTTTTCGCAAATACCTGAAATTGATTATGAGGAGACATACTCCCCTATAATGGGCGCAATTACGTTCCGTTACTTAATAAGTTTATTAGTTTCAGAAAAACTTGACATGCGACTTATGAATGTTATCATCGCGTATCTATATGGAGAATTAGATACTGATATATATATATATATATATATATATATATATATATATATATATATGAAAGTCCCAGAAGGACTTAAGTTGCCTGAAACACCTAATAAAACACGATGTATGCTCTCAATCAAATTAAGGCGATCATTGTATAGGCTGAAACAATCTGGACGAATGTGGTATAATCGTCTCAGTGAGTATTTGATCAAAGAAGGGTATATCAACAATGTCATTTGCCTTTGTGTGTTCATAAGAAATCTAACTCTGGATTTGCTATAATGGCAGTATATGTCGATGATATGAACCTAGTTGGAACCCCTGAAGAGCTCAATAAACTACTGAATATCTGAAAAACGAATTTGAAATGAAAGACCTTGGAAAAACAAAATTTTGTCTCCGCCTGCAGATCGAGCATTGTGCTAGTGGAATTTTGGTCCACCGATTAACTTACTTTGAAAAAATCCTGAAGCGATTTGCTATGAACAAGGCTTATCCACTCAGCATGCCAATGGTCGTTCGTTATTTGGACATTAAGAAAGATCTATTCTTTCCAAAAGAAGATGATGAATTGGTCCTTGGTCCTAGACCAAATATAGTTTTTTCAGTCAACTTGTTAGCAAGGTATAACTTTACTCCAACAATTCGTCATTGGAAAAGAGTCAAAGATGTATTGCAATACCTTCATGGGACAACATACATGAGTTTCTTCTATTCAAAGAAATCCATAAATGACCGTATCCTTGTTGGATATGCTGATGTTGGTTTTCTCTATGATCCGCATAAAGCCCGCTTACAAACTGGATATGTGTTCAAGAATAGAGATACAACAATCTCATGGCGCTCAACAAAGCAAACATTAGTTGTTACATCTTCAAATCATTCAGAAATACTTGCTTTACATGAAGCAAGTCATGAATGTTCTTGGTTAAGATCAATGATCGATCATATTCGGAATTCATGTGGTCTACCTTCAAATACAAACATTCCAACTGTCATTCATGAAGATAATGCAACATGTGTTGCCCAAGTAAAAGAATGATTCATCAAGGGCGATAAGACTAAACACATATCTCCAAAGTTTTTCAGTGTACATGAGCTTTAGAAGGCTAAAGTTATTGAAGTCAGACAAATCCGTTCCAATGAAAATTTGGCAGATTTGTTCACCAAATCTCTACCAAAGTGCATGTTTAAGAAGATAGTGCAAAGTATCGGATTACGTCGACTTACCAAATAGCTAAATTTGGAGAATGTGGAATCATGGGGAGCATCCATGATACATGCATGTTGTACTCTTTTTCTTTCGATTAGGATTTTTCCCACTGGGTTTTTGCTATCAAGGTTTTAACGAGGCAACATAAGCATTTGACACTATATCAACAATCCAAGTAAAGTTGTACTTTTTTTCCTTCGCTATGGTTTTTTTTCACTGGGTTTTTCCAAGCAAGGTTTTAACGAGGCAACTGATGTTGATATGTGGGCATCTAAAGGGGAGTGTTGAAAACATTGGCATTGTTATGAATGCCCACACACAAATTTTTCAATGGCCACAAATGTGATGTAGACTTTGGAAACAAAAAGATTGTATTTTCAAAGTCATGTGATGTAAATTTCAAAATGTAATAATGCAAGTTGCTTTATAAATAGAGCACTCGATTGCAATCAAAACACAGAGAAAGAAAGGAAAGATAAATAATCAATATCCTTTGTTATAGTGTGATATTTTACACCTGCTTCGCTCCTGTCATTAATAAATGTTATCTCTCTAACTTTTACCTATTTATAACACAAATGATTATTTAGTGTCTTTTGTATGCTTTTTATTTATTTATTTTTGGAGTGTTTATGCATTTACGAGGTCAAAAGATCGTGACATGAAATACTTTCTCATTTTGGCAATTGAACACATCCGTTTTGGCTTTGCTCTATGGTGGGAGGAGTTCTAGCAGCGGGGGTGTTGTTGTTCCATGGAACTAAGGCGTTAAGGAGTTGGTTGCTTGCACTTGGGGTAACAGAGGCATCAGGGAGCGCGTGGTCTCTTGTGGAGGTATTGGCGTCAACATTGACTAAACTATCCTAGGCAAACATAGTTGTGGTTGAGTGATTAGATTGGGGAACTATTAGTTCACTCTCATATTGAGAGATTTTTGGCTGGTTTGGTATTGCTGTACTTTGAAAAAAAATTGCTTCAGTTGTGCTGTGAGAATAAGCTCATTTTTGCTGCTTCACGTTTTCAGCTTTTTTTACCCAAAATTGTGAAAATATGCTGTTTCTTTAAGTGTTTACCAAACATTTTTTTTCAGCTCAGCATTTTTTTTTATATCTACTTTTTATAAAAGCACCTCAATACCAAACCAGTACTTTATCCATTGGCCTTCGATCACAAAATCAATTGATAGTTGCATAAATGACTAGAGTTTGTTTTTCAAATGGAAGTGGTGCATATTGTTGTTGTATCAGTACTTTTGTAAGCTTTACACCTTTATTAGTAATGCATGAGTCGCGGCATCAAGGTTTGACCTAAATTGATTAAGGGTGGCCATTTGGCGGATATTGTGCCAATTCTAGTTTTGAACTATCTAAAAACACTTCATTTGTACACATTCGTCTTTTGTTTCACAACTTATTAATTTGTGGTCGCGGCAACAAGTCGAGCCCAATCGAAGATCTTTAAATAAGTTACGTTTGATCATCATATTCATATTACTCGATCTGAGCACTATGATATTTAACATAACTCGGCTCATTTAGGCTTTTATAAGTATTATAGTAAATTCCAAAATCTGGTAACTTTCCATATAAAAGAATCCTCAATTTATCGAAGATAAAAATATTAAAATCGTCAACCACTAAAAACGTCTTATTCTTACCTAAGCAAGATAAAGTAACCAAATAAAAAAGAGAAATCTTAATTCTCATCGTACGTCAACGCTAAAGGTTTGATGAATCGAGAATCCGAGTATAAGCGGCAGTAGATCTGGTCCCACAGGCGACAGTGATAGTAAGTACGGTGCACCGTCCCACGCGTGAGCACTAATCGGAGCAAATAACATAAAAAAAAAAAAAAAAACACAAAAAGTGAAAGCTAAGGCGAGAGGGTAAGGCAGCAGCTCTCTCTCCCATTTCATTCTCTCTGTGATTTTGCTCGGGAAAATTGGGATTAGAGCTCTCCGTTGCTCCGGAATCAAATCCAGTCCGTTCATCTCAGCCATGATTTCCTCCGGCAAGATCAAGTCTGTCGATTTTTATAGGTCAGATCTCTCGCATTTCCTTCACTCACTTTCACTGTTCATCAGCTCTGTGTGTGTATGTGTAATTTGAATCTGATCGTGGAAAATTCAGTTCGATTTTGCGTAATTGCTTTTTGGTGCATGTGGATTGTGAATTGTGATGGATAAGTGAATGAATGGCTTGGATTTATCAATGAATTGGAATGGTTATAATTAGGATTAAGAGTTTAAATTAATATTAATGGAAAAGATTGGTGATTTGAAAACTTTGGTTGCTTAAAATTAGTATTTGGATTGAGTATTTCTTCTTTGTTGGGAGGAAATGAAGTAGTGTTTGATTGATTGAATGAACATTGGAAATTAATGTAATTGGTATTATCCATGAATTTTGGAATGAGGCCTTCGTTTGCTTGTAATTGGTTTTATTTATTTTATTTATTTTTTTGTTGGCCGACGAAGCAACGAATTTGGCATCCATAGAAACGATGAATTAGTTTTGCAATAGACACGTTCAGGCCATTGAAAGATTCATATTATCACCACTACCTGAGAGTAAGGAGGCATTACTAGATTATTTGGAGGTGCTTAGTGGAAGCATTCATAGCAAATGATTCAAGGGTTTTAGCTGCTCGGTGTCTGATGTTTATGGCACACATCTAAGGAGCTAAAATTATATGCAAAAATGTCACATTGCATCTCTTTGCAAGCTTTCCCTGCGAATAGAAGGAGAAGGAAGAGAAAATTTAACAAACACCCCCTGGACTATTAGGGGTGTGTGTAAAATACCGCCCAAACAATAAAATCTTGCCAATTTACCACCTGCACTCTGCTTTAGTGTGGATGTATCACATCTGTCAATTACCGTTAGAAAATTCCATTAAATCTCATCTAGTATGAGCACATGAGCACTTTTTCGTCTGTATTTTGGGGTAAGAATTCCGTTGACTACAGCTTGTCTTCTGGGAAGCAGAAGATATGTCACACGAGCTTTATTCTACTGAATTGTTACTGTAAGTCATCTAGAGGTCTTTAAGTGGCAAAAATACACTTGTAAATGGCTCACATGTGTTGCACATGATACATTTTGACTAAAAGTTTTGCAAAAATTAATAGAGACGGTACATTCACATTAAACCATGAGTCTGGGTGGTGAATTTGCAATCTGGGTGGTGAATTTGCAATCTGGGTGGTACTGCGCACACCCTAATAGTCCAGTTGGTGTTTGTTAAATTTTCCTGTATATAAACAAATAAACCTGTGCTATAATTTAGTGGGCAATAAATTCACCTACAGGGTTTGTCTGATATGTATTTATGCTACAATGCTTTTCCTGTGTACAGGAAAATTCCTAGAGATTTGACAGAAGCATCATTATCGGGTGCAGGACTATCTATTGTAGCAGCTCTTGCCATGATGTTTTTATTTGGAATGGTAAGCAGCTCATATTTCTATAGTTCATCACTTATGCGTTCAAAGTATTCAAATTCGACCAATGGACATTGAGTAATGATTTTTTTTTTTCTCAATTGATGCTTGTTTTGGTCCTCTACGTATGTTTAACCTTTTTCTATTTTTATAATATCTACGAGAATTTCTAGTAGTTTTGTTCTCTTTTCCATCCTTGGTTTTTATTCGTAATTATTTCTTGTTGAGATATGCTTGTAGTTAATACATTTTATTGTATTTGTATTTATCTTCTTTTTTTTGCTGTTTCCTTTTTCCTTTTTTAAGTAATCTGTTTCAGCACTTTATTACTAAATTTATTAATAATGGCATTTCTTTACATCCTGATGGGACTTATGATGTTCATTTTACAGGAACTGAATAATTATTTAACCGTCAGCACCTCTACATCTGTTATTGTCGACAAGAGTTCTGATGGGGATTTCTTACGCATTGAATTTAATATCAGGTAAACATTCATAGCTTGCATTGGTGTTTTTGATGTTTATGAAGTTATTACGTACATGCATGGAGTTCAATTTTATACTGATCCGGTTGTAGCATTATTGATTTTAGAATGTCAGTGAAAAACTATCCTTCGTGTAATTGGAATTTTATTCAAAGATATTCTTCTTAACCATCATTTTGATTTTTTTACATTATCTTCAGTTAGTGGTGGTACACAACCAGATCCCATATATGAATATGTGGTTAGGACTTACAGATACTAGGTTGATGTGATATTGTCAAGCCCCATTTAATCAATCGTTATTACTATTTATATTAAGAATGGCATAAATATCATGGTTGAGAGTGGTAGGACTTTTTGATATGGTGACAAAATGATGCCTTATTAGGTTCATGGCTCCATGTGCTTTTAATTAAATTAGGTCCAAATGATTCTAAGGTGCACTACATGGGAATTTGTAGGAAATGCTTTAATCAGCCCAAAAGAGGCAATTATATTGTGTGAGCATTAGATTATGAGGGTGCTCCCTCTCTTACTCCTGGTCCTGGAAAATTTGGTGATTCACCTTTCTGATGCAAACTATACTCAAAGAAAACTCTTGGTTAGCACTTTCGATTATTATTTATCAAGTTTCTAAAAGAAATTAGATGCTAGTCGGGCAGCGGACTCGGGCCTAGCGCCTAGGCAGACTAGGCGGATTTAAGTAAATCTATTATATTTCATGTAAATAAGTGTCTACTTATACTCAAAATATATATAATATCATCATAAACTACAAAATAGTATGACATATATATTATGAAGTATTCAAACAGAAAACATGGAGAACAAGCATATAATGTGTGTTCATTTAAATATTCAACAAGTCTCTTACAATTTATTGCAAAAAATAAAATGCAAAATAAAAGTTAATTATTTTTTGTCGAAGTGTGTCGCGATCTAGGCAGGTCTGGGTGGGCTAGGTGGTCTAGGCGGACGTCTAAGCAGGTCTAGGCGCCCTTTCTTAATTTTCAAATGCCTAGGCTTTAATCAGGGCGGTGGCTACCCGCCTAGCGCCTAGGCCCCCACATAGGCGGCTCTAGGCAAGGATTTTTAGAACAGTGTTATTTGTGTGGTATCAATTTATATAACCTTCCTTCACCCCCTGCCTCTCTCATTTCCTTGGCCGCCTGCATAATGTTATCTCCTTTTTCGTGTAGTTTTCCTGCACTTTCATGTGAATTCGCATCTCTTGACGTGAGTGACGTGTTGGGAACAGTAAGTTTCTCTCTCATTTATTTATTTATTTTTTCTTCAATATTATTTACTCTGGTCCTGATTTTCATCCCTAATGCTAATGATCCTTTGTTAGTAATTTTTATATTCTTTATGTGGTATCCATCTATCCTGAATCCATTCCCTCTTATTCTCAGAACAGATTGAATATTACGAAAACAATTCGCAAGTTCTCCATAGGGACAGATTTAAGACCAACTGGCACTGAGTTCCACTCAGGACCCGTTTTACATAATATTAAGCATGGGGATGGAGATGAGTTTTCTGGTGATGGCTCTATTTCTCTAACTGCTCAGAATTTTGAAAAGTTTACTCACCAGTAAGTGGGCCAACTTTTAGTTCCATACCTTTGATATTTAATGCTGCTGATGTGGAACACTTTTATGTTGCAAATTGATACATTTCCTAATTTTGTATTAAACAATTCTTTTGCAGGCACCCAATTTTGGTGGTTAATTTTTATGCTCCATGGTGCTACTGGAGCAATCGCCTGGTAAATAAAATAGCTTCACATGTCTCAAATCTCTTTTCATGAAATTTTTAGTTTTCTTAATCAATCAATTTCTACAGTTCTTGTTTTATACTTGCATTTGCATATGCATATTCTATGGTTTTGGCATGATTGCAAAGAATTTAGAATCTCATATTTTGGCTAGAAACTAAAGTGTAACTCATGTATGCAAATAATGCGATCATTCAATCATGGGAAAAATTCTTGTAATGCAGTTTTCATTGAGAACATTACTAGCTGAGGATTTCTTCAACTTATATCTTTTAGTTTTGCCGAATGAAAGAAATCTAAAATGTTGTAATATTTGTATTTGTTGTACTTCATACATTGCTCTTGGGTTGTGGAGTTGTTTAACTATCATTTACTACTTCGATTGTTTCCCTCATTTCATACCCTTAATCATGTATGTCCTTGTCAATATGCATTATCTTATGACAAGTCACAAGATCCTTGGGTCAATTAATGTTGTTCTTTCTTCGTTTTCGATGGAACTGTTGTATAATCGGAAAATGCTTTGTGTGCATTAATTTATTGTTTGGTTGACGTAATTGAACTATTTAGTTGAATCCATCCAAAAGCGTATCTTTCTTGCTGCATTTTTATCTTCCTCTTTTATTACTTCTTGTTTCATGTTATCACTTTCCTTTTCAGAAACCTTCATGGGAGAAGGCCGCCAAAATAATAAGAGAGAGGTGCTTCACTCTGAAAGTCTGCTTTTCTTCCACATAATATGATTTTTCTGAGGGAGCTGTTATTGGCACTAGTCATCCTGCACTCTTTCCTTATGTTCTACATTCAGGAAGAGTGCTGAAGGGCTGTTCTAGAGTGTTAATAACATTTCCCCTTTCTAATGGTGCAGTCCAGAATTTAAAGTTTACAATTCTCATCTCACTTTCTCTCATGCTTCCTTGGTTAACAGGTATGATCCAGAAATAGATGGCCGTATACTTATGGCGAAGGTGGATTGTACTGAAGAAGGTGACTTGTGTAAGAGGTATGTTTTAAATTGCTTAGTCCTACTTTCCACTTGATTTTCTATGGAATACGATTTGTTTTATGTTACTTTTAACTGTGGCCATATGCATTTTCAGTTTTTATTAGTTGTATAAAAACAATCTATAAGTATATTTGCAATTTTTCTTATTGAAAAGGAGATTTATACATTCTATATTTTAATAGCCGACTTACAGAGGACAAGAAAACTGAATGGCTAAACTCCACTTAATGCGCTGCAACTGTAGATTTGTAAATACTAAATAGCAGATTTTGTTCACTATTAATAAACATATTAAACAATAAATTTAACTTGAAATGATCAGGGTTGTTTTTATTCTTGCTTGAAAATGTGGTCAAGACTTAAAAGTGGAAGAGGAACCTATTTGTCGTTGAAGAAGATTTTGAAACAAGTACCATAAGCTACCTACCGGGGCATAACTGGGGTGGTTTTCAAAATAACAATACTAGGATTTAGTTTCTTGAAATGCCAATTAGAGCTCTAGATTTTATTTCTAGGGTAGTATTCTTACCAATTAGACCTAGGAAGACTTGGAAAGAGACTTTAAGAAAAGATATGGAGTACTTGGAGCTAATGGAAGACTTGGCATAAAGCCGAGCACAGTGGCGTTCTAGGATTCCTACAGCCGAACCCACTTAGTGGGATATGGCTTGGTTGTTGTTGTTGTTGGTGTTGTTGTAGTAGTGGTAGTATTCTTACAAATGTAGCATTTTACTGGCAGATCAGTATATTTTGACTTCCTGGTTGAAAAGAGAAAGGGTGGGAACATGGATGAGCTCATGTTTTAGTCTGTCTCTATCTTAAGCATTTTCACGTGGTATTCTTGTATGTTGCCATAGTTAAGCCATCAATCTTAGTGTCCCAGAATTGAATTACCATTTGAACTATTTTCATATCCACCAACTTAAGCTTTTATGTGCCATCTTAACTAGTTATACATCATTGCTTTACATCTCAAGATACAACCTTGTTGTTCTCTTCTTTACTTACCTCTCAAGTGTGCGTCATGTACCACTGTCTTCCTGTTTTTGCCATTATTAACTATGCTTCCTCATAATGTTCAGGAATCACATTCAAGGATATCCATCAATTCGTATTTTTCGTAAAGGAAGTGATGTGAGGTAAATGCTACAAAATTTCGCAAAGTTTATTTTCTTTTCAAACTGATTTCTACTCATTTATTTATTATCGAAATTATTTCAATTTGGGAGTCTTTAACATTACGTTTTAAGTCGCATTTAATTTATCGTTTTTTATTTTTGTCTGTTCTATCCTCCTCTTACTCGTATGCGTATTTATCTGTATCTATTTGGAGAGCAGTTTTTTACGTGCTGTAAGGCTCCATTTCAACATGTGGATATGCAAGATTTGAATTTTACTTTTTTATATATTGAGTGTGAAATGTCAAAAGAAGGGATGAAGTATAGTTTTGATATACTGAAAGAAAATTTTGGTCAAGTACATTAGGAAGTTAATTTGAAATGACATTTTGTTCTTTAATATTTAACTGATCTTATATTGTCATGTACATTTACTTTCAATTAGCAAAGAATTTTAATATGCCTAATATCTCATACAATTTATAATAAAAATGCAAATTGAAATCCTCAATTTTAAGTCATCTATCTAAATGCAATCTTAGGCAGCCAATTAAGTCTTATCTAGGTTTTTCTGGTCCTTCAGTTGTGGAGCTGCATGCATAGTTTATTCATTTATGATTTTTCTGAGATGGTAATAGTGTCGAAAAGACAATTCTCTCTCTCGTCTTCCCTCTCTTGCCCTTTCCCTCGGGGGTGTTTCTCCATTCTTTCAAGTGTATGTCATGGGTTTTAGAAAATCTCATGTTTCAGTTTAGTTTCTTTAATGGACCCATTTGATTCATACATTTGATTCTCAAATTTTGCTCCCTCGGCCATGCCTGTCTTGTACATATGAAGCTTAACGTAAGCAACCTCTTTATCTGGCATTCTTTCACAGGGATGACCATGGACACCATGAGCATGAATCTTATTATGGTGATCGAGATACAGATAGCCTTGTTAAGGTACAAGAATTCATAAGTTTTAATTAGTGTTACTGTATCTCATGTTTAACTTTGACTTTGAACTTGTTGGTGCTTCTTGATATTCAGTGCCCCAATGAAATTGTAAATCTGATATGAAGCTTCTGTCCTTGCAGACAATGGAAACTTTGGTTGCACCTATCCCTGTGGAGTCTGAAAAACTCGCTTTGGAGGGTAAATCTAACAACGGGGGTGAGAATGCAAAAAGACCAGCACCATTGACAGGAGGGTGTAGAATTGAAGGATATGTGCGTGTAAAGAAGGTGATCTTCTAGTTGAAATTGAAATTAATAGAACCATTGGGCACGTTAGACCTAATTGCAGGACTGTGGTTATACCTGTAGAAATCTTTGCTTTATTCCTCTGCTCCCAAGGCATGGCTTGAGGTGCTTCACATGCTTGGAAATGTGATGAAAGAGGGATTGAACAACTCATTTCCTTTTTTTCTTTGTCTGAGAGCATGCCTTCAGGTGTTTCACATGCTTGAAATCGGTAAGAATAAAGAGAAATGCCAAGGGCAGCTGTGACTGCTCAATTTGGTTAGCAGAGCTGCACACACGAGTCTCCCTCACACTTGAGAATCACATGTGCAGTCATGACAGCAGCGGCTGACCTTGGCTTCTTCATGAAAAAAGAAAAAAAAAATTTGCCACCTTAGCAGCTAAGCTATGGTTTACCTCCTCAAATTTTTAAATTTCTTGTACTTGGTGGTTAACATGAATAAACAGAAGAGAATATTGTACCAGTAAAATGCAATTTATCATTGTCCGAATTCTGGCCTTCTTTGACCTTTCAATTGACCTTACAGTAAAACTCTTAGATGTTATTCAGTTGGAAATAGGTATGATTTGTCCTGTGCTGTGCAGGTTCCGGGAAACCTTGTCATTTCCGCTCATTCGGGAGCTCATTCCTTCGATGCTTCTCAAATGAACATGTCTCACGTCATTTCACATTTCTCATTCGGTAGGATGATTGCTCCTAAGGTGATGAGTGATGTCAAGCGATTGGTACCTTATCTTGGTGTGAGCCATGATAGGTTGAATGGTCGGTCTTTCATAAATCACCGTGACTTAGGTGCTAATGTTACAGTAAGTTTGTCTCTATGCATGACTCTTCCTATCTTTTTCTATGACTCCTATCTTTTTCTTCTGTTTGTTTCTCTATTGTTCTGTGCTTGTCCATTAACATGCCAATGTGTGTGGTAGTGTATTGGCAATGTATAGCTGCATGTGATTGAGTTTTACGCATTTTAGTAGTTGTATGGATATTCTTACCTCCCTAAAGATGCTTTCACGGTCCATAAACATCTCCTTCTGAGTGGATACTAACTGTTTTAATTCCTTTTTTGGGCAATCTTCTTTGGGTACTAAATAGTGTTTATTCGTTTTTCCATATATTTGTGGACTTACAAGTAGATTCATTAATGAAGTTTATTGGGCTGGTAAAGAGTAGCAAATGCTTAAGCTCATTATAATTGCAATATCTGGTAATTGTATGTGCAGATAGAGCATTACCTTCAAATAGTTAAATCTGAAGTCATAACTGGGAGATCTCATAAATTAATTGAGGAATATGAGTACACGGCCCACAGCAGCTTGGCGCAGAGTCTCCAAATACCAGTTGCGAAGTTCCATTTCGAGCTCTCCCCCATGCAGGTTTAATTTTTCGTTAAAAAACAACAATAGCGTAAATGTCTTTTAGTTTTTACTCTCTTTGCTTCTCTCACATTTTCTCTTTCGTTGTCTTCTTTAACCAGGTTTTAATAACAGAAAACCCGAAATCCTTTTCACATTTTATCACGAATGTGTGCGCTATTATCGGAGGCGTTTTCACGGTTAGTATCTTTGTTTTTTTGTAGTTGTTTACTTGTGTCAAGAGTGCTCACTAATTTTTTCTTTCGTTTGGGTTTGCAGGTAGCGGGAATAATGGACTCAATTCTGCACAATACTATTAGAATGATGAGGAAGGTTGAACTCGGCAAGAACTTCTGATGGATAGGCCAAGCGTTGGTTAGTGTACAAGAAAAATTATTTATTCGCTACATCTGTTTTAGTGAGGATTGTTTTGTTAACGATGACAACATGTTCCTCTTAGAAAGAAGAATTGGAATGAAGCATTACAAGTGCCGATTTTTCGGTTCAAGTTTTCGAAACACGAAACGATTTTACAAACATTGTATACTTCACAACTCATGCGATTATAGTTAGATAACTTTATACTAAAAAAGGAAACGCATGCCCTTGTACTAATTGTTGTGGGATATGTCAACGAGGGATGGTGCAAGCACCCATTATACGCTTTTTTTGTTTGTTTTTCTTTTATGTTTTTAGCTGCAAGGGAAAGCAGAAAAGTAGGGATAAGTGAGGCGTTAAACTCAAGATCAAATTCGCGTATGTACATTTACTTAATACATTCACCATTGAACGGTCAAATATGTTTTCAACGAGATACACTCACCATCTAACGGCCAGATATGTAAATGAAGAGAATATAATATCTGAGCATTAGATGATGAATGTAGTAAGTAAATACATGTACCGTTTGTTTCAATTACTCATCCAATTGGATTGGATTCGTAATTTCATTAACATTATGTTTGAATGAAGAAATTTAATATTACTGAAGAATTTCAAAATGACGGAAATAGAAATAACGGAATATTATTTTCTAGAATTTGTGAATATATTTTTTGGTTAACTTCAAAATACAATGGAATTTGAATGTTGAATTTTTTATTTTTAAACTCTCGTAGAAATTTGAAGATGACACCTATTGACATGAAATTTAAACTTAGGAATTGGAGTCCCAATTTCAAAGTTTTTTTTTTTTTTTTTTTTTTTTTTCCATGTGAAAATTTTAATTTCTATGTATATGAATCCAAATAAAGAGAAGTGATGTGTGTCAACTTATAAATTTTAACTTTTGTCAAAATTCCATGTTTAAAACTCTCACTCATAAAAATTTCGACATGACTACATTAGATTTCTGTGATGAGTCTCCTTGCAAAAATCCACTCATACAATTCAATAGGGCATGCTATTTTTCACGCATAGGTAAGGATTTTCAATTTTTTTAAGACTATACTACATATTATTAAGCCAAATATTTTTCTTTACCATTCAGTTTTTGTTTTAGACACAACTACAAAATCCATGATAAAAATTTCACAGAACTACAGCAAAGCATAAGATTTAAAGGGTTTCATAATATTGTAAAACGATTTGTCCCTCAAATCATAACATTTAAAGGGATTTAGCTTGTGGGTATAAATAGCTTTTAGTTTTGAGGGTTTTTGGGTCTATTCAGTTGAGATTTTTCTTATATTTAAAAGCTTTTATAAAAACAGAAAATTGTGAAATTAGGGTCTAAATTTTGACAATAAATGATAAAAACTCATGAATTCACAATACAATCTGTAACGGATCGAATATGGATTAACTAGCTAAATTTAACGGCTTTGGATAGTCAAACACCTCGTATCTTATTGCTTCCACAGTCGCAAGTCATGAAACCAAATATAATATTTGCATTTCCCACGGGACTGCACATATACATAAACATACACTATGTAAAATTAATCAATTTATTTATTTGTGCATACATCTACATTATTGGCCTTTATTGTGGAGTCTCACAAGCACATACAAATGAGAATCAAACAAATATCAAGCACCAGTACAAACATGTACACTGAGCTTTAAGGAAAAAAGAACATAAAATAAAGCAGAGAGTAATAAAAAGATACTCTCAAAAGAAAACAAACTTTGTACTCAAGGAATCCAATCCAGTTAGAGTAGTAAAAGTGTTGAGGATGCGGCAAATGCTCCGACGGACCCAATAAAACTCATGAAAACTGAAGAAGCCGCGTTTGGAGGTGGAGGAGGTGTTTCACCTTCAGGAGCAGGAGTAGGGTTAATCTCAGTAGTCTCTGACGGCGGTGGAGGTGGAGACGCTTCATCAGAAGGAGCTGGAGATGGGATCATATCTTTTGAGTTTGAAGATGAGGGAGGTTTTGCATTTCTGTTTCTATCTGCCAAGACAATCACTACCACCTTCTCATTTTTCTGACATTTATCTTTGTTCCCACTGATGAAGTAGAATGGCCCGGATTGGTTGAACTTGAAGACTGTGTGGCCATCGGTGTATTTCTTAGCCGTAGGTGAATCCGTGTTGCAGTTGGTGTAGTCGTCCTGGGTTACTAAAAGCACTGAGTCTTGGCCAGGAGGGTAGTGGAACACTGCAGTTGAAATATATATCAAGTAAATTAGCAAGGGTAAGCATGGCTATGTGGGAGTAACAAACCTTTTATTTTTATTTTTGTACAATTTTGAATTTTTGATTGTGTGTTGTTTTTTGTTACAAAGAAGGGAAGGGAGGAGGGGAACCAGAACCCCCCCTTTTTTGGGGTGGACGTAATTTATTACCATTGGAGCTACAAGCCTCAAAATACAATGATTTTTTATTTGATCTGTTAAGTTGTCGTGAGACACTATAAATTAAAATCACATGCATACACATAATTCCATCAAATCAATAATCTTAATTACAGTTGGCTTGTCCAACTATGTAAAATATATACCAGACTGAAGAAAGTTGATGTTTCACCATAAAATTAATTGGTAATATGTGAAGTAGTCAATTACTTATAAACACATAATAGATCTCTTTTTGTTCTTTTTCTTTTTTTCCCCAAAATGTAATGAATACTCTCAACATAGACTGTAATAAATTCACTTTTGTATTTAATTTTAATCACATAACTTCGGTTTTATCCTCGTAATCATTTTACAAACATGAACAATGACAAGTGTTCCTTTAAAAGTAATATAATTCTTTAATAAAATTAATATATAAGTGGTGGACTATAAAATCATGTCCTTAACCATTTTTAACCTTATGAGCAAATTTGAAATGAAAAATAATGTATCAACGCATCAAACTAAGTTATAACACACAAAATAGGAAGGTCATCCTGGGTGGCATAGGAGTAAAGTGTTTAAATAAAATAGGTTTTACCTAAAACTTGCTTGTATATTCAGATGCTGAAAACTGAGAGGGATATGTAGAACCTTATTAATAAACATAGAGCATAAAAAACTTACCAATGGAGTCTCCGATTTGAAACCTGTTTCTTTCCGCCCATTGATTATAGTGAACAGAAGAATCAGGAACACACCAGCCCTTTGAGCCTCCAATTGCAAAGTCAGTTGCACCACTCTTCTGTATCAACAGCGTCACGCATACAATCCCCACAACAAAAACTGCATTAATATTATTTTTGTGAATTTGGTTGGCCATTGTTGGACCAAATATTGCTTGTATTTCCCTGTCGTTTTTGGAAGACGAAGAAAAATGGGGTGGAATGAACGGTGTTCTGATAGGGGTTTTTGTAGGGGTTGCATGGAATACTTTCTACCAGCTTTGTTGTCAGAGAAGCTTTTGCTACTTTTTCTTATTCTTTTTTTTTTTTTTTTTTTTTTATCTTTTAGGTTTCTTAGCTCTCAATGCAAAGCATATATGCACTTTCAATTTTTAAATGGTTGTTAAAGAATGATGAGTTTCATCATAAAACTAATTAGGAATATAGAGAGCAACTCAGTTATTATAAGCAAATGCAAGGTACGTTTTTTCCTTGAGATGTGAGATTAATACTCTTAACATACGCCTCAAGTGCGACGAATTCAAGCTTAGCATGTAAATAGTACAAATCATGTGACGTGGAGTACGTGTGGCCATATTTGGGCTCCATATGAAACAACTTGTCTATTGAGCTTCACACATAAGACAACTTGCTTTCATATCATGAAAAAGTCGAGGTCCAAGCATAAAACTAATTGACAATATAAAGAGTAACTCAATTACTTATAATTACATACAAGATTTTATTTTATTTTTGATGTGAGATTATTACTCTCAATAGTTGTTCTTGGGACTTTATTTTATTGGAACTTTTAAATAACTTCTTGTATGCGTTTATTCTTTGCTTAAACATTATTAAGAATATTCATGGCTTGTGTTCTGGGTTAGACTAATTAATTATTGAACGTGATTTGTCTCTCTCTGTCCCTCCTCTAGGCATTTCCCTATGTCAATTTGCAATGAAGTTCTGGAACTCAGTAATAAAAGTCTTGCAGAATGGTATTTTACATTGAAGAACTGACCTCCTGACCAGCGATCGAGCACAGGTTCCAAATTTTAGAGCTCAAGTGGAAGCTTAACTTTCTTTTTCCGTCGGACGTACGGTGCAATTTTTTTAGAAGATACAAATTAATCAAATCATTGTGAGTAATGAAGTAACCTTTTGGATTAGAACCGCAAACACATGCTCTTGTGGATGTTGCAAATTCATTGAATGATTCTGTTCATGGGGATCATTGTATATGTGCATCGCAATTAATAAGGGTCTTATCATTAACATAAAATCTTGAAAAAGACCAAAACGAGGATTGACGTCTACTAATACTACAGTTTAGTAATATATATTCTTATATATCCACTTGTAAGGGCGAATTCGACACTAAATTATTATGGTTAACTCATTGTGTGACTTAGCCTAATTGAGCACACCTCTTTGTAAATGTTAACTGTATATAAGAATCCCACAACGGGAAAACAAGAGACATAATATGTGTTGATAAGGAGTTTGGCTACTCTTTATATTACCATTTGATTTTCTAGTGGAACCTCAACTTCTTTCAATCAAAGGTAAACAAATCCTGGTAGGAACCAATAAGAACCAGTTACATACTTTCCTCAACATGGAGATCCAAGATAAAGGAAGGTGGCCGGAGTAAGTAACCATTCACGTTCACTACCACTGGACAAGCTGTAACGACCCAGACGAATGCTACGAGCTTATAGTTTATATGTAATAAAAATGTACACAATTTCTCTCTCAAAGTGGCTAGGTTTTTTTCCCTCTTGGTAATCCTTCTTGGTCTATTCCCTTTCTCCCCTTCCTGTTATTTTTATTTTGGTGTAGAATTGTCACCGTAACACATTGTAGTCGCCAAAATGTTTGCCGTCTTTTGACGCATGCACATGATTACCTCAAGGTTTTGGGTCAAGACTGTCAAGTTGTCACCTTCAATATGAGTTTGGAGCTGCAAGGAGTGAAATCTATCAGATTGCATGTGGTTCAAATTTAATTAGTCAGTACGAGACTATGGCTCTCTTCGGGATGCCAGGAGGATCTGGAGCGGCAACACTGTTTAGTTCATTTAGTTTGATTTTGTTTAATAATTACCAAAAGCTCATTAGAAATTTGCTTCTTGTTTCTCTCTTAGGAGAGTTCTTTCGTTTTAGTTTCATCTAGGTATTGTAGATTTCTTATATGTATCAAGGGGCCTAGTTGTTTGAATTGTTGAATGTACTTCAATTGGTGTTTTAGAGTTATGGTGGAGATTAAGTAATTCAATTAGAAACACATGCATTATATTTTTCTATGGGAGGATTACTCGAACTCATGTAGACATCTATTCAAAGCTCATCAACTAACCATTGTTTCTACGGGGCTGAGTTGTTTGAATTGTTGAATCTACTTCACTTGATGTTTTAGAGTTATCGTGGCGATTAAGTAATGTAGAGTAATCCGATTAGAGACCTATGCATCATGTTTTTCTATGGGGGCATTACTCGAACTCACATAGACATCTATTCAAAACTCATCAAGTGACCATTGTTTCTACTCGCGCTTGGTTTTAAGCAAGCCGAAGTTTCATTATTTATACAAAAAATAAAACCTCGCATGCATGGACTAACTTAATATTTTATGTGTCCTCAAAGCTTTGAGGCCCTTGGCCGGTCGGCTTTGTCAATGACGTGGGAACAAAGAAAAAAGCATGGGATGGTAATCCTTTGGGCGCGATATTTTTTCTTAAAATTATTAATAAGAACCAAACATGTTAATTAGCATTTAAGTAATAATTTAATTATTAACTTCAATGTTATTTAATTTACAAAATTTTATCTACAAGTTTAATCTTTATAGTATTACCAATATATACCTTTGGCATAAAGTATATTTCATTGTTTGTTAACTACATATAATTAAGATTAGCATGAGGCCATACAACCGTACAAAACAATAGACATTCAATGCACATAGATCAACTATACATGGGTTTGACGTATTCGAGATGCTAACAAAGTTGACCGACTCCAAAACCATCCAAGGCCATCCAACTCACCGTCTCATCAGGGTCCACCCAATGCGTTGACTTGACTCGGTCTCTCAACTTCCATTGGCTTTCTTTCTGTGTTCACGCGAAAGCGATGGCCTTGGAAATCTCTCAGCCACCCAGTCAAGATTCTGCCACCCAAAAAAAAAAAAAAAAAAAAAAGCAATGAGAAAATCCCATAAAATAGTAAATTTATTTACCACAGAGAAAAAGGTGACCCAAGTACAGGTAATTTCATTTTCTTTTTTACGCTCCTTTATTTCAGGATAAAAATGTAGGGTAATTACGTGCATAATAAATAGATGACATAGAAAATTTAGACAGTGAAAATGAGTGAAAAACAAAGGGAAAACAGAGGAGGTTAAAGAGTTAATAAATATTGGCTGTGGGGTTTTTCAGGTGTGGTGTGCGATGGCAGCCGTCTCGTCACGACTTTGACAGAGTATTTACCGCGACAATCATCATTGTCATAAAACCACACCCCCACACCAACACAGAAAAAAGAAAAAAAAAATAATACCCATAAAAGCAAAAAGGAAAAACAGATCATTTTTTATTTGGTGGGGTTTTGAGCTTGATCCAAAGGGTCTGCGAAAGTTTAATTTTTCTGGGTTTTGATTGGTTTTTTTCTGGGTTTTGGTTGATTTGTTGAAAAGCGGTTAGCTCTGAGTGCTGGTTGAGGGCCATTTTTGTTGGTTTGGGGAAAGTGCTTTTGTGTTTCCTGTGAAAGTGCCTTTGGGGGATTGGAATGTGGAGGGACGCTGGGACTCCTGCTGATTCTTTCTATGAAGTACGCCCTGAGTGTACAGATGTGCCCAAAACCCGCTTCAAGATCAAGGTTTTTCTTTCTGTTCTTTGTTTGATTGTTGGATTTGGATATAAAGACTGGTTTTTTAGATACCCATTGTCTTAATTTTGATCCTTTTCCCATTTGAAAACCAAGATATTGTGTAATGAATCAGATTTGATATTGTAGGGTGCTAGATTTTAGTTAAGATCATGAATTGGTGGTGTTGATATAGAATCACAAAGTGATGAAATTGGCCAATTTTTAGATTTTTCGGAAGGAGAATGTTGGGGATATTGTTAATGTTAATTGATCACCTTGTTGAATTTTGGAAGGAGAATGTAGGACAGGTATAGGATTATTCGGGTGACTAAAACCGGAGTTATGAGGATCTTGTTGGTTCTCAATAAGTATCCGAGAGTCAATATGCTCCCACCCGGTAACGCCTACCCAATATGTTGGGGATATTCGGTCTGGTGTTGCTTATGCACAACTTCATAGAAATCTGTATATGAATGTGTGAACGCCTACGTACACGAATATGAAATTGATAATTGTGAGCAATTTAGGGAAATATAGCTATATTTGCACAAACCCTTGCCTCAAACTCCAGCATGTCGTAATCTTTGGCTTGAAAATTTTCTCAAGTTTTGACATTTTAACTCTTTCTCCTTCTCCATATATCAGGATACGTTTGTAACGCCAATATTTGTGAACTGGATCACCAAAGTATTATGAATCGGAACATCGATCTGGATTATGTTTCATGGGGGTTGGCCTTAATAAGAAAATGATTTGATTATATTAAGGCTTGTAAACAATGAGAAACTGATAAAGATTCATTGTGTATTCTATTAAATATGTCTGCAATTGTCTTATTACTTCATAGTGATTTCAATGTCTCATTACCATGATGTGCTTCTTTCAATCTCCACGCCTTATTTCTATTTGCTCATGCAGGCAGGTAAAACTCTAAGTGTAAGGAAATGGCAGGCTGCATTTAGTCCAGAAGGCCAACTGGATATAGGCAAGACTTTAAGTCGAATTCATCGTGGGGTGAGTGAATCTTCATGATTCATAGCTACCACTTAGTATGCTAAATTTTTTCGTTATATTTATAAAACTCAGTTTTGGATTCTGTGTAGCTATCAGAGCGTCTCGACAATCCTATCAATACTTGTCTTTATGGATTCATTTTTTTCTCTTTATGTTTTTGTTGTTCTTTTATTGTAAAATCCAATGAAAAACCTACCGGTGCTCCTACAGACTTACATGATAGGGAATATCTAGGAAATTAGAGCCATTAGTTTAGTGAAAAAATCAGATTATCCATTACTTAATTTTATTTGTATTTGCACACGAAATAACATAGATGCTTCACTGTTTGACCGTCCAGCTGTTGTTAAGCCTGGTACTAGTTCATCTACATTTTGTGGATATCTAGAACTTATTCTTTTAAATAGTTTTGCTCATGAAATAATCAATTTGCAAGGCTACTGGTCAGCTTCAATCCATAATTATATTATATTTGGCAATTAGGGAATCCATCCATCAATTAGAGGAGAAGTTTGGGAGTTTCTACTAGGTTGTTATGATCCTACGAGCACATTTGATGAAAGAGAGCAGATTCGGCAACGTCGAAGGTATATCTTGTTTCCTGCCTTACTCGGGTTACTTCAAATTTATTTGTCATTTACCTTTTATTTTTTCTTTATCTAAAGAAGTTTCCTAGGGTAGTACACTCGCAATTGATGAGAATGGTCTAAGGAGAAATTATTTCTGGTTCATGTATCTTTTAGTACTGCAATACATTAAGTAATTTAAAGATGATCTTTTGGGAAAATAATCAATATCATGAGTTGAGGTTTATGACTTGCGATGTACCCCAAGTGAGTAAATTTAGTTAACAACAATGGCGAAACATGCTAGCAAAAGACTCAGGCTTTCCTCTTCATACGATAGGGGTCCAGACTCCAGCATCTCTATTTTGTGTGGGATGTGTATATTTCCAAATGTACAGGCTGCACATAATGTTATCTTGTCAGATTCCAGCATGTTATGCTTAACCTGTCCCATTATTCGGTATTATTTGTTAAGTATCATGCTTTGCCCTTTTCAGAGTGCAATATGCTCGGTCAAAAGAAGATTGCCGTCAAATGTTTCCTGTTGTTGGAAGTGGTAGGTTTATCACTGCCCCTGTAATCACTGAAGATGGTCAGCCCATTCAGGATCCCATAGTACTTTCACAAATAAATCCAGACAATGGTTCAAGTACAAACCGTAAGAATGTTATGGAACCAGTAACGGACAAGAAAGTAATCCAGTGGATGCTTACTCTACATCAAATAGGTTTGTGATATATTTTTATTTGTTTGCATGCATACCATGGTTATTTTGGAGGAACTTCTTTTTTATTGTCAGGCATTTTTTTCTTTTTGTTGTCAGTGCCCTGACTATTTTATTGGTCAATTCTATGTTTTCATCACGTCTTTACATCACCTACCTGCAACATGTGAAAAAGTACTGAACTTGACAGATTGCAGAATTTTCATGTTTAATAATGATTTGTTAGATAGCTTTTCTGATTATCTTTATTTGTATGCCAGGTCTTGACGTGGTTCGTACTGACAGGACACTAGTGTTTTATGAGAAGCAAGAAAACTTGTCAAAACTTTGGGATATTTTAGCCGTTTATGCCTGGATAGATACAGATGTCGGTTATTGTCAAGGTTGGTAACATAGGAGTGATTTTTCTACTGAATCCATCCCTTCCCTACACTTCTGGGAAGTGAAAAAGAAATTCATTTTGATTTTTTCAAAAGAAAAAAAAAAAATTGATGTTTCTAAACTCTGAAATTCATGACACAATGATCAGGAATGAGTGATCTTTGTTCCCCCATGATTATCCTTCTTGATGATGAAGCAGATGCATTTTGGTGCTTTGAACGCCTGATGCGCAGACTGGTAAAACTTTGCACCAAATCTTTCACTTTGTATATTATTCTGATGTTGCATCAAATCAATGCCTACCATGTGTTTAAAAAAACTAGGGTTGCTAGGCTCTTCCTTCCAGAAATTAACAGAGGAGATGTGCAATCTTAAATCCATGTATTAATGAGATTCATTAGCTGTTTTTGTTCATCTACTTCTGTCCTTGAACAGTTGCTACAATATTTTTCTTTCGATTTGAAGTTACGTGTTTTCTTTAAAGCTACAAAGTTACCCGGTAATGGTTAATTTGGATTCCAGTTTCTTATGACTTGTTCCATTTTAAATTTAAAGCGAGGAAATTTCAGATGTACCGATAGCTCTGTTGGGGTGGAGGCACAACTAAGTAATCTGGCTTCAATTACTCAAGTCATTGATCCAAAACTTCATCAGCACTTAGGTATTGTCTTTTTTATTTGCTTTAATAAGCTCTACAAATATGTCTATTTACTTGTCAGACAGAAAATATTTGTTTATCTAAAACGTTGGAGACATCATATGTGATTTTCATCATTTTTCATTATTCATAATCTTCTTCTCTGAACTGATCAGGAAAATTCATGCACGCCGACCGTTTGGATGAATATTCGATACATTTATTTAGGGAAAAGAAATCCATTTTTGAGAATTTTTTTTAGAGAAGTTTATTAGGATTTGAATATCAAATTTACTGTGTGTTTCTATCATGTCTCTCTTACATTGCTCAACATAATGCTAAAAAAATGAGGAAGATAGTAATAGATATGTTCAATTTGGAATGCAGAGACACTAGGTGGAGGTGACTATTTATTTGCTTTCCGGATGCTTATGGTTTTGTTCCGTCGAGAATTCTCTTTTTGTGATTCTTTATACCTTTGGGAGGTAAGAATGAGTTTCTGTTAGTACCTTTTTGATATTTTTCTATTCTCCCTTTTGGATTTTTTTTAATATATCTAATTATTGCATGTATAAATACTTTTATCGAATCCGTGGGACTATTTCTGGGAAGCTACTTCATTTTTTACTAATCATCAAATATTTCTCCACAATTCCACTTATATATTGTTCCTTAAATTTAATACTTATGCAGAATATTTTGTATTAGACCTTATTTCTTCCGAGTAAAAGTTGGCAAGTTAGTACTTATTTGACAAGTACTTTTCGAAAATAAATTTTAAGAACTATCGCAGACATTTGATATAAAGACCAAACTTCAGATCATTTGTTTGTGTAATTGGATGTATGTGTTCCTGATTGAATAGTATCGATGCACACCTGTTCTATAATAAAGAAGGGGTGTCCTGCACAGTAAATTTCTGCGGCTATATAGTTAGTGCTTTTTCTTTTTCGTTTTTGGCCAAATATATCCTTTTTCTTTGTGCACGTATACATGGTTATGCTGCATCTTGAACTTAAAAGATCTTATTTATATTGGTAAGAATTTATCTCATTTAAACTTTGACAGATGATGTGGGCTCTTGAGTACGACCCTGACTTGGTCAGTGTGTACGAAGAATCTGATACTGATAGTGAGAAGGCCGAGGGATCTAAAGGGAAACCAAAGTCAACACGTCAGTGTGGGAAGTATGAGAGGGAAAACATGAAAAGTGGAGCAAAGAATTCAGAAGCACCGCTCCCAATTTCTGTTTTCCTTGTTGCCAGTGTCTTGAAAGATAAGAGCTCAAAGCTACTTACAGAAGCTCGTGGTCTGGATGATGTTGTCAAGGTTAGCATTATCAGTTGACGATTTGCTATTCTTAGAACCGTTCAACTTTCAGCTTATATTGAGAATGATATTACATGACTTAAACAGAAAACATGTCTATGTGGGGACAGCCTCGTCATAAATTTATCTAAAACAATAAACAAGAGTTACTAAATGTAAGAAGCCGCTTGCTGTGGCCAAACTAGGGTCCAGGATGCTGGGTGGATTTGACATACATGATAAATTATAATTTACATCTGAAAGTAAAAATATGTAATAAAGTGGAAAGGAATAGGAGACTGGAGCAGCAACATTGATCAGCCAACCCTATTAAATCTTTCCTTGAAAAAGTGGATTCTTCTACGGTAGTCAAACATGGTTCAGAGAAGAATATGATGCTATCGTTTTGTTCTTTCACAAATGATTATAGAAAAATTCTAAAAGCCAAATGAAACTGTTGTTCCAATGTTGTTATCTTGGGTTCCAATTTTGTCCGTGTAGTTTTACAACTTACATTAGGTTGCAATCAAGATCAAAACCCTGAAAAATAATCACATCTTCATGCTGTTTTGTAAGGGATTGGACCCTGAAAATTTCAAATGCGTTGCCTAATCCCTTAAAAATAAAACATGAAAAGTGATGATCTTAAGGATTTTTGGCTTTGATTGCAACCTATTGTTAACTAGCAGGATATAGTTACAAGTTTTGCAGGACGAAATTGGAAGCCCTAGCAAACTGCATGGACTAAAATTGTCTTTAGCTATTTCTAATGCCCTAAGGGAGAAGTTCAAAATAATTCTCTAAGAGTCGTTAGGGACTGGTGAAGAATCTTTGACCCGTGTAATAAACAAGTACTTAGAGTTGTCAAATTTTCAGTTGGTTGAATTGAAACTTAATTTTTGTACAACTTTTACCTGTCTGTTTACTTACCTCACTCTTTTTCTCCGCCAGATATTGAATGACATAACGGGAAATTTAGATGCCAAAAAAGCTTGCACTGGGGCATTGAAACTCCACAAGAAATATCTAAAAAAGGTACTTCAGTTTATTTTGAAGCAGTGTAGTATACAATGATGTTGTTATTAAATTTGCATGTCTAGTTCATGCATTTCTTGTGCGTGTGGATGCGCTCACTTCAAATATTCGTATAATAATCACTCAAAGTTGCAATATCATTCGCTGATTTGTTACTGCAGGTGCCCAAGAAGACATAGCATCACTTTACACATAGATTTTTTGGCCACCCGAAAGAAGCAAGACAATGTTCCTTACATTGTTTTACCCGATTTGGCAAGAGATTATAATTTACTTCCACATAATCTTGGCTCAGAGTTGAGAGAGCTGCACAGTTGGTCCATTCTGCAAAATATTCCCACAAGAGCAATTGTTGTTTGTGAAATTAGTCCAAATTATTTGTATATTAAAAACATTCTTTATAGGCCTGTATTTTGTACAACGGTAGCCGAGGCCTATATTTTGTATTAACGGTACGTTGTTCGTTATGACATTATGAGGGGTGGAAAGTGCTCAAGCTTATGCTGTGCTCCAACCCTAATCAATGAAAATAATTTACAGTGTTCTTTGTTGACATTATCTTGTTGCATTACCTTCTTCCTCCCAGTGCAATATGCTGTTAGAGTTGGTGCAGGCACTTATTTCATTCAGTATTTAGTCATATTCGGAGAACCTGTGTTGTCAGTGTTGATCATTTTGCCTGTGTTTAGAAAGAAGTGAACATGTAGCACAAAAGTTCATTGCAAAATAAACACAACAAAAGACTGGCCACAAGTTGGCAAATTTAGGGTTTGCTTATGTAAGAAACATTTATGTTCAGAAGTGCTTTTGCAAGGAAAACTTTTATTATAAAAATATAAAAGTTTTTTATTAGGCTTATTAGTCGAAATGGCCCCTAAAATTACTATTGAGTCTTAGTTTACCTCCTGAAACTGGTTTTGTCTCACTTCGCCTTTTGAAATTGACATTTACTCTTTTGTCTCACTTTACCCACTTCCGTTAATGGACTATTAAATTTAAGGGTATTTTAGACATTTCAATTTGTATACGTTTATTTACCTCTAGCCTACACACTAAACAAGTCTCAATTTTATTTTTGACAACTCTAATTCAAACGCATAAATTTTGGGCATTTTTAAAAATAAGTTATTCAATTAATAAAAAAATTCCTAGCAACAAAATCATTGTATCAACCAAAATAAAGGTTACATTTGTTCATAGAGTCATTTCACTTACAAGACATCCATATATTGGTTCGAAACTTTTGTTCATAGAGTCATTACAACAAAATCATTATGCCATTAAGCTATCTTATCCAAATTAAATACTTCCCAAACCAAAAAAAATTATTTAAAGCAAATGTGCACAGTTTGAACAAGCTCATGCCTAGTGGAATCGGTGCTCAACAATGTGAAACTTTTTTGTTTCAAACCATGCACATTTGCTTTAAATGATTTTTTTGGTTTGGGAAGAATTTTGGATAAGATAATGGCATAGTGATTTTGTTGTCATGAATATTTTTCAATTGCAGTTTCGAGCCAATACATGGATGTCTTGCAAGTGAAATGACTCTACCAACAAATGTAACCCTTATTTTGATTGATACAATGATTTTGTTGCTTGAAAATTTTCTATTGATTGAATAATTATTTTTGAAAATGCCCCAAGTTTATACGTGAATTAGAGTTGTCAAATATAAAATTAAGACTTGTTTAGTGCGGGGGCTAGAGGTAAATAAATGTGTAAAAACTGAAAATGTCTAAAATACCCTTAAATTTAATAGTCCATTAACAGAAGTGGGTAAAGTGAGACAAAAAAATTGAAAATGTCAGTTTCAAGGAATAAATTGAGACTCAATGACAGTTCCAGGGGCATTTTGACTAATAAGCCTTTTTATTAAGGAAAACTAAAGAAAATGGCTTGAAAACTTTGAGTTTTAATAATAAGGACAAAATAAAGACTAAAATGAATAGTACCAGGATTGACTTTTAGTGTAAAAATGTGGTTTTTCGTTAAAGTGAATAGTATTGGGAGCTTTTCGTTAAAGTGCCATTTTTATTATTGAAATTGCAAATGCTTTGTGGAGAAGTACATAGCCCTTTTACGATTCATAAACATTTTAAATTTTTTTTACCAGACATAATCAAAAGCACTTTTAGTTGTCAAATATGTTTAGCCTTTTGATAAGCAATCCCATTACATGCCCTTATTTTGCCAAGGCAAACTTCTATTGAAATGAAAGGGAGGATGAGTAAAAGCAAGTTTCACAAAAGGAAGGCCATTTCCTTATTTAAACCGAGTCTTATTACTCACCATCTACGTTACATATAAAGAGTTAGAAGACGTTGCATTATTTTACCATATAAATGTCATAATTATAACTGTTCAGTGTGTTCATTTTCTTTATTGTCATCATATAAAGACTCTTTCTTAAAAAATTTATTTGATTTGGAGGCCATTTAATTTCATCATGATGAGGATGCTACTTGTTACCATAACCGTTGATTTATTGGACACATATGAATGGCCAAACAGTCTCCAAATTAAATATTTTTTTAAAGATAATATTTAAATAATAATAACGAGAATAAATAGTTTTGAATATAATATTTGTGCCTTAAAATATTGTCACGTCTTCATATAAGAAAGAATGGCTCCTTACATATAATCAGCCAAGTATGTTAAGCTTCTTCTAGTGTAGCCAATATGAATATTGACTAACCTTTCTTTCAAAAGTCTGGATAAACTTTTAAGTTTGTGTCGGTAAATATTGTGTTCCTTCTTTTTTATTTCTTATCCACTCGCTCATCATTTTTCTTCCTCTCTTATTTTTTTTCAATATACTTTCTTGGTATTACAAGCACAAAAGATAAAGGGAAGTGTTATTGACACTCTAAAAATCTCATTCTACACTCCTCACAAGTGTATTTTTCTTTCGAAATATAGAAAGTTTGGAGTGTAGAATGAGAATTTTGGAGTGCCAATAACAATTCCCAAGATAAAAATTAGAAATTAAAAACGAATGGTTATTCAATCGATTCTTAGTGTAACTTACACTATCCCACTGCTTGGTAGCTCAATACAGAAGATCTTAGACACAATACCAAGATCAGTTTAGACTTGGTGAATTATAGATTGTTGTATCTTCCAAGGAGTACCAGAGAATTTGAAGTTTGTTTAAATGGGTAGAAAGTATGATATTCGACCTTACACTATCCCAGAAGATCTTGGGCACAATACCAAGATCAATTTAGACTTGGTGAATTATAGATTGTTGTATCTTCCAAGGAGTACTGGAGAATTTGAAGTTTGTTTAAATGGGTAGAAAGTATGATATTCAACCTTACACTATCCCTCTACTAGTATTGTGGTCCAGTAGTAGTCCTCTATATTTTTAATTACTTGTAAGTGGAAGGTTTTATATTTGACCTTCATAGTTCAATACCTATTTATGCATACATATTACATATGAAAATCATTTAGCATCTTATGTTGTCGTATTGTTAACCTATAGAACAAAGAAAATTGTTTGTACCATACTTGACCAATCCCGAAACTACTGAGTATTGGTTAACAGTATACCATGAAGGACCCACAAGACTTTCCCTCCAACCAGGAGGCCAATCACAACGCGACATGTGTCGATATCAGAGGCCAATCACATCACAACACATGTCAATATCAGAGGCCAATCACAACACAACACGTGTCAATGTCAGAACAAAACTAGAAACTCTCTTCTATAAAAGGGATCATTCTCCAACAATAATTCCTAATGTCATTTGTACCAAACTATTCACTAGAACTCACTAAAGGAGAGCTTGAACCTATGTATTTGTGTAAACCCTTCACAATTAATGAGAACTCCTCTACTCCGTGGACGTAGCCAATCTAGGTGAACCATGTACATCTTGTGTTTGTTTCCCTATCCCTACCTCTTTACATACTTACCCACACTGGTGACTGAAGCAATGTAGCGAAAGTCACAAACTTGACACTTTCTGTTGTACCAAAGTCCTCGCTGATTTTGTGCATCAACTTTGGCACCGTCTGTGGGAATCACACTTACTCCTACTCTCTTCAGCTTTGTCAAGTTGGTTTCCACCATTCGTATACCCTCTTTTGACCAGGCATCCCTCTTCAACATGGGGAGCGAAGGAAGCCACAGCACACAGAACGACACCCCCTCGCGCCTAGTGTAAGGCAGCTAAAGAAGGAACGAAAGAAGTTCACTCTTTAAGCTAAATTCGAAGAGTTGGAAGCTCAGAACAACATGATAACATTGAAGAATGAGGTCCTCCAAGAGCAGTATGAGAAACTCTTCGAGATGCTCCATGAGGCTAGGCATACTCAAACACATGAGCTCATCGTCCCCATGGAAGTCAACCACTAAATGGGTGCCCCCAACACGGAGGGTCACCGATCTTCGACATGGCTGTTTCTAATGAAGAGCGAGTTAATCATCAAGGTTTTGATCAACATGAGGCATCTCTCAGCCTAGCTGCTTCGACCCAAAATGGGAGAAATGGAGGAAGACACCTCTTTGCAGAGCGAGGGGAAGGATCAAAAGTCATTTATCGCGACTGTCAAGACTTCCTGAGACAACGTCGAGAAAATCCCATCCACATAAGCTCGAAGATCAATGACCCAAGGGTTTTTGAAAGACTCGTTCCCCTCCCACGACCTAGGCCAGCTGTCAATCTAAGGAAAGAGCGACAGGTTCTAGAAAAACATGAAGGTACAGGGGACTCGGAAGTATTCCAACAGACTCGCTTTAGAAGTCAGTACGGCGAGTCCAAGGAAAAGTCACACATTCTTGATCAAACTTTCCTACTTTTAAGAGGCAATGGATACAAAAGAAAACTCCAATAGTACATGACTCCACTCAGGACCCCCTTATCTTTTAGCTCATTGAGGAAGTAAACAATTTGAAGGCTAAAGGTCAGGCTGAGATACGTGATTGGAACCAACCCAAGCCTAACCCTCTTACAAGGAGGATCCTTAACACCCCCTTCAAGTGAAGACAAAATAAAAACTCGGCTTACAACTTTACACTGGAATGGAGGATCCGATTGAACATCTTAATCTCTTTAAGTCCACAATGGCATACTGGATGCATACCGATGAAGAGCGATGTCTCATCTTCCCTTCCATTTTCTCTGGTGGAGCTCTAAACTGTTTGTCTCTCAACACATCTTCCAGACTGATCGCTTGCACTCTGCAGATGACTTGTACACTATTTTCCAGAAGTCGGACGAGTCACTACGAAAGTATGCTGGCCGTTTCAGCCATGAGTATTCTCGCTGCGCTGAGGCAGATGATAAGACCGCCCTCAAAGCCTTCACGGCAGGCCTACGTGACTGTTTCTTCAAGTACATGATTAATGCCAACATTTAGGGGAGGCAAGTATCAAAAGCCTAACTGGGATCCAATATGTTTCTACCCTGAGGAAGAAAGAGGTATCACCTACCCTCACAAACGACCCACTGATCATGGAGGCTTATATAGCCAACTTTGATGTACGACGAATCCTGGTAGACACGGGGGCTTCGGTCAATATCATGTTTGTTGAAGTTTTCAGGGCACTTAATGTAGCTGAACACTTGCTCGATCACTCAGTTTCTCTTCTGATAAGCTTTTCCGGTGATGTCGTGCAACCTTTAGGGAGCATACATTTACCGTTCACCATTGGTACATGCCCTTACACTGCCACCATCACCACTAACTTCCTGGTGGTTGACTGCCCAACGATATGCAATGTCATCTTTGGGGGCACGGGCATCAATGATCTTAAGGACATGGTATCCACACATATGTTATTGATGAAATTTCCAACCCCCTATGGCAACGGTTACATCAGAGGATATCAACTTAGTGCATGCTCATGTTACAACACTTCAGTTAAGCAACAACGTTTGTCTGTGCCATAAGAAACACTTTCTATACATGACCAAGTTATAAAAACCAGTTTGAACAAAGCCAACTTGGATCTTCACGGTGGTAACAGTCAACCGATGATCCTCGAGATGACTCTTTCACCCAGCAAGCACAACCTGTTGAAGAGTTGGAGAATGTCACTATCTCAAAAGATTATCCGGACCGCATAGTGAAGATTGGCACCACTTTGTTACCACTCATTCAGTTGGCATTGATCGCTTTTTTGCAAGAGAACACTGAAGTCTTTGCCTGGTTATACAAAGACATGCCAGACATCTTTCCTGATATCATATGTCATCGCTTGAGTATTGATCCCAAGACCAAGCCGGTGAGACAGAAGTGAATATCTTATGATGCTGAATGATACGAGGCAATAAAGGTTAAAGTTGAAAAACTCAAAAGCATAGGCTTCGTCCGTGAAGTCAATTATCCAACAGGGGTAACAAATGTGGTCCTTTTTAAGAAATATTTGACCAAGGAAATTCTCTTGCTTCAAAAGATCTTATGGAGAATGTGTGGCGACTACACCGACTTAAACAAAGGATGCCCAAATGATAGCTTTCCCATTCCTCTCATTGATAGACTTATAGACTCTACAGCAGGGTGTGAACTCTTGAGCTTCATGGACGTTTACTCAGGGTATAACCAAATCCTCATGAACCCTTTGGACCAAGAACACACGACCTTCACTACTGACAGAGGACTATATTGCTATAAAGTCACGTCATTCGACCAAAAGAATGCAGGAACGACTTAACAGAGATTAGTCAATTCAATGTTCGCTGACCAGATTAGGGAAGTTTATGTTGATGATATGTTAGTCAAAAGCAAACATGCTGACCAACACATAACCAACCTGTCTGAAACCTTCTCCATCATGAAGAAGTATCGAATGAGGTTGAACCCCAACAAATGCGCCTTCAACGTAGGCTATGGAAAATTTTTGGGCTTTATGATTAGCCAACGAGGCAATGAAGCTGTTAATGCACAAAATCAGCGACGACTTTGGTACAACAAAAAGTGTCAAGTTTGTGACCTTCGCTAGATTGCTCCGGTCACCAGTGTGGGTAAGTATGTAAAGAGATAGGGACAGGGAAACAAACACAAGAAGTACATGGTTCACCCAGATTGGCTACGTCCACGGAGTAGATGAGCTCTCATTTATTGTGAAGGGTTTATATAAATACATAAGTTTAAGCTCTCATTTAGTGAGTTCTAATAAATAGTTTGGTACAAATGACATTAGGGATTATTGTGAGAGAATGATCCCCTTTTATAGAAGAGAGTTTCTAGCTTTGTTCTAACATTGACACGTGTCGTGTTGTGATTGACCTCTAATATCGACACGTGTTGCACTGTGTTTAGCCTCTGATATCGACACGTGTCTCGTTGTGAATGGCCTCCTGGTTGGAAGGAAAGTCTTGTGGGTCCTTGACAATATACTATTGATCGGTGCTCAGTAGTCCGCAAGGACTTTGGTACAATAGAAAGTGTCAAGTTTGTGACTTTCGCTAGATTGCTCCGGTCACCAATGTGGGTAAGTATATAAAGAGATAGGGACAGGGAAACGAACACAAGATGTACGTGGTTCACCCACATTAGCTATGTCATAGAGGAGTTCTCATTAATTGTGAAGGGTTTACACAAATACATAGGTTCAAGCTTTCTTTTAATGAGTTCTAGTAAATAGTTTGGTACAAATGACATTAGGGATTATTGTGGGAGAACGATCCCCTTTTATAGAAAAGAGTTTCTAGCTTTGTTCTAACATTGACACGTGTCATGCTGTGATTGGCCTTTGATATCGACACATGTTGCGTTGTGATTGACCTCTGATATCGACACGTGTCGCGTTGTGATTGGCCTCCTGGTTTGAGGGAAAGTCTTGTGGGTCCTTGACGGTATATTGTTGACCAGTGCTCAATAGTTTCGGAATTGGTCAAGTATGGTATAAACAGTGCTCCTCTAAGTTCCCCAGTAAGGGAAGCTCCTCAGTTGGGGACTTGCAAGATCCAAGCCATTGAGTAACCATGAAACTTCTACGTGCCGAAGCGTGATATCATTTTCATTTGCCTCTGCCCCATAGGTAGATGTGGCCTCTTCTTTGGAAGTACTTTTCATCCATCCAGGAATGGTATCTTTAGTTGATGTTGACGCACAAGGTAATGTATCATTTTCATTTGAAGCTTACTTGTATTTTCGGGCTTGGTCAAGTGCGATACAAACCCTATAGTAAGAGTCCCCCAAGTCTTTAAGCGAGGAAATTTGTCGAAAAAGGTAATAGACAAGGTAAGCAATCAAAGTTCTAAGCAATTAGTCTTAGATTGGAAGTTTTATTTCAGGTTATGGCTGATTGTTCTCATTCTCATTGTCTTGTAGACCGCAATAAGGACAAAGAAAAGGACATGGAGAAGAGATGATATGAGATATTTTTTCTTTTGAAGAAGTAACGGATGAATCGGCACATGTTGTCGTACTTGTTGACTTTCCACAAGCTTATTCTTGAACTGGGCTGGAGTGTTTTCCGGTTTCCTCCAAATGCGAGAGCCGACTCAAGAATTTGAGGGTCAAAATAAGTCTGTCAAATCTGGAGTACGTTCGATCCTGATGATATGAGATACTTCTGTTGTTGACAAAGTAGTGGATGTGGTATGGTGAGGCATTGTTCTTCGGCGACGGTGTTAGCAAAAGGCTGTTGAAGCTTCTCGATCTCTTTAATTAGAGCAACGATGCCGAACTTGGATTTGACTTAGACTCCTCCGTTTGGATTGTGCGATTCTACAAGAAGGGCATCGTGCTGTAGTAATATGTTCCAGTTCATCGTTGAACCTTCTGCTTCAATCTTTTGTATAGCAGAAGTGGTGTGCAACCTTTGCATTTAAATGGTCATTCAGAGCACTACTTCTCAACGACTCATCTATGCTTGGTGGCTTCAGTGTAAAGAGCCAATATCTTACCAACTGTTCTGAGGTATTTGCCAGAGGAATTCGTGACCTTGACAACAGTTGAGTATGAGTATTCGAGAGCAATGCTAGGCAAGCAATCATGCAAAGGTTCTGGATAATCAGTTCTAGATCAGAAGTTTGATATTAGGTTCTGACTGATTGCTTCATTTCTCCTTATCTTGCATGTAAAAGCAATGGTAAAGGAAAAGAAAGGGAAAAAACATGATATGGGATACTCTTGCTTTTGACCCTAATGATATGAGATACTCTTGTTCTGGCATGACTTGTTTGTAGAAGTATTATCGGTAGGGGGAAGGAGATGAGTATTTCGAGAGACTTCATTGGGAGTGCCCTCTTGGATGTGAGAAAGAGTTGAGCATTTTTTTGGCAAGTCTGCTTGACTGTGGAGGATAGAGGTCAACATATATAGGAATTGTCCCAATAGCGAGTAATAATGATGTTCTTTTACCCTTTTTGGTCAGAGCAATGTAGTGGCTGTTGCAAGATTCACTTCTTTTAACTTTGTTAGAGCTCTTTGAAAAAGTGGTATGTGGTATCCAGAAAGCTAATGTTGCATGTGAAGATTATAGATAAATTTTATCCAACAAAACCTGGCTCTCGAAGTTCGGAGAACGGTGCCTCTTTGATTTTTGAAACAAACAATCTTGTTGGGGATTTGGTTTTCGAGATTCGGAGAGCGGTGCCTTTTCAATTTTTGAGCAAGCAATCTTATTGGGGATCTGGTTCTCGAGATTCAGGGAGCGGTGCCTCTTCAATTTCTGGGCAAGCAATCTTGTTGGGAGTGCTTTCTCAGATGTAAGGAAAGGTTGGGCATTTTTACAAGTCTGTTTTGCCACGGAGCACTGAGGTTGACACTGATAGGAGCATATTCATGCGACTTAAATGGCTTGTTCTCGTACATTTACGTTGTTATTTCTTAGTTCTTTAAGTCTTTTAAGTTAGTTTCGTATGTTTTCAGGTTCTAAGGGCTTAAGGAGCAAAGAAGTGCATTTAGGGGCCTTTTGGAGCACTATTGGGCTAAGGATGGATAGCTTATGCTTGGAGCCAAAATGTTGGATGAAATTGAAGGCCTTGTATGCACCTTAGGACATAAAACCAAGGGCCTAACCCATGCATAACCCACCAATTTCAACCACATGCACACAAACACATTCTATGCCATGCAAACCAACCTATTTTAGGCCCATTCTATGTACTTAAACCCTAGCCCTTTAAACTTGCAGCCCTATTATGATTTATTCACTTCCATATTCTTCTTTAATCCACATGCATTCATCATAATTCACAACACAAAACAATCACACCAACAACAACATTGTCGTGCCTTCCCTTGACATTTTCAGCCTTCTCCCTTCATCATTGCAGCCACATTCTTCCATTCCCACTTCAATCATTCACCCTAGCTTGCAGCCACATGCATTCCCATTCTATATTTCACCCACATGCACCCATAATCACCCAAAACAAGCCCTTGCCGTGCACTCTCATGCAATTCCAGCATTCCACCAACTTTTCCTAGCTGTTTTTCACATGCATTCCCTCACTCTTTAAACATTTCCAACCTAGCAACCCCTTTAACCATTCATCCTAGCTGCCATTAACATGCTTTCCCCTCCATTCTCTCCCTATAAAACCATGCAATGCATTCATACAATCCATTCCATTCACCACAACACAACACACAACACAAACACTTCCCCTTGCCGTGCAAATCCCCTTCCATTTCTGCACCATTTCTTCTCCTCCATTGCAGCCACTCCAACCATTCCCCACTCCATTCCACATACACCTAAAGCCCTAAACATCTCCTTAGACCTTGTGCCACAACGAAGAGGAAGAGAAGAGTGCCTAAACGTTCATACAATTCAAGTTTGAGTTGTTGGAATGTTTAGGTGTTTCTTTGATTTCAATGTTTAAATTCAATTCTCTTTGTTTTGTACGTATGAGGAATGGAAGAGAAGAGTGCCTAAACGTTCATACAATTCAAGTTTGAGTTGTTGGAATGTTTAGGTGTTTCTTTGATTTCAAAGTTATGAGGAACTAAACCCCCTTTAGCTAGGGGGTGATTCAAAACTATGTTTATGTTTGCAATATGAATTGATTAACTTTCGTTGGAATTTCATAAGTTGTGGATTCAATTTGTTTAACCGTTTGATTGATAACTTATTTATGTATGTTTATTGAGAATGCGCGCTTAATTTTCATGCATGAATATGACGCTAGAATATAAGTGAGTTTCACCTAATCGTTATGAACTTATATTCACAAGTAGTGGAGGTTGCTTATAAACAATCGCGTTAAATGAATTCTTGGCACGAGTTTCATGCTCATCATAGTAACGAATGCCTCGTCAACACTTATAGTTTTCATAATGCTTAATGATCTTTGATTGTATCTTTATTGTGCTGTTCACGTAAAGGACTTTTGGAGAATGTTGTGAATTGCGTTGCGCAAACCCATCCAATTCATTAACTTAAGGAAAACTTGACGGTTAATTTAAGCGGACCTAATTGACCCGGGGCGTTGAGTTTCATAATTTATCGAAAGATCAACTGAGAATCAATATTGTATGCAAGTGTAACATGTGTGGAGAAGAACCCCTTAGCTAGCCTTCATTCCATTCATTAAATCCAAATTCATTTTACAATTTGCTTAGTTTATTAACTTGTTTTGTTATTTCAATTTTCGTCAAATCAAACTTCCCCCCCCCCCCCCCCAATATTTTGTTAAGTCTTAGTCATTTGATTTGTTTTAAGTATTTTACGTTTGTTTAGTTTTGCATTCTTTGAGTTTAGTTTAATGTTTTAAACTTTATTTTACGTTGTTTAGTTTTGCATTCTTTGAGTCTAGTATAGTGTTTTATATTGTGTTTTTACGTTTTTGAGTCAAATCCAAGTGATTAACAATCCCTCCTAATCCCCGGTCCAGAACGATCCCTACTTACATCATTACTACAATTGTCAAAAAGAGGGTTTAATTTGTGCGCGTATAATTCTCACATCAGACACACATAAGGATTTTCTAGTTATCAAGTAGTGGTGTTGTTCCTTTACCCTTGTGGGTAATAGTAGGATAGTTGGACTTTCAAAATTTACGTGTCTTAACTTTGTCAGAGTTCTTTGGCGAAGTTATCCTTGGTATTCGAGGAACTGATGTCGCGTGTGAAGATTACTAATAAATTTTACTCAATAAAATCCGCTTCTTGAAATTCGGAAAGTGTTGCCTCTTCGATTTTTTAACAAACGACCTTGTTGCCCTTTCTTTTATGGGGGCACCAATTGTGTTCAGGAAGTACGTTTAGAGAGTTGCTGCTTGTAGGAATTCCTCCTTTATTTTCGTACTTTTGAGATTTATTGGACCTATTTTTCCTTCGTCATTTCTGAAATGTCTAGCCCATCCGACTGTTGTTTTGACTTGAATATTGGTGAAGAGGCAACCATGTCTTCTCAAGACAACATATGGCGCCCATACTTCTTATCCCCTATTGGTCATCTTACTATTGAGGACTCTATGATGAAGAATGACATGATCGCTGCAGCAGTGGTTAGGAATCTTCTCACTCCCAAATATAATAGACTACTTTCCAGACGGCTCGATGAGTTGGCTGTTAAGGATTTTTTGGCTCTCAGTGTTTAGTGTGCGGGTTCTGTGTCTAATATGGCCCAATGCCTATTTGCTCGAACCCGCCAAGTTGAATCATTGGCGGCTGAAGTGATAAGTTTCAAACAGGAGTTCAAAGGGCTTAAGCACGAGAACAAACAGTTACACAGGCTCGCACATAGTTATGCTACAAACATCAAGATAAAGCTTGACCAGTTGCAGGAATCCGAGGGTTTGATTTTAAATGATCATCAGAGGTTTGTGAGTTTGTTCGAAAGGCATTTATTGCCTTCGCCCTCTGGGGATGTACCACATACTGAAGGTCCAAATGATCAACCTCTGGTGCCTCTTCTTTCTGGGGTTCTACCCAGTACTGAGGCTCCAAATGATCACCCTTCGGTGCCTCCTATTTTCTGGGCTTTGCCGAGTGCTGAGACTTCTCATGAGTAACCTTTGTGAAGACCCCCTCATGTTTGTTTGTTTTGATTCATGTGTATGCTCGTATTTATAATTTATCGAAAATATCAATAAATAAGTTTTACTTCATTTAACATGTTGTGTTAAATATACTAAGGCATCCTTCACTAAGTTCTTTGAATTTTTTCTTTTGTTGAAGTTTGCACGTTGAAACTTCGTGGGTGGATCCTGCAGGTTGAAATAATGCCCCATTAATTTCCCGAGTGAGAAAAACTGCTCGGTTAGGGACTTGAAAAATCCAAGTCGCTGAGTAGTCGCGAAACTTTAGAGTACCGATGTGTAGTAGTATATGGTAGAAGTCCCCCAAGTCTCCGGTCGTACCTCTGAGATTTATTGGACCTATTTTTCCTTCGTCATTTCTGAAAATGTCTGGCCCATCCGACCGTCATTTTGACTTGAATGTTGGTGAAGAGGCAACCATGTCCTCTCAAGACAACATATGGTGCCCATCCTTCTTATCCCCTACTGGTCCTCTTACTGTTGGGGACTCTGTGATGAAGAATGACATGACCGCTGCGGTGGTGACCAGGAATCTTCTCACTCCCAAAGATAACAAACTACTTTCCAAACGGCTCGATGAGTTGGCTGTTAAGGATTCTTTGGCTCTCAGTGTTCAATGTGCGGGTTCTGCGTTTAATATGGCCCAACGCCTATTTGCTCAAACCCGCTAAGTTGAATCATTGACGGCTGAAATGGTAAGTCTCAAACAGGAGATCAGAGGGCTTAAGCACGAGAATAAACAGTTGCACAAGCTCGCACATAACTATGCTACAAACATAAAGAGAAAGCTTGACCAGTTGCAGGAATTCGAGGGTCAAATTTTAAATGATCATCAGAGGTTTGTGAGTTTGTTTGAAAGGCATTTATTGCCTTCGTCCTCTGGGGCTGTACTGAAGCTCCAAATGATCAACCTTCGGTGCCTCCTTTTTATGGGATTCTGCCCAATACTGAGGCTCTATATATATCTAAATCTTCTGCTTCAATCTTCTCTGTATAGCAGAAGTGGTGCCTCCTCTTTCTGGGATTCTTCATATATATATTTTTTTATGAAGGTTGTTAGGCCCAAGAAAAAAAGAGAACCCTAGCCCTTTACACCTTTTTTTTTTTTTTTTTTTTAATTGGTAACCAAGCCCAAAGTAGAAGGCCCAGTCTTTGACTAGGTTTTTTTTGTGCCTTAACTGCGCAGGTCACGTGCTTCCTCCTCAACCTGTCTATATTCTCTGCGCAGCTCCCATTGTTCTCCTCTGTAACTCTTCAATATAACACCATCCTCTGTAGCTCAAATCGCAAAGCCATCTTCACGAAAGTTGTTCCTTAACTTGTGAACTACAACATAACCAAATTTGAGATCCATTGGAGTAGTACAAATCTAGAAATTCAGGTATGATGAGTGACTGTGCATCATTTGTCTGTCAACCCGTCAGACCTGTTGTGAGTTTCGAAACTCCATTTTCTCTTGCTCAGATCAGCATACTTTCTTCATCGAAGTTGTTCCTTAACTTGTGAACTTCAACATATCCAAATTTGAGATCCATCGGAGCAGTACAAATCCAGAAATTCAGGTATGATGAGTGACCATGCATCATTTGTTTGTCAACCCGTCAGACCTGTTGTGAGTTTCGCAACTCCATTTTCTCTTGCTCAGATCAACATACTTTATGCATCGAAGTTGTTCCTCATCATCTCTTCCATAACATATTAAAAATGCAAAATTAACTAACGGTTAAATACTTCCAGATCTTCGAAACATCACAGCTTTGAAATCTGCAGGAATCCAACTGTCATGTTTGGAGCTTCAACACTCTAATTTTCTTTCACTTAAACAGAAACAGTTCCTTCTTGAAAGTTGTTCATCTGCTCAAGAACTATAAGATGTTCAAAATTCAGCACCACTAGGGAAAAGCAGAAGTTGCAGAAATTTGATAGATGAAAGGTGATGGAAGAGGGAGAGAGAGAAAGGCTGCTTGGGTTGGATTTCTAGTCTGGGGGAGATTCTAGTTTTTGTAGCACCTTCATTACTGGTGAATTTCTTGTACTTTTGTCCACCATTAAATTTGGAACTTTGACTTGTTATTTACTCTATTATAATATCTTTGGAAACATATATAAAGAAATAAATAAGAAGGAGAATCTTGGGACCTTATGGGTGTAAAACAAAAAATGTTTACGTTTACCCATGTGTTTTTGTACAGATTCAAGAGAATCTTGGGTTTTGTGGACAAAATTTGTTTATTTGGAGCAAGGTTTTGTGTTTGGAAAATAGTTTAATAGGTAAGGTTTATTGATTGTAGGTTTTTGGTTGGATATATAGCTTGAATGGTTGAAGCTATTTTAGGACACCAAACTTGATTTAGCTTCACACTATCTTGATCAAGAGTATGTGAAGCTTTTATATGTTTAAGTGTTGAAGTTTTGTAGTGAAGCTTTATAGGTGAAGTTTTGTAGGCGAAGCTTTGTGGTTGAAGCTTTGTAGGTGAAGCTTTGTGGGTGAAACTTTGTGGGTGAAGCTTTGTGGTTGAACAAGTCAAAGTTCCAAATTTAATGGTGAACAAAAGTACAAGAAATTCACCAGTAATGAAGGTGCTACAAAAACTGGAATCTCCCCAGACTAGAAATCCAACCCAAGCAACCTCTTTCTCTCTTTCCCTCTTCCGTCTCCTTTCATCTATCAAATTTCTGCAACTTCTGCTCTTCCCCAGTAGAGCTGCATTTTGAACATCTTATAGTTCTTGAGCAGATGAAAATCTTTCAAGAAGGAACTGTTTCTGTTTAAGCGAAGGAAATTAGAGTGTTGAAGCTCCAATATGACAGTCGGATTCCTGCAGATTTCAAAGCTGCTGTGATGTTTCGAAGATCTGGAATTATTTAACCGTTAGTTCATTCTGAATTTTTGATATGTTATGGAAGAGATGATGAGGAACAACTTCGATGAAGAAATTATTCTGATCTGAGCAAGAGAAAATGGAGTTTCGAAACTCACAACAGTTCTGACGGGTTGATAGAAAAATGATGACCAGTCACTCATCTACTTGAATTTCTGGATTTGTACTACTCTGATGGATCTCAAATTTGGATATGTTGTATTTTACAAGTTAAGGAACAACTTCGATGAAGAAAGTATGCTGATCTAAGAAAGAAAAAATGGAGTTTCGAAACTCACAACAGGTCTGACGGGTTGACAGACAAATGATGCACAGTCACTCAACATTCCTGAATGTCTGGATTTGTACTACTCCGATGGATCTCAAATTTGGATATGTTGTAGTTCACAAGTTAAGGAACAACTTTTGTGAAGATGGCTTTGCGATTTGAGCTGCAGAGGATGGTGTTATATTGAAGAGCTACATAGGAGAACAATGGGAGCTGCGCAGAGAAGATGGACAGGCTGAGGAAGAAGCACGTGACCTGCTGTGCAGTTAGGGCATAGAAAAAACCCAGTCAAAGACTGCACCTTCTACTTCGGGCCTGGTTACCAATTTCAAAAAAAAAAAAAAAAAAAAAAAAAAAGAAAGGTGTAAAGGGCTAGGGCTCTTTTTTTTCCTTAGGCCTAACAACCTTCATAAAAATATATATATATGAAGAAGGGGTTTTGGACTACCACATAGAAAAGAAAAGGGTGAGGTTTTATTAATTTTGAAACTTGACTAGTAGCAAGACACCTTCTTCGTCAACTCCCTCGACCGAAGACTTGAGGGACTCCTACCATATACTACTACACCTCGGTACTCGAAAGTTTCGCGACTACTGAGTGACTTGGATTTTTCAAGTCTCCAACCGAGAAGTTTTCCTCACTCGGGAAATTAAGGGAGCATTATTTCAACCTGCAGGATCCACCCACGAAGTTTCAACGTGCAAACTTCAACAAAAGAAAAAATTCAAAGAACTTAGTGAATGATGCCTTAGTGTATTTAACACAATACGTTGAATGAAGTTAAGCCTATTTATTGATATCTTCGATAAATTACAAATACATGCATACACATGAATCAAAACAAACAAACAGGAGGAGGCTTTCACAAAGGTTGCTCATGAGAAATCTCAGCACTCGGCAAAGCCCCAGAAATAGGAGGCACCGAAGGGTGATCATTTAGAGCCTCAGTACTGGGCAGAATCCCAGAAAGAGGAGGCACCGAAGGTTGATCATTTGGAGCTTCAGTACAGCCCCAGAGGACGAAGGCAATAAATGCCTTTCGAACAAACTCACAAACCTCTGATGATCATTTAAAATCTGACCCTCGGATTCCTGAACTGGTCAAGCTTTCTCTTTATGTTTGTAGCATAGTTATGTGCGAGCTTGTGCAACTGCTTATTCTTGTGCTTAAGCCCTCTAATCTCCTGTTTGAGACTTACCACTTCAGCCGTCAATGATTCAACTTAGCGGGTTTGAGCAAATAGGCGTTGGGTCATATTAAACACAGAACCCGCACACTGAACACTGAGAGCCAAAGAATCCTTAACAGCCAACTCATGGAGCCGTCTGGAAAGTAGTTTGTTATCTTTGGGAGTGAGAAGATTCCTGGTCACCACCGCAGCGGTCATGTCATTCTTCATCATAGAGTCCCCAATAGTAAGAGGACCAGTAGGGGATAAGAAGGATGAGCACCATATGTTGTCTTGAGAAGACATGGTTGCCTCTTCACCAACATTCAAGTCAAAATGACGGTCGGATGGGCCAGACATTTTCAGAAATGACGAAGGAAAAATAGGTCCAATAAATCTCAGAAGTACGAAAATAAGGGAGGAATTCCTACAAGCAGTAACTCTCTGAATGTACTTCTTGAACACAATTGGTGCACCTATAAAAGAAAGGGCAACAGGGCCGTTTGTTCAAAAATCGAAAAAGTATCATTCTCCAAATTTCGAGAAGTAAATTTTCCTGAGTAAAATTTATTAGCAATCTTCACACGCAACATCAGTTCCTCGAATACCAATAATAACTTTTCCAAAGAACTCTGACAAAGTTAAGACACGTAAATTTTGAAGGTCCAGCTATCCTACTATTACCCATAATGGTAAAGGACCAGCACCACTGCTTGATAACTGGAAAATCCCTATGTGTGTCAACCTCCGTGCTCCGTGGCAAAGCAGACTTGCAAAAATGCCCAACATTTCCTCACATCCGAGAAAGCACTCCCAACAAGATTGCTTGCCCAGAAATTGAAAAAGCACAGCTTTCTGAATCTCGAGAACCAGATCCCCAATAAGATTGCTTACTCAAAAAAATAAAGAGGCATCGCTCTCCGAATCTTGAAAACCAAATCCCTAGCAAGATTGTTTGTTTTGAAAATCGAAGAGGCACCGCTCTCCGAACTTCGAGAGCCAGATTTCCTTGGAAAAAATTTGTCTACAATCTTCACACGCAACATCAGCTTTTCAAAGTGCTCTGACAAAGTTCAAACACGTGAATCTTGCAGCGGCTACTACATTGCTTTAACCGAGAAGGGTAAATGCACATCATTACTACTCGCTATTGAGACAATTCCTATGTATGTCGACCTTCATCCTCCACAACCAGGCAGACCTACCAAAAAAAATGCTCAACTTTTCTTCACATCCGAGAGGGCACTCCCAACGAAGTCTCTCGAAATACTCAGCTCCCTTCCCCCCTCCCTCGAGATAATACTTCTACAAATAAGTCACACCAGAACAAGAGTATCTCATATCATCAGAGTCAAAATCAAGAGTATCACATATCATGCTTTTTCCCTGTCTTTTCCTTTACCCTTGTTTTTACATGCAAGACAAGGAGAAAAGAAGCAATTAGTCGAAACCTGAAATTAAACATCCGATCTGGAACTGATTGCCCGGAGCCTTTACATGGTTGCGTACCTAGCATTGCTCTCAACTACTCATCCTCAACTGTTGTCAAGGTCACGAATTCCTTCGGCAAATACCTCAGAACAGTTGGTATGATATTGGCTCTTTACACTAAAGCCGCCAAGCATGGATGAATCGCTGAGAAGTAGTGCTCTGAATGACCATTTAAATGCAAAGGTTGCACACCACTTCTGCTATACAAAAAATTGAAGCAGAAGGTTCAAAGATGAGCTGGAACAGATCACTACAGCACGACGCCCTTCCTGTAGAACTGCACAATCCAGACGAAAGAGTCTAAGTTAAATCCAAGCTCGGCATCATTACTCTAATTGAAGAGATCGAGAAACTTCAACAGCCTTTTGCCATACCACATCCACTACTTTGTCAACAGCAGAAGTATCCCATATCATCAGGATCAAACGTACTCCAGATTTGACGGACTTGTTTTGACCCTCAAATTCTTGAGTCGGCTCGCTCCTTTGGACGAAATCGGAAAACGCTTTAACCCAGTTTAAGAATAAGCCTGTGGAAAGTCAACAAGTACAACACATGCCGATTCATCCGTTACTTCTCTTAAAGCAAAAATATCTCATATCATCTCTTCTCCATGTCCTTTTCTTTGTCCTTGTTGCGGTCTGCAAGACAAGGAGAAAAAGAACAATCAGCCAGAACCCAAAATAAAACTTCCAATCTAAGACTGATTGCTTAGAACTTTGATTGTTTACCTTGTCTGTTACCTCTTTCAGCAAATCTCCTCGCTCAAAGACTTGGGGGACTCCTACTATAGGGTTTGTATCGCACTTGACTAAGCCCAAAACTACAAGTAAGCTTCAAAGGAAAATGATACATTACCTTGTGCATCAACATCAGCTAAAGATACCATTCCTGGATTGAGGAAAAGTACTTCTAGAGAAGAGGCCACATCTACTTATGGGGCAGAGGCAAATGAAAATGATATCATGCTTCGGTACTTAGAAGTTTCGTGATTACTCAATGGCTTGGATCTTGCAAGTCCCCAACTGAGGAGCTTCTCCCACTCAGGAACTTAGGGGAGCACTGTTTGTACCATACTTGACCAATCCCGAAAGTACTGAGCACCGATCAATAGTATACCATGAAGGACCCACAAGACTTTCCCTCCAACCAGAAGGCCAATCACAACGCGACATGTGTTGATATCAGAGGCCAATCACAGCACAACACATGTTGATATCAGAGGCCAATCACAGCACGACACGTGTCAATGTCAGAACAAAGCTAGAAAGTCTCTTCTATAAAAGGGGATCATTCTCCCACAATAATCCCTAATGTCATTTGTACTAAATAATTCACTAGAACTCACTAAAGGAGAGCTTGAACGTATGTATTTGTCTAAACCCTTCACAATTAATGAGAACTCCTCTACTCCGTGGACGTAGCCAATCTGGGTGAACCACGTACATCTTGTGTTTGTTTCCCTGGTCCTATCTCTTTACATACTTACCCACACTGGTGACCGGAGCAATCTAGCGAAGGTCACAAACTTGACACTTTCTGTTGTACCAAAGTCCTCGCTAATTTTGTGCATCAACAAAAGTGAAATTTATTTTTGAGCAAAAGCAGATAGTTCAGTATAGAAGGAATCCTAGGGGTACAAACATATCATCCAATAAGGATTTCTCCAGCCAAGGAGGAGCCTCCTAATCTTTGAGCCACACTATTACAACTTCTAGGAATTATAACCTAAAACCTTATGAAACTGATCCATAAACCCCTTTAAACATTTTTATTTTGGAAGACATGCACCCTTAAACTTCTACAAAGAGGTTACCATCAGACGCAAGCTAGATTCTCCTCGTCTTACAGATAGAGCATATGGTTCAGCCATTATAGAGGAAAACCTGCCGTCTAACTAGAATTTCAATCCGATGTAAAACGCAGAAATTTCTGCATGTTTAGGGGAAGTGGTAGTGCCTAGCGATCGAACTTTCCATCTTTCCCTTTGTCATTATGAATGACTACACCAACACCACCAGCCCTAAACTGTGAATGAAAAGCTCTATCAATTTTGAGTTTGAAATTGCCCATATGATGAGGAGATCAACCTGAGATAGCAGTTTGAATCCTTCTCCCTTTCCTCCGGTTGACCCGAAAGAACTCCTCAAACAAGCTGCTATCTTAATTTCTCAGCCAGAACATTAACATGTTCAACACCATTTTCGTGTAGTGGCAAATCCTTATAAGTGGATTTGACACTACTAATTAATGATCATAGTCCCATGGTCCAAATTTAGGTTCATTATCCTTTGCATAGAGCAGCTAATATAAAATGATCATTTAGCCATTTGAACACTATAATGATGATTTCATCTGTATATGTGATTTATTAGTACCATTGGAAGACTAAGTTTTATTTTGGCATGCTTCGACATACGGATAACCCTTGAATGAGACCTAAACTATGCTTCGAATCTTAGAAACAGTTTGCAAGACTATCGATCTGGCTTTTTTTTTAAATCGATGCTTGTATTGTAATATGTTATCTTGAATTTTCTAGTTACCCTGTTCCGACATTTGGAACTACTACAAACATTAGAGACTGCATCGATCCTAGCTAGGTAAACACAAAAAAAGGAAAAAAAAAAAAAGCTAGGAAAACGAAAAGACCACGCCAATCCATCCTCATGATTTGTATGTAATAGCTACTTGCAGTTAAAATCTTATACAAATTATCATAACGTCTGTTTTGTGACTGGTTACAATCTCCTCATCATCTGCTTTATGTGTCTCGAGTTCGAGTATGGACAGGCCTCGAAATCTTGGTAGCATCATCACTCATACATAGTTCTTTATCAGCCTTGAGTTGCAAACATCGGTCTTCTTGCAGCTAACGAGACACAGCACCCACCATATGAGGATGACAAAACACATAAACCCGATCATAATCATGAATTCCCAGAAATATTAAAACTAATTAATTTCCTAGAAAGTGATAGGTAGATATATTAATAATCTTTAACTAGCAACAGAAACTAACTCGAAAAACTATCTTCTGTAACCGGCCGATGTTCATTACTATTTGGTTTACTGTCATTCAGTCTCTACTTCGTTTGAAAAGCGACGTAGAGTTAAAATCTTACTTGGGGCTAAATTAGAAAAACAAAAGCACACCCTAGTTGATGCTATAATTTCATTTATTTATATTTCCACTTTGAACCTCATTTATTCATATATTCCAATGACAACTGCGATCGATGAACAAAAGTAATTTTTTTTTAACAAATGAACAAAAGTAAGTAGATATTTAATATAATTAACTATTAATTTACCTGCAGATAGAACTAACCATGCTGATGGTTAGTGGAAGCGGTCTGTCATGAAAAGGAAAGACATGATAGCTATACAAAGGACCAAAAGAGCATTAGACTTGAGATGTCCTGCATTGTTCTTGGGGAACACTTTAGGAAGTGCACACTCTTCTCCATTGAACAACACTCTAGTTGGGAACCCTTGACCCGCTTTGATATCGATATTATGATAGTGCTTCTTCTTGAAAGAAATCACCGATTGCTGCTTCCCGGGGACCATCGGATTCTTTTTCGGATCCGTCCCATTTTTTATCCCCACCAAGTAGTTCAAACCCTTGAGCCCCGTGAACAAGATTGTGTTGTTCACGTCCTTTTCCATCCTCGTCCCGTTGAAGGAGTAGACGTTTTCGTAGTCCTGGTAGGCCTTGTTCATCTTCACCGCGGTGTACCAATCTTGAAACTGGTCGGTTCCCCAGTTGAAGAGAGTGAGTCTGGCGGTCCACCCGTTGCTGTAATCGGAGTCGATGTGCCAGTTCAAGCTGACACCGCAGTTGTCAGGGCACGGAAGCTTTTTAGGCACGTCGTAGTGCTTGAGTTTGGCCCATGCTTTTGCCTTCACGGTTCTGTTCGCGAATGGCACGAGAAGAGCCTCGGCAGGCAAAAGCATGGCAGGAGCCCTAGGGTTACATTTGTCCGTCTCAGACGTTTTGCACCCGCACGCGCACGTGCTGCATGGAACCACAGAGGTGCTGTAATAGGCCGAAAACGAGACGCAGCATCTGGGGACCTTGGGTTTGGTGATGTTGCACACCACTTGCCAGCTGGCAATGGCGTCTGACGTGGCCTGAAGCCCACTTGGGTCGGGGAACTGAGTAGGGTCAACCCTAATAGGGGGCCCACATCTGTAAGTAGGGTTGAGGACGCCACTGATTTTCCACTGCTGAGGAGGAGTTATGGCAGTTCTGTTGTCGTCGGGTGGGATCTTATACACTTGCAGCTGGAAAATGGACTGGGACTGTGATTTGTCCATGAGGCCCGGCAAGATGGTCCCGTTGCGGCAGCAGCGGGGCAGCTTGCCGACCTTGGGATCATCCTTTCGCTCAGCGGGGAGGTCGGCGATGACGGGCCTCTTTTCGCAGTTCATGACCTGAGAGAAGTCCAAGTCCTTATAGAATTTTCCGGCTTGGCCATAGAGGCATTCGCTTGTGTCCTTTTTGTGAGTGTAGGCTCCTCTCATGGTGTTGATGAACTCTCCCCTCATCCACTCCCAGGTTAAGTTCCAGTGGTCGAGGCGGCCGAGTGGGTGGACGTTGTCGATAGTGACCTGAGCCAGGTAGTTCATTGTGTAGGTTTGGAGTATATCGTATGTGATTGAGAGATCACCGTTCTGACGAGGCATGAATTTTGTTTTCTCGACTTTCTTTGCCTTGAATTTTGGGTCCTTTTTACAGCACACGGACATTGCAGTCTTCCCTGCATGAGGAAAACAAAATGGATACGTATTAATGTATGCATTTGAACCCTTTCAAGGTTCTTAAATTAGTGTGTTATGTTTGCCAAAATATTCGATTTGTTATCTTGTCAGATAGTGAATTAGAATAGTGTTATTCCCAGATACGATACTAGCATTATTATTAACACGCACTCTCTAGTATATATACAACGATAAAGTTTGTCTGAATTGAAGAGCATGTCGATGTCAATTTTATATATATCAAGAGCATTATTGTATTGGATTAAAAACCATATAAATTGTCTTGATATTGAATCTAATCGATCGTCCTAAAAGATGTACAACCTAGCTAGAAAATAAGAAAGCCAATTTGACCAAAATCAAAATATTCAATCTTGAATAAAATCATATGTTCTGCAAACAGATTTCTCAAAATATCACATGTATATCATTATATATAATACATATAGAACATGATCATTAATAGCACAATCAAGCTTATCCAATAATTAATTAACCAATTACCTTTAAATTTAGCAGCAGGGCACTTGAAGCCATCATTGACAATGGCGATGGACTTGGGCATCGGAGTGGATTTCTCTCCCATCCCAAACTGCGTTCCCTTGAACGCAATCTTAGCCTGAATCTGAGTATAATCTCCGGCGGTATCAATCATAGTTTTCAAATCTGTCATCGGATACCCGGCAAAGTATGCCCCTTTGGATCCAACCTCGGCAGGCAAATCTCCACCGTCAACCAGCTGAGCTCCTTCCGCGGCCACCAAGATCTCCCGATGCTGAAACCCTATGTACATCTTCCACGCCTTGAGCTCGGTCGAACCGGCGTTCAAGATCGAAGCCTCCGACTTGAACGCCCAAGCCTGCGCCGACACGTTTTTCAGATGCGGCAGCAACTTCTCCCTGGAGGTAAACGTGTACGACAAGAAAATGCCATCACAGTCTTCTTGCTCGGGAGGAGGAGCTGCCACAACAGCGTCTTCGTCTTGTCCATAACAAATCTCAACCCTAAAACATGAAAACACCAAAAACACCACGAGCATTGCATGAAAAAAGGACGTGCGGGACCTCCAGGGCATTTTCGTGCCCAGATAACTTGTTTCCGTCATTGTTTTACACAATAATGTGGAGCTTTGAGGTTTCAAATATTTTCTTTTTCTTTTGTCTATTTTTCTGAGGTTGAGGGCTGTTTGTGTGTGTCGCTTGGGAGAGAGACAGAGAGAGAGAGATCTATTGAACAGGAGACGGCCGCGCGAGAACGCGGCGTGTGAGAGAAGCTATGAGGCCCTGGGAGGTCTGTGGAAACCCCAGGGTAGAGAGAGATGGCTAGGTATAAAGAAGAGGAGCGACATTAAAAGACTGGGTCAAGCTCTATTTTCTTCCCCTAGTTTTAGCGGCAGGTTCGGAACGTTTTCCATGCAACCGAAAATGTTTGTTTTCTGGTAGACATTGTACGGAACATATATATGTCACACACGCTATAAATAGATTTCGGTGTCGAGACACGATGCCGTTTTTGGACTTTCTTTTTCTCTTCTTCTTTCTGGACCAAAAACCTCGAAATGGAGTTTGTTGTGATCATCACCTTCTAACTGTTTTGATCTGGCAAAAATCGTCACATAATTTTCATTGGACTAGTTTGCTCACCTCGGATTGCTAACGTGGAATTTCGAACTATTTTTATTTTTATTTTTAGTAATCACCAACGTTATAATTACTAAAATTTAAATAAAATTGGCTTGACGTTCCATGTCAACAATTTGATCGGTCACCAAATTACTCAATCGAGCGAAACATTCAATCTCTCTTAAGACATACTTCAATTGAATAGTCGTACCATGTCATTATATATAGGGTGATGCTATTCACACACTCATTTTTACTTCCCACACACTCTTTGTTAATCTTTGTCTTCTGATTTTCTTCAATTCACTTCAATCCAATGGCCAAAAATTGAGAAAGGTGTATGGAAGGTAAAGAGGGGTGTGTGGATAGCACCTCTTACATATTGATGTGTAGATCTAATTACTCAAACCAAAATGTAATAATGTACAGATTTTTGCCTTAACTACTCAAAATTCCAATACTAACTCAAAGCAATAAAAACCATGTATAGGTTTTTCTATAAGGGAAATATTAAGCTAAAGTGAATTTTTATGTCTCTGTGTGTGTGTGTGTGTGGAAGTATGGGAACATAAATATATATATATATATATATATATATATATATATATAACTGAGCTTATCATGTAGTTTTACTGATCTGGAGTATTAATTCATGTCGAAAATGGTGATCAAATACTCAGTGTTGTAGTCGGTACGCGGAAAAGTTCATTTATTGGTGCAATGCAATTCTTAAGGTTATGTAAAGAAAGGCATCATATGGCTATAAGAATGGATCGGAATGGATAATTCACTATATTCAAAATGTGTTAAAGGAATACATGAACACATTGTGCCTAACTTGAACATATATAGAAGAAGGACTACTTCTTACAGAAACCTTATCTCTTTCGATCCCAATCAAAATAAAGGATTAGAAGGGAGAAATTTTTTTCATGTTTAATGCCCCTTGAATTCTCTCAAGGTGAAAAATCATTCACTTCGATCTACTTTCAATGTGTTTTTTAGTTGAGAAATGCTAGTTAGACCTATTTTTTTAGACTAAATTTGCAAATGTGATGCATCACCATTATGAAATAAGCATTTTACTCAACAATTAAGTAATAATTCAATTGTCAACAACCACGTTATATGCTTTTACGAAATTTGGTCTAAATAATTGGTCTTCCTAACATTACCCTAATTAATTTTAAGTTCTCTGATTCAATCATTCTCTTGTTTATATTAAGTAAGCATGCCCTTAGAATGTTATCTATTTCAATTCAGTCATACTAAACAAACATAAAATGTGAAAGAGTTGAATCTCTGTTGGACACTATGAATCTATGATATGCATTGCACAAAGGGATTGGCATGAAAAATTAGGTTTATTTTGTTCCATCTTCTTTCTTTTCAGTATTTTCCTGTTTATATTAAGTCTATTAAGGGGATGATTAAAATGAAAAATTAGGATCTCACCCCTTTTTGATAATCTTCTTCCACTGAAACCTAATTAGTTTTCAAATTTTTATCAAATGTCTTTGACTTTGTCCACATCACATTTAACTTGCTAACTCAACATTATATATTTATTATTTTTTAATAAAACAACCTAAAATTGAGTGTTTAACTCCTAAATTTAAGGCAATTAAGTATCATTCTAAATTTAATATGTTCTTAAATGTTACATCCTATTTTCTCACGTTCCTTCTGAATCATCTCCATCTATTCGTGTTTCCTTGTCTTCTCCATAGTCCCGACTCCCTTGTGCAGCACCTCCACCCATTTCAGTCATCAATTTTTTTTTCTTCTTTTTAGTTTTTCTTAAACCAATATTAATATTTATTGTTTAATATGTGGTTGTCTATACCTATATATCATAGGTACAATTCAATTTCCCTACATGTATTTCTTTGGGTGCAATGTTTTTTATTAGTTAAATTTCATTATACATATTTCTACGGGTACAATGTTTTTGCGTTGTTTTAGTATATATTCCACGTAATAATATAGGTATAATTTCATTTGGTTGTTGCATTTTATGTACCCATATGCGTACAGATCATTATATGTATATTGTTTCTCGTTGTAAAATGTACTAATTTGTCAATAGATCACTTTTGGCACATTTTCATCTATCTTTTATGAGGATACAGGTAACTTACACAAACTTTTATGGGCACTATATTTGTTTTTGTGTGTGTGTCTGCGTGTGTGTGTGTATGTGGGTACATTCTTTTGCGCTAATTTGAGAATGTATCCATGTGGAGTTTTATTAGGATTTTTTTTTTTTTTTTTTTTTTTGGAAGAATGTATCCATGTTTTCGGGTTTGAAGAATCTATCAATATTTTGTGATACATTATTTTTTGTCATTCATTTGATGAATGTACCCATATACATACATATATATATATATATATATATAGGATAGGATCAAGGGACAAATATTTTTATAAAAATCTTTACACTCCTTATTAGCCCTTGAATCTTTTTTAATCTAATGGTCATAATTAAAAGTTAAGATTATTGTCATTAATTTAGTAGGTGATGTGGCGATGACTTGGAATAAATTAACATTAACCTCTACTAAAAATTTAAAATATTTTGAAAAGAGTCCTGTTGCACCTAAACCATTCATCTTCCTTGGCGAACATCATCTTCCTTCATGCCATTGTGTTGGCAATCAAATAAAAATTGTTGCTGAGTCCAAAATAAAGAAGGATGAGGAGAGAGATTTTGATTAGTTCTTTTGTTTATATTATGCAATAACCAAAAGAAATCAAGGACATATTAAAGAAATTTGATGTAAATCAGTTTTAGGTTTAAAACCTCATCCCTTTCTAGGAAGATTCAATTTTGTTTGCCCGACTATATCCAGATTCAAATTCTAGGCTAAGAAACCAGGGGTTCTTCAATGATTGAACCAAACAGAAAATAAATAAATAAATAAATAAAATTTAACAGGGCGAGAGTTCTGAATGTATCTTCTTCAGCCCATTTTTTATACCTTCCCATCATTTACAAGCAACCCATGAAAATATAGTATTGATATTATAGGATTCGAGAGAGGGGAGAGAATAGGAAGAAGAAAGTGAAAAAGTCAGTTAGGTTGTATGGAGCGAGATTGATATATCCATGATTGAGTTCTTGTCATCTTAATTAACAATGACATAGGGAGTTAGATGAAGATGGAGGCTCCGAAGTGTTTAAGTTTCCATAACCTAATAATTTTTCCTTAAAATTTTTTAATTGATTAAAGTCTTTTTATTTCCATGTCATTAGCGCCACATCATTTAGTAGTTTAGATGAGTCATATTAGTTTTATTCAGGATATTGGATTCAAATAGATCTAAAGACTAACAAGGAGTGTAATATATATATATATATAGGGATAGGATCAAGCGTATACAAAATGAACCCTAATAAATAACAAAAAAGAAATGATTTAAAAAAAAGGTGATACCACGGATAGGATTAATACTCAGCCAAAATGAAACTGCTATAATAATAAATAAAAATTTGAAAGCATAGACGAATGAAATCAAGTTGTTTGTTTGATTCGAAAAGCTAAAAAAAGTAGAAAAATCATCAATGACCTAAATCGACAAAACTAAAAAGATTTTGTAAAACCTAATTTAATCACTCTACATATATGAACAATAATATACGGTTTAGGGTTTTGTACGTTTTGCTTACATAATGAAGATTTAAGAGACTAATAGCTTGATTCGTTGTAGAAGGCATCAAATTTCATATCAATCCTATGAAAGTTGCAGACATCATCGGCAAAGAGGGAGATAGACGTTACAATACTTTGAATCAATGGAGTTCTAGCTCCTTTTTTGTTTGCACGCTTAAAACTAGGGTTTCTTCCACATTTTATGCTTTTTGAATTTTATTTTTATGTTTAATATTAGTTAAAATCCACTTAAGCATCCATGTCATTTAAATGAATATGAACCTTTGGATGTTTTGTAATTTGAAGGTTTAAAAAAAAATGTAAAAATATTTGTCAAAATGTTTGTCCCTTGATCCTATCCCACATATGTATGTATATATATATATATATATATATATATATATGTATATGTATGTATGTATGTATGTGTGTATGTATACATTTAAAAATAAAAAATAAAAACTATTATCTATCTTCTATATATAAAGCCAACACAAAAGGTGAACAGTGATTTTGGTGTCACCAAGCTTCAACAAAAATATTTGGACAAAAATGCCCCCAGACAAAAAAAACTTCAAAGGCATCCCAAAATAATGCATCAAATAAGGTAGGGGTATTTTTGTCATTTTAACAGTGTTTGTTTAATAATTATTTTTTTGGTACAGTTTTTTTAATTTTTTTTATTTTATTTTTATAATTAGTTCCTCACAATAAGCTAGCAATAATGTGATTCAATTTCTCTTTTTTTAAACATGTTCAAAACATGTTAAGAGGTATACAATGCTGATTATAAAAAAAGGTCTTTCGCACGCGGATAATAATATGATTAAATAAGTTGTCAAATGATTGTTTTTTTTTTTTTTTTAACAAACGATATTATCTATACTAAGGGGAAGGGGAGTGGGCTTGACCTCACAATAGGCTACCAATAATGTGATTCAATCAATTGTTTATTAAATATTATTTTCTCTATTTTTAAACACGTTCAAAACATCTTAAGAGACGTGTAATGCCGGTTGTAAAAAAGATCTTTCGCACGCAGATAAATAATGTGATTAAAGTAATTGTCAAATGATTGTTTTTTTTTTTTTTTTTTTTTTTTAACAAACGATATTATCTACACTAAGGGGGAGGGGTGGGCTTAGTCTCACAATGGGTTAGTAATAATGTGATTCAATCAATTGTTTATTAAATATTATTTTCTCTATTCTTAATGTAAATTCTATAGAGATCGATTTTATTTTGTGAATTTAGCTGCTTTAATTGGTTTATGAGGGGTTTCTTCTAGCATGATCTAAAATTATTCATTTACTTCAAATATTTGACTTACCTTTTGTCAATTTAAACATATAAATACATTTAAAACGTGTAAGTCACGCGTAGCACGGCGTGATTCAAAAAATATCTTCTTCACGCACGTGAACATGTGCATGAAGGTTAGTTATTATTAAGGAAAATGTTTGAAACTATTACAATAACTTAAGAAATGAAGAAATTTCGAACATGAGACTTATGGGTGGAACCCAACGCCCTATCCACATGATATTGAACTACATGCATATATATATACACAGACACACACACACACATTACTTTTCTTATTTTTATATGTACATAATTTTTTATGGTAGACCATGATCTTGTATTGGCTTTTAAGTGTTTGACCGACCTTCTTCCTAGCCTAGTGGTTAACTGTGCTAGTATGATTTCTCTAGGTTTTGGTGTCTGAGGCTGATATGAAGATGGTGAAGATTATGATGATGATGGTTTTTAAGTTTCTAATCCATCTTTAGTATTTTAAATCACACAAATTATGTGTTTTATTTAAAACGTCATAAATATAAGTAACTGCAAATTATAAATTAAAATATAAAATAGATGACATGAAATACATGTAATACTAATATGCTGAGGCGTACAAAAGTCAAGAACTTTGATAAAACAGAAAACTAATAAGGTTTCAGTAAAAGAAGATTGGTGGCTAGGGACTACATCCAAAACCTCCCTTGTGACAATGACCTGTAACTCAAGTGGTTTAAAGCGTACACTTTCAATAAAGGGTATAATTATGCAAAGAGAATTGTAGTTAAAAGCGGGTTGTAACATTCAGATGTACACCCAAACTCTTGTGTTTGAAGTTTGAAATTCCACTGCCCTAATACCACTTGTATCAAAAGAACATGAAACAACACATAGAAATGCCTAGTTTACCATTCAAGTATGCCGCCAATTGAGAGAGAGAGAGAGATGCAGGGGAGGTCGAGGCGAGAGAATTTGTGGATTGGCAAAGGAAGTTGCCGGAAGGAATTTGGTTGTATTTGTGGTTGAAATGAACGGGTTTGGTACCTTGTAAAAGATTTATAAAAATGGCTTATTATATTAACACCCTAAACCCTAAAATATATAATTCTTGGAAATGGAAATCGGTCAAACCAAACCGGAACCAAAATGCAACAAACTGTGCGGTCCTAAAAAAAATTTATAAAAAAAAAACCCGGATCAAGCCCAACCAACGATATTTTTCGGTTTCCATTCTGGTTCACCCTAGAGAGAGTAAACCAAATCAAACCGGACCCTTCCAGATACCAAAGGTATAAATACAAAGAAATTTCTGTCAAAGTCGAGAAATAAGATTACTGGCTGCAAATGGCGCCATGGTGTATATGTTCTTAACCCTACATTTTCATATAATTTTAATGGAATTGCTTGCTTCCATGTGTACTCGCTGCATAGTTACCGTTCGTTGAAGAAATTAGCCCCTCGCTAATACTTGCGAACGACGGTTTACAGTTAGTACGTTAAACAACGCGACGCTGCTATAACCGAAGATAAACCCCCTACAATCTCTTCTAGTTATATTTCCTGTTAATTAACTTAACTCAGCGTGCACGATTTTCATTAAGTTTGTTATTGTCCTTTACATGTACTAAGTACTTTAACCAAATCACGCAACAGTTATCTCCGCCCCAGTACCGGTTTCTTCAACAAACTGCGCTTTGGGCTCCAAGTCTATGAACTGGTTGGACTTGCTAGCGAGATGCGAAATGCTTACCCTTCCTTGACGCTTGATGTAGTCTGCCACAGCTTGCATCTCTTCTTGGGAGATGTATATGTACTTCCCTCTGTCATCCATGACTCCCGAAAGTCGCCCTAACACAAACAAATACAACATTTTCATTCTCAACCAAAAAAAGGCATTTTACCTTCAGAAGCAAGGCATTATTCATTTGGCTGAAACAACTCAATGAGGAAATGCCTCTGAACGTACCCATACTCTCCAGATTGGTAATTCGATTGATGCATTCCTGCATGAATCATTAGTATCGAAAAATTAGAAAGCCAAATCTGGCATAAATCCAAACGATGTATGATATACCAAAAGGACGGATTATTTCTGTGACAGAGTTGAAAAAAAGAAAAAGAAAAAAGCATGTTCTAAACAAAAAGAGCAACAATAAGTTGACCACTTATTTTTAGAAAATATATTTCCGCAGGGCTTTTATCACGGTTGGTCCCTGAAATTGGACTTTCCAATCAAAATGATCCCTCAAATAGAAAATCCAGCAATTTAGTCGATGAAATTTAACTTTCCAATCAAAATTTGCTATTTAAGGTACCATTATGATTGAAAGGTCCAGCTTCAGGGACCAACCGTGACAAAAACCCTATTTCCACATGCCTTACTATTTTTCAACTAAAAACTTCATTTATTACTGAAATTTGAGGTACGTAAGGAGACATGAAAACTGTTGATTATTGAGTTCATTTAGGATAAATATGTGGAGAAATTACCTGAGTCCTTAACTTAAATTCAGCAGCAAGATCTTCCAAGGGAATGCATTTATGTTTCTGCAATGTCAGAGTTAACGGTAGTATTAATAACAAAATCACAACCTCAACTTCAAATGCTTACTTTCTCAACCATTAATTCATATGATTGAGGTCTCAAATCGTTACAAAAGGACGCTAACAGATTAATAAACTCTAAACAATAAAGCTATCTTAAGGATGAGGGGACGGAAATGGCAAGCTGCATGCCCAAGCGTCCCACCACGGTCCATTCATTCAGGCATATGCACAAGCTCAGATCGAGTTGGCCAAAACAGATTCCTCTCATCTCAGCTTGGCACAGCTAACCTGAGCTAGGGCTTAGAAAAAGTTGAGCACATAAGCTTGTGACCAGGTTGAGTTTGTCTCAACTGGGTTGAATAAATTGTACAAACTACAATCCAACCTTAACCCACCCCCCAAATCTTAGTAACACATTTCATCCCTAGTTTTGATGCCAACCCGATGGACGTATTTGGGAGCTAGAGTATAGAACAATTTTTTTTTTTTTTTTAATGAGTTAATTGAACTCTACCTTTATGTATTCGACAAAATCAGACAGCAAATCCTGACGTCCATCCTGCACTTCATTTTCTGTGGTACCTTCAGCGTCTATTGAAAACTCACCTTTCCACTTTTCAAACTCTAAAGCAGCAGCTTCCTCCTCCCTAGCCTTTTGAGCTTTGGCTTCTTCCTCCTACAAAACAGTGGCCAAATCTTCAGGCAGTAATCCAACGACATAAAAATACACATCCTAATTTGCCAAAACAGAAATGAAAGAGGGACATCAACACACCAGCTGACGCTCCTGTGCCTCACGCTCCTCATCTTTCCTCCTCCGCATTTCAGCATAGCGGTCTTGTTTTGTTACCCTTGATTCACGTGCAGCTTGTTCAGCCTTCAAACAAAGAATGGACCGAAGTAAATAATTAGTTGTGCTTCAATTGAAAGGAAAAGGAAAGAAAATAATATAAAAGGAATGCAAGTAACCCAAAATCGAGGATCCTCAGAGAACATAAGCATAAACTCAATTCAATGTTTTAGTCATTCAGCCATTCAGTAATTTAAATCGATTGAATGATATAGCAATCAAACTTCTAACATTTCCTACGCCTCAGTGACTACACAGGAATGGTTTATGTCTTTATTAAATGTAGATATTCGAATATCTAGAAACTCACTAAAATTTAAGGCCCGTTGGGTATTCATGACATGACACAACACATTTACTAGAAAGTTTAATCAGGATCAGAGAGCAAAAGAGTGTGTGCAAGCTTAATCAGGACTGGATAGGGAGAGAGAGTGTGTGCAAAATTTCAAATCAAGAAGTAAAAGGAAGAAAGAATACTTGTCGTTGTGCTTCCCGCTCTTGACGCTTCTTTTCCCTCTTCTTGGATGCTTTGTCTTCATACTCACCCTCAACATCTTCCTCGTCACTTCCATCAATGGTTTCTGTATTTAGAAATATAGATTAACAGTTCATTGCCAGAATAACTCATTTTTCAACTTATTTAATATCATAAGCACTTAAAACAAGCTAACCAATGCCATAGCTGAAGCATAAATTGTCCAGCATACAAGTCCAAATTTACACTTCCTATGCCGGGTACGTCTTCTAAACAGAATACCTAAGGAGTCAACTTACACTCTGAACTGCCTAATTCTACATCCTTTACTTCCTCAATTTTTGTACCCTCCTCATGAATTTGATCACACCTTTATCTCTCACAGATGCGGTTACTTAGGGCCTGTTTGGTACTCTACTTGAATCTAACTTTTTAAACTCAAAAACAATTTTTAGGTTACTTGTTTCGTAGGATTATTTTCAAAAACTGAACTCAAGACTAACTCAAAAATATACTCTATTATCTAAAAACATAAAAAGTAAGTTATTAGAGTTTTTAAACTTAAACTCACTCACTTCTTTTCCCTCCCTCTCTCTCTCTTCTTCTTTCTCTCTCCTTTTTTTTTTTTTACCTTTTTCATCTCTCCTCCATTTTCTCGGTTCCTCTCTATCTCTTCTGATCCTCTCTCTTCTGATCCTCTCTCTTCTTTCTCTTTCCTTCAATCATCTCTGACTTTCTTTCCTCCTCTCTCATCTGTCTCCCTCTCCTACAACCCCCTCTTTTTAGATCTATTTGTCTAGTTTAAGTCATAAGATTTAAAAATTTTAAATCGCAAACCAATCAAGTTTTTGTGTCTTAAAGAAAATTGTTTTCAAGAGATGTTTTTAAGAAATGTTTTGAGAAATGATAAAAAATTTCAAATAGGATACCAAACAGACCCTTATATTTTCGTTCCTGATTATCTCGCTTCTGCTTACCAATTGATATCTATTTCAATCACGATTCATCAATTACAAAAGCTTCTCCAATCAAAGAGAAACTAACATCGTGAAACCTCACAGAGTCGCAATTACTTATGAACTTAATCCAACCTCTTACTAGTATAAATTCAAATTAGTCACTTCAACGTAAACCACAAACCTTCTACAGCTGGTGCAGCAGCTGATGATGTGCTTGCTCCAGAAGCCGGCCTCCTACGCATCCGGCGACCGCCAGGCGCACGCACTACCGCCTCCCTCTGAGCAACCTAAATCAATAACAATCCAAAAAAATTTTAAAAATTAAATCCAAAACACCATTCCTACTTTCTGAGCCAAAAATCATGAACAGAGCAAAAAATAAAATAAAACAATTACGCTGCAACGAAATTAGGGCTCAAAAAATTAAACCTGAGGTTCTTCTTCGTGTTCATGCGGCGGTCGAGAATCTTGGCGGCGTTTCCATAGATATAGTGGAATTAATCCCAAAACAAGAAGCATGGAAATAAAAATTGCCAACATTTCCTCCATATTTTCTCAATCTCAGGCTCTGCCAATAACAACACCACCACGAATTTGAGGGGTTTTTTTCATCAAATTTTCTCAATTTTTCTTGGTTTTTCTCGGAAACCAAACAGAGAGTTAGGGTAAGGAGATACCTTGAGAGCGGTTAAGCTTCGGATAATCAATGGAGGATGAATTAACTGGATTTATTACTGAGAGAACTGCGGAGAACGAGACGACCTCACGAGCCCGTTTTGAGGTTACTCAATCAAAACGACGGCGTGGTGTTATTCTTTAGTTTTCAGAATAACGCACCGAAAATAATTTGGTATTCAACTTATAATACCACTTGACAACAAAATAATGCTAAGTAAATTAAATAGGTATATTAAAATTACAAACTAAATGATATGTTTTAAATAGAAATAAGTACGTTAATCAACAGTTAAGTAATAATCTACTTATTACAAAATTTAGTTTACACATTTATTCTTCCTGACAATACCGAGACAATAAAAGGTGGCCACAAATACTACCCAAACTAAAAATCTTGTCAATTTATCACCAACACTTTTATTTTTGGACTAGGATTCTCTTGTCTCCCCTTCTCTTTTCATCCCCTTCTCTCACATTCTCTTATTTTGTATTTCTCTTGCTATAAAAAATTCATATAAAATGTTAACGTGGTTTAGCTGTAATCATTCAACTTGAAGGAGGAAGAAGTTAAGTTTCCACAAGTTTTAGTCCGCAAAATTCATATTGTAGTCATATATGTGGCTTTGAGATAAAAAATTCAAGAGAAATTTGAAAAAGTATCGTGTAAATTGTAGATGATACATTCGAACTAAATTTTTAAAGAAAAACTAATGAAAAAGGCTTGAAAACTTTGAGTTTTAATGATAAAGATAAAATAAAGAGTAAAGTGAGTACCAGGTTTGATTTTTTAGTGTAAAAATGTAATTTTTCGTTAAAGTGAACAGTATTGTGGGCTTTTCGTTAAAACTTCCAATTTTTAATTTAAACTAATGGAGGTGGTGCATTCTCACCTAAATAGTGAGTAGGAAGTCATCTTCCATATAAAATCGAAAAAGTGAATTTTCTCTTTAAGTTCATCATCGATGCTTAAAATTAGGAATCCATCAACAAGTAGTGATATAAAGAGTTTAAATGAGATGTCTTTTCTTAAGGGATGTGAACAGTTCTATTTAAATAGAAGAATCTAACAAAGTTTCACATGTTCGATTTTTCACTTCTAAATCCATCTACATCTTCTGTCATTTAGTACTATAGTTTAGTGGTGCTCTTCTTTACTTCGAAATGAAAAGTTTTAGACTCTTAGATTCGAATCTCGATAATGACAAATTTGTAACCAATTTATTATTTCACCTCTTAATGTAAATATATCGTTGTATCAAAAATCCATCTACATCCCCTCATATCTTATTTCTACTTATCATTCATCAACGGAAACTTGATAATTACTTGGCACATCGTTTGTCGTCATCGTACCTAACGAATGAGACATCTTGTGAGAATTCAAAGGCTTGTATCTTAGAGTTCCAAACGACCATAATAACTTGCATGCATGAAAGGTGCTACGACTTTAGGATCGCAACTACGTGCCTCTCTTTAAAGTGTCATGAATAGCCCTATGTAGCTCTTACCTCTCTATACTACGTTAGTACGTTACCGTCGAAAATTATATGTTTGTCAAATTATAATCTGGGGTAACGATGTAACAATAATACTAATTGTTCGTAACATTAGAATTCAACAGCAAAGTAAGGACACTAACAAGGCAATCAGTAGGAATTACAAGCCACTCTACTTATCAATAGGGATCACCAGCGTTGGGTTAAGGGCAGTGCTATATTGCTATTCGTACACCTCTACCTCTCACACACAATTGTTAATTTTGTTCACAGATTTTCTGCAATGAACTCAACGGTCAAAAATTGAAAGAGGTGGATAAAAAATGAAAATAGGTATGTGAATTGCCCCAACCTTTCTAATGAACAGAATATCACTGTGGTGCTCAAGACCAATTGTTTAAAAGTACCCATAAATGTTTTTAAAAATACGCCAAAGAAACTACATGCAGGTCATCTCATCGTACATCAGAAAATTGAAACCAGAGCGACACAAATGGGGTTGCAGATCATAGAAGATAATAATTAAGGAAGCAAGTGCAAGTGACACTACCATTTCTTTTCCAAGAGAGTCTGAGCCAAATATCCAGCACACGCAGAGAGAAGATGACAAACATCCCTCCATCCGCTTTATTAACCAAACTCACATAAGTCCCAAACCGCATCAAATATCCACTAGCTATAACCATCACTCAGCCACCATAAAAACTCACTCCTAAATTCACTCCTAAACCTCTATTATTTTCGGCTTGATTCTGGGTTTTCCCTTGTTTATTAACATCTAACGTGAACATTAAGCCTCGGCGATCTCAGCAGATTCTGCAGCAGCTAGGATCAGCTCAGGCTGGATGCCACCAACGTACGATCCATCCAAAGCGTTGGGGAGTCCCAGTGCCTTCAATGCCAAGTGAGCTGCCTTTTGCCCTGAGATCATCATGGCTCCGAATGTAGGCCCCTGCATCCCCAATAATGTAGCAAATTATGATATTAGGTCCACATTGATATATAAGTAATCGACGAATTCCAAACACAAATGGTACATTATACAAAGTGGGAATCTTATTAGGACCACATAAAAATCAAGCAATATATGGCACTATTCCAAACAATATTAAAGAACAAGAAAAGAATGGAAAAGCTTTTGAACCCATGTTCTTTTCAAATCACTATGTATGGATTGAGGCTAAAGTAATTGTCGTCCTCCAACGGTGTTTTTGTCTCGTAATTAAATGTAGAGGGAGAGGTACAGGACATTGTAGTAAAGTTTTCCCGGTAGAGGCCATTATATATGTCATTATCGACTACGAAAGGCTAGCGAATGAAATTAGTTTGGGACCCTTCTACGGTGGAGGATGCAAATCTAGGTTGGGTCTACTTCAACTTTCATGATTAAAATGACATAGATTTCAAATTTACTATGATTATAGGGGATCAATATTGTACTACCTCGAATATTCGCTCCTCCCGAAAGTTTCGGGCACTATTCCGATATGGGAGTCTACTTCCATTGCGATGTGGTTGTGCAAACACTTGAGTGTTGGTGTCTATCTACACTACGCATTTACATATAAAATTTTTTATTGATAACCATGCACACTTAGAGCTTAAATCTAATTGAGAAGTTATGCTTGATAAGATCAACTTCCCAGTCCTTAATGTTTTATCTAAACCGTCTAGGCCCCCCACCACGATCCCATTCTGACGAATGGGATTGTAATGGCTTGGAGTGATTGGATCAGACAATAATGATGATTTAGTGAAATGAGTTAGGTCATTCAAACAAGTGTTCATTTCAAATCAAAAATCAGTCAAACAAGTGTTCATCTCAAATTAGCCAAGCACAATAATATCTAAGAGTGTGCTATCCACACACATTTTTTTACTTCTCACACACACCCTCTACCAAATGACAGAAATTATTGAGAAGTAAAAAGTGGCATCTATACCAAAAAGTAAAACAGAAATTATAAACAAGAATAAATCAAATGAGATAGATATGTACCATTCTTGGAGATCCATCAATCTCAGCAACTTCCATGCCGGTAACGATCATTCCAGGCACAATCTCCCTTGTGAGCTTCACAATAGCATCCTCAGCTGTGTTCATGTCCAATGCCTTCATCCCAGGAACGCTCTCAATCATTCCGACACTCCTCAACCTCTTCACCCCGGTGGCTCCCATGGGTCCATCATGGCCGCATGAGCTCACCACAACCTTGGCCTCCATGACGTTGGGGTCCATGCACGACTGTGTGTCGTGGTTCATTGAGACCAAAGCCCAGTTGGTGACCACCCCACCAACTCTGCCACCCTTGATGATCAAGTCCTCGGCGGCCACAGCGTTGAAGAGCTTCACGTTGGGCCTGGCAAGGAGCTTGCTCATGATGGTGGATGTGAATAGAGCGGCGTGCTTGATGACAACGTAGTTGTCTTGCTCATCGTAGTCAATGCCGAGCTCGTTTAGGAAGAGATGGGCGGGTTTGCGCACAACCTATGTCAAACATATAAAATAAACTTTAGTATTACAAAATAGAAGACGCTGCATGCGAGACACGCGTCGACCCAAACAAGACGTACGCTGCATGCGATACACGTGTCGATCAGTCAAAATCTTCGATTATTTTACGAACACACATAAATTTCAAATTAAACAGAAATTCCCCAGAAGGGGCAAAAATTTAAGCACCACCTAAAATTGGTAATTACACAATAAAAAATCATTAATTAAGGTAATTTCAAAATAATTAATAATTTACCAACAAAAAAATTAATCGTAAATGACATTAATTACCATGGCAGAGAAGAGCTGGCCACCGAGCCATGCACCGCCACCGGGGCTGACGGACTGCTCGATGATGGCGACCTGAACGTCGGGGTTCTTGCTGAGCTCATAGGCACAGGAGAGCCCGGCGGAGCCAGCACCGACTACGACGACGTCGGTGTCAGCGTAGGTGATCATGTCAGTCATGTAGCGCCTGGTCATCTCCCGGGAGACGATGGATTCCTTGATGGGGTCGAACTTGAAGGCGCTCAAGTCGTACGAGGGGTTCAAGCCGTTGGAGGACATGGAGACGGAGAGGCCTCCGTTGCTGGCAGGGGCCGCCTTGGCCGGCTGAAGGCGGACTATGGGAGCGCCATGGAAGGAGGAGTCGAGGAGGGAGGGCTTCTGGAGCTTGGTGGTGAGAGAGGATGAGGTGAGGGTGGAAGCCATGGATGCCATCGATTGATGGGAGAGAGAGAGTAGATGATAAGATGGGGTGAATTGGGGGTTTAGGGTTTGCAAGTCACAAGATGCGAGTGAGGAGAGTGGTTATTTAAGGAGGAGGAGGAGGAGGAGGTGAAATATCTGTGAAATTGAAGAAGGACACGTGGAAAGAGGATTGGATATGAAGGGTCTAGAATCTCTTGGAGGTACACAAGTGGCAAACATGAACCAGGCCATGGTGTGTGTTTGTGCGTAAGCAGAGATCGCAGACATCAGAAATGAAAAATACTGGCTCAAGGCTTTTGTTTGGAAATGTTTTAAAAAATTAAAAAAATTAAAAGTACTTTAAAAACAATGTATTCAAACTTTTTTTTTTTTTTTTTTCGAAATAAACAATAGTATCTACATTGAGGGTGAGGAATGAACTAAGTCTTACAATGAGTTTGTCATAATAATGTGATTTAACTTCGCCTTGAAAATCAAATTTAAAATCTCTTATTTACAAGTGAAGAGGAATTTAAAAGAACACTTAAAATGTATTCCGAGAAGTACAATTAAAATTAAAAATAATTTGAAAAAAATTAACAGTGCTTTTAGATTTAAAAACACTTGAAATATATTCATGCTTGCTTTTTATAAATTAAGGATTAACTCTCAATAGAATTACTTGTGAACATAATTGCTTTCTTAAAAAATTGAAAATTTTCCACTTCTTTTTGTTATAGCCAAGTTACTATTTAATGTATGTGTGTAATTTTTTTTTTAATTTAATATTTATTTTTGTGCGTCAAATTGTGATTCTCACCTAAACAAAATAAAAATTCTTACGCAATAATCGTACTTCGTAGTCACTACTTGTGAGATCTCGTAGTCACTACTTGTGAGATTTTTATCATGAGGGATGTGTTTGATACTTTATAAAAGCATTTGTCATTATCATTGAGAAGTAGTATCATTGCCTTTCTTGTTTGGATGCGAAGTAGTAAACAATTTCTCAATTGTCATGTTTTTTGTGACCAAGCCAACGGCAAATGGTCGACGTAGTTTAGGTGAAATTTCTAAACTAAATTAAAAAATAAAAAATAAACCACACACCAATAAACTTGCGGTCTAATATCCTAATTTCCACCCATGTTTACTGGGTTCGAAATCTCCCTTAAATTTTTGTAATAGTTTTGAATCCTCACCTCCTCTTAATAATAATAATTTATTTAAAAAAAAAAAAAAAAACTTGCCCTATGAAAAATATGAATCTTTCATAACAAATGCATTCACCCTTTTTCTCTCTTTTTTTTTTTTTTTTTTTTTTTTTTTTTGTGATGGGTCTTGTTAGTTGTTACATGCAACTAGAGTCAAGTTATACACTCATCATTAGTTGATGAAATTCTACCTTAAATACATGATTGAAGAACTACTCTAAAGAAAATGAAAGAAAGCAAATGTGAATTGTACAATTTTTATGAAGAATTTATGATTTTTAATAAGTTGTTGGGGGAAACCGATCTACGGAAACACAATACTTCGAACCCTTTTCATCTGCTTTCTATTAAACTAACCAAATCAGAACCAAACAAAAACAAAATAAGAAAGATAAATTCCTTAATGTTTGCTCAAGTATTCATTCATTTGCATTGGTTTTTTTTCCTAAATAGGCTAAACTTGTGTGACACGTGTCATAATCTAAATCATTATACTTCAATATTTGTTACCAATCTTTCGAGCAATCCAAACATGAAAGAGGAGAGGAAAAGAAATAGAATATTTGTAAGATTCCACATCGCTCAGGGGAGTGATCCTTATATGTATATTCTCATCCCTACCTAGCACGAGGTCTTTTGGGAGCTCACTGGCTTCGGGTTCCATGGGAACATGGGTGACCCACTGGGAAGTTCTCGTGTGAGTTCCGAGAAACAAATCTTTATATGTATATTCTCATCCCTACCTAACACGAGGCCTTTTGGGAGCTCACTGGCGGGTTCCATGAGAACTCCAAAGTTAAGCGAGTAGCGCGCGAGAGCACTCCCATGATGGATGATCCACTGGAAAGTTCTCGTGTGAGTTTCCAGAAACAAAACCATGAGTGTGTGGTCGAGGCTCAAAGCGGACAATATCGTGCTACGGTGGTGGAGCGGATCCGGGATGTGATGGATCTCGGGCCGGGATATGACAATATTAACCAATTCCTCTCAATAAGTATATGTTGTCATGTTACTGTTCCCTAAACAAAATTAATATGTCATTTTGTTTATGTGCGTGTTAAATGTTAATTTGCATTTGAAATGTATGATTTTAATAAATATCATCAAATCATGCTTCAAGATAATGGATCAATATTTTTGGGTAAAATTCCTTGGGAGTACTGTTTTTGCTTTCTTACCCTGCTGCTGCTCATTTCTATCTTCTTCACCAAGGGTATACAAACATTGGTGAGTTTTACCTCTACCTCTAAACACTTGTTCTGTGCTGCTGACTGCTTACTGCACCAGTAAGTCAGCTCCAGTAATTCCGCTGCAAACATGTCAGATATGACAAGTGATTCAAATCCCTTTGGCTCTTCATCAGATGACTCTCTTGTGACCATCCAACAAGAAGTTTCTTCCTCTTCAATCAACGTCAAGCTTGATGGCACGAACTACCGCCTCTAATCCAAAGTCTTGGAGATGAATATAGCTCGTAAGAAATTTGGCTATATTTCAGGAAATAAAATTGCACCTAAGTCATCTAAACCCAAGTATGAAGAGTGGGAGGCAGATAATGCCTTGGTGAAATCATGGCTAATCAATTCCATGACCACTAATCTCATGTTGAACTTTATTCCAGGACCACTAATCTCATGATGCCTCTGATTCTTTTCAAGTATATGAGTTGATGAAGAAATCCTCTCAATTGCATCAAGATGGCCGATCACCATCCATTATTTTACTGATATGAATTCCATATTAATGGAATTGGATTATCGCCATCCCAATGACCTAGAAAATCCATCTGATGTTTCTAAATTTAAGAAGCATAACTCTGAATAGAGTGTCTACATGTTTTTGGCAGGACTTTGACAACAATCTTGACCAAGTTTGTAGTCGAGTTTTGGCTACCGCCCCTCTCCCTGATCTTAACGAAGCATATGCAATGGTCTGTAGGGAGGCTCAACATCACGTTACCATGGCTGCTGGTGGTAGCTCTGAGGCATCTACCTGAGTTGCCAAGAAGCATCTTCAACAATTGGTTGTTTCAAGCGCTCAACAATTCTCTTCTGACCCTTCTCAGAAAACCTGCACTTACTGTAATAAACCAGACGTGAAGAAAAATTGCTGGAAATTGGTTGCATATCCAGAATGTTTCAAATTGAAACAGGCTGCCCGCAAGGATAAGAAAAAAAAATCCTTTGATTCAACACCAGCCACCACCTCCCAAGTTTCACATATTTCTACTACTGCAGGTAATATTAGGTCTGCCTTTACTTCTAAATCTAATAAGCCCTAGATCATTGATTCAGGAGCCTCTGATCACATGACTAGTGAACCTTCTAGGTTTGAATCTTTAACCAAACCTCATCGAAGTTCAGTTAGAATCGCCAATGGTGATCTTACTCCTGTTGAAGGAGCTGGTTCTCTTTTTTTTACTCCAAAGCTTTCATTATCCTCTGTTTTATATGTTCTCTCTCTCTCAAATAACTTGCTTTCTATCCGTCAAATTACAAAACAATTAAAGTTTTCTGTAACCTTCTTTGAAACTCAGTGTGCCTTTCAGGCCATTTTTACGAAGAAAATGACTGGAATTGGCAAGGAGAGGGGTGATGAGTATTACTTGGAGGAGACTGGTGAATCTTCAATTCTTGCTGGCCATGTATTCCAGGTAGATGGTGATCATACAATGAAAATGGAGAAGAATTTGTTATGGCATCGTTGTCTAGGACATTCGTCTTTTTTGTACTTGGAACGCTTATTTCTTAGTTTATTTTCGAAGGTTTTGTTGTCTAGTTTGCATTATGAACATTGCATTTTAGCTAAAAATCATCATGTTACCTTTAAATCTTCTTTTAAATAAAAGTGGGAAGCCTTTTTCAATAGTTAACGCCGATGTTTGCGGTCCTTTCTCTACTTTTACTACTTCTGGTGCTAAGTGGTTTGTTTCATTTATTGATGATAGCACAAGAGTTTGTTGGATTTATCTAATGAAGCATAGAAGTGATGTGGGCTCTATGATTCCCAGGTTTTACAAACTGGTTTGCACTCGGTTTAATGCTTAGATTCAGATTTTTCGATCAGATAATGGAAATGAATATCTCAATAAGCCTCTTACAGATTTCTTCTTAGAGCATGAGGTTGTCCACCAAACGACTTGTGCCTATACCCCTCAACAAAATGGTATAGCGGAGAGTAAGAATCATCATCTACTTGAGGTGGCTAGATCCCTTTGTTTCACTACAAATGTTCCAAAAAGATTTTGGGGTGACGCTATAATGATAGTGCCTTTCTTATTAAATCGAATGCCCTTTCATGTCTTAGAGTATCAAACACATCTTCAAGTGTTGTCTACCTTTCACTCTATCTCTGGCGTACTTAATATAACTCCTGAGGTCTTTGGTTGTATATGTTACGCTCACATAAACTCACTACATCGGGATAAGCTGGATCCAAGGGCACTGAAATGTGTCTTTTTGGGATATTCTTCCACTCAAAAAGGTTACAAGTGTTTCCATCCTCCCTCCGGGATATTTTACATTTCCATCGATGTTGAGTTTCATGAACAAGACAACTATTTTCAGGGAGAGCATCAAATTCTCCCATTTGGGGGAGGAATCCAGGTTGTGGAGGTGAGAATTTGGTAGAATTAGAGAAGACATTGAGCCTACTCAATCCCTTCCTGTTATTAAGGCTCTGGTTGTCTACAAAACTTATCAGAAAAGGTAGAAGTAGCCTACAACAGTACCAGTTGAGTCTGGAGCAAATCTCTCTCTTGAAGTCACTCTTTAATTCCAATCGGCTTCTCATGAGAATGCACCTGCAGCAATACAATCCCCTAATTCTTATCCGTTATCACCGTCTTTCCAAGTCTCATCTAGCCTTTACATTTCAATTATCTTCTGTTTCCCTTCCTAAGTCATTCCGGAAGCCATTGAAGAACCAAAGTGGAAATCTGCCATGGTAGAGGAAATGAAAGCTTTACAAAAGAATGCCTACTTGGGACATGGTGAACCGTCCTAGGAAGAAGAGGACTGTTTGATGTAGGTAAGTGTTTACAGTCAAGCACAAAACCGACGGATCTATCAAGAGGTATAAGGCCCGACTTGTAACAAAGGGCTATACTCAAACATATGGAGTTGATTACTTAGAAACATTTGCTCCAGTATCTAAGATAAACACTATTCGAGTCATCTTATCTTTTGCCTCAAACTTGGATTGGACGCTACACCAATTTGATGTAAAAAAATGTGTTCTTGCATGGAAACCTACTAGAAGAGGTCTACATGGATCCTCCTCCAAGAATTACACCAAAAAAGGGAAAAGTGTGCAAGTTAAAAAAGGCATATTATGGCCTGAAACAGTATGAATTAAGCGTGATGGTCACAAGATTTAGACATTCGATGAAAAGGTATGGATTTAAGCAGTCTTAAGCTGACCATACTTTGTTTATTAAGTGTGATGGACACAATATTACAATGTTAATTGTGTATGTGGATGACATGGTGGTTACATGTAGTGATGTGCATAAGATTGAAAAGCTCCACAGTTACCTAGCCAAGGAATTCGAGATGAAGGACTTGGGAGCTCTAAAGTATTTCCTAGAAATAGAAGTATCACAGTCTAAGAAGGGAATATTTCTTTCCCAACGCAAGTACATCCTGGACCTCTTGGCTGAAATTGGAAAGTCAGCACGTGAACCAATTGACACACCAATAGAAGTGAATCATGGCTTGACGATCTATCCAAATCAGGTACCAACCAATAAAGACAGATACCAACGGTTGGTTGGTAAGTTAATCTATTTAGCTCACACTAGACCTAACTTATCATATGTAGTTAGTGTGGTAAGTCAGTTTATGCACAACCCGAGTACTCAACATATGGAAGCAGTGGCTCAAATCCTCCGGTATTTGAAGTCATATCCTGGTAAAGGTATCTTGTTCTCTAAGAATGGGCACTTGGATGTAGAAGGTTACACCGACTCCGATTATGCAAGGTCTAAGCTTGGTAGGTAGTCTACATCAGGTTATGTGTCATTTGTTGGAGGGAATAACCTGGAGAAGCAAGAAGCAAAAGGTTTTACCCTTGTCTAGTGCGGAAGCTGAATACAGTGCTTTGTATCATGCTATTACAAAGTTGATTTGGTTAAATATCTTATTGCAAGAGCTTGGATTTGGTCCTAAGAAGCCAATGGTGTCGTATTGTGATAATTCAACAGCGATTGTAATTGCTAATGATCCGGTTCGTCATGACAAAACTAAACACATTGAAGTTGACAGACATTTTATCAAAGATAATCTTGTGAATGATACCATCAAGGTTCCATACATCCAGATTGCAGACCAGCTAGCCTATATGTTGACTCATGTTGTTTCAAGCAAAGATTTCTACTCATTACTATTCAAGTTGGGCATATGTGATATCTATGCACCAGCTTGAGGGGGAGTGCTGGCTGACATTACTTGAAGCAGAAATCTTAACTAAAGATCAAACAAAAAAATCTTATGTAATTAATAGAGGTGATTCTAAGGAGTAAATGTAGATTGTATGCAGTAGATTCATAGCAGTCACCCAACTTGTCACATCGGCATTGGGTTAATCTTCAGGTTTTCAGATACAGTGGTGATTAGGGGTGGGCGGGGAAGTGCGTGCTCATGGTTCAGAGAGGCGACAAGGGGTGGCTGGGAAAGTGCATGCTAATGGTTCAGGGGTGGCTCAACGGGACCGGGAAATCTGGAGAGGGGCGAGGGGGTTAGCAAAGGAGGTTACCAGGATGGTGTTTGGGTGGGTTTGGCAGTGAGTCATATGGGGGAGGGTGGTGATGCACTCCGAAGTCATGAAGGCGCAGAAACATTACGAGTGCATCACCACCAAAAATTTTCATTAGCAAAGGAGGTTACCAGGATGGTGTTTGGGTGGGTTTGGCAGTGAGTCATATGGGGGAGGGTGGTGATGCACTCCGAAGTCATGAAGGCGCAGAAACATTACGAGTGCATCACCACCATAAATTTTCATATTTATTTGTTATATCCTTCACAGAGAATAATTTACATGTGAAATCTAGGTAAAAACATAATATCTTTATAGATATTGAAATCAAGACAGCCACAAATCGTCATACACTCCACAAGTATCCCACATCACAGAGTTTTTTGAAACTTAGAAGACACCGGAACCACGATTCGCATAGCAGACTAGCTTATAGATGATATAATATTCAGATAACAAAGTTCTCAACTGAGGGTTTACAGAGACTCATTCTGCAGAGAACGAAGTTGCTGCAACGGCTCAGAAACCGTGAATTTTGATATTGTCTTTCTTCACAATCCCAGCCTGTAGAAAACAAAAATGTGAATCAGGTACAGATTCCTCCAAATTGTGCATTATAAGACCCCCTCTAATAGAATAATCAAGGCAGCAACTTTGACATTTTTAAAATACGACATATAGAACATTTAACATCATCAAACCATTATGTGGTGGAGCGTGTAAATACCTGGACTAGAAATGAAGACACATTCTTTCGCTGATCACCTTGAAGTTGAATGACCTGCGGACCAACAGCAAGACGACATTTAGGGGGTGTGTATTGGAAACTAAATTATAGATTTTACCGTTAAGCACGCACCTGCCCTAGTTCTGGGTCCTGAACAACGGTACCATTGCAGCAAAACTCCTTCTTAAGGTCTTTGAGTATCTTGTTGTAACTGAACTCTTTCTTCAGTCCCTGCACAGTAGTCAGGCTTTTCCTGCCATTGCGTTGCTGTACACGGATGTGCACATACTCTTTTGTCCCAGCACCAGAGTCCTCAGCAGTTGCCTCAGCAAAGGGATCTGAACCCAAGAAAGAGAAATTCCATTAGATAAATGGAGGGACGTATAAGAAAGGATGAGAGACAAACAAGGCAACAATAAATGCTCATATCTCATGAAAAATATAAAGCTCTAATCTAGTATCCAAATAGTGAAAACATCATCTACGTGAGATTTTTTTCATGGCCACTACCAAATTTTCTACACGCTCGTTTCGCACTCTGAAGGTTCATTGAATCAGAATTTTTTAGTTTCCAACTATGAATGTGCACGGAAATCATCAACAATCAAGAGAACTGTGAGAGAAAAATAAAGGGGGTAGCCTTCTACGAGAGTATAACTACTTAAAAATGGATTGATTTATATCATTGTTCACTCACATATCAAGCAGTGAAATTGTTTAGCTTTTGGGCGTAATTCAGATTCATAAAAGGGTATGCTCTCTCACTTGATGTATAAATATAAGGCAAGTGTCATCCAACTAGAGTCACATGATCACATCTATATACCTTGAAGTAAATGTCCAATAAATTAAAATGGAGTAGCCTACCATCACTTTTCATAAGTTCTAGGAAAAGCGATGTATCCAAGTGAATGTGGGATTTGATGCACTCATCTCTGCTGTGCTTAAGACATATAAAAATGAAAATGACAGACTAACAAAGAAGAGGCTAAGAAGCAACAGTAAACAATAACTTCAATGCCTACAGTCCAAATCCCCACACTCACAACCTTATATTTTCATCAGTACATATGCATATTGCTCCAGGTCGTTAAATCAGATCTTAAAGATCATGTTCCTAACACCTGAACTAACGACTTCAGATTCATATGAATTATAGCCAAGCCAAACCAAACCAAAACATTTAGGTTGTCAATAACGCCCAGTTAAGCAGTTTAGCTTGGTTTCTTGAGTAGAACAGGTTGGTCAGGTCGCTGAAGAAACAACTACACACCAATTCTCAAACTGCACAACTACTAAATTACAACAGTACTGTATCGATGACTGAAAATGATCTCTCGAGCATCTAGGTACCCAGGTTTTCAATTAAAAAACTTATCCAATTGAATTCAATTAAAAAAAATGATCTCTCAGGCATCTAGGTACACAGGCATGCATTCAAGCGCACAAACACACTAAATGAGTAATGAATTAACAGAAAACATACCAAAGGCAGTGGGAAGCTGTACATCGATGTCAGACATGAAACTTAGCTGATTCAACTAAGCGGGCCTGCTAAACCGAATGCTCAGACCTGGATTATATTTAAAAAAACCGATAAATCATCATGACCTCAATCAAATATAATCAAGATAAGAACATAACAGGCACAGATAACATAATCGAAAAGAAGTTTCGCAACTCATCCACAATCATCAACTGTGTAATCATAAGGGGGTAAACAAAATCTATATCAAATCAATTGCAATCTCGCCCTAGGAAAAAATAAAAATTGACGCCCAAAAACAAAACGAGGGTTCTAAAAAAGCACCAAACTTTTCGGCTTCATCTAATCAAATATGATAATAATATATTTTTCGAGTAATTTACTGGAAAAATAAAAGATCAGAACACCAAAAAGAACTTAATTTACATTTGTTTTTCGAGATCAGGGCGTGAAAATTTAAAGATTCATCTTGTAAACAATAAAAATTAGTTCTACACTCTCAGAATATTATCAATTTAAAAACAAACCAAGCAAAGATCTCGAATTTATACAAAACCCCTAAAATTCAGACCAGAAATTAAACCATCAAAACCCTAAAACAGAGACGAACAGAATCGAGGGGAATCGAAGGGCGAATTACCCGATCCGATAATTAGGGTTTTGGAATTGGCAAGTCGGATCGAGAAAAAACCCTAACCCCAAATATCAGATAAGCCTGAGCGAGCTCTCCCGACCTCTCTCTCGCGTTTACAAGATAAACTCTATTTGGGAAGACGGAAATTGGGGATTTCAGAGAGATATAAATTAATTAATTAATAAAATTAAATTTAAAATTATGTGAAAGGTAGGACAGTGGGCTTTGGTTGGGTTTCACGCGCAGAAGCTTTGATTAGATCGTATACGAGCTGATGTGGGCACCGGTTTTGGGGTTTGTTAGTTTGAATGACAGCTGTCGGTTAATGGGAGCGAGTAGAGGTAAATAAGAACAGCTACGTAATCCTTTTTGGGTTGGTAAGTCTCCACTGACCTTGTCTGCTCTGGAATTAAACGGCGACGTTTTTATGTTGGTAATTGACGTCAGCTTGAAGGGCAATTCTAAATAAAAATCACGTTTCTTAAAATGTCACTCCACTTTTCAAGTCTTATTTAAGTTTGAATTTTGTAGGAAAAGTTCGAATCTCATACGACGAGCTCAAAATTTTTTTCCCTAATTAAATTTTACCAATATTGTGTTTAAATTTGAAGAGTCGAATCCTAAACTTTGTGTTTTAACTCGTTTCACTCACAACTCTCATCCTATTTTTTCTTTATTCATGCATATGTATAGCGTCTGAGATTTGTGGTTTCATTTGTGTGAAACTTCTTGATGATGCACAATACTTTGTGCATCAAAGGCAAATTTTCATCACTAGATGTACGCATTTGTTTGTAAACAAACTCTTTGAGGAGGGGAATAAATAGGAACCGAGATTGTAGAAGTTAAAGAAAAACGAGATCCTCATCGTGCATTTTCAACGAAGAAAAAATATACTGTCTTTGACCCCTTCAACAATAAATTTCAATTCACCGCAGAATGACATATGAAAGTTTTCATGAGAAATAGAGTTTCATGTTTCATGTTACTTCTGATGAGGATTTATTTGCAATGTCTTATTGTCTTTCATTAACCCAAATAATACATGAATTTATTGATCAACTACAATTGTTGCATGTCCATATATATATATATATATATATATATATATATATATATATATATATATATATATATATATATAAAATCTTCTTCCCTAATGCCATTCCCAATGCAATCCCAGCTCCTATAGAATGACCTACAATGCATGTACTAGAGCTTCCATACTTCTCTGCACTTGCCTTCAAAACCTCGAAAACCACTTAAACTTGGCGAAGCCCTTCAAGTTATCCCAAGGAACAAGACGAAGTTCGTCGTAAAGTTCATCCTCTAATTCTCTAGAAGAAGAAGAAGAAGAAGACGGCTTACATATGACTAATGTTCCTCTACGTGCTCAAATAGCCATTAGTGCTTCCTCTGGTATGACATCAGCCGAAGATCGATTCCAATGCAGAACTGCACCAAAAATAAAACCATTTTCATCTTTTAGGGTTTGGACTACCTTATGATTAAAGGACAGCCACCACTTTGGAGCAACCGCATTTTCTCCATCTTTGTTTCCTTGTCTATCGACTTCAAGCAAGTAAATTGCGGTTGTTAAATGCAGGCACTTGTGTTTTATATTAGTCTCCTTCCTTATTTTTTTAAAAAATAAAAAAATTAGTTACTCAACAATATGTGAGTGAGGCAATGTTTACATCACAAACTCGTAGGTCATGACTTTTAAAATAAATAGTATATTTTATTTTTACAAAATATTTTTTATTGCTTAGTTTTAAAGTAACGTAGTTTTTGGTAAAAAAATGCAATACTGAATTGGGTCTTAATCTGCCCCCTTTCCCTATATTATTGTAATAGTTTCCAACTATTCCCTTCCCCTTAATAATAATAAATTTATTTATAAAAAAAAAAAAAAAAAAAAAAAAAGGAAGTAGTGTACAATAGAGACATGCTAGAAAACCCTGCGGGCACCTAGCTGAGAGATTAACAATTGCACCAAACACTGGGCTCAAAACAAGTAAAAACAGGTAACAACATTAAAATTATTTACAATCAAAGGATCGCAAATTTTAATAAAGAAAATCTTTAGTTATGCAATCTATAGGGTAAAAGATTGCAGAATTTTTGGTAATCTACATACAAAAAATATTACAGTCATCCATTGTGCTGCACCAAAGCACTTAGATACTAAAGATCTGGACTATTTACATGCAAAAAATATTATGCTCCCTAGGTTAGACAGAGTTATTTAGATACCAAAAAATATTGTGCTGTCAGGATTAGAGAGAGCTATTTACATGGCCAAAAATCTTAGGGTGATTGTTTGATACATATATTGACAAGGAACTGTAAAATTTGATGCCTGGAACAACTGAAGCTTTGGTCAAGTATTTTTCACCACTGGGAAAGCAACCTAGGCAAAGGAAAATGAAAACTAAACATTTAGATCAATGTGGCAAATTTATTTTTGAATAAATTTACACCGAAAAAAAAAATAAGGATAAATGATATTTACCTAGTCTTTTTTTTTTAAAGCAAGAGGATCCGTCTTTGTACCAATCGGTGATGATTTTTTTCTCAACAATTTGATTGGAGCTTCATCAAAGTCTTTTGGATTTTCTTCTGAATTTTCTTCCACGTCACTAATTTAAATACATAAGCAAAATTAACAAACATGAATGCATGATAGTTAAAAACCTCAACATTGTAAAAAAACTGTTTGGTAAGTTATAACCTTTGTTCACTGCTGCTAAAAAGAGACATTATGACTGATTTCTTTTTTCGTTTATGCGATTGGGCAGTTGTTTCAAGTGTGGAAGTAGAAGATGAAACCGTGTTGAAGACACTATAATTTCCGTTAGCAAGGCCTGCGGAGTTGTTGGTTCCATGGTTGTGTCTTCAGAAACATTGTTCGTATTCAAATTATTTTTCCTAGTTCCAAACCGCAAATGAAAATTTTTCTTTTGTCCTATCATCCTCAAGAATTCATTTGGGAGTTGCCGTTGATCCACCTGTTGAACCACAAAAAATATATAACATATCAAAAAATAAAGTTCATACAAGTTGGATCAAGTTACAAGACAAAACCAAAAAAAAAAGTAGTGTAGCCCAAAAGGTGAGAATGGGCTTTGCATATAAATCAACATCCATAAATAAAAAAAATAAAAATAAATAAGATATTGTTGTAATGGTATGTGCAGTGGAACAAATAAAACAAGACACAAAATTTACGAGGTTCCTCTACAGTCAGTGTGACTGGAGTACGTCATCGAAGCAGCAGTGGTGCTTCTATTATAATTTAGAATAATAAGAGTACAAAATAACTCGTTCTATTATCCCCTCTCCTCTTCCTCTTCTTCTTTTCTCTCTCTTCCTCTTCTTCTTTTCTCTCTCTTCCTCTTCTGTGAGCCTTGTGGCTTCTATCCTCATTCGTTTTAAAAGTAAAGAGAACACTATTCATTTTACAAATTTTCCACAAATGAATAGTGAAAATACTATGCATAAATAGTAACAAACTATTCATGTGGGCCATCCACATATTATTCACAACACTCTCCCTTGGATGGCCACAAGTCTTCGATTGACTCGTTAAAATCTTGATCTGTGGTGGATGCTCCCCCTAATGAGTATCTCCCCCTAATTTCAAATCATTTAGGCTGATCATTAATCATTCTGCTTCAGTTTCTTAGCAAGAAGAGTTGCCGAAAGAGGTGCTTTACTTGTTGTTAACTTTCCACAGGCTTGTTCTTGAACTGGGTTGGAGGGCCTTCTGCTAGACTTCCTCCAAAGGTCTGAATTTACTACTTTTATCTAGAGCTGAATTTGATTCAAGGGTGGTAGACACTTGATTTTTAATCGAACTTATAATTTCTTCAAAGATCATCTAGGCTTGATCTTGAATGAAATTGGACCATGAGGAGCTTCATGTGACAAATGATCTTAGGCTTTATCGGGGATGAACTGGCACGTGTTTTGTTGTGCTTGTCTCCACATATTTCAATGTATCATTTTCACTTGCCTTATCTATTCTCCTTGCATAAGTGGTATTTTTCCTATGCAGGTTTGGCATCTTCTTTTGTAGTATTTGTCTTCTGATGCAGGAGTGGAATGCAAACCTTGCATTTGAATGGTCACTTCTTGGTGACTCATCCATGCGTGGCAGCTTTAGTGTAAAAAATCAACAACGGGCCAATTATTCTGCGATGTTGATGACTTGAGACCCAACTCCATTAACAGTTGAAGATGAGTACTCGAGAACGATTCTAGGTAAGCAATCAGGAAAGGTTCCAGGCAGTCGGTTCATTACCGAAAGTTTGAGTGGAGGTTCCGACATATTGCTTTCTTTATCCTTGTCTTTGTAGGTAAGAACAAAGACAAAGGAAAGGATAGGGAGATTGCATGAGATATTCTTACTCTCGTCCCTGATGATGTGAGATAATCTTGCTCTGATGTGACTGGTTTGAAGAGGTATTCTCAGAGAGAAAGAAAATTGAGTATTTCGAGATGCTTTGTTGAAGATGCATTCTCGAAGATGAGGAAGAGTTAGGTATTCTTGCAAATCTACCTTGTTATGGAGAACGAAGGTCAACATATATAGAGATTTTTCAATAGCATGTACTGGTGATGTGCCTTTACTCTTGTCAGCAACTGTGGTGTAATTAGAACAATAAGATTTACGTGTTTTCAACTTTGTCAGAGATCTTTGACAAAGTCGCACGCGATATCCGAAAAAGCTGAGATTGCGTCTGAAAAATGCCAACTAACTTTATTCAGGAAAGTCTGGCTTTTGAAATTCGGAGAGCGGTGCCTCTTCGATCTTTGAACAAGTGGCTATGTTGTCTCTTCTTTTATGTAGACATCAATTGTATTCAAAAGTATGCTCATAAAGTTGCTGCATGTAGAAATTTTCTCTTTCTTGCACTTTTAAGATTTTATTTGACCTTATTTTTCCTTTATCATTTCTGAAAATGGCTTGCCCATCTAACATTTGCTTAGATTTGAGTCTTAGGAGTGATACAGACGAGCAGCGTCAGGATAAATATGGCGCCCGTCCTTCTTATCTTCTAATGGTTCTCTTACGGTTGAGGACTTTGTGATGAAGAATAACATAACCACTATTGTGGTAGCTAGGAATCTTCTCACTCCAAGGGATAACATAATCCTTTCAAAACGGTCTGATGAGTTGGCCGTTCAAGACTCTTTGGCTCTCAATGTTCAATGTGCGGGCTTTGTATCCAATATGGGTCAACGCCTACTTGCTCAAACTCACCAAGTTGAATCATTGATGGCTGAGGTAGCAAATCTTAAACAAGAAATCAGAGGGCTCAAGCACGAGAATAGAGTGTTACACGTGCTTGCAAATAATTACTCGACGAGCATGAAAAGAGATCTCGACCAGCTACAGGAATCCAAAAAGTCGAATTCAAAATGATCACCAGAGGTTCGTTGCTAGATTCCAAAGGCAACTGATGTCTTCCCCTTCTGGTGTTTTGTCAAGTACTGGGGTGCCACATGATCAATCTCTAGTGCCTCCCCCTTCTGGGGTATTGCCGAGTACTGAGGCTTCACATAAGCAACCTTTGTGAAGGCTTCATCCTATTTGTTTGTTTATTTTAACTCATGTGTATGCACATATCTGTAATTTCTCGAAGATATCAATATATAAACTTTATTTCATTCAATGTATTGTGCCAAATACAATAAAGCATATACTTCACTAAGATGTGGTACTTCTGGACCAAATATTAATTTATATGTACCCTTATGAAGATAAATGATCATTCTTAGTATCTAAATCATTTGAGTATTCAACTCATAATCTTCAATCCATATGATTCTTTAATATCATAAACATCATGGATAAGATTCGTGTTGGCATATTGTTCAATCTGCAGTTCGAGACAATATTTCTCTCAACACTTTATAATCTTTCTTAATTCTTTAGGAGTCCCAATTTAATATCATCAACTCTTGGAAGAGATTTTAGTATGTTGCAACAATATCATAATTAAAGTACTCACTAAGGCAATTTATACCATCCATTGGTATTGAGTACATATTTTATGATTTACCCTTCCGGGGCTTACTTCAAGCAATTTAAATCCTTAATGGATTTTCTACACTTCATGACACATTTTCCTTTGAAATTTATACAGAGCAATTTGCTTCCATGTATATTTGAGGGATTTACTTATAGAGATATAATGTGGGCGACTCGCAACCCTTCGTATATAATTTTCTAATTTTTTTTTTCTTTTTTGAACTTGTTTACAAGAGTATAATTTCAGGTTTCAATTAGTACCCTTGTGTCATATCATGTAAGTGTATTTCACTGTATTACAAATGCCCAATGTAACCTCCTTGGTTCAACATCCTTTGACTATTTGTATTGTATTCAAGTATATAGGTTCATTTTTCCACATTCTTACAAAATTGTAATGGAATTGCCTTTCTCCATTTTTGCCAATAATTTTGTTGACGAAAAAAAAAAAAAAAAACAGGACTCAATATCAACACAGCTCATTGATTAATTTAGTAGCTACTTGTAGAAACCAAAATTACCATTGGTTATCATCAATTCTTGATCTCATATTCTCAAGTGCATGCGCATGCATATATATATATATATATTTGGATATCCATTACCTCTTCAAGGGCATTACACTGTCTATTCCAGGACAATCATATTATAGAGCTTAGATTGTAATCTCCACTTCCAGGAGTTGAGTCATTGGAACCTATATGTCTATCATGCTTCATGCATGAGATATCAACATTCCCATGTCCGCGGATTATCCTTTCTGGGACGTATATCCATGCAGCGACTGTCATGCTTCTGGCATGCAACAGTTATACTTCGGGAATGCAATAGTTCAGTAGTGTCATATTCTTCTTCTTTCAAATGACTAAATCTTTTAAGTCTGAAGGTCTGCCACGCTTCAAGCGTGCAATAGATAAATCATTTACTACCTCATTATATTGTTCAACAGGGACATTAATTCTTGTAGGCACATTTGCAGCAAGTATATGTGATTTCATCACTTTCGTTGCATCATTAAATGCATCTGGCATTTGATTTGTATATCGTTGCATCATTCAATTATTTTCACTTCATTTTTATATTGATTGCTTCATGAATCAAAATAAGACAAATTCTTTTCGTTCTTCTGGAATTATCTTTTCTCATCATTCTTCTGGAATGATATTTTCTCACCGTTCTTCTAAAACGAAGTTATTTTCTCCCCCTAACTACGAGAAAATTGTCTTATCAAAATGACAATCCGCAAACCACGTGGTAAACATATCCTCAGTCAAGGGTTCCAAATATTGAATGATAGATTGTGTTCAACGTCAATGCCCAATCCGCGATAATGCCTCATTTCAGTACGTTGTGGCGGTGCAATAGGCACAAAGATAATACAAACAAAAACTCGTAGATGTGTAATGTTTGGTTGTGCCCAAACATGAGTTGTATTGAAAAATATTGATGGTTGGCAACATGTCTCAACCTAATTAATATTGCATCATGACATGTCACCATGTAGAAAACTTGACAATTTTGTTTTCATGAGCAGAGCGTGGGTAATCAATTTCATCCACTTAATAAACATTTCTGCTAAACTATTTTGAGTATGGATATAAGGAATTTCTGGTCCTTATTTAATAGTCTGTAGATTGAGACTCTTATGGCTTTTATTACAATTAAGTTAAGGCACTGCGGCACTTCAAACTTACTGTACTTATCAAGGAACTTTATGACCGATCAAGGGACTTCATGCCCGATCTTTCTGTATAATGGAACTTCGGGTCCAATCATTTTATATGATGAGGATCAAGAAACTGCAAGTTCTGATCTGATCAAGGAACTTCAAGTCATGTATATACTCATCGTAACAAAAGATAAGTACAATATGTAAATTAAAGCAATAGGCGGTAATTCCAATTATAATAAATAAATTGCATTTAAGTAAATACAACTTGTGACAAGGGCTTTAATTTAGCACAATTCAGATAAATCAAAACTTAAAGCAATAGGCAGTAAAACCGTCCATGATAAATAAATTGCTTTAAAGTAAATAAAATTTGTGAAAGGATTTTAAACCAACACTATTCACATAAATAAATATATATTTTTCCTTCTTTCTTTTCTGATGGTGTAACACCATCCAAAAACCTTTACCCTTTTTTTTATTATTATTATTTTTTCTTATTCATTCACCATGGATGCACCCCAGTATTAGTGCTCTCGCCCGGGGTTAGGGCCAACCTTCACGTGATTGTTCACCTCCCGCACTGCACGTTCATCTTGGATCCAAGTTTGGTGCCAGCCTGTTGTACAACCACAATAGATGGTTTCGACTTGTAGGTAACTCACGATTTATCGCATAACTTTTACGTGATTGTAGCACTTGAGCGTACATATTTATACCCAGTCTGTCGTACAGGTCACACTAGGTGACTCCGACTCATGTACTAACCTAGATTGATGAGTTACAGATCTAGTCGTACAGGTCATGTTAGGTGACTCCGACTGGCATACTATTTTATATTGGTTTCACACCTGGCTTACATTTGTTATTGCTAAGATATTATGACATGACATACTTCAATTTTCGCTGCTCTTGGGCATTGGTTTTTATACCTACGTAGTAGTATTATTTTCTAGAAACTATACGGGTTTTACGGCGAGGGGTTATAACGTTTTTAAAAAGTTTTTATTAAAACTTTATTTTTAGGCCTACTCACCCTTATTTTTCGCCCATCTAGGTGTCAATAGTAGAGTTTTCGTACCGACGAGGATTATTGGCAAATCTTGATGCAGGCGATTATCATCGATGGTATAATTCTCATCCTATTTTACTGTACTGTACTTATGCTCTGTCATCACGTACGAATTGGGTTCATTCCCGCTCACTACACTTTATGGCTTTGTCACCTTCTTAGTGTTGACCAGCACAGCTTGATTCGGAGTCCTAGTTGATATTTCGGATCAGGGTGTGTCACAAACTCAGAGAGCATTATTATAGTATAAAACTTAGGCCAAATGTGTAACCTTTAGGCACCACCACTGACTAAATAATATTGTTGTGCAAAACTAACATAATACTACAACCGCAGAATAAGAATAAGTCACAAAAATACATGACAATAAGAGAAAGTAAAAAACAAAGAAAATTGAAAGCAAACCAAATAACCTCAACTAATTGAACATCTAATTTCTGTAAATCCAAAACTAATAACTCATTATACATACTTGCCAAGTTATTACAATAAACCACAACAATACATAAAAAGCTTTACAACACATTCTAACTAAAATCTAAGGAAAAAAAAAAGTTAAGTTTTTTCCATTTTAAAATCGAAGAAACAAAACCCACAAATTAAAATAACCATGTGAATCTTACCCCCAAATGTTTCATAAGCATAGAAACTATCCAAGATGTTGTTCTCCCTTTGCAAATGCAACTTGCAAAACAAATCAAGCAACAAAAAAAAAAAAAGAACCGAAAGGGTAAGTAACAAAGCTCAAAAACCCTAGCACAAAAATGTCATAAACAGGATAAAAATGGCCAAAAACACATATAAACTCTGCCACTAACCTTCTTAGCACAAATCAGAATCCCAAACAAAGTCAAAACCCCAAATCAGTTTAAAAGCAAATTACTCCAAACAACTGATATCACAATGAAAGAAATCTAAAGTCTTGCCCTTTTTGCTGCCATTTTTTTCAACGATGAAAAACCTGACAACAACACAAGAAAAGACCATGACGGTTGAACAAAAAATTTGTGAGCAGCGGAATAAAAACTGAAGGGCAAAACAAAATGATCTTTGAGAACGACACAGAAGGACAGAGAAGAAAGCGAGAGTAAGAAGAGAAATTAAAAGTCGGTAAACAAAAAACAAACAAACACAATAGAGAATGCATCGCTCATCGACACCTGGCAACTATGATACACATCTTTCCACAAAAAATAATTAAAAAACACAACCAACAAAGCATCTGAAACATGTAGGAAAAAAAGGATAGAAAAGGAGAGAAAGAGAGAGAAACAAAAGTTGAGAATGGAGAGAGAGAGAAACAAACGGAAAGAAAAGGGAAAAATAAATGGACCGTAAGGACTGAAAAAAAAGGCACAACCAACATCAATTGGGAAGGGCACTTTCGGCATTTTACTGTTAATAAACAATAACACCGAGTTTGGGTTTTAGTATATAGATAATGTGTAGAACACATGCAAGAGCAGCTCCAGCGGGAGCAATTGCTCGATGGACAGGCTTCAGCATAGGGCCTGATTGCCTGAGAGAAGAAGTCCAGCGTTGGCTAGCGAGGGAGCCCGAGCAGGCTCGAGCGCCAGACCCGTGGATTCGTGCCGGCCCGAGCACTTGAGGTGAGTCTGACGTCAGCTAAAATTAGATGCCTGTTTTAATTTTTTTCTGTCAGGAGACCACACAACCCTCCTATTCCAGCGAACTCCAAACCACCGTCACAACCTCACCATCTTTGTGAGTTTCACGAAACCAGGAAATGGGGGGAAAATCCCTAAGCTCCCTCAATCTCTCTGCCCATAACCCTCATTGTCTCTTTATATCCCTACAAACACAGAGACACTGACAACCACCATCTCGCCGTCCTAACTAACTTCACGCCATGAACTACCACCTAGACACTCTCTGAAACTCTTTTCTCTTCACTCTCTCTCCAACCCTCATCTTTGTGGTGCACAAATTGCTAAGCCGAGAGAGCTTCGGCGAAACATCATTTTTTCGAGCAAGGTAGGGCCTCGAAAATGTCATAGGATTTTACTTTTGCGACTTGATTTCATTCCAAAACATGTATGTGAAATTTGGGTGCCTTTTGGTATAGTTTCAACGCGAGAGAATTTACTCCTAGAAAAAAAATACTATTATTTTATTACCTATTGCTAGGGCTATTGAAGTGCAACGATGGAGATGCAAAAGACAGTTACTGTTTATTAAGGGTAATTACTGTTCATTGGGTGGATATCATAGTGTATTGCCTGGGGTAATTACTGTTTATTAAGGGTAATTACTGTTCATTGAGTTCCAAAGCTAGAACTGCTCTAAAGAAACATTTCTAAACGGGCTCTTAAACTATTGTAAAATTAAAGGTCCATTGGGCCAACGTAGAAAGGCCCATACTATTTTCAGTCCAAACACGACCTCTGGAACTCGCTTCCCCTCTCTCTGTGATCTCACTCTCCTCTTCCTCCTCACCCCGGAATCGTTTGCAATCTGTCGCTGAAAAGGTATGAAAATTTCTGTATTTTGAATTTTCTTTCAAGTGCGATTGATATATTTGATTGGATTTCTTCAAGGGCCTGTCAGTGTCAGTAAACTGGTTTTGCTTGTGATTTCTTGATAATTTGCGTGATTTGCACTGAGATTTGGTACTTGGTGATGATTTTTGTATGGGATTTAGTTCTGTTCACTGATTCCTCATGGAGTTTATGAATTTTGCTTCAATCGGGGAAGTGGGATTTTTTCGTATTCGATCGATGTATGGAAGAAATTGGTGATTGGGGTTTAGAAAAAATTTGATGATTGAAGCTCTTGGTGTCCGCTTCTAATCGACACGGCCATGGCCGAAAGGATCTTGGGTAATTTGATTTTGTTGAGAGGGGTTGAAAGTTGACACATTTGGATGTATTGACTATGGCCATAAGGCATATCTCAACTTCCTGACATGCACTCAAGCACTGTGCCTCGAGTCCTTCACCTGTGTGAGCTCCCTTGACATATCACCGTTGGCAAATATTAAATGTCTAGATATCCATTACTACTTCTTGTGCCAAAGTTTGTTTTTTTATTTTTCTGATTTGTACTGTGCGCGTTTGGATGACGACTATTAAAGTTTTATAGAACCTAGGTTAAATTAGTTTCGAAAGCACTACAAAAATTGTGTGGATGGACTTTTAAAATGACGTGATGCTATACATTTGTAATGTTCTAGAGTAGATGTTGTACATTTGCAGTGCAATTTTGGTGTTCTACAGTAGCTTTGTAGTATTTGAGTAGTTCATTGGTAGTCGTCTTGTAGTGCTGTTTTAAGAATAGAGTTCAATGTTTTTTGGGACTTTGAAAGTACCCCATCTAAACATGGCATAAGGAATTGATAAATGCATTAGGTCAGATCCATTTTGCAAAAGAAAACTTATATAAGAAAGCTCTTCCTTTAGGAAACAAGACCTTAGAGGCGTAGACTACTCCGTAGCAAAAAGTGGAGTGATAAATTACCATCCATAGTATTAGGTTCTAATCTTATTTCCTATATTCAAAAGGACAATAAGGTATGTCCATATGTCATGGAATTACGATACTATTTATATTTACCAGTGTTTTAAAAAACTATTTTTAAGACTCGCCTAGGTGGTTTTTGGGGTGGGGATATGAAGAAAACGCCTCCGCCCAGCGAGAGTAGGCTATAAACTCGCCTAGACGTGTGCGAGGTCACCGCCTAGGCGCCTGTGGTGTTTTGCTGGGGTTAGATTTTATTTTATTTTATTTTTTCATTCTGGGCAGGTTTTTTAATTAAAACTCAAAAACTCAGTCTGAAACTCGTTTTGGGCAGGGTTCCTCGACGCTGAAAAAGGAGCAGCCTTGCACACAGAATCGCAGACCAGCACCACCGAGCCCCGACGCCCCTCTTCGGTCTCTTCTCCCACCTTCAGCAACGTCTCTTCTCCCATCTTCGGTCTAACCTGTCAATCTCCCACAAGTTCACAATAAATTTGTACTTTAGGTTAGGGTTTCTCACCTATTGTTGATTATTCTTCTTCAAACGACTCTCTATGTTTGAAATTGTGCCTTATTCAAACTGCATTCTCGGTCGCAAGCAAAGGAAACCTCTAATTAATAATCATATGTTCCAAATTTTTGATTTGGTCATGGTTTCTCACCTATAGGCAATATGTTCGAAATTTATTTGCAATTTTGATGGGTTGTTTACTTCTTTTTAATTCATCATCTGTTTACTTCTATTATTTTCAATTCATCATACATATTATATTAATAGTTATAGGTACAGTGAGGCTATGCCTCATGCCTTGAGGCTTTCGCCGAGGCGGGGCTATCCATGCAACACCTTGGCTTTTTAAAAAATTGATATTTACTTGAAGGTAATTAAACGTGTCTAAAAAGCTGCTTGTGCAAAGCCATGTCCTGAGAAATTGCCTTGTAGGCTTATAAGAGTGGTGGATTGGGTTTTGTTTGAATTGTTCTATTGAACTAATTGATGAGAAACTGAACTGGGTTGTGTTCATACTTTTTATTAAAAATATGGACCAACCAATTGGTTAAGCGAACTTTCCTTGCAAGAGAAGAGAAACCATGAACAGTGAATTGATGGCCATAGCGGATCAACCTGACTTTTTGGGGTGTTTTTCTTTTATGTTATTGGAAATGTTATTGCGAAGGTGGATGAATGTATATTGATTTGTGTTATTTGGTTTATCCTTACTACAGAGTAGTGTTTTCTTGCTTTTTAACTTGTTCTTATGTTTATAGTTGTGTAGTTTGTTTAATTATGTGAAAACATACATCATTAGTCACGTAAAAGAATTAAGAGAAAAGAAATCAGCTTTGGTGGGTATTTAGTTTCTTTTTGAAAAAAAAAGCTGTATGTTATAAGTGTTTTTCAAATGAAAACTAAAGCTCAAAGTCAAAAACAGTAAAATGACAACAAAATGGGCATCAAACCAGGCCTAAAATTTGAGTTTTTTTTTTTATATATTTTTATATTTTTTATTTTTTGTAATTTTGCACAGAAACCTTCAAACTTCTCAGTCTCAGCTCAGATCACCATGCCTCCAGCTGGCCCTCGATCTGGTGATGCAATCTTCGCCAACATTGAACGCGTGGTAAGTGAAACCCTAACTCGCCTTGTCTTAACTTTTCAATTTTTTCTCAGCATCCTAACATGTTTTAAATAACTAAATTATTTCTTTATTCTTTTAATTTGGAAATTGAAATGGTTTCAGAATGCGGAGTTATTTACGTTGACGTATGGTGCAATTGTGCGCCAGCTGCTCACGGATCTTGAGGAGGTTGAAGAGGTTAACAAGCAGCTTGATCAAATGTAATTCCTTTTTCTCTTCTTTAATCCTCTATATCCAAATTTGATGTTACATTTCTTTCTTTTTTCTATGAGAATTATGCCTTTCTTAGAAGTTTAGTTCTAGCATTTAAATTATATGGAAGTATGTGCTTGCATGCATCGGTAACTATCTTGGTTTCTTGGTTTTTTCGTTCTTGTACGATTCTGTTTATGGCTGTTAATTTATGTCAATCTTTGATTTGAACTATACATGTGTTGCAACGATGACAATTTGGCTACATTGAATGTTTGATGGCCAGTAACCGTAACTATTGATATAAATGTAGTTAATTTTCAGTTTAGCTGATTACACGACAATTTATTGCATCTCAGGGGCTATAATATCGGCATTCGATTAATTGATGAGTTTCTAGCAAAATCTAATGTATCTAGATGTGTTGACTTCAAGGAGACAGCTGAAGTAATTGCAAAGGTTTGTCATTAACATCTGTTTCCTTTTAAATTTGAATATTCTGTGGATCTTAATTGTTCTAAAACCTGGGACCTGTTTCTTTTGTGCTGAACTTTGTTATGTGCTGTACATTTCACTTCAATCTACCGCCTGATGCATGGTAGTTATCGAAGCTTCTATTACTTCCCGTAGTATACCAATATCTTTCACCAAATATTGGTGCAAATGTAATCCACATATTCTATCTTCTCCCTTCTTGAGGATGACAACAGAGGTTTGTTAGTGAAAACCATGATTTGGATCATGGTAAATGGCTAATATATCTGATTGATACTTGTCAAAATGCTAAATGCTGAATCCAGTCCACTGATTGTGCAACAAAGCATATTAGTAGGCCTAACAATATTGAATTTAGAATCATTAAGAAGTGGATTTAAGGGTAGTCTATCCGTTTGTTTGGGTTTGAGGCTCTGTCTTGTGATGGAAAAATGGTAATGGGACTGGGTTGTGATTTGTGAGTACATTTATTGCCTTCCACAAGACAGTTACTCAAGTGTTTGCTGCACTCTTTTCATGCTTCGCTGGACCTAGAATGTTCATTTTTGCTGTGTTTTTAATTGCCACAAACTTCCAGACGAAGATATGAAGTAGTTTTTTGTCATAATAGCTCCATTGATATTTTTTCTACAGGTTGGTTTCAAAATGTTCTTGGGGGTCACCGCATCTGTTACAAATTGGGATGCTGATGGAACATGTTGCAGTATTGTTCTGGAGGACAATCCTCTGGTAGACTTTGTTGAGCTTCCAGATACTTGCCAAGGTCTTTACTATTGCAATATCTTAAGTGGAGTTGTAAGAGGGGCCTTAGAAATGGTGAGTTGTACTTGTAACCTCTTCTACTGCACTGCTTTGAAATATTCCACCTTTATGCGATTTATGGTTTTCCTTTTTTCCACTGCAATTATGTGCCTATATAACGGAAGACAACTTCTTACTCGTATAAATGCCTCGTTGATACTGGATTCTATTGTTGATATTGGATTTTATTTTTACTCCCATAGAGAAAAACATGGATGGTTTTGGTTTTATTCCTTTTATTAAAAGTATTAGTTACAGCACTTGCAACTGAGAAAGCTAGCTCGCTGCTAGTAAACTCGTTATCTATCTATTTATATTTATATATTTTCAAACCCTGCTGTAGTTATATTCCTCACAATTACATGAATCTACCGTGCATTGACTTTTTCAGCTGCAGACATAGTTTAGTTTTATTAATTCATTTCTTACACAATGTATTCGTATAAAGTTTTCCATTGCTTCGCCAATCGAAGGGTCCCTATTTTCTATTCCCTTATGCACATTTACTCGAAGTATCAAAGAAGACTTGTATCGCTGTAGATTGAGGGTATCCACATGGTAAGGCTAAAAGTTACTTCCTGATTGGAATATAGGGGTTTTGAAGGTTCTATTAAAACCTAAAAATGTGAAAGGGTGGTGGAGGGTCTATTTTGTCGTCAAACATACTTGAATTTTCTCCGCGTCTTTACTCTTTCTCTTGCCTTGCCTTACAGTTACCTTGATTCTGTGGTCAGGTATCGATGAAGACTGAAATCAGTTGGATCCGTGATATGCTTCGAGGAGATGATGCATTCGAGTTGCAAGTTAAGCTCCTCAAGCAAATTCCAGAAGAGTACCCGTACAAAGATGATGAGTAAAATGCTTGCACAGCGTAACCTGAGATGTAAACTGTTTTATTCCATGAAATCAAATGTTATATATTTAATATGCATTCGCGGGCACATTGAATCGATAACCGTGTCTTTATTTACCCTCCGTTAGGTTTTACCATTCCGATGAACCATGGAAACGACTAAATGTGCAATTTGCATGTTTTGTGACCCTCAACCATATTTTTCTTTCATGTAATGGGTTGTAAGAAAAACATATATGTTTTCAAGAAAGTGTATTGTAACGTGAACTAACAATGCATTATTTTACCGAACCAGAAAGTTTGTCATCAATCCTCCAAGACTAATCTGCTCCTTTTTTCTTATATTATTCTACAACATGAAAAGACAGGAGGGGAGTTTGAACACTAGACGCACTAGGTTGAAGAGAAAGATTTTAACTATCAAGACAATCAATTGCTTGCCAATTAGCCTTGTTAACCTAATGGTCACTGTCAATTTGCTTTTGAATTAATTTGGGACTAGAGCAATTTTTTTTTTTTAATTTTTTTAATACCTTCGATATTATCTACGCTAATGAGCGAGGGAGTGGACTAAATCACAAAATGGACTAGTCATAATAATTTAGTCTGAATTTGTCTTTAACGAGAATAAATACAAAGTCATTTAGAATCTTTGAGAATTAAGAAAGCAAATACCACCTATAAATACGCAATAAGAACTCTTGTAAAAAACATAATGACTCGTATAAAGTGTATACGAGGGGAAGAAAGAGATATTTTATGGTTATTATTTTTCACTTGTCTATCTCTCCTTCGACTTCCCTCCTTCCTGCAATTTGCGTCTTTGCTCACTTGGAATCATCCTTAGCGCTAATTCTAGTTAACGACATTGGCTTATGAGCCATTGTGTTCTTGACAAGAAGTCTTATTGTCGGAGCCAAGGCTGATGTAGACCCCAGTAACTGATAAAATCCTCCCTTTATAATTTCGTTTGACTCTTATACTAGCTAAATACAAATGAAGTAGGGAGACCTTTAATTTGTATTTTAAATTGACACCAAACAAAACTATGTCGTTTGTGTTCTGTTTCACTTGAAAAAAAGGTTTAGCAAACTAATTCTCAAACAAGATGAAGACTAGTCGAACACGCAAACGTCTTCTCTGTCTAGATTTCATATCTCCTAATTAATTCATGCTTCTCTGGTGTTCAAGTTCGGCCAGCACCCTTTATCACACTTGGTTGTCCACAAAATTCCAGTCATATCAGTATTTTTCCTCATCTTAAGTTTATTGAGATCTTTAGTGTTTGCGTATTGGTTTATTGATTTCGAATGAAATTTTTGCAATTATATGTATAAATTGGCAATTATAAGAAACGTATGATCAATTTTTGGAAGTTTTTATTTTATGACTCCATTGTTATAAATTTCTGACTCTGCTACTAATTGTGTACGTATCAGTATAATTCCGCTTTCTTAACTCTTGAAGATTCTAAATCATTTCATATGTCAGGGACATTATAAAATGGGTGTACTATCCACACAACTCTTTTTATTTTTTACATACCTATTGTTAACTTCTGTCATTTGATATTTTTTAATTCATTCGATCTGAACATAAAAAATTAAAAAAAATATAAGATGTAAAAATGGGTGTGCTCTATAAAATTTGTTTATGTAGGTTCATATTCATTTTCATTTTTGAAGGTTTGCTGCCATTGGTGGTGAAGTCAGACTCGTTGAATGCTGTCAGGTTTGCTGCCATTGGTGGTGGTGGAGTCAGACTCCTTGATGCTGTCACATTGGTACCACAAGAGGATGAATGCCTGGCAAACGAGGGATCCCACGTCCATGTTGTTTTCTGTCTTGTCCAAACACCGTCAGCTTGTGCTAAGACATGCTCCTTGGACCACTAATTAGGTGGCTCGTCAGATTGCACGCTATAGTACTACGACTTCGTGGTTTATCCTTGTGGCACGTCATCTTGATTATATAGTACTTTTCTTTGCTGTGTTGACGTGTTTTACAGTAAATAAGCAAGAGAGTAGGAGAGGGCATAGGGAAGAAGTACTCTCCTATGAATCAAAACATGGAAACTTTGTTATAAATTATCCTTTTTTCTTATTAGGATCATGATGAAATTTTGAATACTTGAACAGTCGATTCTGGTTGGTAGCAATAATGTGGTTTAAATTCGTTTTTAACGAAAATCGAACATCAGACCTTTCACTTACAAGTGAAGAGGAATTTCACTATATTGTAGTACTAAGCGGCGGCATACGTCTATTTCGGTAATATCACTAAACCGTAGTACTAAATGACGACATACGTCCATTTTGAACATCTCTTTCTTAAAACGGGACCAGCTGGTGGCAATGACGTAGTTGAGAATTATTCGATGGGTGCGCTAAGCTAAAATTAATACTACGAAATCAAATTTTTAATTTTTTTTTTTTTGAATAAACGATATTATTTACACTAAGGGTGAGGGGTGAGCTTAAGCTTTACAATGAGCTAGCAATAATGTGGTGAAACCTAAGACCTCTCACTTACAAGTGAAGAGGAAGACCACTAAACCGTAGTACTAAGTGACCAAATTTTTAATCTTTTGTTGCCCAAATAAAGTTATCTTTATATATAAAGCCAACAACCCCTTTCCAGGTGACAAGCTTCACCAAAAATTTGTGGACAAAAATGCCCCCAAAACAAAACAAAATCAAAAGCAACCCAAAATAATGCACCAAATAATGTAGGGGTATTTTCATCATTTTAACAGTGTTTTTTTAATAATTAATTCTTTTTGTACATTTTTTTTAATTAGTAACTCACAATAGGCTAGCAATAATGTAATTCAATCAGTTGTTCATTAAATATTATTTTCTCTATTTTTAAACACGTTCAAAACATCTTAAGAGGCGTGTAATGCCAGTTATAAAAAAAGTCTTTCGCATGCGCACAATAATGTAATTAAATTAGTTGTCAAATCTTTATCTATCTATAATATATAAAGCCAATGGAAAAGTGAATAGTGATTTGGTGTCACCAAGTTTCAACAAAAAATTTGGACAAACATGCCCCCATGACAAAAAAAACTTCAAAGGCATCCCAAAATAATGCATAAGGTAGGGGCATTTTCATTTTAACATTATTTTTTTAATAAGTAATTTTTTTTGTGCCTTTTTTTTAGAGAATGGAAAAGGTGAATAGTATTTTGGTGTCACCAAGTTTCAACAAAAATATTTAGACAAAAATGCCTCCAAGACAAAAAACTTCAAGGGCATCCCAAAATAATGCATCAAATAACGCATAGGCATTTTTGTCATTTTAATAGTATTTTTTAATAATTAAGTATTTTCTGTGTTTTTTTTAATCAGTGCCTCACAATAGACTAGCAATAATGTAATCAATTTCTCTATTTTTAAACACGTTCAAAACATCTTAAGATATGTGTAATGCTGGTTATAAAAAAAAAGGTCTTTCATGAATAATAACGTGATTAAATTAATTGCCAAATGAATTTTTTTTTTTTAACAAACGATATTATCTACACTAAGCGGGAGGAGGTGGGCTTAGCTTCATAATGAGCTAGCAATAATGTGATTCAATCAATTGTTTATTAAATATTATTTTCTTTATTTTTAAACACGTTCAAAACATCATAAAAGGCATGTAATGTCAGTTATAAAAAATGTCTTTCGCACGTGGATAATAATGTGATTAAATTAGTTGTCAAATGATTTTTTTTTTTTAACAAACAATATTATCTACACTAAGGGGGAGGGGGTGAGCTTAGCCTCACAATGGGCTAGCAATAATGTAATTCAATCAATTGTTTATTAAATATTATTTTCTCTATTCTTAATGTAAATTTTATATAGACTGATTTTATTATGTGAATTCAGCTACTTTAATTGGTTCATGATGGCTTCATTTACTTCAAATATTTGACTTTCCTTTTGTCAATTTACGCAAAATACATTTAAAACGTGTAAATCGCATGTAACACGCTGTGATTCAAAAAATGCCTCCTGCACGCACGTGAGTGTGTGAATGAAGGCTAGTAATATATAAAGCCAATGGTGATTTGGTGTCACCAAGCTTCAACAAAAATAGTTGGACAAAAATGCCCCCAAGACAAAAAACTTCAAAGGCATCCCAAAATAATGCATCAAAAGGGCAAGGGCATTTTCGACATTTTAACAGTATTTTTTTAATAATTAATTTTTTTTTTGTGCTTTTTTTTTTTTAATTAGTGTCTCACAATAGGCTAGCAATAATATGATTCAATTTCTTTTATCTTTAAACACGTTCAAAACATTTTAAGATGCGTATAATGCCGGTTATAAAAAAAGGTTTTTCATGAATAATAATGTGATTAAATTAGTTGTCAAATGATTATTTTTTTTTTTTTTTTTTTTTTTTTTTAACAAACGATATTATCTACATTAAGGGGGAGGGGTTGGGTTTAGCCTTATAATGGGTTAGCAATAATGTGATTCAATCAGTTGTTTATTAAATATTATTTTCTCTATTTTTAAACACGTTCAAAACATCTTAAGAGGCGTGTAATGCCGGTTATAAAAAAGGTATTTCTCACACATGGATAATAATGTGATTAAATTAGTTGCCAAATGGATTTTTTTTTTTAAACAAATGATATTATCTACACTAAGGGGGAGGGGGGTGAGCTTACCCTCACAATGAGCTAGCAATAATGTAATTCAATCAATTGTTTATTAAATATTATTTTCTCTATTCTTAATGTAAATTCTATAGAGACTGATTTTATTATGTGAATTCAGCTGCTTTAATTGATTTACGAGGGTTTTCTTTTAGCATGATCTAAGATTATTCATTTACTTCAAATGTTTGACTTTCCTTTTGTCAGTTTACGCTAAATACATTTAAAACGTGTAAGTCGCACATAGCACGCCGTGATTTAAAAAATACCTTCTACACGCACTCACGCACGTGCATGAAGGCTAGTTATATATAAAGCCAACAACCCCTTTTGGGGTTACAAGCTTCACCAAAAAAATTTGGACAAAAATGTTTTTTGTTTTTTTTGAACAAACGATATTATCTACACTAAAGGGGAGGGGGTGAGCTTAGCCTTACAATGGGCTAGCAATAATGTGATTCAATCAGTTGCTTATTAAATATTATTTTCTCTATTCTTAATGTAAATTCAATAGAATGTAGATAGAAATTGAAAGATCGATTTTATTATGTGAATTCAACTGCTTTTATTGGTTTGTGAGGGTTTTTTCTAGCATGATCTAAGATTATTCATTTACTTCAAATATTTGACTTTCCTTTTGTCCATCACGCATATAAATACATTTAAAACGTGTAAGTCGCATGTAGCACGCCGTAATTCAAAAAATGTCTTCTGCACGCTCATGAGCACGTGCATGAAGGCTAGTATAATATTAAAAACTTGAATGTAATAATTTGAAGCAAGAATTTTATGCTATGTTTTCTAGGCTTTAAGTCTTCGAAACTGTCATGTGAGTAAAATAAGGAATCATTTGTGATATGGAAGTTTTAATTTATTACTATTAAAATATAATATTAGTTAAAGTAATGAGTTTATTTAACATTTATTATCTCCATTTTCCTCAAAAGTAGTCTTAATATTCAAAGTTTTCATTTGCTAAGTGGAATGTGACAATTAAAAATCATAAAATAGACCAAAAGATTATTAATTTTAAGCTTGAAGAACCAAAACTCTCCCTATGCTATAGCCTAGGGGAGCCTTGTACTTGGCTCCATCAGTGGCTGGTGGCTTCACTACAACAGTCCACTATTTCGAAGGCCGCGAAGACTTATAGAGGCCTTTTAGCCTCCCCCTGGCCATAATCGTGTGATTCACCAGCGCTAAAAATTGAACCTGGAATGCGTTGTGTGGAATACAGATCTAGAATTTGTCTCCATTCACTGGACCACCCCTTGGTGGTTGTCCATTTTGAACCTCTGAAAGACAACATTTCTAAATTTCTAATTCTACCTATGTGCGTGTGTGACTTGCTATTTTGTTTAATAACTTCTCTAAGTGGTGGCCCTTAAGTTCAGCAAGCATGGATAGGATTTATGCAGTTGACATGGGTCTCGGTGGCCTCCATATAAAACGAGGGACAAAGAAACAGAGGAACCCTAGTTAGAAAAAGAAAAGACTTATTTTTTGCAGTACGCTTGCAACTCAACTTTAATCTTTTTTTTCTTGGAATAAAAATATCGTCACTTTATACTTTAAAATCCAATTTTCGCTCCATTACAGAGAAATTCCGTTGATTCAGTCAAAAGGTCATCAAATATGCTAAGGTGAAAGAAACATTGCTTATGTGGCATCTATTTGACAAAAAACTAAAGGATATTTTGATCAAGTCGACAAATCTCCCTCCTTCCTAAAGAACCCACAAATTTGAGTCCCAAAATTCGCAGAAAGCAGCCATAAATTTCAGATAGCAACTCCAAAATTGGATGACTACGGGAAATCGGATTTGAATGTCAGCCTCCACCATCGAGAAATTGGTCGGTCGTTTCAAGTTTAATTGATTCTAAATAGTTTTTTTATTGAATATTTCCAAAGTTATAGTATACAAGTATTTATAGGAAAGATTACCATAATTGATTCCTATAATTGATACATATCTAGGTAATCATTCCACCATATTTGCTCAAAGCAACACTGATTAGATGCTAATCCAAGGAAATATCTTTGATAATTGTTAACTTTCTCAACACTCCCGTTAAAGTTGGAGAGTGAATGTCATGAACGCCTAACTTGCTTAACAAAGAACAAAAGCGTTGCCTAATAAGGCCTTAATAAAAAAAGTCTGCCAAATGCGATGTGGATGGAACGAAACCGGTGACAATCTTTCCTTCTATAATCTTGTCTCAAACAGAATGGCAATCAATCTCATTGTGTCTTGTTCATTCATAAAACAAGGGACATGCAGTAATATGGAAGGCCGTTTGGTTATCACAAAAAGGGTGGCTAGCCCTTGATTTTAATCCGTAAATCATGACACAAACTTTGCAACGATGCTATTTCACAACACATTGCTGCCATAAACTGATACTTTGCTTCGGCTAACAATAGAGATACTGTTTTCTGACATTTTCTCTTCCATGAGACAAGCTAGTTTTCTATAAACACACAATAACTTGTGGTGGATCGTCAAGTAGGACAACCTGGACTGAGATTAGTGCCCTTTGGCATGAGATATATGAATGTGAATTTTAAATTGAAACCAAATTTAAATATATAAATGCTAACTTGAATTGTACCCATGCCATGTTGAAACATACCAATATTGACTGAAAACATACTGATGCCAAATTGATAAGTACCAATACTAATATGAAATGTACTCATGCTAACTTGAAACGTACCAACATATCAACTAGAAATGTACCATGCCAAATCAATAGGTACCGATGTTGATCTGAAATGCACTCATGCTAACTTGAAAAGTACCAACATATCGGCTAGAAACGTACCAATACTAAATTGAAACGTACACAATACCATCTACCACTAAAATATATTCCAAATGTACCATGGTACGAATACTCAAATTCGTAAGAAATATGACTAACAAATGAGGACAGAAAAGTATTGATTGACTGAGCAAAGAAATGGCACAAGTATATATCACGTTAGTAGATGAAATGGATCAATTTGATATGTTTTTATATTTTTAAAACATACTTCTACTAGATTGTAGGAAATTTGGATAATTATAATTTTTTTTTAATTGGTACATCAAATAAAACTCCGCCTGTGTAAGTTTATCTTACATTGTCGATCCCAAACAAGGATAAAGGAGGAGGGGGCGTCAGGTAGTCAACAACTGGCACTTCTATCTTATGTTGAATCCTTATGATAATGAATCTTGAACGAAATTGTGCTAAAGCTAGGTCGTCACCCATAAGTGGTGCGCTGTGTGGCCCGAGCACAGTGACAAGTGAGCAAGGGTCGCTGTATTTCGATCGGCGCCCAAATGCAGTGTTAAATGAGCAAGGGGGCCATAGAAACTTCTTTTTAAACGACTCCACTCAAAGTTGCTTAGAAGCATATGCTCCTATCAATTTTACACAGGACACGCAAAAGAAGTACTTTGACCTTATTAAACGGGGGAGGGTATAGAAGTTAGGACATGAGGGTAGAGTTCAAGAGAGTAGAATGCGTTTAGGAACATGAAATATAGGAACCTTAATGGGAAAATCCATGGAAGTAGTGGAAGTTATGGTGAGGAGAATGATAAGCATTATGTGCCTATAAGAAACTAAGTGGGTTCGTCTTAAGGCAAATGATCTTGAAAACTCAGGTTTTAAACTTTGGTGTTCGGGCACAAATAGAATGAGAAATGGTGTTGGCATCATTGTGGCAAGACTTTGACACAAGATGTTGTAGATGTTAAGAGGGTAGGAGATAGAATTATGGCAATCAACATTGTAATAGGACAAGAACTCATCAATGTGATTAGTGCGTACGCACCTCAAGTAGGGGTTGGATATGAATTTGAAGGAGAAATTTTGGGAAGACCTTGGAGACTTGGTGCAAGGAATCGCTCAGACGGAAAAGGTATTTATAGGAGGATATTTAAATGGACATGTGGGCAAGGAGATGGACAACTATGGAGGTTTTAATGGTGGCCATGGTTTTGGGGAGAGAAACGAGGATGGGGAACTCATCTTGGATTTTGCAATGTCATACGATCTTTTCTTAGCCAACACCTTCTTTAAGAAGAGAGAAGAACATGTGATCACCTACAAGAGCGGGCCGTCAAAAACACAAATAGATTTTCTTTTAATGAGGAAGAGGGCTTTTAATGAGGAAGAGGGATCGTATAAATTGTAAGGATTCCAAAGTTATACCGGGAGAGAGCTTGGCTAATCAACATTGCTTGTTGGTGATGGATATACATATCAAAAGAGAGAGAAAACAGAACAAGACCTTAAAGTGCCCAAGGACTAGATGGTGAAATCTAAAAGGTGAAAAAACAAGCCATCTTTAAAGAGAAAGTAATCACCCAATTCATTTGGGATAGAAAGGGGGAAGCTAGCCAAATGTGGGATTATGTGGCTAGTTGTATCCGAAAAGTAGCAAAAGGGGTATTAGGAGAGTCCAAGGCCTTTGCTCCACACCAAAAGGAATCTTGGTGGTGGAAGGAGGAGGTACAGACAAAGGTTAAGGCTGAGAAGGAATATTGTAAAGCCTTATACAAGGATAGGACCGATGAAAACAGTGACATGTATAGAATAGTGAAGAAGGAGGCGAAGAAATCTGTGAGAGAAGCTAAGCTAGCGGCTTTTGACGATATGTATAAGCGACTAGTTACCAAAGAGGGAGAGTTGAATATCTATAAACTAGCTAGAGCAAGGGAAAAGAAGACAAGGGTCCTAAATCAAGTGAGGTGCATCAAGGATGAGAATGGAAAGGTTTTTGTTATAGAGAATGCCGTCAAAGGCATATGGAGAAGTTATTTTCATAATCTTTTCAATGAAGGACATGAAAAGAGTACTTCTTTAGTGGAGTTGAGTAACTCAGAAGAGTGTAGAAACTACTCATTTTACCGCCGAATTAGGAAGAAATAAGTGGTTGTAGCATTGAAGAAGATGAAGCATAGAAAATCAGTGGGCCCTTGATATACCGATTGAAGTGTGGAAAGTCTTGGGAAAGACGAGTATAGCATAGCTCACAATCATTTTCAATAAGATTTTGAAAACGAAGAAGATGCCAAATGAGAGCCGAAAGAGAACTTTGGTGCCTATCTACAAGAATTAGGGTGACGTAAAAAATTGCATGAACTATAGGGGTATTAAGTTAATGAGTCATACAATGAAGCTTTGGGAAAGAATAATTGAGCATAGACTGAGGCAAGAGACACGGGTCTCGGACAACCAATTTGGGTTCATGCCAGGGCACTCAACCATGGAGGCAATTTATCTTCTACGAAGATCGATGGAAAGATATAAAGATATGAAAACGGATTTGCACATGGTCTTCATAGACTTAGAAAAGGCGTATGATAGGGTCCCAAGAGACATTCTTTGGAGGATTTTAGAGAAGAAAGAAGTATGAGTAACATATATCCAAGCTATAAAGGATACGTATGACTGCCATAAGAACTCACGAAGGACAAACTGAAAGCTTCCCTATAACTGTAGGGTTACATCAAGGCTCATCTTTAATTCCTTACCTTTTTGCATTTGTAATGGATGAGTTAATGGGACATATTCAAGATGATAATCCTTGGTGTATGCTTTTCGTAGACGATATAGTGTTGATAGATGAAACTCGGGAAGGAATAAATGCGAAGCTTAACCTTTGGAGAGAAGTGTTAGAATCTAAAGGTCTTCGCCTAAGTTAGTCAAAGACATAGTATATAAAGTGCAAGTTCAATGCAAACGGAGGCTCAAATGAGTTAGGGGTGAGAATTGGAGATCAGGAAGTGCCAAAGAGCGACCGCTTTCACTACCTAGGATCTATCATGCAAAAGAACGAAGAGTTGGATGAAGACCTCAACCATAGAATACAAGCTGAACGGATAAAGTGGAAGAGTGCATCTGGTGTGTTGTGTGACCGTCGTAAGCTCAAGGGAAAATTTTATAGGACGACAATGCTTTATGGCACATAATGTTGGGCGGTGAAGCATCAACACATACATAAAATGGGTGTAGCGGAGATAAGAATGCTTTGTTAGATGTGTGGGCACACAAGAAAGGATAAGATTAGGAATGAGGATATTCGAGGTAAAGTAGGAGTAGTTGAAATTGAAAGAAAGATGAGATAAAATCAGTTATGGTGGTTTGGACATGTGAAACGAAGGCCTATTGACGCTCCGGCTAGAAGATGAGATTACGGGACAGAGTTTCAGGGCCGAAAGGGTAGAGGAAGACTTTGGAAGAGATTCTAAGAAAAGACTTAAAGTACTTAGATCTAACTGAAAAAGTGGAAAAAAGACTTTGTTGTAGTTGTTATTGGTACATTAGATAATGTTAAATTGTTGAGCATTAAAAAATGCAATTTATAATACATGTGACACCTATAATGTAGAAAAATATTTAATAAAAGATTTAAAAAGTACAAATGTTTAATTTAACAAATAGAATAATGACGCATTTAAATCTAAACGCCCAAAATTCTTCAAATTATCTTATATCTCGAAGCACTGTAGAAAATAACTGTTAACAGTATTGGACTCCTCTGCAACTGTTAATTAGAAACTGTTCAAGGGAAAAAAGACAAACTGAAGTTGATATTTTTTTTGGTGGGGGGACACGGGGGGACGGGGGGATTAGAAACTGTTCAAAGGAAAAAAGACAAACTGAAGTTGATATGGGGGGGGCGGGCGCGGCCCAGACCAAGATGTTTGGATAAGAAGGGATGTTTGGATTCAATCAAACTTTTCTAGTACAGCTCCGATGTTAAATCACAACTACATTTGAGATATATAGATATATAGAAAAGTATGGCTGGATAAATTAATGTGTTAGATTAAATTTGTAAATTATGTAATGTGATACAGTAAAAAATAAACACGTTAATTAAAATTTAAGTGATAATTCAACTCAACAACTGTAATAGATGATTTATTTAGCATTACCCTATTATAATATCAAAAGATGGATTCGTGGCACCTATTTTTTGTTAAAGAGATGGCTAAGAGATTGGCAAACCTTAATTATTTGGCCCCATTGTGACAGGTAGACTTGGATAGTTGGATTGCATTTGGATTTCGAATTTGTAGATTGTAAAATAAATTATTATTTGTCATTAGTAACGAACACTTAAGCGTAAGTAATTTTTTTTATTTGTAAATGAGAGTTTTGAATTTTGACTATTATAAATAATGAGTTCGATACATAATTATAAAAATAACTTACATGTGATTTAGAACAAATTCTCAGCCTCCTATATACAGTTGTATAAAAAAGTACTGAATGATGATTTTAATTTTATAATTTCCACTAGAAATTCCAGTTAACTAATTAAGAATGAGCCCTAACATTGTATGTGAGACCTACCTTCATATTTTTTATCAAGCAAAATAATTCTTAGACTAAAGGGAGAGAAGGGTTTGAACTCAAACGAAGTGAGTTAAAAATGAAAATCTTATCAACCAAGACAATGCACCACTTAACATACGCACTTGATATATATATATTAGTGTTAGTTTTATGTGTCAAAATAAAAATAATCTTAGAAAAAACAACAAATAAAATTCTGAAAATTTGTTTTATAGAAAGAAAATAAAAATTCTGTAAAGTCACCAGATGTTCAAGGCTTAATTGTACTTGCACTTTTAAAACATGATCATATTATCTATACATTTTGTATGTTGACATATTCAAACGCGTCTTATCCATTTCAGCCATAGATTCCTAATCAACACACTACTACTAATCACTCCACCTAAGCTGTTGTCAATTCTATTCCACACTTCATGGCGTAGATCACTATACATTTCTCTTCGTAATGTCCTGGAATCCTAGAATTTTCTGTCATATTTAGTCAATTTCGAAGTATTGCTTTTCAAGAATGACTTAATTTGGAGCTCTGAGGAGAACATCAGAAGGTTACAGGTAATCGGGTGCACTTATTGATCATCACGGTTCATTTAGTTATTGCACAAAAAGAATGATAAAAACAGGAAAAGTCCGCACACCTGTTTTCACTTTCTATGCATTCCTGTTTATCTTGGTCTCTTCAACCCTAGTCTTAGGGTTTCATCATCCATCTTCCTAAAATCGTCTGCAAGAGAAATGGAAACATGAAGATCATAGTTATGTGTGGCTAGTTGAATCTAATTTTCAACTGACCCGCCGAAAATAAAAAATTGAAGCTAATAAATTTGTTAGCTTCGCCGGTTAAGCTGGTGGATGGATAAGTTCAACAGACCCGTACATATATAACTATTTTACACACACACACACGCACTTATAAAATTAGGTATTCTTTCAATGATCATTGTTGTAAAAACCACTCTAGTATGAAACCAATAAATCCCTCAATTAAATTGCTATCATTTTAATAAATAAGAATGATCACGTTTATTAACGATTAAGTAATAAACCAATCATTAATATTCATGTCTTTTAGTTTTCAAAATTTTGTTTATAAATTTAGTCTCCCTAGCATTACCTCGCATATTAATTTGTTATTGCTAAAAGTAGATGTCCTAGTGATTATGAATTTGTCTTAATGGTTTTAAAGTATGTGTTTGTATATACATATATATCGCCATGTGTGTGTATATACATATAAATAGCCAACAAATGGCAATATGAATGAGACTAGTGTTTAACAGTTTTTCAGGTATTTGATGAACGCACAAATGCTTATAGGCATAATTTGTCTGACCAAACAATTTTTCTAAGGGATGTTTTGATATAGACGCCTCGTTTTTAAATATCATAGACTAAACATCTATTCCTTTTGCAGATTTGATTAAACATTTTCCCTACAATTTTGGTACTTTAATTTTATTTCATTAGAAGTCTATTCACGTTATATTCCCTTTTTTTCCTCTATTGTTATGCATCTCTTATTAGGATGATTTAAGATTTTTTTTAATTTTTATTAAAATATTTATTTTAGTAAATTAAATAGAATGTAACAAAACTCATTGCTAGGTACGTTTGGTTATATCGGTACGTTTGATTATAATGGTACATCATTTGAATTTTTGGTCCATTTGGCTTCTTGGTACATTTGAATTTTTGGTACATTTGTTTTCAAAACATAAGTTTTATTACTTTTTGTCCTAATAATGAGGCATTACTTTAATTAATTAAATTTTTTTTATAGAAAGAGTCGTTAACAATGTAAAAGTTTAAATTACTTTAATTAATTAATTTTTTTTATAGAAAAAGTCATTAATTAACGGACAATAGCCTTTTTGTTAATACAAAATTATATGATTTATTGTTATTGTTTAGCATTATCTACAATAATAAGGATTTATCTCTAATCAACTAAAATTTATTCTAGAGACTTATCTACCAAAAAACAAGACTATCTAGAGCATTGTGTATGAATCAAACATATTTTTAAACATTCCAAAAAGATGAATATTCATTTTAATATAGTTTATAATTGGGTATGTTTTAATTCGGGGTTGGTACGTTTTCGTTTGACGTTGGTACGTTTTCATTTAATGTTGGTACGTTTCCATTTGGCGTGGGTGTACATTTAGATTCGAAAAGTTTAAATTTTTAGATTTAAATATAGTTGAAATTATTTAAAATATATAGCATATATTTAAATGTAAATTAATTTCAATTAATCTGAAGTAGTTCAAGTCTGAATATCTTAATCAAATGTTTCAAAAGCTTAATCAAAAACTCAAAAAGCATAAATGTTTAGTCTACAAAAGTCTAAAATGAAGCATCTAATTCTAATTTTCTCGTTTTCTAATCTAGCTTGATGATTTTACAAGGATAATCCTTGAAAGAACTAAATACATTTTAACGTTTCCGATCATTAAATTGCATTGTGGAGTAACCTTATAACTGCAACATTTGTTAAAAAAATTATAAAATTAAAAAAAAAAAAAACTTTATTCTTTTGGAAATTCAACTGTATAATGTTACCCTTTCCTATGTGATGGTATATATACCTGACCCTATATATTGTGAACACAAAGGTAATATAGGATTGTAAAAGTTGTGGATTTGCTGCTTTTATGTGATACAAGCGATATCAGAAGACATAAGAAAGAGTGTGTGCTCTTAATATATAACTGAGCTATAAATCATTTGCTTGTGCTTCATATTAAATAGTAAGTTTGTGCATATGGCTTAATTTCATAATGTTTCTAATTTCGTGGGATGTATTCAATTAATTACATCCTTATTCTTAGGGTTCAAATATTTCAAATTCTGAGGGTTTAAAAGCATGTTTCAGATTCCAAGGCAGTACTAATGGATTTCGAACCTCCATTCCAACAAACCTGGAAGGCAACACTCTTACAGAATTCCAGCCATGAAGCATTATTAACAAGTCATGATTATGACAAGCTTTCTCTTGCTGAGGAATGTGAGTTGCCTGTGATAGATCTTAGCCATCTAAATTTGGGTCACTTAGAGAGAGACAAGTGTATGAATGATATCGCTCAAGCTGCAAACCAATGGGGTTTCTTCCAAGTTGTGAATCATGGAGTTTCACAAAAAGTTATAAAGAGCATGCAATATGAGCAAAAGAGGCTATTTCACATGCCCTTTGCAGAAAAGGTTGAAAACAATTTCTTGAATTTATCCAGCAACTGTTACCGCTGGGGAAATCCACAAGCTACTTGTTTGAGGCAGTTCTTATGGTCAGAAGCATTTCATATATCACTCAACGAAATTCCAACAATGAATGATCTTCACAAGAGTCTCAAGTACGTACTTTTACTATTTCACCTTTAAAATTTTCTTTTCACCTTAATACATTCTGAAAAGAAAAAGGAACAAAAATATATGATAATATATTTGTTAATTAATTAGCCAGGCTTATGACTAAGAAACACAATAGCAGATTAGATGCTTACTTAAATTTCCGAGAATGAAGATGACGTGGATAATGTAAGAATGGTACTTTGTTTATGTATAGAATAAGCATATACCCTTGATAATGATATCTTGTTAAAATTAAGAATGCGACTCATGTTTTTTAAATTGTCGACTAATATGTATTTAGTTACAAGAAGTTTCATTAAAAGATTAACGTGTTGTGACTAAATAGTCACTTTCTTGTACTGCAATAATCTGAGTACTAAATCATCATAAACTTCGAAGTTTGAACTATAAATCTTAAGTTTACTTCTGTGATTAAGGAATTTTATTAGGTCCCTGAGATTGTGGCCAAATTAGCAAGAAATGGATCAGAAAATATTGATAGGAGAAGTTAGAATGCACCACATGAGCATTACAAATATACACAAGAGAGATTTACAATTGACCACTTAAAAGGAGTCATTTGCAAATGCCTTTTACATATCTTTGTAATAATCATATAGTGCATTTCTTATCTCTCATATCCAATTAATGTTTTGTAGTACATTCTTTCTCGTTTGCCTTAAATCCCTTGAAATAAAAAATCACTCCCTTAAAATTAGTTTAAACTATTTAATATATATCATGTACGTATACATAAACGCTTTATAAAAACCAAGTAGACGATGTATATATTTAGATTCATATGCTTTTAGTAGGTATATTTATATTCATTTTTACAATGCTACATGTCGTAACAATTAATAACATGGGAAGTTTTGGATTAACCTATTGGAAAATATAGGACAGATGATCTTGGTTATTATCAAGTAACAACATACCGATTGAATTAAATTTTAATGCGACATTATCGTAATGTATTATTTATTGGCATATTATAATATGCGTGAAAGACATAATTGATATACTGTGAATGTAGAATATGAAATTAATAAATTGCTTATAACATGAATCATTTGCTTAACATACCAGTGGAACTATTACACATAAAAACTTTTAGTCTTGAAGGACCTAAAAGCATACGCATTACCAATTGGACCATATATATTTTCATTGGTTAGTAAAATTAGTTATTTTTAGCAATATTATTGAACTCTAAACTAAACTTCTTGCGTGAGTATTTTTCTAAGATTTAATAATATCTACATTTGCAAGACAACTGACCAGTGACCAAGGAAAATGAGAAAAATCCCAACCCCTACTGCAGCATATCTACTGTTATGTTTGTGGTCTTTGTGGTGGATTTGTATCGTGGAGCTTGCGCTATAGTATGGAGGTGTTTGTATTTGTGGTAATCTTAGGAGTTTAATTTTATGTATTTTTGTGTGAATTATCTTCAGATCAATGTATTGGTGTCACGTCCTGATCCCGATGTACGTCAGGATCAACACGTGATGTCACCAAGTACCCGTATATCTAACATACCCCACCCCCGGGATATGGACAAAGCACAACTCAAGATTTGAATTGCATAGTAATTTTTTTGTTTACTCTATGGCTGCATCTAACCTCTTTGTTAGACTGCCTATGTACCCTCTGACGGGATCAAGCCATTCGTAGTTCACCATTTGTTAAACTCTGAACTTTTCGTAAAACACTTCCTAGCAGAAAACATAGAGTACCACACTACACATCAACCATAGGCCAAACAAAAGTTGTCATCTTGCCATTCAAACACACATATGTTTTCCAACACCATTCCACAATCACGTCAATTAATAATCCATACAATACACCTAGAGCGACACACTTCGGCCAAAGCCTACATCTATGAAGTTTTCTCAATTTAGACCAAATCCAACGAATCAATGAAGTCAATGATGTGATTTTGAACCACTCAACGAATCCAACAACATCAGGTTTTAGACCACTCAATGAAACCAAAATACTAAGTGGGATTTTGGACCACTAAACGGAATTCAAACCAGTATACAATTCTGGACCACTTAACGGAATTGCGGAGTAGAAGGGATTTCAGACTTCTCAATGAAATCCGAGTGGATACGATTCCGGACCACTTAACGGAATTGCAAAGTACAATGGATATCAGACCACTCAACGAAATTGCGGAGTACAATGGATATCAAACCACTCAACGAAATTCCAAAGCAGGATACAATTTCAGACCACTCAACGGAATCCAGACGGAGCAGGGAACCAGACCACTCAATAGAACCCAGTTCCAGACCACTCAATGGAATCAAGCAGAAGTCCAAGAAACATAACAACGGCTAGAAGAAACAAGACATGAATCAAGTTACTCAATTCACGAAGGCTCAACGAAATGAAACAAGCACAAGTACTAAATTTAGAACGGACCAAATAAGTAAGAAATGAAACGATATTGAAGCAACGAATCCCCATGACAATAGGTTAACGGTCCACTGCTAGCCTTCACATTTAACAAACAATCCAACATGCGTTTCAATCACATTTCACAAATATTCCCAATGCGTAAGTCAAATCACATTTCATAATACTAGATCGATGGCTAATTATTAAAAATCACATTTTAATAGAAATCACATTTATAAAACCAAGTCATATCCACAAAGGATACTAAATACAAAATCAAGGTAATAACCATATCATATATATTAAATTCACTCATCGAGATAGGTCCGCAAAGCCTCATTGAGTCTCTAGTAATACTAATTTTAGAACTTAAGGATGGTTAAAAACATTTGGATCAAAGTCAACCCCAGTAATTCAATTCATCAAGATCTGTACGTCAAATTTTATGTCGATCCAGCGGTCGAATCGTCGATTCATATAATGATAAAGTGGCGTACCATAATGAAACTAGGTTCAAACAATCAAATCACATCAAATGGATATCAAATATGAAATTAGGACATCTAATTTAACTTAAAAAGGCATCGTCGGCCCACTGGCCATGCGTCGCTGCATGTGCCAGTTTCCGGCGAATGGAAACCCAATTTTCCGACAAACTCCAAAAATTACCAACTTTTACAGAATTGTAGAACACACCAAGGGGAAGAACTTTTATACATGGGCTGAAGTTCAATTCGGCCGGGAAATACTTGAAACTAACCTCGATCCGTCAGAACCTTAGATTCGACTCCAAAACAAGCTCTGACGCCTCAACCAAACTATGGGCATTGTTCCTGGGGTTGAAAGGAGTTGATTGATGGTGGTAATTGACTGTAATACTTCCAGGAATGGTGAATCACCGCCATAGACTTCTCGGCACCACCGACGTTATTCTTTGAGAAAAGAAAGCCAATCTTTGTCGAGTTTGGGTGAAAATGGAATAGGGATCAACTGGATTCGAAGTGAGGATCAATATGGCACTGGCCCATAGTCAACGATGGCCGAAATAGGAAGATACGGTTAGGTCTGGTCGGCAGGTCGAAGGGGGTCTGGGTTTGGCTGGTTCCTCCCTCATTTCATTTCCTTTATTTCTCTCCTTTTTGGTTTGCCAATTTCTCCCCTCCTGTCCTTCCTTTCTCTTCTCTTCTTCCCAACTCAGTCGTACACGTGGCACCTAGATTGCTGCTCTAGCAAAATTGGAGCCTTCAGATTAGTGGTTAATTACTATTTTACCCCTACATTTAACCGCTAATTTCTCCTTCATTAAAACTTCGTTTCACGAACGGTTTTCATCTACGCACTTGTGAGGTCAAGCTCTATCCAAATATGTAAATAAAAATGACAAAACATATAGGAATTAAATATGTCCTCGAAAAGTCTGTTTTGTTCATTAAGGGCGTTTTCGTCTTTTTACTTATCAAAAAAAAAAAAAACTATACGCCGTAATTATAAATGCGTCGAAACTAAGAATACAAAATATGTAATTTTAAATAGTGAAATCCGAGGACAAGATTTCACAATTGGTCATTGGAGAATATATAGACTCATAGGGTATCATGTGAGAGGGTTAGATAAAATTAAAAAAAAAAAAAAAAAGGAATAGTATTTACAAAATTACTAACCAAAATACCATAATATCCATCCAAAGTAATTAAAAGTTAAAGTTAACATCTCATCAACAATCTTATCTATTTAAAATAATCATAACTATTCTAGACGAGTTTTCATATTTTGAAACTATTACATGATGTCATCTATACTATTGAAATAATTAGTAAACTCAATAAGGATAGTTAATAAAAATTTACAAATCCTAGTACTCAAAGTAAGAGATAGAGTAGAGTAGAGTAGAGTAGAGTAGAAACATATAAAAGTTTATAGAAAATAACAGAGTTTTACAAACCTTATTGTTTGCTTATTTAATAGATTTAGAATTTGGAATGGTAAAATGCATATCAAATTTCAAAAGAAGAGGGGGAATCGTCAGCAGTGCATCATGAAAGAGATTAGATTGTGAAGGAAGAATTTTTTTTAATTAAAACTGAATGATGGGTTTTAATTTATAGGTTATTGATGATATATGATAAATGATCATATAAAATATGAGTCCTACTCTCTTAAGGTCCTCATTTGAGGACTTGTGAGGACTAAATGCGTAATAGCAACAAGACTATATTAGTTTAGATTCAATAGCTTAAAATATTTGGCAACTTAAACCAAAACAAAAAATTGAGTTTTCCATTGGTTCATAGATTTTAAGTTGGTTTTGGTTTATTAAGTTGATAAATATTTCAAGCCTTTAAATTTAAACTAATATAATCTTGTAACTAGTATGCACTTGGACTTCATAAGTCTTCAAAATGAGAACTTTAGGAGAGCAGTACTGATAAAATATACTTAATTCTGCAATAGGAGGAAGATGTATTGGAATGAAAAAAGAGAGAAAGATTGAATTTGTTTCAAGCATTGCCTAATAAAAGGGTTTGCAAAGCAATAGAAATAGGTGTATACTAATCTTATTTTTTTTCAAATTCATGTTAGGTCTGGGATCATCTTGGTCCCTTTATACCTCGGCCAGTGAAGAAACATTTCATTAGCTGGGTATGAGGACTCATTGTTAGCTATAGCCTATATGTGGATGGATAAAGTACGTTTTTTTAGAATCCATCTGCATTATATGGATGGGGATTGTAGGGTACCTGAATATGTCGCATTTCGTACTTGAAGGGAGACATGTTGTCATTTGTCAATCCAGCAGGGGGACGTCTAACCCTACTACGTTCTTGCAGGCAGGCACCATCCATTGCCTGGCCTGCCACATGCATGGATCAGTCGTTATCACGTGATTACCACATATGCATAACATGCATGAATGTCTTTGGCCCGACAGGCTTTGGGTAAATTTCAATAGAGGTCATTCACAAATTCGAATATTCATACTTTACTTAGCTTGAGAAATACGTGTTTAAAAAAATTATCCTAATTTTAATCGGGTATATATGCAAGCGATGTAAAGTACGAATATTTGTATTTTATGTTGCTTGCATAACCTACTTGTCATTCACAAATATTATAATCCGTGTTTTTGTTACTGTGATAATTTCATCAACAAATATTATAAACATGTCTTTGTTTTATTGATTGATATCATGGCTTAAAACAAAAGGTCGTGTGTTTGTTTAAGATAACAATAACGTTTGTGAGTTAAATAGTTAGTTGTTAAGAAGGACGACAACTAACGGGAATCGAAGTGCATAGTTGTAATTGCCTTTTGTCAGTGTGATAAAAGCTAGCGTCACCTGCTAAAAAAAATTCATATGTTTCTCAACCGTAACTATATCACATGAGCTAACAAAACCACGTGAAAATGCTGTGCTCCTACCCCAAGTATTTTGTCACCGCAATATGCTTATGATCATAGACTAGTAAATTATTTATGGTGCGTTTGATAATTATTTTAATTTTTATTTGAAATTTTATTTGGTAATTATTTTTAGTTTTTTTTTTTTAAAAAGAGAAAATTGAAAATCAAAACCAAACTATATAAATTTTGAAAGCTTAAAAAAAATATCTTTCAGTTTTTTGTTTCTGTTCATTGGAATAAAAATTGAAAACATTAACCAAAAGTTTTTGGTTTTCAGTTGTCAAAAAAGCAAAAATTGTAGACGAAATGGTTATCAAACGACCTTAGTTTATTATTTCCCCCCAATTATTTTCCATGTTTGGTTAATTACCGTCTTATAGGTCAACAATTGAAGCATTCGTGAAGGTGGTATCTGGTTTGGCTAAAAACTTAGCTGAAATTCTGGCCCAGCCTTTGGGTGTCCAATCGATTTACTTTGAAGAGAATTGCCCACCAAGAAGTAGTTATCTTCGACTGAATAGATACGCTCCACGTCCGTTTCCTTCGCAAGTGTTTGGCCTCGTCTCGCACACTGATACCGATTTCCTAACTATAGTTCACCAGGACCAAGTAGGAGGTCTGGAAATATTTAAAGATGGAAGATGGATGGCTGTTAAACCCAATCCTGAAGCTCTCATTGTCAACATTGGGGACTTGTTTGAGGTAATATTCATATATCTTTAAGTTATATTGTTCAAATTATACTTTGTATAACTTAAGAGGGGTGAAAGTTTCAGTTTTAGTAGGGTTTTAACAAGGATGATTGTTGAAGGATATTAAAAACTAAATGATGTGGTTGTTGATAATTGAATTATTATTGAAATGTTGATTTTAATGTGTTTATGTCTTATTGGTGGCACATCATTTAGTTTGCAAATTTAATTTAAAATTTTAGTTTCTCTAGCATTACCCTTACTTTTATTAAAAAAAAAAAACAGAATAAATAAGTGTATAATCGGATTTTAGATATTGGGATTAGGTTTGACTCAAATTTTTTTATTTTTTTTATAGTTAAATAGGAACTTTGATATATATTAAAATTCAACATATCAATTTTTCGAATATATATATGGGTATTTCTCATACATATTGGGGAAATAGTATCATAAATATTTACTACATATGTTCCAATTCCAGCTTCAAAAAATGTCTCTTGGAAAACATATACCCTAATATATGTGTATTCGTATGTGTCACATAACGCAGGCCTTGAGCAATGGCATATACAAGAGCATCAAACACCGAGTGGTTACCGGACAAGAAGTTGAGAGGTTTTCTGTGGCATATTTCTACTGCCCCTCCTACGATGTAGTGGTCCGAAGCTGCGGTGATGAACCATCAACTTATAGGCAGTTCACTTTGAGGGAGTATAAACTCCAAACTCAAATTGACGTTCAGGAAACTGGTGAGAAAGTAGGGCTCTCAAGATTTCTCCTTTGAAAAACATATCTCAAAGCTGATGGCAATTAAAATTATATATATATATATATATATATATATATATATATATATATATTATCTTTCTACTTGATATATGTAAAAGAGGACAATAATCATAAAATGACGAAGTATGGTATATATGTGATGTGAACCATTTTTTCTATCTTTTATCTTTTATATATAAAGCCAGCAGCCCCTTTTGAGGACACGGCTTCACCAAATATAACATTCCTATTCAATATTATTTTCTCTATTTGCAAATACATTCAAAGTATCTTAAAAGGTGTGTAGCGCCGGTGATAAAATGTCACATCCCGACCCGGGCTCCATCACATCTCGGACTCGACTCTACCGTAGCACGATAATGTTCACTTTGGGCCCCGGCCACGCCCTCACAGTTTTGTTTCTGAGAACTCACACGAGAACTTCCCAGTGGGTCACCCATCCTGGGCTTGCTCTCACCAGAACTCGCTTAACTTCAGAGTTCCGATGGAACCCGAAGCCAGTGAGTCCCCAAAAAGCCTCGTGCTATACGGAGGTGGACATGTACATATAAGGCACATCACCCCTTCTCCGTTGGTCGATGTGGGATGTTACAAAAAAGGTCTTTCGTGCGCGCACAATAATGTGATTCAATCAGTTGTTTGTTAAATATTATTCTCTATTTTTAATGTAAATTCAATAGAATGTAGATGCAAATTGAAAGACCAATTTTATTATGTGGATTCGACTGCTTTGATTGGTTTATGAGAGGTTTCTTCTAGTATGGTCTAATATTATTCATTCAGTCCAAATATTTGACTTTCTTTTTGTCATAAAAAAATAAAAATATTGAAGCAATTCACGCATATAAATACATTTAAAATGTGTAAGTCGAGCGTAGCACATAGTGATTATAAAAATACTTTTGCACACGCGTAAGCAAATGCATGAAGGCTAGTTCATTAATAAGTGTCAACTGTCTTCCTGTTGAATTTGAAGATCTTCTCATCCTTCTCTAACAAAATGAAGAGTGTATGCCACTAATTAACTCAATGAATTTTCCTAGAGATAATCTTTTTATTTTAATTTTATTATCATTCAAAGATCATTTCTAAGAAAATTCATTTGACTTGAAGACCGTTTAGTCATCCATATGAATCAAAGAAATTATTAGTTCATTATGACGATGCTACTTATTACCATAAATATCGATTTATTCGACACATACGAATGACCACTACAAAAAAAAAAAAACACATTAATTACCAGACGGAAGAAATTCGTCGGCTAAAATGAAAAATTCGTCGCCATAAATCTTAATCAACGGACGTTCGTTGAAAAAGAGTAGTCGGGTAAAACTTGTCGCGCGTTGACTTAAATAACGGATGAACAAGTTCGTTGATTAAGTGGTGGTTTAACCAACGAAATGCGTTGTCGGGCAATAGCGTGTTTAACTGACGAAATATACCTCGTCCACTAGAACATAATTAAATAATGGGGTGAGCTTATCCCGACGGAGGGGTCGTCAAGTAAAAGAAGGTTTTGAGCGATAACAGCTCCATTGGCCAAAAGTCTATAAAACTTGGAAATATTTTAAAAGAATGAAAAAAAGTAATAAGTACAAAAATAGAAAGAAAAAAAAAATATTACATTCGAATATTTAAAAAAAAAAAATTGTAAAAATGAAAATTAATATTTACAGCCAAAAACAATTGTTCGTACAATTATAATATAGAAAAATTAAAAAAAGGAAATAGTAAACTATTGTGTTAGGGGGTCCCGTGACTGTTGAGGCGGCTTTTAGGACAGCTCTTGATACTATTGCTAGGGGGCTCCTAGTATGGTTGCCCGGTAATCATAATCCCAGAAGCTGACTAAGACTGGGATACGGCAATGAAGTACAAGCACACTAATTTCTTTTGGCGCACCAGCTCCATCTCCACATGCTGAAGTTTAGAATCAGTCTCGGTCGATGGAGTAGAGCTGGATGAAGAAGAAGGCCCGACTTCCCGAACCCGACATACTCCTAGGCTGCTAACTTTCTTGCCCTTCCTTCGTCCAACCCCGTCTATCAGCATCTGGAGAGACACCTTTGGCTCAGGTGTCAGCTAGGCCTGACAATTCCTGACACGACCCAATAATCAAACATGACACGACACGAAATTAACAGGTGTTCTAGTCGACACGATAACGAATCAGGTCGTTACCGGGTAACCCGATAAGCACCTATTAAGATAATGGGTTGGTTTGGGTATACACGTGGGTAACATGATACACGATAAGCAAAATATTAATTTTATAATTTTATAACCCTAAAAAAATACTATAATAATTATATACATTAATTTAATAATTTTATACGCCTAAAAACTATAGTAATTATATATATATATATATATTAAATTAAATATTAAAAATTGGTGACCATTGGATCGGCTTAAATATACATACCATTCAATTTCTTAAGTGTTATACGTACAAAATAAATAAATTTAAATCTACTTAATAAATAAATATATATATACACACACACACACACCATTGAACTTGATGGGATACGAATTCTACGAAACTAATTTCAACGATTCAACTGTCAAACTTGTTTGTATATGCTTCAAGATCACATCAACAAAAAATCACAAAAAAAAAAAAAAAAAAACATTCAGAGATCAAGTAACAGGACAAAACTTTTCGACAGTTATCAACGAAAAATCACGATTTAACGGTTATTTTAATTTCGATTTTGATGATTTTTTACAGCTACACTCCTTGACTCTATATGAATACAATGAATGAGCTCATCTTCAATTTAAAACATTTACACTAGTGGATAACACAAAATCTTATGTTATACTTAATGAAAGTATGAATAAACTCTTAAGTGTTAGTAAATCTATTGTTTTGATGGGATACGTATTCTACAAAACTAGTTTCAACGATCCAACCGTGAAACATGTTTGTATATACTTCGAGATCGCATACACCAAAAATTGCAAAAAACAAACATTCAGAGATTAAGTAACGGGACAAAACTTTTCGACGGTTGTAAACGAAAAATCAAGATTTAACGGTTATTTTAACTACGATTTTGATGATTTTTTATAGCTACACTCCTTGACCCTATATGAATACAATGAATGAATTCAATCTTCAATTTAAAATATTTACACTAGTGGATACCACAAAATCTTATGTTATACTTAATGAAAGTATAAATAAACTCCAAGTGTTAATGGATCTATCGTTTTGATGGGATACGCATTCTACGAAACTAATTTCAACGATCCAACCGTCAAACTTGTTTGTATATGCTTTGAAATCACATATGCCAAAAATCGCAAAAAAGAAACATTCAGAGATCAAGTAACGGGACAAAACTTTTCAACGGTTATAAACGAAAAATCACGATTTAACGGTTATTTTAACTCCGATTTTGATGATTTTTTTCAACTACACTCCTTAACCTTATATGAATACAATGAATGAATTCGATCTTCAATTTAAAATAATTACACTAGTGGATACCACAAAAATCTTATGTTATACTTAATGAAAGTATGAATAAACTCTTAAGTGTTAGCTAATTTATCGTTTGATGGGATACGCATTCTACGAAACTAATTTCAACGATCCAACCGTCAAGTTTGTTTGTATATGCTTCAAGATCGCACACACCAAAAATCGCAAAAGACAAACATTCAAAGATCAAGTAACAGGACAAAACTTTGCAATAGTTATCAACGAAAAATCATGATTTAACGGTTATTTTAACTCCGATTTTAATGATTTTTTACAGCTACACTCCTTGACCATATATGAATACAATGAATGAACTCGATCTTCAATTTAAAATATTTACACTAGTGGATACCATAAAATCTTATGTTATACTTAATGAAAGTATGAATAAACTTTTAAATGTTAGTGAATCTATCGTTTTGATAGAATACGCATTCAACGAAACTAATTTCAACGATCCAACCGTCAACCTTGTTTGTATATGCTTCGAGATTGCATACACTAAAAATCATAAAAAACAAACATTCAAAGATCAAGTAATAGGACAAAACTTTTCGACGGTTATCAACGAAAAATCATGATTTAACGGTTATTTGAACTCCGATTTTGATGATTTTTTTTATAGCTACACTCCTTGACCCTATATGAATACAATGAATGAACTCGATCTTCAATTTAAAATATTTACACAAGTGGATACCACAAAATCTTATGTTATACTTAGTGAAAATACGAATAAACTCTAAGTGTTAGTGAATCTATCATTTTGATGGAATACGCATTCTACGAAACTAATTTTAACGATCTAACCATCAAACTTGTTTGTATATGCTTCAAGATTGCATATGCAAAAAATTGCAAAAAACAAACTTTAAGAGATCAAGTAACGGACAAAACTTTTCGACGGTTATCAACGAAAAATCATAATTTAACGATTATTTTAACTCCGATTTTAATGATTTTTTATAGCTACACTCCTTGACCCTATATGAATATAATGAATGAATTTGATCTCCAATTTAAAATATTTACACTAGTGAATACCATAAAATCTTATGTTATACTTAATGAAAGTATAAATAAACACTAAGTGTTAGTGAATCTATCGTTTTGATGGGATACGCATTCTATGAAACTAATTTCAACGATCCAACTGTCAAACTTGTTTGTATATGCTTCAAGATCACATACACCAAAAATCACAAAAACAAATATTCAGAGATCAAGTAACGGGACAAAACATTTCGACAGTTATCAATGAAAAATTACGATTTAACGGTTATTTTAACTCCGATTTTGATATTTTTTTTTACAGCTACACTCCTTGACCCTGTATGAATACAATGAATAAATTCGATCTTCAATTTAAAATATTTATACTAGTGGATACCACAAAATCTTATGTCATGATGATCGATGAAAATTGAGGATTTTGTAAAAGGAATAACATGCAAGTTTTGAGTTCCATTGGCAAGGTTTAAACTTTTGAGTAAGGCTTCACAACCTTGAAAACAAAAACTCTTTCATTTTGCATATCCTTGCACATTTAATATTTTGTAATAGACTAGTAGTGTTTGGATGTTTGTTTATTAGACTCTTATTTTCGAGTGTAGATGTAGTACTTAAACAACAAATGTGTTATAATGTTTTGAAGCAATATTTTATGTGGCAATGTATGGCAAGTGCAAATTTAAGATTTTTTTTTTTTTTTTTTTTTTTCTTAACGGGTCAGGTGGGTAAAGTGACCGAACCTGTTAAGGAACCGTTAAGATAACATGTGTTACACGAAAACGACATGAACACGACAGACACAACCCATTTGCCAAGCCTAGTGTCAGCTCTTCTATAGGAACGTTTAGATGCTGCTAGGAGAGGTTGGCGAGTTACTCGTCCTTCTTCTGTACCATATAAACAAGGGATATCAATATTAAGTCAAACCATAATTATTGTAATGAAAATTATAATTGAAAAATAAGAGTAAATACTTATATAAACTCCGTCTGTGACCTCGTTACTATAATCACGTGCGTCTCCACCCAAACCACAACTTCTGGGAACTTCTCCCCAGTCTCATATTGTTCCTCAACTCGGTAAGATAGAGGTCAAGAATTGGAGTGGTGATCTTACAACTTGTTGTCCTGATTTCCTTTATTTGCCGCCGATTTTTTCTGTTTATTACAAATATATAGTTTAACTTAAGTAAAAAACAATATAAATTCAATTAAATTTGATTACCTGATACTTTTCACTCTCAAAATGAGTACACAGCCACTCCCACTCGGCATCTTCTCCACAATCTCCTTGGGTAGTTCTGCCAGCGTTGCCTAAGGCTTCAGATTTGATGTAATCGACACAACCTTTGTCCTGTTTGTTCAAGTCGAAGTCAGATTGCAATTTCTAAAAAAAATAAATGGTTAGTTTAAAACCACATAAAATAAATTAAAGAAAAAATAATATTAAATTAAGCAAGTAATAGTACACTTACCAAAAGTTGGCGGTTCATCTCCTTACAAACCTCATCCCTAAGCGTAATCCATGATTCGGTGTCTATGGGGCATTTGTTGCAAATGAGGGCACTGTAGTCATGAGTCAACAAACTGTTAACATTGGCACTTGCTCGACGGTGGTTAGGGAGGTATACAATCCGAATCCTTTATTGCGTGGTCCAAGTGATTCGGTTTGTCTTCAAGCCCTAACAAATGCCTCAAGCCTTGTTACTCCTTAGTCTGTAGGGAGGTGCCCTTCCTCCTCCACGGGCATTGATTCGATCTCTACCCTATCCTGGGAAGGGTGGAAAGTGATCGAGGCGGATGGTGGTGGCGGTTAGTGGCGACGATTGCTGTGGAGTCTCCTGGCAATTCGGGCTACCTGGGCAATGGCACAGACGAACGCACGTCGATGGCTGACTCGGTCGTAGTGGCACGTCGGTGGCTACCTGGGCAATTCGGGCTACCTGATGCATTGGATTCTCACTCTCATTTGGTACTTCATTGTCCTCTTTAAACTTGTGTTACTCCAATTCCCTTTTGATGATTCGATTTGTAATTTGTAATATGTGAGTTTGGAATTTTAATTAGGTATTTCAAAATACAACTCCTCATTGATCATGTTAATAACTTAATATCATTCTTAATGATTTCTTTTAATCTGAATTTCAGTTTTGTTTGCAAACCAAAATTGATGCGTTAAAAGGGTTATAATGTTAGGGCTTTAACTACATTTTGTCTTTAAAGATGCCACTGATTAACTCATTATTGGGCAATTATATAGTAACGTTTTCCTCATTCAATTTGTAATTATATGTCTAATATTTAATTACCCATTATCCTATATTAGACCTTTTTTTTATTTTTTTATTTCTTATATTTGTTATCATCTATTTCTCTTTCTCTAGAATTCTCTCATTTCTTATCTATGGATTCCTCATTCTTTCAAATGTTGATATGTATTCAATTATTTTGTACCAATTGAGGAATCAAGTTGTTCACTCGACCCAAGTCTTGTGAGTGTATGCTTACAAGAATTACATGTTGTTTTAACTTGGAGGGTAGGGCGCCATAAGGGGTGAAATCTACTCGTAATGATAGTGAACTTGCACGCCTCAACCTAAAATCTTGTTCTAATCAAGTATTGATGAAGAGCTGTTTCTACCCTATAAAAGATAAGTATTTGTTTGTCTTATCTAATCAGTTGTGGCAATATTATAAATTACTATGTACTAATATTTATTTTATGTGTTATTGTAGGAGAAGTAGCATTCATATCGCCAAATATTTCCAACACTCCATATGCAATATATCCGAGTAACTTTTGCTCACCACCTTCTTTGACACTACGGTGGTATCCTACTATCATCTCCATTTACTTCCTAAACCTTTGGCCACAATAGTCATGCCTTTGTTGCTGGTGTTTTTCATGACGTAGAGGGTATTGAAGCAAATAAGAACAGGAGAAGGGAGAAACATGAATAGGGAGGCACAAAGTAGAAAGTGGAAAATGAAGGTATTGAGGAGAAAAAGAAATAGGAAGGCACAGACTTATAAATTTATGCATAAGGGCTTGCTCGATGAACCCTCCGTTGGGCAAGGAATAGGTAAGAGTTGAGCAAAAGTTTTGTCAAAGGATATTTATTACACACCACCATTTTTAGACTTTTTTTTATTTCCGACATTACACTTAGCCGACGAACTGTTTTGTCGGGCAAATTTTTCTTAGCCAACATTTCCCCACATCGTCGGGCAAAAGTTTTCCATCTTTGTGCTAAAAGTTTGCCCGACGACGTATTACTTGCCCAACAACGGTGTGCCATTACTTAAAGATTTTCATTAAACTCTAAATGTTAACCGTCTTCACCCTACCAACTCAAACATCCATCACGTAAAGGTTTTTGACTTGAAAGAATTTCTTCCATCACGCAAAATATTGTAGGGCAAGCTGTATTTACTAGTAATGGACACTTAGTACTATGGTTTAGTGATATTAAGGTTGAGGATGATGGAGCATAGACTTTGTATTGTTTAGGGTTTTCTTTTTCTTCATAAACCTGAATGCAAGGATCAGAAATGGATCCAATTGGGAATTGAAGAATGAGAATGAATAAAAGTCTAGAAGATCAAAACCCAAATCGAAATGGAATACCACTGTTGACAGGTTAACTTGGATCTGGTGCCTTTATTAGTGCTTCCTCGTTCAAAATTGTGGACTTTTTGAAGGAATTGTTTGTAAAATGACATCTCCTAGAGGTCACTTTGTTTTTGCTGCTTCTTTATTTTCTTTTACTGTTTTCCGCTTGCTCCCTGGCTGTTCCGGCATAGAGCTTTGGTTGTTCGCTCCAGTTACTCCCTGGTTGCCTTTTTACAGGGACCAGTGTAAATTTTGAAAAGCTTTGAGTGAATATTTCCTCTCATTAACTGATAATTTTCTTTCTACAAACTACAAGTATAAATAGTTGTAAGACTATACAATCAACTCCTACAAACTAGCTAATTGTTTTGCTATATTACATGATAAGAAAGTAATCAATACAAAATACTTGCCCTATAATACTAATTGATACGAGTATTTTCACATAATCTTTGACTTTCTCAACACTCCCTCTCAAGTTGGTGAGTGAATATTGTGAACACCCAACTTGCCGAGCAAAGAATGAAATCTCTCATTTCCAAGAGCCTTGGTGAACAAGTCAGCTAGTTGAGAAATAGATGGAACAAATCCTGTTATAACCTTTCCTTCCATAATCTTATCACAAACAAAATGACAATTAATCTCAATATGTCTTGTACGTTCATGAACTACTGGATTTGCTGTTATATGAAGAATGGCTTAATTGTCGCGAAACAAGGTGGTTGGCATTTTGTCTTGAATGTGTAAATCACGAAAAAGACTTTGTAACCATGTGAGTTCACAACAAGCTACTGCAATTGATCTATATTCAGCTTCAACGAAGGATAAAGATATCATCTTTTGACGTTTGCTTTTCAATGAAATGAGACAATTTCTAAGGAAAACACAATAGCCAGTTGTTGAGCATCGTGTAGTAAGACAATCTGCCTAATCTGAATCACAATATGCCTTTAATTTTAATGAATAATGAGATGGAAACATCATACCTTGCCCCGGTGTACCTTTCAAATACTTCAAAATACATAAGGCTGCTTTGTAGTGAGGTTTTCGGGGAGATTGTGATATCCCACATCGCCCAGGGGAGTGATCCTTAAATGTATATTCCCATCCCTACCTAGCACGAGGCCTTTTGGGAGGTCACTGGCTTCGGGTTCCATGGGAACTCCGAAGTTAAGTGAGTAGCGCGCGAGAGCATTCCCATGATGGGTGACCCATCGGGAAGTTCTCGTGTGAGTTCCCAAAAACAAAACCGTGAGGACGTGGTTAGGGCCCAAAGTGGACAATATCGTGCTACGGTGGTGGAGCGGGCCCAGGAAGTGGTCCCCCCGGGCCGGGATGTGACAGAGATTGCATGAATCTACTTAATAAATGAATGAACTACGTAATATCCGGTCGTGTAATGGTAAGATATATCAAATGGCCAACCAATCGTCGATACTTGGCTAGATCATCTAGTGCATCAACATCATCTGGAAGCATTTAAGATTTTGCTCCATTGGAAAACTTACATGTCGTGAACCCAAAAACCCCACATCATTCAAAATGTCCAGTACATCTTTTCGTTGCAAAATGAAAATACCGTGCTTTGATTGTGCCACTTCGATTCCCAAAAAATATTTTAAATTACCAAAATCTTTGATACAAAACTTGGTATTTAAAAAATCTTTGAGATCATTAATGGCTACCAAATCATTTTCTGTTATTAAAATGTCATCGACATAAATAAGAAGCACAATAAATGACTTTCCTTTTCGCTTAGTAAAAAACGAGTAGTCTTCTTTGGACTGAACATACCCGGTGGACTGGATAGCTTGTGAAAACTTTAAGAACCATTGTCAGGAAGCTTGTTTCAATCCATAAAGTGACTTGTTAAGGCGACAAACTAGATCCTCCCCCTGTCGCCGAAGACCAGGCGGTGGGAGCATATAAAATTCCTTCATGATACCACCATAAAGGAAAGCGTTATGGACATCAAGCTGATAAAGAGACCATGAGTAAGCAACAACAAGAGCAAGCAGCGGAAAAGTAACAAGTTTGGCCATTGGGAAAAAAGTGTCATGGTAGTCAATGCCTTACAATTGAGTGTAACCCTTAGCCACCAAACGATTTTTGTAGCGCTCAATACTAACATCGAATTTTCGTTGTATCTTATAGACCCATTTACAACTAATAGGCACCTTGTCGGGAGCTAATGAAGACAGGGTCCAAGTATTGTTGGCTTCAAGAGCTTGAATTTCCTCATGCATGGTTTATCGCCATTGATGATGTTTAATAGCTTCTCCATAACTGATAGGTTCAGGAACAAAAGATAATTGTGCAATGAAAGATTGATATTGAGTTGAGAGTCCTTTAGAAGATAAGTAATTGGAATGGGGATACCTTGTACTAGGGCAGAATGGCGATGAAGTAGTCGGGGCAACGTATTATTGGACCAAATATAGTCTTGCAGTTTAGCTGGCAGGACTCTAATGCGACTAGAATGACGCAAAGGTGCTGGAGAAAAATCAGCAACAGTGCTCTGATCATTTGTAGCAGTAAGATTAGCTGCAGTGCACTGATCAGTGAAGGCAACATGCATTGATCAGGAGGGTCAGTGGAAAGGTTAGCAAGTGCAGCAGGCAGGGTTGACATTTGGAGTGGTGTTGGGCTATTAAAGGTGCTAGATGGAGCAATTATAGGCATTGGTGCTCAATTAGGAAAATGATTTGGTTGGGTTGGTGTTTGAGCTAATGGAGGGGGTCTGGTTAAGGTTAGGGAAAAATATGCTCATGAAATATGACATCTCGTTGTAAAAGCTTGTTTGGAATTAAGATCATATAATTTATATGCTTTTTGTCTGAAAAGATAACCAATGAAAACACATTTTGTAGCCCATATATCAAATTTGTGTGTAGGGTGAAGATTAGTAGCATAAGCTAAACACCCAAAAGTACGTAGATGTTTATATGAAGGACGATGTCCAAATAATTTCTCATGAGGCTTGGCCTGACAATAGTGGGGTAGGAATGCGATTTATATGGTACACAGCTGTAAGAATACATTCATCCTAAAAGTGCAAAGGTATATGAGATTGAAAAGTAAAGCCCGTGCGGTTTGAAGAATATGTCGATACTTACGTTCCACGGCCCCATTTTGTTGAGGAGTGGAAACACAAGAACTTGAAAAATGATACCCTTATCACTAAAAAAAAAAGCATGCATGGAAACAAACTCACTCCCATTATCACTTCGAATTGTTTTAATTTGGTGGTGGAATTGTGTTTCGGCATAGGCAATACAAGACTTAAGTAATGTTTAGGTATCTAATTTATGATGCATAGGATAGATCCAAGCACAACATGTAAAATCATCAACAATAGTAAGGAAATAAGGGGCACCAGAAAGAGATGGAATTTTATGTGGCCCTTAAGTGTCACAATGTATAAGTTCAAAAGCATGCTTTGTATTAATACGACTTAATCCAAAGGACAATCTAGTTTGCTTTGCCAAAGGGCAAACATCACAAGGTTTATTTGATGAATGAGAAATTTATGGAAAACTTAGCTAACAATTGTAGTTACAAAGATGAAGGGTGGCCAAGTCAGCGGTGCCAAGTAACTGAGAATACCTTGGGTTGTGAGGTAGTTGGAGATGACGTGCGTCCTTTAGAATCCACCATATAATAGAGCCCATTACGTTGTCACCCCCAACCAATCATCGTCCTCGTTTCCAGGTCCTATAAAATACAAAAATCAGGATAAAAGGTTATTAAACATCGTAGTGATTGGGTTATCCAACTAATGGAAATTAAATTGATAAAAAATGAAGCTATCATGAGAACATTGTAAAGTGGTATTTTGGATCCAAAATGATAAGTTCCAATAAAATTGATAGGAACCCCGGTCTAATTAGGCAATGCCACTGGCTGCAAAGGCGGATTTGTGATGGCATAAGTCAACATGAGACAAGATATGTGGTCAGCGGCACCACTATCTATCACCCATTGAGGAGAACTTGTAAGAGATCCACCTGCAACATTGGCCTTAGCATCAACTTGTAATTTTTGACTCATCAGGGATAAAAGTTGTTGAAATTGACCTGCCGTGAGATTAGGCTTTTTGCCATCCTTCTTCTCTCGTCCTCCAAAACCTCCAAAACCATTTAATTTCCCATGAAGGCGATGCTCCGGTGGATAACCAGGAAGTTTCCAGCATGTTTCGATGGTGTGGTAGTCACGATCACAATACGAACAGTACATTGGTTTCTTCTCAGAGGATTGGCTTTTCCCGCTCTTGTTACTGTGTCCAATTTGGACAACCATGGTCGCGGGTTCGAGGAGACTTGGCCCAGTAGCAGGGCCGGCCCTGAGGAGGTGCAAAGTGTGCAACTGCATAAGCCCCTGATTTTTTGGGGCCCTCAAATTCTAATAAACTTTATATATACACACGTAAAAGTGTACACATGACTACAATGCTTTCTAGGCAGAGTTGTCAAGTGCGGATACTGTCATTTACTAACGCACGGGTTCGAATCCTCACATGCTCATATTTATTTGTCAAGCCCGGATACTGTCATTTATTAGGTTTGTTCAAAAAAAAAAAACACATTTCTTTGATTATATAACATAACTTTTGCTAATAAACCTGTAATTAGGAATATCATAATAAATTAAAATTCTTAAAAGTCTAAAAATATCATCTTTAAAAGCTCATTTTCTTATATGACATCATTTAATAGAATACATGTAATAATAAGAACCGTTTATTCTTTTGGTCACCGTTTAAAAGTTATCTAATTATAATTTTCATCCATTTGAAGACTTTAGTCTTCCATATATCAAAAGAAAATTATAATACAACTTTGCTCATACCTATCGTTAGATCCAACAGGATCCTCTCCGGATCATTTTGGTGAGGATTCTGGGGATCTGTAAATCGTGTCCATTCATCGTACATCGTGCGGTTAGTTTTTGTCAGGTACCTATTTGTATTTAATTTTAAATAAAAAATATTTAAAATGATTTCTGATCGTACGGTGTACGATGAATGGATATGATTCACAAATCCCCAAGATCCTCACAAAGAGGATCCTGATTCCCATTAGATTATTTGGTTTAATTGTTGAAGTCACGAATCTTGAATTTTCAACTAATCTAACAGCAGTTAACCGAGGGGGGTGGTGAGAATAATCCTTGCTTTGGGGCATGAGCAAAAATGCAATAAAAAATGGGATGTGCTATCTACACATCCCAAATTACTTCTCACACACCTCTTGTTAATTTATGTCCGTTGATCTTCTTCAATTCATCTGATCTGATGGCCGAAAATGAGGAGGGTGTGTGAGAAGTAAAATGGGGTGTGTGGATATCACACCCCTAAAAAATAACACTTCATTATAAGATGCTATCAATATAACCAGTGATTCATTTAACACAAATTTTTCATGAGATGAACTCTAGATGATAATAAAGAGCATTAATGGTTATCATTATGGTATTTGTACGGTGATATGATAACTATATGGCCATCACTTCATGCTTTTTGTATTTAAAAAGTAAGGAGTTTTGAACAAAAAAAAATATAGGATTCCAGATAGGTGCATACCACCACACTATGCTTCATGTTTTTTTTTTTTTTTTTTCTTTTTGCCTTATATCAATGTATACATAATATAAAATATAAAAGAAAATTTAGCAATCAAAATTTTAAATCATGTAAGGCCCCCGTTTGAGTCTCGCACATGGCCTTCAAAATTTCAGGATCAGCCCTGCCCAGCAGCCATACACCGTTGTTTCTCCTCCTGCGTGAGCATGGAATAAACAAACCTTATGGAAGAGAGAGGTTGGATCAACAATATTTGGCCACGAAACGCTGAATATGAATCGTGTAATCCCATCAAAATCTGCAACACCTTGGTTCTCTCAGCCCGCTCATGGTTGGACTTGGCGGCGCCACAAGAACAATGCTCAAACGTTTGGTAGGAATCCATCTCATCCCACAAACTCTTAAGCTTGGTAAAATACACGTTGATGGGCTGTTGGTTTTGTAAAAGGCGTGCAAGGTCACGCTGAATTTCAAAGAGACAAGACACGTTTTGTTTTGAGAAAAACGTTCTCGGAGATCATCCCAAACCGCCTTGGCTGTCTTCATGTACACCACACTGGTGGCGAGGTCTCCGCAAAGCGCATTGTGAATCCACATAAGGATCATGTCGTTGCACCGTTGCCAAATAGCAGATTCTTTGGGCTTCTTCTCTGCGGATGGTTGTTCAATACTTCCATCAACAAACCCGAATTTGTTCTTCACACTTAATGCAATAGACATAGACCGGCACCAAGTGATCGGAATGATGAATGTAGAAGGGGCTGGTGGGATCACTATTAGAGGCTTGAACATCGTTGATTTTTGTTCAACGCTGGAAATGTATTCAGACGTAGAATCCTTCCCATAGCCTTAAAAAAAAAAAAAAGAGAAGGAAAAAAACTAAGAACCCAGGAGGGGCTCTGATGCCATGTAAATTTTGGAAGGCTCCTAAAGACTAGCTAATTGATTTGCTATATTACATGATAGGAAGGTAATCAATACAAAATACTTGCCCTATAATACTAATTGATACGAGTATCTTCATATAATCTTTGACTTTCTCAACAACCAGGTTTGCAACGGATTTGACGAACGAAAATAAGCTTCTGACTGCGGAGGCTCGACAGGAACAGAGAAGACAGTCTCTTCTGAACAGCTTCTGCGCATAGGATATTCAAACCCTATCTCTCTTGTAGAATCCAGCTTGCGGAAACGAAGAAAGCTGACGTTTTCTTTCTTGGCATGGAGGAGCAAAAGAGAGCACCGGTTCAAAGTGAATTTGTTTCAATTTTGGCGGGGTACCATCCCCTAGAAATTCATGGGGCTTGACAGCATCTGGCACATTAGTCGTGACTCTTTAATTATTCGAATTTCGTGGACTTAGCTTTACTTGCAAGGCAAGACGATTTACCTTGCGGGCAAATCAAATAATTAAATAGCTAGCCGATAGTGCAGATTTTTGCTGAGATTATTTAGTCCGTATTAGGACATTCTCTGACTTGGATGCCAAGAAAAAACTCTCCAAATATTTTATCGCCTCTTTCTTTTTTATTGGATTATTAGGACATTCTTTGACTTGGATGCCAAGAAAAAACTCTCCAAATATTTTATCGCCTCTTTCTTTTTTATTGGATTTCTTTCACGCCAAACAATCACACAATACAAAAACAAACGACCTAAACAAGAACAGTAGAAAGACATTCTCACTACCTCTCTCTCTTAATCACTGTCGATTTTACTTTCAAGTATGCTGTCTCTCTTACTGGGATGTCTACTGTTGTTTTCAACAGGTTTAGGGTTTAGGGTTTTGAAGTATTCTTAGAAATCTTTCCTCTGTTGGAAAATTTGGAACTTTGACATCCAAAGTGAAGGTTCCAATCCTGATTTCCAAAATTAATTAGATGATTGTTTTTTTACTGAAAGTAACTGTAATTGGATGGTGGTGTACTGATGGAAGATAGAAAAACTGAACCATTATTTTTTGCATCCGGCTTGTTGAAGATGTCATTTTTTTCTATTTTCGTAAATTTACAGTTCCTAATAAATTGTGAAATTTGGGTGGGAAACCATTTGAGCATTTATTTTTTTGTTACAGAATCAACGTCTGTCTTTGATTTATAGTTGGTAGTAGTGCATTTGTTTAGAGGTAAGCATCATATGATCATAATTTCAAAATATAAAATTTCATACCAGTTGAGGCAAGTTACATAATATAACAACATACTTTTCGGATGTTATTTAGAGTTATGAAATTATGTGATCACATTTACCATACTTTTGAGGGGCTTCCAAGTACCAACTCCCAAGAAATTTTGGATAAGGAAGAAATAGTCAACTAAAGTGATTAGAAATGCACTTCATGAACATTACAACTCATGTGTATGAGATTGGTAAATGATGCATTCCACGCAGTCATTTGCAAAATTCCTCTTATGTGTTTTTGTAGATCTCATGTGAAGAGCAAAATCTAGGTAGGAGTTTCACGTTTCCCTTAAGATGCACAACTTTAGTTGGACACATCTTTTCATCCTTATTGTGTAGTGAAACATTGCGTTTTCTGTCATTTTTATTGGTTTTCTCTTTCTGTTGTTTAAATTAGGAATGAGTGAGAAAAAGAAGAAGGCTACCCACTTTTTCATCCGACTTCTCTTAGCGGCTGACACTGGATTTTACTATGTCAAGAAGAAGCCGAAAAGGCTGCAAGAGGCGCTTGAGTTCCGAAAATATGACCCTCGGGTAAATCGTCATGTTCTATTTAGAGAAGCAAAAATGAACGCAAAACGATAAACACTCTTTCTACCTTTTCAAACATTCATGTTTAATCCTGTCCATTGTTTTCTTTTGATTTCTTCGATTGATTGCAATAAATAAAGAGGGTGTGTGAGAAACTAGAAAAAGTGCATAAAATCACCTCCCAAAATGAAATGAGCAAGTTTCGAGTGCAATATTATTAATGTACTCGTTAATGTCCACCTTTCTTTTGTTCCCTGTAAGCACTTTGTTTAAAGGTAGACCTAACTCCTAAGAGCTTGCAATAGTTATTGGTATTGTCTATTTTATCTTGATGATAGTTCCTGCTCTCTGTCTAACTGAAATATAATAAGTTTCAACTTTGATGGCTATTCAATTAGTCTCGTGTTTGCTTTTGATATATATATATTTTTTTTTTTTTTTTTTTTTTTTGTAGTGATCTAGAAAATCTGACAATACATGTGATCATACATTCAACTAATACCTCCGATTGTACTAAAAAATCAACTCTAGTCACATGAGTTGGACCAAGTTAGTTTATTGTTTGGTAAGCAATGAAGTATATACACCGATCGCAGGGGACTTGTAACTCAAGAAATAAGGAGCATTTATCTCTTAAATCCAGTGTTTGTAATCTATTCTGAATTTCATTTGTTTTCCCATGGTTGTAAAACTCCAAACTGAAAGGGTACCTCTTGAATCTATTGAATGTGGTCATTTCTCTCACTTCTTTCATTGGGCTTTTTAACGGTAGAAGTTAAAGGCCTTCTTTCGATTCCATTTTCCTATGCATTTGTGTGCATTAGTTTCATGTAAAATATAACATAATAAGGTGTTGCAAATTATTACCTATAATTTCTTCAATTATTCAAACAATCTAGTAGTATTCTTTGCCACTTATGAGTGTGACGTTCTATGTTCGATTCATACGATTGACTAGTTCGATAACAAATTATTATTTGTCCATAGTGTGGCTTAGTGCAATTCCTCATCCTTAGCAATAATATTTTTGTATAACAATAATATTTTATCATAAAATGAAGTTTCGTAAAATTAAAAAATTTCATGATTATGAAACAAAAATTGCAACAAGCATGCATTTATAGAAACTCCTTGGAGGTATTGAACATGGACGTTCCTACCTCAAATCCAATATGTTCAGAAAAATAGCTATTGTTATCTTTTTACATTTCTTCTAAACACATGCACGCGCCACTGACTATAGCGGTCTAATGGTATTTTTGTTCATTTGTAAGTAAGAGACTTTAAATTTGAATCTCGTGAATGATAAATTTGCAACCCATTTATTCTCCCACTACTTAGTGTAAATACATTGTTGTATAAAAACATAATGCACTCGCGCACACAGTAAAGTCCACCTTTTTATTTAATTTATCAGACTAAATAATTATCGAAACCAAACAGTTAAGTTCAAACACTGATTAGCTTGAGAATTAAGTAACTGACAAAGATTCTGATCTCCATTAACTAATCAAGGCAAAACCACAATGTAGAAAAGTAACAACTCTTAATCATCGAGTCCAGTTTGACGTCTTGTTGTGGATGCCTCAGGTCCAAAATAGAAATCTTCCAACATCTCTAAAACCCAAGTGCTGATAAATAAAAAAAAAAAAAATTGCAATGATGGTTCTGTCGTGATCCTTTTAGTTTTAATCGCTAAGAAACATTGGTCATGGAGGCTTTGACAGTAATCGTTCTATATTTAACCGTGAAAAAAAAGCCCGCTTTATCGTGATACTTTTGGTTTTAACTGCGGAAAAAGGGCAAATTTTGTGTAAAATCGTACTACTAGTCTACTACATGATAGTTCATTTTATCTTTTTCTAATTTTTGTTTAGGGATTTATTTTCTTGACAGGGCCCAAACGTAAGGAACTAAAACGGGCCCAAATGGAAACCGAAGATGAAAAGCCCAAATTCGAAATGGAAAACCACACTATACAAAACCAAAGAACCTAAAACAAGAACACAGCAGAAAGACACTCTCATTTCCTCTCTCCATCTAGGTCGATTTTACTTTCAGGTACTCTCTCTCTCTCTCTCTCTCTAGTTGTGTTGATTTCAAATTTTGGGTTTGAATCAATTTTGAAAATGGTGATCAATATTGTTAGAAATCTTTGCCTGTTTGTCTGAAAATTTGAAACGTTGGCATTAAAAGTGAAGGTTTCAATCCTCATTTGCAAAATTTGATTGCATTTTACTGAAAGTAAATGTAATCATGGGCAAGTTGAATTCTTGTTGTTGTCATTAAGTCTTCGATTCTTGGGAGTTTTTAGAAGTTGGGTTTGAAGTGCTTCTTCTATCTGTTCAAGTTGGATCAAACTGGATTTATGGACTTAGCAAACCATACAGGGTTTAAGCTTATAATTGTTCTTGCAGATAAAAGCTAGATGTTCGTTTCTTGTTATATAAATATAAGATTTCCTTTACTGTTTCCACAAAAGCACGAGTTAGGCAAATCGCAACTAGGTTTTGGAATTTGATAATATAGTATAGTGTTTTTTTTTTCTTGTTTTTTGAATGAGAATCCCTTTATTGTTTCGGCAGAAGCATGAGCTAAGAATGTCACAAGAAGTTAGGTGGAATTTGAAAATTTAGGTGTTCTTGGTAGTATTTTTTTTATTTTTTTAACAAACTACTATCCTTTAAGCTTGTAGAAACTGAAAGAAAAGGGATATAAGTAGAAATATCTATGTAAAGTTCCACTTCTGGTTAAGCTTATGCTATAAGGATATTGCATTTTGTTCTTATGTTCTGTAAACACCGGAAACACAATAAAGGACTTGGGTAGAGAAAGTCTGGCTTATATTAACAAGGCTATGAATGAACTTGCATATAATATTTTTTGTGTTTTTAAATTTTGGTATGATTTTTGGCTGATACCTACTACCACTCCATGAAAGCCAGATTCCATGCTTTGTTATGTGGTCTAAAGCTTCAAAAGAATGTTATTATTAGTGGATGAGGAAGCAACATGACTTCTGTTTGACAACTCCCTGCTGTTTACCTACGTGCATTCATTTTGTCTCATCAATAGATATAAATAGGAGATTTCCCCTCATTAGAGCTTTTGCACCGCCCTCCAAGAGTGATGGGTTAACGTTCAATAATCCCAGGGGGTTTTCGACACGTCTTTGCTAAAGAGCTATGTCTTTCTTCATCCAAGTAAGATGCTAACTCGCTCACCTTCTATACACTAAATTAGTAGGGTAGGAGTTGATCATTCTGTCGTCAACCCTATCTATTCTTTGTTCATTCGCGCAAGCGCTAAGTAACCATGGCAAGAAGGCCATAGCAGCCTTTGGGGCAGTCAAATACTTGTTCCCCGTGCTCCATCTTTTTCCAGTGGTATGGAATGTGAAACATTCTTTTGGCAATTCATCTTGTGACTTCGCGGTTGCCTATTACCCTCCATGAACAGTCCATGAGCTCGGGAAGAGAAGTAGGGCCTTCGGTTAACCAAGAGAGGTCCAGCCCTTCCTCAACCAGTTTCCTGAAGCGTTGGAAAACTGTGGAAGTCTAGGTTGAAAGTTGTTTAACTTTATGAGCTAAAGGATAGTTCAAAAGTTTTTTAGCTATTCTATCCCGTCTTTTGGATCATTGAGCATTATGTTCATAAAATCACTTTGACTCACAAACATAGGCCTTGAAAGTGCATATCCATTAGATCCTTCATTACATTTTCCTTGCATTAGTCATTCGAAAATGTATTTTCAGTGTGCTTGATATTGATCATTATTTGCGCCCCTTTAATCTTAATTTCTTGTTTTGGGTTTCTTATTAGCAATGGGGTATAAGGGAGTAATTTGGGCTGCTGTATGTAATGTTCCCAACCGTTTGATATTTGATGTGTCTATATTTTCTCTGCCTTTTCAATTGCTCGGCGGAATCATTCTTCCATACTTAACAGAAAAAGAACAGGGTACTGCACTACGGTGTTTTCTTTAGCCTGAACAACATCTTTCTTTCAGAGGGCAGACAAATTTAGTTTAGTCTTCTCTTTCTCTTTTCGGATTTGCAGATGGAAGCATAAAGCAGAAGTTGATGCAGAATTTAGCTGTAAATGGCTGGGATTTCGGGATTTAGGAGCGTTGCACCTAAAACAAAGAATGCTATCGTTGCAGGGGGCTTGTCAGCTTTTGCTTTCGTAGTATATTTCTACACCATGAGAGCTGTTGGAGGCACAGATGAACTACAAGTGGCTATAAACAAGTTTGAGGAGGAAAAAGGTCAATAGAGGCTGAAGCAAGCGTGGCATCAAAGGTTTGATCTTTTATTTGTGCAATAATGTAGCCAAGGACAAGGTAACCCTTACTGTGAAAAACAATGTTCAATATTCATCGTGCATTATTTTCATCGTCAGTGCTCGTTTGGATTCTCTCCATAGAAACTAAACTCGGTGCTTTTTAAGTCCCCATCAAATTAGACGCTTCATGTGAAACTTAGAGAAGCTTCACAAAAAATGTTCATCACGCGACTCACACCTTCCTATTCTTTATAAGAAATTATTACATTCTTTTATTTATTTATTATTTAGTTTATAGGAAATTTAGAGAATTGTTTTTAGTTTCAAATAAAATATCAAAAAGGACTTCGGAAGAAAGGAAAAAAATAAAAAAATAAGATTAAAGGAAGGTTCCAAGAATTTTGGTGGAAGTAGCTATTTCCTTTAAATAATGGGAGATTTGAATAAAACGTCCAATAGAGAAAGCAAATTGCCAAGTTTTTACGTTCAATGACTTTAAGAATTCAAGTCAATGCTCTTTTGTGTCAATCGTACTCGGATATTTTCTCACACTCAAGAATTCAGGTCAATGATTTGTTGTATCAATCTCACTTGCCTCTCTGTAACGAGTGAGATTGATTAAGAGCATATACATCGGATACCACAGATTTTATCACACTCGAGATTCAAGTTAATACTCTGTTGTGTCAATTTCACTCGTCTCTGTAACGAGTGAGATTGATACAAGAGCATGTACATCGGATACCGTAAATTCTAATAAGTTACAACATAGTGGAGAGTATTCTGAAGGCACCAACCATTCAAAGAAAAGTAAAAGCATCCAAAAACCAAAACAGTGCCAAGACTTCAATTAATATTAAATAAGAACATCAATAATGTCTTTTCCAATCATTTCCTTCGCACGCACATTTTCTCACTCTAACCCTATTCACATTTCTCTCTCTAAAAAAAAGTGTGGAAATCAAACATGCCGGATCAACCAGGCGGGTGCTGCAGGTGCTGCTTCAGCTTCATATTCACCCTCGGCCTCACAGCCCTCTTCGTGTGGCTGAGCCTCCGCACCTCCAACCCCAAGTGCACCATCCGCTCGTTTTACCTTCCTGCCCTCAACCGGACCCTAAACGACACCAAAAACAACACCCTCGTCGTCACCCTCCGGCTCGGAAACACCAACAAGGACAAGGGCGTTTACTACGACGCCGTCAACCTCACCTTCCGGCTGCAGCCCAACGCCACCGGCATACCGGTGGCAACTTATGCTGTGCCCCAGTTCTACCAGGGGCACAAGAAGACGGCCACAAAGCCAGCGGTCGTGGGGCCCCAAGAGTGGCTTAACTGGACGGCGGTGTCCAGTGGGGTCTACGCCAATGGGAGTGTGATTTTTAGGGTGGATTTGGCCACTGCTGTGAGGTTCAAGATCATGTTTTGGAGGACCAAGAGGCATAGGCTGGACGTTGGGGCTGATGTGCTGGTCAATGACTCTGGTGGAAAAGTCAACAGGAAGGATATCAAGCTCTCTGCTGCACCAGATCATCACCTGATTGGATTCTTTTCCGGACGGGTGGGGGTTTTGTCCAATTTCTTGGTTTTGATTTTCCTTATTTTTCTGTAATTTTTTTATATTTTCTTATTTTATAATTCCATATGTTGATTTGCATTTAGTGCTATTCTTTAACTTGGGAAGAAATTAGTGCTAACTTTTTGTGCCCAAAATATTTTCTACTTGAATTGGAATTTCAAATTTTTGGTGTCTATTTATTTGGGTTGCCTAAATTATTGGATATTCATTCTTGTTATTTGCATTTCAAATTTTTTGGCAGTTGTTTAGATGGACTGTAGACAATGTAATATTAGTCAAATCACAATTCCGCTTGCCTAAGGACCGAAAATTTCACACCGTGACGTTTATTTTTCAAACACACTGACTTGACTAATCGGCCTAACCCAAATCTGCGACCGCACCATCAAATTTGCCTCTCTTTATATACCATTTATTTTAAATTTTGGAGTTGATGAGTGGTGTGTGTGGGTGGGAAAATTAAACGGGTTGGAAATAATGATGCCACGAAGAAAAATACATTTTTGAAGAACTCCTGGTACGGTTTTGCAAAAGTAGGTAGTCCCACAAAAAAAACGTGGTTGGATTTCAATTGGCGACCAATTCTGATGCTTTCGGAATCAGATTTCAATTGAGGCTGTAAAGGCTGTGACATGGAGCCATTGGACCACTTTATTAGCCTAAAATACTTGAAATGGTAGTATCAAGATTAGATTGGCATTAGACCATGAATTTATGTTCTTGTTAGTGGATCTGGCAAAATCATGACACTTCCAATTTTTAATTTTTTTTTAATCTTTTTTTTTATCACAAGACAACTTTTATTACAATAAAAACTAATACAAGGTCCAAAAATGATTGGGAAGAGCAGCAACTCAACATACAAAGGGAGGCCCACAAAGTTTAGGCTCAAAGGCAACAAAAATATACAATAAAAAACCCTAATCTCTAGCCGCAAAGACCGCATCGCCCTTGCCATCATATCCTCAGAAGAAGCCAAACTCTAAACAGAGAGTAAACATTAGATCCAAATCCCCTTCACGAACCCCCACAAATATATACAAAGAAAGTAACATATGGGAAGAGGATGAGGCTAACGGGTATGTAAGATACCCAACACGGCCTCGATGGGGATCCAGCATGCCGGTTGGGAGAGGGAAAGTGAGGGAGGGAAGTGGATCTAATATCCAATTTCTTATTAGAGCTTGCCGATCCAAGTACATGGTGGGATGGGGATGAAGTATCATAACTAAGAGAAGGGAGGAAGGGAAATAAAAGACCGAAAAGCAGTAAAAGTAGGCGAAAAAAAGCTAGAAAAGAGGCAAGCAGCCCCATATAGTTGAGACTCAGCTTAAGGAAAACAAAGAATAAACCCAGGGGAGAACCGATAATTAAAAAGGAAGGGAGAAAATTGGAAAAGATGAAGAAAGATGAGGAGGGAAGCAGGGATGGGGGAGGAGCAAAGGAGAAGAGGGGGGAAGGAAAATAGGGAAAGGGCAAGGGAAGGAGAATTTGAGAAAACTCAGAAGGAAAAGGAGAAGAGCAAGGAAAAGAAGAAAGAAAGGAAGGGAGGGAGGAAAGGAGGATGCCTCCGGCACCCAAGCCAAAGGCTAGGGCTGGCGGCGAAGTTGGTAGGAGGTTTTCACAAAGAGAAAATTAGAGAGAGAAAAGGGAAGACTTTTTAGAGAGAGTCCATCAAAAGCTGTTTAATTGGAGCGAATTTAGTTATGGTCACGTTTAATAATTTAATATGATACAAATACACATGGAAAATAGTTGAGTTAAACGAGTCAATTTTGTGATGGGTTGACACGGTTCCGCACGATAGTCACATTTTTTTTTAACAGTTTTTTTTTATTAATGAGGACGTTGAAGGATTAGGAGAGTCGAACTACCCATAAGGCTTGCTGAACTATAAAAGTAGGCTACTTACTTCCCACTCAGAGTGATTAGAAAGGGCTAGCTTCCCAATAGAACGACTCCCTTGTCCCCCATCTCTATGTTGTATATACTTCCAATTTTTTGGACGCATTTCTTTTGTGGAATATGTTCGGATATTTGGTTATGTAATGTGTTACACCAGTACTGTAAGTCTTTAGTATTGTAAGATTTTTATTTTATTTTATACTGAACTTGATATTATTTAGTTTAGTTAATAAGAAAGAAAATGGTCAAACGAGACACGACGCTTTAAACTTGCAAATGAGTTTGTATTTACATATTTGAACACGATAAGTTAATGGGTCAGGTTTAAGTTTAGTATAATTCCCCGTAACACATATACTAATTGCAATAGGATTTCTTATATCAAAGCCTATATATATTAATCTCCATCTGCCATGTTAAACCTTAAAAATTACAACCTACAATCAAATTCCTTCTCATATTTAACAAAAAATGAGGTAACTAATTCAAAGCAAATCTGCATAATATCACAATGCAACATCCTTAAATATTATGTCACCATTTCTCTGGTTCACCTAGGAGGTGAGCTACCAGTTTGTAGTTTTATCAGATTGTAGTAGGCTCCATTGCTCCCTAAAGAAATCAATTCGTTATGTGAACCCTGTTCCGCAACCTTCCCGTTCTGGATCACGGCAATGGAGTTGGCCTTCTGTATTGTAGATAACCGGTGAGCGATGACGATGCATGTTCTGCTAGCCATCATCTTTTCAAGCGCTTCTTGAACTGCCTTTTCCGACATGCTGTCAATCGCACTGGTAGCTTCGTCCAGTAGAAGGATTGACGGGTCCTTGAGTATTGCCCGAGCTATTGCAATCCTTTGTTTCTGACCTCCTGATTGCTGAACTCCTCTCTCTCCACAATACGTATCATAACCATTGTCCATTCCACTGCAAAATATATGAAAAGAGAGAAATGTCAGCATATTATGAAACTGCAAAACGACACAATATTTTTTCGTATGTAAATGTCAGCTGTAATTTCATACCTGATGAATTCATGAGCATTAGCCAGTCTTGCAGTCCTCTTTATCTCAGATTCTTTTGTATTCTGTTTACCGTATGCAATATTTTCACAGACAGTTCCAGCGAAAGGAGTAGGCGCCTGACTGACCAATGCAATATGTGACCTCAATATCCTTAAGTTATAGTTCTTGACATCCTGCTCATCTTTTTATACCGTTCCTTTCATTGGATCGTAAAACCTCTCGGTGGATTTTCTAGAACCCCTCCCCCCAGCTAACGCCACTGTCTTACCTGCGTCAATTCTGAGGGTCAATCCCTTAAGGATCATCTGGTCAGGTCTTGTTGGATACGAAAAGAAAACATTTCTGAACTCAACCCGACCCTTTATCCTCCTCTTGATTTCCAAACCCCATTGGTTATTCGGATCAATCTCACTTTTCCTGTCTACCATTGCAAAAACTGATTGAATGGCACTGTTTCCTTTAGATAGATCAGAAGTCATGCTTCTGGCATCTGCAATGATATAAGCGGTGAATAGCAGTATCAAAAATGCCTGGAAAAGTTCCTTTGGAGTTATCAGCTCGTCCACCATACCTGTATGCTAAAGCTGTAGCAGCAGTGTTGAAGAGTTGGGAGCTAAACAAGCCAGCACCCAAAACATAGGACTGTTTGATGCTCTCCTTCATCGGACCTTTCAAGGTTGCACCAAACAGCCCCAGAATTCTTTTCTGAGAAGACAAGGCGGTTATAGTTCTGTGGTTAATGACAGCTTCGCTCACCAATTGGCTTCCTTGCTTTTCAGCTATTTGTACGTTCTCACCACCACTCTTCATTAAGATGCTTCTTGCGTAAAAGCTCCCGATGACTAGTGGCTGCACTGCTATCATGCTAGCCTCCATGTCAGCAAAAGTCCTACTGCATAAGCAAAACAAGCCCCGAAAACTGCTTGGACCAGCAATGACATCCGGTCCCCAACAAGGCAACAAGAGATCGAACCGTGTTTACTTCGGTGGCGAACCTTGCACAAATAGCTGCACTTGTATTCTCATCTTGATCAAACCACCCGATCTCAAAAGTCAGCAACTTTTCAAGCAGTTGCTCTCTTACTCTTGTCGTCAACTTTTCTCCCATGACCGCAAAATTGTAATGTTGGAGGAGATTGGTGAAGAAGTTGAAAACACCGATTCCTAAGAAAACGAGGGACAAGACTCTGGATTGTCTCTTAATTTCAGATTTGTCCTGGAGGAAGTAGACTGATATAAGTGATCAAACACAGTAGGCGTTTATAGGTTGCAATGCCCCGGAACCTATTGCACCCAAGCATCCGAGCAAGGCTTGTCCCCATTCTGGTGCATTCATTTTCAGCAGGCGCCATTGGGATGGAGGAGGATAATTGGGGCGCTTGGTGTCTTCATCGTCACTTTTGTCATCAGGATTATATTGGACAGAGAATGAGTAGGGTGTTCCCATGGACATAGACATTGTTGTGGGGTTGAAGGCTGGAGAAGGAGTAACCGATCTGAAACTAATGGGGCTTGGTGCAACACTCCTCCTACGGCGAGGCTTTTCATATATTTGAGAACTGGAATCATCAGAAGCCTCGTTTTGGGCCACTGTCTGCTGCATTTGTACCATCTTGAAGTATTCGCCTCCCTGTTGTCCCTTCTTTTGCATTAGCTGATTGTGTGAGCCTGACTCAATTACTTTCCCAGCTTGAAGAACAAAAATCAAGTCTGCTGTTTGGATTGTAGACAGGCGGTGGGCAATGATGATTGTTGTCCTCTCTTTTGATGCCTGATCAATTGCCTCCTGCACTACTCTTTCGGACTACGCATCCAGTGCACTAGTTGCCTCATCAAGAAGCAGGATTTTTGGATCCCTAAGCAGAGCAACCGCAATGGCAATTCGCTGCTTTTGCCCACCAGACAGTTGGAATCCAAATTGACCAGCCTGGGGAAACCATAAAAATGATGTTATGAGCAGTAATCATGTGATGAGTGAAAGAATTTCTGATCTCAATTATAATACTTCAAAATCTCACGCAGTTCCAAGCCTTACGGGAAGGCTTTTATATGTACATTACAACAACATCTTTACATATTAAACTACTAGGTGACAGCATGCACACCCATGCCTCACCACCATCTATACACCTTTACATATTAAACTACACACACATGCAGCAGCACCATCTGCTGTCTTCTGACAGCACACATGGGAAAAAGCTTTAGCAGTAACCAAGCACGCATGGGAATACTTGCTGTTCATGAGTCAGCAAATGCTTGCTGTGCTGTCTGTACAGTTTGGCCTGCTGTCCTTCTTCCAATACTGACTTCGTCTAACAATGAGATCAGTTTCAAAGTTCATATCAGGTCAATTTGTACAGTTTTTTTTTTTTTTTTTTTTATTACGATAACATTTTTGAAATATAATTCAAGGTTTAAGAACTAAGCATGGAAACCAAAATAGATTCCAAGAATGGAAGATAGCATACTTGAGTTTCATATCCGTCTGGTAACTTAACAATGAAGTCATGTGCGTTTGCAGCTTTAGCTGCGATTATTACTTCTTCCATTGATGCCACTTCCTTTCCGAAAAGTATGTTCTCTTTCAAGGAAGTTGCAAACAGAACAGGTTCTTGATTAACTAGACTGACCTGAGATCTCAACCATTTTGCCTGAAGTCTTCGAATTTTGTGTCCATCCAGAAGAATTTCTCCTTCAATGGGGTCATAAAATCTTTCAAGCAATGCAATGGTGGTTGACTTTCCAGAACCACTGCCCCCAACTAGACCTGCACTCTTACCAGCCGGAATCTTGACTCATCAAGCCTTGTAAGACGGGGTATCAGGTCTCGACGGGTAACTGAAATAAATGTCCTGGAATTCTATTTCTCATCTGACATGTGACAAAGCCTTCCCTTTTTTATCTTCAGTGTCAATACTAGGAACTCGATCAATCATTTCAAGGATTTGAGTTGTAGCTGCTAATGCCACCGTGATGGCAGTTAAGTTTGGGAGTGCACTTAAAATACTCCTGCCATAGCAAAGCTAGATTATAAGTTCAAGATCAAAAGTGAACTATTGAAATGAAATGCTGTGTTAAATTAACTCACAGGCCTCCCATGAGGACATTGAACCCGGCTACAAAAACATGACCGCCATCTTCGCCTTTCTGAGTAACCAAATAAGTCCCGACCCAGGCCTGAAAACCCCAACGGATATAGATGATTCCCATGCTTCCCATCAGCAATCCCTTTACCAAACCTACATTTATTCCAAGTTCAGTAACTGTCTGAAGTGCAGTGCTGAACCTATTTAGCGTTTGGTTGTCTCCAACGTATGAGTACACGGTTCTTGCTGAAGAAATTGCTTGTTCAGCAAGTCCCCCAGCAACTCCATGAGCTTCAATCCTCTTCATTACCAACCCCATCAGGATCTTTCCGAATATAAGTCCCGGAGCTACGGACATGACTGAAAGAGGCATAGCTGCCAATGTCAGCCTCCATGACAGCTTGAAGGCAAAAATATGGCAGAAGAAGAAAGTTGACATGTAAGTCAAGCAGTCAGGTATCTGCATCAAAGAAAACATCAAACATTTAATTTATCCCCAGCTTCATGCGCATTTTCTTCAATTCGGTGCAGGAAAATGTAGTTTTCATAGAGTTTTTAATTTTTAGTTGGATTTATGATGAAATTAACTCTTACCTTCTCGCACAGGGAAACGTGGACTGCGGTGGCATCACAGGAGATGATTGAGATAACTTGGAATGCTGTTGAAGAACCAGCAGTCTGAGTGTCAAAGAAGGAAACTTCTTGTCTAAGAACAGATTTCAGATATTCCATTCTCATTTTAGAAGTCTGCCTCTCCGCCGTTCGTGTCCAACATAACCCTTCTGCAGAAATAGTAATCACCACAAGAGCATTAGGTTCAATCTTTCATTCTTTCCTTCAAGCAAGAAAACTCAAGACAGATTATTGGAAAAAGTTGCAGATAACCCGAAAAGTAGTAATTACTAACAAAAGTTCGAATTTACGTACCAACAAATGCTGCTAATCCAACTCCAATTGCAACATAGAATAACCTGAGTGCAAACTGGAAGAAAAAAAAAAAAAATCGAAAGTAGCAAGTGCTGCAAATATTCAACACAGTGAAATGCCTTGTACTGAAAGAGTTGCTGAGAAAATTTACCATGCTTAATTACCTTGTCCACATCTGCATTTGTCACCTGACTCTTTCCATAAGAATTAATAACCTCACTAAGAACATACATCATGAGAGGGTTCTGCAACCCGTCACCGATGCTGCCTAACGTCCCGAAGAACATCAACAACTTATCGGTGCCATCGGCGTATCGAAACATGCTGTTTTTGAGCCCCATTTTTGTTGTAGGATTTGAAACGTTAGAACTTTCAAGGCCATCGAGTTTTATACAACTTCATCACCTATTTAACCACAGATATAAAGAAGAAAGATTTATAATGCGTAATATAATGTGTATTTTAGTAATTTAATTTGGCAGAATATCGGCAGCTTGTTATCTGTTATATTTTTTTTATTTTTTAAACAAGCCGGCAGTCCCATCCTGTACGTTGGTAAGCAATGAATGTTTGTTGGTATAATTCCAATTAGTTCATAATCCAAGGCTTAATTTGTCTTCATGCATTCATTCAATATGATAAGAAATATTCCACTTTAGAGTTGCTGAATTTGAAAATGACATACTAGACTTTTGTTCCCCGGAGTTTTCAATTTGACCAACTATGGCCCTATAGTCTACTTATTTTTTAAATTTTGGTCATATAGTTTGCTTACTTTACAATTTCGGTCCCAACCGTTAACTCCTTTAGAATCGACGACGAAAGTTTGATGTGACAAGATGTGTGTGTGTCGTGTATGAGCATCTTTGAAATTTTGAAGTGCACCAGGGAAGACTGAAATACCTCTGTGAGTTTTCTCGACCCTCAAAAAAAGTAGATAATCGTGATTTATCACCAGTTATCCCCTTTTAAAATACAAAGACTTTGTGAGAACATGCTTGAACCATCATTCCAGAAAGCTTCACGTTATGAGCATAAAATTCTCTGTTTTCTAACATGGAACAACACACTTGAAATGTTGAAAATGGTCACGTGGTAGAACATCATATTTCTGTCTTCAATTCTATTGGGGTAAACCATTATGGATCATAACTGTAAAAGTAAGCAAACTACATGATTAAATTTTCTAAAGTCGAAACCACGAGAACCAAAGTTAAAGATTCTCTAATCGACAAGGAGCAAAAGTTTAATTGGCCAACTTATGTATCTGCATCACATCTAGTAACAAACCAATTAACAATAAGTAAGGATTTCGATCGTTTTTTGTAACATTCTTTTGCCTTTTGCATTATTACAAATGGGTATAAAAGTCACACACTTCAATTCGGTTAACAACAACTATATGGTTTGTTTTCTTTTTCAATCATTAGATACCAAAGTCTACAATTTTCAAATTAATTAAGTCCAAATATTAGGATAAGAATTCTCTCCATCATAGAGATCCTCACATTCTATGCGTTTATCATATATCGTGCGGCAAAAAATCATTAGGTGCTGTTTGTGTTTAATTTTAAGTAAAAAATATTCAAAATGATTTATGACCGTACAATGTACGATAAATGGATAAGATATAATAATCTAGGGATCCTCACAAAGAGAATCCGGATGGAATCCAAATCTCAAATATTAGGTTAAAGACAAGAAATTTTTTATTGTAACTGGAACATAGATGGTACATCACGTGTTTTTATATAAGTGGTGAGAAATTATAATTTTCAAATTATTAACTTTTTAACATACATATCTCAATATTTATATAATAATACATGATGTACTACCTAGTATTCCGTTGACATTGAAAAAGATCTCTCATTCACGAAGTCCATTCAATTTGTTTTCGACTTTAGATTCTTTTATTAATTGTAAGATTACCCTTTGTAAAAGCAACCCAATTATTATTAAAATAAATAATCTGCGATCTCATTGTTTTGTTCTGGAAATTGTTATTAGCACTCTAAAAATTTTATTTTACACTTCTTACAAATGTGTTTTTCTTTCTAATTATAGAAAGTTTGGAGTGCTAAATGAGATTTTTAGCGTGTTAATAACAATTCCCTTTATTTTTTTTTCTTTGCTGTAATTCTCAAAGGTGGGTCGGACGAATGTTGCCCTTGTATCTCAGTCTTTAGGACATTTGTGCTCGATAATGAGTCTTTACCATTCCTTTCACATAGCAAATGTCGATAAGAGAATGGCTTCCAGGACACTGGTACAACTCATGACAGTGTTATATGATAATAAAATATATTGATGCAATGTTATATATATTTTTATTTGGTTAATACGGAATGTTATGTGATAGTGTACACGTTTATTATTAAAATTGTATCTCTTGGGGTGGAAGAATTTTACACTTAATAAAAGCTAGCATCTTTCGAATTTTAGAGTTTCTCTTTTGTTAAGGGAGCTGCTATTGGTGACACACCCCGACCGAGATCAGGGCGTGCTGGCCGTCGCACGAAGGTGACGTAGCCATGTGCGCGTGCGGAAGCTAATGAGAAGGTAATATAAAAGTACTAATAATTAAAATCCTAATAGCATACAAAGTACTAGTGTATGTGAGACACAATTCAGAGCAAGTCTACAGCAGTCGAAAAGGAAAGATACGACATATATACACCCGAAGGTGACCCTACAATGGTGAATGTCTGTCAGAAATGCCGGGACGCCCTCTGGGATAAACCACCGAACTTGCTAGACCACTAGAACCTGGAGGGGCGCAAAAACAAAAGCGTGAGTGGGCAAAAACAAAGTTCTTTGAAAACTCTTTAGCAAAATACATTCTAACCCCTCGCCGTAAAACCTGTATACTTCCCAGAAAATGAACATATATACGTATGTATAGATATGTCAATCATGCTCTGCAATATGCCATTCATGCTCACAATATGCCATTCATGCTTGAGAATATGCCACAACAGAATCTCATAATCAAATATGAATGCTCAAGCGTAAATTCACATCAATAACATATAATCTGGCAGCCGGGAGTCACCTAACGTGACATGTACCGCTGCCTATAGAGCTCCAATCTCAACTCAACATCTGAATCTGCACACGAGTCGGCACCACCTAACGTGGTCTGTACGACAGGACTGGGTGTAATACATACGCTCTAGTGCTACGATCACGTGAAGACTATGCGAATAATCGCGGGTCACCTACGAGTCGGAACCACCTAATGTGGTCTGCACGACAAGGCTTGCACCTAACTTGGATCCAAGGCGAGCGTGTGGTGCGGGTGAACATCACGTGAAGGACTCTGCCCCTCTCTGGGCGGGAGCACTAACACCGGGGGTGCAGATTATGAGCTCTCTAAGCATCTCAAACTACTATTGCATACAAACATAAATACCACTTACCTGGCACTTACCTGTGCGTCCACAGCACCAATACACATATATAAATGTATGCCGTTACTAATGCATGTGATGATGCATAAGTATTAATAATAAAATGTATGGCATAAAACAATTATTCTTTTTAATCTATTTCTGGGAATTAATATGCATATAGGTATATACGGAAAACAAAAGCCCACTCACTGATAATTAGAAGGGTCGTAGCCCCCCTGCCTCGAGTGTGTACGCTCGTCCTCGGAATACGAATCACCTAAACGCGACAAAGTTACGAAAACGTTAATTTAAAAGCACCTAAGCAACTTCTCGTAATAACTTCTCATACATTGCTCAAATTGGACAATTGAATATACCAACGTGACCTACACAACCTCAGGATCACACCCATATTTTTAAAATAATTTTTGGACCACGCACGCGCCCCCACGCGCCTGAACAGGCACGGACCTACGTGCCCCCACGCGCGGCCACGTGCACTGCACACTGACGGTGTCAACAGACGCCGTCAGGAATATTCCGTCAAACTGACGGAATATTCTGTTAAATCTAACCAGATTCCGTCACTGCCGTTAAGAATATTCCGTTAAACTTAACGGAATATTCCCCTGTCTTCTCCGGCGAGACTCCGGCGCCGGAAAACTGGGTAATTTTCAAACTAAGTTTTCTCCTTCGTTTTTCAACCATTTTTCACGTTCTTTATACCAAAATGAAGCTTAGGACTAGTAGAACAACGTTAGACTAGTTTTAAGGCCTAAAAATTAAGGAATCTCACCTGTCTTCAAGGTCAAAACTCGGCCAACTTTGCACAGGACGATCCCGACGTCCAAACTCGTCCAACGAACCACTCCGAGGCTCCTTGGGACCTCACAAACACATCTACAAGCTTAGAAATTGCAAAAACAAGCTAGTTTAGGTTTGCATGAACAGTGTTCAAATCGGACCTCATCGAAACGACGTGAAAACGTCAAAGTTCTTACCTGGAATTGGCACCACTGGACTCCTCTCAGCCTCACGAGCACGAGGGTGGTCTTGGTTTCTCGATTGGTGAAGATTTGAATGTGTTTGTGTGTATATCCTTATGTTGAGAAGAGAAGAAGAAGAAGATGGACTCGGGGAGAGAGAGAGAGAGAGAGAGAGACAGAGAAAGACAGAGTGAGGGAATGAGGGAGGGAATCCCGGGAAGAAAAAGAAAATGTATGATTGTGTGTGGTCCTACAACACCACACAACACAAAAATACACGTAAAATAACAGCTAGGGGGTAAAATTGTAAATTCACACGTACGTTTCGTTAGTTTCGGGACGGGATGTTACAACCTACCCACCTTAATAGATTTTCGTCCCGAAATTCAAAATAACTAATTACACCCCTAACGGTCAAAGAACAATCTAGGATACAAATCCCTCATTCTATTTTCTGTCTCCCATGTCGCTTCTTCAACCGAGTGATTCCTCCACAGAACTTTCACCAAATTCACCGTTTTGTTCCCCAGAACCTTTTCTTTCCAATCCAAGATCGTTAACGGTTCCTCGTCGTACGTCAAATCTGGATTTATCTCTAACGGTTGAGGAGGTATCACATGCGACGAATCCGCAACATAATGTCGGAGCATAGACACGTGAAAAACGTTATGCACTTTAGCCAACTCCGGAGGCAACTCCAACCTGTAAGCTACCTCACCAACTCTTTCTGTGACTATGTACGGTCCGATGTACCTGGGACTCAACTTCCCCTTCTTTCCAAACCGCACAACACCTCTCCACGGTGAAAGCTTCAGAAATACCCAATCTCCGACCTCATACGTTCTGTCCGTAGCATGTCGATCTGCTAAACTTTTCTGCCTGTCCTGAGCTGCTTTCAGGTTAGACCTAATTACCTGAACGTTTTGAGTAGTCTCCTCGACAATCTCCGGACCTACTAAGACTCTTTCGCCAACCTCTGACCAACATAACGGAGTGCGACAAGATCTACCATACAAGACTTCAAATGGTGCCATGCCAATGCTCGAATGGAAACTGTTGTTGTGAGAAAATTCCATCAAATCTAACCGCTGGTGCCAAGCATCACTGAACTGTAACACTGATGCTCGTAGCATATCTTCCAAGGTCTGAATAGTTCTCTCGGACTGTCCGTCCGTCTGTGGATGATATGCTGTACTGTAAAGTAGTCTCGTACCCAAAGCTTCCTGAAAAGCTACCCAAAACTTCGATGTGAACCGTGGATCACGATCTGAGACGATACTTACAGGGACACCATGGTATTTCACAACCTTTGAGATAAACAATTCCACTAACCGGCTCAAAGAGTACTTCTCTCTCACTGGAATGAAATGTGCCGATTTAGTGAGCCGATCAACGATCACCCAAATGCCATCAAAGCCATTATGTGTACGCGGCAACTTGTACACAAAATCCATAGTGATATTTTCCCATTTCCACTCTGGAACGGGAAGCGGCTGCAACAACCCAAACGGTTTCCTTCTTTCTGCTTTAACCTGCTGACAAACAGCACAACTGCTCACATACTCGGCTATCTCCCTTTTTATACCCGGCCAATAGTAAAATGGTCGAATAGTATGATACATTTTAGTTGCCCCTGGGTGCATGGCATAAGCCGAGATATGTGCTTCATCGAGAATTTCCTTCTTCAAATCCGCATTACTAGGCACGTACATTCTACCCTTTAACATCAACATGCCATCAGAATCACGAACTCTGAGATCTCGCCTCCTTCCTTGATCTCGAGCTCGAATTAGTTCTTGAATCTGTTCATCAGCTACCTGAGCTTCAAGCACCCGATCAACTAAGATTGGCCTAACTTGAAAATTAGCAAGCAATGCCACTTCTCGATCTTCTGCTTCTAACCTTACTCCCGTAGCACGCAAGTCCACCAAAAGAGGAACACGACTAGCGTACAACGCATTGATACGGCCATGTGACTTCCTGCTAAGTGCATCGGCTACTACGTTCGCACGACCAGGATGATAGTCAATCGTGCAATCGTAATCGCTGAGCAACTCCAACCACCTCCGTTGACGAAGATTAAGTTCCTTCTGGGTGAAGAGATACTGAAGACTCTTGTGATCTGTGAAGATCCTACACTTCTCTCCGTAAAGATAATGTCTCCACAACTTCAACGCAAAGATGATAGCAGCCAACTCCAAATCATGTGTAGGGTAATTCATCTCATGGGTTTTCAACTGCCGCGAAGCATAAACAATCACCCTACCATGCTGCATTAATACACATCCCAGACCATTCAAGGAAGCATCACTATAAACCTCGAAATCACCACTATCGTCCGGGAGTGTCAAAACAGGTGCATGAGTGAGACAATGCTTTAATTGCTGGAAACTCTGCTCACACTTATCATTCCACTCAAACTTAACGTCTTTCCTTGTTAACCTCGTCAGTGGCAAGGCAATTACTGAAAAATCCCTAACGAACCTCCGATAATATCCCGCCAAACCAATGAAACTTCTCACCTCAGTGACAGTTCGTGGTTGCTCCCAACTCTCCACAGCTGCAACCTTCTGAGGATCAACAAGAATACCTTGAGCAGAAATGATGTGCCCCAAAAATGCAACTTGATCTAACCAGAACTGGCACTTGCTAAACTTAGCATACAATTGGTGTTCTCTCAACCTCTTCAACACCAAAGTAAGATGTCAGACATGTTCTGCTTTGGACTTAGAATACACCAGAATATCGTCAATGAAGACAATAACAAATCTATCCAAGTAAGGCTGGAATACCCGGTTCATTAAATCCATAAAAGCTGCTGGTGCATTCGTCAACCCAAACGGCATAACCAGAAACTCGTAATGACCGTAACGAGTCCTGAACGCCGTCTTAGGAACATCATCCCTACTAATCTTCAGCTGATAGTACCCAGACCTCAAGTCTATTTTAGAAAATACACAAGAACCTCTCAGCTGATCAAACAAATCATCGATACGAGGCAATGGATAACGGTTTTTAATCGTCACCCGATTCAATTGCCTGTAGTCGATACATAGCCTCAAAGTCCCATCTTTCTTTTTCACAAACAACACTGGAGCGCCCCAAGGTGAAGTACTAGGCTGAATAAATCCCTTATCCACTAATTCCTGTAACTGCACTTTCAATTCCCTTAACTCAGCAGGAGCCATACGATAAGGAGTTAATGAAATAGGATTAGTACCTGGAAGTAACTCAATAGTGAAATCCACATCTCGATCTGGGGGTAAACCAGGTAAATCTTCAGGAAAAACATCAGGGAAGTGTCTAACCACTCTCACATCCTCAATTCTGCTAGGAACGGCCTCCTCTAGCACCACATGAGCTAGATATCCCTGACAACCTTTAGACAACTTCTTTGCTCGCAAAGCCGAAATAACACCATGTCTTACTCCACTCTGCTCACCCACAAAAGTAACCTCAGGTAATCCAGGACGGTGAAACGTAACTACTTTCCCGTAACAATCAATGTTGGCACGATAGAAGTGCAACCAATCGTTGCCCAAAATCACATCAAAATCGACAATATCTAACGGGATAAGATCCGCGGGCATAACAACACCCTCTACTATCACTGGACATCCTGGGTACATACAATCTACAACACATCTCTCTCCTCTAGGCATAGCGAACTCTAAATCGTACCCTAGAGGTGTGGGGCGAGGTTGCGTTACTTGAGCAAATGTATGAGAAATAACGGAATGTGTAGCTCCACAATCAATTAAGACTCTAGCAAAATAACCAAGAATGTTTAACGTACCCATTATCAAGTCCGGGTTGTTCTGAGCATCTTGCAGGGAAATATTGTGAATACGCCCCTGGCCCTGCTGTCGTCCGCCACGACCTCTGCTCGCTTGAACACCGCGACCTTGAGCTCCACGCCCCTGACTGTGCTGACCCATCTGTCTCGAAGACCCTGCACTACTAGTGGCAATCTCACCCTGCTGATACTGTCATCCTTGGTACCACTGAGAACCACCCGTTGGAGCTGGAGGATACGGCATGTAGTTGTTGGAATACGGGGGATAACCACCTTGTGAATACGGGTCCTGGGGGTACTGATACGGTCCCGGAGCATAGGGAACAACATCACCCTGATAGTGATAGGCACCACCTCTACCTGCTTGACCATAATTACTCGGACCTTGGATTTGTCGAATCGGTGCAGGTGGCGGCATAAAGGTCTGCTGCGGCTTCTGCTGCTGACCCTGGGGACAATTCACCGCTCTATGTCCCACCTGTCCACATGTGAAACAACTACCGCTAATCTGCCTGCACTCGCCGAAGTGTCGGTTATTACACCTACGGCAAAATGGAACTCGATTTCGACCACCATCACCTTGTCTCTGGCCTCGAGCACCTCCATAAAACCTACCTCCACGTCTTTGTCCAGAGGCACTGAAACCACCACTAGACGAACTCGAACTGGCACCACCCCTTTTGAAGTTCTGAGTTTGGCGAGGCCCAAGCGACACTTGACTTTTCCCTTTGTCATCTTTCTTTTCATCACTGTCACTCGACATATTCTCTGAGTCCTCTACCCTCAACAGTATCTCATAGAACTCCTGGTAGGACTCACAGTGAGTAGTAGTGGCCATAGAACGCCATCTCTTTCTAGTGCCCAAGCGAAAACGACGAAGCATCTCCGCCGGATTACCAGCGACATCAGGATAGTAACGAGACAAATCAGTGAACTTACGATAATACTCGTTAGCCGTCATCTTTCGCTGTTTCAACTCAGTGAATTCCTGTTTCTTACGATCGATATACTCAGGGGGTACAAATCTCCTCTGAAACACGTCCTTGAAAACATTCCAATCGGTCCTCTGAGCTGGAGTCAACCTACGAAGTTCTTGCTCCCACCAAGCTGCAGACTCCATCTCCAGAAACCAAGAGGTTGTCTCAACCCACCTTTCCATCGGAAGGTTCCCCTGGTTATGCAACACACGGAAAGTCTTCTCTATGTGTTCCAACCAACGCTCTGCGCCTTCGTGACCCTCATTACCTTTAAACTTTTCTAACTTCAGGTTATAAATAGTTTCCAGAGGAGTCCTCTGGGGAGGGCGCATCACTGTTTGAAGGGTTGTGGCAATCACTTCCCCCAACTGAGTAAGATCGGGGAAACTAGACTCATCTGAGCGACGTGGTTCCCGACGAGGCGGCATGATTCTGACAGAAGACACCAACTATTAGAATACTCACAAAGACACAGGACTGCCAAACCTAGGCTCTGATACCAAGCCGACACACCCCGACCGAGATCAGGGCGTGCTGGCCGTCGCACGAAGGTGACGTAGCCATGTGCGCGTGCGGAAGCTAATGAGAAGGTAATATAAAAGTACTAATAATTAAAATCCTAATAGCATACAAAGTACTAGTGTATGTGAGACACAATTCAGAGCAAGTCTACAGCAGTCGAAAAGGAAAGATACGACATATATACACCCGAAGGTGACCCTACAATGGTGAATGTCTGTCAGAAATGCCGGGACGCCCTCTGGGATAAACCACCGAACTTGCTAGACCACTAGAACCTGGAGGGGCGCAAAAACAAAAGCGTGAGTGGGCAAAAACAAAGTTCTTTGAAAACTCTTTAGCAAAATACATTCTAACCCCTCGCCGTAAAACCTGTATACTTCCCAGAAAATGAACATATATACGTATGTATAGATATGTCAATCATGCTCTGCAATATGCCATTCATGCTCACAATATGCCATTCATGCTTGAGAATATGCCACAACAGAATCTCATAATCAAATATGAATGCTCAAGCGTAAATTCACATCAATAACATATAATCTGGCAGCCGGGAGTCACCTAACGTGACATGTACCGCTGCCTATAGAGCTCCAATCTCAACTCAACATCTGAATCTGCACACGAGTCGGCACCACCTAACGTGGTCTGTACGACAGGACTGGGTGTAATACATACGCTCTAGTGCTACGATCACGTGAAGACTATGCGAATAATCGCGGGTCACCTACGAGTCGGAACCACCTAATGTGGTCTGCACGACAAGGCTTGCACCTAACTTGGATCCAAGGCGAGCGTGTGGTGCGGGTGAACATCACGTGAAGGACTCTGCCCCTCTCTGGGCGGGAGCACTAACACCGGGGGTGCAGATTATGAGCTCTCTAAGCATCTCAAACTACTATTGCATACAAACATAAATACCACTTACCTGGCACTTACCTGTGCGTCCACAGCACCAATACACATATATAAATGTATGCCGTTACTAATGCATGTGATGATGCATAAGTATTAATAATAAAATGTATGGCATAAAACAATTATTCTTTTTAATCTATTTCTGGGAATTAATATGCATATAGGTATATACGGAAAACAAAAGCCCACTCACTGATAATTAGAAGGGTCGTAGCCCCCCTGCCTCGAGTGTGTACGCTCGTCCTCGGAATACGAATCACCTAAACGCGACAAAGTTACGAAAACGTTAATTTAAAAGCACCTAAGCAACTTCTCGTAATAACTTCTCATACATTGCTCAAATTGGACAATTGAATATACCAACGTGACCTACACAACCTCAGGATCACACCCATATTTTTAAAATAATTTTTGGACCACGCACGCGCCCCCACGCGCCTGAACAGGCACGGACCTACGTGCCCCCACGCGCGGCCACGTGCACTGCACACTGACGGTGTCAACAGACGCCGTCAGGAATATTCCGTCAAACTGACGGAATATTCTGTTAAATCTAACCAGATTCCGTCACTGCCGTTAAGAATATTCCGTTAAACTTAACGGAATATTCCCCTGTCTTCTCCGGCGAGACTCCGGCGCCGGAAAACTGGGTAATTTTCAAACTAAGTTTTCTCCTTCGTTTTTCAACCATTTTTCACGTTCTTTATACCAAAATGAAGCTTAGGACTAGTAGAACAACGTTAGACTAGTTTTAAGGCCTAAAAATTAAGGAATCTCACCTGTCTTCAAGGTCAAAACTCGGCCAACTTTGCACAGGACGATCCCGACGTCCAAACTCGTCCAACGAACCACTCCGAGGCTCCTTGGGACCTCACAAACACATCTACAAGCTTAGAAATTGCAAAAACAAGCTAGTTTAGGTTTGCATGAACAGTGTTCAAATCGGACCTCATCGAAACGACGTGAAAACGTCAAAGTTCTTACCTGGAATTGGCACCACTGGACTCCTCTCAGCCTCACGAGCACGAGGGTGGTCTTGGTTTCTCGATTGGTGAAGATTTGAATGTGTTTGTGTGTATATCCTTATGTTGAGAAGAGAAGAAGAAGAAGATGGACTCGGGGAGAGAGAGAGAGAGAGAGAGAGACAGAGAAAGACAGAGTGAGGGAATGAGGGAGGGAATCCCGGGAAGAAAAAGAAAATGTATGATTGTGTGTGGTCCTACAACACCACACAACACAAAAATACACGTAAAATAACAGCTAGGGGGTAAAATTGTAAATTCACACGTACGTTTCGTTAGTTTCGGGACGGGATGTTACAATTGGTGTCCTAAAAGGTCATTGGTGCACTCTTTATGTGCAAAAATTAAAAGGAAAAAAAAAAATCAATTGAAGTGCAAGACGGTCTTTTTAGAGTCTATTGGAACAACATATGATCGTCCTAAATTGGAGACAAAGAATACCTACTCCGAAAAACTCAAAATTAATTTGCTTTTCTTGGACTTGTGCTCGTGGAGCTGTTCTCTTCTTTCTATTTCTTTCAATAGTAATGTTAAGTAGACTAACATTTTAAACCAAATGGGTTCTTGAGAAATGATGAACGCTTTTGGATAGGATACCAAACAAGCCTTTTTGTTTTCGTCTACTAAACAAAGTTATTTTTAATGAAATGTACAGGCAAACACCAAGGTCCAAGTAGAACAACAGATACTTGAAAGAATATTAACAAACACTCCCAAATGAATCCATCTGCAGTCACGCAGGAAAAGTGACGAGGTATCGACATCTTCAGTCCCAAACATCCAAACACAAGATCAAAGAGCAATACAAAGGCACGTAAAATAGAAATTTCAAATGCAAACGGAATCGGAAACCCAGCAGATGCATATGAAAGTACTTCTATTCATTAACTATATAGTATTAGGGTGACCCATCCATTGGTCGAAGTTGGAGGACGAAAATCCAAAACCAAAATTAAACTATTCCCTGTTCAGTGAAGGATGAGATCACAAGCATCATTCCGAATTCAGAAACCCCCACGGAGGCGAAGGACAAGGTGAAGGGTAGACTCCTTTTGGATGTTGTAATCCGCAAGAGTCCTTCCGTCCTCCAGCTGCTTACCGGCATAGATGAGTCTCTGCTGGTCCGGAGGAATGCCCTCCTTGTCCTGGATCTTTGCTTTCGCATTATCAATGGTATCACTACTCTCGACCTCCAACGTTATCGTCTTCCTAGTCAATTGTTGAGGAAAAATTTGAGTACACAACTCTCACACAAGCGTTGGAAAGACAAAACAAGTAAACAAATCATTTATATTACACTCACAAAATATTACAACTCAAGAACTCTCAAAGACACAACTTAGAAGCTATGACACTCTCTTTTTAGAGACACTCCAGACCACTCACACTCTTCACAAGACTACTCTCACTTGTAGGCTACTTGGTTGCGTTACAACACTCATGCATACATATTTATAAGGCATGTTTGCCGACTTATACTATCCTAGAATTTGCTAGTGCATTGATCATGCACACACCCTTCCACCGACTTAAGAAACAACCTTCTAGTCCTTTCTACAAAGGACTACTTAGCTTAGATAGTTCTATATTTAATGCTTCTTCACCGACCACCTTCCATGCATATTTGAACTAGAAAAATCTAGATCCATTGCAGCCTTATGGAAGACTTGCTGCTAGAATCTTCTAGAATCCAAACACCAAATGGGCTGGTGTTGATCTTCAACATCAATGTGTTCACAAAGATATGTATCCCACCACGCAGACGAAGTACCAGGTGCAGGGTGGACTCCTTTTGAATGTTGTAGTCAGCGATTGTGCGGCCGTCTTCAAGCTGCTTGCCTGCAAAGATCAACCGCTGCTGGTCTGGGGGAATGCCCTCCTTATCCTGGATTTTGGCCTTCACATTATCAATTGTATCACAACTTTCAACTTCCAGAGTGATGGTCTTTCCAGTCAAGGTCTTCACGAAGATTTGCATACCACCACGCAGTCGGAGCACCAAGTGGAGAGTCGATTCCTTTTGAATGTTATAATCGGCAAGCGTGAGACCATCCCCAAGCTCAAGCTGCTTACAAGCGAAGATGAGCCTCTGATGGTCTGGGGAAATACCCTCCTTGTCCTGGATCTTTGCCTTCACATTATCAATGGTATCCGAGCTTTCAACTTCCAAGGTGATGGTCTTTCCAGTCAGCATCTTGACAAAGATTTGCATGCCACCACGGAGACGAAGCACCAGGTGGAGAGTGGACTCCTTCTGGATGTTGTAGTCAGCGAGTGTGCGGCCGTCTTCAAGCTGCTTGCCAGCAAAGATGAGCCTCTGCTGGTCTGGGGGGATGCCTTCCTTGTCTTGAATCTTGGCTTTGACATTATCAATTGTGTCAGAGCTTTCAACCTCGAGGGTGATGGTCTTGCCTGTGAGGGTTTTCACAAAGATCTGCATCTGTTCACATAAAAAATCCCTAGGGAATGCTTCAGAAGTTGAAGATTCTCGAATCGCATCAGCTTTAGCTTCTTAATATAAATTATTTAAGACAGACTGAAGATTCTAAAGAGTTTTGTTCAACTTTGATACGAGTATACTAACAATTTCATCCACTACTAAACAACTGAGTGAAAAGTGAAAACACATAGACATACAAGCAATCCAAAACACAAACCAAAACCAAAAATACCATCCGATATATTTCTACATCTAAATCAACACAAAATCCAGGTGGTAGTAGAGTCAGAACAGATTAGCCTCGAATTTTAACAAAATCTCAGACATCCAAGGAAGGATAAAGCAGCACTAGCTCTCAAGCCCGGCGAAAGGCGAAAGCTCTTAGATGTAGGGGTTGAAGGAATTCAAGATAACAGAATACGAACCTTGGAAGCGAACCGAGAGAGAAGTTTGAAGAGGTTGAAGGAATGGGCGTGCGTCTGATTTTTCTCTGAATTCTGAACGATGGAGGGGTTGAGGACGGGGGCAGTCGTGTTTTTACAGAGCGATTACCGACTGAGATTCTGAGGGTGTTTCAAGGATTTAATAATTTCAGGGTATTCAGTTAGAAATTTAAAAGGTTTTATAAAAGTTTAGATGTATTGAGGATTACAAATACTTTTTAAAAGTCTCTACACATTAGGGAATCCTACGAGGACTAATTCAATGGAACACCACCACGTGTTGGGATATTTCTTGCACGCCAAGATTAGTCAAATAGTAGCCCTTTACTGGGCAAAAGTAATTAACAAACAAAATAAATTTACATAAAAAGCAATAAAAATAAATATATTTTTACTTTTTCTTAATTTTGCATTTGAGAATTTTTTTTTTTTAAATTTATTTATAGTAATTAGCTGTTGGTGAGGAGGAGATCAGTGGAGATTAAATATGTACCAAGGTGCAATACAGAGGCACGGTTTTTTTTAATGAAATGTACAAGTTTTCGACATTACGTAAAGAGTCATCTTTGAGAATTTAATCTTTCATTAACTTTTAGTCGCATGGTTTTTTTTAATAATACACAACGTTTTCGTCTACTGTTTTCGTCTACTAAACTACGTTATTTTTAATGAAATGTACAAGCAAACACCAAGGTCCAAGTAGAACAACAGATACTTGAAAGAATATTGGCAAACAACTTGTGCAGATCCCAAATGAAATCATCTGCTGTCACGTAGGAACAGGGTCGGCTCTGAGGGTAGCCCAAGTTGGCGCCTGCCTAGGGCCCCCACTTCGGAAGGGCCTCAAAAAAAAATTTATATCCTGTAATTAATATATAAATATTAAAAAAAGTAAGAAATATCATAATTCATTTACTAGTGCAGTGGAAACGTTGAGTTCGAAGCACGAAGCTGCCTTTCAATCACTAGATTTTTCTTAATTTTTCTTGTTTTTCAAATTTACTGTCAATTCATCTGTCCAAATGCATATAAAGTTATAAAACTCAAGTCTTTTGAAATCTTTTTTCTTTCAACATTCTCTCCATTTCTATCGAATGTTTAAACCAACTTCTCATTCTTTCCATTTCTATTGTATGTTTAAACCAACTATCATATGGTCTTAAATATTGTACTTTAAGGTAATCAAAACTTTGAATTATATATTTTTCTTTTCAATAAGTTTTTATTCAATGAATTATTTTAATATTCAATTCGTTAGTGTGATGTTGATTTTAGAAGAAGAAAAAAAACACAAGAGAAACAATTGGCGTTGAATTTATTACACTCGTCAATCAAGTTTTATTGTTTTTCACTCTCAATCTTAAACAATTGACTTCAAACATTTAGTACATTTGTGTCTAAAAACGTGAATCGTGTAATATTTAAATAATGTTTGTATATTTATCTTCTATTGATATTAATTTTTAATGACATTTGATGTGAAAAATAGAACCTTTTATGTATTTAGCGAATTCTTTTTTATACAAATCAATATACAAATAACCGAAAATCAGAGAATTTAAGGGTCCCACTTCGAAAGCTCGCCTAGGGCCCCAAATTCTCAGGACCGGCCTGCGTAGGAAAAGTGAAGAGGTATCGACATCTTCAGTTCCAAACACCCAAACACAAGATCAAGGAGCAATACAGAGGCACGTAAAATAGAAATTTCTAATGCAAACGGAAACGGAAACCCAGTAGATGCATATAAAACTACTTTTATTCATTAACTACGTAGTATTAGGGTGATCCATCCATTGGTCAAAGTTGGAGTACGAATCACAAAGATGTTGAAGATCCCAAAATTAAACTCTTCCCTGTTCGGTGCAGGTTGAGATCACAAGCATCATTCAGAATTCAGAAACCACCGCGGAGGCGAAGGACAAGGTGAAGGGTAGACTCCTTTTGGATGTTGTAATCCGCAAGAGTCCTTCCGTCCTCCAGCTGCTTACCGGCAAAGATGAGTCTCTGCTGGTCCGGAGGAATGCCCTCCTTGTCCTGGATCTTTGCCTTCACATTATCAATGGTATCAGAACTCTCTACCTCCAACGTTATCGTCTTCCCAGTCAATGTCTTCACAAAGATCTGCATCCCACCACGCAGACGAAGTACCAGGTGCAGGGTGGACTCCTTTTGAATGTTGTAATCAGCAAGTGTCCTTCCATCCTCGAGCTGCTTACCTGCAAAGATCAACCGCTGCTGGTCTGGGGGAATGCCCTCCTTATCCTGGATTTTGGTCTTCACATTGTCAATTGTATCAGAACTTTCAACTTCCAGAGTGATGGTCTTCCCGGTCAAGGTCTTCACGAAGATTTGCATACCACCACGCAGTCGGAGAACCAAGTGGAGAGTCGATTCCTTTTGAATGTTATAATCGGCAAGCGTGCGACCATCCTCCAGCTGCTTACCAGCGAAGATGAGCCTCTGCTGGTCTGGGGGAATACCCTCCTTGTCCTGGATCTTTGCCTTCACATTATCAATGGTATCCGAGCTTTCAACTTCCAAGGTGATGGTCTTTCCGGTAAGTGTCTTGACAAAGATTTGCATGCCACCACGGAGACGAAGCACCAGGTGGAGAGTGGACTCCTTCTGGATGTTGTAGTCAGCGAGTGTGCGGCCATCTTCAAGCTGCTTGCCAGCAAAGATCAGCCTCTGCTGGTCTGGGGGAATGCCTTCCTTGTCTTGAATCTTGGCTTTGACATTATCAATTGTGTCAGAGCTTTCAACCTCGAGGGTGATCGTCTTGCCTGTGAGGGTTTTCACAAAGATCTGCATCTGTTCACATATAACATCCCTAAAAATCAGTGTTCATTCTTGAAGCAAAACTGAATGTCCAAATATAACTGATTTAATCACACAAATATTTAATCAAAAAAAAAATTCATAAAGATGTTGAAGATCCTAAAGAGTTCCTTTCAAAATTTGATGAATACCAGTACGCGAGCATCAAAAACTAAAGAATGACTAAAACAATAGTAAATAGCAGAACACAAATCAAAACCCAAAATTCCACACCGTATATTTTAAGATCTAAATCAACAAAAATCATCATACTAATAGACTCAAAACAGATTAGCATTAAATTTTAAAAAATCGCAGACATCCAAGGAAGAGTCAAGCAGCATTAGCTCTCAAGCCTGGCAAAAGGCGAAAGCTCTTAGGCGGCCACTGCGAATGTTCTTGAGAAACAAGCCTTAGATTTCATCATCATCGATAATATATATGAAAAAACACAATTTAATTCACAATAAAATCTCAAATCACAACAGAATAATCAAAACCTTGGGAAATCTAGACAAAATTGACCGAATTCCATCCAACATCGGTCGATAATCCGTAGTATTTCTTGGAATTCATACAAACAAATTTGGATTGCGGCAAATAATCAAACAAAAACATAAATAATTAAATCAAAGGATTCCCTACAGACTCGTGGATTCTCGGCAAATTAAACAATAATTTCAAGCAGATTTCGGTTAATAGCATCCCTAAATCAGAACTTTCATCCGCAAATAGTATATCAACAGCAAAAAGAAAAGCGAAAAGGAATTTAAGATAACAGAATACGAACCTAGGAAGCGAATCGAGAGAGTAGTTTGAAGAGGTTGAAGGAATTGGCGTGCGTCTGATTTTTCTCTGAATTCTCAACGATGGAGCGCATGAGGACCGGGGCAGTCGTGTTTTTATAGAGCGATTACCGACTTAATTAGGGATTCCTTCGAGGACTAATCCAATGGAACACCGCCACGTGTTGGGATTATTCTTGCACGCCAGGATTAGTCAAATAGTATGGGAAGATATTATCTCCGGATCTCTTCTACCAAATCTTAGAGATCCGAAGATCCGAACCCTTGAAATTTGATCAAACGACTACAATTATTATAACTTTTAGAGGGGCACCTGTTTGTAGCCATTTGATCAAATTTCAAGGATCCAGATTTTTAGGATTTGATGGGACAGATTTAGAGGGGATTTCTTTTTCCCTTTACTTGGCAAAAGTAATTAACAAACAAAATAAATTTACATAAAAAGCAATAAAAATAAATATATTTTTACTTTTTTCCTAATTTTGCACTTGAGAATTTTGTTTTTAGTAATTAGCTGTTAGTGAGGAGGAGAATCAATGAAGATTAAATCCGTAACAAGGTGCATAAACATAATTACATTCCGACATTACGTAAAGCGCCATCTCCAAGAATTTAATCTTTCTTTAAATTTTAGTCGGATAGTTTTTTCAACAATACACAACGTTTTTCTTTTTTTCACAAACAATATGATAATTTCACTAAATTTATGTCAACTAAATGCAAAGAGATTCAAACTTGAATGCATAAAGTGGATCGCACTGCTCTATCCAACTTGACTAAATCTAAATTTTCTTCCAATAATACATTTGTTTTAAGAAAAGATACATATATAGGTCAAACATGTATTGATTTACAATTTATTTGGAAATTGCCATGATAACGTACCAAGAATCCATTAGCCATTAAGTACAATTTTTGTTCTTAGTCGATTACACAAATTCAAGCAATTTATCTCACCTTTTTTCTTTTAATTTCCGTTAGAAAAGTATTCATTGTAAATTATGATTTTATCATGTTTGACTGCTCAAAACAACTCGAGTTTGTATCGGATTCGACTTATTTTTGACTCATTAAAATTTGGCTTGTGAAAGAAACAAACGAAGTCTACGCTTAGTTGCACAAGAACAGCTTGCATTTTTTTCACTACATAGATTGAACATTTGTACGTCTGTCTATTCTTAAAACCCATAAATTGAATTCAACATTGAGAAGGCAGAACAAAACTCAAGTTTGGAATAAAAAGAAGATTGACAGCTAACTCGAGTTATATTGTATATATAAGTCGAATAATCAAGCACCAAGAAACAAAGTAGTCCCTCCAAATATCATAGCGCATCTCCAACAACACTAGCTAATGTCGAATACTACTCGATAAATGTTCCCTAGTTTTGACTAACATTGAACATTTTAATGATTTTTTCTAGCGAAGTAATTTGCGCACACCATGCTTCTCTCCCTGCACACCTTGTTTGTAGCCTTTTGATAGATAAGCTAACGGAGAAATCAACGGACAATAATAAACAAGAGTGTGCAGGAGGAGAAATGGGACGAGCGGAACCTTTATCTAATGAGATCGAATCATTAAGGCAGAGAGATAAGAGAGAGAACAAGGTTTGGCCAAAAGAAAGATAAATTGAGAGTGGAAAGGTGAGGAGCTGTTGGAAGGCAGATCAAATAAAAGAGCAATAAGATCAAGAAGAAAACGCCCAGAGTTCGCCTCTTTCTCCAAAACCGAGCTCCATTCGATATACGCTTTGAATGTAATCAAGAGGAAACATATTAGGAAGTGCATTCAGATGTTCAATGAGATTGTTGATGTGAAAACAACAAGAGGAGGGTGAGCTTTTAGACAATGCAACAAAGGAGATGTAAATTTGGTACAACGGACTGGAAACCTCAAACTACTACAGGCAAGAAGCATCGATGTGTAAAAGAAGAGTCAGTTTTCCATGAAGTTCACGGGATCATAGAGAAACAAGTGAACTTGAATTACTAGTAGTCGGTGCTAGAATGATGTATACTATTATCATTGTGGGAAAGACAGCAATCAAACACAAGGTAGAATTATAAGGGTAAGACAATAATGTTAAAACACTCAACAAATCCAGGATATGCAACAAGAGAAATACATAACTGTTACTCTACGAGTTCATACGGGATAATGTTAAAACGCTCAACATATCCAGGATATGCAACAAAAGAAATACATAAACAACTGTTACTCCTCGAGTACAGAGCAGGGAAACTAAAATAACCAAAGTAAAATAAACTTTTAAAACTGGAGAATAAGAGTCCCACCAGAAATGTTTTCAAACTGAAAAGAAACCCACCAGAGTGAGCATCATGCTTCTCGCTTTATTTCCATCTCCTCTTGATGAATGTAGAATCAGTTACCTGTTTTAAGAAAAGTTCACAAGTAATAGATATCAAAAACTGCTTGGTTTAAGCCAAGCCCAAGCTATCAAAATGGTTGCACTACAAGTAAATAGTTGGTTCAATTCAAGATAGGATTCTACTGGGTAAAGATCGCAATTCAAAATACTTTTCGATAAACACCCACTAATTTAAAGCAGAAGAGACACAAAAATCAATGAATAACTATTCCAAAAACATATAAATTGAAAGCAGTTAGAGTACTTACAAAGGAGAAGGCTTTTCTTGTATGGAAAGACAATAAAAAAATCCCGTTCAACGAACTCAGCAAAATAAATTCGCTTCCAGGTAGTCCTGTCGGTGTTAAGAATGTAACAATAAATTGTAGTCATGAAAATAATTTCATTTTTTCTAGCAGCTACAGAGTTGAGCAACTCATAATCATCTGCGAATGGAGTATAATCCCAGCACTTCAACTCCCAAACACTCATTTTCATCCTTTAAAATCCATACCTTCATCTACAGACGATCATCGCAGTTTACAACAACAAATGATAAGCAACCATCAAGATCAATTAGGTAGGACCAGTCAGTTGTATCATCCGGAAGTTCGATAGTTTTAAAATTCCCCTCCATATCCACTGAAAGAACGTCTTCAACAGTTTCGCGGTCTTCCTCTTCAGCCATAAACCAGTAAACTTTTCCATTACAAATTATGTGATGTGCACCAAGAGGACTTTGCTGAACACGACCTATGCCTCTCCAGGCTCCAGTGCTTGATGAAAATATCTCACACTCAGGGTTGAGTTCTTCTTCGTCGTTGTCGTCGAAGTTGGTGGAGAAAAAGAGAAATACTTCGTACTCACTGGCTCCTGGGCCAAAGGCAACCCCCATGCCCAGTTCCGCTTCTGATGGGCTACCTATTGTAAGTTGCCCTAGTTTCATGAGTAGCAGGATTGCATTGAATCCTTCTCGAGTGAATATACCAGGGATAGTTGGTGAAACATGTCAACCCATTATAGGAACAAATCATTCTAAGAGATGACAGATTTTCAGAATGAGGAAGAGTTATTACTTCGGTGATTACCCCATTACCATCAATCAAATGCAAAGTTTTCACAGCATCCGTACAAGAATAAACTATATAGAGCACATCTTCTGCTGATCGGCTAAAATGCAATTCAGCCAATTGTGCTCTGTGAATCTGTCCACGCCAATGTCTAGAAACAAACTTGGAACTTAAGAGGCAATGAACAGGAAGCCTTGACAGAATATCCCCGAACAATTCTTCCAGACATTCCACATGAGACCAAGCACTGCGATTTCTGAGCAGAACATTTGAGGTACGTTGTGCAACAGCTCTATCCATTTCACTCTGCTCTCAGGGCTTTTGTTTCAAGAGTAATAAACTATACCACCTGGACAGTTTTCCAAATGAGCCCGTCTGCAGCATGAATAGGTCAATCTTTTGTTTCATATGTTTATCATGGAGAAACAATGACAACATCCGAAGCTCAGAAAAACAGAGAGATATACTTCAGCTAAGTTATTTATTTGTCCAAACTTCTATTTCAAAAGCAATTGCAAAATCTGGACCAATAAATAAACACACTATACATGGAGAGCATCTCAAAATTTTGATAGTAGTATCTCTTAACAAAAATTGTTAACAAACAATTGTCTTTTTACAGTAATATCAGTATTTACAAATGACAAAAATAATACCATATTTCATCTTGGGAAACCCGTTCCAATTCTCACTTACAAATTCACAGTAACAAATAATCATTTTAAACTATCAAATTGAGCAAGCCATAGTGCCATGTAGAACTGCATCTTGCAAGTTATTCTCCTGGTTGTATATATCATTCTCAGAGTCAACAATTTTATCATATAATATTTGTGTGTGTGTGTGTGTGTGTGTGAGAGAGAGAGAGAGAGGTTATTGGATACAACAATCCCATAGCTTAATGAGATTGTGCAATCATTGTAGAGTGATTTCAGAAGTATGTCCCTGTGAGGCTGTGAGCACAGCTCTGTGGTACATTTGCTTTCCAAGGGAACAACCTGGGTTAAATCCCTGACCATGTCCTCGGTTGCTTGTTTTATCAGCCGGTTATGGTTTCAGAAGCATTTCCACTTATTTCCTTTAATTTTTTGTAGATGTTTTGATAATTATTTGAACTTTTCCTAGCTTTATATTGACAGACAAAAAAGGTCAAAAGAAAACAAAGTAACCGAGAACTCTATCACAAACGAAAAAAGGAAGGGTAAAACTAATACAAATGGACATAAACATCAAACGCTGAAATTTTCTTTACCAATGCGTTAAGAACATTCATGTGGTCAACCAGATCCAATTATAATCATACAACAATTCAGATATCTAGAGAATATGAAACTGACAATTTTAATTCCGAGAGCTGGACAGTGTTTACGAAGAGATAGTTACATCAGAAACAAACATATGATACAAATCCCTCTTAAATTGGTGCAAGAAAAGGTATGACCTCATGCACAAGTTTGGAAGATCACAGCACTCATAGGTAAAGGGGACCAACAACGAAATCAGAGCACCCTCATTCCCGTAATGAGCCAATCTTTCGGATTCTTTTCTTAACCTAGTTGTAATATTTACCCGGTAAATAACTTTTTACCTTTTGCGATAATAGTGACTAATATATCCAACAAATTACTCTAAATACGATGAATACTATAGCATTGTGCAGAAACAATTTTGTAATAGTTATTCATTCAAGTATTATGTATAAGAAATGCAATGCTTGTTTATACTGTGTAACTCATACTTATATCTTAACACGGTTTTACCAATGCCAAGGTCAAGATAATTTCTGCTAAGAAATGAAATGCTTGTAAGCTATGTTCATTGCTAAATTAATTTTTTATTGACAATGTTCTAACATTACCATTCACTTCCTGGTTGGACATGGGCTTATGCTGATGTTTTCACATGAATTTCAACTTTTCTGTCGTCTTCATATTTAGTATTCACACAAATCGCATAGAGAACTTTTCTGTCGTGATCATTGCCTTCATAAGCCATTGCAAGTCACATTCTTTAACTTTCTTTTATTTCCTTCATTTCTACAGAAATAAAACAAATTCAACAAAAAAAAATTATTCCACCATTGGCCTCACCTAACAAAAGACCACACACCACAAGGCCGAACATATCATTGAAAGGAATGTCCATATGCAATGACCTATAGAACAGATGAAATAAGCATGGAGAGGTTGCCACCATTGAAATATCTCTCCGTGAAAAATTTGGGATAACAAAAAATTTCTCTACATCCATGTAAAGAACAAAAGAAAAATGACCATTCATGTTAGTAACGGGCATATCTTTTGTAATGATGTACCGAAATTAGTTAATCAAACATGGATCAATTCTTATTCGCCTCCTATAAAAGACAATGATCAGTTTTTCACAAACCCTAGAAACAAAATTGATGAAATAAATGCTTCTGTTCATACATGGTTGCTTACAACAAATCAACTGCTCATGATAAATATACAATTCACTTAGCATGTGCCAATTGAAGTCATGGTAGGGGAGGCATCAAATCATGACTATAAAGTAACGAAGGGGTTTCTGCTAGTAGTAAGATTGACATCCATAGCTTATAACTCATAAACTCATCGACGCGTCACAGAAATCAACAGTAAGACTCATTCAAACGCAATTACATGTTACATCGCTACCTCATAAAGCCTTCCACAGTAAAGTGAATCCCGTGGTTAGACTGGATGATAGATTATAAAAAAGATAAGGACTTTGAATGTACATTTTCTTCAACAAGAGAAGCTTGAATCGAATCCTTTAATTTTCATCCAACCTAACAAAAATCCATTTCTTTACTCTAAATTACTTTCCGTTTCATTCCCTATTTGTCTTATCAACTTCGGAACCAAATAACTAGCCTCTTAACTCAACCAAAACCGAAATCCTCTTATCCTGTAGAATTTAGACACAGACCCAACTGAAATAAGAAAAATGGGTATAATCCATTCATATGAATTAAACACTGCCATTAAATTTAATAATGGTAAAAAATTTCTAAACTTTGTGGGTTCCCATTGTTCATATATTTGTTCTCTTTCCAATTTTCTGCTTTGGACGATCATACAAGATCAATATACATTACAAGAAATATCAAATTCAAAAAAATAAATTTAAATTGAGAAACAATATAAAGTTTAGACCTTCCCCGTTTCACAAAAAAGCAAAATTTTGCAGTAACTGAAGAAACGGCAGGTAAAAAAGGTAAAAAATAAATTGAATTTTGAATTTACCTGTGCAAAGAAAAGGTGAAAATGGTATCCCCTGGCCTGTACAAAATTGCCATGGAGGGCACCAAAGAGAATTTTGATAGGCATAGAACTGAAGCAATGAATTTACAGAAAAAAGGTGGAGAAGGAGACATACATTGGAGGTAGCAGACAAATAGCAGTATCTGCAGCTGCAGGAGGCTGCGGCTGCTGCTGCTGCCGCCGCTGCCCAGAAACAATTGAAAACACCATTGTTAACACCATTGGGTTGGGTTTTCCCTCGGTCCGAACCCGGTCCTTTAGTTATTGGATCGGGTCAACCTGATTTTGGGTTAGTTTTAATTTGGACCACGCTTTGACCACTGTGTGAATTTTGTCAAGAAAAACATGATGATCAAAATAGATTTTAAGTAACAAGTGGTCTTTTATTACAGTGGTAAAAATGTGGTAAATCCTTATATGACAACGTGAATTTAAATTTCGTCGATACTAATTTAACATACATATAACAAAATTTATTGTTTGACAAAAAAAAAAAAAAAAAAAAGATTTTAAGTATAAATACAATGATAAAAAAAATTTCAACCCAAACAAAAAAAGTGAGCATGAGGGTTGGTTTTGGTGGGTCAAAAGTTAAAACAATCCAATTAAACAAGTGGTTTGTGTTTAAATTATGATTTTGGTGTGTAATTTGGACGAATTTTTACTTTCATTTTCGGGATTTTTGATATGTAATTTAGTATTTTTTTTGTAGTTTATAACTTGACATCAATTTGATTCTTCTGGTAGGATTTTGTCAGCTATGTTGTTAGTGTATTCACGTGGCAGATTAAGGATTGGAGGTGGAGGAAGATTAAGGATTCTTTTTGCTTTTTATTTTATTTTTATAAATTTTAGAATTTGAAAGAATTCATTACTTTTAGTTGTAATCCATGTGTTAACATATCATTTGACTTGTAGATTCCACATGTATGCAATGTCATCACACTAATCATATAGTTGACCGAATCCTAACAGAAGAACAAAGTTGATGTCAAATAGTAAATTTCAAGAATGACATTGATTGATTTTGAAATTGAGGAACAAAAATGAAGACTTTAGACAATTTCAGAAACTATTTGTATTGAAAGGACTAGGTCGTATCAGTCTTCTTGTGGGCTGAAAGCCCACTAGCTTAAGAATCACTACTGCGTCGAGAATCATGACTTTTTAACTCAAGGTAATCCATTATTGCCCAAATTATTTTTTTAGATCCAAACAAATATTTCATCTTTCACTTTATTCATTCCCAATGCTAGAAAGACGGCTAAAAAAAATGTAAAAATCAACTTCTTGATGTTATTACTTATATGCACGAAGTGAAGTGGACGTTTTGAATTGATAGGCTTTTGGTCGCTCAATAATATGCAAATCGTGGAGAGAAGAGGCAGTCAAATAGAAATAGGAGAAGCACCAGAGTCAAAAAGGAGAAAAAATAACACTTAAAAGGGGAAAGATCTGCTTATTCGATAGAATTCGTTTTCTCGTCTGATTCTCTTTGTGAGAATTCAGGTGATTTGTAAATCATATCTGTTTATTGTACATCGTATAGTAATAAATCATTTTAAATCATTTTTATTTAAAATTAAATACAAACCGTACCTGATAAAAAATGATCGTACAATATACGATGAATGGACACAATTTACAAATTTCTATAATTTTCACTAAAATGATCCGGAGAGGATCCTGTTGATCTTCAAAAGAAGAAGAAAATGAGAAGTAGGCTTGGAAGTCGCAAGCTGACTACTCATGTGATAGAAGCAAAACAAACACACAGACTTAAAAACAAGAACAACATAGAAAAAGGAACATGAAAGGCTCTCAAAATTTGATTAGGATTCTCTTCCCTCTTTTTTTCTCTTTCCTTCTTTCTTCTTCTATTTGAACAGTCATGGTTAAACCACGTCAATATCTTATTAAAACTCAAAGTTTTCAAGCCTTTTTCATTAGTTTTCCTTTATTTTAATAGATCCATTTATCTTCAATCGGATTATTATTATTTTATATATACACTGCTGTTAATATGAATGTCGAGAAAAAAAGTATAAAACTTACAACTAAATTAAGACATGGATTTAGCTAGATTAACTAAAACAATGTAGTTCTAATGAATTTAGTTAGAATATAGCTTGTATCAAAAGAAATAAACAAAAATTACAATTACATCAAGGGAATTGTTATTGGCACTCCAAATTTCTCATTCTACACTTTAAATTTTCTATATTTAGAAAGAAAAATACACTTGTGAGGAGTGTGGAATAAAATTTTTAGAATGTCAATAGCACTTCCCTTGCATCAAATAGTGGTCATGATTGATGGGCGTACAATTCAGGCTTATTTTGGTGTTTTCCTTTCTTTGATTACTCCCACAAACGCGTTAGCAATTCTGACTATCAACATCACAAAGTTAATGCAGCTCATGACTTTGAAAGTCTGATTTTCCAAATGGATTGTGATGGTTAGATCTAGCAAGGCTTCTAGTGTAGTTCATGGAATACGCAAATCGTGGAGAAGGAGAAGAAGCAGTCAAATAGAAATAGGAGAAGAACCAGAGTGAAAAAGGAGAAAATAACAGTTAAAGGGGGAAAGATCTGCTTATTTGAAAGAATCCGGATTCTCACTTGATCTTCTTTACGGGGATTCTAGGAATCTGTGAATCATATTCGTTCATACATTGTACGATCATAAATCATTTTAAATATTTTATTTTAAATTAAATACAAACACTAGCTGATAAAAACTGACCGTACGATGTATGATAAACAGACACAATTTACGAATATCTGGGATGATTACCAAAAGAATCCAAAGAGGATCCTGTTGGTATTCAAAAGAAGAAGAAAATGAGAAGCAGGCTTGGAAGTCGCAAGCTGACTACTCATGTGATAGAAGCAGAACAAACACAGAGAATTTAAAACAAGAACAACATGAAAAACGAACATGAAAGACTCTCAAAATCATATTCACACAAAAAAATACGACACTTATGTGTATAATCATAATACCTAATCACCGTAACGACTCCAGAACACAAAAAGATTACTTGATCACATAAACTATAATAAACCCATTATTTTAATAGATCCATTTATCTTCAATCGGATTATTATTATTTGATATATATGTTGTTAATATGAATGTCGAGAAAAAAAAAATATAAAACTTACAACTAAATTAATACATGGATTTAGCCAGGTAAACTAAAACAGTGTGTTATCTTCTTTGCACACCTGTTCAAATCCTCATTCCTGTAGTTTTGATGAATTTAGTTAGAATATAGCTTGTATCAAAAGAAATAAACAAAAACTACAATTACATCAAATAGTGATTATGATGAAGAAAGTCGAGATTTTACCGTAAAACCATTTTGTAAGGTTTCTCCTTCCATTAATGTGGAATTCATTCACAACCTATAATTGATGAGCGTACAATTTAGGTTTCTTTTGGCGTTTTCCTTTCTTTGATGACTCCCACAAGCGCGTTGGCAATTCTGACTATTAACGTCACAAAGTTAATGCAGGTCATGATTTTGAAAGTTTGATTTTCCAAATGGATTGTGATGGTCAGATCTAGCAAGGCTTCTGCTGTAGTTCATATATATATCGTCAACGAAGTTGAACCAATGAACTTTAGACCATAGTTACGTGATACTTATTTACCACTACTAGCTTAAGCTAATTCCTGATAAACTTTCATGGATCCAAGGCTCTACAAATCTGCAAAATCCGGGGATGTTTACATCCTCAAGCAACTTCTTAACGACAATCGGAGCCTGCTGTATCAACTTACACCTCGAGGAAACACAGCCCTCCATGTCGCAGTTCAGTTCGGACATAAAAATGTTGTCACTGAAATTTATAGCAGATGCAGGTCCCTTCTCACACGGCCAAATTTGGATGGAGATACTCCTTTACATGTGGCTGCAAGGGTTGGTTCCTTCTCTATAGTGTATTATCTGGTTCGTGAAATTCAATTAATGTCACAGGAAGATTTCGTGAACACGAACATTGGCGTGTTTGAGACGCTGAGAATTGGAAACAAGGGGAACAACACGGTCTTGCACGAAGCTGCAAGGAATGGTCATGTAAAAATTGTTGAGTTCTTGCTCAAAGTTGATCCCAAATTGGCCTGTTTTGAAAATGACAACGGCGAATCTCCCTTGTACGTGGCTGCAAGAGGGGACGTGGTAGAGATCGTGAATCAAATTTTAAGATCAACTCCATCATCAGCTCATGGCGGACCAGAAGGCGAAACGGCTTTGCATGCTGCTGTAATTGAGAAGCATTTTGGTACGTCATACTTTGGCTCCCTTTATGTTTTAGCTTCGCTTTACACTTAACGGTTTAATTATTCATCATCAAACAGTCGGTACTAGCATAATTCCTCTTTTATTTTAGTTGCTCAAGTTCAGTATTTTCTTATAAAAACTTAATTTCGTTATTGTAGATATCATGGAAGTACTCCTAAGGTTCAAACAGCAACTTGTCAAAGAAACTGATCACCAAGGCAGGACTCCTCTCCACTATGCAGCATCCCTTGAAGATCACAAAACAGTTCGACGATTACTAGAAATCGATACTTCTACTGCGTATGTTCTGGATAAAGAGGGCCAGTCACCAATTCATGTTGCAGCAAGGGAAGGGCGTGGCAGTGTCATTAGGGAAATTATTCAACATTGCCCAGATTCGGGAGAACTTGTTGACCCTTTTGGGCGAAACACTCTTCATATTGCCATCCAAGGTGGGCAAGTAAATGTTGTCAGGTATATACTGGAAACACCCGATCTGGAGGGGCTCATAAATCAGCCGGATGTTGATGGAAACACGCCTTTGCATCTCGCAACCATAGAGAGAAAAACATGGATTTTGTACTACTTGACGTGGGATGGAAGAGTAAATCAAAGATCTAAGAACAAATATGGCCAAACAGCATCTGATGTTGATAGATCAATCAAAGAATGCAGTCTTAGATTTCCCATGGTAAGTACCAAAAACATAACTAATCTCCTTTATTTATGATTGATCTAAATGCTTAACTACAACAGTTCATCTGCTGTAAACTGCTAACGTGCAGAATATAATCCGTAAGCCTCATGCTTGGATAGGCAACATCAAATTTTACCAAAAAGCAGAACGGGCAGAAGCCAGTGCAGTGCAAACTTACAGGGAAATGGGCCAGACCCTTTTGGTGGTTGCAACACTTATTACAACTATAACATTTACAGCTGCATTCACAATGCCCGGAGGCTATAACAATGATGTCGGTCCACACCAAGGAGTGGCTCTTCTGCAGTCAAATAAATATTTCAAGTGGTTCATAATCTCAGACACCATTGCGATGACTTGCTCAATAAATGCAGCTTGCCTTTTATTTGGGGGAGCTGTTAACAGCAATGAGTCGGTGTATATTTACTATTTAACAGGTGCTGGTGCTCTTACATATATTGCTCTGCAGTGTACTGCAGCAGCATTCACACACGGGATTCTGGCTGTCCTGCCCCATCAGCAATTTGCCAAAACCTTGGGACTGATAGTTGGAATCACTTTTCATGTTAGTACCCTCTTGTTTCTTTCACAATTGGTGAAAATATTTTCCAACCTCGAAGCCTGTAGATTATTGTTTTCGCATCTCTACAGGAAGCTCAATTGCAAAATAAGGAACAAACATTGAAAAAAACTACAGTACTTGGTACTTGCATTCATTTGGGTGCCCATTGTCAATGTATGTCTTTTTTGTATTGATAAATAAGCGTTTAGTGTTGTATCAATTGTCTCGTGATCTCTTAACATGGTCAATCCGGTCTACCATAATAGAATCTGATCGTATCCAAATCCAAAACTTCGTCTTTCAACGAATGTTGATGGCAGCAGTGTAGCAAAAAATACAGATGACTGGTCCCCTCATACCGAAAACAAAATGTTTTCACCGCTGCATTATGTTTGCTAAAAAGGACTCCTACCAAATTACCGACCGAAATTCCAAAACCATGTAATGAAAGACATGAAAGCCCTTACTCTATGAACCAAGCAAAGATAATCAAAGAAGTAATGCCAAGGATTAATATATGTAGCAGTAAGACAAACCAAAAGTAAGAGAACTCTGACCTGGTGCTGGTAGTGATTTTACATCCCTAAAGTGGAATATATCAACAATGTCGAGAATTTTGGGTCAATAATTTAGGGACAAAGCTACCGAACATGTAAGTTGCTCTAATTCATCCCTCCTGCCCTTGATTTCATTGATTTCCTCAAGCGATTGGTAGTTTAGTTCTGAGATAGTACATCAAAAAACTTGGATTTAAATTCATATCCATTGGTTTAGAGACTGGGTTGGGTACAAATGTACTTTTTGGATCGATAATGTAAGGTTTGGAGTTGAGATAGAGTGAAAACATTCGACTTTGATGGGTTCGGCAGATGTCCCCCGAATGCCCATTGTTTCAGTAGGTTTCTGCTGAACGTTGATGCTGGGGTGAGAAAAGATATTTATTGATCTAGTTTTTGTGATCCATTTTTTACAATATTATTTACTTTCCGGTTTTAGTTTAGGTGATCAATTTCCTCTGATAAATCGGAATGTTATCTCCTAGTTGATTTCCTCTTACTGTTTCCTTTCTTCTTTTTATGAATACATCGATATATTTTTACATAGTAGGATGAGAAGTTTGGCTAAGCCACACAATGAACAATAATTTGGTATCAAATTTGCATTCACAAGATTCGAACCTAAAACCTCTCACTTTTAAGCGAAGAGGAATATCATTAGATCATAATACTGAGTGTGTAGCTTTCTTCTTAAAAATATGTAGGTTAGTTTTCCCACAAGACGCATAAACCAAACTCTCTTCCATCCCTCTGTACCGGATAGGGTTTAGGAGATCAGCTTCCAAGAGGCCAACCCGGACCTAATTTCATTGACAATCTTCCTGACCATTTACACAGTGACCTAATTTCGTTGAAATCCTCTGTCGAGTTCCTTGCAAAATATTGATTGTTCAATGCAAGTGTGTTTCCAAGCGTTGGCTCCGAGTCATCTCCAAACCTCGTTTCATTGGCCGCTTTTTATCCGTCCAACATGGTCGCCAAAATCCCATACCAAGAACTCTGGTTATATGTGTACCCTTATTATGGAGACGAAGTGTTTACGACGTCCAAGAATCCGGTGTTCAAAGAGCTAAGTGAGAAGAAGGAGAACAAAAACAAGAACAAGAACAAGAAGAACAGTGGTCTCCAGACATCATGTTGCTTTTAAAAGTTGCTTTATAAAAAGTGGAGTTGAGCCATTAATCTATTAATGAATAATTTTAATCATGTAATACCTTCATTAGTTTTTTAAGATGACATTATTTATTCTTTAAAACGCATTTTATCCATTTGAGAGCAGAGTGACCGTAACTACTTACCACTATCTACCACTACAACCACTAACCTTACACCACCATCGTTGGCATCATCGATGCCACCATAATCGTCGCCACCACAACTACCACAGCAACCACCACCGCCACAACCACAATTGTGACTACTGCCACCATAACAATCTCCACTACTGTCATTGCCACTACCATCGTTGTCGCCAACCACCGCCACCACAACCACAAACGCTACCACTATTGCCAATGTCGCCACCCCTAACACCACTATTGGCACCCACTAAACTCCTACCATTGCCGCTGCCATCACAAAAGTTGCCCCCACCGCCTCCATCACGTCTGCCATATGTACCATCTACAACTGCAACCACCAACCTTATACCACTGTCGACATCACCACTAACAACGTTTCAACCGCCACCGCCAACAACGCCTCTACCACTACCACCACAAATGCAACCACCACAAATGCAACCACTGCCGCAGCCACAACTATCGTAGTCACCCCCCACTACCATGTCTATTTTTGTCATTATGTACAATAATATTACTAATCTTAGAATGTACCTAACGGTTTTACACTTGGTTTCATACTCACGACACTTTTAAAATATAATTTATCAAAGGTTCAGCTGTTTTAATTTACAATTGATTATTTTTAAATTAGCACAATAATCGCAAACAGCCCTTAAGACGACATTGATGTGGGCATGAGCACATACGCATATTATCATAATCCTCTTGCCACAGGTGTTATCCAAGAGCCGTCAATTGAATGGGTATGGATCTTCCCAAGTTCTATCGAGTCTCCAAAAGATCAGGCTTGGTAAATTTGGTCAGTGCTTCATCCATCATTTCCTGCTCTCTTTAAGTTTACTTCCGGTATTTAGCCTTTCATCCCTATCGATCCATCGGTTTTCTGCTTCTATACTTTCGGGGTAACAATCTACTTCACATGAATCAATGACTCAAACCACTTGAATTCCGTTTTCGTGTTTTTCCTTTTTCTCCCAAGAATAATTGTAGCATTCTTTTGGTTGCATCTTGCATGCATGTGTAACAGCTTCACGACAAGACCTATCTTTATTGCACGATCATGAAATAGTAATTTATAAATTCTTATACCAAGAGCTAATAACTGACTTTAATTATCGAAGATGAAATTAATAGATCTAGTTGATTAGATCAGTTCAATTTGAAACAAAAATTCATTTGATAAAAAAAAGGTGTACGATCCAAGTATTAAAACGTGCATTAATTTTGATTTCTAGTTCACAGTCACACACTACGTACATGGTGTTTATTTTTTTGTCAATAAACGGATCCTCGTAAAAGATATTGGCATGACATTGTAGAGTATCAATAAATGGCAGCTTAACATTGGTTAGTTAGTGAGGATGTCATGTCATACTAAAGTTGTTAGGTTGTTAAAAAAGGTTAGTCTCTTAGAAGTGTAAGAAGGAAGTTTTAAGCTAGATATATGTGTGTAGAAGCTCTGTAATTGTGAGGATCCAATTCATTAAGTTTGAAATACAATTCATGCAGTTTACTCTTTCTCTCTTTCTCTCCGTTGTTTCTCTCTCAAGTTCCTTTTTTTTCTCCATTCCTTATTGCTCTTTGAATCTTTCTCAATGTAGTTAATAGACATGTGCTAGGATCGTATGACGAGGCACAAGGAGAAACAAACTAGAAAACCAGCCCGGAGATCTGAGACACAAAGTTGAGAGACTGCTGGAGGGGCTTTTTATCCGCACTTGGACTTGGACTTGGACTGGCTAGTGAAATGGTACTGGTGGTTGAAGAGGGAGCGATGTCAAAAGTCATCTTTTGCCCTTTGCTGCAGTGCCCGGCAAAAGTTGACGTTACATAATATGTGTCGGTTCCAAGAAATTTTATTGTGGTTGCATTCTCAAATACATGCAAGGGATCTGCGGTGTTACAAGTGCCCAAATCTTCCTTGGTTACGAATGCCAAGTCTTGTTCTCCTGCTGCAAACTTAAACACTGCAAAGCCAACACAACCATGTAGAAATCAGCACCTACCATAGAGTATAGATCAAAATCAAGCCATTGGATTGTCTTTGCATTCAATGCGAATTCATCCTATAAATACAAATGCTAATGAAAGTTACAGGATGAAAATTAGGATGCGGAAGATAAAAAAGGGGAGTGGCTTTTCTACAATTTTTTCTTTTATGCTGAGAGAAACGATATTCTCATCTAAACTATGAGAAGGAGATTCCAAATTTGAGTGCATAAGAGGTCACTGCTCAAGGCAATATAGCTACATGCATGTCTACACATAGTGACATTTCTACACTACTGTCGAGAATATTTTCTTATGCATATGATCCATGAAATTCCAATACAAATTTTCGAACTACAATGAAAAGACAGAACGTAAAGTAAGAAAAATTTCACAGTAGTTGATTACCAAGAATGTCACCAACAAACAAGCTATGGTTAGAAGCCCATGCAGCATAAGTGGCAGCGCCATCCGGAGGGATAGTCCAGCCTAAGTCGTCTCCTACTACATATTCTGCAGCTTCTGCGCTACGTAACGTCGCTTCTGTTGCTGCCACTGCGATGACGATTAGAAACATCACGTTCACATCCATGCTTATACTCATTTTTCAACTCCCCTCTCTTAAATAATTGTGTTCTTCTTGTAAAGAAGGAGATCGATACAATATTGGGGGTCCTGAAGTGTCTCAATTTATAGAACTAAATGTTACGAGCATTGTGTACAAGTTCCGGCAATTGTAAGCTTAATTAGTCTATATTAGTACTGGCGCAGATTATCATAGATACGTTGACATCGTCAAAACGAATTGATTATTTGCAGGCACTTAGCATTTTGTTTTATATATATGATGGGGTCAATGACTGTCGATACAAATTATGCCAAAGTAGTATAATTCTTTAATGGCAGATTTTTTTAATACAACCGATATATTTATATTAAAGGGAGTGCAAGTAAATTAGTTGTGAACTTATCATCCATGAGATTCGAATTTAAGACCTCTCAATTGCAAGTGAAAATGATTACCACTAAGAGCAAGTCCAGTGGCAGCAAATGCTCGGTGGACCAGGGACCTTTTCAATCCAATTGCCTCCCTTCTTTGCTTTAGCCCATGCGGGCAATTGGGCTAAGGGGGGCTCGTGTGAGAGGGGAGGCATGAATCAAAGGCCCGAGCGCCTGAGGGCGCACTGATGCAAGGCTAACGTCAACCACGTTACAACAACATTGGCGTCAGGCGCGTGCATAACATGTGTGTGTAAGGGCGCATCACCGACAGCTTTTCAGTCGATGGGGCCCACAGTTTGATTTTTGAAATGTTACCGTTTCTCGGGGCTTGTGGCACCTTCTCGGCCTTTGGATTTCAACGGATTTTTTTTTTGGACCGTTGAATTTCCAACGATCAAAAAAATCTTCAAACCTCCCCCAACGGCTAAATGACGTGGCACAATATCAGCTGTTGAATTCCAGATCAACAGTCCACGCTATTCGCCTTTAAAAATTAAAAGAAAAAAGAAAAAAGGAAAAAAAATCACATATGTTATCATTGTGCCACGTGGCATAATTTGGAGGGTTGGATTTCAATTTTTTTTTAATCCAACAGCAAAAATTAATTAAGTTAATAAAAAATCCGAATTTTTTTTAAAAAATTAAAAATAAAATTGATTTTACTTTTCTATAAATACATTCTTATTATCTTCTTCCTTACACTACAATTTTATATTTTCTTAAGTACTTTCAACCACATTCCAATCTTTCTCTCAAAGTTTCTATGTACTTTTGTTTCCAACAAAATGGCTAATGATGCAGGTACGAATTGGACGCTTATTGAAGATGTTACGTTGTGTTCTAGCTGGGTCGAAGTTATTCATGATCCAATTACGGGTAATGAGATGCAATTGCGAGAAATGTGGAGCAATATTCATACCCTTTTTCTTGAGAAAATTAGCAGGAAAAGAACGGAACAATCACTCTCCACTCGTTGGAGAATACTCAGCCAATTGTTTACTCATTGGAGAAATGCCTTGGCACAAGCTAGTAGTAATATTCGAAGTGGGGAAAATTTCGTGGATCATGTAACTATATATTATTTATTTGTTTGTACTATACCCAAATTTACATTAGTTACTTTGATTATAATTATTTCTTCTCCTGCATTGTGTAGACACTTCAAGCACAAGCTTGGTATAATGCCAAAAACAAAAATAAATCATTCACCCCGTGAGAATGTTGGAATATTGTCAAAGATTGTCCTAAATTCAAAGTTGTGCCTGTCGGTCTAGAAGTTGTCATGAACAACACCCCTTTACACTCTACGCCCGATCATGGCTTGCATGTTCATGGAGCAACACAGAACAAGTGCCGGAAGCGACCCCTGAACAAGATCCAATTAGGCTTCAAGGTAAGAAGGCTTCAAAGAGAAAAGGAATTGCTTATGCAAAATATATGGAAGAACTTGCTCGCCAAGGTGAATTGACTTTGGCGCGGGAAATGGCTAAATTTGAGGCTGATAAGGCAAGAGATGAGGCAAAAGTTGCAGCTGCTGAGAGATTATTTCAAGCTAATGAGAAAGAAAAAGAGCTACTTAGGCAAGAAAGAGAAGAGCTTAAAGACGAAAGAATGGCTCAACAAGATCGTGACATTATGAAGGAGCCTGTAGAGGCGATGTCTCCGAATTCTAAATATTTTTGGAATTCAGAGAAAGCGGACGTGGTGCGAAGGAGGCGTGCAAGAGAAGCGAGAGCAAGAGGAGATGGTCCTAGCACCACAAATTGATTAGGTAATGATTTTCCATTCATGAGGGACTAGAGAATTTGTTTTTAATCAGAGCCCATAATTTTCCAATCACTTTGGGTTGTAATTTCTTATTTATTGAATAGAGTACCTTATGTAATTTCCGATTTATTGAATTTAGTTATTTATTCAAACTAAGAGTATATTTATTTAATTTGGTACTTTATTTAATCTAAGAGAATCTTTATTCAAAGGACATAAGCACACCAAATAAAATTACATAAACATACCAAATAAAATTACAAACACACAAAATAAAAAAAATAAAAAAATAAAAAAAAAAACCCACCAAATGAACTTAAAAATCACACCAAATAAAAAATTAAAAATTAAAAAAAAAAAAACACTAAATGAACTTAAGTTTCTTGAGCATGTTTCAATTCCACCGGTGTTCTATCAAGTCAATTTGCCGGGCTTTGTGAATATATGAGGATTGAATTGAAGTATATCGTTGAATGAGCCTTTCATTGTAATGTCTATCCCTTTCTAATGACTCGTGTTGCACAGGTTATTCGGTGGCGTCATGAGCACAATATATTTGTGTTTTGGGATTATTCATCGTGTTTGGCTCATATTCATCAATGACATCATAATCATACTCATCTTCCATAATCATGTTGTGAAGAATGATACACATCATCATGATGGATCGAAGTGACTCCAAATCAAACAATCTAGCAGCACCCATGATAATTGCCCAATGAGCTTGGAGGATACCAAAACAACGCTCCACATCCATTCTACACCCCTCTTGACAGCTTGCGAATTGCTTTTCCTTTTCACTTCACGAATGTGGCACTGTTTTGACAAACGATGTCCACCTTGAGTAAATGTCGTCTGCTAGGTAGTATGGTTCATGGTACTTATGTCCGTTGACCCAATACGTGACTCTTGGTAAGAACATTGAGGTCATTTTGAGCTCCCACAACACCAAAAAAAACATGCCAAATCCATGTATCAAATGATGTCACCGCCTCCAAAATGATATTTTTTGCTCATTTTCTGTCCCCATAAGCTCATTGTCATGCACTTGGACAATTTTTCCAGGTCCAGTGCATACAGTTGATGCTTCCAATCATGCCAAGAAAATCTCGCATCTCACTCTTCTTCAGAAGCCTTTGCAAATCCATTGTTGTAGGTCTCCGAAGGTACTCTATGGTGTAGATAGATTCGACTAAGGAGCAAAACCTCATCAGGGACTCCAGAATGGTTAATTTCCCCATCCTCGCTATCTCTTCCACTTGGTCTGAAATGCTCTATATGCAAGCATTTGCAAGGTAGCAATAACTTTTTGCTCAGGAAAGAGACCCATGACACCAAAATCATCATTCTTTTGCACAAGGTAAGAATCATGGTTGCAAACAGCAATCATGATTTTGTTGAACAAATGTCGTTCCATTCTAAAATGACATTTGAAGTACGTATCAGGGAATACACTGTTACAGACAAAATAATCGTCTAAGAGATCCTTACCTCATCGTTGCCTGCTTCTATCAATGTTTGCGGAACGGTTGGGCCTGGAGATCTCAGCCACAACTTGGATGACTCGATGGGAATGTGAGGCTCTTTAGCTTCTTGCTTCGTCATCTCTCCTCTTACGCTTATCATCTTCATCCTCTTCCATCTCATTTTCGCCCCCTAGAGATTGAACATTTCTTCCCCTTGCTTAAACAAATCTTTCTCTTGCTCATCGATTTCCCACAACATCCTTGAAGAAGACATTGTAAAAAGAAAGCAAAAACTATGAATAAGGATAGAGATTTTGATTTTGGTGTGTGATTTCTTAAGATGGATGGTGGGTTATAGGGAGGAAAAAGAAAGGATTAGGTTGTAGATAATGTCATGTGGCACGCCGTCATTTATTAAAAATCTTATCGAAATCTATCCTCAAAGATTGTAAACAATTGTGACACGTGGTGCGTCGTGATTGGTTAAAAATCTTATCGGAAATCTATCATTAACGATTCCGAAAAGGTAACGACACGTGGCGCGACGGCATTGGCTAAAAATCTTATCGAAATCTATCACCAAAAATTGTCTTTTCGGATAATGACATATAGCGCAACGAGAACGATTAAAAATCTTATCCAAAATTACAAATAAAATTATTTTGTATTATTTTATAAAATAAAAAAATACTAATATTTTATTGCCTATTTCCATAGCTATTCAGTTAGAGATGAAGATGCAAAAGGTGATTACTGTTAATTAAAGGTAGTTACTATTTAGTAGAGGGGATTCAATAGGCAGTTGCCCTAAGACCATCTCCAACAATGACCTAAAACCTAAAATTTCCCTTTTTTTCCCCCCCTAAAATCTACTCCAACCCATGACCTAAAATTAACCTAAAACCTAAAACTCATTTGAGGGTCAAATACCAGCCCAGATTTAAGCCACAAACCAAAATGGGCCCCACCAACTGAGATTGAAACTGGGGCTGTGAAGCCCAGTTTCCACTTTGGGACGCACGCACGCGCTGCACGCGCTAGGACTGTCTGCCAAACAACAACCCCACGTGGGGTTGTTCCCTCATGTTTCAAAGAAAAAAACAGCCTAACGGCTACTTTTTGTAATTGAATGGTGATGTTAAATGGATCCAACGACAACTTTTTTTTTTTTTTTAGTTTTATATTTATGTATTTATTGAATCCAACGGCTTAGATCAAATATAATTAAATATAACTGTAAAAAAAAAAGATCTAACGGTCCAAATTTAAATCCAACGGCTAGAATAATTTTAGAATAATTGAATGGTTTATTAAATGTCGTTGGTATTAAGTTTATGTGGTTTATCTTGATTTTCATGTATTGATTTAGTGATTTTTCAAAATTTATCAAAATTTAAATATTTTTAGGTTAAAATGTTCATAAAATTAATTTAGGATAGTCTACATAAAATTTTTTTTTTAAAAAAAGTTAATTTAAAAAAAAATAGCCTTAATTCATTCTTTGATAATCTAGGGTTAAAATTTTAAGCCAAAAGGGTTGGAGTAGAAAAGCTGTTTCTGGGCTAAAACCTAAATTTTCTGGGCTAAATATTTTTAGGTTTTAGGTCACCATTGGAGATGGTCTAAGGGCCTTCCTACAGTAGAAGTTCTCTAAATCATACTAAGTGGCTTTAATTGCAGTTTTAAGCCAAACATAAAGAAGGATTTTTATCATTTTTTTGGGTTATTCTCACTTTACTACCCCAATATTGAGAAATTTAAACTTTCGTACTTAAAGTTGAATTTTGTGACACTTTTTAATTTTTATTGCAAAGAAACAATAAAAATACAAAAGCAGACAAGAAGTCCACAAAGGCACAAACAAAACAAGATAAAAGCACAATCACCCAAACATTAAGAAACTCTAAAAACAACACAAAACTAACTAATAGCCACATTCCAGTTATGCAAATTTCTGAAGAAAAAAAAGAAGATAAATCTCTAAATTCTATAGTAATTGAAGCCCACATAGATGACAATAACCAAACATTATCCCACATATCCTCCGTTATACTGCCTTCGTTGTCCTAGAAAATCTTCTTGTTTCTTTCCATCCAAATGACCCAAAAAATAGATGAAACTATACATCACCATAAGACCTTGATTTTCTTCCATTTTCCTGATAATTTATGTTCCTCTACCATAAGAGAATAACAATACCTGGGTAAAACCCAATTGATACCAAACTCCTTAAACAACTTCAATCAGAGATTTAAAACCACCGGACAGTGAAGAAATAGATGGTCAACAGACTCTAAACATTTCTTGCATAAAATGCACCCCAATCAGGTTATAGACACGAGCTTGGTCGCCGTTTTTGGAGCATGTCACAACTCACAAGTGTTAATTTTCCCATAAGCTATTAACCAAGTAAAGACTTTCACTTTATTAGGAACTTTAGATTTCCAAACCAAGCCATAAGCTTGAAATAGCCTATCAGCATAGCTTTTGAGAAGATAATCGCAGTAAGATTTAACATAGAACCTTCTTGAAGAATCAAGTATTCAATTTCTTGGATCAACCCTTGAAGGGTGAATGTGAACCCGATACAAACTTGTCAAGAAATATGACAATTCGTCTAATTCCACGTCATGTAAATTCCTTCGAAACCCAAAGTCCCAATTCAAAGAATGTTTAGCAATACTAGCAACACTAGAAATACTCTTGTTATGAAATATGGATAAGTTGAACAACCTAGGAAATGAGACTTGTAAAGATCTTTCGCTTAGCCAAATGTCTTCCCAAAATCTAATTTCATATCCTTTACCAAGAACAAAACGTCAGCACTCCAGAAAAGAACTATACCCTTTGGAAATATCCTTCCAAGGACTTCTACTTGTTCCAAACTGAACTATCTTGGAATCCCAACCATTGTCACTAAGACCATAATTGCTGCTAATCACTTTATGCCAGATGGAATCACTTTCGACGAAAACGTCATAACCATTTAGCTAACAAAGCTTTGTTTATTACCAATAGATTGCCAATACATAAACCCCTTTCTTCTTTCGATTTTGAAACTGTCTGCCAATTAATGAGCTGATCTTTCTTATCTTCACCAACACCAGCCTATAAGAATTTCGGCATTAAGCTTTCTAGAGTCCTGACTACTCCTTTAGGAATCTTGAACAAAGATAGAAAATAAATAGGTAAACTTCCTAACACTAATTGAATTAAAGTTAATATTCCCCTTGTTGAAAGAAAGGCACACTTTTAACTTTGCAATCTCTTTTCAACTTTTTCCACAATCGGGTTCCAAAAGGAGATAGCTCTAGGATTACCTCCTAAAGGAAGACCCAAATACTTGACAAGCCAAGAGCCTACTTTGCATCCCCATAAACCATCCAATCTCTCTAATTTTTCTTGCTCCGCATTAATACCCATTAAAGAGCATTTGCCCTTATTCAACTTCGATCCATAGATAGAACAAAAACAATCAATTACTGATAAAAGATTAGTCCAACCTTACTCACTTCCAGATTAAAAGAAATGTGTCATCGGCAAATTGCAAGTGAGTAACTTCCACACCCTTATTACCAACACCCAACCCCTCAATCAGGCCACCCTCGATGGTTATTCCCAGTAATCTATTGAGGATGTCTACTACAATATTAAATAATAAAGGAGAAAGAGAATCACCTTGTCCAAGTCCTCTTGATGCTCCAAACTTACCCCTTGGTCGGCCATTTATTATGATGGAAAAGTTGGTAGATTTCAAGCAGCCCAATATCCATTTTCTCCACCTATCACCAAACCCTTTTATTTCCAACACATTAACTAAGAAATCCCTATCAATGTGATCATAAGCTTTTTCAAAATTAATTTTGAACACAATACCTTCCTTCTCTTTCACCCTTGTTTCCTCAACCACTTTGTTGGCCAGTAGAATTGTACCAAGAATATGCCTTCCTTTCACAAAAGCTCCTTCAACCTGTGAGATTATGCCACTAATTACCTCCTTTAGTCTAGAGGCCAACACTTTTGACAAAATCTTGTATAAACTCATTGTCAAGCTTATAGGCTTATTAATAGGAGCATATTCATGCGACTTCAATGGCTTGTTCTCGTGCATTTACGTTATGTTTCTTTAGTTATTTTAGTACTTTAAGCTATTTTCGTGTGTTTGTAGGTCCAAAGGGCTAAAGGAGCAAAAAGATGCATTTTGGAGACTTTTGGAGCACTTTTGGGCTAAGGATGGATAGCCTATGCTTGGAGCCAAAGTGTTGGACGAAATTGAAGACCTAATTGAAGACCAAAGTGTTGGAACCTTGTTCCCTTTAGTTCTAGGACATTTAAACCTTTCCTTTATCCATTGCACATGCATCTCCATAAACCATCAACACATTCACACATCACCCATTCACCTTTGTGCCGTGACTTCACTCCTTCATCTCAGCCACACCTCACACATAATCATTCAACCATGCACTCCACATGCATTTCCACCCTTACAAGACCCTAATCATTCATCCACCTTTCCCCCTTCATCATTAAGCCACATTCACTCCCATTTCTCTCCCCTTAACAGCCCTAACCCGTGCATAATTAAAGGACACCATTCAACACACACATGCACCCAAAACACATCCATGCCGTGAGTTCCCATTGCATTTCCAGCTTTGCACATGCATTCACTCACCACAAACAAGTCACATGCATTCATCAACATATCTAACTGTCATTCACATGCATTTCATTCATCATTTCCACCCCCACATGTCCCTTTAATCATTCAAACATGCAGCCACACCTTCACCCACATGCACCATTCAAACATACACCCAAACACCACCAGAAATCATCATTGCCGTGGCTCCTCCTCCAGATTTCCAGCATCCCATAATCATTCACACCCCTTTAATCCACATGCAATCTTCCACATCCCTCACCAAGAAATCATTCAACACATGCATCCATAATCATTTCTTCATCCTTGCCGTGGGTACCTATCCCATTTCAGATTGTCATTCCACTTCATTGCACATGCATCTTCATAATTCAACACATGCATTCATTACTCATTTACTTTGCATCCTTTAATTTAATCACATGCACATTCAAACAAACACAATCATTCCAGCCATGCCTTGCATTTACAGAAAATCCACATCCTTGCCGTGAGATCCCCTCACTATTTGATCATTATTCCACATGCAAACTCTCCATCATTGCACATGCATCTACAAACAATTCAGCCAACACATGCACTTTAATCATCCACCACATATTCCCTTACACACTCCACCTAGCCGTGCACATTCATACACTTCCATTTTCCATATTTTCCCCCATCTTGGCAGATTTCACATGCACACACATGCAATTCCAGCTTTCACATGCTTTCCTAGCTGTTTTTCATCATTAACCATCCACATGCATGCTTAAACAAACAGCCATTTACACCTCCATTCCTCCTATAAAAACCCTTGCATTCTCATTCATTCTCATTCACTCATTCATACACTCTTCCATATTCACTCATCCATTGCAGAAATGTAGACCATAAACCACCCTTGCCGTGACTCTCCCTTACAATCCAAACACCATCCTTCCATCTCCACAACTCCTCTTCCATTCCTCCACCACTCCCCAAACCATTCACACCATCAAACTATCCTTAGACCTTGTGCTACAACGAAGAGGAAGAGAAGAGTGCCTAAACGTTCATACAATTCAAGTTTGAGTTCTTGGAATGTTTAGGTGTTTCTTTGATTTCTATGTTTAATTTCAATACTCTTTGTTTTGTACGAATGAGGCATGGAAGAGAAGAGTGCCTAAACGTTCATACAATTCAAGTTTGAGTTGTTGGAATGTTTAGTTGTTTCTTTCATTCTCTTTGTTTTGTACCATGAGGAACTAAACCCCCCTTGGCTAGGGGGGATTCGAAATATATGTTTATGCTTGCGTTTTGATTTGATTACTTCTAATTGCGTTTCATAAGTTGTGGATTCAATTTGTTTAACTATTTGATTGATAACTTATTTATGTATGTTTATTAAGAGTGCACACTTAATTTTCATGCATGAATATTACGAACTTATATTCACAAGTAGTGGAGGTTGCTTATAAACAATCGCGTTAAATGAATTCTTGGCAAGAGTATCATGCATTCATAGTTACAATTGCCTCGTCAATACTTATAATTTTCATAGAGCGTAATGATTCTTGCTTGTATCTCTATTATGCAATCATGTAGGGGACTTGTGGGGAATGTTTTGGGTTGTCGTATGCAATCATCCAATTCAATAACGTTAGGAAGATTTGAAGGTTAATTAGTGCATCACGGTTAACTTGGGGAATTGAGAATTAATGATTTATTGAAACGCAATTGGAAATCATTTTATTATGCAAGTATAACATATGTGGAGATGAACCCCGTAGCTAACTTTCCATCCATTTGTTCTTTCTTTTCTTGTTTCTGTTTTCATGTTTAATTTAACTTGTCGTTCAATTATGTTAAACATGTGGAACTAATTTCTTTTTAGTTAGAGGCGAATTTGAAGCCATGGACATATGTTGGTTATGATTTGATTTACTCCAGTTATGAACTCATGAACTTTAGATGTGGGTTACTTTTCTGTTTTGATTAAGAACTTGTTTATGTATGTGGGTTGAGGGTCGACACTTAATTTGCATGCCTAAACTTGATGCTAGGATATAAGGGAATTTCACCTAATCGTTATGAACTTATATTCATGAGTAGTAAAGATCGCTAGTCACGATTGTGTTTAGTAAACTCTAGGCTGGATTAACATGCGTATTCCATAGTTATGAATGCCTAGTCGATATTTATGATTTCCGTTGAACTTAATGATCTTTGTTGAATGTCTCTATCATGCATATTCCATGGTTAGGGACTTTGATTAGGAATGCTTTGGATTGTCGTATGCAATCATCCAATCCAATGATCTAGGGAAATCTGAAAGTTAATTTAAGCGAACCTAATTAACTTGGAGCATTGTCATTCATCGTTCGTTGAAGTCATAACTGGGAGTCAAATTATATGCTTATGTTCATGTGTGGATAAGGAACCCTCTAACTAGTTTTTCATCATTCTATTCTATCAATTTCGTTTGTACAATCTGTTTTGTTTCCAAGTTTCTGTTTTAGTTTTAAATTCGTCAAAACCAATCCCCCATTTATTTTAAAGTGTTAGATTAGTTAGAATTACATTTAGTTTGTGTTTATAAGTGTTTTCATTCATTTTGTTTCCCAAAATTCGTCCAAAGTACTCAAGGTGCTCAAAACTGCCCAGAAAGTGTTTTTAAGGCAGTTTCGAGTGCTTTGGGTACTGTTTGAGTCTTTTGGTTTGTTTTAGTGTTTTAAAGTTTAGTTTTACATTCTTTGAGTCTAGTTTAGTGTTTTATATTACGTTTTTACGTTTTTGAGTCAAATCCAAGTGATTAACAATCCCTCCTAATCCCCGGTCCAGAACGATCCCTACTTATACATATACTACAATTTGACGAAAAGAGGGTTTAATTTGTGCGCGTATAAATCTCGCATCACTTATAATAGGCAACACCAATTGAATTTGCTTTCTTTGGTATGAGACAAATGTATGTTTCATTTGTGATTGTGATGATGATTCCGCTGCTATGAAATTCATTGAAAACCTTCAGAATATTTGATTTTACCACCTCCCAATGTTGCTGAAATAATTCCACAGTAAAACCATTAGGACTTGGTGATTTATCACCCCCACAATCGAACATTGCCTTTTTTATTTCCTCTTCTTCAAAAGCCCTCTACAGCCATATTGCTTCCCCTTCCCTGATTAGGCTCCAATAAATGCCTTTTAAGCCCCACCTCACCTTCAAATTTCTGGAATAAAGTTTTTCAAAGAATTGAATCAATTCTTGTTCGATGACTTCAATATCTTCCACAATACCTCCCCCTTCCAGCTCCAATGTATCAATAAATTCTTTTTCCTTCTCCCGTTTGCAATTTTGTGAAAGAAATTAATGTTACTATCTCATTTTTGAGCCCATTCAACTTTGGCTCTAATTCTCCAATGACTTTTCTCTTTAAGCAACAACTTCTCAAGTTTTGCCCGTATACCATCCTTTTCCAGTTTCAAGAAGAGATCAAGACCCTCCCTTATTTCCGTTGCATCAAGCTCTAATAGTTTAGCCTCCACTTGCTTCTTTTCTTGACCAACATTGCCAAAAACTTCCTTGCTCTACTCCTTTACTTTAGGTTTCAACTCTTTAAGTTTCCTCATGAACTTGAACCCATCCCTAAAAGACGGATGGTCCAACCAAGAATTCTCGAATCTGAACGGTGTAGGTCCCCACTTTACAAAACTTGTATCCAATTCAATTAGGTAATGATTTGAAGTTAACCGGGTAGTAGCTCTCTGCGAGAGTTAGGAAAGCACACTTCCCACTCATTTATGAATAGAATGTTGGATAGTGGCCAACATTGCTTTCGGCTACACAACAATCCAAACAACTTTGGCTATAAAAAATTATAAACAAAAGAAGGTGGGAAACACCTTCCTTGTTTTAAGGAGAAAAAAAGGGAAGGTGTTTGTTGCTTTTGGAAAAGTTGTGATGAGTGCTCATTATTTCGGTTTGAAGAAGAGAGAGAGGATAGCTTATTTCGGTAGAGAAGAAAGAAGAGAGAAAAAAGAGCTTTTCTTCAGAGAGCAAGGGAGAGTTGCAGAGAAAAAGGGAGAGTTGCAGAGAGCCTAAAACAGAAGAAGAAAGTTGTTGCTTCAATTGGTTAGTAATCATCCACCAAAGTAGTTGTTGTTGTAATAGCTTTGAGCTATATGTATAGAGAAGAAATTATTCATTATATTTCTTTCTCTATTTGTTTCTTTGGTGTGTGAGAGCTATTGGGTGTATTGGGCTTTTGGGTTGTGAGATTGCCAACACTTTGTAAACTCCCATTTGGTTGATAGTGGTTTATTGGGTGAGCTCCTACTGCTCCGAGGACGTACTCCAGTTACACTGACTGTGGAGGAACCTCGTTAAAATCTTTGTGTCTTTTATATTTTGTTCTTGCATTTTATTTGATATATTTCCTGTGGGCTAGCTTGAGTTGGTTCCAAAAGATTTTGGTGCTATCCTAGCACAACAATTGGTATCAGAGCACTGGTTGCTCTTGGGTACTGTCTAGTTGCCAAAGATGTCAGACAGGCAAGATGAGAATCCTTTTGGAAGCAGCTCCGGGTTTGCAAGAACTACGGTGCAAAATGCAAAGTTCGAAGTGGAAAAGTTTGATGGCACAAACACCTTCGGGATGTGGCAATGTGAGGTTAAAGATGTGTTGGCTCAACAAGATCTTCTTGCCGCCTTGGGAGAGAAGCCTGAAGCTATGTCGAAACTGGAATGGGAGAAATAAAATTTGTGGGCTTGCTCTTCAATTCGGTTGTGCCTTGCAAAAACTCAGAAGTATTTTGTGATGCGGGAGACTTTGGCAAGTGTGTTGTGGCAAAAATTGGAAGACAAGTATATGACGAAGAGTGCAGAGAACCGGCTACACTTGAAGAAAAAGCTCTACCGCTTCCAATACAAAGAAGGTACAAAAATGATTAGACACCTTGATGCTTTTAATAAGTTGATTGCCGACTTGTTAAATTTAGATGAGGATATTAAGGATGAAGATAAGGCCTTAATATTGTTGAATTCCTTGCCGGACTCTTATGAGCATTTTGTTACCACTATTATGCATGGTAAAGAAACTATGAAATTTGAAGATGTATCAAATGCCTTGATGAATTATGAAATGAGGCATAAAGATAAAAATCATGATAGTACCTCTGAAGCTTTATTTGTTAGAGGTAGATCATCGGAGAGGAGATCCTCTTCTAGCAGGAAAAAATCACAGTCTCGACCTAGAGGAAACTCTAAAGGTATAAAACCTTTGGAAAGGGATGAATGTGCCTTTTGTCGTAATAAGGGCCATTGGAAGAAAGATTGTCCTAGATTGAAGACCAAAGGCAAAGAAAGTTCTGAAGCTAATGTTGCTGAGGTTGAAACAGATTTTTCTGATTTTGCTTTAACCACTTCCTCATCATTTGATTGTGCTACTAAGTGGGTGTTGGATACGGGTTGTACTCATCATATGACTCCTCACAAGGATTGGTTTTCAAGCTTGAAAGAGTTTGATGGTGGTGTTGTGTTCATGGGAGATGACAATCCTTGCACAACAAAAGGAATTGGTACAGTTCGTTTGAAGTTGCATGATGGCATGGTTAAAGAGTTGACAGGTGTTCGGTATGTACCGAATTTGAAGAAAAATCTTATTTCTTTGGGAACTTTGGAAGCCAAGGGCTTTAGGTTTCATTCAGATGGGCAGACATTGAAAGTGACTTATGGTGCACTTGTTGTGATGAAAGCTCCTCGATGTGGCCATTTGTATTTATTGCAAGGTAGCACTGTGACAGGTGAAGCGTCTGTAGTCTCAGAAAATATGGGCACATCCGATTCTGATACTACTAGATTGTGGCATACGAGATTAGGCCATGCCGGTGAGAAAGCTCTACAAGGGCTTGTGAAACAAGGTCTTCTAAAAGGTGCCACGACTTGTAAGCTTGATTTCTGTGAGCATTGTGTCTTGGGGAAGCAAACTAGAGTGAAGTTTGGTACTGCTGTACATCAGACGAAGGGCATTCTTGATTATGTGCATTCGGATGTTTGGGGTCCTACAAAGACTCCCTCTTTGAGTGGTAGACATTGGTTCGTGACCTTTGTTGATGATTATTCAAGAAGGTCTTGGGTCTACACTATGAAGCACAAGAGTGAGGTGTTGAGCATTTTCTTGGGTTGGAAGAAAATGGTTGAGAACCAGACTGGGAGAAAGATTAAGATTTTGAGATCGGATAATGGTGGTGAATACACATCCGACCCTTTCTTTAAAGTTTGCAAAGAGGAAGGGATTGTGAGACATTTTAGTGTCCGGGGAACTCCACAACAAAATGGAGTTGCAGAAAGATTGAATCGAACCTTGCTTGAGAAGGTTAGATGCATGTTGTCTCAGTCGGGTTTGAGCAAGTCATTTTGGGCAGAGGCAGTTACTTATGCATGTCACATCATCAACCGATTACCCTCAGCTGCTGTTCAGGGTAAGACGCCAATGGAGGTATGGACTGGAAAACCTTCTACTGATTATGATTATATTCGTATTTTTGGTTCACCTGCTTATTTTCATGTAACTGAAAATAAACTTGATCCTAGAGCCAAAAAGGCTATCTTTCTTGGTTTTAGTAGTGGTGTCAAAGGTTACAGGTTATGGTGCCCGGAGATGAAGAAACTTGTAATCAGCAGAGATGTGACATTTGATGAAGAAAATATGTTCAGAGACTCTGAAAAGAATGTGAAAAATGTCCAACAGGTGGAGCTTGAGAAAGTTGCCTCTAGTACTTCAAATCATATTTCCGCTGATGTCGAAGCCACTACAAGTGAAGAAGTGGGAGACCATGAGGATGTTGAAGAAGTTGAACTTGAAGATTCTATTCAAGTTGAAGAACAAGTTTCACCTCAAGAGTCTATTGCTAAGAACAGAGGAAAAAGACAAATTACCAAGCCAGCTCGGTATAGTGACTATGTTGCTTTTGCTCTTCCTATTATCACTGATGAGATTCCATCCAATTTTGAGGAAGCCATTGAGAGTGAGGAAAATGAGAAGTGGTGCAATGCCATGGGTGACGAGATGAATTCTCTCATGAAAAACAAGACTTGGGAGTTAGCTAAATTGCCTAAGGGTAAGAAAGCTATTGGTTGCAAATGGGTGTATGCCAAGAAGGAAGATGCTGATGAGAAACGCAATGTCAGATTCAAAGCAAGATTAGTTGCTAAAGGGTATGCACAAAAGGAGGGCATTGACTACAATGAAATCTTTTCTCCAGTTGTGAAGCACTCCTCAATTCGCATTATGTTAGCTCTTGTTGCACAATATGATCTTGAACTTGTGCAACTTGATGTGAAGACGACTTTCCTACATGGTGATTTGAATGAAGAGATTTATATGTGTCAACCGGATGGGTATAAAGTGAAAGGGAAAGAAAATTTGTTTTGCAAGTTGAAGAAATCACTTTATGGTTTGAAGCAATCTCCAAGACAATGGTATTTGAGGTTTGATAAATTTATGAGAGGCCAAAATTATTCTAGAAGTCAATATGATCATTGTGTGTACTTCAAGAAGTTGCAAGATGGGTCTTTCATTTATTTGTTGATATATGTTGATGATATGTTGATTGCCTCAAAGAATGTTGAAGAGATTGAGAAATTGAAGAAGCAAATGAAAAATGAGTTCGAGATGAAGGATCTTGGTGAAGCAAAGAAGATCATTGGCATGGAGATCACTAGAGACAGAGAGAAAGGTTTGGTATGCTTGAATCAAAGACACTACCTTGAGAAGTTGATTCAGAAGTTTGGAGTTCATGACTCAACCAAACCGGTTAGTACCCCTTTGGCTCCTCATTTTAAATTGAGTTCTCTACAATGTCCTAAAGCTGATAAGGAGAAGCTGCAAATGAAAAATATACCATATGTAAATTTGGTTGGTAGTTTGATGTATGCAATGGTATGCTCTAGACCGGATATTGCTCATGCAGTTGGCATGGTGAGTCGATATATGCATAATCCTGGTAAAGAGCATTGGAATGCAACTAAGTGGATATTGAGGTATCTCCATGGTACTCGAGATGTTGGTTTATGCTTTGAGAGAGATGACTATGGTATTGGTCATTTTGCTGTTGGTTATGTTGATTCAGATTATGCAGGTGATCTGGATGGAAGGAAGTCTACTACAGGCTATGTATTTACTATGGCTAAAGGGCCAGTTTGTTGGAGGTCCATTTTGCAGTCGTCTGTTGCCTTGTCTACTACAGAGGCTGAATATATGGCAGTTGCTGAAGCTATAAAGGAAGCCATTTGGATACATGGGCTGATTAGAGATTTGGGGGTTGATCAGAAGCAGGTGGAGGTGCATTGTGATAGTCAGAGTGCCATTTATTTGGCTAAGTATCAGGTTCATCATGCGAGGACCAAGCACATAGATGTGCGTTATCACTTTGTTCGTGAAGTTGTTGGTGAAGGAGAAATCATTCTCCAGAAGATTCCAACTAAAGACAACCCCGCTGATATGTTGACTAAGGTTGTTGGTGTAGCCAAGTTTGTTCATTGCTTGAACTTGGCTCACATTTTGCCTATATAAAGAAGGCGTTGAGCAGTAGGAGTTTTGGAGCATTTGGCTCGGTATGAGTTGTTCTCTTGCTAGTGATTGGGAATGTTGTGTATCAATTGTGTTGGTTGTCTTGTCATGGCGTTTTTCGGAATTTGGCCAAGGTGGAGATTGTTGGATAGTGGCCAACATTGCTTTCGGCTACACAACAATCCAAACAACTTTGGCTATAAAAAATTATAAACAAAAGAAGGTGGGAAACACCTTCCTTGTTTTAAGGAGAAAAAAAGGGAAGGTGTTTGTTGCTTTTGGAAAAGTTGTGATGAGTGCTCATTATTTCGGTTTGAAGAAGAGAGAGAGGAGAGCTTATTTCGGTAGAGAAGAAAGAAGAGAGAAAAAAGAGCTTTTCTTCAGAGAGCAAGGGAGAGTTGCAGAGAAAAAGGGAGAGTTGCAGAGAGCCTAAAACAGAAGAAGAAAGTTGTTGCTTCAATTGGTTAGTAATCATCCACCAAAGTAGTTGTTGTTGTAATAGCTTTGAGCTATATGTATAGAGAAGAAATTATTCATTATATTTCTTTCTCTATTTGTTTCTTTGGTGTGTGAGAGCTATTGGGTGTATTGGGCTTTTGGGTTGTGAGATTGCCAACACTTTGTAAACTCCCATTTGGTTGATAGTGGTTTATTGGGTGAGCTCCTACTGCTCCGAGGACGTACTCCAGTTACACTGACTGTGGAGGAACCTCGTTAAAATCTTTGTGTCTTTTATATTTTGTTCTTGCATTTTATTTGATATATTTCCTGTGGGCTAGCTTGAGTTGGTTCCAAAAGATTTTGGTGCTATCCTAGCACAACATAGAAACCTATCAAGCCTTCAACATACCACATCTGCCCTCATACTTCTTATAAATCTATCGCTGTTGGATTTTTCTGACACAAACCATTCCACATTAAAGTCTCTTGTATGACAACATCTAGGTCCAAATAAGCCAAACAATCCAGCCAGCTCTTCCCAAAAATTGTTTCTTTCCCTCACTTTGTTGGGGCCGTAAACCCCCGAAAGCCACCAATCTAAGCCGTTAGAACTTTATTTTGATTGAAACAGAAAACTCACCTACCACAAATTCCAAAACTAAGATACACTTAGTATTCCACAAAAAAGAATTCCCCCAGACCTTCCTAAAAGAAGGCAATGACACCCATTCTATGTAACGAAACCTTCAGATGCTTCCAACAAGTCTTTTGCAAATTTCAGTTTTTTTTTTTTTTTCTTGTAGAACGACAATGTCAGCCCCACTATTTATATCTGCTCTTTAACAACTCTTCTTTTATTTCTCCTCCATAGCCATCTGACATTCCAAGAAAATATCTTCATTTTGGAAGGTTAACCCCCAAATCACTTCTAACCTTTTTCTTCTGGTACATGATTAAGGTAGAACCACTTCCAGATTCCTTTTTCTTGTTAACAATTTTGCCTATAATTTATTTTTTTTATTTTTTATTTTTTTTGTGACAAGTTCCTTTTCCAAGGAATTAGTGACAATTTTAGTTTCACCAAAAACTTCCCCACATGCTCCAGATTTTGCTCAGAATCACCAATATTTGGTTTGGAACCTAACACGGAAGGCTTGAGAGTCGCACTTAAAGACTTTGGTCCCTTCTTGGCATCTACTCCTAACACCTGACACACCCCGAACCCGATGTCTGGGGAACATTGGGATGGTCACGTGCTAACCGACACTCGAAGGTGACACAAGCCATTTAATGAATGCATATGCTGAGAACATGTGAAACATGCATGTAAATTTCGCGCGAACTACGCAATGTAATGTTCCCACATAAACCTTATAAAATAATATAATAGTATTCAACTGCCAACAATGATCATGATAGTGATGATGTATGACATGTTCAGTACATACATCTAATTCATAATACAAGCGGAAGGTGTGATTACAATGATGTCAAAGTAGAAAGGATGGCACGATGTCACTGGTAGGGGAATGTCTTGTAGCTCGGATCGTAAGCATCGTTCCTATGTCCTGAAGGGGCGCAAAACAAACATGAGTGGACCAAGTTGATATATAAGTAGTACAAACACAGTCATTCAATAACGTACTAACCCCCAAAGTTTATGAAAACTAATAGCATAATATGTGATAGGTTTTTCGAAAACCCTAGTATGCCATAAAACCTTCGTAAAACATATATCGTAGATAGTGTGCTAAACTGTGGTATCAGTATCGCCCGAAGGCATATAGAACTCTTCATTCGCCCGAAGGCCTTCACTTAGAACACTTTACAGATCAATCGCTTGTAGGCTCCTACAACACTCACCCGAAGGCATATATAGTATCAATCGCCCGAAGGCACCCGAAGGCATATATAGTATCAATTGCCCGTAGGCTTCTACAGCACCCACCCAAAGGCATATATAGTAACCACTAGATAAGCACAAAATCATTGAATATAATTTTTCCAACATAAGTACATATATCTCAAAGCATCTTCATAGTATATAGTCATCCATCATATATACTACAAAGAGTGTAAAAACAAGTTCATAAATAGTATATAGTCATCCATCATATATACTATAAAGAACATAAATTCGATAAAGTATGGTATTCCAAAATATTCTCAGTAAAGCATGATAAATCATAAAGTGTAAATCTAATTTACTCATAAAACGTTTCCATTAAATCATGTTTTTCATGTATGCATTTCTACTATTAAAACATGCATTTTAGAAGGGGTCTACTTATAAATACTTTGTCGCCGATGAACCGTGTGAAATAGAAAGGACGGAATCACTGTTAATAGTCGCACCTAAGCACATAAAGAGTCCAATTAATAAAAATCTATCATAACGATTGAATTTTAGGAAATGGACGTCAAAAACTTGAGGGAGGACCTTGAGTACCCCCACACGCCGCCATAAGGTGGCGACCGACGGCCACACATCGCCATGCCCCGCTGTGGGTAGCCGGAAAGTTGGCAAGAAAAGTCGTCAGCGATGTGTATGCTTCACGCGCCGGCAGCGGCATCCCTTTACGCGCGGCTGCGTTCCAAGGTTCTCTGGGTTGGGCTGAGGCAATTAGGCATGGACTCCATGATTGGGCCGGGTTCTGTGGCCCAAAGGCTTGGGCTGGGTTTGGAATGGATTTGGAGTTTAGGCTTTGGGGTTTTGGGTTTTGGGTTGAGTCCAATGGGTCATAAATATGGTTTTGGGTTTGAGGTTCAACGGGCTGAAGGCCCATGGTTAAACGACCTAAGGGCCTTAGTTCAAAAGGGTTTTGGGCTTGGAAGCCCGGCCCGATGCTCTGGTCTAGAGGACCCGGTTAGGGCCTCAGGTACAATCTAACTACCAAAAATGAAGATAGAGACAAAAGGGAGAGTTTCATACCTTTGTGGTCCCTCATCGTGGCCTAGAAGTTAATTTGAAGCCGTCACACTCGTGAAGAAAGTGGGGTGGCATCTAGGTGTCTCAGTGCTCCACAGAGGAAAATGGAGAAAGAAAAAGAGAATATCCACTCGATGGTGGTGGTGGTGTCGTGGTCATTTGGGTGTACGGGTGAGTGTGTGTGTTGCCGGGAAGGTGAAATGGCAGAGGGGTCTGAAAGAGTGTGTGTGTGTGTGTGTCTTGGGGAAAGAAGAGAGAAGAAGAGAAAGGGAGATGAGAGACTACCACGTGGCAGGTAGAGAGAGGATGGGAATTTGGAGGAAATCCAAATAAGGAAACTTGATTGGGTAAGTGATAGGGGCAAAATGGTCATTTCATACTTCCATAAATATGACAAAATACACAATTCGGGACGAGTTTTACAACACCAACATTTTTCCCTTCTTAGAAATCCCTCTAGAACCCCTCTTATTTGGGACAGTCATCCTCTCATTCTTCTCTTCAGGAATAAGCTTACCATCTACACAAGGATTGCAAAAGGCAAAAATTTTGACAATCTCATTGAGAGAAACATCCTCTTCCACTTCCACTAAAGGCAAAAATTTTGACAATTATCCCCAATTAATCTTTCTCGACAAATTTCCCCATCCACTAAAGGCTCATTCTCCGATAGCACCCTTTCCTTTCTTTGAGAATCTATAATAATCTGACAATCAAGCTCCCTATTTCGAGAATAATAAGGTATCCATATATTCCATGTTGACTTTTGAACTGTCTCTCTAGCTGGACTTGCCAGAGAAATATGTCCAATCACCCTCTGCAAATTTCGATCACCATTCTCAAGCCTTCGGAAATACTTAAATTTCAAAGATTCTCCACGCTTGAAAACCAAAGGTTTAGGTCTTCTTGTTGGTGAGAGTTGTCTGATTTTAACTCTAAAAGTGGGATTTCCATCAACAACATTAACAAACTCTGGTATGAAACCAGTAAAATTATGTTGAATTTTTAACCTTGCTTCAAACAGATAAACCAAATTTTGCAGTTCTACGATCAAGTTCCACCAGACCACCGCAAACTTCACCAATCTTTTGAAACCAAAAGTTAGTCTCGAGATGAGGCGGTAATCCCTCAACAGCAATCCAGCCACCATAACTCACTACATTTTGATCATCTGTATTGAGGCCTTGCCACCATCCAGACAACAACACATATGGATACTCACTCATAGTAAAAAAAAACCCAATTCTGCGATCTTCATTGCTTTATCTAAATTATGGTAAACAAATAAAGCTTTATGGCATTGAAAATGAGACAAACGAATCTCCCTTCCATGAAAATTCAGAAGTGTTTTCTCCATCTCTTTCCAAGGCTGATGCACTAGTTGTCTCTCACAAACAATCACGCACCCCCATTTAAAATCTTCTAGAGGATTGCTTCTCTTATTCTAGTTGTTCTTTACACACAATTTCTCTTTCTCATTCAAATTAAGATAAAATTCAGCTAAAAGTTTTCCCCTTAGAGTTGCATCTTTAAATGAAATCTTAGAGACAACTTTCGACTTACTTCTCTGTGGTTTCTTTCACAACTCCAACAAATTCCTATTCACCTGAGAAGAACGGCAACAAAATTTCTCCACTTTCTTTCCTCCACATAGAATTTTAAATAGAAATTCAACTAACCTCTTCCAGCCGAAAAAATTAATCCTTTTGGGAACAATGATGTTCCTTACAAAACCATATGCCTCACTTTTGGAAATACTTAAGAAGACCCCATTTTTGTTGTTGAAACTTTCCATCCCAAACTGTAATTGTGCCTTCTATACTATCTAAAAAACCTCTGACCTTATGATTCTAACGTTGCCTTCAACTAGATTATGAGCCAGGAAGCACAACCCAAGTCAAAAGAAATCTGGTAACCCTTGAGTTTGGTAATCTCTATTAGTCTCACCTTTTCTCCAAAAGATTCATCTTTCACTTGTAGAATAAATTTTGTTCAACCTTGAAATCTCAAGATAAGTGTCTGTAACTCTTTCTCCCACCGAAGGATCTTGCTTTGGTTCACTATCTCTCACCTTTCTCTGTCTCACCTATAACTTTCTCTCTCTCAACATTATTATTCTAAAATGATCTTTGTTTTTGTGACACTTTCATACTTCTGTTAGTTTTTCTGTCAAAAGTTCTGTTAACTTAACTGCTGATGTGACTGCTTGACTAAACGATGATTGTGCATCTACGTGGCATTATGGTTGCAAATAGACAATTTAAAAAATAAATAAATAAACAAACAACATAAAAAATTAAAAAACCAAAAATATTTTTCGCGCGGGTTTAGCTTCCATTCCAGCCCTACCCACCTTATCTTTATACACTTGCTTGAGCAGGGCAACTCCCTCAATACCATATTCCACTAACTTTCTCAAGTAGGCCCTACGTAAGGAATCACCAACAAGTTCGGGCTTCCGACCGACAAACCATCGTCCATGGAACCCTTTGTCCTCGACTTAACCTATTCGGTTTTTCCTCCCCTGAACCCTTTTTCAGTGTTTTCACCAACACCATCGCCTAAACCCTCAAAACCTTCCTCTAAAACCTTGCAAACCCTCCATGGCAAAAGCTGCAGTTACCAGCGCCAAGCCACCGCATCCAGAAAAAGATGCAATTGCAGCAGCGTGCATTCTTGGAGGTTTATTGGTACATGGTATTACAGAGATGGGTTTCAAGCCCATGAGCCTATAACCATATGTTGTGATAATCAAGTAGCATGAGAGATAGCCAATAATCCGGTACAATATGAGTGGATTAAATATGTTGAAGTGAATCGACATTTTATCAAGGAGAAGTTGGATGTTCAGTTAGTAGACATTCATATTGTGGGATAGAACATCTGCATATGTTTTAATACATGTCTGCAAAAGTGTTTCTTGACTCACTTGACAAGTTAGGCTTATGAGGGATCTACGCACCAAATTACGGGTAAGTGTTAGCATGAGTCAATGTACCATAGGGACTCAATATATGCTAGTTTAAGTCAATGTACCTAAAATAGAGATTCAATGTATCAGACATTCTTGTGTATATATATATATATGTATGTATGTATGTATGTATGTATGTATGTATGTATGTATGTATGTAATTGCTTGAGCTGGGCAACTCCCCCAATACCCATTTCCACCGGCATTCTCAAGTTAGCCCCATGCCAGGAATCACCAACAAGTCCAGGTTTTTGGCCAATAAACCACTGTCCATGGAACCCTTTGTTGCTGACTCAACCTATCCGGCTTCTCCTCCCTCGAGTCCTTTTGCAGCGTTTTCACCAACACCACCATCTAAACCTTTAAAACCTGGTAACCATCCATAACAAAAGCTGAAGTTGCTAGGGCAAAGCCGCCATCGCTGGGAAAAGTCATTGTAGCATCTTGCATTCTTGGAGGCTTATTGGGACATGGTATGACGGAGATAGGTTTCAAGCCCAATGAGCCTATGCTTTTATGTTGTGATAATTAAGCAGCACGAGAGATAGCTAATATCTGGTACAATATGATCAGAATAAACATGTTAAAGTGGATCTTCATTTTATGGAGGAGAAGTTGGATATTCAGTTAGCAAACATTCCATACATGGGGACAGAACAACAACATATGTTTTAATACATATGGTGTCCACAAAAGTGTTTCATGACTCACTTGACAAGTTAGTCGTAGGAAACATCTACGAACCATCTTGAGGGTGAGTGTTGGCGTGAGTAAATTTATGTTGGCGCGAGTCAATTTATGTTGGCGCGAGTCAATGTACAATAGGGATTGATGTATGCTAACTTGAGTAAATGTCCCTAGAATAAAGATTCAATGTTCTCATAAACAGTAAAGGAACATTGTGTTGCAATGTTCGAACCCAAATGCAAAAATCATGAGTTGCAAGAGGTGTGAAGCATAGGAGGCGCATGAGTGATAAAAAATAAAAAAAAATAAAAAAATAAAACCAGAAAACAAACACTGCAACAAAACATCTAAATCTGATAAAACTAGAATAAGAAAACAGACATTGCATTGCAATGTCTAAATCCATGTTGACCTATTCCAAAATATAAAAAATATGAGAAAAGGGTGTCATTTAAAGTGGGTGTCAGCTGTAATGATAGATTAATTTTTGTTTATCTTAAATGCATTTAAGTATCCCAATACATAATTGACCTATTTACAATTAATATAAATATTATTGATATATTATTAATATTGTAACTTTTTATTGATTCTTTACCAAATCACCCTTTAAATCTACATAAAAAAATTTTTTTCTAAACAAATAGTATTATTTACATGTGAGAGAGTGGCTAAGCCTCATAATGTGCTAACAATAATGTGGAATCAAACTTAATACCTCTCATTTACTAAGTGACACATAAAATAACTAGGGTTAATCTCAGTTTATTACCCTCAAGTTTTTTGGTTTTCAACATTTGGTATATCAAGTTTTTTTTATCCCAGAGTGGTACCTGAAGTCAAAATTTTGGGACAATTTCATACATTCGTTAAGGTTACTATTAAGTCAACCGTTAACTGATGACGTGGCGCCGACACCACGTGTCAATCTGGGCACACTTTAACATTAAAAAATTAAAAAAAAAATCATATAAAAAAAAAAAACCCTTTTTTGTTACTTCGATCCACCCCTCATTCCCTCCCCAATCCCCTCATCCCTTATATCCTCCACACCCCACCCATCATCTTGAGTTATGGAACTTTGAGCTAGACAGATCATTGTCCGTGCAAAACCCTAGAAAATTACCTTATCTTCTGTCTTTGTTATGGGGAAGATGGATCATCGAGCGCGAACTATAGAAAAATGCAATCGCAATTGAGCCTTCCCCCTTGTCAAATTACCACCGTGAGCATCCAATGAACCAAACCCACATTTCCTCATCGTCGACGCTAACGGATCTGCGGTCACATTTGAGGGCGAGCTTGGTGACGGTGTCGAAGCGAGAGAAGAGAAAAAGGATGATGGGTTTTGGCCGTGCGGTAGAGGGCGGGCGAATTGGGAGGTGGGTTTTGGTCGGCGATCGAAATGGATCCTGACCCGGGTCAGTACAGGTCCGTTGAAAGACACGATTGAAATGGAGGCGTTGGAGGGTAAGCCGCAGTTGATGAGGTAGTAGCCGGAGGGAGTGAAAGAGGCTGAGGTGTGGAGAAGAGAGAAGAGGATTAAAGAGAGAAAGTGGAGATCGAGACCCATGAAGCTCCCACCCAACTCATGAATAGGCATTTTTGTATAAAAATCAAAGATTTAATCTTTTTAGAAATTTCTAAGGGCTTTTAGCCAGTGTTCTAAAAATCAGCCTAGGCGGTGGGTGGTGGCCAACCGTTCCGATTAAGGTCAAATCATTTGATAAGTCGAAAAACCCATTTAGTGGCATCTAAGCGAGGGTCTAAGTGAGCTAGGCGGAGCAGGCGGGGTTGGGCGGCTGGGAGATCTGCCTGGGCGATTGAGTTTGTCTGAAAAAGAATTGCATCCAGAATTAAAAGCGTGAAGTCTGGTGGCCACCGACAAGAAGATGCATTAGCAGGAGCAGCGGGTGAAAAGATGAAGACGATGAATAGTTTAAATGACCTGTATTATACGTCGTCGTTTGTTGTAGCCTATTTAAGTGGATCCGCAACTTTTCGTTTTCCAAAGCTAAATGGACTTTAAAATTGAATGGCCCTCTTGACCCAACCAAAAACGTCCAAAACAACAATATAACAAAAGAAAGTTAATGGGCTTTTTCATTTCTAGTTTTTTATTAGACTTAGTGGACCTACATTAAGTTTTTAATATTTGAAAATTTCAAGTATAAGAATGTAATTATTCATATGTTTTATAGTAACTTCAAGAAAAATAAAGAAATATTATATGTGATGTCATCCAATACTAGTATGGGTTTTTTTCTAAGTAAAAATAGACACTATTTATATGAGATATAATAATTTACTCAAATCTGCCTAACCTGTCTAATTCCCGCCTAGCCGCCTAGGCGCTAGATCCCAGCTCGCCGCCCGATTAACGCCTATCATCTTAGAATCTTACTTTTAGCACACTGATTGGTGTTGCAGAGGTGCTAGGAGATACAACTTGTGCATATTTTGGAGGAGGAAGAAGGGGTGGGGGAGGACAACGGTGAAGAAGTGGAAGAAGAGAAGAGCTCAGTGGGTTCGTCAACAACGGCGGTGGTGTTGCCATCGTTGTCCTCTAGGAAGAACAACATAAGCAAATCTATCCCCCAAGACGGTTGAGACGAGGGAAAAACCTAAAACGTTTCCTTCCAAACCCAAAGTTGTAGTTTTTAGCTTTTTATTTTTTTTAATTCTTTAATATCCACATGGGCCCAACTTAACACATGGCGTCAAGTAACTGCCTACGTGAGGATCACGTCACCAGTTAATGGTTGACTTAAGAGCAACTTTAACAGATGTATGAAACTGTCCCAAAATTTTGACTTCAAGTACCACTCTAGGATGAAAAAAACTTGATGTACCAAATGTTGAAAACTGAAAAACTTAAAAGTAGTAAACTAACTCAAATAACTATTAATTTATTCAACTTGACGGTACTTAGAAATTCAGAAATCACTTTAAATCACTTTTCTTTTGATAATTATTAACTTTTTGGTAAATAATTAAAGCTAGAACTATTACACGATGTAGTCTATGTCATGTTTAAACAGAAATTCCGTTGTTTGGGAAGAGGTTAGGTCTGTCGGTATCCTGCGCTGCAGACATGGCGGCAAAGTTCGCTTTAGGGTCGGAACCGGTGGTGGGTTCGCTCGCACCCTCGAAGAAGAAAGAGTACAGAGTCACCAACAGGCTCCAAGAGGGCAAGCGGCCCCTATACGCCATCGTTTTCAACTTCATCGACTCTCGCTACTTCAACGTATTCGCCACAGTCGGTGGCAATCGGGTTCGTTACTCTTCCGTTCTAATTCTGGGATTGTTAGTTGGATTTTCCTGCGTTTTCTCTGCAACTAAACATGGGTTTTATACTTTTATGGCTGAAAATTCAGTAAATTTTTTTGTTTCTTGTAATTTGGTTTACTGGGTTTTGCTAGATTGAGTGGATTAGTAATTTATTTGTACATGATCGTTATATGGACTAAAGTTAGTGTTCCGGGAATCCGAGTAAAACAAAACAAGGCATCATCTTTAACATTAACAGCATTGGATTACAATGCGGCTGGGTAGTGGTGAATTATGGTTGTTCTGAGCTGGTAGTGTGTAGTTCATTACTCCGTTTTCCAATAAACAACGTGAATTTGTTCCCCGAATTGTTCATTTGCGTAAAAAAAACTATCTGAGAGAGACAAAATGCAATGTTCTCTTTCCACTATTTGTTGTGAAGTGTTGTGATTGTTATACTGTTCTTTTTGTTTCAGGTGACTGTATACCAATGCCTAGAAGGGGGTGTGATCGCTGTGTTGCAGTCCTACATTGATGAAGATGTAAGTAAAGACAGCCATCATTCCATCATTGATCAAATGGATTAGTATTCTTTTCTCGGTCGTTTATCAAACAGTTAAGCATCCATTTGTTAATGTTTAGAACTTTTTGCGGATATGTGATTTTCATGTGTTTTGTGTAGATCAGAAGGATGAGTCTTTTTACACTGTGAGCTGGGCATGCAATAGTGATGGATCACCATTGCTTGTGGCTGGAGGAATTAATGGTATAATGCGTGTCATCGATTGTGGCAGTGAGAAGATAGACAAGGTATCTTAGTACTCCTGTACTTTATAATGGTGCTTTTAACTATACTTAGCATACAATTAGGATGAAAGTGTACATCTGAAATCTTTGAAATTTTAAAAGTTCTTGCGTGGCAATGAAAATAGATGATTTTCTTTCTTTGCATCTTTTTTCTCCCTAATGTACTCATCCATGTGCAGAGTTTTGTTGGCCATGGGGACTCAATAAATGAGATCAGGACGCAACCGTTGAAGTCATCACTTGTGGTGTCAGCAAGCAAAGTGAACACGATAACCTTTTCCTTTTCTCTTCTTTTAAGATGTTTGTTGTTTATTTTATTAGTAATTTTAGAAATTTCCAGGATGAGTCAGTTCGGCTATGGAATGTTCAGACTGGAATATGCATTTTGATATTTGCTGGAGCAGGGGGTCACCGCAATGAAGTCCTAAGTGTGGTAAGCATATCAGACAGGGAGTTATATCCTGCCACCTTTCCATGAAATCTTTTAAAATATAAATTTATTGTTTTCTTTTTTCTTTTTGTTGTGAAGTTTTGATAAAAGAAAACGACTGAGAGCTAGTCATGTTTACCTTGTTCTTCATGGTTTTGATAGGACTTTCATCCTTCTGACATATATCGTATTGCGAGTTGTGGCATGGACAACACTGTTAAGATCTGGTCAATGAAGGGTAGGACTACATGGTTTTCCTCCATATGACAATTTACATAATTGGATTTAGTAAACCATAGTTATGTAACTATATGGCATGGATCACAATGGTTAGTTTTAATTTCTTATGAAAACAGAGTGTTATTTCTAATTTCATTTCTTATACATTGCTTTGTTTTAGAGTTCTGGACATATGTAGAGAAATCTTTCACATGGACAGATCTTCCTTCAAAATTTCCTACAAAATATGTGCAATTTCCTGTAAGTACCTGTTCTTTGTGTTACAGATTAGCGTTTTCATTCTCCTATTGTCTGAGATTACTTTAACCTTTCAGGTATTCATAGCTTCCATTCATACAAACTATGTTGACTGTAATAGGTGGCTTGGTGATTTTCTCCTCTCAAAGGTGAATAACAATTTCATCCCTATTTTCATTCTTTTCCGTATAAAATCTGAAGGTTGTTTGGGAATGGAAAATGTAAACATTGTATAGGATGCAAAATCTTTATACGTCAAATCGTTTGTTTCGTTTACTAATTGGCAAAAACTTAAATCAGCACAATCAGCTGGTTTGAATGAGTTAATGAGAAACACATCAATTCCGGAAAAGTTGATTTATCTGTTTGTGGCATCAACCTCTGCATAGCTTATTGGATCACCTAAAAGCAAGGTTTAGTTTAATAGCTGTTTAGTATAACATGCATGGAGTGATTAATTGTGCCTATATATTAATATTAACAAATAAATTTCAGATATGAGTAGCTTGAATTGCTTTTAGATGCCTGTTGTAGCTGAATTCCGTAGATTCTCTAATGATTACATTAATAGTTTATTCTGTGAATTTCCAGAGTGTTGACAATGAAATTGTGCTGTGGGAACCGAAAATGAAGGAACAGTCTCCTGGGGAGGTCAGAACTTCTTGCTCCTCTTGTTTTTAAATGTTAAGGGCCAATTGGTAACATTTTTGTTTTCTGTGTTTTCCTTTTAATTAAAGAAATAGAGGAAATGTATAGACGACAGAGAGGAGGTCAGAAAGGTGAGGAAGAAATGAGGTGGAATATATAAAACTAACACTAAGCACTAAAGCATTCTAAAACTAAATAGTCTTTTCTTCACCTCTATCATCTGGCTACTCACTTTCCTTTATTTTTCTAATTAAAAACAAAAAGGTTACCAAGAAATCCCCACTTTTCTTGGTCTGTACTGCCTGTTCCATGAATTATTGCTGATTTTAGTTGACTGTGTAGAATTCCAGTTATTTACTTTATGGTGGCCTAAAATGTTATTTGGCTGCTTTCTGGTTAGGGTACTGTTGACATCCTTCAAAAATACCCGGTTCCGGAGTGTGATATTTGGTTCATCAAGTTTTCCTGTGATTTCCATTACAATGCAGCTGCTATAGGTAGTGCAAACCGCACAAGGAATTTCAAAATCTAAGGGACCATGCAACTTTAGATGTTCCAACTGTTGCACAACTATATGTCGACTTCTTAGCGCTCTATTGTTTTCTGTCTTGCAGGGAATAGAGAAGGAAAGATTTTCATTTGGGAACTACAATCCAGCCCTCCTGTTCTTATTGCAAAGTTAGTTCGGGTTTCTGTTTACCAAAACTACATGCTGAAGAAAGTCGTAACTTTGAAATGTAAACCACTAATGACAACCCTGCACCGTTTTTTCAGGTTGTTACATCCTCAATCAAAATCTCCGATTAGGCAAACTGCTACGTCTTTTGATGGAAGGTGATTCATGCGTAGTTTATTTCTCATTGTTTTAACTATGTATTATCTTTTATTTGACATTATTCTTTATATGACCTTGTAATTGCCATATCCTACGATAATGAGAAAGAGTTTCCTCATTGCATTATTCTATATTGCAGCACCATTCTAAGTTGCTGTGAGGACGGAACTATTTGGCGTTGGGATGCTATGGAAAGTTCTTAAAGCTCATCCAAGTTGGTTTGTTGCCACTACTTTAGAAAAATGCTTATTGCAGTTCAATTGGGACACCTTTGGTTGATTGTAGCAATGCATTTGGTGGCATTCATGATAGAGCAACACTAGTGATATGTAATATGCGAGGTAGATGTCAAAATTTCCCTAAGTTTAAGCCAAATGTTTACAAGGTGTTTGTAACTCGCGTGGATAAAAATATGTAATGCTGAAGACAAGTTCGAGTCACTGCCAAACAATATTGCATTTATCAACAGAAAAACACTTGTCGGACCAAATTAACTTAAATCCACCACAATTTCACACTGGCTTTGAGTCGCGTTCAAAATTGTCACCCCCACTTGGGCTTACAAGAAGCTTATAGACAAGGGGAGAGTACCAATATCATCGGTTTGCCAACTACGATAGCTAACAAGACGGGTACATTTCTTTAGAAATTTAAATCGATACATATGTAGGACCTTAGATACAAAACTGCTATACCAGACATGAATACATGCATAATCTCTGCAGCAACTTTTTCCCCCTTATATACAGATAAAGAATGGGTAAGCTAGACAGATTGGGATCATTTTCATCCCAAGGTATTACAGGGGAGGGGGCAAAAGAATAGCAAACAATGACCTATATCTGCAACCGTAATTGCGTCAATAAACTCTCCATACTCTGAAGTTTCTCACTGAGTTGTTTTACAGTCGCAAGATGCTGCACGGCTTGTTCTGAACTATCTAGGTCCGCAAGAAGAGCAGTGCACTTGGCCTGTGATTCTGTAAATGCCTCCTCGAGTGAAGCCACTGTCGATTCCAAGGTGGAGGTTGTACTTGGGGTTTCATTAACCAAGTTTGATTGAGAGAGCCCAGTACTGGAAAAGCTGCCACCCCTGGTGAGCTTTCCAGGGGAGAATATCTTGTCAATGCCCTCTGTTCCTGAAAGTCATATTCATATCCAAATAACATAAGGCCCCAAAATAATAAATAGATAATCTTCCAGTGGTATCCCAATAACATATACCAGATAAAACTTGTTGGCTAATTCTTTTTAAAAACGTACAAATGAATTGAGTAAAACATCGGTGTCAATTGATTAACTTTTTTAGCATTCTAAGGACCTGGAAGAAAATAACAGCTCAACTCTGATCAGAATTAATGGAGAGATGCATTCATAGGCTGACAAAATGTTTAGTAACGTACCGAGGTTGCTCAGTTGTTCCATTGCAGCCTCGCCAATGGAACCCTCCAGCTTGAGTAGCCTCAGAATTCCAGCAGTGACTCGACCCATTGATTCAACTTCCGACTTGCACAGAAAAGTAAGATGTTGCAACTCATCCTTTGTTACAACCGCCTCAATCTATAGAGACAAAAGTGTCACAACGCAGAACAGTTTTTAGAAGATAAAATACAGTTGTTAACTTGAAAAAACGCATTACCGGTTGCTTAACAGAGAATTTCACATTTTCCACAGCCCATACCACCATTTCATGATCAACTGGGTCCTCTGGTATCACCATGCGAATTTCAAGATCTATACCTCCAGATGTCTCAGTAGTTTCCTTGATCCCATTCGCAGGTAAGATAGCAGCATTGTTAGACTTCTGAGCATGGGGCTTTAGCATCTGCAAGCCTTGCACACCAACCTGGAACCATATTTAAATGCATGAGATAATGACTTCGATATCTCTGATTAAAATGAAGGAGCATAAATGACGAAATTGAAATGAATCACACAGTTGCACATATTTGCATTCGATAATATTCTAATAGAAGCAAACTATATCTATTGTGTCAGAACATTTGATCTTGAATGCAGCACAGGCACAACCAACCAAGTTCTACCAAAGTATATGCTTAGTATCATCAGCTCACTAGAATTTTGAAATTTTAAAATTTAAAAAAAAAAGGGGGGAAACAAACAAAAGAACAAAATCTTTGCATGAATCTACTTTGCTCATTTTGCCTAAATCTCAAACTAATCCTTGCGAGACATTGACTACCAATTGTTAGGTCTCTATTACTATTAGATATCTGCAATTTGAATCCCAACCGTGAGATAGTTCTGAGTGCATGAGCAAGACAACTAGTTCTGAGTGCATGAGCAAGACAACTTCTCGCCCTACTATAAGGACCCATTTATGGTAAACCCGAGAATAATCATACTTCACTAACCACAACAACAACAAAGCTTTATCCCACTAAGTGGTGTCGCCTGTATGAATCGTAGAACGGCACTTCGCTCGATTTTGCGCCAAGTCTTTCATTATCTCTAAGTATCCATGTCTTTTTTTAAAGTCTCTTCCCTAGGTCTTCCTCTGCCCCTTTTGGCCTGAGCCTCGATCTCATAATTGCATTTTCTAACCAGAAAATCTATAAGTCTTCATTTCACATGTCCAAACCACCTTAACCTATTTTCTCTCAACTTATCTTCAATTGCAGCCACTCCTACTCTACCTCGGATATCCTCGTTCTTAACTCCGTCTTTTCTTGTGTGCTCACACATCTAACAAAGCATTCTCATCTCCACTGCACTCATTTTTTGCATGTGTTGATGCTTTACCACCTACCATTTTGTGCCATAAAGCATTGCTGGCCTTATTGACGTCCTATAAAATTTTCTCTTAAGCTTTAGTGGCATACAACGATTGCACAAAACACACAGTGCACTTTTCCACTTCATCCATCCAGCTTGTATTCTATGGTTAAAATCTTCATCCAAATCTCCGTTCATTTGCAAGATAGGATGGAGATCTCAACCATAGAATACAAGCTGGATGGATGAAGTGGAAGAGTGCACCGGGTGTGTTCTGTGACCGTCTCATGAGTGTTACTATTATGACCACAGAGATCAAGTATAATAGAGTGAACCAACACCATAACAGGGACATCATCTCAGCAATGCATGCAACTTACAAATTTTAAAATACCTAAGATATCACCCAGGAAGACCATAATTTACTTGTTTCCCCCAAGAAACGACCCAAAAATAAAATGACAAAACACTTCAATGATGCTGGCTTATTCATGTAAAGCTGACCCTTTTAAAAAAATGTCACCTTTAATAATCAATATGCATGTATGCTTCATCCAACATGCCTTTAGCAGGCTCAACTAGCGCATTAAAACCTTAAAAAGAGAGAGCCACAATGGAAAGAGAGAGAAATCCTTACTGTAACCAATTCCACAGGATATTTTTGGGCCCTGTAAGACTGTCCATTGCCACTCAGCCTATGCTTTGGACTACTTTTTGCTTTTACATGCAGATTATGGAACGTTGTGTGCCAACACCTCTCTTCTCTTTGCACATCCTCATGATTATCAAACCACCATCTTTCTGCAATCTCCCGTTCACCTTCAAGAGCAAATAACCAATTTTTGAACTCTATGGACACGTCGACATCATCTGGTTTTCCCAAGTGCAAAACCCCACTTTCTTTCCCGTCTCGTGAACTTCTATCTGGAAGAAGATGGAATATTAGAGCGATTTGTGTAACAGTGAGTAAAATCAGTACTGATAGTAAATGACAAGGGAAAAAAGAACAGGATAAACAGACTTTGCGTGCATGTAACTAAACAAAATTACCAAAATCATATTGTCCCATACCCTCTTTCAGATCAATAATGAGATGCGACGGTTTGAAAAGTTCCGACAGTGGTCCAGCTTGCAATTTTTCTAACTCCTTAGAGAGCCCCTTTCCAGGACCACCATCAGGGCCAAGTATTCCAAAGCGATGCAGCAAGGATTCAGCATAGTTCATTCCCCCACCTAGGCGTATGCCAGAGATAGACGCACACACATTCAGACTATGACACTCTGCATCACGTTCATTTAAAGGAATTACATGTACCATACTTATGTCCAGAAATGGATCCACAAAAGCCTTGCCATTTGATTGATGTTTTGTTTGGTTATGTATCCAAAATACAGGTCTTAGCTGAGGGTATCCATTTCCACTGGTTGAAAGACCATTTTCGACATAAGTTAAACCTGAGCCGTTCTCATGTCCCAAGTTTCCCTCAGTGTCTACACAGTCCACCTCAACACTATCCCAATGAATAGTGGATGAAACAGCAATCGCACCACCAAGAGTTCTGTGAGTAACTTTTATGAAGAGATCATCACCAATAAACTGAACCAGAGGCATTCCTTCAATATTCATGGAAGATGACTCCAGAAATTTAATCTGGAGATTTTTGACTGCCAAGCTTACCGCTGTATCATTGGGAACCTTGTCAATCAGCTTTAATTCAACAGAATGATCCCTCTTCTTCTTTTTTCCAGTATTTTTTCCAACGAGAACAATTTTTTCACTAACTCTGCCAAAGTACGAATAAAGATCCAAAACAAAAAATAACTGTTCAACAGATGTGTTGGAGAGATAGTTTTGCCAAGCTACCCCCACCCTGACAATACCACCGGGAGGAGGAACATTTGTTAATGGGCTCCCATCAGCAGTTACCATAGCTACTTCAACACAAGCATCTTTCAGCTCAACACATCTCCACATGCCCGAATTCCAATCAATAGAACTCTGAAGGCCAGCTGACTTAGTGCACTTTTCTAATGACAAACTAATGTGTGATGCTCTAGCACTCCATTTCTTCTGGCTGGCATCAATTGGTTGACCTTCCCAAAGACAAAAGCAAGCAGGGTCCTTCTCCAGATTCAGTAACCTTAGTTTTAGTGATGGTGACTCCGAAAATAACAAGTTCTTGATATGAAGCCTTGCTCCAGAAAAGGCACTCTGGTAGATATTGTCCCTGTTGTTAGCAGAGTCACACAACTTATCTATGTCCAAAGGAACAGTCACATCTAACTCCTTGAGGGTGAAAATCAAGGAATTTACTGAGGAATCTGGTACAACAGCACCAGGATTGACCACAATTCCATCAGCCAGGAAGGAAGCGATCCTCAAACACGATGCTTCTTGGAGATCAATCTAGAATTTAAACCAAAAACAAACGGGAAAAAAAATGAAAAATGATACTTGAAGATTCACAAAGGAAAACATATAAAAGATGGAACAAATAAAAGATGTCAACACATACCATTAAGGGTTGACAATTAATTACTGTTTGTGAAGCAAAAGATGGAGGGACTGGGGATGGCTTGATCTGAAGAGAGTGGAGGCACAAAAAAGGGACACCTTTAATGAATTGCCACTCCTGATCTCCCAAAGGATATATGGGAGGGCAAAAATTCTTGCCTGTCCAAACAATAATACAAAACTGATAAGAGAATAATTTCAAACTACAGATACCCAACATCCAGCACACGGCCACTGGGTTAAATTTCATTTTCTCTAGTCTACATAAATAAATTTATCCCGTACCGAAGTCAGGAACATGCAGAGGTTCTTCAGAAACTGCATGCATTGATGGTTGAACCAAAGTGCATGGAGGCCGCGAAAAGGTATCCCTACATTCCAGCCACCAACATAAATTATAACTTAGCCATAGGACTGAACATATATCGAATTGAAAGGGGAAGGCATTTCTCAAATTTAAAAGTTTCCCACATGGAGCTATGTACAAAATCATACTTATCTTTAAAACTACATCCATAATTCATCGTGGCTTAAAAAAAAAATAGAAATGCAATAGGTCTAGTCACAAAATCGCTGCAGATACAATGCAGGTATGAACAAACAATCTATGGTTAACATATAATCCTCGTCAATTGTTAGAGTTATACGGTTAGAGTTATACGTGAACTTCTACCTAAGAAATCAGGAAAAGAAATGCACAAATGCAGAAACAACACCCTAAAGGTAGTCAAAGACCAACTGAGCTCCAGGAGAATGATGGGAAAACATACTTACCACCACCAAATCTCTTGCAACATCCTAAATTAACAATATTTACCTTAAAAACAGTCCACCAATCATAACCCTCGACAAGTTGTTGTCAATTTCTCCATCTGAAACACTGGCCTGGAAAAGTGGATCCCCCATATAAGATTCTGGACTCCTAATTGAGTCAAATAGACATAAATTGCACAGATTTCAAATGCCAAATAGTTTTAATTTTGATTGTGACAAATTTGGGAAATATAATATATGTTTCTTACAGGACCCTCCTTGGATCATAAGCACTCTAAACTGAATCTCATTTCAGTAGCATGTAAACCCAAGAGTCAAATATGTATTAGTTTGAACAAAGACTGAGATGATGATAAAGAAAAGTTTAATCACATATGTAAGAGTCATAGGACAGTACCCGTGAGAAGAAGAGTGATTGCATTAAAAGTTCGAGCTTGAACTCTGCAAGTAAATCCAACACTTCTAAGAATGCTTCAATTTAAAAAACAAAAATAACAAAAGAAATAATTTGAATGAATGTAACATGCAACCTTGTAGATACCAACAAATTGGGTTCCCTGGCCCATTCTTTGTCAATAAATTGGGTTGCATAAAATACATCCTGTCTTTTCAATGTACACAAGTATTAAGTCGCTATAACATTTGTAAAGGAAAATCACAAACCAGCATCTTTAATGCAGAGAAATATGTGGTCCACAACAATTGAGACTATAGAACGTCCTGCTGCTTCTGTGGATCGCTGCAAAAAATTCCATGAGAGATGTAGAGAGAGAGAGAGAGAGAGACAGATAGACAGAGAGAAAGAGAGAGAGAATAGCAAGAGAATCATAAAATGTTAGCCAAAAAATAGATTGAGAATGAAGTAAAGCCAACAGCATACCTGCTGAGTATTTGAATCAACATCTCCTCTATTCAGACAGACATACAATCCTGTCATAAAGCGGAGAAGAGCACGTAGTCCTGCGCCACATGATTACATATTAGCACGAAGCTATATGTATACAATGTCTTGTATAATTATAGAACCAGTGAAACGGGTGATCAAATATAATTCACTTGTTACCTGGTTCACTTATAGCAGGACAAATGGCCTCTGTGATATGTAACTGAACCTCAAGTCCAAGTGGACTGTTTAATTCAGTCCTTTGCACTGTGATCTGGTCATAGTCACAAAGTGAAGAAAGATTCCGTGAAAAGAAAGCACAGAAAACACCAGACGCTCTCTAGATTCACACTGATATATGGAGTAAAAATAAATCCATCAATAATTAACTAAAAAGTTTAGAACTGCATTACATTAGCTTGTCCTGAAATTCCTTCTATAAAGCGCTCCCCACCAAAGAAAACTCGCTTTGCACCATCGTCGTCTCTCTGGTTTCTTCCATCTTCAGTACGTGCTATGTTAGCATCCATGAACATATCAGGGTGGGGAAGGAGATCAATAGACAAAGATTCCCACTCAAGTTTCTGGTAAGAAAGAATTCGTCATCATTTAATACTAATTCAAAATTGAGAAGTCTAACACCGCTAGACAGAGAACAATATGGAACACACAATAGTGATCTGATGCACAAAGATTAGCACATTACTTTGAACAAATATATGAAATTTTTGTCGCTGGAGAATTCCCGTGCCTCCTTAAGATTTACAACCTGTAACAGGACATTTAGTTCAAATAAGCCGGTGAAGTTACGGACCTGGTCAAAAAATGTTTGTATGTCCAGAGCAACTAACACATTACCTGCCAATTTTCATTGGTAGTATACAGCAAAAGGTTGTGTATGGTTATAGAGGCCAGAGGTGATGCCCTGTGGGACAAATAAAAAAAATGAGAGAAGAATGAGCATATGCAGTGCACTCACCTATACAACTTCATATTTCAAATGTCAAAGAAATCCTAGAGTCTGTCTGTCCCATACTGTTTTTGCCAAAAAGCCTGAACTTGTCAGTCCTGCACTTTTTTATCTAAATATTCTAAACTATCGTCCTGAATCCTTAAGATATAACCCCATCCACCCCCCACCCCCCTAAAAAAAAACCTCCAGCAAGCAAAACATTCGACTTCCTGCTACATTTGGCCATCAATATCTACTACCTTTCTGTTTTTTTCCTAAAGTATACTTCCTCCTCTTACAGACCCAGAACTTAAACATTTAAATCCTCACAAACCATGATTACCATATGAGTGATCACACAGGCTAATTCCTACTCTGTCCTCCTATGTCAACAAAAAGATCATTTTTAGCAAATATTACAGGCCTATATGATAAGTTAGAACAAATAATATATCATTTTAAGAGGTAAAAGATCTACTTGTTGATTGGTATAAACCAATTCTTTGTTTGGAGCCCAGAAGTTCTTAATCATAAACTAAATTCCCACAAAAGGGATCCATAAAGAGGAACATCATGATTGCACATGGTAAATATGACTTCACATATTGAAGAATTTCCACCAGATATATCTATATTTAACTTCAATCTAAGGTTATAAAACCTACAATAGTTATCAAGTATTCTTAAAAGGCCAGTTCATTGCGGATAAGAGCATTTCTGGCCATATTCATATACGAAAAGATATAACTAGAGAACTGGGCCTTTGGAAATTACCAACTAGCGCCTCCTTGGCTTCGACCACCCCCACGAGTCTCAAGTAGAAGATTAACTGTGAGAATCTCCAAAGTCATTCCATCCGCAATCTGATAGTTTTTAAAAAGATCAATAACGTAACTTCCAGAATAAATGTTCAAATCTCTATGCATGCTCAAAAAAACCAAAGAAGACACTTGTCAGTAAGGAAGCTTGCATTACAGGTCTGGATTCTCAACTGATTTGAGCTACTAATAATGAAAAGTCAGTATGAACCTTTTTTTTTAAGAAACAAAATTTATTGAACAATTAAAATTGTGCAAAAATACAAGAGCAGAGGACCAGAAATTCTAGTTCACAGAACAACACAAGAACGTAAAATAGATGAAATGTTGGAATGAAAGTTTACAAAAAGCATGAGAGCAAGGGAGGAATTGAATGAATGAAAGGTCGGAACCTAACCAAACACATACAATCTGCCATACTTCGGTGATAATTAGGTAGACACACTAAATAAGACTGGAGCTTTATATTGTAACTTGACAAATTTCATCTTGTTAACAAGCTATAATCGCCATTCCGCACCAAGAATTCAAGATACAATATAAAGCTCTAGTGCATTTGGCAACAATCTCTCCCTTTACCAGTCTTAGCTAATTTTTTTTATTCTTTCTGAGATTCCAAGTTCCATTAGTCAGAAAGAATGACAAGATTATTTGCATTCTGTATAGAAAACACATAACTGTACTGACTGAACCTCACCTTATCAGCAAATCCATAACCGCTACCCTTTGCTGAGCTAGAGGAAGATGGGGAACTGCATGCAATAATTTATTTGCTCAGTAAATCCATGACTGCACTACAAAATTTGTTTCAATCTTGAAATGTAAAATAAAGCAATATATGCACTTGGGCTTTTTACCTTCTTGGACTCCTATCATCCAAATCTGACTTCTCCTCCAAAACCAAATCAAGCCTATCAATTTGCACAACAATCGGCTCTATTTGCACATTACCCACAGATGGGAGCTATCAAATCACACAAAGAAGAGTCATTTACTTAACTCATATCTGAAAAATGCATTGAGAAAAATGCATATAAAGAAAACCATCTGGAATATACATCTACCCTAACCTCTCACCAGAGCATCACATCTTGTACAACGATACACTCAACTAAATTTGAGATTACTGTAACAATTAAGAGACTATGCACAAAAAGGCAACACATTTTAACTTCTCATTTCCTTTTCTAATCCATTTAACTTCCGATTTCCAATTCGACACTATATCAATCAAAAACCAATTGAATTATATCGAATACACACGATAAAAGAATGCAGAATTAACAGTCACCAACCACTATCTCCAATTTTCCAACTTTGGCCGTGGCTACATTCAGTGCCGGCGGCAATCCCATGCTCGCGTGCAAAGCATCGCCATTGATATCTGCCAAATCCAAAAACAAATCAATGAAACTCTAACTACAACGAATCGACCAAATCAAAACTAAAGCAAATAAATCCCTGAAATTTACCCAAATTAGAAAGCTGAACCGTCCGTCCCTGCAACTTGAACTGGTCTCTGGAGAAGGATTTCAACCAGTACTTGAGAGTGTACTCCAGCGCCCGAGCCAATATCGACTCCATCGCTGAAGAAAACTTGCAGAACCTGAACTTCTAGAACCCCGTCGAGAATTCAGAGAACTCGTGAATGGACGCTTCTCGCCGAAGCTCCGCGGATCTGCGCCGATGCAAAATGCGGAAAACTCTAATCGAGTTCGGATCGGGGGTTGCGAGTGGCGGTGGAACGTGCATTTGGGGTCACAAAATCGAGTGGGAATTTGTTTCCCTTTCCGCTTTTGCTTTTTTTCTTGCTCTTGCCGCAGGAGGGAATCTCATAAAAGTGGGAGCGGAAAGAGGCGGGGATGGGGAGGCACGTGAGAAAGGGAGGGGACGTACGATTGACACGTGAGGGAGAGGGGATTGGGGTGCATTGGATCTGGGGTTTTCTGGGGTGTCAGAAATTCGGAATCGGGGGAGGACAGAGGATGAGCAGTGGATGTCGGCGTGGCTTCGTGTTTTGGGGAAAGTGATTCGTAAAGCGGTAATTGGAGTGCGATTTTTCTTTTACCAATTTTTAACATGTAACGCATTGCAATTTGTAAATACAAAACACTTTGACCATTTTCATTTTTGGACCTTCTGTTGATGCTCATTATCATTTTGCAATGTTATACGATAGATTTTTATAATTTATTCTTTCTGTTTTTTAGTATTTTCAGTATATCGATATTTTTATATTAAAGGAAAAAAGAATTCGGCTATGTCATACAATGAGTAGCCTAATTTGGTATCGAATGCGACATCCACGAGATTCGAACTTAATTTGGTAACAATTTATTTTCTTAAGTGACGTTTTGAGAATTATATTCACAAAAAATAAAGTTAATTGAATTTAAAATTGGTTAAAATTTTTAATCATTTAGTACTACAGTCTAGTGGTGTTTATCTTCACTTATAAGTGAAAATTCTTGGGTTTAATTTACACCAAAGTCAAATTTAAATTGCATTATTATTAGTTCATTATGAAGTTTAACCCACATCTCCACCCCTACTTTTAATGTAGATAATATTTTTGTTAAAAAAAAAGCTATAAGTAATTCTCCTTTCATATTTTATTCCAAGCTCAACTACATATTAAACAATTAGAAAAAGTGTTTTTTCAGGGAATTGTTATTGGCACTCTAAAAATCTCATTCTACACTTCATACTTTTTATATTTGAAAAAAAAAATACACTTGTGAGGAGTGTAAAATGAGATTTTTTGAGTGTCAATAACACTTCCTCTTTTTTAATAATAAAAAGAAAAAAGAGAGGTGATGTACCAATATGATATAAGTTTTATTTAATGGAGAGATGATGCATATAATGATTGGGCATCTCTAATCTTACAGTTGATAATACAAAGGTGGGTTTCCGTATACAATTAAGGCATCTTTATGAATGAATTTATGAGTTTAAGAAGCGTCAAAGAAGATGTATGAAAGTAAAGCTTGTATAATTAAGTTTAGAAATATAGTTAGAATTGAGATTTTGTATATATTCAGAGACAGATCTATATAGGGAGGGATGGTCATTACATGACATTTTGGAGGAGGAGAAAAAAAGCTGGAATGTCCTCCAACTATAGGGACTCCTCGAATGTCTAGTACGTTCCATACGAAATCTTTTAGTGTTCACTAAGTGTTTGATGAGATAGTTATTTTATATATCTAGATAGCACTCGATAAGACGCGTCAACATCCCTTGGTTGGATGTGTCAACATCATGCAGCAAGGGGGTCTTGAAAACACTCGGCAAATGTCAACATTTGTCAACATGTGGTGCTACATGGCTCAACATGGGACGACAAACACTCTAAATGTTCAACGAAATAATTGAATTAAAAAATAATAATAATAATAAAATAACGCACTATTTTTGGTAAAAATAAATAAATATGTTATTTTACACTAGGATCCGCGGAAATTAATATTCGAAATCTGCCACTTTATCTATATTGAACCGACCACAATATGCGAAATTGAATATATGCCTTGTTTGTGCCAAGACTGAGTTGGTTCTTTGCTTTCTCCGTTGCTTTGCGAACTCAAATGATTAATTAATAATAATCTCTGCAATTTTGCTTGACAACAATGCTAAGTGAACTGGTATTAGCTGGACTCTTACTAATATTTAGCCCAAAAATTATGGGATTTGATTGAGATGGCTTTTGGTATTAGTTCCTAAAAAATAAAAAAGATTTGGTATTTTAATGGCAAGGCAAATTTTTGGCATCAGCATTGTGACTCTTAATTTTCGAACAAAAAAAAAAAAAGGCAATGTGACTCTTAAAAACATCTTTAATAAGAGACAAGACAAGTAACTAGTACTATGGTAATGTGGTAATTATCTTCACTTATAAATGAGAGGTTCCAGATTCAACTCATATAAATGGTGATGGGTCGTTGGCGTATTATTTTGTGTCTATTTCGATATCTAGTTAGTAACTGACCGATTGTGTGGTCTACCTCAATTGTCCACCCCTCCCCTTGGATATAAAATGTAGTTGTATAAGAAAAAAGGGGACAAGGCCAAATTTTACAGCAAATTGTACATAATCTCTATGTATATGTCAATTTTCGAAGGCAAAACAGCTAAAACAATTTCATTTGTTATCATCTTATCATTGTTATCTTTGATGAAGGAGAATTACTTGCATGGATCGAGTTTACTGTCACTTGACGTTCCTTGTCCAGTAATGCATTGTCATATGCAAGTTTTTTTTCACATAACAATGCATTATTAAATATGAACGTCACGTGACAGAAAACCTATTTCATTTAAGTTTCTTTTGATGAGGACCCAACACATGTAACTTATTTGTTGGGTCACAAAATATTTAGGTTATATATCTTTTAGATAGACAAGTGCCTGATAAAGCTAACTGTAACCCAAGGCCTACTCAAGATTTTTATATGGTACGTATGTGAGTACACACACACACACACACACACACACACACACACACACAGATATATATGTTGCCAATTAATCTCTTTCTTGTGTCCCACTCAACAAGCTGTATTAATCCCATAAACTTTTTTAAATCATTCTTTCACCTTCGTTCTTCTTTTCTCCCCTAATGACGTCCAACTAAATGACCATCAGTATCACTTTTGATGTAGATGGGTCACAGGTCGCGGTGGCGAGCTCCCTCTAGTTGGTCCTGAAGCGTCGGAGCCGGTCTTATTCATCCGAGTTTTGCAGGTTGAATCTTGAGTTTGGGAAATTCACGTCCACGTTCTAAAAATCGGTTATATTCAATTTGGTCTTGAAGTGTCTGTTGGAACTTGTGAGGGAGCATTGTTCCACATCGACCATACACTCTATCTAATTCCCTTTTATAAGTGAGTTCACTCACTTCTTGTTTGAAAGGAATTTGGCCAAACCCATAGACCTTGGACCTTGCATTTGGAAGGTTTGGGTGTATATATTAAATGTCGAAGATAGGCCTTGGCCCTTAGGGCTCTTAGGCTCGGATGGACGAAAAACACAAGTACAATTTTTATGTTTTTGATTTTAGGAGTCCGTTTTTTCCAAAAGGATAAGATTGTTTACAAAACAGTTACATCCGTTCTGAAAGGATAAGAATGAACAGCCATAACTGTTCAAAAATGCCATTATATATATGGCTGTGATATCAAAAACGAAATAATGTAATTTCATTGCTCTCTTTGATACTTCACAAAGAAACACATTAAATTCGCCCAGAATCCATGTTCGAGTGTAAGAACTTGGGTTAGATAGTTGTATCCTACAAGATAGACGTCCGTGAACTACTACACTGGTGTAAGGGCAAATTTTTGTCTTAGGAGATTGCTACTCCAAGCCTCTATCTTCCATAAACAAGTCAGTGATTATTGTTGTGACTTCATAAGCAATTTTATTAATTGTTCATATTCTGATATATTGTATATATAGTGAAATTGTAATTTGAAATAAACTGTGCAATTATTATATATTGTATAATTGATATTTGATTGGTTCTAACAGTGTTAGAGCCGGTCCTATTCATTAGAATTTGGGAAATTCGGCGTCCCCGTTCTAACAATTGGAATTCCTAAACCAAGTGTCCTCAAGTCAAATTTTGACCGACTTCGTGGCCTTGGGGTTCGAGGTCTACTGGACCCGAATCCTGGGTGCCATATTTTGAATGAACGATAATGTGATCGAAGCAGTTGGATTAATTATCCCAGTAGAGTCTTTACACTTTTATGTCACTTAGTACTATGAGCTTATGTGATATATTTCTTTTAACTTGTAAGCGAGATACCTTAGTTTGAATATTTCATACCAATCTCGTGAATGACAAATTTAATATCAATATATTGTGTGACTTAACAAAATTCATATGAATAATGCTTGGCTACTCAATAATAAGTATGAACTCCTACTCAAAACTCTTTTAATTCGAATCATACAGTTTTGTGTTTATGATCAAAACAGTTTATATTATTATGAATCATGTTGTAAAGATCATCTCTATAAAAAAAATGAATTAAAAGTAAGGTCGTTTAGTCAATCTATTGTAACAAATATATAGAAAGTTTGTAATACTTTTACCAATTCCGTTCATTTGTTTTTAGACAATTAGATGAATAAACAACCTTAGTTTTAATTGATTTTTTTCAGAGGTGATCTTTATGGAGTTATTAATATGGACGGTATCAATCATAAATGTTGATGTGAATTTTCACCATCTCTAGTTTTGATGAAAATGCACCTGCAAAACAATCAACACATTTGATCAAAGACCTAAGCTTCATGTGCCCACAAGTGGGGGTTAAGCCAATGAATCTCCGATGCCTAAGTTAGTTTTCTTGAGAAGAATAAGTGTTTAGGGCTTTTTAGGATTGTAAAAGTTTACCGAAATTTGGTACAATTAGGAATACATACATATATATATATAGGGGAAAGGGATGGCCATAGTGTTAGGGTTTTTCCTACACATGGCGGCATCTTATTGGGCAAGGTTTATGGAGAAATATTCTCAATATATTAAATAAGAAATAATATATTGAGATAATGGAGTAAATATCCCTCATTGATTTAAATAGGAAATTACTTGAATGAAGTCAATTTTCAATTTGGAATGTCTTAAAGGTAGGATCTCTTTAGTAATTAATCATTATCTTTAATGCTTTGATTTTTCCTTACCAATGGCAGATCAGCTGTGGGCAGTCATATTCAGCTGTGTGGACCTTTAGGAGTGTGGGTTGCACGGGTTCAATGAGGGTTATCTTGTCTTTCTTGAGCAACAGTCAACGTTTTGCCTTTAGAATTTTCGAAATTATTTAAGGCTTAACAACAAACACCAAGTTTTATGAATTGGTAACGAACAATTTGAGTAAGAACTCCTAATTATCTTTTGAGTAGCCAGGTATTGTCATATAACAATTCGGATCCTCGCCATATCCTCTTTGTGAGGATCCTGGAGATCTGTAAATTGTGTTGTTCATCATACATCATGCAGTCAGATATCATTTTAAATATTTTTATTTAAAATTAAACACAAACAGTACCTGATAAAAATTGACTGCACGATGTACGATAAACGAACATGATTCACAAATTCTCAGAATCCTCACCAAAATGATCCAAAGAGGATCCTATTGGGTCATATAACCCCTCTTTGTATCAATACTGTTTAAAAAATAAACAATGAAATAAAAAAACTCCAGTAGTTTTCATTGATAATTTGGATGACAACCAAACGTCACCGTACTATCTTTTCTTAACTTTTTCGCAGTTTGAGACAAACTCTTTGATTTTGGAATTGAAATGAAATGAATAACACACCATCAGCAAAATTGCCTTGCTGTGTAAATTAATATTATAAATTAAATTTATCCCTTCCCCTATTTATTTAGGGGTGTGCTATCCACATATCCCTTTTTACTTCTCACACACCTCTTGTTGATTTCTGTTCCTCGATCTTCTTCAATTCATCCGATCTAACGAGTGAAAATTAAAAAGGTGTGAATATCACACCCGTTTATTTATTATATATTACATCATCATCTTGTCTTTGAGTCACTAGTTTCCACCACCACCAAATGCAGGTTTTATTAGGGCATATGATTGTCTTCTACCAATTGACATCAGCATCATGCAGATCAAAACATTTACACGCCATGCATGCAAAGGTGATTTCACCAATTCACATTATTTTTTTAAAGAGAAATGCTCGGGGATTCTCTCGAGACTTTGTTACCTCATATTTTTTGTATAATATTTATAATGTTAGAATGAGAATTATCGTTAAATTGTGAGATGATAGAGAGTCCATTGAGAGTCATCCTTTGAGAGAGTCTCCTTAGTTTTTTTTTTTTTTTTTTTTTTTTTTTTTAATCTAGAGAAGTGCTAAGGAGACTCTCTCAAAGTGGGACTCTCTGGTACCTCACAATTTCACGTTAATTCCTATACCAACATTATAAAACATTGTGTTAGAGATTTCAATAGTAATTATATAAATTTATTATATATATATATATATATGTATGTATGTATGTATGTATGACTTGGTGCTGCATTGTGCAGCATGTGTGCGTATAATAAAGGGTGATGCACACCAGTGTACGAGCAGCATCCCTTACATAAGGTTGGGTTTCATTCAACCTTTTAGGGTTGTATATTTTGTTGAATGATTGCAACTTCTGGTTAAAAGACATAATGCTTACTAAAATTGTATGAATAGAATTAAAAGATGTAATTAGTTAATATTTATTTTCTGAAAATTCTAAATAAAATACATGTCTTTTGGGTCAACACTATTAAGAAGGGTTTTATATCTTCAACTAAAATGAAAGAACTCGATGAACGGATGTTTGAATGCCTATAAATACCTTTTGTGGCATAATATTTCACACACAATTTTAGAAATTTGTTTCTACATTCCTTGTTCTCTTTTCTCTACTTCACATTCATACAATTTCTTTCTAGTTATTTCTAAGGAACTATAATTCAGTTTTACTGATCGAATATTTCATACTTTGTTGTATCTTGGAAGTGATTTGCCAAGAACCCTTTAGCAAACTCATTCGAGTGGGGGCAAATAACACTTTAAGGAAACGATTCAAGTTGTACCTCAAAGTCATCATTCGGATTATTCTCTGTATTTCTACATTTACTCTAACAATCTTAAAGTGTTATTTTCATCATGGAGAACAAGTTTGATAACATGACTTTGAAGATTATCAATCAAGATGTCTACAAGCTAGACAAATTTGAAGGATCAAATTTCACCCCCCTCCCCCTGATGGAAGGACAAGATGCGTTTCATGCTTACTGTTCTAAATGTCATATATGTGTTAGACCCAAAATTGGAGCCTATTCGTGAACCAAGTGACAAAGACACGAACAAAATAATTGTTGATCGAAAGAAGTGTGAAGAAGATGAATTGGTATGTAGAGGACACATCTTGGGCACATTATCTGATTGCTTATATGACCAGTACGCACACATTCAATCTCCAAAGGAAATTTGGGAAGCACTTCAACACAAGTACACAACGGAGAAAAGAGGTACCGATAAATTTTTAATGTTCAAATATTATGAGTTCACTATGTTTGATAACAAATCCATCCTAGACTAAGTTCATGAATTATTGGTCTTGGTCTCAAAGCTTCATAAACTTAAAATAGTTATTCCGGATCCTATGATAATTGGGGCTATTATGGCAAAATTACCTCAAACATGGAATAACTATAGAAATAAACGTCTACTCATGGTGGAAGATATTAGTTTAGAGGATTTGCAAAAGGGTATTCAAATTGTAGAAGAAACTCGAAATCGTGATAAGAATTTTGCAAATCAAGATTCCTCTAAAATTCATGTTGTCGAAGAAAACAAATACAAAGAGAACTTCAAAGTCATAATTGACAAAGGGAAGTTTAAGAAGACAAATTCCAACAACAATCAAAATAATGCAAATGGTGTCTGCTACCACTGTGGAAAGAAAAACCATTACATTCATGATTGTAGACACAAAAAAGCAAATGAGGAATATGCCAATAAGGCCAATAGCGCAAATATGGTGGAAAATTTTGGAATTGATAACATAGTTGTAATGGTATCAATGATGAATATTGACATGATTACCGAACTAAATATGGTAATGACAATAAAATCATCCGATTGGTGGCTAGACTCAGGGGCTACTATACATGTATGCAATGATAAGGTACAATTCAAGACATATCAAGTATCAACCGACAATCAAAAGATTTTAATGGGGAATCATAATTCCACCAAAGTTCTAGGAAAATGAACCGTTGAACTTCAGTTTACTTATGGGAAGAAATTGACGTTGCTTAATGTATTACATGTTCCAAAAATTAGAAAGAATATTGTGTCTACAAATTTATCATGTAAGAACGGTATAAAGACTGTTCTAGAGTCCGACAATTTAATAATGTCAAAAAATAGAATGTTTGTTGGGAATGGATATTATTGTGATAGAATGTTTAAACTAAGTATTAATAATAAAGTAAATTCTTCCGCTTATATTGTTGAATCTTCCTCTCATTTATGACATTTACTTTTAGCACATGTAAATTTTAGATCTTTAAAATACATGCGCACACTTGGTTTAATTGCTTGCAATGATGATTACAATAATAAACGTGAAACATGTATTCAAGCAAAATGACTAAGAAACCTTTTCCAACTGCTGAAAGAAATACAAATTTATTAGTCTTAATATATTCTGACATATGTGAGTTTAATGGTGTTTTAATAAGAGGATAAAAATGATATTTGATCACATTTATAGATGATTGTTCTAAGTTCACTTATATTTATTTATTGTCTAATAAAGATGAAACTTTTGAGTGTTTTAAGCACTATAAGGCTGAAGTTGAAAACCAAAAGGGAAGGAAAATTAAATGCCTTCGTAGTGATAGAGGTGGTGAATATGCTTCACGTGAATTAGATATTTTTTGTGAAGAACATGGTGTTGTACATCAAAGAACTGCACCATATACACCACAACAAAATGGTTTGGTAGAAAGAAAAAATAGGACACTCACTAAAATGATTAATTCTATGATGATTAATGCTAATACTCCTAAATATGTTGAGTCTAAAGATGTCGAATTTATATAAAATAAATTTTATAACGACTACTCAATGTCTGGAAAAGAGAATGATCAAACACCTTTCTCTAATCCGACTACTAGTTATTCTCAAGGTGAGACAAGAAAACAGTTTGAAACTGTTAATGAACCAAGGAAAAGTGAAAGGGTAAGAAAAGAAAAGACTCTAGGCTCTGATTTTATTTCGTCTCAATCTATTGTATTTTTAGTCAAAGGAAATAGAAAAAAAGTTCTTAAAAAAATACTCATATTGTTGAATGTTGAGGATGATCCTAATGGTCTAAGCGAAGCATTGACGTCAAGAGATGTAGCCTTTTGGAAAGATGTTATAGATGATGAATTTGAATCATTAATATCTAATCAGACATGGGTTTTAGTATACTTGCCCCAACGATCAAAAGCAATAGGTTGTAAGTGAGTGTTTAGAAGACGGGTTCTATTCAGACATTTAAAGTCAGGCTAGTTGCCAAGGGTTTTAAGCAGAAAAAGGGAATAGACGATTTCGATACATATGCACCAATAGCTAGGCTCACATTAATTAGAATTATTGTTTGCATTGACATCTTTATATAATTTGCATGTGCATCAAATGGATGTGAAAACAGCTTTTTTAAATGGTGATTTAGATGAAGAAGTCTATATGGAACAACCAGAAGGGTTTATTCTCCCTGAGAATGAAAAGTTTGTAAATTAATCAAGTCATTATATGGATTGAAGCAAGCACCAAAACAATGGCATGAAAAGTTTGATATTGTCATTTTATCATATAGATTTAAACATAATAGTGCTGATAAATGCATATATTCTAAATTCACAAATGATTATGGTGTTATATGTTTATATGTCAACAACTTACTAATTTGTGGTACAAACATGAAAGGTGTATTTGAAACTAAATAGTATCAAAATTCAAAATTCAAAATTCAAAATGAAGGACTTGAATGAAGTAGATACTATCTTGGGAATTAAAGTAAAGAAGTATAATAGGGGTTACGCTTTGTGTCAGTCATATTATATAAAAAAATTGCTTCTTAAGTTTAAGCATCTACAAATAAAAGAAGCAAATACCCCTTATGACCCTAGTGAGACTTTGCTTAATAATTCTGGTAGGTCCGTTACACAGCTTGAGTATGCTAGTGTAATCGGAAGTTTAATGTATGTCATGCATTGTACTAGGTCAGATATCACATTTGCAGTAAGCAAACTTTCTAGATACACTAGTCATCCAGGTACTGCTCATTGGAAAGCAATAAATAGAATTTTCGGTTATCTTAAAAGAACTATTAACCTGAGTTTAACTTACACTGAGCTTCCAATAGTACTTGAAGGATATTCAAATGCAAGTTGGATAACAAGTACTAATGATAATAAGTCTACATCAGGGTGGATTTTTACAATCGTCGGAGGAGCAATTTCTTGGGCTTCAAAGAAGCAAACATGCACATTCAACTATGGAATATGAATTTATAGCATTAGCGGCAACGGGTAAAGAAGTGGAATGGATTAGAAATTTGTTATTGGAAATAGAGTTGTGGCCACAACCAATGTCATCCGTTTCTTTATACTGCGATGGTGATGCTACTTTGTCTAGAGCATACGATAAGGTATACAATGGAAAGTCTAGACATACTAGCTTGAGACATGAATATGTCAAGCAATTAATAACTGATGGAGTTATTAATATTATTTATATTAAACCAAGTAATACCTTTTGTGGCATAATGTTTCACACACAATTTCAAAAATTTGTTTCTACATTCCTTGCTCTCTTCTGTCTCCATCACATTCATAATTTCTTTCTATTTATTTCGAAGGGAATATAATTTGGTTTTGCTAATCGAAAATTCCATACTTTGTTGTATCCTGGAAGTGATTTGCCAAGAACCATTTAGCAAACTCATTCGAGTGGGGGCAAATAACACTTTAAGAAAACGACTCAAGTCATACCTCAAAGTCATCATTTGGATTATTCTCTATATTTCTACATTTACTCTAACACATTGTGTAAAAAACATAAGGTAGCATAGAGTACATGGAGAATCCATAAAGAGTCTCACTTTGAGACATCAAAAGAAAGCACAATTATGCTCCAAAAATTGCACCAAGGCCAATTATATATGAGTTTGGTAATTTTCCCTTCCAATTATATATGATCATGATTTGTATGATTGCATGGGAAGCCTTGAGGAAGCCAAATTAAGCTTCTCTTGATATTGCAAGTTGGGAAAAATGCAGTCAAATTGCAGGGCAACTTACAACTTGTTGGCTTTGCAACTTGCAAAGTTTGATTAGCAGGCAAAAAGTTTATTGAAAATAATTGGATGTAACTTGTGCAAGGCAAGTTGGCCAAAGATCAAATTTATATGTCTCCTTCTGTGCACACTTTATTTATTTTTGTTGCTTAATTTACTTTGATTTATATTTTTTTAAAGGATAAAATAACTTACAACGAGGATACTTATGCATCTGATTTTCAAACTTATCAAAAAAATTAATCTATGAACTATTGCTTGAGAAAAATTATTAAATCAAATACAAGATATTGACTATAGATTATGTTGCCAAATTAGCAAAACCATCGGTAATCTTTTTTTTTTTTTCAAACGATAGAAAATTCATTAAACTCAAATGGAAACGTTTACATCAAACACCAAAGTATCAAACAATCACTTTGACTCAAAATCGATCCCATCCATATATGAAGGCCTCATTTCCTGAAACAAAAGAAGCCACTAGATGAGCTGCCCTATTACAAACACGGGGAGCAAAATGAACTTCTACTAACCTCAAATGCTTTCTATAAACACTCACTTCTCTAAAAATATGATTAATAATGTAAAATTACTTTGAGTTTGTTATCCAAAATACATAGATGTAAGTATGAAGAAAAAAAAAATTAATATGGGGGTGGGGGGGGGGGGTGTATGGATTTTCATGTATTAAATCAAATACTAAAATTTCATACGTAAGGTAATTATTTTAAAGAAAAGAAGGATAGGCAATGGTAATTAACACAACAAAATTAAGATATTAAATGGTAAAAGATGTGAAAAGAATCTTTTTTTGGGAGTGGGGGGCAGGGGAGAGAGAGAGAGAATTTGAACCGGTATATTATGCTTGACCTCCACGAAAAAGAATTGATCAACGCCTATTTTATGCTTGACCTCCAAGTAAATGAAATACAAACGGGTCATTCCCTTCCTAAAATGTCTTGCTCCGTTGGATCACGTCAACTTCCAATTTAGGATACGTTTCTTTATCCACTACATTTACCAGAACACAAAATACTAAAAAGTATTAATTAGTTAACATTTTCATTAGTTTACGGTAGGGAAAAAAAAAAACTAATAAAAAGGATTTGAAAACTTTGAGTTTTAACGATAAGGATAAAATAAAGGGTAAAATGAATAGTACCATAATTGACTTTTTAGTGTAAAAATGTGGTTTTTCGTTAAAGTGAACAGTACCGTGGGCTTTTCGTTAAAACTCCCAAAATGTGGTTTTTCGTTAAAATGAGAGTTTTAACGAAAAGTCCACGGTACTGTTCACTTTAACGAAAAACCATATTTTTACACTAAAAAATCAATTCTGATACTATTCACTTTATCTTTTATTTTGTCTTTATCGTTAAAACTCAAAGTTTTCAAACCCTTTTCATTAGTTTTCCTAAAAGATAATGTGAGACATCAATATGTTATTTCAGTAGTTTTCTCCCCTTATAATTTCATTAGTTCACGTAAGAGAGAAAGTATGAAGAACAATACTTTGCTACTTACATGATGAGTAAGAATTTCTACTCAAAATTGTATGTTACCGATTCATAAAACTTCGTGTTTATGATCAAAACCGTTCAACTACTTTGCTATACTTATTCATGTTTTTAGTGATATTTTAAAAAATGTAGAATAAATAATGTGGCTCACAATTTCCATGGAGTCCAAACTCCAGAGGCTGCTAACAAAACATATACGTATTCTTCATGATATATTTCTTTTGTTCCCTGAATACAAGAAAAGAAGGGAACCAAAGTTAAAAAATAAATACAGAATTGATTACAGATTATTAAGTATTTTAATGATATCTTTATTATGATTGTGTCGCGCGTGCATGCATGGAATTTTTACTTATTTAACATGGAAACCACAATCACTGTGATAGCATCTAATATAACATTTAATATAATAAAATTTACGTTTGAACTTTTACATGATAGCGTGAGTTTGAAGTCCGTCAATGACTAATGTAATATTTAATCTAATAAAATCTGTCATTGGACAATGTGAGCAACTCAAGTTTCAACTCCATAATAAAGATGAGGTCAATCAATGTCCCTTGGAGTATGCAAGGCACCTTCTCTTTCTTGCAAACAAGGTGATCAATATCTTAAAATAAAATAAATGCTTAATGTGTAGGACTAATCTTTCAGCGGGGTTTGAAGAGGCTAAAGACATTTTAGCCATCTCTGGCCAAAATCAAATGGCATATGTCCTCTTAAAATTTTCAATCAGAACATTACTCGTGTTTTTACTTGCTTCGTGCCTCAAACCCAAGGCTTTTTTTTTTTTTTTTTTTTTTCATTGAATAATGTATTTATATCGGTTTTTTTTTCTTCCCTAAAACATCAATATTTCATTTTAAAGAAATTTGGGTTAGGCCATAGACAAAATGCTATGTATGTGATTCAAAACCTTACACATGAGGGAAAATACCAACACGTAGACACAATGCTAGTTACAATGTACTTTTATTGGTTGAAAAAAAAAATCAATCTAACTAATGGGGAAGTTTAACAAAGTGATTTAAACCAATAATATTTAAAATAACAGATTTATACGTTCATCCCTTTCATATACTCCAACAACATCTAGATACACTTAAAGCCACGAGTATTGCAGCCACACCGCTAACTAACATAGTTTCAAGCAAATGAACATTATGTGTCATCACAATTCCAGAATTAACTCACAAAAATGAAAAGAAATCCTACAAAAAATGCAAAACAAAAAAGAGCAGTCTCGTTCTTTTGAAACTAAGTGATCATTTAAGTTCGAAAATGGATGAAAACCGTTTGATCAGAGTTATAAGGCTTGTTTGGAAATGCTTTTAAAATGACTTAAAGCGCTTTTGTTGAAATTAATTTTGGGTTCCAAAAAGTACTATAAATGTTTTTTTTTTATTTTTTTTATAAGAAGTATCATCTATGTATTTTTTACAGGAAGTACTTAAAGTGTTTTTTCAAGATTTCCTTGAATTTTTATTAAAAATTAATTTAAAATACATCTTCACCAAAACACTTCCACTCATTTTGAAAACTTTCAAACGAAGGGGGGCTAACTTGTAGGGGAGGTTGAAGTTGTTTTGGTTCAACTAAAACCCAACTTTGAAATGCCTTGCCTGGATAGAGTCGTAAACGAATAGTCTCTTATTTTTATTATTTTATTTCCAAAAAAAATGTAAAACAAAACAAAAAAAATACACACAAAAAAACATTGCCATTATCCGATCTCTTTTTCTCTCTACACCTTTCTCTCTCCTCAGACCTCCCCCGGTTTTCTGGCGATTTCTTGGCGGATTTCCCTTCAAAAACCCTAAAATCCCTCCTTTAATCCTCTGTACAAATTCTTTTTTTTCAAATTTCAAATTAGAAAAGCCCGTAATTTTTTCATTTTTTCATTGTAGGAGTATAAGGAACCCCTCATTCTTCAGCAAAATTGTGCATTTTTCCCATTTTTATTTTTATTTTTTTTCAAATTTCAGCTTCTGGGTATTGAAGATAAAGTCCGTTCGGGGCTCTTTGTTTGTATTTGAAAGCTGTTACATAAGAGTTTCTTTGTCTTTTTATTGAGGAGACGACGTGGAATCAGAGGCGAAGGCCCTGTGTCTGGGTGTTTCCAATTTGGTTTGATTTGGGGTTTTATAATTTTGGGTTTTTGTGAAAATTTGGATGCCTTTTGGTGTAAGGAGGAGATGGGGACACTTGGGACCTAAAGCTTGTGAATTTGGGGCTGTTTCTTATTTGGGTTTTGCCTCATAAGTTCAAAGGGAAACAGCTCTGGGGTTATGATTAAGGCAGTTTTTGAAGAATCATCGGTTTTCGTGATCTGGGTATTGACTAGTTTGATCTCTCTGGTGCTGGGGATGAGGAATGATGGCGGTCAGAAGCAGCAGCAGGGTGGTGTTCCTCGCCCCGCTCGGTCCAACAGCTTCATTCCCAACTCTTTTCGGGCCATTTCGAGCTACTTGAGGATCGTTTCGTCCGGTGCTTCCACCGTTGCGAGGTCCGCAGCTTCGGTGGCTTCCTCGATTGTGGAGAGGGATGATGATACCAACATTGATCAGGTATGAGTTGCTGAATCTTTGGTTTCTTAATTTGAAATTAAAGGACTCCGGTTGAAAATTAGTTCAGAAGTGTAGAATTCAGTTCATTTGTTGTGTATATGTACAAGTATATGTTCATATGATGGTGTAATCTACTTTAGATGTTGCTACCTTTTGTGGATAGATAAATTAAACTTGTTATGAAAATCTGGGAATAAAGTCTGGATTTAGTATAAATTGGTTATTTTATTTTTATGAATACAAACTTTGAAATGCAGATTGAACTTGAAATAATATGTGCAGTACTTAAGTTGCCAAAATTGTTAGCTGTGAATACTTAGTTTCAATAGGTTGCATCTGAAGTTTTGAGCCTGAAAGAGAATGCAAAATAGGTCTGTGAATGATGAAAATTGTTTATGGAGTTGATGATTATTTCCTCAAATAATCAAAGGGATGAAAATTGTTTAAGAATGCTTGATTTGGAAGCTGATTGAATTAGGACGGTATTAATGTTTATACTAGTTGTGGAGCAGTTGCAATTCATTGGGAGGGTGATTGTAGTGGTCGAGGTTGTTCTGCATGCATTGCAAGATTTGATTCTTGTTGGCGCAATTTTTTTAAGGGTTTGTCGTTTTCATGTCGGGATACTGGATAACCTAGTAGATTATTTTGTAAATGTATCGCAAGATTTGATTCTTGTTGACGCAATATTTTTAATGAATATTGTCATTTTGGTGTCAGCATACTGGATAATCTAGTAGATTATTTTGTAAAAATAGGATCCACACATATTCCAGTTTGGATTCATAGGTAGTTCAGATTCGGTGTTCGCAACAAGCTAATGTGATTTGTCGCTTGTTTAATGTCGGATAGCATAGGTGTGTTAGTCGGTTCAGTTGCGTAATGAGGCTCTACACGTGTATGTTTTGATATACATGTGCCTTATGGGAGGAATGGTGGGTACCTTTTGTCAGATTTGTGCTACATATTCCACGTGTTTGATTTCAAATGACATTAATTTTCTATTTGTTTAAGCTCTTTTCTTTGCAATTAATTATATTAATTTGGAAATATTTGGTTAAATTATTGAGCTTTGATTGCATCACTTCAATTAGATCATGTTTTCCATCCTGGTTGTGACCAAAAGTTTGTGAATCTGGTCAGATGTAAAGAAAACTTTGTTGAGTAAGTCTGTTACAAGTGCACATCCTAATTTCCAGATTCAATAGAAAAACATTTAGTGAAGCATTTTTGTTTATTCATTGTTAGATTGTTAGGATTAGGAGGTTTCCATATCACGTTTGACTTGATGCTACAGGAACTATACATTCCGGTTAACAACTTGAGTTTATCCTTCATATTATTATATAAAGGAGTTGCTACAAAATTACTTCAAGCATGGTAAACGCTTTGGTTGAATGTTATCCGTTGGCATATCCAGAATACAGTCATAACTAATCTGTTCAATGCATGGAGTGTGGGATTGTGTGACTTAAGTGGTGTTACATTATAGTTGTCATGGAGTTTTTTTAAAAGATATTTTGCAACTAGCAATAATATTTAGTGATTGGTGTAGTGGAATTCATGATAAGTATAATTAATATTATTTTATTGTAAACTAGACTTCATAATTCAATTGACGTAGCAGCTAATTATTTCAGTAGAAATGGAAATGCATCTGAAGTGATCATTCCTTTAAAGTAACATTGATCAGGAAAACGTCATTTTAAGGTAGTGATAATTGCAGCCAAACAGAGCCTCTATTTATCTTTTTGACGTAAATGATTTGTTTACAAAAATTAAGCCTTTCTGATGAGTATACATTTTATGATTTTTTTTTGGAAACATTATGATGAAGATGACATGCATATTTTTTACAAGGTGTAATAGTGATTCACTGATGGAGGAGTTTTGAACATTATACTTATATCTACTGTATTGAATCCAGAAAACATTATACTAACGGGTTTTTGCTCGTTATTTTTGTGCAATGCTACTCTGGAAACAACAAAGCAGTTGCATAATGAAAATATTTGATGCAAATTTCAGTGCCTTTTTTAGCGTTTGACACCCAAATAAATAGTTATTTCACATCAAACATGCCTGTGCACTAGAACTTGGAAGGAGCAATTGAGGTGCATTTGTTGTTAAGAAGTTTCGTGATTCTATCGTCTATATAACAATTTAGAAAGTTTAATGTTTGTATAAAATAAATGAACAAAACATGAATCTCTGAATGGAGGTATGTAATTGATTGGAAATTTTAGCTTTTTGTTTATATGTTAGAAGTGGTAAAATGATATTTTGTTGGCACTTTAACCATTACATGTTTCCCATTCAACAGGGATGCACATGATCATATTTTTTATTCTTGAATTTGATGTTACTCCATCAAGGTCTTTCTTTCTCTTTCAACATTTTTTCCGCCAAGGGTTACTTAAAAAGAAAATTATACAAGGCCTAAGAGTTGGTGTTAATTGTGCACTTTCAGGTTGATGACTCTTTATCTTGTTTTCTATAAATTTTCTCCATTTGTTTTAAACTTGGTTTTGTTACATTTTTCCTGTATTTGATTTTTTCATTGAACATTAGGATACTACATTCTTTCTTATGTTGATATGGGCATGACTTTAAGATGTACTTTTCCCATCTGGAGTCTTCAAAGTAGTAGAGAATGGAGTTGACTTTTCATATATCTTTTGAATAAATAAAGGTGAACTGGGCTGGCTTTGACAAGTTAGAAGGTGAGGGGAATGACACTCATCAAGTTCTCCTTCTGGGCTACCGTTCTGGATTCCAGGTTTGGGATGTTGAAGAAGCAGATAATGTCCGGGACCTGGTTTCCAGATATGATGGTCCTGCCTCATTCATGCAAATGCTACCTAAACCAATAGCATCAAAGAGATCAGAAGACAAGTTTGAAGAAAGCCGTCCATTGATGGTAGTTTGTGCCAATGGGTCCATTTCTGTGGGTAATATCATACAGGATGGCACTGCCACTCCTCACAATGGTGTTACTGCATACAGCCATGACACAGCGAACAGCAGTTTTGTGCCTACTGTTGTTCGGTTTTATTCTTTGAAATCTCAATCTTATGTTCATGTTCTAAAGTTCAGATCAGTTGTTTATTCAGTAAAGTGCAGTTCTCGAGTTGTTGCTATTTCTCTAGCAGCTCAGGTAGATACCTGTTTATGTAACGTTTCTCCATTATTTCTTATCTTCTGCTTAACCGGTATTTGAGTATCTAGTCTTGTGTATTGCAGATTCACTGTTTTGATTCCATGACATTGGAGAGAGAATATACCATTCTTACCAATCCGATAGTTACGGGATTCCCTGGTTCTGGAGGTATAGGTTGTGGACCTCTTGCATTAGGCAATAGATGGCTGGCTTATAGTGGAAGTCCTGTTGCTGTATCTAATTCTGGGCGTGTCAGTCCACAGCATCTGGAACCTTCTGCAAGTTTTTCTGGTTTTCCTTCAAATGGAAGCCTGGTTGCTCACTATGCAAAAGAGTCAAGCAAGCAACTAGCTGCTGGGATTGTAACCCTGGGAGACATGGGATATAAGAAGCTGTCCCGGTACTGCTCTGAGCTTATACCTGATAGTAATACTTCTCTTCAATCAGCGAATCCTGTCTGGAAAGTTAATGGTACTGTCAATGGCCTGTCCACAGACACTGATAATGTTGGAATGGTATGGTACATATTGTTGACCTCAATTCTGTTTTCACTTGTAGTTGTAAGTTCACTTTTTCTTTTTTAGACTTTGACTGGAGTTCGTATATTTAGTGAGTTACCTTTCTAACTTTGCATGAGTAAATGCATGCGCATGCTTTGTTATATTGTATTTTTTTACCGAATCAAGTTTGTTATAAGGGTAAGTGATACTGTTCTGATCCTTTCATGCGTTATTTAGGTCCCCTGTGCTTATCATGTTCTTTGGTTTGTCAGGTAATTGTCAGAGATATTGTCAGTAAGGCTGTTATTGCCCAGTTCAGGGCGCACACGAGTCCTATTTCTGCATTATGCTTTGATCCTAGTGGCACCCTTTTAGTGACTGCATCAACTCAGGGGCATAACATCAATGTTTTTAAGATAATGCCTGGAAGCTTTTCTTCAACTGATGGTGGTGCATCATATGTACATCTTTACAGGCTCCAACGTGGATTAACAAATGCAGTAGGAGCCATTCTCATGTTTCAGAATTCCTTGTTGGGTATGCCATTTGTTTCAACAATCACGTGTTTGATATTAATTTCCTCTTTTTCATTTTTCATTTCCAGATTATACAGGACATCAGTTTTAGTGATGACAGCAACTGGATCATGGTTAGTTCCTCTAGGGGGACAAGCCATCTGTTTGCTATAAATCCTTGGGGAGGATTAGTAAATCTCCCAACTGCTGATGCTGGTTTTACCACCAAAAGTACAGGATTGGGTGTTACTAGATCGTCAGTTCGTTGGCCAGGTTTGCAAACACTTGATCAGAGAAGCCTTTGCTCAGCTGGTCCCCCAGTTACACTTTCTGTTGTTGGTAGAATAAGAAATGGAAATAATAGTTGGAGAGGCACTGTAAGTGGTGCTGCAGCTGCTGCAACAGGTAAGATGACTACCCTTTCTGGGGCAGTTGCTTCTTCATTCCACAATTGCAAGGGCAATGCTCATTATGTGGATCGCAACTCTTCGAAGGCTAAGTACCACCTCTTGGTTTTTTCTCCTTCTGGTTCCATGATACAATACGCATTGCGAATATCAAACGATCTAGATTCGACAGCTGGGGCTGGATTGAACACTCCTTATGAGTCGGGCCTGGAGGATGATGCAAGATTAGTAGTTGAAGCTATCCAGAAGTGGAATATATGTCAAAAGAAAAACCGAAGGGAGCATGAGGATACTTCCGACATATATGGTGAGAATGGAAATTTTGACAACAATAAGATATATCGCGAAGTGAAGAAGAAGGGAAACACCATTTACCCTGAAGCTTGCAGTACTGTTACAAAAGCAAAGATCAGCCCTGAGGAAAAACATCAGTTGTATATTTCAGAAGCTGAACTGCAGATGCATGAAGCTCGAAGTCCAGTGTGGGCAAAACCTGAGGTATTTTGGGAGTTGGAAAATGCAAAATTGTGGTTATGCTTTCTTTTCATAAAAATTCTGTGTTTGTGATGTTCGACATGCTCTTTGCTTTTGTAAAATTGTTTGCCAGCTATACTTTCAGTCGATAATAGTGGAAGGTGTCAAAATGGATGATGAAACTGCTTCAGTAGGGGAAATTGAGATCGAGAGAATTCCAACTCACATGATTGAAGCAAGATCAAAGGATTTGGTCCCAGTTTTTGAATATCTTCAAACTCCCATATTTCAACAAACAAGGTGAGCGGAGGTTCTATGCATCCATTTATTATCAGCCCCTGGTCATGTCCTTGTTGCTTATGATCACATGCTCTCTGCATATATTATGTATGCTTCATCATGTACAACATACTGCTAATAATAATGTGTATGAATTACCATCTTTTCTTATGCAGGGTTGCTTCTGTAGATAGCAATTTTAGTGGGCAACTTTCGCATCAGAGGTCTGGTGTATCTGAAAATAGCGGGCTTTCGTGCCGAAACAGTTCAAGCTCTCTTGACACCATGACTGAAAGTGGTGCTGGAGTGGCACAACTTGCTAATGGGATTGAAGAAACTGGACGGGGTGGTTCTCAGACGCCCATAGAAAGAAAGGGCTTTGTAAATAACAATGACAGCCCGAAGACAGAGACTCAGCTTGAGACTGTAAATAATAGAGAGAGCAGCTTAAACTTGGAGGCCCAACTTAAGTTTGTAAATAATGACATAGAAGGCCTGGGATTGGGGAATCTGTTTGGAGACAAAGGTGATGAGTTTGATTAGAGGTATGTTCCAATTACTGTTGTAGATTTGTTTGTTGAATATATTAGTAAGATTACTGAGTTCAGGATGATGATTTAGCCTGGGTGATCTTCTGCAAATGTCTTCATTGAATGAAGCGAGAATGATATAGTCAGTGAGGTGTCGTAATTTGAAATTAACGACCTGTTTACAAGCATGATATTCTAGGCATGACATTCATTCTCTCCCACTTGGTATTCTGTTTTTTTTTTCCTTCTTAAATTTCAAATCTTCTACGAAAATGGTTTACATATATTCTCAGTGCGGCACAAATTCTCCTACTCAAAAGAAAAAACCATCCATCACGGTTTGTCATATCCTTAAACACACTGCACACTTTGTACATAAGGCGAGCGAGGCACTTGCCTACTTATGTACGCAGGCATTTACTGTGGCAATGCTGAGCTGTTGAATTACTGTTGGATTTTGTAAAAATGAAATGTTTAACAAGCAAATTATATGCAGAGAAGCATGATTTTTGCTCTTTCCCTTGCAACTTCTCACTTTTCTCCTTAGTCTATGGGTTTTTCATCCGTACCTTTCTGTGTGCTATTTTTGAGTCTGTCTTTGTTTTCTTTTGTTTTCAGGTGTGCAGATTTTCTTTACTTCTACTGGGAGATTAACACTGTTTATATAATGGGGGTGGCCTGCAGAGAAGCATGAGCAACAGGGGCTTTTTACCGATGCTGAATTGTGGATACTCTGTTGCGGTTTCATCTTATGTTGACGTTGTAAATAAGTGATGGTATGAATATATATTTCCATAATCAATCATAATATGTAAATAACAGCGTTAAGTTGGTATGTTCATTTCAATCTTGCCTTTTATTCGGCTAGTTTTACACTTTCCTACAGCTATTATTCTTGCTTGTTCTACTTGTGGTTTGCACTTGCAGGGCCCAATTTGTTAACTTAGGACAACAAACTGGGACTCAAAGCCTAACCAATCCCTTCCAATCCAATCCTATCCCTGACGTCAAATTCCATCTAGCTCACCAAACGAGTCCTTGGGACATTGGTCTGGCCAGCTAGGGCTGGTTAGGTTTTCAAAGAGGCCAGGACCAACCCTGTATCCTCAAATGGTTTGGAAGGTTGTCAAGTCCTTGATAGGGGATCACTTAAAGTAAAAGCTTTGAAGAATGCTTAGTACAACCTTTGTTAGCTTCCAAGATTTCTCTAAGGAAAACCGTTGTGGCTGGCCGCTCCTTGGAAATTCTCTCGCCTGAACAAGAGAATGTGCCCTACTCATGCGGAGTTGGGAGTGTGCAAAAGATGTAGTGGTATGTGCCCCGAATTTCAGAGGGCTTCTAAAATTTTTCATCCTCCTATATATGACATGTGAGTATAAATATATCGTTAAAAGAAATTGGAGATAATTCAATTATTAAGAGTGGAAGGTTGATTTCAATTAAATTTGAATATTGACGGTTGAATTTTGTATTAATATATCGTTAAAAAAATGTTGAAATCTGTTTGCTAAAAAAATTATAATTTTTTAAACAAGGAGAGCCTTTTTATTAAATTCGCACAATGCCTTTGAAATGTCAGAGACGGCCATGATGTAGGATTAGGAGCTTGTGCTTTTGTAAACGAAATAAAACCAACTTGTGATCGAGACAGTATTATTTTCAAGTGCCACGCCTGCCTAGGTTGGTCGAGGTAAATGACCACTGCCGCTATGGCAAGCGAATAGGTTGCATCCCTTAGGCCGGTTGTGGCACTTGATCCGATCCCTCTCTCGACTCACAAGCAAAATCACCCTTCCCTTGTAGCCTCGGCCAAGCAACAAGGACTCAATCATATTATCCCTGTAACCAATCGGTGAGTCAAGCTATCCTTTCCTTTCAACCAAACAAGCCACCTTGAGTCCTCTTCTGCAGCGGCTACCTTGATGCCTACACTCAGTTTGCTTTTTTTTTTTTTCCACTGAAGGAAATAATCCACGAAAAACTTCCGATGTCCGTGCTGCCGCTGAGAAGCAACGTAAGTACGAAGAAGAATAAAAACCCATGCAGAAACAACAGGCGAAGGCGGGCGTACAGCGGCATGGATGTTCTTGCCATGACTGGAAAGCAAAACAAAAGATTGGTAACGTCGCTCGTAAGAACTTAAGAAGGAGAAAACAAAAGACATTTAGAACAACTCTACATTTACGTATTGTTCTACATGTTTGCGAATTAGATAGCACAAAGTAACATGTTTCTGTAAATCTGCGTCGTTATGAATTTAGAAAGTTGATGCTTCTTAATTAAGCGTGCGCAAAATTTATCGTATCTGTTGAGCTTTTGAAATCTACATTCTTCACTTTTTCTATCCGTCTTTAGCTTCTGGGAAACTCCTAGCCTTACTCTGCAGGATTTCGATCTCCCTGAGCAATCTCGCCGCTTCTCCAGCGGCCTTACACCGCTTACCGCAATTACGAAAACACCCACAAAATTTCTTCTTGTTATTGTTCATCACAACCACTCTTGCTTGCAACAAACTTACTTTACGCTCAAGCAGTTCTACTTCTCCAAACCACACTTCTCGTTCTGCAGCAGGTACCTTTCCATCTTTCTCCGTTTCTGATACGACCATCTCTTGCCGGAAATCGTTCCTAAGATCCTTAAGATGTTTCATCTCCTTCTCTAACTCGTCGAGGTTCTTTCGGAATCTGGCAGTGTCTATGCCGGCAAAACATAGACAGCCGCATAATATCGAGGCAGTTTCTCCGACAAAAGCACCCAAAACATCACCCACAATTTCCATGGCAGATGCTTAATAAAGTTCAGTAGGTAAGAACATGAGAAAATGATGCTTTGGATTCAAGAAATCTCAGCCAAACTATACAAATACGTATCTAGAGTCGCCATATCTTCACCTAAACCACGGGAATAGAAATTCGTGCAGAAGAAACAAACCGCTCTAATCAACTTGACTAAGCCATTTGCCGTTTTCCATTTGAAGTTTGACTATTCATGCAATCCGTTTTGTCATTTTTGGACCAAGGGCTTTACCATATGCCACTTGTTCAGGCTGCATGAGATTTCTTTTTCTTGGATGTTCAAGTTCATTAATGGAGAAGGATTCACCTTTGAACCGGAATCTCTATAGAGTATGAGTGGACTATTCTTTTTTCAATTTGACTAGAAGGTACCTGAAGTTGAAGTTTCTTACCTTCTTGTGTTGTATGTGATAAATTTTGTAGGCCCAACTTAGTCCGTCAATAGCATTATTTTTGTTGTGCTAACTTAATCATAAATTACTAGGTGTTGAATTTTATTACAAAATGTGACTATATTAGGGCTGGAATACCCCAGTATGGACTATGGAGGTGATCTTAGGTCTGCACCGGTTTAGTTCAGTTTGGTTAGTATGATCAATTATTTATTCTTTAAAAACTTAAACGCAAAATTTGGTCAGATTCAGTAAATTTCTAGTTCAAAGGTTTTTGACATTTAGATGGAAAAACCATGCTTTTTTCTTTGGAATAAGGAAGGTATGCCACCACGCGTCGACGACTAAGTAATCTCCCCTTAAATGCAGATTTGATACGACATGAGGTGATATGGTACTAAATTTTGTTTTCCTTGGATGTTTCAAGTTGAATTATGAGCAACTCTGACCCAGAAACTAGATTAATATACGAGTCAACATGGACCTTTCTTTTCTGATTTTGACAAAATCAGAAACCAACATAAATTTTCACCGGGAATAGAGTTCATTTGACTTTTGTGCAGACTTCGACCATGAGGACATTCTTTGACAACGAATAGTAAAGAATTCGACCATGAGGGCACTCTTTGACAACGAATAATGCAGACTTCGAAGAAGAACTGACAAGGAACCAACTAATATCCAAACCAACATAAATTTTGAGGTGAACACCATAAGCAAAATCACCCAAAACAACGAAATAGACCCAATAAGAGCTGATAAGACACAAACACAAAAATAAAATAGTCACTAGGATATACTCCCAAAAATCCTCACCAAGGGGGCACTCATAAAAAATACTAAAACTAAAAAACAAAATCGTGGCAATCCATGAGAAGAGGAAGGAGGAGGGGTTGTAAAACGGGAGAAAGGTTGCCACGTGCTTTAGTTGAAGCAAGGGGCCGACGACTCTGAATGTAGGATTTTGGAATGGAAAGGAGAACAATGGCTGCGAGGGTTTTTTTTTTATCTATGCATTACATTGCAAGCAGCTAACAGACTACTGCTACAAGCAAGGAGATGAAACCGATGAACTGTTTCTGGAACTTATTCTAGGACTTGCTCACCACCTTTGTATGCGTCCTCACATCTTCATGCCAACAAACAAGAGCATTTTCGATTACGTTAAGAGAATCCAACAGAAAATACATTTACTATACAGCAACTTGTGCACATTAATATCATTGCCATTATAAAAGAAAATGGATGGTTGGGTTCATAGATGAAAACTACGTACACTCGAAAATTAAAAAAAAAAAACTACAAGAATGATCTTATCTGCACGATCTTGCCATTTAAGACTTCTCCAACAGTTTAAATCTCCTCTGATCTCTTTAATAGTCACTGCAGCATGGGCTGCGAAGGGAAGCTTCAACACCCCGGGGCAGTTTCTCAGAGCATCCCCAATGAGGGGCTTTATATAGGGCTAGAAAAGTGGTAGATATAGTCCATTTTAGAGATCTGAGGAATCTTTGGGGCTCTAAAAAAAATCTCTCCCAATGAGGGACTATACATCTTTCGGGCTCTATATGGAGCTATATATTTTATTTATGAGTGATTTGATTACGTGGTAAATTTATTTTGTCTTAACTTTTCTTAACTTGATTTTTGGACGTGTTATCTTAAATTTTAATTTATGAACATTTTAACCTAAAAAAATTCAAATTCTGACCAAATTAAATTTCATCACTTATGCACTATTGTAGGCTCTCTTATCTCAATCTCATCCATTGGTTTGTTTCTATGAAATCAGACAAGATACGATTTCATTTCATAACAACCATTGAATTTGATTATCTTATCTCAATCTCATTTGTTGGTTTATTTCTCTGATTGACACATACTCCGAAAGCAAACAAGGTTTTCATTTCATAACAACCATTGGATTGGATTATCTTATCACAATTTAGTTATGTTATTTGTTTGTATATTCGGTTTAGGTTTCTAAACTACCAATGTTAAGTTTCATCACTATTTTATGAATTTTTCAATCTAGAAAATTAAACACAAAGCACTGCGTTTTTTTTCTAATCAATCACACAAAAAATAGTCGTTGTTTGTATGTGTTTTCTTAATCAAACAAACGGTTGAAAATAAAACCTTAAAATCCTAAACAATTGAATAATAACCTTAAAATCATGTTTTGGAATTAAAAATGGGGCTTACCCATTTCTAAACTAAAAAACAAACAAAAAACCAAGATTAGGCCCTCAATTTGGTGTGGGTCACCCTACTTTTTGGGGCTAGATGTAGCATAACTTTTTATTACCCAAGGATTGAAGTTGCTAGCCCATGTTGTGGATGTAGCCTCATTTTCCAGCCCATTGGGGATGAAATTTTTCTTTAGAGCTACAAATGTGATAGCCTCAAGGAGGATAAAGCCCCCATTGGGGATGCTCTCACCACTATCCTCTCTAGAGCTAGCAGTTCCGCTCCCAGAAAGTAAATGCGAGAGCCTTCTTTGAGCATACTAAATCAGGCTCTCAATGAAAGCACCAATTTGTGATAGCAAAAATGTAACGTTTTTAGTCTTGACGAATTTGTACTTGCAAAACAATAAACACATTTGATCAAGGACCAAAGCCACACACACCCACGAGGTTGGGAGGGGGTTGGTGGGTGTGGTCAATGAATCTCCGATGCCTACGTCACTATCTCCGAAAAAGAGTGTTTAGCGCGTGTACGCGTAGTCAAAAGTTACCATAATATGGTGGAGATGAGGTATTTAGAGGGAGACAGTCAGCCATGGTAGGGTTCTGCCCTACACATGGCGGCTTTCCATTGGTAAAGGTAAATCATATGTAGGAATGGATGAGGAAAGAATAATCTCGAAGATATTAATTAGAAGATAATATCTTGGGATCATCAGGTAAGTATCCTTTATTTGTTTATGATGAGAATTCCTTACTTGTTTGAGTTGATCGTCAATCAGGAATGCATTGAAGATAATATTTTGTGATTAATTCTCTTCTTATGCCTTTGATTTTTCCATGCTAAGAGCAGAGCACTTTGATGATGTCGTAGTCAGCCGCTTAAGCCTCTAGGGATTTTTGAACTGCAAGTGGGAATATTTGTGGGCCCAACCTATTAAATTAGGGCAATCTTTTCTTCTTCGGAAAAAAATCCACGTGTCGTCTCCAAGATTTTGGAATTATTTTTTGATCCATGAATAACCATTTTTTTGTAATTATTTTTAGTTTTTTTAGACGAAACAATATCGGTTTATTTTATATATATATATATATATATATTAATAATTGATACAAACTTTAACTAGGTAATTCTAGATAATGTTAATAGGTCCTCAATCCAAAGAAACTTCAACAAAACATAAAATGCCAACTTGGACTAGTTGCCACCGTATTGGTGGATTTGAGGGCCAAACATGCCCAGGAATAGGCAAAGGAAATCATCCTTACTCAAACTTAGAAGACATAGATGACACTCTAAAACCTAATGAACTCCATTCTCAATATAAGAGTCAAACACATCATATTTTGGAACTTGAGAAATTCTACGCACAAAAACTACAATATAACAAACATGAGGACACCTTCTGACAACGAATAGTGCTCTGAAGAGGAATTAACAAGGAACCAACTAGTGTCCAAACCAACATGAATCTTGTGCTCAACACCATTAGCGAAACCACTAGAAACAACGAAGTAAACCATGAGGAGTTGATAACATGTGACACAAAATTAAAATAATTACTAGAATATACTCACAAATATCCTCACTAAGGAGGCACTTATAAACAAAAAATACTAAAGCTGAAAACAAAATTGCCCAATCCATGAGAAGAAGAATGAGGAGGACTAGGAAAACGAGATAAGAAACGCTACCATTGGCCCCAAGTCGAAACAAGGGACTAGCAACTATGGAGTTTTTTGATATAGGGTTTTGGTATGGAAAGGAAAGATCGTCTTAGGTTTTTTTTTAATGAGTAGTTCAACCACATTATTTAGTTTTTAATTTTCGTTGTCGTGTAATAAGATAAAAGTGAAAACATAGGAGAAATGAGGGAAATAAGGGAAATAAGGGAAATAAAATTCGAAAGAAGAATGGTCAGAGAAATTAGAAGAAATGTATAAGAAAAGAGATAAAATAGAAAACTAAAAATCAAAAACTATTTTAATTTATTTTTGCTAACTATGTTAAGTTATATTCACTTTCAAGATTTTGTTTTCATCACTTCTTGTTTGTTTCTTTCCTTCATTTCTTCCATTACCCTTTTTCATTCTTCATTTTCCTCGTATACTCATATCTTAAGCATAAAAAGTGAAAAAAAAATTGATTACCAAACGTGCCATTTGTCTTTCAGACCAACTAATTAGCTTAAGCCAACTTCTCTAGTATCATGCTGATAATAACCTTCAAATTCCTCAAGGGTTTGTTTGTTGTACTGAATAGGCTTGCCTTTGGTCTTATTTAAGGCTCACATTTTAAATGGCTCAGAATAAGACCTGCTAGCAAAGGTGTAATGCTAATTAATCTAGTTCTTAATTAACTTCATATGTGGTTTAGGTTAAGACTGGAGTTAAATAGCCTAATCTTAGTCTTAGTCTGGTCAATTAAACACCACCTAAAATTTCTTAATCTATGCGTGTTGGACAAGAGTAAAGCCATATGTGAATTAGGCTAGCCGGTAGAATAGTGCGTGTGCTCCTTTTGCAGTAAAGTTCAAATTCTCGATACTCATATATTTAAAGTAATTTAAAATATTTTCTTGTCAACAAAACAAACATGTAACATAATTTTTTTTCCTTGGAAAAAAAACGCACACACTTTATTTATCATCTCAAAAAGTACAAACTAGCAAGTCCACACCAGTATTACAGAACAAGTTTACCAGCCAAAGTCGGCGTCTTAAATAGTGAAATCCTACCAGCAGGCAACGGTGTTGTTGTCTATGTATTACATTACAAGCAATAACAGACTGCTGCTACAAACAAGGAGATGAAACCCGTGAACTGTTTCTGGGACTTATGCATCCTCCCATCTTCATGCCTACAAACAAGAACATTTTGGATTACGTAAAGAATCCAACAGAAAATACATTTACTATACAGCAATTTGTGCACATGAATATCATTGCTATTGTAAAAGAAAATGGATGGTTGGATTCATAGATGAAAACTACATGAACTCGTAAATGAAAAAAACCTACAAGAGATGAGGCTATGAGACAATTTCTTTACCTATTTAATCCTCCACCGGCTACACTGCGGTGTCTGCGCACGCTTGGAATCGTTGCTGAAGACTGATCTTATCTGCACGATTTTGCCATTTAAGACCTGTCCACCAGCTTAAATCTCCTCTGATCTCTTTAATAGTCAATGCATCAGGGGCTGTGAAGGGAAGCTTCACCACCCTGGGGCAGTTGCTCACCACAATCCTCTCTAGAGCTGACAGTTCCGCTCCCCTCGAACAGATAGTACTTAAGCTTTCCATATCCCTGACTTCTATGGTTTTCAACTTTGGAATCTTTTCATAGAAATCTCTTGCGATAACCTGCTTCATCCTCCTGCAGTCACTCACCTTGATTTCTTCGAGGTTTGAAACCAGTCGAAGTAAAGAAAAAGATATGAGGTTCTTTAGAAGTCGACATCCCTCCACCTTGATGGTCTTTAAGTTTCCAAGGGATCTTCTGGGGACTATATTGTCCAACAAGGTTGCTAAGTTATCCAGATGACTCAGAGTTAAGTGCTCCAAATTTGGCAATGTGCTCCGAATTGTTTTTTCGCCGACTAACAATGTGGTTATGCAGTCACAATTTGATATGGTGAGCGACTTCAAATTTGACAAGCCACACACACTCCTGTTAGTAATTATATCAGATAAACTACTTATACCTCCACATGTGAACAGCTCCAGGGCACTTGCTGTGCACAATAGCCCCTCCAAGCCTCGTTGCAGGAGGTCAACCCCTCGAAGGATGACTCTTTTCTCATGCTGAGTCGGTAGATAGATTGAATTTGGACCAATCTGTATGGTGTACTCCTTCAACCTTCCAAACCATGGACCGGCAGAGTCTAAGGCAACGCAATCAACTCTGTTTAGCCTTATGTGAACAACAGAAAGTCGCCGCAAGGATAATAACTCATCAAATGCTGCTCCTCTTCCTGCATTACGCTTCACATCCCAGTTATAACCACTGAAAGACATGTCTAAGACTTCAAGACTAATTAATCCCAACATGCTTCCATATGCAATGACTTGTAAAAAGCGAGTGTGTGACAAATTGAGATCTCTCAGATGAATCAGCTTTCCCATGTCTTTCGGAAGCTTTCTTATTCGAGTTCCATAGAGATCGAGCACTTGAAGTTTGTAAAGAGCTCCGAGTGGGGGTAGGATTTCTAGAGCACGACAGTCTCTTAAGAGAAGAGTATTTAGCTCCCCTAGCTGAAGAATAGAAGAAGGCAGGGAAGTTATTAGAGTGCTACTTAAATTCAAGAATCTTAGCACTCTATGTTCTCGAAAGAAACCATCAGGGATTCTATTAAAAGGATTACAATGCAGGAACAACACAGTTAGGTCGGATCCCCCAAGCAATTGAGCTGGCAAACTCTTGATGGAATTGCTCATAAACGAAGCTCTTCTGACCGATTTTTTCAGCTTTAGCATTCCTTGCACTGGGCTGCTGAAAAACCCTGTTTTTTTCTTATTTGAGGATATCCAAATGGCAACCTCCCTCAATATACTGTGCATCTTTACGGTGCCAATGCCTTCACCCTGTTCTAACATGCAACAATCCTTCAAATATTCAAGTTTAGCATGCCCATCATTGATGGACTCCTCTAAAGTTTGACGTTCCCCAATAATTCCATCAGATAACCATAACAATATTAGTTCCCTTATCTGAATTGAGAAATTTTCCGGGAACAGTGAACAAGATAAGAAGCACGACTTATAAATCTTACTTGGCAGTGCATTGTAGCTCAATTGCAACCGCAGATACACCTTGTCCAAGCTCCCGAAGTGTGGATCGGAAAGCTTCAGTTGGCGGAGTGCATTCCTCCATAGCTGTATCATTGTTTTGTCTCTCATGGACTTCCCCATAGTCTCGATAGCCAGAGGCAAACCACCACATTCCCTCGCAATTTCTTTAGCTAGAGGATTTATGTCTTCTAACTCCACCACATTTCCTGCATTCTGAGCAAATAAACTCCAGGACTCTTCTTCAGTAAGAAGTTCCATCTTTAGTGCTTTATCGGTCATCATTTCCCTGCACACATCAAGATTTCGCGTTGTCAAAACGATCTTACAATTTGCTTGGCCATCGCCTTGTGGTATCCCCACGCTGTGCAAATCAATTTTCTCCCAAACGTCATCCAGAATGAACAGGAACCTGTAATATATAAACATCATTGAGCTTTGCCATCATGAATTAGGAAACCAAATTCTGTAACTAAATTACTTTGCCATCATGAATTAGGAAACCAAATTCTGTAACTAAATTAACAGGAACATGATACTAAAGTGAAATATAATCAAGACCAGAAATGAAGTTAACATTAACCTTACCTCTTTCCGGACTTCAATACTTGCTGCAGTTTGCTAGCTCTACGTTCGATGCTCTCTTCTGCATTCAGTGCTAAATTCAACCTCTCAGCAATTCGTGATTGAACCTTTTTCATATCCAGGTCATTTGACACAGGGACCCAAATGACCATATCAAATAACTCCCTGCCAGAAGATTCAAGCTGATTATTCAAGGTTTTCACTAGCGTAGTCTTCCCAGAACCGCCCATTCCATAAACAGAAATCCTTGTGATCTCTTTAACAGCCAAAAGTACCATAAGCTGCTTCAGGATCTCTGGTGCTTTCTGACCAACAAGAGATGGTGCCAGAATATGCTCAACCGCTATATCACTTGGCTTCCTATCTTCCATAGGTGGAAGATTGCATGACTCCTCAGTAAGTTTTCTCACCTCATCACGCTTCTTTGCTGCAGCTTTGCTAAGTTGGTACTTGCGGCGCATGTTAGAGTCAAGCATACACCCCAGGCCACAGGGAGCATCAATGGGATCTGCCTCCAAAAGTAGCCTGGATTCATGTTCAATCTCTTCCACCTCACGTTCAATCTTCTCCACCCTTTCAAGCCAATCCATAACTTGCCAAGGGGGGTGCTTCCCTTCTAATCTTGATAAATTGACCTCTTCCATTTTTCCATACTTGCAGCGAGAGAGCTTCTGCCGCTCATGCCTCAAAGTTTGGATGTTTTTCTGGAACTTTCTCAGGGTGGAAAGCAGCGACAACGTGAAGTTGCCGACACACCTACTAACTTCAATGATAGCACCCACGATTTCTTGCATGGTTTCACAATACTAGTACTTGGTTTTGTTTTTTTCTTTGGTTTTTCGGGGTTCCAAAGGGACGAAAGGACAATAGAGGGCGGGTAGATACACTATTGGAGTTTTGGGAGTAAATACTGTATTGGAGTTATGGGAGCTCAGTAGTTGGTTTGAGATTAGGATATAATCGTTGTCAAGCTGATGGCTTTATAGCCAGTTTTTCTTTGGCCGTAATCTATTAGAGTCTCAGAAACCTAGAATAAGCAACACAAAGAGAAATGAAAATCATCGAGGGACGATAGGAAGCAAGGAAAGAGAAGGACAAACGAACAAGAAAAAACTTGTTTTCTATGACATCTGATATAAAGTTCAAACTGAGGAAAGTGTGATTAAACTTCCTGCTCGACTTTATTCTTCTTAGTTTACAACAATGTGAACCATGTCCTTGTTTTACCCGGCTCCCCAATATTCAAACAAGGACAAGTCGAGTATGTATGCCAGGTTCCTACGGCAACAGACAAATATGTTCTCCATCTCCTAGTGGAAATCATGAAATTTGTCCATATTACTTCCCGTCCATACTGTGGGAGATGTGGAATGGTGTCCCGAGACTACGACAGAATCATCAGCAGTGCATATAAATCGTAAAAGTAAGTAACCATAAGCCAAAATTTTCCAGGTTTCTTGGATGACCGAGCCATCATATTTCTGGTTGTTGAAATGATTGTAGCTACACAGCACCAAAGAGACACTAGTGTAAGGACATGCATTTCTTGGACCTGTCTCATGCAAAACAAGGATTAGATGTAGTTCAATGAGTGCATAGTTGCTCAGGGGTGGTGAAAATCTCCACCATAACTAATTTCCGTTAGATCAGTTTAAATTCCAAGACTTGTGTAGCATATAGATTAAATCATACTCATCTAATGACTACATGTTGGTGAGCAAAAATGCACTCTAGAACAATTGGTCCTGATTAAGTTTCTTCTTTGAAATGGGGTTTTAAGTGTTTTTACTATGAAAGGAATTCTTAGGGGCTTATTAATAACCATAGGTTCAAGTTCAACCCTAATATAAACTCCGAAGTCCACAACTCATTTATCAGCAAACTACTTTTACCACTTAGTTGAAACCTGAATTATGTCCTAAGTGTCAAGAATGAATCCCGCATTGAGGGGAGGAAAGACCTTGCATGGGTTTATAAGAGGTTGGGCTACTCCCCATATTGCCAATTGGTTTTATGGTGGAACCTCAACTTTCTTCATGGTATCAGAGCAGGTTGTCCCACATGTCAAGTTAAACGGCCACACGCGCTCCACGTCACCCCGTTGTGTTGTCAACATGTTAGGCTTGAAAATTCGCCACAAGTGAGGGGGCATGTTAAGAATGAGTCCCACATTGATGGGAGGAATGACCTTGCATGGGCTTATAAGAGGTTGGGTTACTCCCCATGGTGCCAATTGTTTTTATGGTGGAACCTCAACTTTCTTCACTAAGAACCCTCCCATTTTTTGTTGGAGGAGGATTCTGTCCCATTTTTTATAGAGATAATAAGACAAAAAGCAATGTGTGAGAGGAAAGGAGGGAAGGGGATGAGAATAGGAGGGGAGAAAATCCTACTCCTTTTTGTTAGATTTACTACTGCAACTACCAAGGACACCCAACTACAAATAAATACACCGAACAAACATGATTTTTGTTAATATTTTTAAGGTTTGAGATTTTCTAGTATGCACCAAATATATAGTTGTACACCTAGGCATCCTTAACCGTTGGATAATTTTTTTATGAGTGGAACATTTGATAATCATTTCATTTTTTATCTTTATTTTTTTATTACAAACAATAATTTAACTTGTAGGATGAGGGAGGGTTTGAACCAGGATGCAATAGGTTGAAGAGGAAAACCCTAACCACCATACCAATTCACCACTTGCTTCAGTTTCATTTTTTAGTTCACTTTTTGGTCATTTGTTGGAAAATGAAAACTAAAAATCGTTGCCAAACAAGTTTTCATTTCTTTTTCTACAAGTGAAAAGCAAAAACAAAATAATTATCAAACGGACCATAAATCTTTGACTGCACATTAAACCATATATTAATCCGATATATACAATACACGATAGAACAAAAATAGAATTCATTATGAGCCCTATAGAATGTTAAAAATTTGCAAATTAGAACAATACAAAGCAAAAGAAGATAATACAGCTGAACCGGGTCAGTCAACAATGACTTGAAACCGGGATAGCCATAGTCATACCAGAGAACATGTGCAGAAATGTAAAGTAACATCAGCAGCTAGCAGTTTGGATCATGGATGGACCCATTTTGTTCGGAGGGGGTGTAAATGGGGAGATAATATTATTCGTGCTCAAGTTCGAAACCTCATGCTTAAGACCGGCTTCGATAATAATTCAAGTTCGAGCTCGGCTTAACTCATTTGTAAACTAAACATGAGCTTTTGATTGGCTTTTCTCTACTCATTCTTTAAACAAGCTCAAGCTTATGTTTAGTTCGACTTAATTTTCATAAAAAATTAATAAATAGATTAGTAACAAAGTGTTGGTATTAATATTGCAAGTGTATGAGCACAAAATAATAAGATAACTACTTAAAAATGATTGCATATTAAACGTGAGCTCTTGATTGGCTTTTCTCAGCTCATTCTTTAAATAAGTTCAAGCTTAAGTTTAGTTGGACTTAAGTTTCATCAAATTCTAATAAAATTATCATAATACCAAGCTGCTGATATTAGTATTGCAAGGATATGTGCATAAATAATAAGTTGAATTGCATATCCAACAAAAGTATATACGAGTTAGTGGCTTGTAGCTTACTTGGTTAAGAGCATTCGTTTTTGCATCTGAGGTTTCATGTTCGAATCCCCCTTCCCGTAGTTTAAATGTATCTAGTGTAGATTATCCTATCGTTTGTTATAAAAAAAAACAGATAAAAAGATACGAGTTGTTCATGAGTTTTGTGAGCCGAATGTACCAACATACCCAAGCTTAAGCTGTTGAAGATGTGCCCTAAAGGCTAATCAAGAGATAAGATTTTATAGGCATTTCACATATTAAATTAATTAGTTTGATCTAAGAGCAAAGGTTATTGTCATCTCATTAAATGTTATACGCTTAAATAATAAGTCTAAGGAATATGTAATAGAGAGGATAGATTCACGAGACTTTTCTTTCTCATGCACATATTCTAAATGTTCCTAATTATAGGATTGTCAATTGGGCATTGATAATCCGGTAAGATTATTACATACCACGTCTTCTCTCTTCAGAGAGCGATTGATCTCGAGTCATTGGAGTAAATGATAATAAGGTAAGTATGTAGGTGTTTAATAGAGAGTGATTTCACTGAACACGATCAAACAGAAGTTCTTGTACTCATGTGATATGAGGACTCACTAATTAGGATAACGCAAAATTGTCCTTTGACTTGAGACACCACAGTTGTCTTGTTGATATATCTTTGGTCAATCGATGATGCGTCACAAGCCTAGGGTTTGCTTAGGGCATTGTTGGGATACTGATTTATCCACAAAGGCATGTGAATGTACAACAAGAGATCTCTAACCTTCAACTATTGAACAAGAATATTCTATGATATGATTCAAGCGTCTCTGGCCATATCACATGAATATGATTTAGGAAGTGTATTCCAAATCAGATTCACAAGAATCATAAATAAGAAAATCACATTGAATAGTAGATATGAATAAACTATCAACCAAACAATCACATGAATATGATTTAGGAAGTGTATTCCAAATCAGATTCATGAGAATCATAAATAAGAAAATCACATTGAATAGTAGATATGAATAAATTATCAACCAAACAATGTGATCAAGAGTATTGATTTAGAGAATGACCGTATTGCATTGGAATTTCAACTCAACAGGTTCTCAGCTTCTTATGCTTATTTGGGGTAGTCATGACATACTACTAGGTGTCATTCATGACTTGTGGAAGTTCTAAAGATTAGAAATCACTAATCTTCATTAAAGAGAGAATTGAAAGAAAGATAATTTTCAATTCACAATCAATTAGTAAGAGTTCTAATCGCTAACTGTCTCGCTAATTAGAACCTAATAAACTGTACACTGTGTAAGGTAGAGATTGAAGAGTACAATAGAATTGAGTAAGTACAATTAAATGATTTAATTGTTTATTTCTAGGATTAATTAATAAGTTCATCAATCAAACGAATAGGTTCATATTAGACCTTGAGTTAGTTTGGACATTGAACCGTTAAGTTCATTAACTTAAGTTGTATGACAAACTAAAAGTTAAAAGGCATAAAGGCCCAATGGCCGACTATAGAAAGAGGGGGTTAGGTTTCTCATTTAGTCACTCAAGTTTGAGGGACTATAGAAGGGGAGTTATAACCTTAGCCTCACTATAGGGTTTTGTTAGGCAGAATTGTGAAACATTTCTCTCTCATTTTCTCTGTACAAGGTCGGCTTCTAGGAGAAGATTCACTAGCATCAATCTTCCTTCTAGGTTACTTATCTCCTCTTCTCATCACTCATTAGTAAGGAGAAATTAGAGGTTCCCTCACTTGGAAACTTTGGAGATTCTATTCATCATGAATCCATGGAGAAAGAAGTAAAGGAATGTAAGCTCTCTCTTGGACAATTAGCATTTGCGTATGCAAAGAGAAATCTACAAACGTATAATGGATTTTCAACTCTTTCTTGTAAATTTGAGTTGAGTCATTGTTTACCACACTACTAGGCCTTGAATTTTACGGTTAAAAATTATTTTGAGTGCATATGAACATGCTTCTTGATAGGGATTTTACCACCTGCCAAAGTAGGTATAAAATCACACAAAATACTTGCAAGAAAACAAGGTTGTTGTAGTATAAACGGCTCATGCAAGGTTGTTTTCCATTGGTATTATTTAAAACAATTTATGAAAAACCCTGATCCTAGTTAGTTATCTGAAAGTAAAGATTGGAAAATGTTGATTTCGAATTTAAAAGTATTAAAAAAAGTTTAATAAAAGTAATTTAGGGAAAGCAACTAATAACCAATTAAAAAGGAAACAAAACAAAGAGAAAAGATTTTGAGAAACAAATTTGGAAAAGCACTAGGGTTCCGCCGTTACCCTAACAATCCTACGCAGTTCTTCTAATTCCTTATGAATTACACATGCATATTTTGAAGGTTAGGTTTTCCTAAAGTATGCCCTATTTGGAACCCCCAATATAGAACATATATCTAACATGCAACCCATCTGTTGCGTCCCGATCGAATGTAAACATGCAAGACTCATTAAGTTTTGTGAAAACCTTTGCAAAAACCATATAACTCCTAAGATGTGTTATCCATCCTAAGTAGTTACACATGTTAACCACAAGAAGCCTTAGTTTATTTTAGGGACAGCCTTCCACCAAAATTGCATCAAATTACTTTTCTAAATATCCTAATGTTCGTGAATCACTAAGATAAATAGATAGTTTAAAGCACAGTGATTAACAATCCAAAACTTGCATGCATAAATTCATAAGAAAATTAAAGAGACTACATATTCTTACTAAGGATCATGGCCTCACCCTAGCAAAAATAATTAGTTACGCATATTCATAATTAAAATCAACATAATTGTATTAAACTAGAAAATGAATGAAAACACCTGAAAGTATAAGTCTTGAAATCTCTAAGCTCTAGCCAAAATCTTCTCTCAAAAGTTGCATACATTCTACCCAAAAAAAAAACTCTAGGTTTGCCAAAAGGCTTATTTATACAACTCTAATTAAAATCATCCTAGTAAAAGGTCTTAGAATAAAACTAGGAAACCTAAAAACTTGAAATAAACTAGGAAACATAATCCTAAATTAACTTGATAAATTCGCCTAGAAATCTGCACAGCCACGTTTTAGACCCAAATCAGCTTCAAAACTGGCCCAAAATTGCTAAATTTAAAGTTTGAACTATTCTGAACATTTCTCCAGAAGGCCACGAACCCATCTGAGGTCATCTTGGGCTCAAAAAATGCAATTTAAGCCCAGAATTGTCACTTTCCAACAATGCGTACTACTCCTTTATTTAATTGCCAAAAAATAACCGCTTGGTAGAAAAATCCCAAATTTTGACACATGAACATCCTCCAATTTGAATCACTCCAAAATTCGTCTATTTAATCATGTTTTGCTTCAGATGAAGTTGAATGTCCTATATTGAAAATATAAAGCAAAATATCAAAATTCTACCAAAATAATTACCAAATTATACTAAGATTAGAATAAAATATATAATATAATATTGACTCATCACTTCTGCCTTTTAATTGTTAATAACTCTATTTATGATGTTCAAATGATCTTAATTTTGTCAAATTTTCCCTTCAAAAGCTCAACTCATTTTTTCCAACGATCCTAATATTTTGTTCAAGCTCAACTCGTTCAACTTAAGGACTGAGCTTGAACGAGCTAAACATGAGTCGGCTCAAATTGTTCGAGCAAATTTACAACCCTATTATGTTACTGACTAGATTGTTGATTGCTTTACATGCATAGGTCGTGTCAACCTCTATTCCAGAAGTAGGCGGAAACAAGTATTGGAATTATTAGATAATTTGTTTCGTTTTCTCCCATATGGCATTTGTATTTGCTTTTATTACCCCTTTGCTTTTTTCATGGGACCAATATACATTAATTTGCTATCATATTTGGCTTATCATGAATACCTCCAGGAAGTATTGTTATATTTTTGATGATTTATATGTGGATATTTAACGATGAAATAAATAAATTTTTTTATTGACGAAGATGAATATAACCGTTAATATATAGGAAATTTATTACTCGGTAGATATGATTATGGATAATCCTCGATGGTTAATTTGAGGTTATGGATATGGTTAGTTTTCTTGGTTATGAGGATGGATATAGCATTTTTGTCTCTAAACCGAATCATTGTCATCCCTAGTGATTAGGGATTGCATCCAAAGTCTCCCTAAACAAAAAGAAAACTAATGAAAAAAGTTTTAAAAACTTTGAGTTTAACGATAAATACAAAATAAAAGGAAAAAATGAATAGTACAAGATTGACTTTTAGTCCAAAAATATGATTTTTCGTTAAAATGAACAATATTGTGAGCTTTTCATTAAAATTTCCTAAACAAAATTACATTGCCCAAAAGTGTGCATACTATGTGAAAGGAAAAGATAAAAATAAATACCATCTATGAGTTTTGCAATAAAAGGTCCTAATTTCCTTTTCTGTTTTCAATATGTCGGGTGCAAGTATAAATACTCTTAATCAAGACTGATGCAGTTGGTAGTCAAAGGTTCAAACAATGACAAATAGGAAAACTAGCAATGAGGCAATTACAAATTTTTACAAATTACAATTGCTTGAAAATAAATATATATAAGAATCAAATGTTCCTGCAATTTCACTCCAACAACCAAAAGCCCATAGAGAGAGAGAGAGAGGAAGAGTCATTTTCCATGTAGAAGCCCAGTTCTGTCAAACACTCTCTTTCTCACAGTCCAAGCTCTTTGAAACAAGAACCTCATGTGGAGGCAAAGCCAAGCAAACACCAAACCAAACATTGAATACGTTAATATATTGTATTACATATATATATATATATATATATATAATCTATATATAATTAAATTTGAAACCTCGAATGAAAAAGTGAACACTCATTGAATGCTTTATTATTTTGTTATCTTTTATAATTATAATTATAATTTTGTTTTCTCTCATCTCCCTCAACTTCCCTCCTTCAAAACAAAGCCAAACCCCCAAAACCAGAAAAGCAAACACGACCAGTCCCATGTCTCTGTCTCTTTAACAACCCTCTCCTCATATATTTCTCAACATGTATAATAATACTATAGCCCAAAAACTAAGCAAGGTTAGGTAACAGATAGCTACCTTAACACCCCCTCCCCCCCATCAAAACCCTTCCTTTTACACGACATTGCTTCTTGCAATTCTACTCTGTCCTTGTTTGCCTGATCAGACTGGAATTTGCCATTTCTCACCCAAAAATTACAACATTTTGGGTGTGTATGTATTAGTTTTGTCGGTGTCCTGAGCAAAACAACAAAAATGCAGCTTCACATATCACCCAGCCTGAGGCATGTCACAGTGTTTCCGGGGAAAGGAGTTAGGGAGTTCATCAAGGTGAAAGTCGGGTCGAGGCGGCTTTCATACCGGATGCTCTTCTACTCCATTCTGTTCTTCACTTTTCTTCTCAGGTTTGTGTTTGTGATGACTGTTGTGGATACCATTGACGGAGAAAGCAAGTGCTCTTCAATAGGTATGTGCATGTACATTCAAACCTAATATTATTCTAGCAACTTTGGTTTCAGGGTTTCCGATTACCAACCTAAATAATTTATTAGCGATTTCGTGTTTAAATGTGCAGTTCATATTTAGAATTTAATAACATACCATGTCGAAATTAAATACAATCTTGTAGATAAGAAAATAATTCCTATACAAAAGGTAAAGAACAAAGTACATAGTTAAGATATACATGGGAGACTTATCATGGGGTGTTCAATGTACTTGGTTATTATCTAGGTTTCATATACAAGGATGTCATTTTCTGTCTTGAAAAAATCAATTGCAGGCAAATAATAATACAATAATAAACTTTGGTGATTGACAATTGGCTTGTTTAATTTATTAAGTCTTTGGCAACAAACAATGATCTGCTAGGGAAAAATTATTCGGATAACAAAGATTCTAATCACTATATCAACAAGAGGAACTTATAACATTTAACTTTTTATTTTCTTTTAGAGATATTTGGAGTATTAGTTTTTTAATTTTAGTTTAATTGGAGCTTCGGTTTCTAAAATTAAAAGTTATGAGTATTGGTTCTTAAACTAGTTAAAGCCTAAATCAATAGTCTTTTAAGTAACTACGTTACAATTTTAGTAAAAAAGAAAAGAAAAGGATTAACGTAGAAAATAAGAGATCAAAATTCTAACGAAATTATCCGGAAAAAAAATCATTACTTAAAGATGTCACAAGTGTCAAGCTCCAATTAGTATAAAGTTTCAAGAACAAAGCTACAATTTTCTCTTTCTTTTGGTCATGTGCTACCCAATCTACTGAACTATGCCAAATTAATTAAAAGTAGGGAGTTTTACTTATAGAAACAAAAATACAAAATACATTTTATGGAACTCCACTAGTTTTGAATTATTTCCAGGAGATAAAATCTCAAACCTCAACAAATCTAACCAAAAAAATAAGCAAATCAAAATATTAAAATTTCATGACATCACCTATCACATAGATATTGCTTCTCTCTAAAATAATAATAAAATAAAAAATAAAATAAAAACTAGTGTTTCTCGAAAATATAGTCCTATAATTTGTATATACGAGTAATTGTACCTTAAAAGTATCTGAAATTATTTTAAATGGTACTGTTATATGCAAAGGCTCAAAGCTCCATTCAGGATATGATAAATGTGCTGCTTGCAACTGTTGTCTCCGCAGCATAATAATCTATCCCAACACTGATTTTCATTTTTTTAACCCATAAATTCCGAGCCATCGGATGAATAGCAGAAGACAGCAACCTGCACTCCCTTTTATTTTATTTTATTTTATTTTGTTTATAATTAGGTATATCCTCAGTAATTTTCTCATTAAGTTTGTTGAACAACTGAAAATTTCATATGATCTTGATTGTCAAGTATATACGTGGATTGACAGACATAAATCATATTTTCTTTATATACAAAAATTAATATAATCTCTTATTATATTTATTTATTGTTAAATAAATGTTTAAAGCTAACTTGGTTGATCGACGTAGGCTTGCTCCTCTTATTTTAATTTTTCTCCTCTTATTTAATTTTTCTTAAAATTAACAAATTCTTATTTGTTTTGAAGTGTCTTTTCTCTGTATTTTAATACAATAATAATGATTTGAAGCCATCCCACTCTGGCTGTAGGCTTGATCTTTTAAAAATGTTAATTTTCTTCATCATTTCACTTTTTTTTTAATATTATTAACTAGTTAGTACTTAAACGGTCGTGTACAATTTTTTTAATCAAATACATTAATTGAATAAGAGATCTTTCATTTACAAGTGAAGAACAACATCAATAGATTATAGTATTAAGTGGTAATTAAACACATTATTTTTTATATTTATTTTGTAAGTCATAATTATTGTTTTAATGATTAGGTTGCTTGGGGAAAAGACTAGGACCAAAGATTTTGGGAAGAACAGAATCAAGGGTAATTTCGTAATCCCAACTTCTGGTTGAAGAGATATTGTTTAATTACTTGATTTTATTTTTGTCTGTAACAATGTAATTAATTTCTGAAAGGTCCCAGAAGTAATATACCAAATATTAGAAGAACCCATCGGCAAGCATGAATTACAAGGAAGATCTGATATTCCTCAAACCTTAGACGAATTTATGGTTGAAATAAAGGACGGAAAATCAGACGCAACGACCTTTGCTGTCAAGCTCCGAGAAATGGTACTTCTTTTCTCAATATTTTAATTTTCCGAAAAGTAATCAATAACACATTTATGTAATCGGCAATAAAAATCCGATAACTCTAGGGTCACCAAATTTCGACCAAATGATGTCTCATGTACTTAGTGCAAGAGTATCTTGAGTTAATAAGACAGTGCAAAATTTTCAGGTCACACTTCTTGAGCAAAGAACCCGAAATGCCAAAATCCAAGAGTACTTGTACCGGCATGTAGCGTCAAGCAGCATACCTAAACAGCTTCACTGCCTAGCCCTGAGGTTGGCCAACGAGCACGCCTCCAATGCAGCTGCTCGCCTGCAGCTCCCTTCTGCTGAACTCGTCCCTGCCCTCGTCGACAACTCCTACTACCACTTTGTCCTTGCTTCCGACAATGTGCTTGCCGCCTCCGTTGTTGCCACGTCCCTTGTCCGCAACTCATTGCGCCCTCACAAAGTTGTCCTCCACATTATCACAGACAGGAAGACATATTACCCGATGCAAGCGTGGTTTTCTCTGCATTCGTTGTCACCTGCCATAATTGAGGTCAAGGCGTTGCACCATTTCGATTGGTTTACAAAGGGGAAGGTGCCAGTTTTGGAAGCAATGGAGAAAGACCAAAGGGTGAGGTCGCAGTTTAGAGGCGGGTCATCGGCCATTGTGAAGAATAATACTGAGAAGCCTAATGTTATTGCAGCAAAGCTGCAAGCACTTAGTCCCAAGTACAACTCACTGATGAATCATATCAGAATACATCTACCCGAGGTACCATGTTAACTATGGTTTAGTAGTGTTTAACGACAGCTTATAATGCTTCTATAAGCTTATTTTGCCTACAATTTGTGCTAATCTACACTAAATTTGGATGCAGTTGTTTCCTGGTCTTGATAAGATAGTGTTCTTGGACGACGACATAGTAGTTCAAACTGATCTTTCACCACTATGGGATATCGAAATGAACGGAAAGGTCAATGGAGCAGTTGAGACATGCAACGGAGAAGATAACTTTGTGATGTCAAAGCGGTATAGGAGTTATCTGAACTTCTCTCATCCTTTGATATCAAAGAATTTCGACCCCAATGCATGTGCCTGGGCTTATGGCATGAACATCTTCGACCTAGATGCTTGGAGAAAAACCAACATAAGCTTTACGTACCACCATTGGCTTGAACAGGTGAGAGAAGTTTCAACTTTATAGCTTTCAAATTTTCGCAAGAAGAATTTATCGAGATAATGCGTTACCATCTTCTAAATCATCCCATTTTATGATTCGTATCTTTATGCAGAACTTGAAATCAGACCTGAGCCTTTGGCAGCTAGGAACGTTGCCCCCCGGCCTAATAGCATTCCACGGTCATGTCCAAGTTATTGATCCGTTCTGGCACATGTTGGGACTGGGATATCAGGAAAACACAAGTTCTGCTGATGTAAAGAGTGCTGGTGTCATCCATTACAACGGGAGAGCAAAGCCCTGGCTAGAAATTGCATTTCCAAAACTTCGGCCATTTTGGGCGAAATATGTCGATTTCTCAGATAAATTCATCAAGAGCTGTCATATCATGGCAACGTAAGTTGGGTTTTCAGAGGAATATGTCGAAAACGTTGATGATAAAGAGTGTATTGTATATGAGGCAAAGGAAAATGAGAGAAAGTTCTTCCCCAATTCATGGCGTTCAATACTTCTTAATGCAAGATGAAAAAACAGCACCGGGCATCTGATCAGCAGGACTCTCTTCCCTCAGTGCACATTCCTTCACCTATCACTCTGTATTCCTCTTTCCTTTTTCCCCTTACGCTGTGATTAGAACTTCCGGTAGCTTTGTTTAACGACAAGATGTTAGATGTAGAACATGCAATAAAATGCAAGACAACGTACTTCTAAGGCTCAATGAGAACTGCGACCTGACAAATGATAGGATACACGAGACAACGAGAGGGAAATTTGACAGTCCATAAGACAATATGTCGGATTTCTTGACAACATCGAGAGATCAGATCCTTATAACTACATCGAACTATGAATTGCTTGACTACGTAAAACAAGCTCTTTAAAAGAAAAGCATGGTCGAAGGGAGGAGAGCGTCATGATTCGGTCTTACCTTGTAAGCAACAAAAAACGTGACGCGAGCTCAGCACACAGACACACAAGTGAGTAAGCTTACTCAGACAATTCAACAAACACCTTCTACACCTTCAAAACTTATCAATCGGAGATTATACAATACAGTCATTCGAGAAAACTTACTTCTTTCCGGTCACATTCGACACCAAATCCCTGAAAAACTTCACTGATTTCGTCACGGGCGAATTAATGGCCATCAGATTATACAAAACGTTCTCAACTTCACCGATTGAAGGCCGCGATTTAAACGTCGAAACCATCTTCAATTCCCCTCCTTCTTCTTCAACAAAAACGGCCCATTTCTCACCACTCACAACCCCATCTCTCACGCACTTGAAAACCACTCCACTCCTGCTGCTCAAAAGCCCCTTCACCTCCAAACCCATGAACGAAAAAATCACCTCAAACGAATCCACGAACCCGCCGAGCTCGCCCAACTCCGCCTCCTCCTCGAACGCCCACCTGGGGTTGAAAATCACCACCGGCCTCGGGAACAGCAAATCAGTAACCGTTTTTATAACCGCCAGCTGGGTTCCCTCTGGCGCCAAAAACACCGCCACGTCAGCAGAATTCAAATTTCCGGTATCACCGTTGGCGATGGAGGAAATGTCCGAATGCTCAACCGGGCTCGAAGGGGAATCCCCAAAGGCTTTCACTGCGGCTTCTGCGAAGGCAGCGTTTGACCATATGATCAAGACGTTGACTTTGGAGGATCTTCGTTTGATGGGAAGGTCTTGGAAGAGCTGGAGGGCGAGGTTGGAGAGGGATTCCGGGGAGTCGTCGGCGACGGGGATTTCGAGTCGGAATCGGGGTTGTTTAGGCTTCTTGAGCTTGGTGGTGAGGCGGAGGTTGTTGAGGGGCTTGGAGAGGGTGACGGAGAGGCAGGTCTTGGCCTGTTGGATGGCGGCTTCTTTGGAGGTTGGTGGGGTGGGGGAGGAGGATAAGGAGGAGCAGAGTGGGGATAGGGGGGTAATTTTGGGTTTGTGGTGGAGGGTTGAGGGGAAGAAGATGTGAGAGTTTTGGTGGTGTTTGGGAAATGGGAATGGGTGGGTTGGTAGTGGTGGGTTTGGGGTTTGGATGGTTTGTGTGTGGATTTTGAGAAGGTGGGAAGCCATTTGCGTTTTGACAGAGTAGGGGAAGAAAGCTGAAAGAGAAATAGGTACTTTGCCAGAAGCACTTCAAGATAAGGTTGTCAAAGCACTTCCACCTTTTGTAACTTTTTTACTTTTTTCTGCGATAGTTTGTTAATTCACCTTTCTAGTAATATGATTTCTAATTCCTAGTTTTCTCGGAGAACTTCGATGTAACTGAATGCCAAATCAACGGTATTTCGTATCAATTATACATTATTATGTCAAAGTTACATGATAACGTGTAATCAATTTGTGATGCTACCATCGTCGCACCACCAGTGAAAGTAGCTCTTCATTTGGAGACGAACAATGCAACTCTTATCTACATAGGAGCTCTGCTAGTGGGCATACAGACTTCGAAAATTGGGATGGAGTCGTCCGAAGAGAAGCCCATCTTTTGAGAGCAAGTTGCATGAAATAGATTCAGCACCACGAACTATCACGTGGTGCCCCAATTTCTGTATTATTGGACCAAGATGCCACAATAGCAATGAATCCGTTCCATATAGGTCCTCATCCAATGCCTGAGTCGATGCATAACATCATGAGCATCCTAATTTATACTGTGCTTGGTGCTGGAAAATTATACAAGGTAAACCCATTTTGCAGATCCGCACAACTATAATACCTAAAAATTGGTAACGAGAAGTTGCCAGAATAACTTATTAGTTCATACGATTTACATGTAAATATTACCAGCATAATACATAAAAAGTACCCAGGTTTCGTTTTGCAATTGCAGTTGCAAATACAGTCAAGTCACCCACCAAATTCAGTTAGTAGACAGTTAAACAAAAGTACACGACCAATGACATGATAATACACTAGTTTGGGACAATGTTATCCCAAATCACCCCAATCAATTTTAGACGTTACCGACTTAAGCAACCGGTGGGCGGAGTACATGATCCTGCGAAGTATCCACCGCGGCAGGTGGCATGAACTGCCACATGGCAACCCCAGGGTAGCCAATGAAAGGCACCATCTTGTTTCCGCAAGCTTGGCCTTGAGCAGTAAATGCAGCAGGAATTGCAGGAGGGGGAGGTAAAAAGCCGGGCTGGACATTCATGGATTTAAGTTGCTGTTCCAACTTCTCTTTCTCCAATTTCAGCCTCAGTTTCTCATCGCGAAGTTCATTCTTCTCTGCCTGCACAAGGGAAAAAAAGGTTTTGCACATTGTCACATCAGCAGTTTTTTTTATGTAAGCCGGTAAGTCCTATCAACTGATAACACAAAGGCTTACCTTCAATTCCTTGATCTTCTCCTGGAGGCCTGAATGTGTGTCCTTCAACTTTTGGGCTTCACCACGTAATTGATTCACCATTCGTACAGCATCAACCAAAATAGCAGCCTTGTCCGTCTTGGGGGGCCTTCCAGGCTCCAAAATAGAGCCCAATTCCACAAACCTATTATTGGTACGTGTCAAGCGATAAGACAAGGCTGCCCCAAAAGAGAGGGGACAGAAGGGGAGACAAATAAACGGCGGAGAAGAAAAGAGAGTACTTGTCATTTAGCCTATCCCTTCGCAACTTCTCCCTGCATGCCTTGGAGCTTGTTCCACTGCATGATTCAGTTCTGACCCTGCGAGGAGAAAAATGCAACAGACAGAGGAAGACAGCTGGAATAAGATGAATTTGAAATGAACTTACTAGCTTTGATCAACTCACTTGTAATACTAAAATGTAACTTCCAGGCAGTGATTTTCAAGACATGATAATTTGTCAAGATATGACATGAGGTGTTTTAACACGAAATTGAAAGAAATCTATCATCAGCGATTGAAAAACCGTTCATCGATGATCCAGACAACACTAACAAATAAGCATGCTTATTAGTGATTGAAGAGCTGATTACAAGATTTCGTATAGAATCCTCGACAAAGGCTGCTGTAACACAAATCTATAATCTCTTCTACAGCAGCACAGGCATTCAAAAAAAGGGTCAAACGTGAGAAGGTATAAAGCGCAGAACAGAGTCAATGAGAACATATTTTTTTGAGGCGGTTACACATTCTGATTTCTTTGATGAGAAAAAGTCAAAGTTTGTACCTCTTTTTTGAGCCAGATTCCTTAAGTCCCTCTGCATCCCCCAGTGACCCATCAAGTTCAACACTACAAAATAGATAAAGTCGCCATAGAATAATAAATGAGCAACCATAAACACGACCCAAACTAAAAATGAATGAACAATACAAACCCTTGCATAGGACAAAGTAAACATTACGCAATAGAAAAAAGATCATGATACAAACATTCAAAACATTTCTGAACTCTATCACCTCCAACTGACCAAAAAGTACATACAATTAAACCAAACCTTTCTGAGCTCATCAACATAATAGATGCTCAAATAACGAATCCACAATGTAAACCAAGCCTCTGAAGCCTTCTGTAAACAGTCGTTCAAAAAATGGTCCAGCAGTACATGTAAAGGTCATTGCTTAACTATAACTGTAAAACCTTTATACGGAAATGCAAGAATATACACGTATATGTGTACCACTTGTCATCAGGAACCCTCACTGCAAAAAGAACTCAATGTTACCCCTAAAGCACAAATCCCCACCGCTGAAGTCATCTTCGTCTCTCGGTAGAAAATAACCGAGGACCCCCACAACTCCAACCAACACTAGTACTCAGCAAATGTAATCCGCTAAAGTTACAATTCATAGAAAAAAATTTCAAGTGATCGAAACAAACTGACATGTTATCTCTCTCACAGTAACTTCCAAGAAAACTTCCAGTTAGTGGACAAGTACTGTTCGTCCCACAAATGTCTCGCTCAAATCCTATAGCACAAGCAGTTGGTCAGTAAAGCTAGAGATCCCTAAATTGTTGGAGAAGTCACTTCTTTGTTCTTACAAAAGCTGCTTTTTCCTTCTATTCAGCCAAACACCCTAAAAATGTGGCTGTATCGGTTAAATTCCATATTTTTTTCCCACCAACAAAGAACACAGTACAATCTCAAGTCATTCAATCAGTAACCAGCTTGAATCTAAGCCTCTCTCTACACACATTTCCCAGTCCTAACCAGACCCAATTAACCAAACACTCAAAACCACAAGCAAAACCCCAAACAACAGATTGGGAATAAGACAAAAAAAAAAGTATCTTGAAATTAGCAAATTCCAGCCACTCAGTCCCAACCCATGAACCAAAAAGGACCCAATTGTTCAGAGATTATCCAGAAACCCAAAAAATAAAAGCAGAATTGAAAACCCAAAAAAATACCCTAATTCGTCTCAGTCAGATTAATTGCACAAAGCAGGAATTAATCAATGATTAGTAAAAAAATTACAATTGATTAATAAAAAATTACAGAAAAAATGAAAGTACCTGACACTGGACGAACCGGCGATGGGCTGAACTGGCCAAGCGAAGTTCCCTCCCAGGACAGGAGTATCGTCAATGAGCCCATAATCGAAGAGCCAGTTGGTGTTTTCCGGGGAGACCATCTTTGGAGGCTGCCGGAAAAAAAAATGTTGGTTTTCCGGCTGTGGACTAGTCTACCCTCGAAACGAAAACCGGGGGCGGAGAAGAATCTGTGTGCTGATGATGATGATGTGGGGATTGATGGCACAGCACAGGTGGAGTGGGTTGTGTGCTGGGTGTGTGTTTCGCCTTCGTCATTGAACCAGCATCTCACGCTTCGTGCTGGGTGCTGGGTTTGGGCCTAGATAATAATGTCATGAGCTTGGGCTTGGGCTTATTTCATCATGCTTTTATTATTGTGTGTAAAATGAAGCGAAGTTTGCAACCCTAGCTAGGGCCGCAAAGTCCTCCATGCACACATACAGATGAGTGAATTCCTTTAGAAGCTAGAGCAAAGAATTCCTCTGAAGATAGAGCAAAGTTCTGTTCAAATCCCTCCTTGTAGACAAGTTCGAATCCCTCCTCGTAGACAAATTTGAATCCCCCATTGTAGTTCAGTTATATTAAGTAATGAATAGCACCGTATCAAGAAAATTATACTCTATTATGACTCGAATATGGTCTGAACTTCCAATTGATATGTTAAACAAAGTAGCTGAACATCTCTCACATCTTGATCTTTGTCACATTTCTGCGGTGTGCAGGAGTTGGCGAGCTGTTCCGGAATGGGTTCAACTGAGTGCAAACAGGCAATCATCACCATGCCTACATAGTGTGTCACCTTGGAGCAAGAAGGTCGATGGTAGAACCGTGAAGGCGTTAGAGCTCTTTGATCTGTCATCCAACTTATATATTGGAAGCACGCATCTGACAGGAGAAGAAGGGGAGGGCTCATTGCCAATGCTCGACTTCATTCTTCAAAACACGGTTGGTTACTTCTCTCAAAAGTCGAAAATTCGTCCAATAGCGGGAGGACAACATTCTTTTACTTTAATCCCTTCTGCAATCAGGTTCTGGAAATACCTCCGTTAGATTTGTACACGGATGAAAAGGTTTACAACCACTCCAACTTCTCCTGATTGTTTCATCCTTGTCCTAGGGGACAACATAAGATATCATCAAGGATATCCCTTTATAAGCACACAGAACTCGACAGAGAAGAGTTGGAGTTGTATACGTGGAAATTATGATTTTGATCAAACTGAATCTAGTAGCATATGTGGTTGGAATTTTATGTTATGTCTATGGTGTGGGGATACTTTTTCTTGGGTGCCTTCGATGTTTCACTTCAAGCCTAGAAACATTTAACATTGTATAACCTACGTGCCAAGACAACCTTTTCTCTATAATCCAGTGGAACATTATTTGGTTGAGTCTGATGGGGAGCTCTTATTGGCGGTTTATTGTGTCCAAAATTATCATCCGATTAGGTTTTGGTATGTTTTCCGGTTTGATTCATCTCCAAAATTCTTGGAGTAGATTTGAAAGTTTGGGAAATCGAGTAGTGTTTATATTCTGCTGGCCTAACCTATTCAAAACATCGAAAGCAATTGTGAGTCCAGCAGTGGGGGTGGCTACTGAATTTGCAAACATAGTTTATCGTAGCTTGGAGGATCGGTACGAGTCTTATACTACAAAGGTGGAGGTGAAGGCAGGTGGGTATTTCATCAAAAGTACTAGAGAGAAGGCTTGGTTTCAAACCCTTACATATATGGTCAGGCTCAATTGTCTATCTAAATTTTATTCACCTATATATTATGTCATATTACGGACATTATTTTAACCTTTTTCTTCTTCGAGAACTTTTAGGAGTTTATAACATTGAATGATATACAATTTTGAAACATTTGATTGAGGTTTGGATATATATTAGAATTTGACTTCATTTAGGTAATGTTACTTGTCTGTAATATATTTGACTGGCATGTACATGTGTTTGAAAGTCCAAATTGGCGTGTCTATCTCATACTTCGCGTTCGCATAAAAGAACACAAAGACAGAGAGCATGAGAGCAGACCAGCGATAGCCAGCAAATCTCACGCAGCCATAGATGCCTCTCTCACTTTTCTTTACAAAATTTCGAGTTTCAACTGGACTTGCCAATGAAGAAAATGATATTACCTTTGTTTTAGATGAAGAAGATTTGGAATGAATGATTTCTCTTCGTATGTTTGTGAGTGGTTTGTGACTTGTGCACTTTTGAATGATCTTTAAGATCATTATGGTGGTTGCTTGAGATTCGTACCTTGGATTTTAATTTGATTTGGGATGGTCTTGACTATTAGTTGAATTATATGTTTGTTTTGTGCTTAATTGTTTGAATGACAATGAATATTTGTCTTACAAGGTTTATATTTCATACATACATACATACATATATATATATATATATAATAGTAACTTTAGGTAGATGAGGCTATCGTCTCATGCCTCAAGGTTATTATCTAGGCAAGACTATCAATGAAATGTCTGGAGAGAAAACGGATAAAAACTCGCAAACAATGAATAATTACAGCTCTGTAGATTCCTGGGGCATGGCTCATGGTCAGGACTTGGATGCTAATTATTGAAGATTTCTTGAGTTTTTTTAATAATTCACCACACTACAAATACAAGGTATCCCCTCTCTCTCTCTCTCTCTCTCTCTCTCTTCCCCCACAATTAATACCACCTTGTAGTCCTTGCATTTTGTTCATTGGCATATTAATATATTATGTAATCCGCTAGTTCAACAGTTTTCTGTTTGGAAAAATTATGAACTTAATTGGACTTCGTATTAGTCTTTCACCGCACCATATTTGGGGTAGTGACAAACAATGTTAATTGGAGGAGTTTATGTTGCTTTTTTTGTGTAAATTGAGATGAAATGGTAAATCATTTAGAAATTTTAGAATAATAAACCCAAGAGCAAAAATTTTCATCGCGAAAACTAAATTAACTAATAAACTCAAGAGCAAAAATTTTAGAATAAGCAACTTTAACTTCTTACTACTGCTGTAGCCAAAATAATGGTGAAACCTTGACCGTAGCTCGCCTCTTTGGTTTGTCGACTAAGGAAAGGTTCTCGATTACAAACGTGATACATTTGAGCCTTACGGATAAGTTTACACATCTTTGTGCTTGGAAATATGGCTGGTTGTTACTTGCAAAGTTTGAGCCGAAAGTTACAACATTCCTTTTCTATAGTCCTTTTCGCAACGAGCTTATAGAGCTACCTCCATTAGCTTTCCACATGAGAAGAGGTACATTGGTAGCGACCTTCACTACGGCTCCAACCTGTCTTGATTGTGTTATTTTCGTGTTGAAAAACTATTTTCATCGCGAAAACTAAATTAACTAATAAACCCAGGAGCAAAAATTTTAGAATAAGCACCTGTAACCTCAAAAGACTGAAGATGGAGTGTTTATAAATTCGAACATTCAAGATCAACCGAAGTTAGGGACGTGGCCTATGTGGATGGAATTTTTTGTTGTCTTCTTTGTAAGGGTTCTTCTTCTTCATTAACGTTGGATACCTTTGACGCGGCGCGTGGTTATTGGTCGATGATCATGGACTCTTCTGCCTCCCGAAGAGTACGTTCTAAAAACAGTTCACAAAATTTCCTGGTTGAGTTTGCTGGAAGCTCCCTTTGGCAGTAGATAATGAAGCTGGTGGCTGTTATGGATCTTGGAATATTTACCGGTTTGATTGGTCACGAAAAGATTGGACTAGGGTTGAAAACTTGGGAAACAAGATATTCTTTTTGCGTCGCTCATCATGTACTGTAAGTCAAGCTATGGGGATTGCTAGTGATTTCAACGGTATGATATTTTGTTGTGGCTACTATAGTCCCTTCTACGAGTTCAACAATCATAATGTTGAAGGTCAATGGTACCGCTACCAGTAATTGTGTCCCGTTGTTTCCAGGAGGATCCTCGCCGGATCCTCTTTGTGAGGATTTTGGGATCCTCCAATTACATCTGTTCATCGTATATCATACGGTCAACAATCATTGTAAATTTTTTTATTTAAAATTGAATATAAACAGTAACTGACAAAAAATAGCCGCACAATGTACAATGGACGGATGTGATTTGAGGATCCGGCGAGGATCCTCTCTCCCGTTGTTTGTGCTCCACCTTTTGCTTTCAAGTTTGAATTTTCCTTCCCATAAATTAGATAAATTTGAAGTAATTGTCCTATCAGTTTTCTCGCTTGAATGGTTGGTCCATGTCTTGCCCTTAATTTTATGTATGCTATCAAGTGATTGAATAGTACTCATTTGATTTTTTGCTTCTGGGGACATCAAAACATATAAAATATTCACTAATCAATTTTTCTGGAAACATATATGGGCACATTACATCGGTATTGTACTTAAAGTTGAGTAAAACAGGATCGTTTAGCTGAAAGAATTTAAGCACATGATAAGTGGCATGGATAACCCTTAACCCTTGTATTTGTCAAATTATAATGCATTGAACTTTTTTTCACAAGATTAGGATACAAGAAAATATATCCAAAATATTGGATGATATCTTTAAAAGAAATTTTCAAAAATGTGGGTCACTTGGCCATCATAGTCTATTCGCGGCCTTGATTAAGTTCGAATCATTTTCTCCATAGAGTATATTTGCATATTACTTTCAAGAAAAAAAAACAATAAATATTCGCTTTATGTAGCTCTTCATTTAGTGGTCTCCTCCTAATTTTTGAAATGTTATTTATTATCCATTGATTTCTTCAATTCAATCGATCAAACAATTAGAAATTAAGAGAAATATATGAAAAATAAAAATATATATATGGATGATGACATCCCTTTTGAAAACAATCCAAGTTCAAGTTTCTCTTTTCATTTGATCAAAACTAAAATGTGTGTGTGCAAATGGAAAGGGAAGATGGAGTAATAAAAGTGAAATGATTTTCACGAATCAGTTTTTCTCTTTATACACTTCTTTCTACTTTTCGGCAATTAAATTAAATAAAGCCAAACAAATTAAAGGATAAAAATTAATGTGAAGAAAAAGAAAAGGAGTAGGATTATCTCTCTTTCTAATCTCTCTCCCCTTTCATTCCCTCTTATTTAAACAGTTACGATTACACCACATCTACATCCTGTTTTGAATTTTTTATATAGAGAATAAAGCAAAAAGAAGAGTGTGAGAAGAGGGGATGGAAGGAGATGATAATAGGAGGAGAGAGAATCTTACTCCAAAAGCAAAATGGTTGGTGAAAATCATTTCTCTGACAAAATGCGCGTTCCATTAAAAAAAATAAAAATAAAAACTAATGAAAATGGCTTGAAAACTTTGAGCTTTAATGATAAGGACAAAATAAAAGATAAAGTGAATAGTACTATGATTGACTTGTTAATGTAAAAATATGATTTTTCATTAAAGCGAACAGTACAGGGAGCTTTTGGTTAAAGTTCCCTAAAAAAAAATCAAGGACTTGTGCCATAGTGGAAGTCAACCACTCTTGTGGTCAGAATAGGATCCCATCCGGATCCTAAATGTGGGAATTCAAATGATTAATCAATCGTGTCTGTTTATCGTACATTATGCAGTTAGAAATCATTTTAAAATTTTTATGTAAAATTAAATATAAACAGTACCTAACGAAAATTGACCGCACAAAAGAAAATTTTGAATCACATTATTACTAGTCCAATGTAAGTCTTAGCCTATTTTTCTACATCTTAATGTAGATAATATCGTCATGCCAAAAATTTGTTTGCATAATCTTCTGGTAAGGGCCCATGTGGGCTTAAGCATATATCGGGCCGTGTATAATTACCAAATTATCCCTTCTCCTGAGGATATCCTTCTGGTGGTCCTTAGCAAACGTGCAATTTGCACAAGGATAGAGCTCAAATTCTTGGCAACCCGCTCTCTGTTTGCTCAAGACTGCCATTTTCTCAGCCAATTTTTCTGCAATGTCTCGCCTGGCAAACTTAAAGGGAGTCTCCGAAACACTGCCGGTCATTCCAAGGTTTCCGAGCTTACAAACAACCCAAAAGAAAGCGAGCATTATTTGCTTTATGAGCAAGAAAAGTGATGGTTTGCAGGAACAGCCACTACAAACTACAAGAAGACTTGCATTAGGCCTTGCCTCTATTGCACTTGTTGGAAACTGCTGCAATGGTGTCTCTCTTGCTGAGGGCAACGGGTTCTGGCTCGACGACCCTCTGCCTGTGCCTTCTGCTGAAAACAGTAAATTAAATTTCGTACAGAGCAGTTTAGTGTTACAACATTTGCTGTATTGTCATTCACTCCAACCATGTGTTTTGATGCAGAAATTGCAAATGAGAAGACCGGAACGCGATCTTTTCTGAAAAGGGGACTCTACATGGCAAATATTGGAACGAAAGGGAGGAAGTTCAGGCTTAAGAAATATGCTTTTGATCTTCTGGCAATGGCGGATTTGATTGCAAAAGATACATTAAACTATGTTCGAAGGTATCTGCGGCTAAAATCCACATTCATGTACTTTGATTTCGATCGAGTAATCTCTGCAGCTCCAGTGGATGAGAAACAGCCCCTTACTGATCTTGCTAACAGATTATTTGACACGGTCGAAAAGGTAACCTTAAAATGAACTTAATTCAGATTGTTTGCCGCTGGAGAAATGTTTAAATTCTTTTCCAATATGTCAACAGCTTGATGGTGCCGTGAAGCAGCGCGACCTGCTTCAGACAGAAACATACTATAAAGACACAACAGTTATTCTCCAAGAGGTCATGGATCGAATGGCGTGAATTCTTAAAATCTGTTCATCTGATAGAGCATATTAGTCCAACTGCAAATTTATTTGTACCGATGTGTAAGTTCATACTCTGTCAAACTGAATCTGCAAATGTAAAAGCATAGAACTTGTACATGATGGTTGAGTTATGAGTTTTCGAGATTCTGACTAGGAACACGGACTCTGTTTTCCGCTTCTAGTCAGTTTTACTTCATCGACATACAACAAGCAATCAAGCATTACTACAGAACACTCAAGAGGAAAAATTACTGAGAAATGAAGCTCAATCAAATCACTAGTTGAATAGAGAATTTTCCGAGTGTACCGATGCACGCCCTATTTCTTCACTATACAGATAAGCCTATGTTAGAACCACTCTCAAACTTCGCTTTATGATACTACTGGAACGTAATACAAACCACTGGTTACTTTAAATCAAAAAAGAAATCTTCGATCAAAGATCAACCATAGCTTATACGTGAATCTGGAGGCCGCATGTTGGTCTGACGTCGTGGAACCCCAATATCACAAGCGTTTACCCGTGAAGCAAAGCGAAGCGAACAGAGTGATTCACCTGCTGAGGAGGGATCGGGAGAAATGTTTACGAACATCAATGTCTTTGAGTCTCCTCCTAGACATGGCTGGTCAAAATTTCATAAGAGTTTAGAATTTTACCTTTCAAGAAGATACGATGGGATGTTTTAAAAATAAACTTAAACAAGTAAACAACCTGAAGAAGATATGTAAGCTTTGAGTTCCGAAATGGTACATGGTCCTCCTTCTTTGCCAAGGCAAATATTACGTCGCTTAAAGATGACAGACTTTTGTTGATGGCCTGATTTCAGGGGAAAAATTGATTACCATAAACGAAAAATAAGTAACATATAAACGAAATTGACTACAAAGGTTTTCATAAAATACCTGAGTTTCTTTCAGTCGGTCCCCCGTTGACCCACTCTTGGAAAGTCGTTCACTCCCAGCAAGATCAATAAGATTCAAGACACCTTGTACTTGTTGTTCAGTGCTCTACGATGAGATGGTAAGTTAAGAAAAGTAAACACTATAACAAAAATATGAAAAAAGATAAAGCCAGAAAATTAATTTTTGCATACAGAAGAGTATCTGCCGAGAAAATGGATGTTGCCTACCTCATTAACACCAGATATTCGTAGTGTGAAAACAAAATGGCTTCTTGAAGATTGCTCGTTCATTTGAGTTTTGCCTACAGACCTGAAAGGAACAAAGTAGAAGATAAGTAAGCGCCTTTCTTTCAATAGCAATTTTCATCCTTTAAACAAAATCAGCAATTCCATTTTTCATTGAGTTAGAGTTAGATCCCCACTGTTAAGCATTAGTACTGCTGGGGAAAGTTAAAAAGATACAGAAACATGCATTGGAAGACTAGTTATATGTTGTATTTAGACAACCAAATTTCTCCAACAAAAAAACAGGAGTCGATAGTTAGATATAGAAACCTGCTATGTGCAGCCCGTTCTAAGAGATATGAGACCTCTTTAGCAGTGCGCACATCCACAATGGTAAGATCAGAGACAAGAGTGTTCCCATTTGCATCGTGTTTGATTGTATATTGCTTTCCACCAATACCATTTTCTCGCAACATATCTGAAGATAATCGATTGGGTGCTAACAGATCACGAATAGTTTCATTATATATTTCCAACATCGACACCTACACATAATTGTCAAACAAAAAAGAAAATTACATCTGAAATGAATATATTCATTTGATGCATTCACGGAACTAAACTAATTGTGTGTGTGTGTGTGTGTGTGTGTGTGTGAGAGAGAGAGAGAGAGAGAGAGAGAGAGAGAGAGAGATTCCCCTCACCTGCATCTCATATTTCCAACCTTGTGGTTGAAGAGATTGTCTGGTTTTAAAAATTTGTTCTAATGAACGAGGAATCAATCCTTTTTGGTCTGGATCTCCTGGCTGACCCATCATGGTATAGGTTTTCCCTGATCCTGTTTGACCATAGGCAAAAATGCAAACCTGAAACAAGAAGCCACTATCATCAGGCTAAGAGTGCACAATTCAAATGATGAAGGGATATATAAAAAACCAATAAAGTGAACGCAAAAGAATATGCACTCCTAACCAAATACAATATACACTCCTAATTCCTAAAGACGCAAAAGCACATACATGCAAGCTTATGCACCAGATACATTCATATATTGCACTGCCAATACATCAGGTTATCAATTTGTAAAAAAGGAAACAAAAATGTGATAACATTCGAACAAATATACAGGATGCATCTACCTTCACATATTGAATGAAATTTTTTTTAAAGATCATAGATGAAGCATATAGTATACATGCATATAAAGTTAAATGTTGCTACGAATTGAAAGCTTTTCTACCAAAACTAATAAGACAAAGTTGGAAATGAATTGAGAAAACTAAACGATAAAGGCATTGCTTTGTATGAAATGAAAATGGTAACTTAAACAAGATAACAAACTTTTAATCACCTTATAACCATCAAGAGCACTTTGTACAAGCTGTGAAATGTCTTCAAACACATCTTCTTGTGATATTTCAGGCATAAAAACTTTGTCAAATGTGAAAGAATGTTTTTGCCCTGATGACAAATACAGGCAATATGTGAGTTTGAATAACAGAGAATAGGACAGCCTAAAAGAGAAAGCTATCTACTATTGCTTAACAGACCAGGTTGCACTAAATCAATGCCCCGTCCAAGAGCATCCATTGATGTTGGATAAGAGATGACCTTCCCTTCAGGGCTTAATTCTTCATCCGCCAACAAAGGTCGCACTCGACAGAATACACGGATGTTCCCTTTTAGTTCCTATAGAATGAGAGAATTTATAAGCTGAAAGCAAATGTAAAGATAAAATAGTTGAGGCAAAAGATTTACCAAGATAGTGTTGTGCAACTTTTTACGCAGCATTTCTCCTTCAATAAGTTTGAATTCTGCATCTGCCAGGCGAGTCTGTAACTCACTAATAAGTTTCTTTTGCCCTTCATATTCAGTTCTTGTTTCCATTGTAGATAAGTCGGACATCTAGAAGAAAACATATCTATACTTAGCACGTTCAATCAACATGATGACTAAGTGGTTCAACATTGCATTCCCCAACAACAATGTTGATAACCCGTATTATTCTGAGTCACAAAAGAACCAGATATTATCACCTGTACTTTCTCCTCTGCAATCATTAGTTGGTCCTTCAATGTCCTTATCTGGTCACTCTGAGACAGACATCTTACCTGAAGAATACCCGCCACTATAGCATGTTAATAAACACTATCGGAAACAAAACCCACAGAACTACCAGATAGAATTATATAAATGACCTCCAGTTCAGTGTATTTTGATCTGAGGTCATCCAGCTCAAAACTAGATTTCTCGGTGGATTCTTTGTACATCGTATATTCAGCTGTTAGGGTCTGCACTTGGAGTTTATGTTGATCCCGATCACCTCTCACTTGTTGCAACTCCATCCTAAGGGATGCAACTTCATTTACCAGAGCATCCCTCTGCTTTATAGCATCATCTTGAGTTTGCTGTATGTCATCCATCAAATAAAAGTTTGAAACAGTTCATTTTCAGAAACAAAGATTTGAAAGAATATGCAGGAAGGGGAAACCCAACTTTAAATTTCATACTATTTGACCCACTTCTTACCCATCTAAAATTCACTGTAGACACAAAAGTCAGAACTACAGAACAATGTACGATCTTTTTCAAGAACATTTGATCATAATGCGAATCATACAACATACAACTAACACCACCCTATATAGAATTTTCAATAGATGCCTACTTAGGAGAACACGGAGGTCAGATTTGTAGATGCATAATGAGAGAAATTCCTTATGCAAATAGAAACAATTCAAGATAAGAAACTCACTCTGGACACTGAAAGCTGACCCCTTAACATGCTCAGGTTCTCCACCATACTAACTTTTTCCTTCTCTACACGCTTAAAGTCTTCCTCAACTGTAGAGAGGTCGTTGTGCAGTTTACTGTTGTACTGCTGCAAGCTTGCAATGTATTCTTGCAATCGTTTGTACATATCATTCAGTGAAGTTATCTGCAGAGCTCCCAAAAGAACAATTTTCAGATTAAAGCATTTGTAAGGAAACTCCATACCAGTCAACATGGAAGCAAAAGAAGGAAAGGAATGCATATTCTACTTTACCTTCTGAGTAGCACTTGAAAGCTCTCTTTGAACTCTCGCGTGCTCATCCGAGAGGGATTTTTGTGATCGCTCAATTTCAAGTCTAGCCTCTCTTTCCCTAGTGAGAGATTCCATTGCAACCTGATAGACATATTTCAAACATTGAATAATCTACAGAAATTAATCGAACTCATCCACAACGAACATCAAACCCACCTACTTACCATCTTATCCAACTCTTCTTTCGTAAATTTCTCTTGTAAAGAAGCATAGTTTTTCCTGAGCTCCACAATAATCGAATTCAATTCTTCTTCCTTGTTTTTCAGTAAGATCCCTGCAATCCAACAAACATAATTACTCTAGTAGACAACTTCATTGAGAATTCAAACACACAGAAGATGTTATTCATACCCATTTCATCACGTTGCAGCTTTGACACTTGTACATCATTCTCTAACTTCTCGCGCTCTAACAAGTAGCTTTCCTCAAGCTCTTGGAACCACTTTATGCAAAGTTTCAGCCTTTTAACATACTCACTTAGTGTCTCACATTTTTCCTATATAATCAATTAACATAAAATTCCATAAGGTTGAGAAATACCCAAAACCCATCTCAGGTAAACTAATCCAAAAAAAATTCAAAAAATCATTCATTCAAATTTCTGAGAGCAAACAAAATTAATAATAATAAATAAAATTAAGAAGTGAAAGCTCAGACCTTGAGACTGAATCTGTCCTTCCTTTTGGGTCTCTCATTCAACAATGCGCCAACATCCTCTCTGGTAAACTCAATACCACCGCTCTCGGAACCGGCATTACTCGCCGGAGCGCTGCTAGGACCCAAGTCTTGGCCCCCGTTCACCACCGAGAACGCGTGCCGGACCCTCCAATTTTGCGCAGTGCCCACCATTTTCGCCACTTTTCAGATACCCACTTCAATACTTCATCTCACCAACCCAACACTTCCAAGAAAAAAAGCAACAATCTTCAAGAACAACCCAGAAAAGAACGGTGAAAACAAAAGCAAACCAAAAGTGAAAAGTGATCCAAACGTTTCGTGAGTGCGAAATTGGGTGCCCTAGCTCTCTTTCTGCTGAAACCCAGAAGCAAAAATCCACCAAGTAAACAAATTGGAGCGCGGATTCCAAGAACCCATATGTGACAAACAAATGGGATGGGGTTGTATTGTATCTTGTGGGAAATGAAGCCTACTAAATCTCTCTCTTGAAAACTATTTGAATAAGCAGAGAGAGAGAGAGTTCAGAAAGTGATGCTGTGTGGGGCCATGGATTGCATTCAAAGCTAACAGTAAAATCTCAGCCGTTGCTTCACCAAGCAGGAAGATGGATGATCTACAAGCAAGAAACCCAGACACCGCAATATAATTTGAATTCTTTATGTTTTTGTTGTTTCTCAGGGAAAACAAATCTTTACATTTTTGTATTAAATTTTTTAAAAAAAAAAACAGTACAATTTCGATTTTTGTAGTGATTATTTCATTTAATCATTGGCTGTTGCTTGTTGGAATGGGTAAGGTTTGGTTTTACTGCCGTTGGTCGTTGGTATTTGAAAGTTTTTGAATTGCGGTACCAGGCGCCCAATTTGATTTTTAGGTTTCATGCACTTTTTTTTATGAGTCATTTTATTCAGGTCTCTAATTAATCTAGTTGTTAGAATAAGACTTTATTTATTTAATTAGTTTGATCAAGGTTCCTAGCATCATTTAAGGGATTTAACTCATGTATTTATGCATTCGATATTCCACAAATTATGATATTTAAAAAAATCCAAATAATATTGTTACAAATATAACAATTACTTAAAAATCAATAATATAGCAATTTGTTCTTCACATAGTTCAAGCAAAAAAAAATATATATATACCCACGTAATTATTAATACAGTGCAAGTAATAATTTATATATTTTAAAATATAAAATAAACACATATAATTAGCATGGGTATGTTCATAAAAAATATTGATACAAATTAAATTTAAAATGAGGGTACATATTAAAATTCAAAACTATGGGTACAAATTAAATTGAAAATATGGGTACATATTAAAATTCAAAATTATGGGTACAAGTTAGAACTAAAAAGAATATTGTTATAAATTTAAAAAAATAAAAAAGGATACAAATTATAAATAGAAATATATGAAGAAAAAAAAACTAAAAATATTATATTTGAAAATGATTAATAATTTTTCAATTTTAAATTGACATATAATGTGACACACCCCGACCGAGATCAGGGCGTGCTGGCCGTCACACAAAGGTGACGTAGCCATGTGCGCGTGCGGAAGCTAATTAAGAAGGTAATAAAAAAGTACTAATAATTAAAAACCTAATAACAAACAAAGTACTAGTGTATGTGAGACACAATTCAGAGCAAGTCTACAACAGTCCAAAAGGAAAGATACGACATATTTACACCCGAAGGTGACCCTACAATGGTGAGTGTCTGTCAGAAATGCCGGGACGCCCTCTGGGATAAACCACCGAACTCGCTAGACCACTAGAACCTGGAGGGGCGCAAAAACAAAAGCGTGAGTGGGCAAAAACAAAGTTCTTTGAAAACTCTTTAGCAAAACACATTCTAACCCCTCGCCGTAAAACCTGTATACTTCCCAGAAAATGAACATATATACGTATGTATAGATATGTCAACCATGCTCCACCATATGCCATTCATGCTCACAATATGCCATTCATGCTTGAGAATATGCCACAACAGAATCTCATAATCAAATATAAATGCTCAAGCGTAATTCACATTGAATATATATAATATGGCAGCCGGGAGTCACCTAACGTGACCTGTACGGCTGAATCTAGAGCTCCACTCTCAACTCAATAACTGAATCTGCACACGAGTCGGAACCACCTAACGTGGTCTGTACGACAAGCTGGGTGTATTATATATATGTATGCTCTAGTGCTACGATCACGTGAAGCTGTGCGATAATCGCGGGTCACCTACAAGTCGGAACCACCTAATGTGGTCTGTACGACAGGCTTGCACCTATCTTGGATCCAAGGCGAGCATGCGGTGCTGGTGAACATACACGTGAAGGCTGTGCCCTGGCCCTGGGCGGGAGCACTAACACCGGGGGTGCAGATTATGAGCTCTCTAAACCTCTCAAACTACGATTGCATAATAAACAGGAATGCATAACCACGTGAATACCGCTTACCTGGCACTTACCTGTGCGTCCACAGCACCAGATACACATATATACATATGTATGCCACTAATAATACATGCGATGATGCGTAAACAATATTCAAATGATGCATGGCATAAAACATATAACCTTTTCTATAAAATTTCTGGGAATTAATATGTATATAGGTATATACGGAAAACAAAAGCCCACTCACTGGTAATTAGAAGGGTCGTAGCCCCCCTGCCTCGAGTGCGTACGCTCGTCCTCGGAAAACGAATCACCTATACGCGACAAAGTTACGAAAACATTAATTTAAAAGCACCTAAGCAACTTCTCGTAATAACTTCTCATACATTACTCAAATTGGACAAATGAATATACCAACGTGACCTACACAACCTCAGGATCACGCCCATATTTTTAGAAAAAAATTTGGACCACGCACGCGCCCCCACGCGCCTGAACACGCACGGACCTACGCGCCCCCACGCGCGGCCCACGTGCACTGCACACTGACGGCGTCAGTTGACGCCGTCAGGAATATTCCGTTAACTGACGGAATATTCCGTCAAACTTAACTGATTCCGTCCACTGCCGTTAGGAATATTCCGTTAGACTTAACGGAATATTCCCCTTTCTTCTCCGGCGAACCTCCGGCGCCGGTGACGGCGCCGGAAAACTGGGTAATTTTCAAACTAAGTTTTCTCCTTCGTTTTTCAACCATTTTTCACGATCTTTATACCAAAATGAAGCTTAGGACTAGTAGAATCACGTTGGACTACTTTTAAGGCCTAAAAATCAAGGAATCTCACCTGCAACAACGATCCAAGTTCGGCCAACTTTGCACAGGACGATCCCGACGTCCAAACTCACCCAACGAACCACTCCAAGGCTCCTTGGGACCTCACAAACACAACTACAAGCTTAGAAATTCCAAAAACAAGCTAGATTAGGTTTGCATGAACAGTGTTCAAATCGGACCTTGTGATATCGACGTGAAAATGGTGTTTTCCTTACCTGAAAATGGCACCACTGGACTCCTCTCAGCTCCACGAACACGATGGTAGTCTTGGTTTCTTAATTGGTGCAGGTTTGATTATGTTTGTAAGTGTGGCCGTGTGTGTTGAAGAAGGAAGAAGAAGAAGAGAGGAACTCGGGGAGAGAGAGAGAGAGAGAGAAAAGAGACAGGGAAGAGACAGGGAATGAGGGAATCCCGGGGGAGTGAGACGAGGTGTAGGAGTGTGTGTGTGTGTGGTCCTACACACCACACAACACAAAACTACCCGTAAAATAACAACTAGGGGGTAAAATTGTAAATTCACACGTACGGTTCGTTAGTTTCGGGACGGGATGTTACATAATGACTTTTAAAATAATTTAATATTTAAATAATGACATCAATAAAAGTCAAGGGACCTTGATCAAAAATTAAAAAGGAATAACGTTTCAATTAATGAGAAGGAGAAATGAGGGATGGCAACCTAATTTATCCTTTTTTTATTTTAACTACATTTTTTGGTGTAAAAAGTGATAACAAAAGTGAGGTACTTGCAATAAAATTCAATTTGTTAAAGAGGCATTTAGATCTTGGTCTAAAAATCAACATAGCTATTAGGTTAAGTCCGGCATAATTTTTTTCTCCACTTTTATTTTTTTATAATAAATTTATATTTTTTAAAATATTATAAATAAATTCAAACTCATAATTTCATGCATCTTCTAATTTCAAAAAAATCTACTTAAGATCTTCTAACAACAAACTAACATAATAACATAAACTAATATAATAACAAACATATTAATGTATATTATATATATGACCGAGATATGAAACCTGACAAAAAAATATAAAAACATAATGTACCTACAAGTAAGACACATTAATCTGGATACAGATTGATTGTAGAAAATATTATGTCATATAGGTAGATAAATACAATTAACCTTTGATATAGGTTGATTATAAAAATTAAAAATCACACCTATGAATTGGGGGTGTAAAGCATGAAGGAGAATAAGAAATAACAAAAAATATATATATATAATAATTAGAGAGATAATTAGAAAGAAATTTAATTCTTCTAGTAAAATCTTATCGTTAAATTCAAGAAATCGGACTTATTTTAATAAACTAAACTATTCCTAATATTAGCTTAAAACAATGGGACCTATATCAAGTCTTATCCTTGTTAATTTTGTCGACCGAAGGATGAAAGGTGACATGTATTGTAACATCCCGTTCCGGGATTTTTAAAACGTACGCGTGAATTTACAATTTTATCCCCCTAGTTGTTTCTACGTGTAGTTTTGTGTTGTGTGGTGTAGTAGGACCACACACACACTCATACACCTCGTTTCACTCTCCCGGGATTCCCTCCCTCTTTTCCCTCATTCCTGTCTCTTCTCTGTCTCTCTCTCTCTCTCTCTCTCTCACTCTCCCCGAGTTCTTCTTCTTCTTCCTTCAACACACGGACCACACATACAAACCTACTCAAATCTTCACCAATCGAGAAACCAAGACCACCATCGTGTTCGTGGAGCTGAGAGGAGTCCAGTGGTACCATTTCCAGGTAAGAAATCTAACGTTTTCACGTCGTTTCAACAATGGCCGATTTGAAACACTGTTCATGCAAACCTAAACTAGTGTGTTTTTGGAATTTCTAAGCTTGTAGATGTGTTTGTGAGGTCCCAAGGAGCCTCGGAGTGGTTCGTTGGTTGAGTTTGGACGTCGGGAAGGCTAGGTTCGAAGTTGGCCGAACTTGGATCGTTCTTGCAGGTGAGATTCCTTGATTTTTAGGCCTTAAAAGTAGTCCAACGTGATTCTACTAGTCCTAAGCTTCATTTTGGTATAAAGAACGTGAAAAATGGTTGAAAAACGAAGGAGAAAACTTAGTTTGAAAATTACCCAGTTTTCCAGCGCCGTCGCCGGCGCCGGCGTCTCGCCGGAGAAGAAAGGAGAATATTCCGTTAAGTCTAACGGAATATTCCTAACGGCAGTAACGGAATCTGGTTAGATTTGACGGAATATTCCGTCAGTTAACGGAATATTCCTGACGGCGTCTGTTGACACCGTCAGTGTGCAGGTCACGTGGCCGCGCGTGGGCGGCGCGTAGGTCCGTGCCTTGGCCGGCGCGTGGGGGCGCGTGCGTGGTCCAAAAAATTTTCTAAAAATATGGGCGTGATCCTGAGGTTGTGTAGGTCACGTTGGTATATTCATTTGTCCAATTTGAGCAATGTATGAGAAGTTATTACGAGAAGTTGCTTAGGTGGTTTTAAATTAATGTTTTCGTAACTTTGTCGCGTATAGGTGATTCCTATTCCGAGGACGAGCGTACGCACTCGAGGCAGGGGGGCTACGACCCTTCTAATTATCAGTGAGTGGGCTTTTGTTTTCCGTATATACCTATATACCTCTAAATTCCCAGAAATAGAATAGAAAAGGTTATTTGTTTTATGCCATGCATCATATGAATGACGTTTACGCATTATCACGTGCATTGGTAATTGGCATACATTTATAAATGTGTATTTGGTGCTGTGGACGCACAGGTAAGTGCCAGGTAAGCGGTATTCATGTGGTTATGCATTCCTGTTTATTATGCAATAGTAGTCTGAAATGCGTAGAGAGCTCATAATCTGCACCCCCGGTGTTAGTGCTCCCGCCCAGAGAGGGGCAGAGTCCTTCACGTGTATGTTCACCAGCACCACACGCTCGCCTTGGATCCAAGTTAGGTGCAAGCCTTGTCGTGCAGACCATATTAGGTGGTTCCGACTCGTAGGTGACCCGCGATTATTCGCATAGTCTTCACGTGATCGTAGCACTAGAGCGTATTTATATTACACCCAGTCTTGTCGTACAGACCACGTTAGGTGGCTCCGACTTGTGTGCAGATTCAGATATTGAGTTGAGATTGGAGCTCTATATGCAGCGGTACATGTCACGTTAGGTGACTCCCGGCTGCCAGATTATGTTATTGATGTGAATTACGCTTGAGCATTTATATTTGATTATGAGATTTTGTTGTGGCATATTCTCAAGCATGAATGGCATATTCTCGAGCATGAATGGCATATCATGGAGCATGATTGACATATCTATACATACGTATATATGTTCATTTTCTGGGAAGTATACAGGTTTTACGGCGAGGGGTTAGAATGTATTTTGCTAAAGAGTTTTCAAAGAACTTTGTTTTTGCCCACTCACGCTTTTGTTTTGCGCCCCTCCAGGTTCTAGTGGTCTAGCGAGTTCAGTGGTTTATCCCAGAGGGCGTCTCGGCATTTCTGACAGACATTCACCATTGTAGGGTCACCTTCGGGTGTACATATCTCGTATCTTTCCTTTTGGACTGTTGTAGACTTGCTCTGAATTGTGTCTCACTTACACTAGTACTTTGTATGTTATTAGGTTTTTAATTATTCGTACTTTTATATTACCTTCTTAATAGCTTCCGCACGCGCACATGGCTACGTCACCTTCACGTGACGGCCAGCATGCCCTGATCTCGGTCGGGGTGTGTCAGCTTGGTATCAGAGCCCAGGTTTGGCAGTCCTGTGTCTTTGTGAGTATTCTAATAGTTGGTGTCTTCTGTCAGAATCATGCCGCCTCGTCGGGAACCACGTCGCTCAGATGAGTCTAGTTTCCCTGATCTTACTCAATTGGGGGAAGTGATTGCTACAGCCCTTCAAACAGTGATGCGCCCTCCCCAGAGGACTCCTCTGGAGACTATGTATAACCTGAAGTTGGATAAGTTTAAAGGTAATGAGGGTCACGAAGGCGCAGAGCGTTGGTTGGAACACATAGAGAAGACTTTCCGTGTGTTACATAACCAGGGGAACCTTCCGATGGAAAGGTGGGTTGAGACAACCTCTTGGTTTCTGGAGATGGAGTCTGCAGCTTGGTGGGAACAAGAACTTCGTAGGTTGACTCCAGCTCAGAGGACCGATTGGAATGTTTTCAAGGACGTGTTTCAAAGGAGATTTGTACCCCCTGAGTATATCGACCGTAAGAAACAGGAATTCACTGAATTGAAACAGCGAAAGATGACGGCTAACGAGTACTATCGTAAGTTCACTGATTTGTCTCGTTACTATCCCAATGTCGCTGGTAATCAGGCGGAGATGCTTCGTCGTTTTCGCTTGGGCACTAAGAAGAGATGGCGTTCTATGGCCACTACTACTCACTGTGAGTCCTACCAGGAGTTCTATGAGATACTGTTGAGGATAGAGGACTCAGAGAATATGTCGAGTGACAGTGATGAAAAGAAAGATGACAAAGGGAAAAGTCAAGTGTCGCTTGGGCCTCGCCAGACTCAGAACTTCAAAAGGGGTGGTGCCAGTTCGAGTTCGTCTAGTGGTGGTTTCAGTGCCTCTGGACAGGGACGTGGAGGTAGGTTTTATGGAGGTGCTCGAGGCCAGAGACAAGGTGATGGTGGTCGAAACCGAGTTCCATTTTGCCGTAGATGTAATAACCGACATTTCGGCGAATGCAGGCGTGGCAGCGGTGTTTGTTTCACTTGTGGACAGATGGGACATATAGCTGTGAATTGTCCCCAGGGTCAGCAGCAGAAGCCGCAGCAGACCTTTATGCCGCCACCTGCACCAATTCGGCAAATCCAGGGTCCGAGTAATTATGGTCAAGCAGGTAGAGGTGGTGCTTACCACTATCAGGGTGATGTTGTTCCCTATGCCCCGGGACCGTATCAGTACCCCCAGGACCCGTATTCACAAGGTGGTTATCCCCCGTATCCCAGCAACTACATGCCGTATCCTCCAGCTCCAACGGGTGGTTCTCAGTGGTACCAAGGAGGACAGTATCAGCAGGGGGAGATTGCCACTAGTAGCGCAGGGTCTTCGAGACAGATGGGTCAGCCCAGTCAGGGGCGTGGAGCTCAAGGTCGCGGTGTTCAAGCGAGCAGAGGTCGTGGCGGACGACAGCAGGGCCAGGGACGTATTCACAATATTTCCCTGCAGGATGCTCAGAACAACCCGGACTTGATAATGGGTACGTTAAACATTATTGGTTATTTTGCTAGAGTCTTAATTGATTGTGGAGCTACACATTCCGTTATTTCTCATACATTTGCTCAAGTAACGCAACCTCGCCCCACACCTCTAGGGTACGATTTAGAGTTCGCTATGCCTAGAGGAGAGAGATGTGTTGTAGATTGTATGTACCCAGGATGTCCAGTGATAGTAGAGGGTGTTGTTATGCCCGCGGATCTTATTCCGTTAGATATTGACGATTTTGATGTGATTTTGGGCAACGATTGGTTGCACTTCTATCGTGCCAACATTGATTGTTACGGGAAAGTAGTTACGTTTCACCGTCCTGGATTACCTGAGGTTACTTTTGTGGGTGAGCCGAGTGGAGTAAGACATGGTGTTATTTCGGCTTTGCGAGCGAAGAAGTTGTTGACTAAAGGTTGTCAGGGGTATCTAGCTCATGTGGTGCTAGAGGAGGCCGTTCCAAGCAGAATTGAGGATGTGAGAGTGGTTAGACACTTCCCTGATGTTTTTCCTGAAGATTTACCTGGTTTACCCCCAGATCGAGATGTGGATTTCAATGTTGAGTTGCTTCCAGGTACCAATCCTATTTCATTAACTCCTTATCGTATGGCTCCTGCTGAGTTAAGGAAATTGAAAGTACAGTTACAGGAATTAGTAGATAAGGGATTTATTCAGCCTAGTAATTCACCTTGGGGCGCTCCAGTGTTGTTTGTGAAAAAGAAAGATGGAACTTTGAGGCTATGTATCGACTACAGGCAATTGAATCGGGTGACGATTAAAAACCGTTATCCATTGCCTCGTATCGACGATTTGTTTGATCAGCTGAGAGGTGCTTGTGTATTTTCTAAGATAGACTTGAGGTCTGGGTACTATCAGCTGAAGATTAGTAGGGATGATGTTCCTAAGACGGCGTTCAGGACTCGTTACGGTCATTACGAGTTTCTGGTTATGCCATTTGGGTTGACGAATGCACCAGCAGCTTTTATGGATTTAATGAACCGGGTATTCCAGCCTTACCTGGATAGATTTGTCATTGTCTTCATTGACGATATTCTGGTGTATTCTAAGTCCAAAGCAGAGCATGTTAGACATCTTACTTTGGTGTTGAAGAGGTTGAGAGAACATCAATTGTATGCTAAGTTTAGCAAGTGCCAGTTCTCGTTAGATCAAGTTGCATTTTTGGGGCACATCATTTCTGCTCAAGGTATTCTTGTTGATCCTCAAAAGGTTGCAGCTGTGGAGAGTTGGGAGCAACCACGAACCGTCACTGAGGTGAGAAGTTTCATTGGTTTGGCGGGATATTATCGGAGATTCGTTAAGGATTTTTCGTTGATTGCCTTGCCACTGACGAGGTTAACAAGGAAAGATGTTAAGTTTGAGTGGAATGATAAGTGTGAGCAGAGTTTCCAGCAATTGAAGCATTGTCTCACTCATGCACCTGTTTTGACACTCCCGGACGATAGTGGTGATTTCGAGGTTTATAGCGATGCTTCCTTGAATGGTCTGGGATGTGTATTGATGCAGCATGGTAGGGTGATTGCTTATGCTTCGCGGCAGTTGAAAACCCATGAGATGAATTACCCTACACATGATTTGGAGTTGGCTGCTATCATCTTTGCGTTGAAGTTGTGGAGACATTATCTTTACGGAGAGAAGTGTAGGATCTTCACAGATCACAAGAGTCTTCAGTATCTCTTCACCCAGAAGGAACTTAATCTTCGTCAACGGAGGTGGTTAGAGTTGCTCAGCGATTACGATTGCACGATTGATTATCACCCAGGTCGTGCGAACGTAGTAGCCGATGCACTTAGCAGGAAGTCACATGGCCGTATCAATGCGTTGTACGCTAGTCGTATTCCTCTTTTGGTGGACTTGCGTGCTACGGGAGTAAGGTTAGAAGCAGAAGATCGAGAAGTGGCATTACTTGCTAATTTTCAAGTTAGGCCAGTCTTGGTTGATCGGGTGCTTGAAGCTCAGGTAGCTGATGAACAGATTCAAGAACTAATTCGAGCTCGAGATCAAGGAAAGAGGCGAGATCTCAGAGTTCGTGATTCTGATGGCATGTTGATGTTAGAGGGTAGAATGTTCGTGCCTAGTAATGCGGATTTGAAGAAGGAAATTCTTGATGAAGCACATATCTCGGCTTATGCCATGCACCCAGGAGCAACTAAAATGTATCATACTATTCGACCATTTTACTATTGGCCGGGTATAAAAAGGGAGATAGCTGAGTATGTGAGCAGGTGTGCTGTTTGTCAGCAGGTTAAAGCTGAAAGAAAGAAGCCGTTTGGATTGTTGCAGCCACTTCCCGTTCCAGAGTGGAAATGGGAAAATATCACTATGGATTTTGTGTACAAGTTACCGCATACACATAATGGCTTTGATGGCATTTGGGTGATCGTTGATCGGCTCACTAAGTCAGCACATTTTATTCCCGTAAGAGAGAAGTATTCTTTGAGCCGGTTAGCGGAATTGTTTATCTCAAAGGTTGTGAAATACCATGGTGTCCCTGTAAGTATCGTCTCAGATCGTGATCCACGATTCACATCGAAGTTTTGGGTAGCTTTTCAAGAAGCTTTGGGTACGAGACTACTCTACAGTACGGCATATCATCCACAGACGGACGGACAGTCCGAGAGAACTATTCAGACCTTGGAAGATATGCTGCGAGCATCAGTGTTACAGTTCAGTGATGCTTGGCACCAGCGGTTAGATTTGATGGAATTTGCTTACAACAACAGTTTCCATTCGAGCGTTGGCATGGCGCCATTTGAAGCTTTGTATGGTAGATCTTGTCGCACTCCGTTATGTTGGTCAGAAGTTGGCGAAAGAGTCTTGGTAGGTCCGGAGATTGTCGAGGAGACTACTCAAAATGTTCAGGTAATTAGGTCTAACCTGAAAGCAGCTCAGGACAGGCAGAAAAGTTTAGCAGATCGACATGCTACGGACAGAACGTATGAGGTCGGAGATTGGGTATTTCTAAAGCTTTCACCGTGGAGAGGTGTTGTGCGGTTTGGAAAGAAGGGGAAGTTAAGTCCCAGGTACATCGGACCGTACATAGTCACAGAAAGAGTTGGTGAGGTAGCTTACAGGTTGGAGTTGCCTCTGGAGTTGGCTAAAGTGCATAACGTTTTTCACGTGTCTATGCTCCGACATTATGTTGCTGATCCATTGCATGTGATACCTCCTCAACCGTTAAAGATAAATCCAGATTTGACGTACGACGAGGAACCGTTAACGATCTTAGATTGGAAAGAGAAGGTTCTGAGGAACAAAACGGTGAATTTGGTGAAAGTTTTGTGGAGGAATCATTCGGTTGAAGAAGCGACATGGGAGACAGAAAATAGGATGAGGGATTTGTATCCTAGATTGTTTTTCGATCACTAGGGGTTATATGTGGTTGTTTTGAATTTCGGGACGAAATTCTATTAAGGTGGGTAGGTTGTAACATCCCGTTCCGGGATTTTTAAAACGTACGCGTGAATTTACAATTTTATCCCCCTAGTTGTTTCTACGTGTAGTTTTGTGTTGTGTGGTGTAGTAGGACCACACACGCACTCATACACCTCGTTTCACTCTCCCGGGATTCCCTCCCTCTTTTCCCTCATTCCTGTCTCTTCTCTGTCTCTCTCTCTCTCTCTCTCTCACTCTCCCCGAGTTCTTCTTCTTCTTCCTTCAACACACGGACCACACATACAAACCTACTCAAATCTTCACCAATCGAGAAACCAAGACCACCATCGTGTTCGTGGAGCTGAGAGGAGTCCAGTGGTACCATTTCCAGGTAAGAAATCTAACGTTTTCACGTCGTTTCAACAATGGCCGATTTGAAACACTGTTCATGCAAACCTAAACTAGTGTGTTTTTGGAATTTCTAAGCTTGTAGATGTGTTTGTGAGGTCCCAAGGAGCCTCGGAGTGGTTCGTTGGTTGAGTTTGGACGTCGGGAAGGCTAGGTTCGAAGTTGGCCGAACTTGGATCGTTCTTGCAGGTGAGATTCCTTGATTTTTAGGCCTTAAAAGTAGTCCAACGTGATTCTACTAGTCCTAAGCTTCATTTTGGTATAAAGAACGTGAAAAATGGTTGAAAAACGAAGGAGAAAACTTAGTTTGAAAATTACCCAGTTTTCCGGCGCCGTCGCTGGCGCCGGCGTCTCGCCGGAGAAGAAAGGAGAATATTCCGTTAAGTCTAACGGAATATTCCTAACGGCAGTAACGGAATCTGGTTAGATTTGACGGAATATTCCGTCAGTTAACGGAATATTCCTGACGGCGTCTGTTGACACCGTCAGTGTGCAGGTCACGTGGCCGCGCGTGGGCGGCGCGTAGGTCCGTGCCTTGGCCGGCGCGTGGGGGCGCGTGCGTGGTCCAAAAAATTTTCTAAAAATATGGGCGTGATCCTGAGGTTGTGTAGGTCACGTTGGTATATTCATTTGTCCAATTTGAGCAATGTATGAGAAGTTATTACGAGAAGTTGCTTAGGTGGTTTTAAATTAATGTTTTCGTAACTTTGTCGCGTATAGGTGATTCCTATTCCGAGGACGAGCGTACGCACTCGAGGCAGGGGGGCTACGACCCTTCTAATTATCAGTGAGTGGGCTTTTGTTTTCCGTATATACCTATATACCTCTAAATTCCCAGAAATAGAATAGAAAAGGTTATTTGTTTTATGCCATGCATCATATGAATGACGTTTACGCATTATCACGTGCATTGGTAATTGGCATACATTTATAAATGTGTATTTGGTGCTGTGGACGCACAGGTAAGTGCCAGGTAAGCGGTATTCATGTGGTTATGCATTCCTGTTTATTATGCAATAGTAGTCTGAAATGCGTAGAGAGCTCATAATCTGCACCCCCGGTGTTAGTGCTCCCGCCCAGAGAGGGGCAGAGTCCTTCACGTGTATGTTCACCAGCACCACACGCTCGCCTTGGATCCAAGTTAGGTGCAAGCCTTGTCGTGCAGACCACATTAGGTGGTTCCGACTCGTAGGTGACCCGCGATTATTCGCATAGTCTTCACGTGATCGTAGCACTAGAGCGTATTTATATTACACCCAGTCTTGTCGTACAGACCACGTTAGGTGGCTCCGACTTGTGTGCAGATTCAGATATTGAGTTGAGATTGGAGCTCTATATGCAGCGGTACATGTCACGTTAGGTGACTCCCGGCTGCCAGATTATGTTATTGATGTGAATTACGCTTGAGCATTTATATTTGATTATGAGATTTTGTTGTGGCATATTCTCAAGCATGAATGGCATATTCTCGAGCATGAATGGCATATCATGGAGCATGATTGACATATCTATACATACGTATATATGTTCATTTTCTGGGAAGTATACAGGTTTTACGGCGAGGGGTTAGAATGTATTTTGCTAAAGAGTTTTCAAAGAACTTTGTTTTTGCCCACTCACGCTTTTGTTTTGCGCCCCTCCAGGTTCTAGTGGTCTAGCGAGTTCAGTGGTTTATCCCAGAGGGCGTCTCGGCATTTCTGACAGACATTCACCATTGTAGGGTCACCTTCGGGTGTACATATCTCGTATCTTTCCTTTTGGACTGTTGTAGACTTGCTCTGAATTGTGTCTCACTTACACTAGTACTTTGTATGTTATTAGGTTTTTAATTATTCGTACTTTTATATTACCTTCTTAATAGCTTCCGCACGCGCACATGGCTACGTCACCTTCACGTGACGGCCAGCATGCCCTGATCTCGGTCGGGGTGTGTCATGTATAGTGTGCGCATCAGTATTCTAAAAACCCTGTCTAGGGTAGTTTACATTCTGTTTAGGCAATAGGTAGTTGATCACCACTACGATTAATCCTATGTGTTTAAAAAATGAGAAAGAACGCCTAAACCTGTCTAGCCACCCGCCTAGACCACCTAGGTCACCACTCTTACTTAGACGAAAACTAGATAATTTCTGTTTTGCATTTTATTTATTCAATAAATTGTAAGAGACATGTCGAATATTTGAATGAACACTCATTATATTATTTGTCAGATATTTTAAAAGCATTTTCAAACGAGCTCTGATTGGCTTGATTAAGTATGTTTTTTCTATTGTAGATTGTATTGAGTCGTTTGAGGTGTTACTTGACTTTATTTTGGACGTTCTATTGAAAGACTGTATTTTGCAAGTCACTAAAGTACTCCTAGTGGTGAGGATGTATGTGAGTATGTTAGGTTAAAGATTCAAAACCGTCCAATTCAACCAAAAACAAAAAAAAAAATGGAGGTCAAGTTTCTAGTCAGCCTCCCTCACTGGGCACATTTTTATCCTCTTTATTATAACTCTCGCGCATTGTAAAAATTATCTCAACAAAAAATATTAGTAACTTGGCCTAACTTATATTTCTACATCATGCTTTGGTAGGGAATTGAGCTATAGGTACGGTTAGGAGACCTACATATAATGATTATGTAGTATTTTATCTTTCATCAAATTTAAAACACAAAGAATCATTAATAATTAACCCAATAATTCAACTTTAGATGATAATTCTTAGATTAAAGAAACATTTGGTGCAACTAATTTCTTAATTTCTTATAGTAATCGTCATATTCTTGGCAACCATATATAAATAAATATATATGTACATATATGTGTGTGTATATGTGATGATCTCTTTTGATGTAAGCAACCAAAGGCCAGCTCTGGCTCCCTGACTTTCCACCCGGATAACACCTTAAGAATTTAAAAAACTGTATTTATCTTTTCCCTTGCGTCAAATGAAGGTCAAGTATTTCACTTTTATAATTTTTCTCGGAAAAGCTTTTCTACCAGTTTTCTTTTGTAACAAACAAAGGGAGACAAGTTCCCATCATGCATGGTGGTGTGGTGCAATTAGCTGTGTTGGTAATATTGCTTTTTCGTTTCTTGGTGTTCAGCTGCATTCTCGTCGGTCACTTTCTGATGATAATTATATGGTCCTTTTCTGGAAGCTTCTTTAATAGCCATCTTTTTATTTTGCCGTCATTATGATGTATCAATTCGATAATATAATATCATGTGTTTATCGTTATTATGATATTTGGCCAATAAATATAATATCATGTGTTTTATGGATATATTGCTACTATAATGACTCGAGTCCAATAATACATTGCATTATTTACTCGAGATATCATGATGCTAGTAAACTCATTCTATATAATTAAGCTACTCTCATAAATTAACAGATTTTCTTCAATAATAAGGGAAATGAATGGTCAAGTTTGAATAGTGAAAACAATATTTTTACTTCTTTGCCAATCTAATGAATGTAAAGTCAGACTACCTCGTAATCTAAACTATTGAAGACTTATCACGTAAACTAGATCTCTCTCTAAAGATGATATGCCAAACGTGCATGCTATGCTAATGTTTTATATAATGATTAATTAAAAGAAAAAGATATTATATTTCAAGGTAATATATGCGCTATCATGATTCATGATGACTTTTCTTGCTTAGAAGCTGCTGATTAAATATGGATTAGTGACTTTACCAAATGGAATAAAGAGGTAATTATGTTCTTTCTGTCTATTTTGATGTTCATAGCTTGCCTTTTTAATTAATAAGTAAAATGTAATCACTAAACACACTGAGGCGTCATAATGTCATGCCGGTGCACCGTGCACATCAGTCAAATTTTAAAATATATACACATATAGACTTTGGAGATTATGAGATTTATTTAAGTGTTAGGTTCAATATATCGATCGATCTTAGTTAAGAATGAACCCACTGGTCAAAATTCAAATTGTGTTCAATTGATCAAATTTGAGATTTTTTTTTTCCCTTGTATCTAAGGTTCTGTACGTTCTTTCTCTTTCTTCTCATTTTCAAGAGGGAAAAAAAAAAGCCTCAAAAATCTTGAAAATTTATTTAAGAGCTTATTTGTTCCATGTTCATTTCTCAATAACAACTAATAATGTTCATCTAGGTATGGTTTGTGTGACATCCCGTCCCGAAAATATCGGAAATGTGCTTAGGAAATGACCTTTTTACCCCTAGTTGGTTTTCGTATTATTGTTTTTGGTTACTTTGTGTGGTGTTGGCAAGCTTTGGGCCACACACACACACCTGCACATACACTGTCTCTCTTCACCCTCTCTCTGTCTCTGTCCCGTGCCTCTCTCTCTCTCCCTTTCTTCTTCTTCTTCTTCCAAAAACGTACGGACCAACACACATACCCCTCAAACTGTGGTGGATCGAGGAAACCAAGGACACATTTGAGCTCGTGAGGTCGAGGGGAACACAACCGTAGCATTTTCAGGTAAGAAACACATCGTTTTCACGTCGTTTCGAAGTGGTCCGAATTGTGTACTGTTCATGCAAAGTTTGTACATTAAGTTTTTGGGTTTTCTGAGCTTGTAGATGTGTTGGTGAGGTCCCAAGGAGCCTCGGAGTGCTTCGTTGGACAAAATTGGACGTCGGGATCGTCCTGCTCGAAGTTGGCCGGTTTTGGAGAAATTGCACAGGTATAATCTCTTAGTTTTAGCCCTTAAAACTTGTTGGGACATGTTCTACTAGTCTAGGGCTTTCATTTGGTCCAAGAATCACGAAAAACGGTCGAGAAACGAGCGAGAAAACCCTAGTTGCAGGTTTTCCCAGTTCCCGGCGCCGGCGACGTCGCCGGCGTTCGAATGAAGAAGGCGACGGAATATTCCGTCAATTCTGACGGAATATTCCTAACGCCGTTAACGGATCCGGTTAGTTTTAACGGAATATTCCGTCAGTTTAACGGAATATTCCTGACGGCGTCTGTTGACACCGTCAGTGTGCCTGGCACGTGGCCGCGCGTGGGGGGCGCGTAGGTCCGTGCCTGTGCTGGCGCGTGGGGGCGCGTGTGGGGTCCAAAAATTTTTCTAAAAATATGGTTGTGATCCTGAGGTTGTGTAGAGCACGTGGGTATATTCATTTGTCCATTTTGAGCAATGTATGAGAAGTTATTACGAGAAACGGGTTATGTGCTTTAAAGTTAACGTTTTTATAGTTGTTTCGCATCTAGGTGACACGTACCCAGAGGACGAGCGTGCACACGCGAGACAGGGGGGCTACGACCCTTCTACATACCAGTGAGTGGGCTTTTGTTTTCCGTATATACCTATATACATTTATATTCCCAGAAATTGATTTAAAAAGGGTTATTTGCCTTATGCCATGCATGTTATTATTATCGTTTATGCATCATCACATTTATTAGTAGTGGCATGCATATACATATTTATATGTGGGTGCTGTGGAGGCATAGGTAAGTGCCAGGTAAGCGTTAATTAACGATTGCATTAATTAGTGGTTAGAGATGCTTAGAGAGCTCATAACCTGCACCCCCGGTGTTAGTGCTCCCGCCCAGAGTAGGGCACAGCCCTTCACGTGTTGTTCACCTCCCGCACCATACGCTCAGCTTGGATCCAAGCTAGGTGCATAGGCCTGTCGTACAGACCACAATAGGTGGTTCCGACTCGTAGGTGACCCGCGATTATTCGCACAGCCTTCACGTGATCGTAGCACTAGAGCGTATATATATGTTACACCCAGGCTTGTCGTACAGACCACTTTAGGTGGTTCCGACTCGTGGGCAGGTTTAGATATTGAGATTGAGATTTGAGCTCTAGATGCAGCCGTACAGGTCACGTTAGGTGACTCCGGCTGCCAGATTACATGATATTGATATGGTTATACCTGGGCACTTGCATATCACTTTGAGATTGTGGCATGGCATATCTTGAGCATGATTGGTATACCCTTGAGTATGTTTTGCATGTTTACACATACGTATATATGTTTATTTTCTGGGAAGTATACAGGTTTTACGGCGAGGGGTTAGAAAGTATTTTGTAAATGGTTTTAGAAAGATTTGTTTTTGCCCACTCACGCTTTTGTTTTGCGCCCCTCCAGGTTCTAGTTGCTTAGCCGTTGCGGTGGTTTCCCTTGAGAGCTTTTCGGCGTTCTGACAGACACTCCCCATTGTAGGGTCGCCTTCGGGCGTACTACTGTTGTTGTTTTATTTGGACTGCTATAGACCTGCTCTGAATTTGTATCGCACTAACTAGCACTCATTCTAGTACTTGTATGCTAGTTTTTAATTATTCGTACTTTTATATTACTACTTATTAGCTTCCGCACGTTCACATGGCTACGTCACCTTTGTGTGACGGCCAGCACGCTCCGATCTCGGTCGGGGTGTGTCAGTTTGGTATCAGAGCCTAGGTTTGGCAGTCCTGTGTCCTTGTGAGTATTCTAATAATTTTGGTGTCTTCTGTCAGAACTATGCCGCCTCGTCGGGAACCCCGTCGCTCTTCTGAGCCTATGTTCCCCGATATTACTCAGTTGGGGGAAGCTTTTGCTACAGCCCTTCAGGCAGTGATGCGCCCTCCCCAGAGGACTCCTCTGGAGACCATGTACAATCTGAAGTTGGATAAGTTTAAGGGCAGTGAGGGACCCGAGAGCGCAGAGCGCTGGCTAGAACACATAGAGAAGACTTTCCGGGTGCTGCATAATCAGGGGAACTTGCCTATGGAGAGGTGGGTCGAGACGACCGCTTGGTTTCTAGATACGGAGTCGGCAGCTTGGTGGGAGCAGGAGCTTCGTAGGTTGACTCCGGATCAGAGGATTGATTGGAACGTGTTTACGGGGTTGTTTAGGAGAAGATATGTACCCCCTGAGTACATTGACCGCAAGAAGCAGGAGTTTTCCGAACTGAAACAGCGGAAGATGTCAGCGAATGAGTACTACCGTAAGTTTACGGACTTGTCCCGTTATCACCCTGATGTCGCTGGTAATCCGGCGGAGATGCTCCGTCTTTTCCGTCTGGGCACCAGGAAGAAGTGGCGTTCTATGGCGTCTACGGTCCACAGCGAGACTTATCGGGACTTCTATGAGATACTACTGAGGATCGAGGATTCCGAGAATATGTCGAGCGATACTGATGAAGAGAAGGACGGCAACCAGAAGAAAGATGACAAGGGCAAAGGTCAGGCATCGCTCGGGCCCCGACAGACTCAGAACTTCAAGAGAGGTGGAGCTAGTTCTAGTTCTTCGAGTGGTGGCTTCAGTGCCACTGGGCAGGGTCGTGGAGGTAGATTTTCTGGTGGCGCTAGAGGCCAGAGGCAGGGCGATGGTGGGCGAGGCAGAGCCCCTATTTGCCGCAGGTGTAACAACCGACATTTCGGTGAGTGTAGACGTGGTAGCAACGGTTGTTTCACATGTGGACAGGTGGGACATAGAGCGGCAAATTGTCCCCAGGGTCAGCAGCAGCAGAAACCACAGCAGACCTTTATGCCACCGCCTGCACCACTCCAGCAGATCCAGGGTCCTAGTAGTTACGGCCAGACGGGTCGAGGTGGTGCTTACCACTATCAGGGTGATGCTGTCCCTTATGCTCCGGGGCAGTATCAGTACCCTCAGGATCCCTATTCCCAGGGTGGCTATCCCCAGTATTCGGGCGGCTATATGCCGTATCCTCCAGCCCCAGCGGGTGGTTCACAGTGGTATCAGGGAGGACAGTATCAGCAGGGAGAGATTGCCACTAGCAGTGCAGGATCTTCGAGACAGGCAGGCCAGCCCAGTCAGGGGCGTGGTGCTCAGGGACGCGGCGTTCAGGCGGGCAGAGGCCGCGGCGGGCGTCAGCAGGGACAGGGGCGTCTTCACAATATTTCTCTGCAGGACGCTCAGAGCAACCCAGACTTGATTATGGGTACGTTGAACATTCTTGGTTGTTTTACTAGAGTCTTAATTGATTGTGGAGCTACACATTCCGTAATTTCTCATACATTTGCTCAAGCGACGCAACCTCGCCCCACACCCCTAGGGTATGATTTAGAGTTTGTTATGCCTAGGGGAGAGAGTTGCGTTGTAGATTGTGTGTACCCGGGGTGTCCAGTGATCGTAGAGGGTGTTGCTTTGTCAGCCGATCTTATCCCGTTAGATATTGTGGACTTTGATGTGATTCTGGGCACGGATTGGTTGCACTTCTATCGTGCCAACATTGACTGTTATGGGAAAGTGGTTACGTTTCACCGACCTGGACTACCTGTGGTTACCTTCGTGGGTGAACAGAGTGGGGTGAGATATGGCGTTATTTCGGCGCTACGAGCGAAAAAGTTGTTAACTAAGGGTTGTCAGGGGTATCTGGCTCATGTGGTGCTGGATGAGGTTGTTACTAGCAGAATAGAGGATGTGAGAGTGGTCAGACACTTCCCTGATGTATTTCCTGAGGATTTACCTGGGTTACCCCCAGATCGAGACGTAGAGTTCACCATTGAGTTGATTCCAGGTACCAATCCTATTTCTTTAACTCCTTATCATATGGCTCCTGCGGAGTTAAGGGAATTGAAAGTTCAGCTGCAAGAGTTAGTAGATAAGGGATTTATCCAGCCTAGTACTTCGCCTTGGGGTGCTCCAGTGTTGTTTGTGAGGAAGAAGGATGGAACTTTGAGGCTGTGCATCGACTACAGGCAACTCAATCGGGTGACGATTAAAAACCGTTATCCCTTGCCTCGTATCGATGATTTGTTTGATCAGCTGAGAGGTGCTTGTGTGTTCTCTAAGATAGACTTGAGGTCTGGTTACTATCAGCTGAAGATCAGTAGGGATGATGTCCCTAAGACGGCGTTCAGGACTCGTTACGGTCATTACGAGTTTCTGGTTATGCCATTTGGGTTGACGAATGCACCAGCCGCCTTTATGGATTTGATGAATCGAGCATTCCAGCCTTACTTGGATAGATTCGTCATTGTCTTCATTGACGATATTCTGGTGTATTCTAAGTCGAAAGCGGAGCATGTTCGACATCTTACTTTGGTGTTGAAAAGGTTGAGGGAACACCAGTTATATGCTAAGTTTAGCAAGTGCCAGTTCTGGTTAGACCAAGTTGCGTTCTTGGGGCACGTCATTTCTGCTCAGGGTATTTTGGTTGACCCTCAGAAGGTTGCAGCGGTAGAGAGTTGGGAGCAACCGAGAACCGTCACCGAGGTGAGAAGTTTCCTTGGTTTGGCAGGGTATTATCGGAGATTCGTTAAGGATTTTTCGGTGATTGCCTTACCACTGACGAGGTTAACGAGGAAGGATGTCAAATTTGAGTGGGATGATAGGTGCGAGCGGAGTTTCCAACAGTTGAAGCATTGTCTCACTCATGCACCTGTTTTGGCACTCCCAGACGATAGTGGTGATTTCGAGGTTTATAGCGATGCTTCCTTGAATGGTTTGGGATGTGTATTGATGCAGCATGATAGGGTGATTGCTTATGCTTCGCGGCAGTTGAAACCTCATGAGATGAATTACCCTACACATGATTTGGAGTTGGCTGCTATCATTTTTGCGTTGAAGTTGTGGAGGCACTATCTTTACGGAGAAAAGTGCAGGATCTTTACGGATCACAAGAGTCTCCAGTATCTCTTTACTCAGAAGGAACTCAATCTTCGTCAGCGGAGGTGGTTGGAGTTGCTCAGCGATTACGATTGCACGATTGATTATCATCCTGGTCGTGCGAACGTAGTGGCTGATGCACTTAGCGGGAAGTCACGGGGCCGTATTAATGCGTTGTACGCTAGTCGTGCTCCTCTTTTGGTGGACTTGCGTACTACGGGAGTAAGGCTAGAAGCCGAAGATCGAGATGTGGCATTACTTGCTAATTTCCAAGTTAGGCCGATACTTGTTGATCGGGTGCTTGAAGCCCAAGTAGCTGATCAGGAGACTCAAGAACTTATTCAAGCTCGAGAGCAAGGAAGGAGGCGAGACCTCAGAGTTCGTGATTCGGATGGCATGTTGATGTTAGAAGGTAGAATGTTCGTGCCTAAGAGTGTGGAGTTGAAGAAAGAAATTCTCGATGAAGCACATATCTCGGCTTATGCCATGCACCCAGGAGCTACTAAAATGTATCATACCATTCGACCGTTTTATTATTGGCCGGGTATGAAGAGGGAGATAGCCGAGTATGTGAGCAGGTGTGCTGTTTGTCAGCAAGTTAAAGCAGAAAGGAAGAAGCCGTTTGGGTTGTTGCAGCCGCTTCCCGTTCCAGAGTGGAAATGGGAAAATATCACCATGGATTTTGTGTACAAGCTCCCGCGTACACATAATGGCTTTGACGGCATTTGGGTGATCGTCGATCGACTCACTAAGTCGGCTCATTTTATTCCTGTGAGAGAGAAGTATTCTCTGAGCCGTTTAGCGGAGTTGTTCATTTCGAAGGTTGTGAAGTACCACGGTGTCCCAGTGAGTATTGTTTCGGATCGAGACCCACGATTTACGTCGAAGTTTTGGGTAGCTTTCCAGGAAGCTTTGGGCACGAGATTACTTTACAGCACGGCGTATCATCCACAGACAGACGGACAGTCAGAGAGAACTATTCAGACCTTGGAGGATATGCTGCGAGCTTCGGTGTTGCAGTTTGGTGACGCTTGGCACCAAAGATTGGATTTGATGGAATTTGCTTACAACAACAGTTTTCATTCGAGCATTGGCATGGCGCCATTTGAGGCCTTGTATGGCAGAGCTTGTCGCACACCGTTGTGTTGGTCAGAGGTTGGCGAAAGAGTTTTAGTGGGTCCAGAGATTGTCGAGGAGACTACTCAGAATGTTCAGGTGATTAAGTCTAACCTGAAAGCAGCTCAGGACAGGCAGAAGAGTCTAGCGGATCGGCGTGCTACGGACAGAACATATGAGGTCGGAGATTGGGTATTTCTGAAGCTTTCACCGTGGAGAGGTGTTGTGCGGTTCGGAAAGAAAGGGAAGTTGAGTCCCAGGTACATCGGACCATACGTGGTCACAGAACGAGTTGGTGAGGTAGCTTACAGGTTGGAGTTGCCCCCGGAGTTGGCTAGAGTGCATAATGTTTTTCACGTGTCTATGCTCCGACACTATGTTGCTAATCCATCTCACGTGATACCTCCTCAACCGCTTGAGATTAATCCAGATTTGACGTACGATGAGGAACCGGTGACGATCATTGATTGGAAAGAGAAGGTTTTGAGGAACAAGACAGTGAATTTGGTGAAGGTTTTGTGGAGGAACCATTCAGCCGAAGAAGCTACGTGGGAGACAGAGAATCGGATGAGGGATTTGTATCCTCGGTTGTTCTTTGACCACTAGGGGTTGTTATTTGGTTGTTTGAATTTCGGGACGAAATTCTATTAAGGTAGGAAGGTTGTGACATCCCGTCCCGAAAATATCGGAAATGTGCTTAGGAAATGACCTTTTTACCCCTAGTTGGTTTTCGTATTATTGTTTTTGGTTACTTTGTGTGGTGTTGGCAAGCTTTGGGCCACACACACACACCTGCACATACACTGTCTCTCTTCACCCTCTCTCTGTCTCTGTCCCGTGCCTCTCTCTCTCTCCCTTTCTTCTTCTTCTTCTTCCAAAAACGTACGGACCAACACACATACCCCTCAAACTGTGGTGGATCGAGGAAACCAAGGACACATTTGAGCTCGTGAGGTCGAGGGGAACACAACCGTAGCATTTTCAGGTAAGAAACACATCGTTTCGAAGTGGTCCGAATTGTGTACTGTTCATGCAAAGTTTGTACATTAAGTTTTTGGGTTTTCTGAGCTTGTAGATGTGTTGGTGAGGTCCCAAGGAGCCTCGGAGTGCTTCGTTGGACAAAATTGGACGTCGGGATCGTCCTACTCGAAGTTGGCCGGTTTTGGAGAAATTGCACAGGTATAATCTCTTAGTTTTAGCCCTTAAAACTTGTTGGGACATGTTCTACTAGTCTAGGGCTTTCATTTGGTCCAAGAATCACGAAAAACGGTCGAGAAACGAGCGAGAAAACCCTAGTTGCAGGTTTTCCCAGTTCCCGGCGCCGGCGACGTCGCCGGCGTTCGAATGAAGAAGGCGACGGAATATTCCGTCAATTCTGACGGAATATTCCTAACGCCGTTAACGGATCCGGTTAGTTTTAACGGAATATTCCGTCAGTTTAACGGAATATTCCTGACGGCGTCTGTTGACACCGTCAGTGTGCCTGGCACGTGGCCGCGCGTGGGGGGCGCGTAGGTCCGTGCCTGTGCTGGCGCGTGGGGGCGCGTGTGGGGTCCAAAATTTTTTCTAAAAATATGGTTGTGATCCTGAGGTTGTGTAGAGCACGTGGGTATATTCATTTGTCCATTTTGAGCAATGTATGAGAAGTTATTACGAGAAACGGGTTATGTGCTTTAAAGTTAACGTTTTTATAGTTGTTTCGCATCTAGGTGACACGTACCCAGAGGACGAGCGTGCACACGCGAGACAGGGGGGCTACGACCCTTCTACATACCAGTGAGTGGGCTTTTGTTTTCCGTATATACCTATATACATTTATATTCCCAGAAATTGATTTAAAAAGGGTTATTTGCCTTATGCCATGCATGTTATTATTATCGTTTATGCATCATCACATTTATTAGTAGTGGCATGCATATACATATTTATATGTGGGTGCTGTGGAGGCATAGGTAAGTGCCAGGTAAGCGTTAATTAACGATTGCATTAATTAGTGGTTAGAGATGCTTAGAGAGCTCATAACCTGCACCCCCGGTGTTAGTGCTCCCGCCCAGAGTAGGGCACAGCCCTTCACGTGTTGTTCACCTCCCGCACCATACGCTCAGCTTGGATCCAAGCTAGGTGCATAGGCCTGTCGTACAGACCACAATAGGTGGTTCCGACTCGTAGGTGACCCGCGATTATTCGCACAGCCTTCACGTGATCGTAGCACTAGAGCGTATATATATGTTACACCCAGGCTTGTCGTACAGACCACTTTAGGTGGTTCCGACTCGTGGGCAGGTTTAGATATTGAGATTGAGATTTGAGCTCTAGATGCAGCCGTACAGGTCACGTTAGGTGACTCCGGCTGCCAGATTACATGATATTGATATGGTTATACCTGGGCACTTGCATATCACTTTGAGATTGTGGCATGGCATATCTTGAGCATGATTGGTATACCCTTGAGTATGTTTTGCATGTTTACACATACGTATATATGTTTATTTTCTGGGAAGTATACAGGTTTTACGGCGAGGGGTTAGAAAGTATTTTGTAAATGGTTTTAGAAAGATTTGTTTTTGCCCACTCACGCTTTTGTTTTTGCGCCCCTCCAGGTTCTAGTTGCTTAGCCGTTGCGGTGGTTTCCCTTGAGAGCTTTTCGGCGTTCTGACAGACACTCCCCATTGTAGGGTCGCCTTCGGGCGTACTACTGTTGTTGTTTTATTTGGACTGCTATAGACCTGCTCTGAATTTGTATCGCACTAACTAGCACTCATTCTAGTACTTGTATGCTAGTTTTTAATTATTCGTACTTTTATATTACTACTTATTAGCTTCCGCACGTGCACATGGCTACGTCACCTTTGTGTGACGGCCAGCACGCTCCGATCTCGGTCGGGGTGTGTCAGTTTGGCTTGTTTCAAAAGAATGGATTTTGTGCTGAAAAAGAATATATTGCATGTTAAATTACTTACTCTATATAAAGGGAAGTCGTGAATAAAGAAGAGAATGAATGAATACGGTATGCAACTTAATAATTAGTGAGCATTCACGTGATGTAACTTGCTTTGTCAATGGTGAATTGCGTGCACGTGGTCAAATAGTAAAGAATTAAATTTATATGATTGATTAATTACTAATTAGTAAAAATTAATGAACAATGGTGATATATCTTAATTCTTAAACATAAAGTACGCTATTTCCTGTGTCTTAATTAGTATAATTCAAGTAAAAAAATTGACCAAGGGAGCAACAACCTACTTCAACATAACGTAACAAAGATTAACAATAAAATGTCTTTATAATTGCTGGGGACCAAATTTGCATGTGTAGTTTGCCACTATTAGCAATATACATACATACATATATATATATATATATATATATATTTGTGTGTGTGTTACCGGAAACCAAAAATAAACGCATCTACTTAGATTAAGTTATATTTAATTAAGCCGTCTGGTTTGTATTATCAACTATGCATATTTTTCTTTTTGTCACAAAGAAGAAGATATAGTGTATATAATTCCTCAATCGTTTATATAAAGCACACCCTTTAAATTTGAATTAGTTTTTGAAATAGGATATATAGCTTTAATTTTTTCATATTACAAAATAATATTTTTTTTCATATTACAACATAAAGCATTGAAAATTTGAAATTGTATCAGCTTACATTTTCCGCATAATTGATAGTTCTATTTTTCGTAAGTTGATGATATAGTGAGTGTGAAATTTGTATATGAATTGACATGTAAGTCACATTTGCACCATTAACCAAAAACTCATTAATTTAAAAACTTACGGTGCAATGTGAGAAAATTAAGACTTTATAATTCATCTTAAAACCATCTCACACCTGAAAAGTGTAAATTGTAGTTAACCAATTTTTTTCTATTTTCTTGTAGACCTAATATTTGTCTCTTATTGTTGTTGGCAAGTGTTTATTCTTTTGTGAATGCCAACTCGAACCCTAATCCAATTATCCAAGCATTAAATAAAATAAATAAAAAATTTCCAAATGCTTGGGCGGCTGCAATCTCCAATGAACTGATTGACCATAAAAAACTTGTTTACAAATCATGGTCATCAAGCTTGCGCGTTGTACGGTGTCCCATGATTTTTGGATTAATTTGGAGTGTGCGCCTGCATGAGATGAACAAATCATACATTTTTCAATCAAAGATTCAAGAGAAACGCTAACTTAGATTTCTTAAAATAGGACTCTTGATCACTATTCTAAAAATTCATGCCTAGCGCTGCCTAGGTCCTGTCTAAACACTAGGGAGTGGTGACCGCCTTGATTAATGTCCAGACGTTTGAAAATTAAGAAATTGCACCTAGACCTGCTGAGGCATCCGTCTAGCCCGTCCAGACCTGCCTAAATACCGGCCTAAGTTGCGACTCACTTAGAAGAAAATAGATAACTTTCATTTTGCATTTTTTTTTCTTCAATAAATTGTAAGAGATTTGTTGAATACTTAAATAAAAACACATTATATGCTTGTTCTCTATGTTTTCATAATGTTCCAATACTTCATACTATATATGTCATTCTATTTTGTAGTTTTTAATGAAATTACATATATTTTAAATATAAACAGATATTTATTTACGCAAAATATAGTAGATTTACTTAAATCCGCCTAACCGCCTAAGCGCGAGGCCCCAGCTCGCCGCCCGACTAGCGCCTAACATCTTTTAGAACCTTGCTCTCGATGGACTGTATGTTACCTCATGTTTTTAGCACAATGTTTTATTATCTTAGCACAGAAATAAACATTAAATTATGAGACGTGACAGAATTTATGGAGTTTCCACTCTAAGAGAGTCCTTTTGAGCATTTCTCAAGATTCAAAAAACACTAAAATATAGCAATAGCATTCTTAAATTGTAAATAAAGAACTTGTCAGTGTATTTAATATGATATGCACAAAGTCAATTGAATACTACATATAAACCACCCATTTCTAACAACAAATATGTTACGAAACAAAGAGGGGATTGCTTAGTATAATACATATATGTTGAATTAATCAAAATGTTTGAGTGGTGACATATCTTGTTGATTGAGTCTTCTTATTTTGTCAATTTGGTATTAGTTGAACCAAAAACGTAAGCTTCAACGAGAGGCATGTTATGTTTGATGGCCCACATATGGCATCATGGACAATCGTATGAGAACAGTTTCGGGTGCTATTAAATACAAAGAACTTCTTATGTGTGACTGTTGATCTAATTGATAAACCATAAAATTTGTCCGCTTTAAAATTATTATTTGATTGCCGCTAGTATTGGTACTCCTAATTTTGGGAACTAGGTCTTCTTCGGAGCAGTTTTTTCGAAACCTCCGAACAAAATATTTAAACCGTTCACATAAAATCGTACGGCTCAAAGTGAATCCCTCACCCTTTCGCTCTCTCCCTCATCTCAGAAAGGCTCCACGACTATCTTTCAAGTTTTCTTATTTGCTTTCCCCATATATTGAGAACTGGAGTTTGCTCAGAAGAAAAAAGAGAGATAACTGTAGAGGCTTGAATCTTCATAGAAATGCAAATCTGATGAAGATGGTGAGAGGAGAAGGAGATAGCAACGTAAGGAGAGGGTAGCTGTTGTAGGAGTTTGGCATGTTTCTTTTGCTCTGGAGAGGACCTGCGTTCCTAATTTGTTCTCACATCCACATTTTTTTTATCACTTGTTTTATAGGTATAATATTATAAAGCAATTAACTAGTCACATATTGATAACGTCTTCCATCTGACTCAACTTAGACCTAGTTAGGTACTGAGATGATTTTGAAAAAAGCTGGTATCAAAAAAAGCTGGGAGCTGTTTTTGTGTTTGGTAAACATTCAGCTTCAGTTTTTTTTCACAGTTTTGGGTGAAAAAAAGCCAAAAACAAGAAGCTGCAAAACCCAACTTTGAAAAATCGGCTTTTTTTTCACATCTGTTTTACATAAAAGTTTACCAAACACTATAATACTGTTTTTTTTTTCAAAAGCACTTTTACCAAAAAGTTTACCAAACACTCTGCTGCTTTATTTCACAGCCGCTTATTTTCACAGCACAGCAGAATCAGTTTTTTTTCAAAGCACATCAATACCAAACCAGCCCTTAGAGTATGCTTCACCCAGTCTAATTACAATCGAGTTTTTATCATTCACAACTATGGTCCAAATCCATCTCCTTGATTGGTAAATTCAATCCAATAGAAAGTTGGCCTGGTTTGGGTTTTCATGATTTGTTAGTTTTAGATGTGTTTGCTATGTGGATTTTTATTAGGTTGATTGGGCTTTTTGTGGCCTAAATAATGTAACAATAAAATAATTCCGCAATTCAAACACTAATCATTAATTGTCTAATACCATGGCGGAACAGTCATGTGTTGTCATGGGACATTACAAAAGTTGATGGTTATTTATGTTTTAAACTTAACAGTTATGTACTCTCACATTTCATGATAAAAGATGACGATTATTTATGTGTTTTAAACTTAACAATCATGTACTCTCACATTTCATGATAAAAGATGATGATTATTTATGTGTTAGACCTAACAATAATGTGTCCTAACAAGACATAATTAGTTGACATTTATCTACTTGTTAGACCTAACAACTACGTGCTCTCACAAACGGTACTTAATTAAAGTTTACGGTTATTTATGTGTGAGACCTAACAATCTTGTACTCTCACATTTCATAATAAAAGTTGAACATGTGTTAGGTTTAACAGTCACGTACTCTTATGTTACATTATGAGTTGATAATATACTATATATTTTACCATAATTTTAGTATTAATTTATTAGTTATTTTGGTAGAACTTTGATACTTTATTTTTTGTACTTTCAATGTAGGACGTTCGACTTCCTCTGGAGTAAAACGTGATCAAATGGATGAATTTTGGAGTGGTTCCAATTGGAGGATGTTTGGGTATTTTGAAGGTCAAGATGACATATTTTGAGGAAGATTCCTTATGAGCATTTGTTAGGGACATCTCAAGCTTTAAAAGAAACATTTTGGGACCAAATCAGAGTTGATTTGGTCGGTCAAAAGTTTGATTTTTTTTAGAGTCTGAATTTCAGTTCAAATAGAAACCTTTTATTTGCTAGTTTATTATTTTATTATGTTTCCTAGTCTATTTGCTAGTTTATTATTTTATTATGTTTCCTAGTTGTATTATAAGACCTTTTCTAGGTAGGGTTTTATTTTGTAATAGTATAAATAAGGCTATTTAGCTATTAGAAGAGGTCGTAGTATTTTGGAGAATTTCAGACTTTTTACCTATAAAGTGTTTTCTATCTTTGTTCTTAATATTATTTTGTTTTATGATTGTTCGTAATTAATTTCCGTTTGTTAGGACGATGCCTTGAGTCTTAGCATGAATATGTAGTATTTATTTAATTGCTTATGATATTATGCATGCATGCCTTGAATTATTAATCACTGTGTTTAAACTGTCTTTGTGTCTTAATAATTCGCAACCATTAGGATGTTTAGATAAGTAATCGGATGTAATTTCTATTGGCATGTCACCCTGAAATTGAGGAATGCTTCTTGTGGTTAATACTTGTAAGTTCAACTAAGGCGAATGACACGTCTTAGGGGTTACATGGTTTTTCAAGGGTTTTCACAAAGTGTAATAGTCATGCATGTTTATATTTGATCTAAATGTCATAGACGATTAGATGTTTGATATACGTTCTAACTTGAATGCCACAAGTAGAATATGCATAAGGAAAACATAACCTTCAAAGTTGCATGTGTAATCTATAATTAATTGGTAAAGCTACATAGGATTATTAAGATGATGGCGGAACTGTCATTGTATCATTATTTTCTAAGATTGTTTTCTTTTAAATTGGTTTCTTTAATTGTTTTTATTAAAATTCGTTTTTGTTATTTTAAAATTCAAAATCAATTTTTTCCAAACTTTGTTTGAAATAATTAGTTAAGAATTACTTTAAATGCAAATTATTCAATTAATCCCTATGGAGAACGATATTGCTTGAACTTTCATACTACAATAACTTTGTACTCTTACAAGTATTTTTTAAGTGTTTTTATCCCTACTTTTGCAGATAATAAAAATCCTATCAAATGTATATTTGAATTAAGCAAAAATTTTGTCGATTTAATCAACATCATATTGTCACAACCCGTCTCGGAATTTTAATTCCGAGGACGTGAAGTTATGAAAATGCCCTTAAACGGGACTAAGGGGCGTAAAATATGTTGTAACTTGATGATTTGAGGATTGGGTAGGATCCCACCTCCCTCAAATCTCTCCCTCATTCCCGTACCTTGTCTCTCTCTCTCTCCTCCCTCACAAATCTCTCATTCACTCTCCGTTCTCTCTCTCTCCTTCGAACTCACACGGACCACCCACAAACCACCCTAAAACTATACCAACGAAGGATCTAAGACCACCATCGTACTCCTGAGGACCACACGAACACGATGGTACCAATTTCAGGTGAGTTTCACTTCGGAAAATATGGATTTCAATTTCACTGTGCGTGTGCACTGTTCATGCACACGTAAAACTTGATGTTTTCTGGGATTTTGAAGCTTGTAGGAAGCTTGGTGAGGTCCTAAGGAAGCTCGGAGTGCTTCGTTTGAAGGATTTGGACGTCGGGATCACGAACTGTAAGTTCGGCCGAATTTTCGTATTTTTGGAAAAGTTTGATTTCGTTGTTTTTAGGCCCTAAAACTAGTCCAACGTGGTAGATTATGTTTAGGGCTTCATTTTGGTATAAATTACGTGAAAACTGGACATAGGAACACGGAGAACGACAAGTTCAAAGTTTGGCCGGAGCTTTCGAGGGTTTTTCCGGCGAATCCACGGCGAGTTAGGGGTCAAGGCAGGTATGGATCTGTTCGTCTCGTCAATACCTTCATTTTGATATATAGTACGTCGAAAATGGTTAAGAAATGAAGAAGTTATGACACTTTAAAGTTTACCCAGAAATTCCGGCAAAACACCCACCGCCGGCGAAACCAGTCCGGCGACGCGAGGAAGAAGACGCGCGCGTGGGCAGCGCGTGAACAGGGCGCGTGGGGGCGCGTGAGAGCTCCAAATTGAGTTCTGAAAATTGTCACGTGTTCGTGACGTCGTGTAGATCACCGTGGTATATTCATACACCCAAATTGAGCAACGTATGAGAAAGTTATAGACAAATGTTTGGTGTATGTGCGTTAAATAACGTCAAGTTGGTTACTGTTTGTATAGGTGAAAATTATACAGAAGAAGAATGTAACCAATCTAGGGGAGGCTCAGGGACCTACGAGACGTCGATGTGATCAGTGAGTGGGCAGTTACTTTTCAGTATATATATATACGTATGCTTGACGTATTTTCCAGAAAACGTATTTTAAAAGAAATACGAATTAAATATCCTATCATATATGCATCATATTTTAATATGTGCATTACCATAATTATGCATACTGTTGCATGGGGCTGAGGAGGCCCAGGTAAGCTACATTTAATATACATTTGATATACGTACAAAATACATTTGATATACGTATGAAATACGTTTGGAATACGATTGAAATACTATCATCACATGCATTAGTAGTGGCATACGTTTATATATGTGTATTTGGTGCTGTGGACACACAGGTAAGTGTCAGGTAAGTGGTATTCATGTTTGTATTCAGTAGTAGCTTGAGATGCTTAGAGAGCTCATAATCTGCACCCCCGGTGTTAGTGCTCCCGCCCGAGGCCAGGGCACAGCCTTCACGTGTATGTTCACCAGCACCGCATGCTCGCCTTGGATCCAAGTTAGGTGCAAGCCTGTCGTACAGACCACATTAGGTGGTTCCGACTTGTAGGTGACCCGCGATTTATCGCACAGCTTCACGTGATCGTAGCACTAGAGCATACATATATATTACACCCAGCCTGTCGTACAGACCACGTTAGGTGGTTCCGACTCGTGTGCAGATTCAGATATTGAGTTGAGATTTGAGCTCTATATGCAGCCGTACAGGTCACGTTAGGTGACTCCCGGCTGCCAAATTATATGTTATTGATGTGAATTATGCTTGAGCACTTACATTCCATTATGAGTTTCCGACATGACATATTCTTGAGCATGAATGATATACCCTTGAGCATGACTGGCATATCTATACATACGTATATATGTTTATTTTCTGAGAAAGTATACAGGTTTTACGGAGAGGGGTTACAAAGTTTTGAGAAGTGTTTGGAATTGGAAAAGAATTGTTTTACTGACCCACTCAATTTTGGTTTTGCGCCCCTCCAGGTTCAAGAATTGCAAAGGTGTGGTGACTACGAGGAAATTCAACGGTGTTCTGACAGAATAGACAAAAATTAGGACTCACCTTTGGGTGTTTTATCTTAGAAATTGTATCTTTAAAGCTTCCGTATTGTGTAAATGGTTACGTCACTCTCACGTGACGGCCAGCATGCCCTCCTTTGGGACGGGGAGTGTCAGTTGGTATCAGAGCCTAGTTTCAATCTTGGACATCTTGAGAAGTTCTAGTGAATTCTGTCAGAACTACACCGCCTCGTAGCAAACCACGTAGTTAGAGGAACTTAGTCTCCCTGATTTAGCTGTTGGGGGAAATTATTATTTTGGTGATTCAGTATATTATCTAAAAGGGACATTTTAAGATGGGTTATGAGTTGAATTTGAATCACCTTATGAAATGATGAACCTGAGGGAGCAAAGTGATGGATTAACCAATTGGAAAAGATGTTTTAGATTATACAAGTCAAAGGAATCTTCCTTTTGACAGAAGGGTTGAGACGACTACCTGGTTTGAGTTATGAACTTGTATCCTGGTGGAAACAGGAGTATAATTCGTTGTCACCGGAGGAAACAGCCGGTTGAGAATTGTTTAAGGACTTGTTTAAAGAAAAGAATTATTTCCTTTGGCATCTTATGATGGTAGAAAGCAAGAGTTTGCAAATGTGAGACAAGGAAAGCTGACGATCAATGAGTATTATAGAAAGTTCTCACACTTGCCTCGTCCCATTCGAATATTGCTGCTATTTTGATTGAAGTGTTATATTGTTTTAGGCTGGGTGGCATAAGGCAGTGGTACTTTGGGTGACCACTATCCATTGTAATTCTTACCAGGAGTATACAAGATGTTGTTGAGCCTTGAGGACTCTGAGAACATGTTCAGCGAGAGTAAAGAAGAATGATAAAAGAATGGGAATCAAAAGAGGACGATAAAGTTAATGATTCGTCATATCAAAAATATAGAAAGATTCAGAGCTTCAAGAGAAGTGAAGCTAGAGCTAATTCTTCCAACTAAGGTTTTAATGCCATTGGTCAAAGTCAAAGTGATAGATTTACTGGAAATTCCAGATTCAGAGTCAAGGTGACTCGAGTAAGGGAAATGTACCTTGTGCAGCAGGTACAAGACTAAACACTTTGGAAAGTGTGGAATCAGTGAATGTGTTTGTATAGACAGAAGGGATATAGAGTTATGAATTGTCCCTAGAATTAGTTATTACCCGACAGTTTCCTTGATACCACCAATATCAGTCCAGCAGGTGTTTGGATCATTAGTTTGGGTTATATGAACTGTGGGTGCCAAGATGTTTGATAAGTTGAATGTTCAGCCGAACAGACCACGAAAGGTGGATCCGGCTGACACATGAGGAATTGATGAGTAAGTCGTACAGGTTACTATAGGTAACTCCGGCTAATATGCTAGCATAACTAGTTGAGCTAGAGAATCAGCCGTACAAGTCATTCTAGTTGACTTTGGCTGATGTATTTCGTATTATGGATGATGTTGCCAAAGAAAGTGATGATGGAGCATGATTGAGGTGTTTATATGTAATTATCCCTGTGTGGAGTAAGATGGAAATGTAACACCTTCCGGAATTGTTGCTTACTTATCGAGACAACACTGATTTATCTGTATTGCGGGCTGCAGACCGTAATATTTATAACTTATTTGTTGGATCTGTTAAGCAAGTAAACAAGTAGGTTACCTACATGAGTGTGTGTTATTCAAGGTGTTCAATAAAGGTGAAAGTTAAAGTTATACCAGTGAATTTTATTTTGTGGGATATCGAGGAACTGAAAGTGATTTTAGGCACAATTTAATGGCGTTAGATCATGACAAGATGGATTACTACGGGAACTTAGTTACTTTCCATCGATTTGATTGATCAGAGATTACTTTGGTGGGCAGGCAAAGTGGATTGAGTTAGGCCGTTAACATTGCTGTGAGAGCAAAGAGATTGTTATCAGAAGGTTACAAGGGTACTCATCTTATGCGGTACTACATAATGTTGCTCCTACTAATATGAAAAATGTAAAAGGGATTGGACACTTTTTCAATGTTTTCCCTGAAAGTTTATCTGGATTGCCTTCAGGCAGAAATGTGAAGATCAATATCGATTTGTTTCCAGGTATAAAATTTTATGTTAGAGATTAGTTCATGATGAGTTAAGAGAATTGGAAATTTAGTTGAAAGAATTGGTTGATAAAAGTTTCATTCAACCTAATACAACACTTTTGAGGAGCCCAGTTCGTTGGTGAAAAAGAAAATGGACTTTAAAGACTATCCATTTATTATAGACCATGGAATCGGGTAACGATTGAGAACCGTTATCCATGATGGTGTACTGATGTTTAATGAATCAGCTCAGAGGTATTTGTGTAATTTCAAAGATCGACTTGAGGTCTGTCCATTACCAATTGAAGATTTTGAGCGACGTTGATCCTAAGATTGTTTTTTGGACTTGTTATAGTCTTTATAAATTTTGGTGATGCTATGCGGATACTCATGCTGTTTCATAAGTTGATGGATGAAGTATTCCAGGAATGTCTTGATAAATTGTTATCATTTTCATGGACGATATTTTGGTACATTCTGAGCCAGAGTAGAGCATGTAAACATATTAAGTCGGTGAAGTAAAGATTGTTAGAACGTTGGTTGTATACTAAGTTTAGCAGATGCCAATGTTGGATGAATCAAGTAGCATTTTTGAGATATATTATATCTGCTTCAGGTATTCAAGTGAATTCATAAAAGGTAGCAGAAATTGAGAATTTAGAACAACCACGAATCGTGATTGGGATTCGGAGTTATCCTAGCTTAACAAGCTATCATGGACGGTTCGTGAAAGATTTTTCAGTCATTGCTTTGTCATTGACGAGATTGTTGAGAAAAGAGGTTATGTATGAGTGGGAAGGAAATTGTGAGCAAAGAATTCAACAACTGAAGTATTTCCTCACTCATGCACGTATTTTAGTATTCCCAGAAGATAGTGGTAATCATAAATTTTAGTGATGTTTCTTGAATGGTATGGGATGCATGTTGATGCAAATGTTAGGGTGATTACATACGTTTCACGACGAAAGGAACCTCATGAAATGAATTACCCTACTGGTGATTTGGAAGTCATGATTACCATTCTTGTTGTGAAGTTATGAAGACATTATTTGTGGTAAGAATGCAAGATTTTTACGAATCCAAAAAGTCTCCAATATCCATTACTTGGAAGGATTTTGATATAAGGCAGCGAAGGTGGATTGAATTGTTTAATGAACATGATTGTACGACCAGGGTGATCGTAAAATTGTTCTAGCTGATGCACTTGGTGAAAAGACGGTGGTAAGAATTGATGTCTGGCACGCTTGCCAAGATTGTCTTCTTATGGATTGGAAATCAACTGAAGTAAAGTTGAGAATGGAAGATTGAGAAGAAGTTGTAATTGCTAATTTTCAAGTTAAGTCTTTTTAGTAAGGTTGTACTCAAGACTCAAATGGTTAACGAAGAAAATTAAGAATTAACCAAGGTAAAGAAAGAAGGGAAAAAGAAAGATTGCTGAGTTCGAGAATAGGATGGTTATGATTGAACTTGAAGTGATAGTTGATCAGTGTACCAAGTTAGTACATTTACTCCAGTGTTGAGTAACAACCACGGTGCGACAATACTTATATGTTTTATGGAGAAGAGATTTGGGTTACGGAACTGCTGAGTTTCTTAAGTATGTTGGTTGCACAGTTTCCAAAGTAACGCCATAAGGACCATGAAATGTGTCGATTTTTGTTGATTTGTGGAAGAAATACTTATGGATAGAGAAGATTCGATCACGAAAGAATTTTGGTAGGCCTTGAAACTATGGGTGAGTCTTCTCAAAGTATTCAGGTGATTAAGTTTAACCTGAGAGTAGCCAGGAATGGCAAAAGTGATTAAGAGTTGAACATGTCACTAATCGAATGTTTAACGTAGATGATCTTATAATTTTGAAGTTTTCACTTTAGAAAAAAATGATACGGCTTGGAAAGGAAAGCAAATTAAGTCCTAAGTACCTCGGACTTTATGTGATCATCGAAGAGTAGGTGAAGTTGCTTGAATTACTTCCAGAGTTATTGTAAGAGCATGATGTGTTTCATGATTCAACATTTTTAGAAATTTCATCACGAAAAGAAATAGTGAGATTTGGAAATGAGACAAAATAAGTCTTAAACACATCAGACCGTTTTTTACCACTAAAGGAATCGATGAAGTTGCATACAAGTGGTGATGTCTTCAAAATTGGCTAAGGTGCATAATGTATTATATTTCGATGCGTTGTCACTAGGTGGCAGATTTGTCATATGGAGTTCCGGTGCAACTGTTGAGAATTAATCCGGATTAAACTGATTGAGGAACCAAGGACGACTTTGGATTGGAAAAAGAATGTATTGAGAATTAAGACAATGTAATTGGTAAAGAATTTGTGAAGAAAGCATTCAGTGGAAGAAATTACGTGGGAGAAGGAGAATCGGATGAGAGAGATTTATCCGAAGCTATTGTATGAGTTTAGATGATTAAGTTGGTTGTTGGAATTTCGGGGACGAAATTCTATAAGGAGGGAAGGTTGTCACAACCCGTCTCGGAATTTTAATTCCGAGGACGTGAAGTTATGAAAATGCCCTTAAACGGGACTAAGGGGCGTAAAATATGTTGTAACTTGATGATTTGAGGATTGGGTAGGATCCCACCTCCCTCAAATCTCTCCCTCATTCCCGTACCTTGTCTCTTTCTCTCTCCTCCCTCACAAATCTCTTATTCACTCTCCGTTCTCTCTCTCTCATTCGAACTCACACGGACCACCCACAAACCACCCTAAAACTATACCAACGAATGATCTAAGACCACCATCGTACTCCTGAGGACCACACGAACACGATGGTACCAATTTCAGGTGAGTTTCACTTCGGAAAATATGGATTTCAATTTCACTGTGCGTGTGCACTGTTCATGCACACGTAAAACTTGATGTTTTCTGGGATTTTGAAGCTTGTAGGAAGTTTGGTGAGGTCCTAAGGAAGCTCGGAGTGCTTCGTTTGAAGGATTTGGACGTCGGGATCACGAACTGTAAGTTCGGCCGAATTTTCGTATTTTTGGAAAAGTTTGATTTCGTTGTTTTTAGGCCCTAAAACTAGTCCAACGTGGTAGATTATGTTTAGGGCTTCATTTTGGTATAAATTACGTGAAAAATGGACATAGGAACACGGAGAACGACAAGTTCAAAGTTTGGCCGGAGCTTTCGAGGGTTTTTCCGGCGAATCCACGGCGAGTTAGGGGTCAAGGCAGGTATGGATCTGTTCGTCTCGTCAATACCTTCATTTTGATATATAGTACGTCGAAAATGGTTAAGCAATGAAGAAGTTATGACACTTTAAAGTTTACCCAGAAATTCCGGCAAAACACCCACCGCCGGCGAAACCAGTCCGGCGACGCGAGGAAGAAGACGCGCGCGTGGGCAGCGCGTGAACAGGGCGCGTGGGGGCGCGTGAGAGCTCCAAATTGAATTCTGAAAATTGTCACGTGTTCGTGACGTCGTGTAGATCACCGTGGTATATTCATACACCCAAATTGAGCAACGTATGAGAAAGTTATAGACAAATGTTTGGTGTATGTGCGTTAAATAACGTCAAGTTGGTTACTGTTTGTATAGGTGAAAATTATACAGAAGAAGAATGTAACCAATCTAGGGGAGGCTCAGGGACCTACGAGACGTCGATGTGATCAGTGAGTGGGCAGTTACTTTTCAGTATATATATATACGTATGCTTGACGTATTTTCCAGAAAACGTATTTTAAAAGAAATACGAATTAAATATCCTATCATATATGCATCATATTTTAATATGTGCATTACCATAATTATGCATACTGTTGCATGGGGCTGAGGAGGCCCAGGTAAGCTACATTTAATATACATTTGATATACGTACAAAATACATTTGATATACGTATGAAATACGTTTGGAATACGATTGAAATACTATCATCACATGCATTAGTAGTGGCATACGTTTATATATGTGTATTTGGTGCTGTGGACACACAGGTAAGTGTCAGGTAAGTGGTATTCATGTTTGTATTCAGTAGTAGCTTGAGATGCTTAGAGAGCTCATAATCTGCACCCCCGGTGTTAGTGCTCCCGCCCGAGGCCAGGGCACAGCCTTCACGTGTATGTTCACCAGCACCGCATGCTTGCCTTGGATCCAAGTTAGGTGCAAGCCTGTCGTACAGACCACATTAGGTGGTTCCGACTTGTAGGTGACCCGCGATTTATCGCACAGCTTCACGTGATCGTAGCACTAGAGCATACATATATATTACACCCAGCCTGTCGTACAGACCACGTTAGGTGGTTCCGACTCGTGTGCAGATTCAGATATTGAGTTGAGATTTGAGCTCTATATGCAGCCGTACAGGTCACGTTAGGTGACTCCCGGCTGCCAAATTATATGTTATTGATGTGAATTATGCTTGAGCACTTACATTCCATTATGAGTTTCCGACATGACATATTCTTGAGCATGAATGATATACCCTTGAGCATGACTGGCATATCTATACATACGTATATATGTTTATTTTCTGAGAAAGTATACAGGTTTTACGGAGAGGGGTTACAAAGTTTTGAGAAGTGTTTGGAATTGGAAAAGAATTGTTTTACTGACCCACTCAATTTTGGTTTTGCGCCCCTCCAGGTTCAAGAATTGCAAAGGTGTGGTGACTACGAGGAAATTCAACGGTGTTCTGACAGAATAGACAAAAATTAGGACTCACCTTTGGGTGTTTTATCTTAGAAATTGTATCTTTAAAGCTTCCGTATTGTGTAAATGGTTACGTCACTCTCACGTGACGGCCAGCATGCCCTCCTTTGGGACGGGGTGTGTCAATATAGTTTCTCGTTCCCTTTTCTTCAGGCTAAAACAGGAAGGAAACAACCTCACATTTTTTTGGTACAAAGAAAGAAAATAGGATTTTCATCAAATTAAAAAATAAAAAATAGAATCACATACCTTTGCATGCTAATTTATTGTCGTCTAACTGAAACTCCCGTCCGTGACTCGCTAACCTTAGCGTCGTTTACTATTTGTGAGCTAATTCATACGACAACAAGCTAATAGCCGTCTGAATAAACATGAAAAAAGGCAAAAAAATTGGAGATGCGGGGTATCGATCCCCGTACCTCTCGCATGCTAAGCGAGCGCTCTACCATCTGAGCTACATCCCCATTGCTTGTCATTTTTCCTTTTTTAGTTATAATATGCTAAATAATTACGCTTAGGAGAGCTGCTGAAACAGGTTCACTGCCACGTGACATTCTGATATAATAATTCTATATTACATGAAGAAAAACATATAAATATTACTGTATTATTGGACTGAGATATTAAGATAACGGTAAACTTGTTTCATGTGAATTATTTATTACGATAGATGTAAAAAAATGTTCTGTTGTATAAAAATACATCATCATATCACACATATCTATACTATAGGTATGTCAAAATTTAAGAAGCCACAAATATTATGTTTAGGTTTTTAAACTCACATTGGATCTTTATCTTTTGCATTGTCATTAGAATCCAAGGGTTTGTTGATCTTGTGAACTTTGAGTTCCAAAAGTAGGTCATTAGTGAGAGAAGCCTCTATCCTTCTGGAATCAGCATCTTGTGGGAGCTCAAGCCTCCGAACATAACCATGTTCCCACCAATTCCCACTTCTCCAATCCTTTGTGCTCTTCAAGGAGTTGGACTCTCCTCCTTGCTGCTGCTTCCACTGCCCACTTATTTCCACCACTTTTCCATTTTCAGCATACACTTGAACATTGTTTTTCCCTTCTCCTGTTTCGCCAAACCATTACACTAGTGATTTCGGCTTTGAGAAATGAATCCAAAACATCGGATCTAGGGTAGAATACTCTTAATATTTTAGCTACAAGTTATGTGGATCAAAGATTTCGTTTCCCTGCTCTCGTGAATTTAGTTTATAGTTAAAACCTTTTTGGACTCTAGGCCTTGTCCCTCACTCTTCATTTATATGGAAAGGGATCCTCTTCGGATTCCTTTCTCTTAATCCATAAAGTCCGGGGATCCGAGCCGTTGAAATTTTAAAAGTTATAATAACTTTAGCTGTTAGATCAAATTTCAACGGTTCGGATCCCCAGACTTGGTGGCTCCGTCCCTTTCCCATTTATATAACCGTAATGAGTCCGATAAGGCTATTGGGTTAGTAAGTTAGGCTGTGAAAGGGGCAATATAACTAATTAGGGTTTTTTCATTTTGACATGATATTTAGGGTTGTCTCTAAGATTGCAAGAATCATGTGTGAAATTTATAAAAGGCCTCATCTTAAGATCAAGTTTCCAAAAAAGTAGGACAATGTATTGATACTAGAAAACAATAGCTTAAATCAAAATAAACTTTAGGACTCACTGATTGTAAGTTTAGAAATGTCATTAATTAATAAGTAAAAAGAGCTAGAAATATAACATTCCCTAAATAATCACAAGTAGTTCAATCTTAAACAACCAAACAAGAAAAGGCTTCAAAAACTTAACTTTAAAGTTTCACTTGAATATACAACATTATTATACAATAAAATTGGGAAAAAAAAAATCATTTTTTAGGGTGTTGTTTTAGAAGGAAAAAAAAAATACAGTTATAAAGAGTGCATAACGAAAATTTAAAGTGCTAATAAAAGTAATTTTTTAATATATAGCATTTACATATAAATATTAGATGACAAAAAATTTTGGGGACCTTTTGCGATTGCATTTTTCATCCCCCTGTGAGATCCCACATCGCTCAGGGAAGTGATCCTTATATGTATATTTCCATCCCTACCTAGCACGAGGCCTTTTGGGAACTCACTGGCTTCGGGTTCTGTAGGAACTCCGAAGTTAAGCGAGAAGGGGGCTAGAGCAATCCCATGATGGGTGATCCACTGGGAAGTTGCTCGTGAGTTCCCAAAAACAAAACCGTGAGGGAATGGTAAGCCCAAAGCGGACAATATCGTGCTACAGTGGTGGAGCGAGCCCGGGAAGTGGTCCCGCCCGGGCCGGGATGTGACACCCCCCACCCTCCCTTTGATGATATTTTAAACTGATTATAATTCATCGAGTAGGAGATTTAAATTTGAGTGCAAAGACACGAGTAATGTGCCTTAATCAACTGACTTAATGCACGTATATTGATTATTGGTCTAAGATTTTATGCGTTTGATCCCATATGATGTACCAAACCCCCTCCCCCTTTTAGAAACCAAAAACTCCATTCAATATTCATTAATCCTTATAACTCATAATTAAGCAACCTCTTTGAAAATAAAGTCTTCTCCCTTTGTCTTAAAAGGGTTATTCATGAATTAAGGAGTAATCCCAATACTTGCAGATGCAGTCTTCTTGGTTCATTAAATCTAAATCATAATTAGGAAATTAAGAAGTCTAATTTCTGAAAAATAAATATTTTAAAAGTAGTTGAAAACTTTACCTGGTAGTTCTACTTTTAGGACATAGTCTTGATCTGTTTGAAACCAATCAATACAGGTTTGGGCAGAGCTTCTGAGACCAGACAGCAAGATATCCGACTCAAACTCCCACAGCGGGAAGGCATCAGAAGGATCAAAAAATTTCCCAAAGAGCAAAGGACAGAAAAAAGATGCACCACCAAAGACCTTCTGCACCGTTGGATTTGTGCTGCCTTGAGCCATGAATCTTCTGAACACATCTTCTCTCAATAAAACACACCATTTCTGCGGAGTCTGATCGTCTCTTACGACTTCGAGCTGCTTCCTAGTAGTAGTAGTAGTAGTAGTCATTGGAGAAGATTGGAGGAGCTAGAGAGATCAACTTTTGAGTGTATGGTGGAGAGAGGTGAGAGGGTTGCTTGGTGTTTATACTGAAGGAGAAGAACTTTTGAGAAAGGTAGAGCACAAATTCCCTGCCGATAATATTTTGGAGGGCTGGAAAGCTATTTGGAATATTTTCTTTTTCTAGATTTTTTCTCATTGGTGTGAAGAAATCAATTATGGCAGCCCAAAGGCTAAGTACGTAACATGTTCTTCTTTTGTTTCAACCATGGATGTTTTCTCAATTGTCTCTAACGACACAAAGTTGGTTTTTGTTCTTTGGTATACAAAACAAGAAGTTCTGATCCATTTCTAAGACTATTTTGTAACCATAGATGAGTGCCGATGGAGTAATCACTACATCAAAATTGGTTTTTTTTTTTTTTTTTGTCACATCGCGTGCCTTAAACTGAATTTAAGGCGCACAAGAAGTTTATGCTAAAAAATATTATTAACAGCACGGATAATTTGCACACCATAGACTACACACGATAAAAGGACCAATTTCTTGTAGCATGAATATGTGTTAGAATGCGAGTGTCCAATTTAAAATAAATTGATAATAAGTGCAAAGATTTTAGATCTTCTCACATAAAATATTCTCTAACACACATAAATAAAAAAACAGCTTCTGTGGAGAGCTGCTATTTCCAAAAGCAGGATTAGTATCTGCATGATTGATGCTGAATTTCTAAGTCCACTGGGAAATTCTGGGGCAACTTTATATAGTGGGACACAGCCACAAAGGGTGGTGCAGTTTATAATGAAAGGTGAGGACTAATATCTGCTGCAAATGCTAGAATAATTGACCCTGTATTGTGATTCATCATCTTCATCCCCCACTGACTGAAGTATGATGGGAGCAGCTAGGATAAGGCAATTATTTCTGGTGCTCGATAAGGCAATTATACTCTCTGCTTGGAACATAAAATTCAGCGAGTGGAGCAAAGTAATCTATTTGTAAATTCTTTTTCTTCTTGTTATTTCTCGATAGGTGGGCGGACATAGTAGCGCTTTTATTAAAATTGAAGATAAAAATAGATATTGACTTACTGCCTAATTGTGAGAGCTCATAACTCTTGCAAGATAGGATCCTAATTGACGGGCTTGATACAACAATTTATTTATTTTATTTTACTCAATACCATTTCCTAACTGGAAATGACATCCTCTTAAACAGATAATGGTGATTCTTTTGTCATTTGTGTTTTGACACTAAGATAAGTATGTACGTACGTGGTTAGATACTGCACATAATCAATCGAGTTCTTGCATGAAGTTTTATCAACATGTCAAGCGAGTAACTCTCTAGTTGTAATAATGCAAATTTATCCTTAAACCTAGTTATCATTGTTTGTCATGCGGATAGGTTTGTGATTTTGTGATTCTGCATTACATTCCGAGTAAGTCGAATACTCACAATGTTCTAAAAATCCTTCAGCGGGAATTTAAAGTAATTTTCGATAACAAGTATTGAAAGACTTAGGTTTGGATCTTTAATGTAAATGGATTATCACATTTGAGGTTGTACTACGCTGTTGATGAGATTAAGAGTATTGGTTGCATGTCGTTTAAATTCTAGTGAGTAAGGTATTGGGTTTTTACCCATGTGTCTTGGATCCCGAAATCCTTGATCCCTGAAATTATAGTAATAGTTTTGAACTCTTCCTCTTCTCCCTATTAATAGTAAAATTAAAAAAGAAAAAAGAAAAAGAGTAAGAGTATTGGTTATTCGAAAATTATTGTATTGCATGGTAGCTGAATAGGTTTTTTTTACACTTGTCCTAAATTGGCTTGGGGGCTACGATATGCAGCTAGGCGTTGCTTGTAGTCAATGAGATATCCTGGAGTCATAACTTATCATTATGATTTAAGGTAAACTAAAATAAGTTTTAAATTCGTTAAAATAATCAAAGAGTCGAATTAATCTCATTACCTTGTCAATTAGAAACTAACGTATACGAAAGCTAAAAGAAATATGTTCTAGTGATATAAAAATTAAAATGTAAATTACTAAGATTTGAATAAATAAATAAATTAAATTTATTATTCAAATGAGACTATAAAAGTTTAGAAAATAAACCAAGTTTAAATTGGGCCTATGTAGGACATGTTACTTAAACCAATTTGGGTTAAATGAGTGACAAAGGCCCAAACAAGGGCCCCTAAACCCTTGGGTTAAACCATACTTTCTTAGCACTTGGGAGGTGTCAAGAGTTAAGTGGTCTCTTCCTTGAGATCTTCTCGAAGATTGCCGGTGGATTAAACAAAACCGTTCTCTTGAAGATTCGCTTAAAAGACTATTATATATCAAATTCTGCTTTGAGTACCTGTGAGGATCAAATGTAGATTAGTTACAAAATTATATTAGTTTAGATCTAAAAGTTTAAAATATTATCATGTTTTTAACTGTTGTAAGGAATCAACATACAAACATAGTTATGGTTTAACCAACCATTGCATGTCTATTTCAATGAGAAAATTTTAAATTGCAACTACATCTCGTTCAACTCTAGTGTCTTTGACGCTGGAAGGTGTAATTTTTATTTTTATAATGTTTACACTAAAAAAAAACCATAAGAGGTGAGAGAATAAATTGGTTGCAAACTTATCATTTTCAAAATTTACACCTAAAACTTCTTACGTATAAGTGAAGATGAATGTCAGTAGACCATAGTAATAAGTCGCACATCAAATAAATTGGTTAAACGTATCATTTCAACTTCAAATTCAAAGGGTTATCTCATGGTATAGGATTATATGCGTCATATACGTGCTAATATCTTGCACAATTACATTAACGTGTCGACAAGATTTTGACGAACAAAAACAAGTCGACAAGATTTTGACGAACAAAAACATGATTATTTTGTGGTGTTTTCAAATAGAGTTATCATGTTGTGTCAAGAATTAACACTCTTAAATTGCATGTTTCATTTTAAAAAGTACGTTAATATTTTTTATCAATCATTTAAAAAAAAAATTAAAATGAAAAAAATGATAACAGAAATGCTATACTCTAAGTTTATAACGTCATCAAAAAATGGAAAAACTCAAATTTCAATGTCATTTACATGAAATAAAATTAGTGGATAAGACAATGATAATATTCCAATCTGGACACGCACACACGTACTGTGGTACAAGAGGGGGAATTTTCTACCAAAAATTTAAAAAATTAAAAATTAAAGGGAAAAGGAAAAGGAAAGAGACGAGAAACGTTATGAAGAAAAAATAAAAACTTAAAACCTTTGTCGACATGTTCTGGTCAATACCGCCAATGTCTTTTATACGAATTTAACAGCTGACAAAACATTCCTTAAGCTCCTCTGGGTGGATCTGGTCAGCATTATATAAGGTTTTCACACGAGGGGCCTTTGTTTTTTGCATTCCCATTTGACATTTGGAACCCATTTGGAAATTTATTCAATTTCAGGGCTTTTTCTTCAAGGAAATTAAGGCGAATATTGAAATTTTCAGCTCCCCATGAGCTATTTCTGGTCTGTTTCTTTCTGGGTTTTGAATTTTTTGTGATTTGGTTCAATATTTTGGCTGCTTTGAAGAAGAAAAATTCTGGGTTTTCCTTAATTTTGGTGTTGAATATCTTCCTATTGTATTCAGAGTTCAAATTCTCATGAGAAAATATTTGGTGGGTAGGTGAAGATTTGCTTGTATTTGCTGGAAATAGGGATATTATAGGTGTTTTCTTGAGGGTAATCGAATTGGGTTGGTGCCAAATCGTGAAAGTTTGAAGCTTTTGTGTGGGTTTTGCGTGATGAAGGTGTTCTAGGGTTTTGGTTATGAGAGGTTTAGGGATTGATGAAATGAGAAGGATATTGAACGTTGAGAACGACGATCCGACAACAAATGGGTCTTATGAAGACAAGTCGTTCTATTGTTTTTGTTATTCTGCTGTGTGCTTCAGCATCAATGAGCTCAGAGGAGAGCAGAACCACAGAGGAAGTTTTTCTCAGTCAACTAGTTGATCCATCAACTGGAAAGATTGATGGGGACATGGTAACACACTATATAACTCTTTTTGTTTCAGCTTGATAACTTATCATATTAGTGAGTTGTAGATTAATTCAATACATGATAAATTTGGTCATGTTATAACGTTGTTCGTTTTTAAATTTATATAGACGCATCTTATATAAAGATCACAAAAGTAGGGGAGCATCATATCATATTTGTGGATGGAAAAGTAGATTCAAAAGTTGGTTAAAAAGTCTAAGCTTTTGAGTTCGTGGAAGTCCGTGTGGAGCTTATGAAATGTTTAAGGGACGAAGCTATTTTTTACTGAAATTTATCTTGATTATGTTAATTTAATGAGAATGTTTGGGGGTAACTTATTTCGATACCAGAAGTAGTATTTGGCTTAAGCAGTGCCTTGGTAATTTTAACAAATTATATATTGCAGATACAAGGCCTTACCAGAAGACAATTTATATGAAAAATAATACTTTGATGTGTTTAAGCTTCACTTTCACCAGCCTTCACCAGTAAAGTTTGTATTCTTCACTAATATGCTCATTTTTGCAAAAGTTGACACTAAAACATATGAAATTCTATGGCCTGCAGGCACAGCTGTTATGGATAAGTTGCAGGGTAGATTTGATCCATTTGACGGAAGCTATTGAACATCTTGACTTATGGTTAGCAGATGAAACATCTAGTGGCACAGAGGAAATTAATTCAAAAACTCGGTTATTGGGAAGAGAAGAGTTTCAAAATCTTATTAATATCCTGCATCCTGAAGTGAAACATACTCTTTCAGATTGTTTAAGAAAACATAATCTCTTGTTCAGTGTCTCTGGAGAAGAGGGTGCCTCTAAGATTTTGTATGCCGAGTATATTGAGTCCCTATTTCCGAGACCTTATGTTCCAAGAAGAAATTTGGCTAGTGATTTGCCTCAGAGCATTCTTGATGTACCTTCTCCAGCCTCTGCACCAAGATATTATCAACGTAGTCCAGCACCATCTCCTGGTCTAGCACCTTCCACTTCACAAAGTTCTAGTCCTAGGTCTGCACGCCATTCTCGACAAGAATCATTTTTTCCTTCGGATCCCATAAATTCGAGTCTTCAAGCTTCAGGGCCAGCTTCTGGTTCAAATATACAGGAACATAAAGGACGAAATGAACGTAAAACAATTGTTACTGCTGTTATTATAACTGCATCAGTAACATTTATTGTTGCAGCATTGCTCTTTTTATGTTGTACTAAAATCTGTAGGAATGGGAAAAAGGGTAGACAAAATGATGAGAGGCCCCTCCTTAGCCTGAGTTTAACTGATTCTGCTGGTATAATTCTCGGATATCTTGTTTATATTATCTTCAGTTGTTTGGAGCCCTTCCATTTTGACATTTCTTTGAAATTTTTGATGTTTCAGGTTCTTCATACAAGTCTTATGCTATGGGAAATTCAATGAAAGAAGAGAAGCTTGACCATCAATCATTAGGTAATAACTCAAAGTCATCTCTGGAAGGCCTAATCTTTAATAGCATTTTCGCATCGAGTCTCATGTTCTCAATGCTTCACTAAATGAAATTGCAGAATTAGGATCCCCTGGAGGTGCTTCCAAGTTTGACACGCCCAACAATATCAATGGACTAGTACCACCTCCTCCTGGAATGTCTCCTCTGAAGCCCCCTCCTGGCAGAGCAAAGCTTCTCCCACCTGAACCACCTTCTTCTTTTAGGCCTCCTCCCAGCAGGGCTAGTCCTCCTCCTCTGCCACCTGTACCTGCTGCTTTAAAAGCCCCAGGAAGTGCAGGCCCTCCCCCCCCACCTCCTCCAGCACCTCCTGGTCCTCGCCCCCCACCACCTCCTGGTCCTCATCCCCCACCACCTCCTGGCTCTCGCCCCCCACCACCGCCAAAGAGTGGCGTTCCTCCTCCTCGGCCACCTCCAGCAATGGCTATTGGTTCAAAGGTAGCTCGACCTCCACCTCTTGCACCAAAACGTCCACCGGATGCTGGATCGGAGGCTGATGGTGATGCTCCTAAAACCAAGCTGAAGCCCTTTTTTTGGGATAAGGTTCTAGCAAACCCAGATCACTCAATGGTTTGGCATCAGATTAAATCAGGATCGTTCCAGTAAGTCGCAGTTTTCTTACCTTTTCTTCTTTGTGACCCATGAATCATTAGATATTATAAGCGTCTGAAAACAATGTGATTCTTTACAGGTTCGATGAAAATATGATTGAAACTCTCTTTGGGTATAACGCTGCTGATAAAAACAAAAATGAACTTAATAAAGAGTCTTCATCCCAAAATCCTACGCCCCAGCTCATTCAACTTATTAATCCCAAAAAGGCACAAAATCTATCAATTCTTTTGCGGGCATTGAATGTGACCATAGAAGAAGTCTGTGATGCAATTCGTGAAGGTAACTTCTCTCCTTCTTTCTTTCCATGGCATTAAATAATATGCAAGTATTGTCCTTTCCTCATTTTACAGTGTGTAGAAATAAAATGTACTAGAAGGGATGTATGAATTTCCTAGAGGGAAGCCTGCAAGTTTGTAATTTTATGAAGTTTTGACTTAGGTCAGTTCAAGTGGCAGATGCACTTAGGGCTAATGTTACTCTGCAAATTCTTGGCGAAACATTTTCTTTGAGGGGTTACTTGTCCACTTATCTGTACAGCATGTTAGTTGAAAAAAAATTAACCTAGTGCTTGTGGAGTAAGAAAACTTCTGAAGATTAAGGGAAGGAAGTGAAGGCTGACGGGCTTGTTGGACAAAGTCTGTTATTAGGATTTGATGTGTTTTGATTTACTTGATATACCTTTCTTTCTCATTCACGCAGCTTGGAAGGCAGCAATCTTTGATGTAGTTGTGATTTGTTGTTTTTCTGTTGTATTATCTTTAAAATTTTATGGTAGACTTAGCAGCTGGTAGACTACAGATTCTGTACATCTTGATGCGTGGATAGTTTGTTCACTCTGCTTATGATTATGCTTTTTATAACCATTTCCCCCTGAACTGCTTGTCGATAATCAAATTGGTCACTGAAATGCATCATTATGCCTCCCAAACTCAGGGATTATGCATCAATGTACCCCACGGCTTCTGATCCATTAGTTTTTCACTTAAAAATTGTCAAGTAGCAAGCACATAATGTAATTTCAGGGCTAGAAGTAGAATAGTATTTTTTTTTTTTTTTTTGGTCGAAAGTAGTAGAATAGTATATTAGACCCTAAATTGAAGATTTACAAAGGACATATCTGTCTCTTTTTCGCCCCCTTCTCTCTATCACCCTTTCTCTCTCCGCTTGTTCTTCCCACTCTAATATATAGTCAATGTACTCTAACATGCTAAACAAACGTTACAAAAAACCTAATTGAACTAATTAACCATGTAATCAAACACTGTAGACTAAGAATAAAAAGTATTGTTTTTGAAACCCATTAGTGAAAACTGCCCTCAATATTTGGTCATCTGCTTTGCATGTGATCGATTTGAACAGGAATTGAAGGATCAAAAGTCTGGAGCCACCTTTATGCATGGTACAAGACTTTAAGGGTCACATTGATGCAATTGAAAGTTGGGGGGCCACTTTGTTTATGGGAGCATCTTCTCAAAATTCTTGAGGGAACATCTTGTCTGACTAATAGAATAACATATAAAGAATTCTTAATAAAGACCGTTTCTATAGTCAGCCATTAACATACGTTTAACTTTCTTAATTGGATCAGGAAATGAGCTTCCCTCAGAATTCTTAGAAACTTTGTTGAAGATGGCACCGACACAAGAAGAAGAACTAAAGCTTAGACTGTTCAATGGTCCACTTTCTCAACTTGGGCCCGCTGAGCGGTTCCTGAAAGCTTTGATTGACATCCCGTTTGCTTTTAAGCGATTGGAAGCATTACTTTTTATGTGCACTCTTCAGGAGGAGGCCACCCAGCTTAAAGAGTCTTTCGCGACCTTAGAGGTACTGTTTCTGAATTGCATCATTTATATGATTTTGCGTGTCATAGCTCATCTACGCATGCTTTTAATTTTCTTAGATTAACTTCTACTTGTTCAGAAAGTGCTAAAAAGAATTAAGAGCTACCTAAATTATGTTTATACAACCTTAACAAACAATTAAACATAGAACACAGTGCATATCTATGTTAAGCTAGGCTCATATGTTCTCCTACCCTCTACAAAGACAGTCTTTTGAGCTGTGCAAATTGTCAGTTGATAATGGAGAATGAACACACCTTGTTTGAAAACCTAAACCGATAAAGAGCCAAATGCCAATCGCAAAAGAAAAATGTACAATTGAAATAGCATGAATAAGTCTGATGTAACATGAGAAAAATGAATGCCATGATTGCAAAGTACAGACGGGATTGGTTGCCGCTATGCACATGTGTTGAGAACTTTATGTAGTGGCAGACCTGTGGTCGCTTTTATTTCTGGTGGGGTTTGGACCCTAACTCTTGCTTTACCTCATCTACAAGCTCAAATGATAAATGTCCCATGACTGCTATTTCTCCTTAGATGAGACTGCTGAAGAGATTGGAAAATGTTCGCAGATATTTTGTACAGTCTGCTTATGGTTGAAGTTCACATCACTTCTTCGATGACGAGTTTATTCAGATTTCATTTTTATATTGCTAATGATTCACATATTGAAGAAAAGGACAATATCATATTAAAACTATCTGTTAGATAGCTTTCTTGAGGCGAAACAATATCATATCTATTAGATATCTTAGGCTGTCATATCAGCAATGCTGACGGCTCAAATGCCCCAGACCATACTGTCCTTGGGACGTCAGATATGGTATCTATCTGCATCTTGGGCACTCTTGGAGATATAGTATCTATCTGCATCTGGGGGAGACTCCTGGAGATAATCTGGCATGAGGGTGTATACGACTGTACTTCTACAGCATATATAAAAAATGTCTATGATTTTATATTAAAATGGGGTGCAGTTTCTTCTTGTTGTAACCTATCATTTTTTTGTATGTGCATGACATTGTCTGCGAGTGTTTTTTGGTCCATATCTTGAAACGTTGCTCTAAAAAATATTTAAATCATGTGGCATCTCATTTCTACGGCAGGTTGCATGTAAGGAACTGAGAAGCAGCCGGCTTTTCCTCAAGCTTTTAGAAGCTGTTCTTAAAACTGGAAATCGCATGAATGACGGAACATTTCGTGGTGGAGCACAAGCGTTCAAACTTGACACACTCTTGAAATTGTCAGATGTTAAAGGAATAGATGGCAAGACAACGCTTTTGCACTTTGTTGTTCAGGAAATAATCCGCTCTGAGGGTGTCAGAGCTGCTCGTACAGCAAAAGAGAACAGGAGTTTCTCTAGCGTCAAAACAGATGATCTCCTTGAGGACACTTCCAATGAAACAGAAGAACAAGAACACTATCGCAGTCTTGGACTTGAGAAAGTTTCAGGTTTAAGCAATGAACTTGAGAATGTTAGAAAAGCATCTGTTTTGGATGCTGAAAGCTTAACAGGAACTGTTGCCAAACTTGGTCATTCACTGATAAAGATCCGGGACTTCCTGAACACGGACATGAAAGATTCAGGGGAAGATAGTGAGTTCCATGAAACACTGAAGAGTTTTGTGCAGAATGCTGAGGTTGATATCACGGGTCTCCTCGAGGAAGAAAAGAGAATCATGGCTCTGGTGAAGAGCACCGGTGACTACTTTCATGGGAATGCAGGGAAGGATGAAGGCTTACGACTGTTTATTATTGTCCGAGATTTTCTAATAATGCTAGATAAGGTTTGTAGAGAGGTAAGATTGGCACCAAAAAAGTCGACAAAAGTTCAGAAAAAAGAGACACCTTCCTCTGATCCCCGCCAGCCTTCAACAATGCCATCCGCCTCCGATCTTCGGCAGCCTCCTTCTCCTGATCTTCATAAGCGGCTTTTCCCGGCAATCCAAGATCGACGAATGGATAATTCTAGTTCAGATGATGAAAGTTAATTTATTTTATTTGGAGAAGGTATGTTCTAAACCTAGTTGAAGAAAGATAATCTCTCTTATATTGTATAGAGGTTCAATCCATGTGTGCGTGCGCGTGCAATTTAATTAGTAAAAAAGCGAGTTAAGGATACCAAATAAGAAATTCTTGTCTTTGCATCTTCTCAGGTGACCATCACTGCACAATTTCGACAACAAATGCTTTCTTGGTTCTTCTCAAGATGTTATCCATATCCATTGATCACAGAAGGATAAGTGAAAGGGAGTTAAGAGCTGAGCCTGCGGACTATGCCCTTCTCTTTGCAGTGGAATTTCACTGGATTGACCTACGGTCGCTTTGGAAGGTACCTCCGGTGATGTTTGACACCTACTCATGGCTGACTCTGTACATCAATGACTCCTCACTGATCAGGTGGACCACAGGACTAGAGTCTCAGAACACCAATACTATACAGAACTGTGGCTGGTCATCATTCAAAAGGCGAACAATCTCTTGAGTGATTGTAACTACTGGACCTAACATCGCGATAGTACAGCAACCTTCGTTGTAAATTGGTGTCCTGTTGAGAATGAACTCATGACAAAACAACGTTATTGCCTTCAGAAAGCCCAACGTCCGCAGCAGCGATTTAGACTTAAGTGATTTTTTCCTATTTTTTGTTCTTCCACCTATCATTATTTGTATTTTTTTTTCTTCTTTTGTTCATAATTTTGACCTTTTGGGAGTGAAAGGTGTAGCAAGGTAGTTTTGTTATGTATAGAATTGTTCAATTTACTCTTGGGAATGAAATTTACTGTCGGGAGAACGCTTGTAAGGAACGATCTCATGGCCACGGGAAAGACATCCTATCCCGAGGTGTATACCACGTTATCCATCATCACACATCACGGGATTATATATCACGTGATGCGTGGTAAAAGAACAAAAAGGTATACAACCCATGATAAGAAAAGAAAGTGTTTGTGTGATTTTATATTATATAGAATGAAATGTCGATTTAGTCTCTGAACTACCTTCTCAGTGAAAATTAATTTTTTGAATTATTTTTTTGGTAAATTAAGTCTCTAAATTCATTAAAAATTGATAATTTCCTATTATATTCAAAGCTATTTTATCTAATTTTTCATCAATTTAAGTCACTTAACACATTTTAGAGTGTGACGCTGTCATTTTCTCGTCTATAAGACCTTAACATTTCATATAAGTTACGAATCTAACGTTTAATTTACCCTCGGATGTTAACTGACACGATTTCTTATGAAAAACTACCAATTTACGCTACAAAGTTAACTCCATATATTATTTCTTTATGAAAAACTACCAATCTACCATCCAATGTGTATTACATGCAAGTAACATGATTTAAATTGACGAAAAATTAAATATTGTAGTTTCGAATATAATATTAAAAACTAAATTGGTAGTTCACCCTATTATATAATCACATGACCAACCTGATCGCGTGAAGAGTGATGAGGACAACCATGACTCCTCAATTTCTTTGATGCATGTGCCATTTTTTTCAATTACAAATAGAAAATAACATGAATACCCTCAATTATAAAGCAACTGTACTAAAGAGGTATTATAGTGTCATTTAGTATTATTTTAGTGATAGGCTTTAGGTTTGATTCTTGCCAAAGGCGAATTGCTAGCACATCATAAGGCTAAACTCATCCCTTCCTTCTTAGTATAAAAAATATTGTTGGTTGAAAAAAAAAAAAAAGAAAAAAAAAGGAGGCATAGTGGACTGAAAACCATTTTTCTTGAGATGGTCGGAGAATTTTTAGGTGAGAATACTTGACATTCATTCAGGACAAGGATTGTCTGCCCTTCCACTTCTGGTGCCCTCCCGTGCTTTTCTGTTTGTGCGGTCACGGTTAAGCCACGTTAACATTTTATATTACTATTTATTTTTGTCTTATTATCTCTATAAAAAAACAATATAAAATGTTGACGTAACTTAACCGTGATCACACAAAATAGGAGAGCATGGGGAGGCATCGGAAGTGGGAGGGTAGACAACCCTGTCCATTCAAGAAATATGTGAACGTCCTTTCCAATCTTGCATACTAATAATCAGAATCGTCGATTATGTAGTTTTGCCTTGAAGGGTTAGTCATACGAATAAAAATGGATCAAATTAGAAATAGTTGTCTGTTCACCATAATTACTCAGTACTAATAATTATGATGTTTTTTTCAAATAAAAAGTAAAAAATAGTGTGCAAACATAAATTTCGTCAAATTAGTTTAAAATGTAATTTTCTTTCATATCGTAAATGAGTAATGATATTCATACCATGTTTTTGTATTACATTTTTATACCATCTTAAGTTGCATCTGATATGGATTACCACATCATTTGAAAAATTTGCAAAACCCAAGGAAAGAAAGGAGAATGACTATTGGTATATTACAATCATTATTTAATTAACTAATTTTTCTTAATTATTAATTTATTAAATAATGAACTAAATTAAAAAAAATTGATTAATTCAAATGATGTGACTGCTTATATTAAATGCCACTTAAAATAATATAAAAATGTAATACAAAAATAGAGTATAAATAGTATCGTAAATTAATTTTATTTATTATCGCCCTCAACCTAAGAAGTACAAAGAAAAGTCACCAAATTACATCTGAACACGCACACCCAGCAGCCGTAGGCCGCCCCACACACAACCACTACTCACTCCTCCTTAGTTGTAATCACCAATTCTTATACCCTAATCATTTTCTAGGGTTTTAGTCTGCGTGTTCCAAAGGCCAGTTCTCCATCTTGGGTTTTGCCTGCGCTTTAATTCCACCATCTGAAGAGTAAGGAGGGATTCGGAATTCCATTCGGCTGCTCAGGAATCCCAATTCTTCATCGTCAAGGTTTGTTTCGCTTTAATCTTTATTATTGTCATTCATCTTTCAAATTGCTCAACTTTAACAACCTAGTTGCTGCTTAGATTTTAGGATTTTAATTCAATTCAATTCAATTGTTGTAGTCGACGGGTAAAGATTTGAGCTCTTGGAACTTACCCAAGAATTAATTTCCCTAATTGTTCGACATTGTGGTTTATCAAATTTTGTTTGACATGGTTATGAATATTTGTTGTATCTGTAATCCCACAGCTTATTAGTGGTACCTTCGCAGTTAACTTGTGGTCGTTGCTTTGAATTATTCAGCATGTCGTCTTTAAGGAATGCTGTTAGCCGACGGGCTCACAAGGAGCGAGCTCAACCGTGAGTGACCACATTCCTTTTCGCTGTTAGACTTTCGGATAATGTTGTTTTGCATCAGATGATGGGATTAATGTTTTTGTGTTTTGGGTCCAAATTGTTTATAGGGAATCGAGGAAAAAATTTGGGCTTCTTGAAAAGCACAAGGACTATGTTGAGCGTGCGAAAGCGTATCACAAAAAGGAGGAGACTTTACGGGTAGATTTATGATGGCTTTGTTGTTTTTCTCCTTGGATTTCGTCATCTATTAATAGTCTGGTAATTTAACTTCCTATATGGTATACATCTTAGGCTATGTCTCATCTGTCTTTTCACTCAACAGATACTGAAGCAGAAAGCCTTCTACAGAAACCCAGATGAGTTCAACTTCAAGATGATCAAGACACGAACTGTTAATGGAGTCCATAAATTAGAGTAACATAAAACTCTCTTTTACTCTTCTATATCGTTTTCCTTTTTCACACTTGCTACTCATGTGATATGGATTTTTACTACAGGAGTCAGGCAAACAAGTATACTCCAGAAGAGCTCATGCTTATGAAGACCCAAGATATTGGATACATATTTCAGAAAGTGCAGAGTGAGAAAAAGGTTATAAATATATATCATGAAGGTGTGGTCTACCAGTTGGTTTTATGAATTTAACATGTTGGTTCTAATTATGGTGTTAATTAATGCAGAAAATTGAAAAGTTAACTGCGACACTGCACTCCCTTGATAATCGGCCTTCAAGTAGACACGTTTACTTTGCCGAAGACAGGTTTGAGCTTCCTTGACATCTTCTATCCATGGAGAATCTTAATTCTGAATTAGTGGATTTTTTTAATTTGTAATTTTTCGTTGCTGCTGTTATTTGTAATCAGACTGGATATGGTGAAGGACCATTTTCACCATTTTTTGGTTCTTTGTTGTCCCTTATTATCCACAGAGGTCTGTTTCCATTGTTCTAATTGATTTTGTTATGTATATTTTTCATGTTCATTGAATTGGTTTTTTCATCAGTAGGCAAAAGTATCTAGAGTGATTTTAACCCTTTTTTCTAAGCAAATACACAACATAAAACACACACAAACACAAATACATATCTAGTGTACATGAACCCGAAGTTTCACATCCACCCATACAAACACTGAAAAGGAATACTGTAACAAATGGTAAGACGCATCCATAAAACTTGATCAATAAATGGAAAGTGTGTTTCTCCTGAACCTGTTCTGGACTTGTATGAAAAGTTTTTCATCCTGTTTACTTGAGTATATCTACAAAAACTATTATGGCCCCGAGAAAGGGGACATAGAAATACAGTGATACAAGAACAATAAGCGTGCTATTACAACTCTGCAAACTACCTCCTTTCTGGCCCATGTAGTTATAGTGGAGTAGATCCTCATGGCTTCAACTGGGGACGCTAGGCTAATTTCTTAGTGTTATTAATTTTTTCCTGGGAAGACATTATTCTTCAATTCTTTCACATGGGGATAAGACCTATAATGTTATAGAATTCACGTGAAACCACTCTGGGTGAAAGAGTTGGGAAGGAAAGTAGTTTCTTAATTTCACGTCATTTATGTTCCCATTTGCCAAATATGTTTTATCTTGTTTTGCACATTTAAAAAAATCTATTGTTAATTATTTTTTTTGGCAGAGAGGAGGCTAGAGAAATTCAATCACGTTCAAGAAGTGGAAAAATGCCGGTTTCTGAGGACATTCCTGATCATATAAAAAGGTAGAAACAAAATTTTCAGTGATAGAGGACAGATTGAGGAGTTAGGTTTATCCTGGAAGTTTTGGTCTTTTGATTTTCATCAATATTGCATCAATTATGCATTTCTATGCATCGATTATGGTGATAAGATCTTGGCATTATTGCTATCTAAGAATAATTGTGCAGTGATCCCTTTGCACTTTGCATGGTTGCATTCTAAAAGCAATAAGATTACTTTGTGATACCAGGCCATCAATCGTGAAGTGAATTGGACTAGAATGTTTCGTAATAGAGAAAAGGTTCTAAGCAAACCTAGTCTCTTAATGTTTAGTCTAAAGGCTGCAACTTGGCTTTTATACTGTATGTGATTGTGATTTGTGATTATGCCAACTGACCTAAAAGAGTATAAACAAATCTTAATGGTTACAAGTATATGGCAAAAAAATAAAAAAATTATCTCGCAGAAGTTGTTCTGTATATTAAGTTATTAACCGGTTTGATAAACAGCTCTTTGCTGCTATGCCAACTAAAGCCCAACTTTGCATGGGATAAACAGCTCTTTGGCAAAATTGAAATTGAAATAAATTAGAAGTTGGTCCGAGGCCCAACTATTAGGTGCTAGTTGGAATTGTATTTCGGTTGAGAATTTCTTTTTATGCTGGTTTTGTATTCCTGAATCCTAGGTAGCTCACTCATGTTAACAAATTCATGTTATTCTTATGCTACCTTTCAATTTGTGGAATAATTCTTGCATCTGCCTTCCTGTCTCATTGTCAGCAAGGATTCTTGTAGCGCGACATCATTATTTTGTTTAAGTCTTATATTGTCGTCTTCAATGTGCAGGAAAACAGCTGGTTCCTACAGAGAACTCGAAGCAAGGAGTAAGAGAGTCAATGAGTTGGAGAAAATCTATATGGATATGGCAATGCAGAAGGAATTAAAGGTATTGACATCTAAATTTCTTTGCTTAGTTCTGGGAGTTTGGTTGTCCGTGGATAGTTTTGAATACGTTTCCGTCTAAATTACAGAAAAAGGGTAAAAAACGCAAACTACGTGAAGATGAGATTGTCTCCCCAACATCCAACCCTGTATTCAAGTGGCGGGCAGAGCGGAAGCGTTAAAAAGGTGTGTTGATCCATTATTAGCTTCTTTTTTTTATCAGTTAATTATCGTGCAATGGAAATCACTCACTTAAGTCAGTATGTTTTTGCAGGAATGAGGCTGCTAGTGATATCTAGGCCCTGGAAAGAAGTACGGACCTGATGTACCGCAACTTTCCCATGTAACGGAAAATTTGATCTACATATGAACATGACACAAGTGGTGTAGTCATGGATATTTGCTCTTTTTTAGGGTAGAAGCATTTGCGTTTTTTGTGACTGCTAGTCTGATCGTAGCACGATTTATAACAAAACTAACAAAACCAAAGCCGTATTCTGTTCATGGTACTCGATTTAAGATTATCGTCGTTTACTATGAATTTTTAAAGTTGTGAAGTGTGTTGGAGTATGATATTTAAACTGAAACTTTCTACTGAGTAGTGACTACTGAGGTATATGGTGGTGGAATGGCTGCTTGATCTCGGACCAAACAGTTGTTGCAAAATCGCCCTTCAATTGAGTGCTAGACAAACAAGGATGGCAGTGGCACTTGGGTTTCATCACGACTTTATTACGTAGGTTCGGAAACAGGACAATCCGACTCGAAAACGATACGGTCAAAACATGAATCAGACGTGAACCATTAATATGAGTTGTCACCATGGCAGCAGCGTCGAGTGCTTCAGCGACATGAACACCTCAAGACTCCGCAACATTGACACCGTTTTAACGGTTTCACTATCATGTAAAGTGCAAAAGATTTCAGGTGAATAAATTTCACTACCACGGGTACAAAGTAATGACAATTCCATGGCACAAATGAAAGAGTGAAAGCTGAGAAACAATACAGCACAAGAATCATACGATGCTCAAACTTTGAAGCATTGTCATTACGCATTTAAACCCACAAACAACACATCCAAAAAAACCAACGCAAACAACATTCCCACAAAAATCTTCTATCTATCAAGAAGCTAGAAGATGATTATATTCACAAACATTACTAACCTACAACCCTAACCCTAAAACCCAACTACATTTCCAGAAACAGAGACCCCAATAGCCTACTTTGACCTACTGGGCAGAACTAACATATTAGTCCGGCAACGATCATCATTTTGTTTTGAATCTAAGAGTCATCATCACCACCGACGTTCTTGGAGGAGGCACCAGTCTTCTTTGGGAGCAGAAGGTTGTGAATGTTGGGCATCACACCACCATTTGCAATTGTCACATCCCCAAGAAGCTTGCTGAGCTCCTCGTCATTCCGCACAGCCAGCTGAATGTGGCGCGGCACAATGCGAGTCTTCTTATTGTCTCTTGCTGCATTGCCAGCCAATTCCAGAACCTGTAAAATCAACCAAATTGAAACAACATTAGAATCAAAACCCGAATTTGAAAGTTGAAAACCAATTCAGTTGCAGAATCATAACTTCACCAAAGAAAATATCCCAGTCGCACAAACCCTAACCGCAATAACATCTAAATTGGAGGGGAAAGCACGTTGAGGAACAAATTCTCATTCAAATCGATATGGTTCGACCATCAATAAATTTCAATCACAGTAGTCCAATAAACTTACAATTAAAAACAACCATTTCTTTTTTGTCAAACAATTAAGAATAACAATAATTGCAATAAAATTATCCAAGTGAAAATTTGATAGAATAAATAACCAAAACAAAAGGAACCCTAATTTTTAAAAATTGAACAATGCCTCAACAATATCGACCTCCAGATCATAACTTAAAAGATTAATGGATGAGGAATTCGATTAAATTAAGTTGATAGCCCCCTACATGAATACGAAAAATAAAAGAATACCAAATTAATTCAGCCAAAAATAAAATAAATGAATAATATTATTATAAAATAAATTAATTAAAAAAAAAAAAAGAAGAAACCTAGATCCAAGATCCTAAAATTGGTTGATCAGGAGCAGATGCAGAACAAATTAGCAAAATTTCACATTTTTCATGTTCTATACGTAATTTCTGCACAGAATTACTAAATTGAAACAAAATATTTCCTAATTCGAAACCCTAAACCTAGATTTACAAAAAAGGAAGAAAAAAACACATGCATAATAAAGAGGAATTAAAAGATCGAGAAAGAGGGGTTATACCTCAGCGGCAAGGTATTCAAGGACAGCTGCGAGGTAGACCGGAGCCCCGGCACCGACACGCTCGGCGTACTTTCCGGCTTTCAGGAAACGGGCAATACGACCGACCGGAAATTGCAGACCGGCCTTGCTGGACCGCGATGTGGCCTTCTTAGCGGCTCCGGATCCCAAAGCCTTCCCACGACCCGCCATTGATGGACCTCCAAGAACAATTCGAGAAGTGATTGAGAGACAGTTAGATGCTATGGAGGAGAACTGAGATGGTTGTAAGGTATTTATAGGGTTGGGATTTGAATGTGAGCCAATGGGTTGAAGTACGCGGATCGAGGACGGAAGCCGTCGATTAGATGATTATGGACGGCGGGGATTCGTTGAGTGAGAGAGTTTATAACTTCTGTTCTGGTTACATTTTGTTGAAGAGACGAACCAAAATAGGCAACACATGTAACTTTCATACACATACGTACATATAGGTACACAAATAGATATGTATAGGAACAAAGCTATCAAATATAGGGTACATAAGTTTGTACGCACACAAATTATGTGTGTGTGTGTGTATATATATATATATAAAATCTTTATGAAGTTCATACTACATCGAACTTCAACGATATGAACCATTTATTTTGTAAGTCTCGATTCATAAAAAATCTTTACAAAAATTGAATTCAATCTGAAACTATTTGCCTAAAACACGAGAAAAAGACTTACATGCAAAAATTATAGACCTGTTAGGTAAGTTTTAGCCATAAAACATAATTTTGCATAACTAAGACGGTAAGTCGGTAACTATAGATAGATAAATATGGAAAAGTTATAGTTATGAGTGGGACATAAAGAGTATTTCCCCTATCTCTAAAAGAAATCATGCTTTTTATGTAAATGTAACTCTCTTCATTACAGTAATAAACTAGAAAAAGTGTGCCTGTGTGATGCTACATATGTTTAAAACCGTATAAAACATGCAAAGAATATATATATATATATATATATATATATATAAAGTACAACTATACTAGGTATTCAATGGTGGGATTTACAACTCTATTTATAACTCTTTTGCAAGAATCACATACTTGACAAAAATTCGAACCCCTAAATCCGAAATTAGCAGCTGTGACAGGTGTTGAAGTGGAATTGGAACATGGAAGTTCCAACCCACTCTGCATTTTATTAACATTTTAAGGTACTACCTTCATGAAATGAGAAACCACTTAACAATTAAGTCCACGCGCAAGCTCCAAGAATTTTCCAAGTTAGAAGAGATATAGCAATCCAATCAAACAATCCATAATTATATGCAAAATCAGAGACATATAACAAAACTCTTAAAACTAAATCAATTGAATTTTAATGTCGAGATAATGCATCCAACAGTCGCCTATGCAACAATTGTGATGCAAAATTGCACTAATTTAGAAGACTAGAAGAAAAAAAATTGGAAAACGAATAACAATAAATTTAGGAAAATTGAATTCGTTTTTACAGATTAAAAAAGTAGAAACTTGAAATAATGAAGCACAATGGTACTTACTTGTTCCTTGTCCAAAAAACGTCGTTGCTATTAGAACTTGAAAATTTTCCAAAGGTACAAAACTTAATGTCAATGCTAGGCATATTGTCTACCTTCCTGTTTGAGTGCCCTTCCCATCCTCTCCTCTTTGTACGGTTACGATTAAGTTACGTCAACATTTTATATTCCTATTATTTTTTGTCTTATTATCTCTATAAAAAAAATTAATATAAAATGTTGACGTGGCTCAACCGTGACCGCACAAAATAAGAGGGGATGAGAAGGGCACCAAACATGAGGGCAGACAATCTGCCTCTGTGCCCTTCCCATCCCCTCCTATTTGTACGGTCACGGTTAAGTCACGTTAACATTTTATATTCTTATTGCTTTTTGTCTTATTATCTCTATAAAAAAAATCAATATAAAATATTAACGATGTTCAACTATGACTGTACAAAATAAAAAAAGATGAGAAGGGCATCAAACAGGAGGACAGACAATCTGCCTCCTTACGAAAAGATAGAGGAACTACAGCCACATTAAATTGACAACTCAAATAATGTTATATTATTTGCAAACACAAAGATGAGATATATGAGAATGTAATAATAGGATAAGGATTGTCTGCCATCCAATTTTTGGTGTCTTTCCGTGCCTTTTATTTGTGTGGTCATGATTAAGGTCTGATTTGGTACTGAGGTGATTCTGAAAAAAGTTGGTATAAAAAAAAGCTGGAAGCTGTTTTTGTGTTTGGTAAACATTCAGCTTCAGTTTTTTTTCACAGTTTTGGATGAAAAAAAGCCAAAAACAAGAAGCTGCAAAACCCAGCTTTGAAAAATTGGCTTTTTTTCACATCTGTTTTACATAAAAGTTTAACAAACACTATAATACTGCTTTTTTTTTTTTCAAAAGCACTTTACAAAAAAGTTTATCAAACACTCGGCTGCTTTATTTCACAACTGCTTATTCTCACAACACAGCAGAAGCAACTTTTTTTCAAAGCACGGCAATACCAAACCAGTCCTAAATCACGTCAATATTTTTTATTACTATTCATTTTTGTCTTATTATCTCTATAAAAAAACAATATAAAATGTTGACGTGGCTTATTCGTGACCACACAAAATAGAAGGGCATGGGAGGACAGACAATCCTTGTCTGTAATAATATTGTCTACAATATAAGTGGCTTTTGATTACTGAGTGCACGTCATAAATTCCGTATGCGTGCATTTAAGTTCATAGTATACTCCAGTCAGGTTCGTGTTCATTTGACATATGATGTCAAAACTTGCAACAAGTTTTCTTTATTGTCTAATTGCATTTTTTATATCAAACGAAATATTAATAAGGCTGAGTTCATAGTTTGATGCATGTTGATTACAAAATCGCAATGACTGTCATATATGAATGATTCTTGGATACACGAAATTACAAGTACAATTGCAAAACATCGTGTATTGTAAGCTGAGATGTTAAATATTGTGGAGTACTATTGTGAACACGAAAGATTCCTTGAAACAAGAAACCAGAATAACGTGTACAAAATAATATTTTTGTGTTTATGATTTTGGGGTTACGATCTCTCTCAAATTTGGTCCTCTGATTCTATCTTCGTAGGGTGTAGGTTTGTGGATGAGTTGTTGATCCAAAGGGCCGTCGGGGCTTGATCTAAGGATGAACAGTTGATGAACGGATCTTCAAGGGGCGTTGGGCTTGATCTTGAAGAATGGGTGTATGGATTTCTTCAAGGGCTTTTGGGCTTGATCTTGAAGGTTGATGGATGAGCAGATCTTCAAGGGCTTTTGGGCTTAGTCTTGAAGAACGATTAGATGTGTGGATTTGTTTGTGCTGTTGATCCAAGGGGCCGTTGGGGCTTGATCTTAGGATGAACGATGAACACTTTCTTCAAGGGCCGTCGGGGCTTGATCTTGAATAATGGTTGTGTGGATTTCTTCAAGGGCTTTTGGGCTTGATCTTGAAGGTTGATGGATGAGCGGATCTTCAAGGGCTTTTGGGCTTAATCTTGAAGAAACGATTGGATGTGTGGATTTGTTTGTGCTGTTGATCCAAGGGGCCGTTGGGGCTTGATCTTAGGATGAACGATGAACACTTTCTTCAAGGGCCGTCGGGGCTTGATCTTGAAAGAGGATTTAACGAAGAACGAAGAGAGCTTTCTTGATCCTTCGGAATTCTTGGGAATTTGGATGGTTGGAAGCTTTGGAGTTTCAAAGCTTCAAGGATTTGGGGAATTCTCTTCTAATTTTGGAGTAGAGAAATGTATTTGTGAATTCCTTGATGCTTGATACCTTGATGGAGAAGCCTATTTATAGGCTTTGAGAATGAATCACCACCACAAAATATTTTTTTCCTTTCCAAGCACCATTGCCTAATTTTCCCACTTAATGCAATATTGAAATTGAAGTGGTGTAACTTATGGCCTAATTTCCCACTTAATACCATTTTAAACTTGAAGTGGTCTAACTTATGGCCTAATTTCCCACTTAACACCATTTTAAACTTGAAATGTGTATGCTTTGTCATTGCCCAAATGAGAAAAACTTGCTTTGATCCGTAATGGATTGAAGTGTGCTTGCCTTGTCATTGCCCAACATGAGAAGAAAAACTTGTTTTGATCCTCAATGGATTGAAATGTGCTTACCTTGTCATTGCCCAAATTGAGAAGAAAAAACTTGTTTAATCATCCAAGGGTATTTCTTCCTATTTTGTTGAGTCACATGCCATGTGTACAATTTGTACGACACGTGGCGTATGCCATGTATGCCCTGACATGTCAAAACTTTAATGCGTTGGTGAACATTTGTTTTACTGAAATTTCGATGTCTACAACTATTGCAATACACAACTACTATGCAATACACTACTACAATACAAAATTCTACTAAGAATTCGATTCTGGGTAAAGATTCACTGTGAAGAAATATGTCTTCAAGTTCCCATCGCAACCCTCTGCATCTAAGTTCTATAGACTATGAAGAATGCATCAATTAAGGGAAAATAATTGCAATGTGCATAGGGGCTGTTATTTTCAAGATTCTGTCCATCAAGCCTAAATTTAGAAAAAAAACAATTAAACAAAAAAAGGGAAATAAATAAAATAAATACCAGATAAATCAACATCTCGTTTATGGTCCCATAAAATCAGTACATTAGCACTCCCTGCAAAACCCCACAATCAGAAAATCAATATATTAACATTGTACATTAAGAAATCCCCAAATTTCCAGCCAAAGGAAAATTAATACAACTTCTTCAAAACATAATCAATAGATAAGAAAATCAAAATTTCTTTATAGGTAGTGAATATGAAAAAAATAGGTAATAATTAATAAAAGAATTTCTAAAATCATAAAGACATATGAGAAGGGGAAATTTAAATAAATGATTCTGATAAAATGAAGTCACATAAAATGTTCATTGAACAATTTTTCAAAAACCTAGAATTTAAAGGAAGAATTCTACAAATTATGAAAAATTTACTAAAATCCAGAAATTTGAAGCAGATGCTTACATGCAATAGATCTAGAAGCTACCTGATGTGATAAGGAATCGATTGAGATCAACCTCAAGGATGGCCATTGCCAGAATCGTCGAAATCATCATCATCCGTCACTGTGTACCTAGTGAGTTGCGGAAAGAAGAGTGGGAGGGAAGCGAGAGAGAAATGAGAGAGAAGAGCGGGGAGGGGAGAGAGGGAGAAAGATAAGGAAGAAGAAAAATAAAGTGTATATATATTTTTTACGAGACAATAGCCGAAGAAGTAATAACACAAACTTGGCAGGGACAAAATGGAAAGCACACAAATCAACCCAAAGCAGCAAATGGCAAAGCGGTAAATAAATAAAAATAAATCCAAATCCACTGTAGCTTAAAACTAGTGCCAATTTCTCCCCAACTTTAAATTATAGTAATATGAAACAACCTTATGTCGATGTAGTCTAAGTTTGCTTAACCCTTGATATAGGTATTGTCGATACAAATTTCCGCCGTCTTCAATCTTGACGAAAATGCACCTGCAAAACAACGAACACCTTTGATCAGAGACCTAAGCCTCACACGCCCACGAGGTGGGTTGGGGGGGGGGTTTAGGTCAACGGATCTCCGATGCCTAAGTTAGTTTCTCTAAGAGAGTAAAGTGTTTAGAGCTTTTTTAGGGTTGCAAAAGCTCTCAAAATTTGTAGAATAAGGGGTATTTATAGGGCTAGGGCCAGCCATATAGTGTTTAATGGAGAGATATTCTCTAAATATTCCCAAGGTATTAAATAGGAAATAATATCTTGAGATAATGATGTAATTATCCCTAATTTATTTAAATTATAATTACTTACTTGATTGGAGACTTGGAGCCAATCTTCAATTAGGAATGTATTAAAGATAGGATTTGGGTAATTAATCCTTATCTTTAATTCCTTGCCAAGGGCAGGTGAGCTGTGGGTAGTCGTATTCAGCTGCTGAGACCTCCAAGGGTCTGAGAAGCCTGCCCATTTATTAAGGGCAATCTTGTCTTTTTTTAATAAAAGTCCACGTGTCGCCTCTAGAGTATTTAGGATTATTTTAGGCTCCACAAATGTTCCCACACTTACTGTGTTGCACATAGGAAAATGATTGTAGGTGTAGGAATCCCAAGCTGCTTAGGCTTGCATAATTGTTTCCCAATTTGAACTTGATCTTCTTTCTTGATTTGGAGATAGATTTCTTCTAGGTAAAGGAAAATAATTATCCCCAATACCTATTTAACTCTGCCTTAAGCAGGAGATTAAATAAATTTGGAGAACAATTATTATCCCAACAAGAACGAGAAGTCAGAGGAAATTTTTATTCCCCCTCCCCCAGCGTTCTTCTTTTCTTGCCCTTGCAAAGAGTCATTTCTCGTTGTTCTTCTTCTTCTTCGTGCCACACCAAGGTAAGAAAAATTTGAATTTTCGGGAGTCTTGGGACTTGAAAAATTGGCTTGGCGAAGGTTAAGGTGGTGTGAGTGAGACACGGCATAGAAGTCGTGGGCTGCTGTGCATGAATGGGTAGCACAATGGTATGGCACGGTCGGCAAGTGCGCAGAGGCGCTGGGCTGGGCGAGCCGTAAGGCTCTAGCCCTTCTGAATGTGTTTGGCAGGGGCCAAGTGAGGAGAAGCAGGCTTGGGCCTGTAGTAGCAGGCGAGAAGGAGTGAAGGAGACTGGCCAAGAAGCCTTAGGGCCTGTTTAGAGTACGCTGGGCCCGGAGGAAGGAAGATAAGTGGAGGCGTGGGCCTCCCCTTCGCTGGGCCATGCGGCGTGGGCTGTGTCCATGCTACTCCTTGTGCATATATACACATATATCTTTTTTTTTTTTTTTTTTTTTTTGCAAGCTGCCTTCCAAATATTTTTCCTCGTACTTTTTGCAGAGACTTTGAGATGTCATCCTCTGACCATAGAAGTGACGAATATCTTCCACCTTTGTATCGTCAAAGTGGTTCTTCTGGCAAGGTGCGTTACTTCAAGGCTACACATATCAAGATCAATTCCGAAGAGTTGTTTCGGGATTTTCTTGAGGCGTACAAGCATACGATTCCGTCAAGGGTTCACGTCAAGCGGGTGAAAGATGATAGCGGTCATGAACCATACGACGAGGGCGCATCTGCTAGGAAGAAGGCCATCAAATTCCATTCATATTACTTCGTGTTGGGATTCACTTTTCCCATGCCACGTCTTTTCCAGGAGGTGATCTGTTCCATGAAATATGCGCCTGCTCAGTGATCCCCAAATGCAATTCGTGCGATGTTGGGGTTCTCAAACTTGACCAAGTTCTTTGATCTTGGCTTGACCATTAATGAGTTCTGGTACTTCTTTAAGATCATCCACAAGGAAGGTGTGTCTCGCCATAAGCTATTGGATGCTTCTAGCAAAGGTGATCATGAGTGGGCGAGAGACACCTTGGAGGTGAGTAGAGAGTGTGAGTCTGACTCTTCTCATGAGTTACGTGTCCTGACTACCTTTATCAATGGTAAATGAACTACTTCATTCTTGTCCTACTTGAATTTTTGTTAAACTGCTTCATGATTCAATTTATTGATCGTCTTTCCTATTTTGTGTAGATTTGGAGTTTAGCTCAACTCTAAAGACTTTGGCAGATATGAAGAAAGTACACGTCGCCTTGGGCATTCCTGCTGAGTACTGTGAGTGGCGCTGGCTGCTCAGCTCTCTTAGTCGAGAAAATGGTGGCCTGCCTCCGAAGGAAGAGATAAAGCGGATAAAGGACGAGACGTTAACTTTCCCGATCATTGCTATAAATCTTACTGCCAATGAGGGTGGAAAGAAGAGATCTTCCTCACCTGCCTATGAGCCTTTGGCTAAGAAAAAGCCGATGACTTCTTCTGCTGTTCGTGGGAGCTCGTTTGTTATTAAGAAGCTTGTCATTGATCTAACTTCCCCCAAGGGGGCGAAGATGACCATTGAGCTTGAGCCTAAGAAACCTACTACTCCAAAGGTGACCGCATCCATTGCTGAGAGACTTGCCCAGTGGAAGAGTTCGGTGGTGCCTCTAGTGTCCGGGTTTGTATCGAAGCATCCGTTGGGAGCTAAGTCTGGCTTCATTTTTGAGAGGCTCACCGCTATGAAGAGCGGGAATGTGGATTCTACTGCTAAGGTGGTGTCTGGGCTTGCTATTCTTTTCGTGACTGACTCATATGCTGAGAAGGGGAAATCTGCTCACGCGGGCAGTTGTGAAAGATCCACCGAGTCTGAGGTTGGAGAGTTTCCTGAAGTTTGTACGCTACTGGAGGCTGACTTGCTTGAGAACGTCGATGCATGCGCCAAGTTTGTTAACGTGTTGGGAAAGTTGTCGTCCATTAAGATGCTTTTGCGAAGCGTCCTGCCTACTCGATGAGGTCCTCTATGATTGCTACAATGCATAAAACTTTGATCCTGGTAGCTGAGTCTATGCGCATTGATCAAGATGCTGTCAAGTGTGCTAAGGAGGCCGAAGTGGCATTGGTGGCTTAGCTTCGCTCAGCTGCTGAAAAGATCAAGAATCTCAAATTTGAACTTGCCGTTTTGAAGGGGTTTGATGTCTCTGCTCCCACTTCTTTGCAGTTGGAGATCGCTTATCGACTCAGGCGATGTTTGAAGATGCAAAAAATGAAGTCAGTCATGTTTCTCTGGTGGTCGAGGACCTTGAGCATGTCAATTCGAAGCTACGATCTTCTTGTTTTGCCAAGGATGATGAGCTTATCTTTATACATGCTGAAGTGTCTCGTCTTAAGGAGGTTACCAGTAAGCTTGAGTCCAAAGAGATGGATTTGCAAGGTGCATTGTCTACTAACGAGCACCTGAAAAAGGAATTGGATGAGCTGCAAGGTGCTCACATTGGGCTTGTTGAGGAGAATGTGCAGCTGAAGAATGAGAAAGTTGGTCACGAAGTGGCACTTGTTTCTTGTCAAGCCGATTTCTACAAGCTTGGCTATGTAGACCATCTTCAGGGCAGGCCGTCAGATTATGAGTTTTCCGATAAGAACTTCGAGACTTTTTCCACCAGTTGATCTGCTTGATTTCTCGTTTAAGGCTGCCTTTAGTGGAGCTGCTGAGGGTCAGGTAATCCAGGTAGAGGCTACTGAAGATGAGCTAATGGAAGCTTTAGCTGCTGGGAAGGGCACGGCTGTTGAATGCGTGGCAGTCGAGGAACTAGTGGTTGCGCAAGCTGCTAAGGAGTAGTCTTTTTGCTTAGACTTATGATTTTTTTCTTTTTCCTTTTTCTTTTACTGTGCTTGAACGTTGTTGGCCTTCGAGCCGGTTTATCAATTTGCTAGAAATTTAATAAACAACTTTCCTTGTTTTTGCTTCATCCTTCTATTTTGCCATGTCTTTTGCGAAACTTTACCGTAGGACGAGCAGCACGGTGAGCTGCTTCAACGAAGTAGTTGATCCCACGTCGTCACTTAGGTTTTAGGTTCGGCCTTAGGGCTTCGGGAGCCTTGCCTGCTTGAGGTGTCTTGCAAAAATTTACCATAGGACGGGCAGTTGAGTTTGCTACTTCGATGGAGCAGTTGACTCACATGGTTACTTTAGGCTTCAGTTTTGGCTTTGGGTATTTTAGAGCCTTACCTGTAAAAGGAAGAAATGCAGGATTTCCAATGTATAGAGCCGGCGACCGAACTCGTTGTCTCTATAGGAGGCAGGCGAGTTCGCGTAGCTACTATAGTTGTGAATCTCGGCTTTAGGTAGCTTCGTGAGCTTTAGCCTTCCCGGGGCATGTTGCGAGATTTTTTACTTATAGAGCCGTCGGCCGGACTCGTGCTTCTCGTAGGAAGCATAGGAGGTCCTCGTAGCTATTATAGTCGTGATACTCAACTTTAGTGGCTTCTTGAGCTTCGGCCCTTCCGGGGCGTGTTGCGACATTTTTGACTTATAAAGTCATCGGCTGGACTCGTGCTTTTTGACTTATAGTCATGACATTCGACTTTAGTGGCTTCTTAAGCTTTAGTCCTCCTGGGGCATGTCGCGAGATTTTTTACTTATAGAGTCGTTGGTCGGACTCGTGCTTCTAGTAGAAACCAGAAGAGGTCTGCGTAGCTGCTATAGTCGTGGCACTCGACTTTGTCCCAACAAAACTTAAACCATAGATCGTCGGCCAGAAGTGTTGCTTGTAAATAAGCAGGCAAGTCCGCATAGTCATGGCAGATGTAAGTTTCGGCTTACAGGCTACTTTCGGCTTTTAGCCGTCGGGTTATCAGCCAAGTGTCTTACTTACAGAAGTAGACAACTCGCGTAACCACTTCAGGTGTTATCCTGGCACTCTGAGATGTTTTTTGGTATGAGGTATCAGCGAAGGCGCTCCTCAGAGGCCATATCCTTCCGAGTCGCAGCTTTGATCCCGCAGGTCACTTAACTAGTATTGCAACACTTTAAAATTAAGCCACTTCATAAAGATTTGCGCGTCGAGGACAAACCAACTTGCCACGTGAACTTTTTATGGGCAGGGGTTCTGCACTTAGCGTTTTTTCCAGTTAGAGACCTGGGATCCCACAAAATTGAATCCTTCAGTTGGCTAAGTCTATTCCAATGGAAAGACTATTTTGGCCAATTCTGGGAGTCGTTCGGCTCAGCTAGTCGCTGATATCAGGGAAAACTGATCAGTTGTACCACCCATCCATATCTGGATATTCCAGATACGCCATGTCTGAACGTGCAGAAGGCGTCTTCTGCTTGTCATAGGGGTGGTTATGTTGTGTCTGCAGGGCAGCGTGCATCTTACGCCATGTTTGCAGGGTAGCGAGAGTCTCACGCCATGTTAGCAGGTGTCTTGCACCATGTCTGCTGGGCAACGGGTGTCTTCTGCTTATCGTGGGAGTTGGTCAGTTTGTTTATGCATTTGGCTCAAGCTTACGAATAATTCCTTCAATCTTCATTGAGAATAGAGGCTTTTATTAACTTTGCTCGTAGGCAGCAATGTCATAACAACTGATAATTCTCGACATACAAGGTCTTGTCCGTCGTGCTGCTTGAGTCTTCGAACTTTTTCGCCTTAAACATGGTTCAAGGAGTGGTGGGAGGTCGGTTCACACGTAGTACTTTCTCATGTTATAAGCATTCCACTGCTTGTTGATTTCTTTGTCGCTCATAGTGGTGAGGGTGTAGCTGCCCTTTCTGCCTACTCGGCTGATTTTGTATGGACTTTCCCAGATGGGAGCTATCTTTTTGGAGCCTTCCCGTCAAGCGGTGATGAAAGCTTTTTTGAAGACTAAGTCTCTGATGTGGTATAAACTAGCACACAAATTAAACCCTATAATTTAGACAATTGTAGTATAAGTAAGTATGGATCGTTCTATTCTGGGGATTAGAAGAGATGCTAATCAACACAAACTAAACTCATAAACTGAAAACTAAGTTAAACTAACATTAAAATAATGAGGGGGAGATTTTGGATGAATTTAATCAAAACAAAAGTAAAGGGCAACAAGTAAATTAAGTTGTGAATGAACTATGGGTGAGAAGATAGCTAGATGATTGTTCTCCACACATGAAACATATGCATGTCGATTTCCAGTTATTATTTCTATAAACCATGAATGACAATGCCCCAAATTAATTGTGAACTGCATAAATTAACTCTTAAATTTTCCTAGGTTCATTGAATTGGACTCAGCGACACAACCAAATTACTCTTTTTAGGTTCCCTAACTATGAAAAGCATGATAGAGATACATCTCAAAGATCATAAAGTTCTGTGAAAATCCTAAGCATTGATGAAGCATTCGTAACTATGAAAAACATGATACTCCTACCAAGTTGTTTATATAGGGCAAAGGGCACGGCTAAATCCAAGGAGAAAAAGGATTAGGGTGTTTGAATTATCTTAGGACTCCTAGAATCAGATGGGAATTATTTAGAATATGATAAGGATTCCTTTTGCAGCTGGAAATAAGATGAGATAATGTTGGATGAGGTTATATAAGATAAGATAAGACTGGATAAGATGAGATAAGTTTGGATAAGGTTGGATAAGATAATGTTCCTCTCCAACTAGGATTCCTCTGCCTTGTGTAATTCCTTGTCTTCCAAGCCTCAACTTTAATTCCTCTAGATCTTAGCACATGTTTAGCACATGTTAAACACCAAAACCATCCAGCCCATATTCTCTCCACACATGTTATCCAATCGAAGTCCAAAACTTCCAAATTGCTCCATTTTGCCATTTATTGTCATCTTTACCAATTGGACCTACAATAATACGAAAATAACTTAAATTTCCAAAATAAATATAAATTAACAAAGTAAATGCAATGAAATAAGATAACAAAGTCGCATAAATATGCTCCTATCAGTCTCTTGGCTGGAAGTGCTGGATTTTTGCCCATTTGTTGTAGCTAGAGAGAAGATGCTGCTGATAGGCCGCAATGCGGGTGAAAACCTTCTTGCGCTCTTCCTCTGCCAGCTCTAAGTTGGTGGCCATCTTCTTTTCATTTTGCTTGAGGTTCGGCAATACAATGCTGCTGCTTGGCACTATGACGGTGGGAGGAATGATTACCTCAGAACCATACATCAGGGAGAATGGAGTTTCACCGGTCGCTCGCCTTTTGGTGGTGCGATATGCCCATAGATTATCGGGGAACTCGTATGGCCACTTACCCTTCTTGTCTGAAAGGGTCTTCTTAAGGTAATTGAGGATGATCTTATTAGACGCCTTGGCCTGCTCGTTGCTCTATGGATATCGAGGCATGAACATCTGCTGCTTGATGCCATATTTTTTGAAGAACTTCGCCAAGTCTTTGCCCATAAACTGTGGACCATTGTCGGTGATGTTGGAGTGTGGGATGCCTAAGCAGCATATGATGTTCTTCCATATGAAGTGTTCTATGTCTGTCTGGGTAGTTGTGGTCATGGGTTCGGCTTTAACCCATTTTATGAAGTAGTCGATCACTACAATCATCATGCCTCTGGCCCAAGTAACAGGTGGCATTGGTCCTACCAAGTCAATCGCCCACTGCATGAAAGGCCATAGGCTCGTCTGTAGGTGGAGTTAGTTGGCAGGTAGTGCGGGCATAAGCTTGAAGCATTGGCAGCTGTCGCACCTTTGTACATACTTCTTAGCGTCTTGATGCATGGTCGGCTAATAATAGCCAACGTTGAGAGCTTTTTGCGCCAAGTAATGGCCTCTAGAATGGTTTCCACATATACCTTCGTGGATTGAGGTAAGAATCTTCAGGTCGTTAGGAGGCAATAGGCAGCGAAGATGTGGTCCTGAAAATGATCTTCGAATGAGCATGTCGTTCCATATGTAATAACGTGATGCTTTCATTTGGAGTTTTCTGAACTTCAGTCGGTCTGCGATGAGTGTTTCATTAACTATATAGTTGATGATGGGATCTTGCCAACTCAGGGTTGTGCTAATCCGCGCCACCTCGACTGCTGGTTCCTCATCTATGCTTGGCTTTTCCAAGTAATCGACTGGGATGGAGCGACTGAGCTGATGGTTTAATGCGAAGCCTAGGCTTGCTAGTGTGTCTGCGTAGGTATTCTCTGCTCATGGAACCCGAGTGAGTGTGTACGCCTGAAATGTCACTAGCAACTCTCATACCTTCTCGAGGTATCGGGTCATCTTTGGATGCTTTGCTGCATACTACCCTGAAGTTTGGTTTGTGATCAGCTGGGAATCAGAATAGATTGCGAGTTTTTTCACCGTTAGTTCTTTTGCCAATTGAAGGCCTGTTAGTAGGGCTTCATACTCCGCTTCATTATTTGATGCTTTGAAGCTCAAAATGATCGCCTGTTCAAGCATCGAGCTAATTAGGGTAGTGAAAACCAGGCCTACTCCCGATCTTTAAAGGTTAGATGATCCATTGACTTGCAAAAGCCAAAAATCTCTATCAGGTAGTGCAGGTACGGCTATGGCATGCTCGGTTGCCTCCAGGGCGCTTTCGAGCTGTGTTGCTGCATCCTTTAGGCTTGGGGTGAATTCTGCTATGAAGTCCGCAAATGTCTGGGCTTTTATCACTGTGCGGGGTTAATATGCTAAGCCGTATTGACCAAGTTCCTTACTCGTTGAGAAATATCTAGACTGTGCAAAACTGATCGCAGTGGGTAATGGGTCATGATGATGATCAGATGCCCTTGAAACTAGGGTCTGAGTTTCCGAGGTGCGACAACTAGTGCCAAAATTTGTTTTTCAATCTTCGGGTATCTGGTTTCCACAACAAGGAGAGCTTTGGATATGTAGAATAAGGCAATTAGCCCCCAGCTCTTTTCGTATGAGGGCAGAGCTTACTGCTACTTTTGATACCGTCAGATAGATGTATAGGTTCTCCGCTACTTCCGGTTTGGATAGGTAGGTAGGCTGCGAGAAGATTTGGCTAAGTGTAGTTACTCGTCAGGTTAGACTTTGGATCTCCTTTAGAGTAGTGGGGGACTTCAGATTCGGGATCACTTAGATCTTCTTTGGATATGTGTTCAACGTAGCCTGACCACTGCTTAGGGTTAAGGAAGATGTGCTCGACTTCTTCTTCGGGTTTCCATCCTGATTCATCTACCAGGGCATTGTTAGCCTTAACACTATATTCCTGACCTGCTTGCTTTGATTGCTATTGGGCAGACATAGAGTCGTCATTCTATACTTCAGCTGCTACTACTAGGGCGAAAGATTTCTTCTTCGACTCCTTGAGGACTTGTACAGTGCATCGCCTGGACATGGCCTGGTCACCTTTTATCTTTCTGATTGCTCATCCCGAGATGCAGAATCAGATTTTCTGATACTCGATCGATGTCACAGCTCAAATCTTCACTAGCCAGGGTCGGCCCAATGTCCCGATGTGAGGAGATGGGTCGTTGACAATCATGAAGGTCTGCGATGAGATAATCAGTGGGCTGGTTACGTTGAGTGTGATAATGCCAATAACAGTTGAGGTGAGTCCATTGAATCTAGTTAAGACATCTGTTTTGTGTTTGATCGTGTTTTCCAGGCCTATCTTTTGGATGACTGACAGTTGCAGGAGGTTAACTGAGTTACCGTTATCCACCATGTTTATGTCAACGATGGCGTGGGCCAATTGTACGGAAATTACTAGGGTGTCGTCGTGGGGAAAGTATACTCTCTCAGCGTCCTGCTCAGTGAAACTGACAATTGGTCCATGTATAACATTTACGGCTTGAACCTGATTGACTAATCTCGCCTGCTAGATCTTTCTTCTTGGAGTTATTGGTGGCCCCCAGATGCTTGAATTCAACAAAGATTCCATTGATTAAGATTGTCTTGGTTGTGGGTTCGGCATCGGTATTTCCTTCTCACCTTGGTCGGGCAGCTGGTTTGTCGATATACTGGTCGCACTTGCCTTCCTTCACGAGCTGCTCAAGGTACATTTTCCATGTGGTGCAATTATTGGTTGCATGCCCAGGACCTCTGTGGAATGCGTAATATTTGGTTCGGTTCATCTTAGAGGTGTCGTCCCTTAAAGGTGGAGGCGGCTTTGAACCATGGCTTGTCCTTGAGGTCGCGAAAGATTTGGCTGATCGGGACTGAGAACTTGGTGTATGTCTTGGGTGTTGTGCCTCCCTTTGCTGGGGACGGGTCCCTGTGTTTATCTCCTGGTCTACTTTTGATGTTGAGGGATTTATCAATCACCTTCTTCTAAGTCGGTTCTGCGGCTCTGCGTGGCTGCTCAGGCAGCTTCTGGGAGCGTTTTTCTTCATCTCAGAGGGAGTGCTTTTCTGCCAAAGCATAAGAGTTTGCCAAGGATAGGTTCTTGCCTATAATCAATTCTCTGAAAAGAGGGTGATCTGCTGGGAGCCCTTTTCGAAAAGCTGAACATGTAATGTTGTCATCTCATCGGACAATCTTTGCCTTCTCCACCTTAAATCTTTTGACGTAAGTGCGGAGTGACTCATTCGAGTCATTCTTCATGTTGAAGAGGTAGTCAAGACTTCTTTTTGATCGAGCGATAAGACAAATATTCCTTAGTGAAAACCAAGAAAAGTTCGCTGAAGTTCCGGATTGACCGTGGCGGCAGGGTGTGGAACCAGTCTTGCGTCTCGCCTTGGTGCGACGTGTTGCACATGAGAGCGTCATTGTTGGCGTAGAGGGTCATGGCACTTCGATAGTGCATTAAGTGCTTGTCCGGATCTTCATCTCCTCTAAACGAGTTGAATGTGGCGGGTTGAACTTTCGCGATGGCTCCGTCTGCTCAATCTCGTCTGTGAAGGGTGACCTGCTTAGGTTAGCCGCATCTCTAGGGAGGGTATCGTCGTTAGTGTTAATGCGTTGGAATCTGCACAACTGCTCTGCTACGAGACTTTTTACTTCCTCCTAGATTTGTGCCTAATGGGGCAGCGGAGCCTTCAGCTTCCCCCAATGATGACTTGCCGATCCACATTGCTCTTCAGCATGTCCTGCTAGTCTAAGATGTGCTTGCGGTACATGTGGTTCATGTTGTGATGTTCGCCGTTGCGCTTGGTTAGGGCTGCCAGTGGAACTCAAGCTGGACTGCTCTTATGCTCTTTTCTGGGTGTCATGCGCATGCCTACTCTGTTGCCTTGTAGGAGGATTTCCTTGTAGGCCTAGCCTCGTGTGGACGTTTTGCCTGGAATGTCCCGAATGCTCGTTAGAGTGTGGACCCAACCTCGTATGCACATTGACTTGTGAACCGAGTCAGGAATGAATACTTCTCTATGCATTTAGGTAGGAGAAGACGTTTCCCCAAGGGCCCAAACGAAAGTGCACACTACCCGAACACACGGTTCATGGTAGGCTGAGTGGCTCTTTGCCGGGACGTTGCTAGAATGAGTTACGTTCTTCCGTCTTTATCCTACTTCAGGAAACCTCATCTGGGGCATGCTGCATCTCGATGCGCTTGATGAGTTGGTTTACCAAGGTGGTCTGCTGTGCGAGGGCGTTTGTCAAATTGGCGACCTGCTAGGGTAGGTAGTGCTTGCCATTTGGATTGGAAATGCATGGAAAATGGGAGTCTCTAAGTGTGGTGGAAGTATAGTAGATTGCAGGTACAATGCTTGAGCCCAAAACAGGTATTCCTGCAGAAAAGTGGGGTGTAAGTAACCCTGAATCGATCGTGGGACCTGTGGTCGGAATCTGGATCGCTGGAGGTGGCCTTATAATAGATTGGGCCGCGAGCCGGGTTGTAGGGCTCGTTGGGCCAGCGCTTGCTCGCCCTGGGCCTGCATGGTCGTGGGCCCTCCTGGCCGCTGGGCTGCCACATCTTGGCCTGATGGCTGGGTGACTCAGGCTTGGGCCCGTTGAGCTGTCTGGCTGGCAACAGTTGTAGCGTTCTGGGCTCGGGTTTGGGCCTGCAGTTGCAATGGGTTGGGCCTCTTGCCTTGGGCCTGTTGTGCTACTGTGGCAGCTGCCAAGTTTTGGGCCTTCTGCCCATGTGCTTGGAAATGGACCTGAACCTTCTATCTAGGGTTTGGTAGGGTGCGGCGTTGCAAAGGCAATGACGGTGGCAATGGTGCCGAGGCTGCTGGGCTACGGTGGTGGTGAGGCTCTTCCTGCCATCGCGTTGAGCCTTAAGGATCTTCGTCGTGGGGCTATGTCCTCATCTCCACTCTCCGGTCTAAATCCATGCACGTATAGGGTTCTGTTCGTCGTAGTTTCTGAATTTCCTACCATTATATCCTTTCTCTAGGAATTAATTAAGAAACTTTTCTAGGAAAAATTAATTGATAAGATGTGTGAGAAATTCAACGTAAAAAAAATTCAAGAAACAAATGCGAGAGACTTCTTCAAGTGTTTTGACTCAGCTTTAATGAAAGCACCAATTTGTCGATGCAAATTTCCGCCGTCTTCAGTCTTAACGAAAATGCACTTGCAAAACAATCAACACCTTTGATCAGAGACCTAAGCCTCACGCGCCCACGAGGTGGGGGTGGGGGGGGCATGGGGTTAGGTCAACGGATCTCTGATGCCTAAGTTAGTTTCTCTGAGAGAGTAAAGTGTTTAGAGTTTTTTTAGGGTTCCAAAAGCTCTCAAAATTTGGTAGATTATGGGGTATTTATAGGGTTAGGGCCAGCCATATAGTGTTTAATGGAGAGATATTCTCTAAATATTCCCAAGATATTAAATAGGAAATAATATCTTAAGATAATGGTGTAATTATCCCTAATTTATTTAAATTAGGATTACTTACTTGATTGGAGTCAATCTTCAATTAGGAATGTTAGATAGGATTTGGGTAATTAATACTTATCTTTAATTCCTTGTCAAGGGTAGGTGAGCTGTGGGCAGTCGTATTCAGCTGCTGAGACCTTCAAGAGTGTGAGCTACGCGTGAGAACATCTGAGAAGCCTGCCCATTTATTGAGGGCAATCTTGTTTTTTTCTTAATAAAAGTCGATGTGTTGCCTTTAGAATATTTGAGATTATTTTAGGCTCCACAGGTGTTTTCTTGCCTTAGTTCGTTGTTAAACCACTTCTAGAATTAAAATTGCAAATTTACCCTAATTATTGACATGTAAAAATATACTTTATCAATAATTTTTATTTTTATTTTGAATAATCAATATTATCTACACTAAGGAGACGGGGTGGGTGACATTAGGGGTGGGTTCGAAAAATCGAAAACCAAACGAACCGAAACCCAAAAAACCGAACTGAACAAAAAAACCGAACCAAATTAAAAAAATTGAACCGAATTATTTAAATTAATTTTTTTATTTATTTAATTATCTTTTTTGGATATATATATATATATATATATTATATGTGTGTGTGTTGAAGTGTGTAATGGGTAATTATTATATTATTAAAATAACTAAAGTTGACTGACAAAAGTTGTAAACACAGAAATCTCTCTCTCTTTCTCTTAGTATATGTGTTGGAATGTGTAATGGGTAATTATTATATTATTAAAATAACTAAAGTTGGCTAACAAAAGTTTAATCAAGCACATGTGTCACAACCCGTCCCGGAATTTTAATTCCGAGGACGTGAAGTTATGAAAATGCCCTTAAACGGGACTAAGGGGCGTAAAATATGTTGTAACTTGATGATTTGGGGATTGGGTAGGATCCCACCTCCCTCAAATCTCTCCCTCATTCCCGTACCTTGTCTCTCTCTCTCTCCTCCCTCACAAATCTCTCATTCTCTCTGTAAGTTCTCTCTCTCTCTCCTTCGAACTCACACGGACCACCCACAAACCACCCTAAAACTATACCAACGAAGGATCTAAGACCACCATCGTACTCCTGAGGACCACACGAACACGATGGTACCAATTTCAGGTGAGTTTCACTTCGGAAAATATGGATTTCAATTTCACTGTGCGTGTGCACTGTTCATGCACACGTAAAACTTGATGTTTTCTGGGATTTTGAAGCTTGTAGGAAGCTTGGTGAGGTCCTAAGGAAGCTCGGAGTGCTTCGTTTGAAGGATTTGGACGTCGGGATCACGAACTGTAAGTTCGGCCGAATTTTCGTATTTTTGAAAAAGTTTGATTCCGTTGTTTTTAGGCCCTAAAACTAGTCCAATGTGGTAGATTATGATTAGGGCTTCATTTTGGTATAGATTACGTGAAAAATGGACGTAAGAACAAGGAGAATGACAAGTTCAAAGTTTGGCCGGAGATTTCGGGGTTTTTTCCGGCAAATCCACGGCGAGTTAGGGGTCGAGGAAGGTATGGATATGTTCGTCTCGTCAATACCTTCAATTTGATATATAGTACGTCGAAAATGGTTAAGAAATGAAGAAGTTATGACACTTTGAAATTTACCCAGAAATTCCGGCAAAACACCCACCGCCGGCGAAACCAGTCCGGCGACGCGAGGAAGAAGACGCGCGCGTGGGCAGCGCGTGAACAGTGCGCGTGGGGGCGCGTGAGAGCTCCAAATTGAGTTCTGAAAATTGTCACGCGTTCGTGACGTCGTGTAGATCACCGTGGTATATTCATACACCCAAATTGAGCAACGTATGAGAAAGTTATGGACGAATGTTTGGTGTATGTGCGTTAAATAATGTCAATTTGGTTACTGTTTGTATAGGTGAAAATTATACAAAAGAAGAATGTAACCAATCTAGGGGAGGCTCAGGGACCTACGAGACGTCGATGTGATATGTGAGTGGGCAGTTATTTTTCAGTATATATATATACGTATGCTTGACGTATTTCCCAGAAAACGTATTTTAAAAGAAATACGAATTAAATATCCTGTCATATATGCCTCATATTTTAATATGTGCATTACCATAATTATACATACTGTTGCATGGTGCTGAAGAGGCCTAGGTAAGTTACATTTGAAATACTATCATCACATGCATTGGTAGTGGCATACATTTATATATATGTGTATTTGGTGCTGTGGACGCACAGGTAAGTGCCAGGTAAGTGGTATTCATGGTTGTATTTCATTAGTAGTTTGAGATGCTTAGAGAGCTCATAATCTGCACCCCCGGTGTTAGTGCTCCCGCCCAGAGAGGGGCAGAGTCTTTCACGTGTATGTTCACCAGCACCACACGCTCGCCTTGGATCCAAGTTAGGTGCAAGCCTTGTCGTGCAGACCACATTAGGTGGTTCCGACTCGTAGGTGACCCGCGATTATTCGCACAGTCTTCACGTGATCGTAGCACTAGAGCGTATATATTACACCCAGTCTTGTCGTACAGACCACGTTAGGTGGTTCCGACTCGTGTGCAGATTCAGTTATTGAGTTGAGAGTGGAGCTCTATATGCAGCGGTACATGTCACGTTAGGTGACTCCCGGCTGCCAGATTATATGTTATTAATGTGAATTATGCTTGAGCATTTACATTTATTATGAGATTCTAATGTGGTATACTCTCAAGCATGAATGGCATATTCTAAAGCATGAATGGCATATTTTGGAGCATGTTTGGCATATTTGTACATACGTATATATGTTTATTTTCTGGGAAATTATACTTGTTTTACGGCGAGGGGTTACAAAGTTTTGAGAAATGTTTGGATTTGGGAAAAGAATTGTTTTGCTGACCCACTCAACTTTGTTTTGCGCCCCTCCAGGTTCAAGAATTGCAAAGGTGTGGTGACTACGAGGAAGTTCAACGGTGTTCTGACAGAATGAACCAAATAAGGACTCACCTTCGGGTGTATAATTTTAGAAGTTGTATATTTTTAAAGCTTCCGAACTGTGCAAATGGTTACGTCACTCTCACGTGACGGCCAGCATGCCCTCCTTCGGGACGGGGTGTGTCAGTTGGTATCAGAGCCTAAGTTTCAATCTTGGACATCTTGAGAAGTTCTAGTGAATTCTGTCAGAACTACACCGCCTCGTAGCAAACCACGTAGTTAGAGGAATTTAGTCTCCCTGATTTAGCTGTTAGGGGAAACTATTATTTTGGTGATTCCGTATATTATCAAAAAGGGACATTTTAAGATGGGTTATGAGTTGAATTTGAATCACCTTATGAAATGATGAACCTGAGGGAGCAAAGTGATGGATTAACCGATTGGAAAAGATGTTTTAGATTATGCAAGTTAAGGAAATCTGTCTTTTGAGGGTAAGTCAAGACGACTACCTGGTTTGAGTTATGAACTTGTATCCTGGTGGAAACAGGAGTATAATTCGTTGTTACCGGAGGAAACAGCCGGTTGAGAATTGTTTAAGGACTTGTTTAAAGAAAAGAATTATTTCTTTGGCATCTTATGATGGTAGAAAGCAAGAGTTTGCAAATGTGAGACAATGAAAGCTGACGATCAATGAGTATTATAGAAAGTTCTCAGACTTGCCTCGTCCCATTCGAATATTACTGCTATTTTGATTGAAGTGTTATATTGTTTTAGGCTGGGTGGCATAAGGCAGTGGTATTTTGGGTGACCACTATCCATTGTAATTCTTACCAGGAGTATACAAGATGTTGTTGAGCCTTAAGAATTCGGAGATTATGTCCATCGATAATGATGAAGAAGAATAAAGGAATGGGAATCAGAGGAATGATGACAAGGATAAAGGCCAGTCATCTCGAGAACCTCGAAAGATTCGGAACTTCAAAAGAAGTGAAGCTAATTCTAGTTCTTTTGGCAAAGGTTTTAATGCCATTGACCAGAGGTGAAGTGATAGATGTATTGGTAATCTCAGATCTCAGAGACAAGGTGATTTTGGTAAAGGAAATGTACCTTTGTGCTGTAGGTACAATAATGGACACCTTTGAGAATGTAGGCAAGAAAGCATTGGACGCTTTACAAGTGGATAGATGGGACATAGAACTGCAAATTATGTCCAAAGCCAACAGAAGCCCTAGCAGTTTTCTTTGTCACAACTGGCGCCGATCCAGCAAGTTCCTGGATCTATTAATTATGGTCAGTTAGGCCGTGGTGTACATGAAAGAAGTATTTACACTAATAGAGGTTGTGGGAGACAACAACAAGCCCAGGGATGTGTTAACCACACATCACTGCAAGATACTCAGAATTATTTGGATTTGATTAGGGGTACGATAATTATTCTTAATGACTTAGCTAGAGTCTATTTGTTAATAATGTAGAAATTTTATGTTATTATTGTTATTGCCTTGAAAGTAGTAAATAAACGCGGTTGAGACGTGTGTATGTATTTCCTAATGAGTGGCAAAATAGTAATATTACACCCTCGAGAGTTGTTGCTTACTTATCGAGACAACGATGATTTATCAGTATTGCGGGCTGCAAACCGTAATATTAATAATTTATTCGTGGATTCGTTAAGCAAGTAAATCGATAGGTTATCCTATGTTAATATCGTACTTATTCAGAGTGTTCAGTATTAGTAGAGTATGTATTGTTGCTAGCTACTTTTGTTCCATTAGATTATAGTTTTCGATGTTATTCTAGAGCATTCTATTATGATACTTGGCATGACATACATTCATATTGTCTAGCATTTTTGAGATATATTACGTATATGAGTATATACTTTATTTCCGGGAAACCAATTATTTTCCATCGGTCTGGATGACTAGAGATTACTTTTGTAAGTATGCAAAGTGGAGTGAGGCAGACCGTTATTTATGCTGTGAGAGCAAAGAGATTATTATCAAAAGGCTGCCAAGGATACTTATCTCATGTGGTGCTAAATGATGTCACTTCTAGTAGTGTGGAAGAAGTGGGAGTAGTCAAACATTTACCTGACATTTTCCCTGAGAATTTACCTGGATTGCCGCCAGTTAAAGATGTAGAGTTCACTATGGATTTGTCTCCAGGTACAAACCATATATTATAGAATGTTGCCTTTTGAACTAAGAGAATTGGAAATTGGTTGATAAAGGTTTTATTCAACCTAGTACATTACGTTGGGGGAACCCCAGTTTATTGGTGAGAAAGAAAATGGACGTTAAGGCTGTGCTTTGATTATAAGCAGTTGAATCGAGTAACAATTGAAAACCGTTATTCGTAACCTCACATTGATGGTTGTTTGATCAGCTTCTAGGTGGTTGTATATTTTCTAAGATTGACTTGAGGTCTGGGTATTATTAGTTGAAGATTATTGGTGAGAATGCCCTTATGATAACTCTCAGGACTCGTTAAGGTCATTTCAAGTTTTGGTGATGCCATTCGGAGTGACGAATGCATCTACTACTTTATGAATTTGATGAATAAAGTATTCCAATGATATCTAGACCGATTTGTTGTTGTTGCTATTGAAAAGATTGATAAGACTAGAGCAAAGTATGCTAAACATCTTAAATCGGTATTGCAAAGATCGAGGGAACGTCGATTATATGCTAAGTTTAGCAGATGCCAATGTTGGATGAATCAAGTAGCATTTTTGAGATATATTATATCTGCTTCAGGTATTCAAGTGAATTCATAAAAGGTAGCAGAAATTGAGAATTTGGAATAACCACGAGCCGTAATTGAGATTCGGAATTTCTTAGCTTACCAGACTATCTCGGATGGTTGTGAAAGATTTTTCAGTCATTGCTTTGTCATCGACGAGATTGTTGAGAAAAAAGGTTATGTATGAGTGGGAAGGAAATTGTGAGCAAAGAATTCAACAACTGAAGTATTTCCTCACTCATGCACGTATTTTAGTATTCCCAGAAGATAGTGGTAATCATAAATTTTAGTGATGTTTCTTGAATGGTATGGGATGCATGTTGATGCAAATGTTAGGGTGATTACATACGTTTCACGACGAAAGGAACCTCATGAAATGAATTACCCTACTGGTGATTTGGAAGTCATGATTACCATTCTTGCTGTGAAGTTATGAAGACATTATTTGTGGTAAGAATGCAAGATTTTTACGAATCCAAAAAGTCTCCAATATCCATTACTTGGAAGGATTTTGATATAAGGCAGCGAAGGTGGATTGAATTGTTTAATGAACATGATTGTACGACCAGGGTGATCGTAAAATTGTTCTAGTTGATGCACTTGGTGAAAAGACGGCGGTAAGAATTAATGTCTGGCACGCTTGCCAAGATTGTCTTCTTATGGATTGGAAATCAACTGAAGTAAAGTTGAGAATGGAAGATTGAGAAGAAGTTGCAATTGCTAATTTTCAAGTTAAGTCTTTTTAGTAAGGTCGTACTCCAGACTCAAATGGTTAACGAAGGAAATTAAGAATTAACCAAGGCAAAGAAAGAAGGGAAAAAAAGAAAGATTGCTGAGTTCGAGAATAGGATGGTTATGATTGAACTTGAAGTGATAGTTGATCAATGTACCAAGTTAGTACATCTACTCCAGTGTTGAGTAATAACCACAGTGCAACAGTACTTATATGTTTTATGGAGAACAGATTTGGGTTACGGAACTGCTGAGTTTCTTAAGTATGTTGGTTGCACAGTTTCCAAAGTAACGCCATAAGGACCATGAAATGTGTCGATTTTTGTTGATTTGTGGAAGAAATACTTCTGGATAGAGAAGATTCGATCACGAAAGAGTTTTGGTAGGCCCTGAAACTATGGATGAGTCTTCTCAAATTATTCAGGTGATTAAGTTTAACCTGAGAGTAGCCAGGAATGGCAAAAGAGATTAATAGTTGAACATGTCACTAATCGAGTGTTTAACGTAGATGATCTTATAATTTTGAAGTTTTCACTTTAGAAAAGTATGATTCGGCTTGGAAAGGAAAGCAAATTAAGTCCTAAGTACATCAGACTTTATGTGATCATCGAAGAGTAGGTGAAGTTGCATACAAGTGGTGATGTCTTCAGAATTGGCTAAGGTGCATAATGTATTATATTTCGATGCGTTGTCACTAGGTGGCAGATTCGTCACATGGAGTTCCGGTGCAACTGTTGAGAATTAATCCGGATTAAACTGGTTGAGGAACCAAGGACGACTTTGGATTGGAAAAAGAATGTATTGAGAATTAAGACAGTGTAATTGGTAAAGAATTTGTGAAGAAAGCATTCAGTGGAAGAAATTACGTGGGAGAATCGGATGAGAGAGATTTATCCGAAGCTATTGTATGAGTTTAGATGATTAAGTTGGTTGTTGGAATTTCGGGGGCGAAATTCTATAAGGAGGGAAGGTTGTCACAACCCGTCCCGGAATTTTAATTCCGAGGACGTGAAGTTATGAAAATGCCCTTAAACGGGACTAAGGGGCGTAAAATATGTTGTAACTTGATGATTTGGGGATTGGGTAGGATCCCACCTCCCTCAAATCTCTCCCTCATTCCCGTACCTTGTCTCTCTCTCTCTCCTCCCTCACAAATCTCTCATTCTCTCTGTAAGTTCTCTCTCTCTCTCCTTCGAACTCACACGGACCACCCACAAACCACCCTAAAACTATACCAACGAAGGATCTAAGACCACCATCGTACTCCTGAGGACCACACGAACACGATGGTACCAATTTCAGGTGAGTTTCACTTCGGAAAATATGGATTTCAATTTCACTGTGCGTGTGCACTGTTCATGCACACGTAAAACTTGATGTTTTCTGGGATTTTGAAGCTTGTAGGAAGCTTGGTGAGGTCCTAAGGAAACTCGGAGTGCTTCGTTTGAAGGATTTGGACGTCGGGATCACGAACTGTAAGTTCGGCCGAATTTTCGTATTTTTGAAAAAGTTTGATTCCGTTGTTTTTAGGCCCTAAAACTAGTCCAATGTGGTAGATTATGATTAGGGCTTCATTTTGGTATAGATTACGTGAAAAATGGACGTAAGAACAAGGAGAATGACAAGTTCAAAGTTTGCCGGAGATTTCGGGGTTTTTTCCGGCGAATCCACGGCGAGTTAGGGGTCGAGGAAGGTATGGATGTGTTCGTCTCGTCAATACCTTCAATTTGATATATAGTACGTCGAAAATGAAGAAGTTATGACACTTTGAAATTTACCCAGAAATTCCGGCAAAACACCCACCGCCGGCGAAACCAGTCCGGCGACGCGAGGAAGAAGACGCGCGCGTGGGCAGCGCGTGAACAGTGCGCGTGGGGGCGCGTGAGAGCTCCAAATTGAGTTCTGAAAATTGTCACGCGTTCGTGACGTCGTGTAGATCACCGTGGTATATTCATACACCCAAATTGAGCAACGTATGAGAAAGTTATGGACGAATGTTTGGTGTATGTGCGTTAAATAATGTCAATTTGGTTACTGTTTGTATAGGTGAAAATTATACAAAAGAAGAATGTAACCAATCTAGGGGAGGCTCAGGGACCTACGAGACGTCGATGTGATATGTGAGTGGGCAGTTATTTTTCAGTATATATATATACGTATGCTTGACGTATTTCCCAGAAAACGTATTTTAAAAGAAATACGAATTAAATATCCTGTCATATATGCCTCATATTTTAATATGTGCATTACCATAATTATACATACTGTTGCATGGTGCTGAAGAGGCCTAGGTAAGTTACATTTGAAATACTATCATCACATGCATTGGTAGTGGCATACATTTATATATATGTGTATTTGGTGCTGTGGACGCACAGGTAAGTGCCAGGTAAGTGGTATTCATGGTTGTATTTCATTAGTAGTTTGAGATGCTTAGAGAGCTCATAATCTGCACCCCCGGTGTTAGTGCTCCCGCCCAGAGAGGGGCAGAGTCTTTCACGTGTATGTTCACCAGCACCACACGCTCGCCTTGGATCCAAGTTAGGTGCAAGCCTTGTCGTGCAGACCACATTAGGTGGTTCCGACTCGTAGGTGACCCGCGATTATTCGCACAGTCTTCACGTGATCGTAGCACTAGAGCGTATATATTACACCCAGTCTTGTCGTACAGACCACGTTAGGTGGTTCCGACTCGTGTGCAGATTCAGTTATTGAGTTGAGAGTGGAGCTCTATATGCAGCGGTACATGTCACGTTAGGTGACTCCCGGCTGCCAGATTATATGTTATTAATGTGAATTATGCTTGAGCATTTACATTTATTATGAGATTCTAATGTGGTATACTCTCAAGCATGAATGGCATATTCTAAAGCATGAATGGCATATTTTGGAGCATGTTTGGCATATTTGTACATACGTATATATGTTTATTTTCTGGGAAATTATACTTGTTTTACGGCGAGGGGTTACAAAGTTTTGAGAAATGTTTGGATTTGGGAAAAGAATTGTTTTGCTGACCCACTCAACTTTGTTTTGCGCCCCTCCAGGTTCAAGAATTGCAAAGGTGTGGTGACTACGAGGAAGTTCAACGGTGTTCTGACAGAATGAACCAAATAAGGACTCACCTTCGGGTGTATAATTTTAGAAGTTGTATATTTTTAAAGCTTCCGAACTGTGCAAATGGTTACGTCACTCTCACGTGACGGCCAGCATGCCCTCCTTCGGGACGGGGTGTGTCAACATGGGCTTGCTTTCTAAACACAGAAATCTATCTCTCTCTCTCCCTCTCTCTCTCTTATTTCTCTGTTGCCTCATACAACTACCCATTTCTGAGATCTAGCAAAGTGCCATCTCGAGCCCAGAGCCAAACGGCTCTCTTCCACATTTCCATCAGTCATCTCTCTCTCAAAACAACCTATGCCTCTATTTCTCTTCTCTCTGCACAAATCTCATCGCTACAATCAAAATCACAGAGCCTCCAAGGGTGCACTATTCTGCAAACAAAATTGCATACCTCGTCCAAAGATTAATCCCAAAAACAAACCCTCGAGGTAAAAATCTCTCCTGACTGCTTTTTAGTTCTATTGGGTTTATTTCATGGAAGAATCAAAGAACTAACACATGTATGTGTTTTCTCAATGAGAGCTCTTAGATCCATAACACGAAGGATGCACTGACACCCAATGATGCCAAATCCATGGCCGATCGTCCAACTCCGGATCGTCATTCATAGAATCAAAACCCCACTCCCGATCATCAGTCATATAATCAAAACCCTTATCAAGTGTATAGCTTCCATATGCTCTTGACTGCCCAGTTAAAAAATAAAAAAAATAAAAAAGTAAAAAACAATTTTCATGCAAAAACCGAATCGGGCCGAAACCGAAAAAAAAGTGAACCGAACCGAACCGAAATTTCGATTTTGGCAAAAAACTGAACAGTTTTGAACCAAACCCAGCCCTAGTTGACATACCCCGAACGAAGTCGAGGCATGCTAGTCGACATCCAAAGGTGACGTAGCCAAAAGAAAAGTGATGTATAAAATATGAATAAATTTAAACCAAAGCTAGAATTTATTTAAACTAATAAAGAGCTTGTGCAGTAGTGGGAAGAACCCATAAAACATAAATAGTCAGAGCATAGATGACAGCATGACATAAGTAGAGCAGTCGAATCTAGTTAGGATACTTATTATACAACCAGAAATAAGCTCCTACATTTATTTGGGTAGATTTCAGAATTGCCAGAGATTCCTCGTATGCCACACAAGATTCAGCTAACTAAGTCCTGGAGGGGTGAAAAATAGAAAGTGTGAGTGGGCAAAAACAAAGGTTTATGAAACACATTTATTTTCTGAACATACTAACCCCTCGTTGCAAAACATGTATAGTTTCCAGAAAATCATACTACATATAAGTCTGAAACCAAATGTAATCCATCAATAATTCCAGAAACACAATAAATCATAATATCTCAACCGTGGCATAAGAAAATCAAGTGCTCATCAATCTATGCTAACACACGAGTTCATGCAAAGAAATTCCGACATGAACATGACTGAGTGTAATCATAATATACGCTCTAGTACTACAATCACATGAAGACTGGCGCTAGATGCATCACATACAAGTCCTAGTTGCCTATTGCAACATATGACAGGACTGGTACCTACAATGGATCCAAAGTGAACGTGCGGTTCAATGTGAACATACACGTGAAGCCTAACCCTGACCCGGGCGAGTACTACACCGATGCAAGCATGCATGATGAGTAGGTAAAATGTATATGAACATGCCATGACAATTAATAAATCTCAACAATATAATAGCACTTTTAAAATGAAATAAAACATGGCATGATAGATATAATATTAAATCCAAAAGTATTTGTGGAAACCATAAACTTTATATAAACAAATGTCCACTCACTGATACGTAGTCGGATCGTAGCCGCCTAGCCTTGCTTGACCTTGTACCTCATCGGGATGCATTGCATAAGCTGAGAGGTGTGCCTCATCGAGAATTTCTTTCTTCAGTTCTTCCACATTTGGTACATACATTTGATCACCTTGCATAAGCATATCGTCAAGTCTTCGAATTCTGAGATCTCCCACTGGGGGGCATGATGGTAATATTGCACCATCGGGAATTTATCACTTGCTTATCGAGACAACAGTGAGTTGTCGGTGTTGCAGATTGCAAACTGTAATATCGATAACTTATTCATTGGATTTGTTAAGCAAGTGGGCAAGTAGGCCCATCCACGTTAGTATTTTTATTTATTGTTTGGGCTTAACCCAAAGACACTACACGCATATCTTCGGAGTCCGTGACACTACGAATACGTAGGTAAAAAATTTTCTATTTTCGGTTTTGATTTCAATACAATTATTTCAACTTTACGTTATTACATATGTATTTTTGACGTGATGTTATTATACATATATATATATATATATATATATATTTTTTACTCTATGTTTTATAAAGGTATTATATTATAGTATTGTATTGAATGAGAAGGAAAGTTTGAGTTTAGAGGTATGAAAGAGGAATCATTGCAATCTAATCGTGACAGAATGACATTCTCTTTTATGCAACCGCTCTAGCTTGATATCTTCTTTATATATATTTTTCAGCTATCTTTTCACTATTTTAGTATAGCAACTTATTTCAAATTTCGTCGATGAATTTTTTTTAAGGTGGGTAGATTGTAACAACCCGTCCCTAATTTTACGACTTTATTAATTTTAAAAGAGTGAATTGACAAGAATGCCCTAGAGACAAGATTGTTGACTTTTGTTAATCGCCATTTCGTGATGTGTACAAGCTACTATTTTACCGTATTCTCAAAGTACTCGTTGGTGCGAATGCGTCAGCACAAGCGGGATCGAAATCGAAATTACAATGAAGATTTTACAAAACTACGAATTCAAAAATACTTCTGTAAAAATTTCTATTTTATATTTTATATATTTCTATTAATTATTATATTCATATATTATTATTTTAATATTTTCTGTGGGGATATTTTAATTATTTTAATAATATATCAAGCCTGGGGGGCCCACACCCACATTAAACTTTCCACTCTTCTCCTGCCACGTGGTTTCCTTCCCATCTCTCTGAACTCTCAAACCTCTCATCCCTCCTCCCTCATCTCTCATCTCTTCTCTCTCATCTTTCTCGTCATCCCCCTGCAACCACCAGGACCATCACCGGCACATTTCCACTCCAACGAGCACTGCCACCATAACCCAAACTATCACCTCGTCCCATCTTTCTCCCCAAGCCCAGAAATTTGAACTAAACCCTCGGGCCCGCACTCAAACCAGAGAAACAAATGATGGAGAACTCCGATGAGTTCTCAAATTTTTCCGGCGAGGTAAGACTCGAATGCCTTCGATCGTTTCCTCTTTGAAATTTTGATTCAATTTTTTAGTTGTATACATGTTTTGGTGATGATCTAGCGCTGAAATCAACTCGGGGAGACCTCTCTTAGTTTTCCAGCGACAACCGTGATTTTTGCAGGCAATTCTCAGGCCTCTCCGGGCACTTATTTCACTTGGGTAAGGCATATTCGACTCCCTCATCTTTTCATCTTTATTTTGGTTTAATTTTGGAGTGAAATGGTTGAAGATCGAGCTTCATCGGAGCTTGGGAATTTATCCTGGCCAAACTAGCCAAGAAACCGACAATCGAACCTTCGACGGGGACGAGGTCGATGCGACCCAAAAAAAAAAACAAGGCCTAAGCCCAAACCTAGCCCAAACCTTTGGGCCAATGTTCCAGCCTGACCCAGTTCCAAATGGGCTCAGAATGTTTTGAGAATATTCTCTGAAATATTCCTTGTGCTGATTTTTTTGAAATTTTCTCGGAAACCCTCCTAAGCTAATTTCGACGTCCTAACTCTGTTTTTGACATCCATTTAGTGAAATTCTAAATTTCTAACGTAGTTGATTGCTGGGGTGGTTTGGTTGACTTTTTAGGGTTAACTATTGACTTTCCCGTTGACTTTTTACAAAATTTGTCGGGGACATTTCTTAGCGTATTTCAACCCTTTGATTCCAAATCCGCACTCCGTTTTTCTCAAATTTAATCACTTTAGTTGAATTTTACTTACGGGACCCAATATTATATTTATATGCGATTACTACCGGAAACTCTGCTCTTCTAGCCCGAACGGATGTGACATCGCAAGTATCTGTGAGTAGGCCTTTTCTTTTATGTAGTATATATATTATTTGAGTTTCCATACATATATTATTAATTTTCTAAGTGATGGCATAATTAAATTGACGTTATAAGAATTATCGTAAAGATGAAAATTATGAGATCATTATAAATCCTACGGGATGCATAGGTATGCATATTATTACGGGATGCTTTAATTATATTTACGGCAATGAATAGTATTATGTCGACCTGAATTATCGATTTACTGTTGCATGATCATATTTACATTATTTGCTCATAGTGTACTGCACTGGTGTTAGTACTCGTCCGGGCCAGGGCCAGGGCCAGGGCCAGGGCCAGTCTTTCGCGCGTATGTTCACATCGCACTATACACTCACTTTGGTTCCATTGTAGGTGTCAGCCATGTCCTAAATTGCTATAAGAAATTAGGACTCGTATGTGAGGCGCATAACACCAGTCTTTACATGATTGTAGTACTAGAGCGTAAATCATTATTACACCCAGTTCTGTTCATATCAGAATATCTCTGCATGAACTTATGTGTCACCATGTGTCGATGAACACTCGATATGATATGGTTGCTTATGCAAGATAATGTGATTACGGACGTCATGTGTTTATTTAGGAAATGTTGTGATATATTGCATTATTAAGATATTGTTGGTTACAGTAAGTATTTTCATACTATACGTAGTATGTATATTTTGGAAATTATACTTGTTTTATGGCAAAGGGTTATTATGTTTTTGAAAAGGTTTTTACAAAGCTTTATTTTTAGGCCCACTCGCCCTTTTTTTTTCGCCCTCCAAGTTTTAGTAACTAAGCTTTCGTATAAAAGGTTACCCTCGATGGTATAATTCTCATTCTACTTTTATTGTACTTTACTTATACTCTCACGTTACGTGTGAACTAGGTTCATTCCCACTCACAAGCGCACTCTTATATTGAGACACTTTTAGATTTAAATTTATTCATATTTTCCACATCACTGCACTCTATGGCTTCATCACCCTTCGAGTGTTGGCAAACATAGCTTAATTCGAGGTCCAGGTGGACATCCCAGGTTGGGTGTGTCAGTGGGCTTAGCTTGACAATGGGCTAGCAATATACTTTATCAATAATCCTAGACATGTAATAATTTATATGAATTCCTACATTATGTCGATACTGTTGAAGTTGTGCCCTAAAAGTCAATTTCGTAATATTGGAATTATGTAACAACTCCATTTTAATTAATTAATAACAGGGTATGATTAATTTATTCATGAGTGTTGACCTTATATTATAGAGATATATACTATGAATGAGTCCATATGATTTAAGATATGGAAGCAATGTCCTAAACAAGGTTAGAGCAGGTAGACTTGTAATCTGTTAATGCTGGGCCCATTCAGGCCCGCTCAGGGACATAGGCCCAATGTTGCGAAAATTAGGTAATCGAAATTAGGCTCATTAAGTCTTGAATTTTTGTGCTCACAAGTATACAAAAGAAATGACAGTATAGCATATAAACACAAATATTGTTCCACAGAGATCGAATTGATTCTAAAAATCTTACTAACTAAATTGAAACAAATTGTAATTGAGAAGCTTTAATGGAAAAGAGAGAGAATTTGAATTAAACTAAAAATGAAAAATGACTTGAAAATAAAATGCATGAAATAATAAAATTAAAAACATAAGAAAAAAGACCTAGATCATCCGAATTCACTATAACCAATTCTATTTAATTCCCTTAATATTTTATGCTCAAGTAAATCCCCGATATTGATGATCGATTTTCCTTGAATTATTCAATGGCCATGGCATCTGGTTGCATAAAAAATATCCTTACTTGTTAACCCTCTATAGCATCTAGATGAATTTAAACAAGTAAGAACCCATTAAGCTCTATGCAAATCGTTGGAAAATCACACAAACCCTAATTGCAAGGCATCTACAAATATGTGTTTATGGTATCAATTGCAAGAATCTAAACCCAAGTTAATCTACAAATATGTGTTTATGGTATCAATTGCAAGAATCTAAACCCAAGTTAAGTATGACATATACTCTAACTTGCATCAAATCTACTTAACAAAAACTTAGATGGTGATCAAGCATCTAAATAAAAATCAAGTGCATTACGATTAGCAAAAGATACTCAATAAGGAAGAAAAACTTGATAATAACAATGCCATAAGGCAATTAAATGTTCATGATTAGATACATCATAGCCCTAGAAAAGAAAGAAAAACCAAAGAAAACTCCTCCCTCTTTGCCCTTCCTTGCCGCAACCCCTATGTAGAATTGTGCTTTTTTCTTCTTCTTCTTGTTGGCTGGTGTCCTTTACAATGGAGAATCAATCTCCATATATAAAACACATGGCAAACTAGGGAATTAAAGGCTAACTGAAAGAGCACTAAAACTCCATCAAACTCCTAAGCATAAAGGACTTTAAGTCCTTATCAAAGAAATGGAAAAATAAACGGAAATAATAAAACTAGAAATTAAGTCTCTCCTAAATTCCATTGAATAGTATCCCCATATTCATTTGATTCCAAAACTGTTGCAATCACATCTTCTACTGTAATGCATGCCTTTGTGTGGTTAATTAGCCTCTTACTCCACTGGAATTACTCTAGACACCCAAAAAGCTTGTTTTCCACTTCTTTTTTGCATAACTCCAATACTGAATGCCTATAAATTAAAACAATAGAGTTTAGTGCATTTAACCCATTCGAATATACAAAATTCAAAGGGAATATATGATAAAAATATATGAAAATATGACCACATCACTTAAGGAAATGCCAAGAAGCCCAAGGCCTAAGGAATCTTGGGAGGATCAGCCTGCATGCTAAGTTCGACCGAGACAAGAGAAGGGCTGCCGGACAGTAAAGAATACATGGGTGCGCTGACAACTTTATGACATATGTCTCTAAGAATAGGGTTACTTAAGTGCTACTTGGACTACTCAACAACATGCAAATGACAGCAGAGGCATATAATGAGACATAAAGGCACTTGAGGCCGTGCTCGGCAAGACAGATCGAACAGCACACTTAGGCCACCTGGGCCTAAATATGCCATCTAACTGCTAGAAAGTCACTTCGTCGACAAATGCCAGACCGCATGGTTGAAAAGCTGTCAGGAAGTTAGTACAAGTGGTTGACACATTAAATGCCGGTTAGAAAGGCCTCAAAGGGGTGAGGCCTATATAAAAGGGTAAAGACCCAGGGGTTAGACGAATCAAATAGAATTGAGTGAATGTATTTGTCGGGCGCTATTTAGTCTTAAAATCAATATATTGAGAGCCACACAGTGGATGTACCCCAATTTTAAGAGGTGAACCACTTACATCTTTTAGTCCATTTAGTTTCAGTGCTTCTTATCAGCCCATCCCATGTTATCAAATTGAGTTTGTTAACTTTACAATTTTGAGCATTAACATAATCCATAGTCACTTAGTCCTTAAACTGAAAACAACTTTCTTAAATTTTTAAAATTTGATTTTAAGTTTTCACCTTGAAATTGGTACCAGGTGGAATATCCTGTATATAAAAATTATAATCCGTTGGATTGACTAGTCAAGCCCGCTAGTCAACTAAGATAGATTTGTTAGTCAATAAATCAAAGATTCAATTACCAATTTCAATTCCCAAAAACTATCATATACAACAAGGATGTAGTTTGTTGCAAGTTATTAATGTGTCAAGTAGGCAAGATTGTGAGTACATACCATTTAAATGTTCAACAAATAGATGTATCATGTATGTGTATGTGAGATATGTGACACAATAAAAATAACTTGAACACAAGATATTTTTGGCCGGAAAAAACCCACATCTGGGTTAAAAAAACCTAAGACTCTCCACTGATTCTAATCCACTAGTGTAAACAAAGGTTCATACAAAGATCACACAAGCTCAATTCCTAGATCCTTATCTATGGAGCAGTTTTACCTTTGTGCAACCTTACTTTACACGAAATAGATTGGCAGCTCCTCCTGAGCTCATCATATTGTGGCACCGAGATCAACACAAACGATGATATGATATGATTTTATGATATGCATATGAAATCTGGATTAAAATGACCAGTCAAATTCTCCAATCAAACAATTGAAGGAAGAATCTAACTTGAATCCAAAAGCTTGGTCTAAACCGGATTTATAGCTTAAAACCAGACCAAGACTTTAATGCAAAACCTTAAAACAATGCAACTCTAATACATAATGATTGAGTGCTTAATGCATGAGGAAGGTTTGGGAGTTAGGGTTTCATAAATAGAGAAGATGCAAGCTCAAAGCCTTTATGGCAACTCTCTCTCTCTCTAAAAATAAATTCTAAACCCCCAAGTTTAAACTGAAATCCTAGAGAACAAATATACCCAAGGAAATCAGATTTTCTATCAGCCAACTTGTCCTAAGGACACTTGTCGGCTGCAAAACAGATCTAGGTAGATCAATGGCCAGAAACTGACTACCAGCATAAAGGTGTCAGTCAGCCTAAGTGGGTTGTCTTAATTTGTGTGCCTAGACAGCTGGAAGTCAGTGCGCAAAACTAACTAGACAGAATGCAACACAAATAGAGATATGAGATGCATATGCATGAACAAACCTTTTGAGATGAAATGTGCCACTTCTTGAACATTTCCTCCAGTAGCAACAACCCACAATCAGAGTATATTCTAAAGCTAGATTGAGCATGTGTGAGGTTCAATTACAATATTTGACAAGGAAGGCCAAACACTTGAAACTAGACTTTACACACCTTATATTCAGTTTTCAAAAAGAGAAAACAAAAAATCAAAAGTAAAAAACTGAAAACGAAATGGTTATCAAACGGCCCTTTAAATATTGGGTTGTTGTTTTATTCTTATTCTACTCATTATTCTTTTCCATGATCGGTTTTTTTATTTTTATGGGTTTCTTTTTCAATCTTAATCTATCCTATTTTCAGGGTAGGTTGCATTAGTTATGAGAATTCTTATCTTCTTTTATATTTTCAAAATTATGTTTTAACTAAATAAAGTATTCAAATCTACCTAGGTGCAATTTTGAATAAACGATATTATCTATACTAAGAGAGAGAGAGTGAGTTTAGCCTCATAATGGGCTAGTAGTAATGAGGTTCAAATTCGCCTTTGGCGAGAATCGAACCTAAGACCTCTCACTTATAAATGAAGATGAATACCACTATTCCGTAGTACTAAGTGGTATCTAAGTGCAATTTTATATTAGACCTACAAAACATCTTGCGGTATTGATGTTATCATTCTATTAACCATTATCTCGAGTTGATGCAATCGTAAATTTGCTGACCGAAAAGAAAATTTATGCAATCGTAAATTCGCTGACCAAAAGGAAAATTTTGATCTAGATAAAATTAAGAGAAAATGAACCCAGCAAAACTTTAAAAAACGAGAGAATGGATGAAGAAAGAAAAGGAGATTAAAAAAAGAAGCGGTTGAAAATCAAAGTACTAAGAACAAACATTACTGAAAAGCGAAAAAAAACATACAAAATTGCTTAAAACTATAAACCCGAAGAAACTACATCTTGCTAGACTTGTGTCAACTGAGTTACAAAACACATTATTTGTAAAGAACTAATCATAATCTTAATAGGCAGGAGTACAATCCTTATCCTACAGGAAAATTCTAAAACAAAAAATAAAAAATGCATTTCCGTAGCATTTTAGTTAAGAACTCTGGTTTACTTTTGAAATTTTTTAAAAATAATATTAAAATTAGTGAAGGGTAATAGCCCACTTATTTGTGTGTACTTCGGCTTGTTGCTGAAATTTGGCCCAATAAAAATGCCGAGAGGAATATGAAAGTCGAAGGCCCAAAAATTGGCTTCTAATGGGCTAGGCCACTAAATTGGTTGAAGCACTTCCCCAACACAACCATTTCGCGTGCCTTTAAATGATTTAAACATTTTGTTGGCAACCTTTCATCATCAAGTGTGATTAGTATAGAGATTTACAAATAATTTGGGTAACTGGAGTTGTTATTAGTATTTCCGAAAAGTTATTTTATACTTTAAATTTATAAAAACATGATTGAAAATTTGTATAAAAACAAGTGCAGACCAAGATTTTTAGAATGTCAATAACAACAGTCTTTAAGTAAAATGTAACTCGTAATTGATCGTTTAGGTGAATGACCCTCTGTACTTGATTTGTAGAAAAAGATTCTATGTGACTACTTAAAGATAATGCAATTGGTGAGGCAAATGCCTAGAAAATATTTATTTTTTTGCATTTGTGTCATGTCTTTTATTAATAAAATAGGTGGTGAGATCTAATTTGCCTGAACTTTTTCACAAGGCAATTTAGCCTTGTCAAACCACCATAAATTTGTTCCTAATTGGAGGGAGGTTTTGTTGACATAACGCATCGAATGAGTTTATCTAGTCAATTGACTAGTCCTTCAAAATGCTACAAGGGTAACATTGTGAAAAAAAAAAACCCGAATATAATTTAACATTTAAAATAACTTGTAAGTTTTTGGCCATGGCCTCATTTCACTGAGAACTATTTATATGACAAGAGTACTCTGTCATATGGCATTCCAAATCAATAAAATAAAGACACGTAAACAAAAAATTTATATATATTTTTATTTTAGTGATACGAAACGCAATATCGGTATACCTTTTCTATTTAATCTCATTGCACCTCCTTTTAAATCAGTAGTCAAAGCTAATAAATGATCATTGTCTTTGCGAAATCCCAACTTTTATAAACAAACGATATTATTTACATTAAGGGGGAGAGAGAATGAGCTTAGCCTCACAATAGACTATTAATAATGTGGTTTAAATTGACCTTTGGCAAAATCAAACCTAAGAAACAGTCAGTTGGTTTTTGTTTTTTCTTTGGGTGCATTTGGGCGATTCTTTGTTTCAGCCGAGCACCACAACGCACCAATTCCGGCGCCTTTTATATCTCCTCTCTTTCCGCTATTTGTTTCTTTGTTTTCCGCAACAAAAAAATTGGGATAAGGATTCTCGACCCTCTTTTTTTCTTTTCCCTTACCTCCACTCTTGTTTGAACGCTTAGGATTTTATCTTGTAGAGAGAGAGAAAAAAAAATTGTGAGAAGAGGGGAGGGAGGGGAGGGAAAAAGAGAGGATAGAGAATCCCCATCCAAAAAATTGGTTTCTTCTAAGGTAAATTAAAGAAAGAGAAGCACTCAAGTTCTATATCTTTTGCTACTAATCTTTTACACTTTGTTTGGATGAGGAAATACAAGAGTATTTAGGAATTTTAAAATGAAGGAAATTGAAATGACGAAATTTTATTTTTTAGAATTTGTGAATTTTCTTATTTGGTATCTTAAATGAACAATGAAATTTGAATACGGAATTTGTTATTTTTAAACTTTCACTCATAGAAATTTGAAAATGGCACCTATTACATGGAATTTAAATTTGAGAATTAGAGGTCCTAAATTCTAAGTTTTTTTTTTCCACGCAGAAATTCCAAATTTTATATTTATGAATCCAAATAACAGAATTGATGCATATTAATTTACAAATTATGACTTTTGTAAAAATTTCAATTTTATTTCCTTCATCTAAATATAGCGTTAGTCTCTCATATTACTCGCTGTTCCTGAGGAAATGTTGCTTCTATTTACACCCCATGTACACATGAGCATTGTTAAGGGCTCGTTGACAATAATTTCTGGTTTCTAGCTTCATGTAAAATAAAAACGAAAACAAATTAGTTATATAACGACTCTTTAATTTTGTTCTTCTGATATTTATGCTTACATGCAAATGGGAGCATGATTTTATTTATTTTCATTTGCAAGTAATTAATATATATAATTTGGTGAACTACATTAATGGCTAAACATAACTCAAGGCCACGTGGTTTTAGACATAAACATGGTATAATCACCAAAACACAAGTAGGTAATCATATAGCGTGAGAATGAAGAAGTTAATCAATTTTCTTCTCAAAAATTCTACAATGCATCGGTGTATAAGATGCACTGATACAATAAATGACTACATTTTAACAATCACAATCACAACTTAACTATTTGAACATTGGTGCATCCCATACATCGGGTTTGTGATATAAAAAATAAAAAAACCCATTTCTTTTTACTAATGATCTAACTTTACCAATTCTCATCCTTTTTAGTATTTGCAAACTCACCAATTCTATGAATGCATGGATCCATAGGAAGGTACGAACATGTACTCATTAGTCAGTATTCACATCGGTCTTCAATTTTACTGTGCCAATTGGCAAATGTGGGAAAATTCTCTTCTTAGTGAGAGGTCTTTTTTTTTTCCTAAGATTATTTCTCTGGTCTCCTCTATTCCTCTACTCTTGAAGGTATACCTCTTCCCTACCTATCTTTGATCTGATCGTCAGCCATGTTTCTTTCAGAGATTGTGTGTAAAGTTCCGGCAGTTGCTCTAGCTCGGGTGGTACAACCACCACCACTTTCTCCTTGTAATCTGTCGGTTTCGACAGAGTCGTTTGTGGGTATTCGCGAACTTCATTCTGATAGTCGGCTTTTCTCACTTGGCTGCTGATTATCCCTTGTTTATGGTTATGCTCTTGTAGCAACTTGTGGTTGGAGGTGGCATCTGTGGAGGCGTTACTGGACGGAGGAGGGGAATCGGGCGGTGGACTTGTTTCAGAGGGTGGAGAAGGCTATGGACGTTTCTAGCAGAAACTATGTGCTTTCTGTTATTGGAACTTTTTTCTGTTTTCCTTTAGTTTTAGGTTTTTTTTTTTTTTTTGTTGTTGTTGTATTTAATGTGTGTATGCCTCTGTTGTAATGTGTGTTTCTATAGTAATAAAATTTCCTTTGACCAAAAAACTAAAAAAAAGGGACAAATGTGGGGACAGAAATGGGGCACTGAGCTTTGGACTCGATCATTCAAATTTCGTACCATCTAATAATTTTGTGTGGTGGTACAACCATAAAAATTGTTTCAGATTCAGACCAAGTGACTCAGAGAGAGTAAGGTTAAACTTAAGGAAAAAAAAAAAAAAAAAAAAAAAAAAAGATATTATGCCGGATTCATAAGAATCCATGTAATTAATGCCAATTCAGATTTCAAGGTTTAGTGTCTCTTTCTTTCACGTGTACCTTCCTCACTAACGATGCTCCATTTATTAGTGTTCCTGAATCCTGACCAGGGTTTTGGTGAATGGCTCCAAGACTCCCAATATTTGAACTTTTATGGTTATTTATATGAATAAATGTTTCATGGACATGTTCACTGTTATACGACATCTCAGTTAACAAATTAATATTATGTAATGCTAAATTTACATAAAACAATACATATAAAATTAAAACATCACATGTTTTTATATAAGTTATTTTCGATTTTGCGAACACCTCTCTCTCTTTTACTTTGATGGAAGATTTTTGCAAATATCCCAAATTCAAACGGTACAAACACGAGAAAATTTGTTATTTCTTTTATTTATATTGTGGAGTATCGGTTAAATACTTGGTACTTAAAAAATCTTTCCACTCTGAGGCATGAACCAATTTCGAAGAAGCTTCCAAAATGCTTCATTTGAATGAGAATAAAAAAACACGATGGTACCTACAATATTTTCAGTGTTTATTTATTTATCTTTATAAAGTAATATCCATTTCATAAAAGTTTTGGGGGGTAGTTCTTGACTAATGGTTGGGTTTGCTAGAAGTGGGATGGAGTTAAAGTTTGAGTGAAAGGGAGGTGTGTGCCAAGTTAGAAGTTGCAGTTCAAGAGGAAGTGATTGGCATCCAAGCTTACTTTTTCCAGCTTTTAATGGAGAGTGATGATTTGCTTTTGAAAACAATGGAGAAAACTTGAAGAAAAAAGTGGAAGGGTTTGAAAAGTACTTTTGGAGGAAGCAGAAAAAAAAAAGGGTATCACCAAATTAATCAAAAATGCCAACGGTATGGTTCTCTCTGAAGAAATCTCTGCACTGCCAATCAGAGCCATCAGATGTTCATGCTCCAAAAGCCAGGAAGCAACTGAGCACAATCTTGACAAGAAAGGCAAGAGGAGGAAGATCAGGGTGCTCAAGATCCATAGCAAATCTCAAGGATGTGATTCATGGAAGCAAGAGGCATATGGAAAGGCCACCAAGTAATTGCAGCCCAAGATCCATTGGAAGCAGTGAGTTTCTCAACCCAATAACCCATGAAGTAATTTTGAGCAACTCAAGGTGTGAGCTCAAAATCACCACCAGCCTTGGTGGCTTCCATGACGGTGTTGGGGGTGGAAATGCCAACAATGGTGGCGGTGGTGGTGGTGGTTCAACGTTTATGGATACCCTAAAGCCTGGGACACCTGGTCCTGGTGGGCATCCCACAATGCACTACTTCAATCCATCTTTTAGGACTTCCTCAACTCCTCCAAGAAAAAGCCATTTTCTGGCTTCTGCTGATGGTACAGAAGGGCATGCTGGCTTCAAGGGTTCTGCTTTTTCTGGAAGTGCTGGCGGAATTAGACAAAGCAATAGGATTTCTTTCGACACAGAAAACTCTAATGGCTCTTGTGCAATTACTTGCCACAAATGTGGAGTACATTTTACCAAATGGGATGCTGCTGAAGCTCATCATCTCTCTAAACATGCTGGTAAGAAATTACCCTTTCGCTGAAACTTAATTAAACTCTGATTTTTGGTAAAATTTTATTGAATACTTAAACAATTCTTTAGTTTATTCCATGTTTCCAACCCTTTTTCTTTGTTGTTCTTGAGTGTTTTCTACTGCATATATTCCAAATTTCCTTATCCCTTTAGGACTTGTGTCTAAATTCTTCTGACCGCAGAAATATGAACACTTTGGTTTACAGATCGTAAATCTTTTTCTGACCAATTTATTATATTTTTTTCCTTATCCTCTTAGGCTCATAGTACCATATGTTTACGTCCACAAAAACATTAGCACCGTTTGTTTTCAAGCTGGGAAAAGAGGAAATGTGCAAAGATTATTAATCCAGCAGAAAAGAATTGAACTTGTTTAATGTATCTTTATTTATATACTTTAACTTTGGAAATTAAACCAGACATTGTTTAACGAATCTAGCAGAAACTGGATTTGGGTTCAAGTTCATCTTTTGATTCGAGTCTCACTTGATCGCCTGAAACTCGATCTTTCTGTTTGGTATAATATGGGGATTGTTTACATTTCTATAAGGGTTATGATTTTTATGAACTATCTTTTGATTTCTCAATTGCTTGCTTTTCACTCCGGATTTTACACTAGCTTTCCCACTCACATTATCCTCACATCTTTGGCAGTGACTGAACTGATGGAAGGCGACTCATCTCGAAAAATCGTTGAGATAATATGCCGGACAAGCTGGTTAAAATCCGAGAACCACTGCCGCCGGATTGAGAGAGTGCTCAAAGTCCACAACATGCAAAGAACTCTAGCGCGATTCGAAGAGTATCGAGAGATTGTGAAGATCAAAGCCAGCAAGCTGCCCAAGAAGCACCCTAGGTGCATTGCTGATGGGAATGAGCTCTTGAGGTTTTACGGCACCACAGTGGCCTGCGCTCTCGGCCTAAATGGATCCTCGAGCCTTTGCGTATCGGAGAAATGCCGCGTCTGTAGGATCATACGTAACGGGTTCTCCGCCAAAAAGGAGCTCAAGCAAGGTGTTGGTGTTTTTACAACTTCTACAAGTGGAAGAGCTTTTGAGGCAATTGAAGTATTGGAGGAAGATGCAAGTGTAAGGAAAGCTTTGATAGTGTGCAGAGTGATTGCTGGGAGGGTTCATAAGCCGTTGGAAAACATTCAGGAAATTGCTGGGCAAATGGGGTTTGATTCATTGGCTGGAAAAATGGGGCTTTATTCCAACATTGAAGAGCTTTATCTGCTAAATCCTAGAGCTCTCCTTCCCTGCTTTCTGGTCATCTGCAAACCCTGAAGATTTTTTTCATCTTTTTTTTTATTTTTTGGACGAGTGAAAAATGGCTCAGTACATCTGTAATTGTGGTGTTATGTGAATCCCTCTCCTTTCTCTTTTTATTCTAATTTTTTTGGTGAAACCTCTATTATTTAAAAGTTGTAGTTCTCTCAGTCTCAAATCAACTGTATGCTGCTTATTCAGTTGGTGTTTGGGAAAGATGGGGCATACAAAAAAACAATAACAAAATTAATGAAAAATGATTTGAAAACTTTGAGTTTTAATGATAAGAACAAAATAAAGAGTAAAGTAAATAGTATTAGATTTGACTTTTTAATGTAAAAATATATTTTTTTTGTTAAAATAAACAGTACTGTGAGCTTTTCGTTAAAACTCTAAAAAACAATGTGCTTTTGAGTGAAAAATCAAATTTCTTTTCCAATCGAAATTATTGGGTAGGAAACTGAATTTGGATGCAGAAGGCATTACTTTAGCCGACTTAATTATTTTAGATATGAGTAAGTAATATGTAATGTTTAAAAAATTAAAGTTTATTGTGAAATGTTAAGGAGGTTCTTAAGTGTAATTCTTTATGAATTTTCTGCTATTTTATATTTTTAACATAATACTAACTTTTTATTGCAGTAAAATGATAAATAGTTCATAAAAAATTTCATAACATTTCTCAAGTTAATCACATGAGTAATGCTATTTATACCATGTTTTTGTACTACATTATCATATCATTTTAGGTAGCATTTGATATGAACAACCACATCATTTGAATTAATAAGCAAATAATTAAGAAAAACTAGTTAATTAAATAATGGTTGTGGTATACGAAAAGTCTTTTTCCTTTTTTCCTTGGATTTTGCAAATTTTTTCAAATAATACGGCTGTACACATCAAATACCTCTTAAATTTTCGGCTATCAAATCAGATGAATTAAAGAAAATCAACGGATAAAAATTAACAAGGGGTATGTGAGAAGTAATTTGAAGTGTGTGGTTAGCACACCTCTAAAAATATAATATAAAAATATAGTATGAATAACATTACTCTAATTACAGTGATTGAATTGTTAAATTGTGTGCTTGCTCGTGCCCGCATTAAAGGAAAGGTCAATGTCTAATTAATAACATCAAAATGAGTGATTATCTCTAACCCCGAAGTGTGAAGTGGAACATCAGTTTCAATAGTTCCTTCGGAAGGCAGAATATAACAAAAATCACAAGTAATCATATAACTTTGAAACAATCAAAGTGCAAAACAGGTAGCTAGTGGAGCATTTAATTATTGAAAATCCAAAGTACAAAAAGAATTAGCACTATTAGTACATTAATTAATAAAAAATTAAAATTTGTTTGAGAAGTACTTTTAAATGATTGAAAACGTTTTTATAGAAAATATTTTTAAATTCAAAAAACACTTAAAATACTTTAGGTAAGAAGCATAAGTTTTGGGCTTCTTTTATTTGCACCGGTTTGGGCTTCTAAGCACCTCAATTGCTTTTGCAGAATTAATTTATATTTTTATTAAAAATTATTTTTAAAAATGTTTTTTAAGAGTGGTGCTATTCACACACTTATTTTTACTTCTTATCCATGTCTCTTGATTTAGCCGTCGGATTGAATAAATTGAAAATGATCAATGAAAAAAATTAATAAATGTGTCAAAAATAAAAATAAATGTGTAAATAACATTATTTCTTACTCAATCATTTAAAAGTCATTTCCAAACCAAAGATTCTATCTAATTCTTAAAGGGAGGAGGGACCATACGAAGGATGAGAAGGGCATTAACTTAAGTGGTCCTTGTTGGAAAGTTTATGTCAAGGTTAGTCCAAAACCAGAGGATAAAAATAAAGAAGGATTGCATTGCGTGACATAAGTTCACTGTCCAGCCCCAATTTGTTTTATATTTTTCTATCCCTATCACTCTTTGATTGATAGTTTTCTGTAAATTGTTTTCTTTGTTGCTCTCTCCCCTGTCAGAGATTTGATTTTCTTGGTGCTTACTCTTGGTGCATAAGCTGCTATCGCTCCATATAAGGTCAGGGACTCATATTTCTCTCTTATGCCATATTATGTTACTAATTCATCAAAATACATGTGCCAATGAAGCTTTTATGCCTTAGGTTGAATTGTTAAAACCGCCTCCCAATTTTAACGGCCACACAAATGTTTACTTCTCCCCCTTCAATCGCATAGTGTTACTATTTCATTATAACTACAACATATATTAATGAAAAGTCTATGCTTTAGAATAAATTGATAAAATCACGTGACATTGTTACGCCACAAAAAAATTTGCTCCTCTCCCTCCTTGCTTAAAATAGTAATCAGTTGTGAGCTTTAAAGTCTGCATCTGTACAGCTTTTGAAGCCAATGTGGCACATGCACCTCATAAATGAATCCTTCCTACCCCTCCAGAACACTCGTCTGAAACCACGATGTGAAGAAATTGAATGAATACTTGAATTTAAAGTCTCATTAAATGTTTAAGAGAGTTAGCTTTTGGTTTTGGAAAGATTTTTGAATGTAGGCGGTATGCTATATGTCATTATACAAGTAGAAATTTTTTTTCTTCAAGTATCGCTTTACTTGTATAATAACATAAACGTATGTCCGTGTTCGTGCTTTGAACACAGAAAAATCTCTCATGCAGAGGACAGTTACTTCTTTGACATATTGACTCTTCGGTTTAGTCTTCATCGGGGCAGGCTGAACAGCCAATGGCAGTACCAATTCAGAAATCATGTCAAACTTCTGAGTGTGATTTAATTTGGAAGCGGCGGAGAGGCTTTGGGTTCTCAAATGTGACACCGCTAGGAGTTGATGGCTGTACAGACAATATTTGACAATAGAAAGCTTTAATAAATACTTCAGTAATGTATTAACATTAATCGTTGTAAACAAGTGCTGAATTACTGTGATGAATATTATATTTCTCTTTAACTCATTGGATTTTGAGTTTAAATTCTTTTGCTTTCTGTAGTATAGATAAATATAATGTAAATTATCTAATAGTTTGTCGTAAAAATAAAAGCATCAGTCGGTATCAGGAGAACCTGTAAAGAGCTTTGTCAATAGAACTATACAATTACATTTCACACATTTTTGGGAAATGCAAATGTAGTTTTTGCTCCAAACTAAAATTGTTTTCCGGTTAGAAAAACATTAGTCGCCATCAGAATTTAAATAAGGTTACATTTCGTCACAAATTGCTTACCGGCTAACAAAAGATCCGTTTATATATCATACATCTCCTTATACACCTCATAATAAAGAGACTTGACGCATCATAACAAAGAGAAAATATCAAATTACATATAATCTTAAAGAACAAGAAAACTGAATTCTTATTTATACCATGTATAATTCGAAGTAGGGGTGGACACTGTGCGGTTCGGTGGGTTTCCCCTAAATCGGAACCGGAACCGAAAAATATCAACGGTTGAGTTCAGTGCGGTTCCACTTAAATTTATATGGTTTGGTCTACACCGGTTCTGATTTGGTTCTTGCTGGTTTATGGTTTCGAAAACTAAATTATTTGAACACCAAATCATCATGCATTCAAATGCATCTTCTAAAACTGATTATATAAAGTAGCATACAACACATATTTTTTAATGCAAATGTCTTTGGTATTAGCGCTAAGTCAACAAAAAGAGACAACTAAAAGAAATATGCATTGGTGGTCAGTCAACAAACAAAAAAATGAAGAAGCAAACTGCAGGTTTATTTTAAAGAGCAAGCAGCAGCTCTTATACACAATCAGCAGCTCCTGTACACAATCAAACAACATATAATCAAATCAAACAATTTATTTCAGAGAGCAAGCATAATCAAACAACTTATTTCACAGAGAAAGCATGGTCTTCCCCAATTTTAAAAGTTCGAAGAAGCAAACTGCAAGTTTAAATTTAATTACACAACAATTAAATAGAATCCGCTAACAAATATACCCACTCTTTCTGTATAATCGTATCATGTAAAAGTGAAAGATTAAGGAGAAAACCCAACTGAGCTCCAATGCTAATTGTTAACCTATTCTCCAAAGCTACGAGCTGCATGCCCCAAACCTCTCACTCGAACAATGTAACAGAAATGAAACTCCATAAAGAGATAAGAGGCCATACTCAGAAGATCTACAATTAAACCATTTTATACCTTAGAGAAACTATTAGGCGGAATCCGATGAAGACAGTCTTCCAATGCTTTTACAGTGAAGCTTTGAGGTCATTTCATGCCATAGATTTGGTATTGATGAACTAATGAGATCTTCTTTTCTCCTCACAGTGAAGATAGATTCTTGATTTTTGTCGTCAGTTGTGCCACTGCAGAGAAACCAAAAAAACAAATTGTTAATTAACCTTCAAATCGTGTTAGAATGGGTAAACATGCTATGAATGTACTAATTTCAGCACAGTTAAACACTTTATTTTTCCCCGAGCAATAGTGTTGTCAATTAGAGTGTTGTTTTTCCTTTAGCTTTTACTGGTGCTCCATCTTATTTCTTGAAACCTTAGTTTGAGATAGGGTGTTATTCATCAGCCTCATGCTTTCATCAAAACGACTTACTTTCACATTTTCATTACAGGCAGCAGAGGGGCATTTTGCTTATGCCTTTCAAGGATGTGAACCTCAAATAGATAAGTGAGTTTGGGAATCTGGTGGATGATTATTATGTATAAGTGAGTATATTTATTTTGATGTTACAAAATTAAAGAAAAGTAAATTGTTTTTATTCCTAAAATTTTGAATTCTACTGCAACTGAAGTTTTTGCACAAACTGAACCACATAACTAACTAAACCAACTGAACCACATAGAAGATGAAAGTACATAACTCTGAACCCGAGTATAGTAGAAAGTGGTCAACTGATTCCTAAAAATTTTGGCAGTACTCCAGCTCAACAAATGGCCCTAAATTAAGGGGGCAGATTAAATCCAATGACATTTCTGTAGAATCTACGAACTTAAAACACCCTTATTGAACCCCATAGACCATCTATATACAAATGGCCCTAAATGCAGGACAAGAGTGACTCAATTAGACAGTGTTAATCACACACATATAGTGCAGGTAAAAAAGAATGGAAAACCAGTGAAACTCAACCATATTCCTAATCTCAAATATGAGAAAAGATAGAGAAAATACCAAGGAGGGAGGACGGAGGACGAAGATTCATGAGCTGTCACGAATGATGGATGATGAAGGCCGTCGCAGAAGCTGAGGTTATGGGTGAATCATTGATATTTTTGGATGAGAAGCCATGGTGAGGGTCGGATCTCGGATGTGCGAAATGGGGGAATGGGGATGTGAGAGGGGTGAGGCCGTGTGCGTGAGGTGAGGGAGGGTGAGGTGAGTGACAGAGTAAGTGAGTGAAACCTAATTGGGATGGGATCCAATGCTTCACAACTTGGTGAAACTAATTTGTCAACCTATTATATCATGACATGTGTGTATATATATAATTTATTTATTTATTATTAATAAAATGGTTTAGTTCGATTCTAGCCGGTTTTTTTTTATTCGAAACTGAAACCGGAACCGGTTTGAATGTTTCGGTTCGATTTTTTACACAAAGTTGACTTTTTCGATCAACATGATTCTTTTCGATTTTTTTTTATAAGATTCGATGCAATTTTGCGATTTGACTGTTTTTGTGCCCACTCTTGATTCGAAGGCCTCCGGGTCCAAGTTCGAGATTCTTTTCTCCCTGTCATTTTGTCTCCTCCGATGAACATGCCAAAAGCATTAAATCTAATTGATTTGACTTGAATGCGTATTTGTTTCACAGATGAATGTACAGCTTTGTGTAAGGTGGCAACCAAGTTGGCTTCTCACTTCGGCTAGCCAAAACAGTTGACTTGGATACAATATTTAGTAGTAAAGGTGTGTTTGGTACTGCCAAAAGCATATTCCATGGTCAAAATGGCATTTCCTTCCAACTATAATTTGACAGATAAACAAGTGCTCTTTTTTTATTTTGTTTTTTTCTCGACCAAAAAAAAAAATACAAGTGCTTTTTGTACAAGAAAAAAACACTTTTCAGCAATACCTGAAACAGAACCTTAAAAATGCTTCTAGATGAATACATGAAAATACAGAGGAAAGGAAATGTCTGTTTGCCAACAAGCCCACATCTTTTATCAATAACAAGAGATTTAGTTTAATTAAACTTTCTTTCTAAATTGCGGTTAGGTGCACTTGCAGATAAAATATCACAATGTACTGATAATCATGTCGACCATACATTGACAACTGTAAGTTCATAGTATCAATGATATAATTATGAACAACATCGACGGTATGTCCATATTTAGAAAAGAAAAAAAATGTTATTATATTAACCACAACTTAGAAAAACTCTAAACTCTAAATAGGAGGTAGAAAGCCATAACCTAGACAACAAGAAACTGTCTGATGAACAATATCTTCAATTCCATGCTTGTAAGTGAATCCCAAATCTGTTAGCTTCTTTGAAGAGATCTCGGAATAAGGTACTACATCATTTTCTTTCTCAATCACTCTATACCTGCAAAATATGTACAGAACATTATGTACATAAAGGGAAATCTCGTACAATTTTAGGAGGTGCGTATAATTAGTAGTTAACCATTTGAGTTACAAACCCTGAGCAAATTAAAATATATATTGGGTAGGAATAAGGAGCTAAGTCCATTAATCAACTCTCATTTCATCCCTACTATTTATGACCATTTTTCATTTGGTCACTGAGAAAATGGTATTAACGACCTTTTTTCTTGAACTGCCTCTAGCAATGTATTTACACACACACACACACACACACACACACACAAATATAAACAATGATCTGATGGGGATCTAAATTGAGAACATAAAGCTCACCCGACGGAGAGGGAGATTTGAACTCGGGAATTCTTTGAACATTAGAAAGAGAAGTATCACTGAAATAGTATGTAGCTCGCAAAAGTCTAACAGGAAAATGTACTATACCTGTTTGAATTTGAGCAAGGATACGCCTGAGCTAGATAGTTAAGCAACTTAGATATTGGACAACTTTGGGCAAAGCATATGTAACGACCTTCCGCTTTGGCGTGCTCCATTAAAAAGATGTGGGCATTGCATATATCTTCAACATGAACTAAAGCAATTGATCCCATCCTTGCATTTACAGCAGATAATATGCCATAAAGTTCAGAGTCACCTGCATAGAAAGATCATATCCACAGCTTCAATTGTGTTTATGATATCCCTGCTTCTTATTTTGCAGAAAATCAATAATAGCATTTTGCATTCAATGTAACATAAAATGAACGGGTGAGATTTAAAGAAATGGGTCATATACTTTCATCTGCCTCATTAAAAAACCTGATACACTTACGGCCAAGGGGTATTGTAGTCACACACCTCTATTGGAAAGGCTAACATAGTGTACTTGTATATTTCAATGACAAATCTTTCTCGCGCCATCAAGATTCTTTAAGAAAGAAAGAAAGAAGAAGATAGATATAGCAGAAGCACCAGTTATTGGAGATAAGAGAACTTGAATGCTTGATGGAACCTTGGAAGTGAGAAAATTGCCCCCAACAGTACTTGTTATGACTGATACAAGATTAATCCCATTCTCACTTGCAAATCTGAATGATGCTTCCTCTGTGAGAATCTTGGAAAGTACATAAACCTGTAAATTAAAGAAAGAATGTTTTTAATGCACAATGAGGCCTCGTTTGATATGTCAGATGATAGTGACTATTTCAACTGGACAGACTAATATGTGCGTCGGATTACTGAGTATTTTCTAATTGTAAGAACAAACCAAACAGAGATTTATATAGAGGAGAGGAAACATTTACCCATCCACTTGCTTTTTCACTTAGAACTTGATCAACTGGAGTTTGGCAAGACTCATCAACAACAGCTCTTGCGTTTCCGTTGCCATCTTTGGCAGTGATAGTACTAATGGAAGAGGTGAGTACAACCCTTTTCACCGTTCCAGAATTCACACAGGATTGGAGGAGGTCTAAGGTTCCTTTGATTGCAGGCTCAATGATATTTGATTGAACATACCTCTCTAGACATAAAAGCAATTTAGATAGGAACTCAATTAGGGTTTCTTAAGAGTGTAGGGCTATGTGCTAGTTGTGTAGTGAAAATGTAGCACATATGTTACGCATTACCAATGTTTTCTGTTACAGTAACATTGAATTCCATTGATGCTGCAACGTGAAATACGCCGTCGCAGCCCTTCACAGCCTCGTCGAAGCTTCCTTCTTGTCGCAAATCAGCTCGGAACAATCTCAACCGATCAGTGCTTGTCCACAATGATAATAGCTGCAGACACTTGGCTGTGCGATTTTAAGTGGAAACTCATCACCCTTATTGAAACATTCATAGAAGAAAATTAGCATGCTTGGAGCATCTCCAACGTGAGATGCAAAATGCCTAGAAATTTGTATTTTACATTCATGGTTGGCTGGAAAACTCCAATGAAGAGATGTAAAATCTTGGTCGGAACATGTAAATAAAAACCTAAATTTATGTATATATTTTTTTACCTCTTTTGGTGTTGATTCCAATCAAAGAAAGAAATTAAATGAGATCGTATATTTATATCTCTACTCATTCAAGTAGAATTTCATTTACGTATGACGAAAATCTAAAATAGAATGTAAATATAATTTTTACATCTCAAATTTACATCTTCCAATTGCAAACAATCTTATGAATTAAGGATATCTCAACCATAAACTAGACTTGTAAGTTGAGCCGGGCTGACAGAAACTTACATTCGTGGTCTACCAATCAAAATGTCATGCTTGATTTATTCTCAAACTCTTATTTGGAAGGGTTACCCCATACAGTTTATAGTATGGTGCAGAAATTTCATTGATACACATATATCTTGAGATAATTTAAAATGCATGTAATTATGTTTAACAAGCTTGTTGTCAAATGACTTCTAGGCAGGTATATTCATAAACTTTATAGCTAAAACAATCTTTGACTTAAAGAATACCAATATTAGAACCTGATGCTAACTCAAATAAGATCCTTCTAGGCTTCTAGCTACTGTATGCAAGTATTGATGATCTCACCAAAAATTTTGTGCAAATTTCAGAAAGCTAATTCTCAACTCAGAAAATGAAACGAATTAACTATCAATATCATCATTTCTTCTCTCTCAACAAGATCTTGTATTAGTGGCAGGCCCACAATAACGGTTAACCTATTTCATTTTTTTCTCTTTCCTAAATCAGAGTTCTACCAAAAAAAAAAAAAGGAAAAATTTGAAATAGGTCCAATTTTATAGACTACTTTTTGAAATAGGTTCAATTTTTAGTGACTTTTGACTTTTGAAATAGGTCCAATTTTTAGTTACTTTAGACCCATATCAAAAAATCCGGAAAAAAAAAACTCAGAGTTCTTTCACCGGTTTTCATCTTTCTATCCCTCATCTCCCTTTCTAATTAAAAGGTCAACCATAAAAACCACAAACAAAATCTGAACAAAAAGAAAGGTATAATTTTTTATTACTTGGATGAAAATAAAAGCGAGAAAAAAAAAAGATGAAAGAGGTGTAATTGATTAAAGAGGTGTACAGACCAGGATCACGAACTGTTGCATGAACTCTATGGCCTTTCTCCAGGAGGGTCTTCACCAGCCAAGACCCTATAAAACCAGTAGCTCCGGTAACACAGTATGTTGCCATAGCTCCCTTTCTTTTGCTCTCCACCGCAGGCTGCTATATATACACACACGCACATATATATTGAATTAATCATAGTACTGGATGTTGTAATCATGTAGCTAATATAATATTCATATTCCTAAAATAGTATAATAAGAAACCACTGGACAATCGACAAAGCATGTGAGGAGATAGTAATTAATAAATCATTTTTAAAATTTTTGGGAAGCAAATACTTCCACGGCTGGTCTATATCATATATATGGAAATTACACAAATTACAAATGTACTACTGTGGAGACGAGAAATGGCAAGGAGACTATTGTAAAGTGAAATTCTTTAGAGATTTTTTGTTACTTTACAATCTAACGTCAACTTTTGTGCTAATATTATAAAATACTGTTAAAAATTTGAGATAATAAAAAGTTCATGAAGAGTCTCATTTTTAAAGAGTTTCCTTAGCATTTTTATTGTGAAGATATAAGATAATGAGAGTGTGTTGTGAATGCATGCGTGGTTGCCAAATGTTAAATCATCATGTGATGTGAATTGTACACGCTACCTGATTCATACAATTGTGATAACATATAACCCAAAATGGAAAAGAAAAGTCTTTTACGTTATCCATATTTAATTTTGTCCAACGTATGATGCAGACCTGCGTGTGATCATTGATCAACGGTGCGGAAGTCCGAACTTGGGACTTCACGGTTCGTTTAGTTAATGAATTGCAATATTACGAAACGTTTATTTAATTGTTATAGTTAATTGATTAAACGATTTTTGTTTTAATAAAAAATTTGCTTAAATGATTTTTATTGAGTGAGCTATACTAACACATGAACAATATAACATACAATTTTTATGGGAAATTGTTATTGGCAATCCAAAAATCTCATTTGGCACACCAAACTTTTTATAATTAGAAGGAAAAATACACTTGCGAGGAGTGTAGAATGAGATTTTTGAAGTGATAATAACAATTCCCTTTTTATGAATAATACTTTGAAACGACCACATAGATGTTCTTTTCTTTTTAGATGATTTTTATCGAGTGAGCTATAATAACACATGAACAATATAACATACAATTTTTATGGGGAATTGTTATTAGCACTCCAAAAATCTCATTTGGCACTCCAAATTTTCTATAATTAGAAAGAAAAATACACTTGTGAGGAGTGTCAAATGAGATTTTTGAAGTGATAATAACAATTCCCTTTTTAGGAATAGTACTTTGAAACGACCACATAGACATTCTTTTCTTTTTAGATGATTGGAGCTTAGTGAGAGGCTAAGTTATCACGCATGTAGTTTAAAAGGAGGCAGATTCTCTGCCCTCCCACTTTCCGTGCCTTTTTGTTTGTGTGGTCACGGTTAAGCCATGTCAACATTTTATATTATTTTTTTATAGAGATAATAAGACAAAAATGAATAGTAATATAAAATATTAACATGGCTTAATCGTGACCACACAAAATAACAAAGTACGGGAAATTAGAGGGCAGAAAATCACAGTTTAAAAACAAAAGAAGACTTGAGGAATATAATATCAATCTCCGTCTTGGGAAATAAAAAGTTAAAATGAAGATAGTCAATCAATACTTAAAAATAAAAGTGAACATAATTCTTCAAAAGCAAATCAGAAAAATGATCCTTCTAAGCAAATTTCTTTAATAGCGTATAGTTCAAGATGTCTCGTGAAAAAAATATTGTCTGCTTAAGAGCTCTACGAGCTGATTGTACCAATGTTCAAGTTTGGTTTATTATCGAACCGAATATAGGCCAGTCGAGCTTCTACAAGTTGCACTCTATGCAAGTTCAAGCTGTTTCGTGCCGATTACAAATTTTCGCCGTAACTTTCTCATTTCTTAACGTTTTTAAGTGCTTCAAAATCTCAAAATGAATTATTTTGTGTATGATGATAGTAAAATCGGTTTGTCATATCAACACGAAATCACAATATGCAAAGTTTTTGCTTTCATACATTTTAAGTTTTCAACAATTTCTTCAATTTGATTCAATCTTAAGACAAACAAGTTTAAGAGAAATTCCATGCACTCACTCGGAATGTTATGAAGTGACAAGGGAAGACCTTGAAGCTTGAAATTCGAAACTAGAAATTTAGAAGTGCAAAAATGAGAATTTGAGAGTTCGAATCTTCGTACATAGCATGGGTTGGAATAAATTAATCACAAAATTGAAGGTCGTTTGATGAAAAAAATAAAGGTCAAATTCCAAATTTTTGTCCAAAATTGAAGGAATTGGTTGGATTAGTTACGAACAAAACTTCTCCTCCAATCGTAATCCATCATCTACCTTCAGCTTCACTAAATTTGAAAGTTACGTTCTTTCTACAACATCGAATCCAGTGGGTTAGCCAATTCTATAATCCTAAGCACCAAACGTGTAGTGTTGAAGAAAAATCCCATGCTCAGTAAAATGCAAACTAAATAAAAGATAACTAGCATGTTTTGGAGGAAGACCAACATTCTAATTTCTCATTCAAACAACACAAATAAACAAAATTATATAACTCTGTTGCAAGTGCAATACTCGAGAGCACAAGAAGGTATTGAATTAATACAAACTTACAAAATGATATTAATACATCTGGAGTTTCTAAGCTACAGCCACGTTCAGGTAAGAATTTGATCCTTATGCAGCAGTGACGGCTTCTTCAGTTTTCCCTTTTTCTTCCTTCAATTTCTTCCAGTTCTCTGCATTGTCTATTATTTCACCAGTTTTGATGAGGTATCGAACTCGTTGTCCATTTTCCAGGATTTTATGACCCACCCGACTTGCTACATTCTTTTCTTTTGAGAAAAGCATCACATTCGAGCTGTGTATAGCTCCTTCTACCTGCAATATGAAGTTTAAAATGTTTATTTGTAATTAAACGAAACTAGCAAGCAAGGAACTAATAAGTTGATGATTACAGATTTTACGAAAGAAAAAGAACCTTAAGTATCTGTCCTGGTTCACCCTCTTCCCTGCTCTTCATATGCTTTGTCTTCAAGTTTATCTCCTTGACTATCACGGTGCTGTTGTGCTTAAAGATCTTTGTCACCTCTCCAGTTTTACCCTTGTCATGTCCAGATATGACTTTCACCGTGTCCCCAACCTTAACATGCATTTTGTGTAAAACTGGAAGGCTGTTTGGCTTGCATTCCTTCCGCTCCCATCTTTTGAGCTGCCAGAGGACGAAAAAAGCAATATTTCAGGAGATGAACAGCCCTAATGTGCTATATCATATCCCATTTAGCAAAATAGTTTTAAAAAAAGAAAAGGATACTAAATTGTAAACCAGACATTGAAATAACGTTTTCTTGGTTTAGCCAGGAAATCAAGATAAAAGACTCTCCACCCCAATCGTGAATAATTTGCAATCAAATGCCTTCTTTGTGATTATTGTAAGAATATCCCATTTAGTCGTGCATGTCCGCAGATATTATGAGCCAAATTACATGCTAAAAGATTGCTTTCATATTATCCAGTTTCAAACAAGCAGAAGCATCACTTCCTAGAAGCTGGTAAGTTAGCAATTCCACCATACATGCATGAGATTTTGATTGTATTCAACAGAAAAAACTTATTGACAAAAATAAAGAAAAAATAGATAGGACTCATGATGCTGACCTTCACTACAATGAGACAAGGCTTTGCTGTTAACTTGGCCTGCGCATGAAACAAGCATATAAATTGTTACGAAATGATTCTCCTTTTTCCTCCCAGTGATCAGAGTAATTCAAACTCAAAACTACAATATGAATGGTATAAAAACCATTTCCATTACCTTGACGGTATAAAATTTTGTTTCTTTGAGATGACAAGGAAGAACAAAACAAAACATAAGAGAAAACCCATGAAGAAATATGGCCTTGGAAAACATATCAGATCCTTTTTAAGAAACTTACTAGTAAAATTGAAATATATTATCAAAATTCAACATGACACGTTTGGTGAAAAAACTTTATGAGATCCTATCTCCTGAAGGAGGTAACTCAAAAAATATGAAAAGAAATGAAATAATTCTAATAGAATGAACCGATATGTGTGTCACGGTCAGTATGTAGGTTACAGAAAGCCTGTTCATGACTATGTAAACTGAAAGCTCACTCCAGCTAAACATTCATTTCATACAATTCAGTTTTATGCCAACTGAGTACAAAGCATAAACATTGTCATCCACTAATATAGGGCCACTTATAAACCCGGAAAACCAAATCTTTGATTAGGGAATTACCACATTGTCATCTAAGGTAATGGGAATAGAAATATGAAATTGTAGCAGAAGTTTCATTAAGAAACAAAGTACTAAGGACACCTATTACTAAATCTTATACACAACATTGTCGTTCTTATATAGTTTGAATATCACATGGTAAGTGCAGCAAAAGTTTCGCTGAGAAACAAAAGAATGCTACGGAGACCACGTTTTGTAGACCACATCTAAACAATCTCTCTAATAGAGATGAGACCTACTTGGACTGTAGACCTTACTGTGGTCTACAAAATGTGGTTTCCCTAGCATCACTCTTACCGGAAACCTTCGTTAACCACTAAAACCTCTCAGTCAATTCCTGCATCTGTTTTTATTCACTTTCAACGAAATAATTCAACTTTACAATACCCACTTGGAGAATTTTGAACAGAGAATCCAACACTGTCAGAACCGTAACCAGAGATGCAGTTTCTTCAAAATTGTACATAAACAGATTAAAAATTATCCATTTCCTTTTCATTTCTCATATTCTTCGAAACCCAACTTTTACATATTAATAAAGGAATTCAATTTCACAAAGAAAAGTAAAATCACATCAATTTGCAGAAACCACTGGAATAAAGAGAGAGTGTTCATTTTAGGCAAGACCCACTTCAGTGCTACGAGTAAAGAACTGAAATGCAGCAAAAAACTAATAAATGTGCATATATATATATATATATATGTATGTATCATTATATTTGACATAAGAATTGGAGGAGAAAAGGTAAGCGTACCGGGACAGAGTACAGAGTTGGGGGAAAAAGGCGTTGGCCGAGGAAGGAGTTAGAGGAGAGTGAAAGAGAGGTCATGGAGCTCTGAAGTGCAGCCATGGCTGCCATTTTCTCGTTGCTTGGCTCTGAATGTGACAGAAATGGATAATACAGAGAAGCAGTAGCTTATGAGAGAGAGAGAGGGAGAGTAGCAGGTCTTTGTACTTAAAGATGGGCTTCGAGATGGGCTGACATATGCATAAGCTAAAGCCCAGCCCAAATCGTTTGATGGGACTAATGTCTTGACTGCTGTTTGGTTACGACTTTGATTGGATTCGAAAACCTCGTTTCGTTTTTAAGATTGGATTTGAATAGATAACATTAATTTCATTTTGGAAAAGCAAGTGCTTTTGAAAACCAAATACATTTTCTCTAAAAACGTTTTCAGTCATTCAAAAGCACTTTTCGAACTAAGAGAGAAAACAGGGAGTGCAAGATCATTTCCCTATCACAGCACAATCATTGGTTGCTCAATGCAGAGCACACAGCATTGCATTGGTGATGTTCTCCACCTTGTTTTTCTGTCGGTGAAAGGTTTGCCTTCAATGTAGACGCAAAAGTTGTAAATTATGCAACACTGCAAATAATTGGGAAATAAGTTCAAAAGGGGGTCAACTTTTCCTTCATTTCCATTGCTAAGTATGGTACATAAATCTAGAAATCTGTCATCTGAGCAAAACAGGGAGGAAGAATGAGAAAAGGATATGTTACAGGGTCGAATATTTAACAGAAAATCCTGCGTCACTTGACCAGAAATCTTAACTACTCGAAATCCACTAATTCTAGCCCACAGACTGCACATGTATCAAAAAAGCAAAGTCGAAAAACCAAGAAATAAGAAAGAAAAAACGAAAAAATGGGGAAGCCACCGTCTATACTTCATAGGTATCGGCTACGCTGTCTACAGACTCTTCTCTCTGGTGTTCGGCCATTTGGATTCTGGTTTCTGGTTGGTTCATGTCAGTTGTGCCTTCATCTGTTACCGATGACAAGGATTTCGTGTGATTCTTGTTGTGCCTCATTTTGAGCATCCGTGATAGCACTTGTACAATGTCTCTCATGGAAGGCCGTTTCTTTGGGGCACGGTTGACACATTTATATGCCAGAGCTGCCACTTCGTTAAGCTCTTGCACATGGAAAGTCCCATTAAGACGTGAATCCACAATTTCTTCCCACCCAAGTTTCCCCTCTGTATTCATCGCTGCCTATTTTTCAACCAGAAATATCATTAGATGTGCAAAATAAACAGCATTATTGGGATATAAGTGGAAGAGTACATCTGCAAAAAGAGAAAGTAAATGATAGACTTCCCTTTCATTTTTCTTCTAAGGCTGGAGCGAGGAAAAAGTGAGAGCAAACACACAGACAAACAAACACATCATATCCATTTTCATGTACTCTACTATGTTCCTAGGTTATTCATATTGTCACAGGGTCAAATTACTTCAATATTGGAATTCCATATGTTCCTGTTTCTTCTAGATAACCTCTGTGTGTGAGTGTGCATGAGACTTGTGCAGATGCATGTGTGTGTGTGTGTGTGTGTGAGAGAGAGAGAGAGAGAGAGAGAGAGATCTTACAAGTTCAACATATTGCATTAAACCCTGTTGAGGATTCCTTGCAGCAATGAGCTCAAAGAGCAGAACTCCGTAGCTGTAAACGTCACTTTTCTTGGTGAAGTTCCTCGTAGATATATATTCAGGATCAAGATAACCAAAAGTTCCCCTGACATTAGCCGCATGTTTGTCCACCATTTCTTCCCTTGAAAGTCCAAAATCTGCTACCTGCTTGAACCAATATAACCTCTGAAATATCTTAAAGGGCATCCTCCCTTATATTGTTTTAAATAAATATGTTACGCATATATGTAATCCAAAATGCAACCAATGTTCCATATTTGGAAAGGAAGTAAATTAAATATTTCCTTTATCGCAACATGATCTAATTTGGAATCTGCAGTTGGAAATAGTTATTACAGAAAAGTTGGAAGACATACCCTCGCTCTCATGGATTGGTCCAACAGAATATTGGATGATTTAATATCACGGTGTATTACAGGAGGAACTGCCTGAAGTAAAAAAAAATTGAAATTAATAAATAAAAACATGTGCCGGCATGCCCAGGTACAGATGCAATTCACTGTCTCACGCAGTGCGATTCACTTACTCCATCATGAAGATACTCCAAGCCCCTTGCTACGTCAAGAGCTATTAGAACTCTCAAATCCCAGATCAATGGCTCATGTTTTTCACCTGCATAACGTAAACCATGCTATTCTCAGTTATATATATCTTGTGCATGAATATCTAATGGAGTTCATATTGCATGATAAATCTATAAGATTACATTGAAACAAACGTATTTGAAGTTTATAGCCCATCTTACTATATAAATGAGAGGCCAAACTGCCTTTACTCATGTAAACATATATAAGCATATGTTGGCCTTTTTCTGCACAATATCCAATTAAGTTCACGAGGTTTCGGTGATGCAACCTTCCCAATAGCTTAACCTGAAGGGGAAAATTTTTAAAAGTAAGGGTCTATAATTGATGAAACAATCTGGACTACATATTTTACTTTAAAAGGAATACTATTACATGACAATAAGCACGTTTATGTTTTTCCAATTCTGCAGCAAGCAATCTCCTAACAATATCCGTTAGTGGACTAACGTCCTTATATTTCACCAAGCTCCCAACATTTGCACAGATATCCAATAAATTTATAGCATCAATCAATAATTGCAGCTGGAACCATAAAACTAGTACACTATTAAGCATCAGACAAAACATTACCTCTGTCTGGAATTCATTCTCCCCTTGCCTAGAATCAGTTGCAAGCACTTTAACAGCAACAGTCTCACCCGTTGACATCTGAGCTTTGTACACAGGACCAAATGCACCTTGCCCTATCAATGTTGTAAAGTTACATGTTGCTTTCTGCAGATCCCTGTATAAACCCCATTAACAAAAAAAATAATAAACCAAATGGGAAAGAAGATCGAAAACTAAGTGTGCAAAATAAGCTACGTCTCCTTTAAAAATTCATTGTGAATTCATCAAAAAATCAAACAAGGGAGTACTGAGCAGTAAGCAGTTAAGACTTGAGAAGATAGACACGCCAAAAATTTCCAGATGAAGCAGGCGGGTTGTTTGCTAGTGTGTATCATCTTACGAGAATACAATATGGTATGGATCTATCTAGTCAAATTTGCAATTATAGATGTATGGCATTTGGTATCTCACATAACAACTGAAGCAAAACACAGTATATATCTGGGCATTTAAAGCTTTTGTGATTGTGTTGTGTCTGTGTTTAACGTGCATATTAGATTACCATTCCTCTGATAAGAATTCAAGCTATCCACCCTATTCTCATAGATTGATCATCTGACACTCACACATTTAAAATAAGCATGCAGGCTCATTATTTAGTCATTACCAGTTAGTCTACTCATATCATCACTAACAGTCTAAAGGTAGAATGTTGCACATTTCCCATAAACATGATCGATACATACCATATTAGTCAAGAAATGGTGTTCTGAATTAATCATACAGAAGATGCTCATACAAAAAAAAAAAAAAAAAAAAAAAAAACCAGGATATGACAAAAAGGCATCATCTAAGATTCTAAATCAAGAATTAAGGGACACGAGAGAAATAGGTTTTCTGGAAACATTACTTGTAAGAATACTCGGGTATTCCAGACATTGAGACCACATTACTCTTCCTAAATCCTTCAAGCCAGTAGGATTTACCATTCTGTCCGGATCTTACAGGTGAATCTGGACCAAGGGTCGAGTCTGACAATATAGTACAAGCGTCAGCACCATTAGCACGAATAGGAATAGTTGCCGCCCTCCGAGAACTGCTATTCCCTATCTGCAAACGCCTCCTATGGTACCTAATGCAGAAGAATCCAGAAATTGCCAAAAGCACTCCAATCACTACCCCTGCAGATAATCCAACTACAAGCACAGCTGCCTCGGCCTTCATCTCATTAACTATACTTTACTGCCTGTTTAATTATCCATCCCAGTGAAAGACCTGCAAAATCCAATCTTATAATATCAAGGCTAAGCAAAGCAAACAGGAGGTGCCACTCGTTTACTAAACTATCAGCATTGTGAGGTCGATTTCGAGCAATTTGTCGAAATTCATGGCCATCAAAATAATCAAATAACAAACTCCAAATTGTTCAGAAAAGAACAATCCAGTGTACAATACTAGCTCCCATTTCCAATTTTGAACAGGAAACCAACAATGAATAAGCATTAACTAACTCAATTATTTATGAATTTAAAAGCCTTTAACACTACTTAGGGAAAATAACAGTTTGTACTACAGAAACTTTTTCTCTGGGGCAGGGTGGAATAAAAACCCAACCAGCTTTTTATCCAAATAAAAGCTTAATTAAAGTGGGAAAAGCAAATTCAGCAGTCTAACTGTCTATGTTTGGCAAAACTAGTGAAATATCATAACTTGACCTACCAACCATTTAGCCCAAATCAAATGAATTGAGATCCCATAGATACCAAGAGATGCTACCAATGAAATTTCCAGATGATAGAAAATCTAGGAAATTGGGTCAACCACAAACCCAAAAAGCTCTGTTTGGTTGCTCAGAAAATAAGCACAAGAAAGTACAACATAGTCATAAGAAAAGAAAACCCATTTAGCCAAATGCGAGTGTAGGGGACCAAGGTAGAGTTATTTCCACTTTTCTTTCCTTTTATTCAACCCAAACTAATTTTCTCGGCAACCAAACAAGGATTCAAGAGAAACCCACCAACAGATCATGACCAGGAAACCAAAACAACAGAAAGTCAACATTCAAAAACCAAAACGAAAACAAAAACAAAAGGAAGAAATCAAACCATGGCATTCGACTTACAGCTTTGGATACTACCTGTATATGCAGAGAAACAGTAGCACGTTCTGTAGACGTATGGAAAACAAGTGACAGTGAACCAAATGGTTTGAGAGTTGAGAGAGATTCAAAGGGTGGGAATTACAGAAAAAATAGTCGAAAAAAACCAAGTTGGTGGTGAGAAAGTAATGGAAGCAAATGCAGAAAGAAGGAAAGAGTGAATAGTATTATGGTATGTTTTCCTTGCTTTTTAAATTCCCTGAGTCGCCGCTGGCATAAAGTAAAAGAAACGCGCCTCCCTACTCTCTAAAAATGTTTGGGATTTGGAGGTTTGCCACAAAAACAAAATATGTAGAAGGGAATACAACTTCGAATATTACGTTATTAAGCTGTCAATTTAAGCTGTAAATTAAATAAATGTTTTTTTAAACCATCTTCAATGGTTGGGTTAAAAATTAAATTTTTTAACCCGAAAAATTTAGTTTTTAGCCTAGAAACAACTTTTTTACTCCAACTGTTATAGCCTAAAATTTTTGTCGGGATTATTAAAAAATGAACTTTGGCTATTTTTTTTGTTAAATTAAATTTAAAAAATAAATAAATATGTAGATTATCGTAAATTAATTTTATGAACATTTTAATTTAAAAAAATTTAAATTCCGATAAATATTGGGTAGGGTCCACTCCGATTTCTGGGTTAAATTTTGGGGGGAATTTGGCATTTGTTTAGCATTTAGCCTAAAATTTTCCCTTAGGTTGGAGTGAGTTTGGGAGAAAATTTTGGAAGGTAATTTGGCTTTTAGCCCACTATTGAAGTTGGTCTTAGAGGTATATCTCGTAGGTTGTCAACGCAAGTTATTTACAAGATGGATTTTGTATGAATACGTTACCTATGGTATCGGTCCAAGTCCAAATTGTTACTGAGATGTCAGAGTTGTAGTATTACTGTAATGAAATGTGGGGAGAGAAGAATGCCATAGGTACGACCACTCCACGTCTAGTTCACTCACAAAGGTTGAAACCCGATTGAGATTTACACGTAGTGATCCTACTCACTTGTAAGTGTGTCGTTGCAAGAAGCATCCCTACTTAACTCTCTCGACATAGGATGAATTTTGAATACTCGGTTGGTGCATGGTTCAAGGAGCATTGATTTCTTTATGTAAATTTGGGAGCATTTTCCAACCTGAATTATTCTCACGGGATGCATGAATGGTCCCGAGTAGCACATAAATTTGTGGGTGTGACCTTGATGGACTAGGATCCTCTCACATTTTTCACTTTGTCTTTCCCTCTTTATAAAGAAGTTAACACAAAATGTTGATATGATTTATGAGAGAAAAAATGACGAAAATAAAAAAGGAGAGAATCTTACTCCGATCTTGATTAAGTAATATAAGGAGGGGTTTGTATGTCTGCGTTTGGTTGCCTAATAAAGGGCTAATTTGAAGGGATTTAGGGATTGGGATTAGGTTGAGTTTATGGTTAGGTGACGTTGACTTTGTAGAATATTTGGTCTTGGACTTGGTATGAGTTCAACTTCTCCTCAACCCATTTGTTGTCAGTTTTTAGGAAGTTGGGTTTATATGGCATCAAAATTCAAGGCTTAATTGTCACTAGGCATGTAAAGGCATGCTTATTTTTTATTTTTTTTAAAGAAAAAAATATGTAAGATATTTTGGCTAATGACTAGGTATAAACGAAAGTCAATGATCAATTTTCTGCTAAGAAAGCTACAGCTTCTCCAGAAGATGTTGTATCGAATAATCATAGAGATATAAAATATTTAATACTTATTAGTTTCTTTTAAGTTTTTGTCACCATCACATGTTTTTTTAATATGAATTTAATCAGCTTCATCTGTTGTTTTATATTTTCTTACAAAACTGTGTACAAATAAGTATAACTCCCTTAAATATACAAATTTATGAGGAATTTTCTATGATATTTCGGAGCATTTGCTTCTTGGAACTTTTTAATAATTAGATATTTAATAAAACAACACAACATTAAGATTAAACGATTTAAAATTTTAACACCATAGAACTTTTTATAAATGATAAGTGCATAAACAATGATCTCAATTAGTAGTGGACACTTTTGAAGCCCATGACACAACATATGTTTCTCCACACCAGCAATACTGGTCTAATTTAGTTTAGTTTATCAGGCTCACTCCCGAATGAGGTAGTATTACATTAAACAAATACACCACTAATGTAATGCCCCAAAACAATAATACAAACGCCATTTTAAGAAGAAGCTTGTAGTTTAACTGTTCAAGTGGTCTTAGATTTAATTTTATCATCCTCACTATCGTGTATACTATAGAAAAGGAGAAAAATATATAAATACCATATAAAGAGTAACTTACACGTAACACTGTAATCTTGACATGAAATGTAAACGTAGCCACACTTGTTCCAGTTTTGTAACTCTATTTCAAATTGGTACTGAGAACTAGATTATCAATCGTATGGAGAGTTTTAATTTGACATTTCAACTTTGGTCTAAAGAAAAATAATACATGTAATCGGTATCTAATATTAAACATAAGATATCTACGTTTTGTTTTGGTAACATAAGGGGTAGATCACACTAAAACTAAATAATTTAGATCATTCTAAAGCTAATTCAATAAATTATTATAAATAGTTCAAGTTATGAAGATTCCGATCATAACATCAAATAAATAAGTTCCAATCAATTCAAGTGGATTCTCAAAATATTGAAACTTAAAATTCATATTTTAACTCCAATTAACAAGAAAAATGAAATTAGCCCATTTTATCTCATATAGTATGCTTTTGTTTTTAGAACATTATTTTAAATGAATAAAGGGTAAATTACATTTTACCTCCTCAAGTTTGGAGTCGATTGCAACTTCTTACAACATCTTTAAAACATTTCAATTTCATACATTTACGTATCATTTTATTTCAATTTCATATATCCGTTAGAAAATTCGTTAAGTAAACCGTTAAATAATGACGTGACAAATATGAGATCCACATTTTTGCTGATGTGACTGTCAAACTTGTGCCACGTGGCAAAAAAAAAAAAAAAAAACTTGTTTATGCATTTAAAATATAACAATTTACACTTAAAAAAAAAAACCCTGAAACCCATCTTCTCCGACTCATCTTCCTCTCCTCCACTCTCTTCACCTCCCCTCCTATCCAAAAAACCCACCTGCAACCCAAAAACACTCCCCTCACCCAACCGACCCCTTCCCCGCAACCCAAACCCCCTCAGATCATGGAATCCCCGCCCTCCATTTCACTTCCTGCTGATGACATTGTCTTCCCCCTTTCCCCCGGAAATCGACCTCTTCCGGTCCCCCTCCTCCTCCCCACCCCCCCCCCCCCCCAAAAAAAAACTCCTCCGACAAAAACGACAACGTGTCAAACCCTAACCCCAAATCTGACCCCAAAACCTAGCCCATCTACATCTCCCTAGAGCCCCACATCTCCTCCCAGTTCTACACCTTGAACCCGGATTCCCATTCCCTCATGATTAGGTGCATCCTCGACGCCCGCCTCGCCACCTCCATCAAGACCCGTGCCGCCACGCCCCACCCCGTCCTCAAGTCATGGTGCACCATCTGGAAGGAAAGGGAGAAAGGTGCATAAGTGATGGGGGAACATGTTGGAGCCGTGGAGGGGATGGAGGGGTGGCTCGGATAGGGAAGATGAAGGTGTAGATGGAAGGGTGGCTCGGGTAGGGGAATGGGAAAAAGGGGTGGGTGATGGGGCATGGGCTCAGGGAAGACGATGGGGAATTTTGGGTTTTTTTTTTTCTTTAATTAATTATTTTAATATTTTAAATTTGTTATTAAGTGTTTAGCCACGTGGTACAAATGTGGCAGTCATATCAACACAAATGGGAACCACATATTTGCCATGTCATCACTTAACGATTAATTTAATAGATTTTTGTAACGGTTGTATGAAATTGAAAAAAAAAAATACTAAATGTATGAGATTGAAATATTTTAAAAATGTTATATCATGTTGTAATTGCACCGAATACTGAACGGATAAAATGTACTTTACCCAATAAGGTAATAAAGAAACAGTTCACAATTTGTATGAGAGATTTGTCAGAAAAAGGATTTTATTTACAGAGCATAGAAGCTATATATATACACACACACACATTAAAACAATTTATTATTATGAGAAATTAGGTTTTCATCTCTCTTTTTTTAACTCTATTGATTGAAACCTTATTCCCTTTTAAATTTTAATCAAGATTCCTTGGGTTTAATAAACATCATTAATTATTTCAATACTAAAATATTTTACATAACAAGATAATTAAATTTTATTTCTAAATTATTCATTTAGTGTTAACGTTACATTTGATATATTTATATTTATGGCTAAATTTTGTATCATATATTTTTATTTTTAGTTTGTACTCATTTTAATTTGTTACCTTTTTTTAAAATTGTGCCAATTTTCTATTCAGTTTTAGTTTGTACCCTATATATTAATTTCTTTTTGTGTCCATATTTTTCAAACTTTTATTTGTACTCATATTTTTTTGACTTTCCATCTGTACCCATAATTTATTAATAGTGTACTCATTTGTCTTTAAAAAGGTACCATTTTGTTATATGTAAAATGTACCCTTTTTTTTTTTTTTTTGTAAGTACCATCTCTTTTGTGTAAAATGTACCCATTGTTTTTTTTATATGAAATGTACCCATTATATAAAACGTATCACCTTTTTTTGAATAAAATGAATCAACTTTTTGTATGTAAAATGCATTGTATAAAAATTACCAATTTTTTGTATGTAAAATGTCATTAATATAAGTAATGACAAATCATGGGTTTTATTTAAAGTATAATTTCTTTTAATATTTTCAACAAATTATGAATTTTATTTAAAATCTCATTAATATAAATAACTACAAATATCAAATTTTAAATTAAAATTATAATAACCTACATAGAAATGCATTATTGCATTAATTTTAGGAACTTCAATAAAAAATCAAGAACTAACAAGGTTTCAATCAAAGAACGTTAATAAATAGAGACCGCATCCAAAGTCACCCTTATTATTATTAAGGGGAGGAGAAGGTTCAAAACTATTACAATAATTTAAGAAAGAGAGAAGTTTTGAACTCATGACGCATGAGTTGAAACTCAACAACCTATCTACGAGGATATTGGATCACACACACACACACATATTGCAAGATAGCATATAACTTAGATAGTAAAAACTTAAAAGCATTTATGTCCGCACTCAAAGCCCCTCCTACCGCGTTTATCACTTGTATTATAAAGAAAAAAGGGATATCGACACAGTAATTTTAGAAAACCATAAATTTATTTGATGAATAAGAAGGCATAAACTTGAAATTTATCAAGGATTTACTACGTCAGTTTGATTAATCAATATAGTCATAATTACATGTTTAATTAGCAACTGAATGAAAAGCAAATATGCGATAGAGCGAAGACTGGTGGTCACATCTGTTTCTGTTGATGTGTTTAGAATATATGCGGTGGTTGATCTTATGGCAGTTAAATGGTTGTGAAATATAGAGGTTGGTAACTTGGTAGTGAGCAACTGTCAACCAAACACACCTAATAAAAAAACATGAAATTAGATGAATATTAAACAATATTAGACAAATGACCTCAACGAAAATGACTTTAGATTAATGTCATCAGATGTGAGATTAAGTACACGTAATGAAAAAAATTACAGAAATTATATTTGTCTGCAAACTGCAATACCCACCTCATTCATGCATCTATCTGTATTCTGTACCAAGATGTGTGTATATATACATATAAAAAACCAGACAGTCTTGTTTGGGTGTGTATATAGTTTGACCTTTGATTGGCACGAACTGACTATAATATATCTCTAAAAATTATCAACTTTGCTCAAACAATAAAATAATATTAACATCTTTTGGTAATTAAAAGAATATTAGCATTGATGTTTTGGTAATTAAAATAATATTAGCATAGCTGTTGTCCTGGATGAGAAGTGTTTGTATATATTTAATTTTTTCTGTGATATCATGATTTTTAGGATAAAATAATCAGATTTGATGATAAAAACTTGGGTTTTGGAGGAACTTATCTTTGAAGATTAATTAATATCTTGTAATGAAAATCTACTTGAAGAGAGTAAGTTCATTTCGAATATTGAGGCAAATTGAATGCCATATGCTTATATGTATGTGCTCATGTTACATCTATAATTGAAACAACATGCAAAAATTGATGTGGTTTGACAATATAAGAAATAATTTATTTTTTATAAAGACATGTAAGGTCTTTTTAATTTTTTGATGTGAGGCAACAATCCAAATCCTTAGGGTTATAATATCAAACATAAGTACCCAAAATCGAAGACATATACACATTGATTATGTAAATGTTAAAAGTATTTACAAACTATTACACAATTAGTCTATTGCCTTTTTAATCACGTTTCTTATAGAGAACGAGACTCGATTGCATATATATATATATATATATATATATATGGAGCTACATTTTTAGACTTATGAGTATACGATATGCATGAACATACGGTGGACGTTGCCTCATATAATCTGAAAATGTGGATAAAATCATACCTACTGCTAGGTCATGCTTATTTATACGTCCAAATTACATAGAGTGCGTCTTGGTGTGGAGGTCACGACGGCTTAATGTGATCGATATAAATACAACCAACAACGAATAAAACAATGCCAACTTGTACGTATTTATATACAAGAGGATACGATATATATTGTCTGAGACATGTAGGGCTGATTGAGTAAATTGATACATTATAAAGTGATCGATATAAGAATGTTTGTTAATATCGAAGAATGCTTCAAAAAGAGACGCACGATGCTCAAAACAAGGACTTTTCTGGGTTAAAGGAAAGAAAAGGCTGATATTGTTGAGAGGAACTCCACCTCATCCAATTACAAAGGGAATTCCGCAATTCAATCCCCAAAATCCAAAAAATCCTCGAATGAGGATCCTCTTCGGATTTTCTTTGTGAGGATTTCGATGATCCTTAAATCGTGTTCATTCATCGTACATCTTGGGGTTAGTTATAGGCTAGCTGTCACATCCCGACCCGGGACGGATCACTTCCCGGGCCCGCTCCACCACCGTAGCACGATATTGTCCGCTTTGGGCTTACCATTCCCTCACGATTTTGTTTTTGGCAACTCACGAGCAACTTCGCAGTGGGTCACCCATCATGGGATTGCTCTAGCCCCCTTCTCGCTTAACTTCGGAGTCCCAAAAGGCCTCGTGCTAGGTAGGGATGAGAATATACATATAAGGATCACTCCCCTGGGCGATGTGGGATGTCACAATCCACCCCCCTTAAGGGCCCAACGTCCTCGTCGACACACACGCGGCCAGGGTTAGGCTCTGATACCAAATTGTCACATCCCGACCCGGGACGAATCACTTCCCGGGCCCGCTCCACCACCGTAGCACTATATTGTCCTCTTTGGGCTTACCATTCCCTCACGATTTTGTTTTTGGGAACTCACGAGCAACTTCCCAGTGGGTCACCCATCATGGGATTGCTTTAGCCCCCTTCTCGCTTAACTTCGGAGTTCCTATGGAACCCGAAGTCAGTGAGCTCCCAAAAAGCCTCGTGCTAGGTAGGGATGAGAATATACATATAAGGATCACTCCCTTGGGCGATGTGGGATGTCACACTAGCAATAATGCGGTTGAAATTCGTCTTTGACGAGAATCGAACTTAAGGCCTTTCACTTACAAGTGAAGATGAATATGACTAGACCATAATATAAAGTGGCAATCATATCTGAAATTAAACATAAAATTACATTTTTATTATTATTTTTTAAATATAATTTTTAATATCAATTGCCCAAACAATTTGTTTACAGGATAGAAATACACTCATGCAATCACTATGCACAAAGGCAATAATTGCCATTGCCCAATTACCTGAGCAATTATTGCCTTAGTGGGGTGTAGTTCTAAACCCTAAACAGTGTTTGCAATGATGGTTTTGTTGTAGAAATGAGTAGATAGTCGATCACTTATTCACTTTATTAACTGTCATATTACGATAGTAATGCTAGATGGGAAGTTAATTATTAGCTAAACGGTCAAGTGAGCTCATACAAAGCTCAAAATGGGAGGCTTCAAGTTCAAGGTAGTGCTTGTCCCTAGACCCAGTGTACAACTGTAAAGTTTTCGAAAGGAGAATTTTCTGTGACATGAGAGATTTTGCACTCTTTATCAACTTTTGCAAGAGTCAATTATGTTGATTGATTATCTTTTGATTTTTTCAATCTAATTTGTAGGAAAAAAAATATGCATAAAGTAAAAAAGTGGTGTGCAAAATTCATTTCCTTTCTATTGCGAGGGCTAGGTTAAGCTAAATTATTGGTCGATGTGATTTGCGGATGATCTTATCCATTGGCATTGTTTAGTTTCTAATGTAAATATTTCATTAGATAACTTACTAAATTCAATTTACGTTGAATGAATAAATGATTACAAACTTCTAAATTTTGTCCAAGTTTAAAGTAGAAACACAACTTATCTACTCTAATCTAGATTAGTAACAAATTAAACTATATATTACGATTCCCAAAAAAATAGTAGAATTGAGTGAGAGATTATTTTCATACTATTTCATCATCTACCTTAAATTTGGACAAAATTTTAGATTGCATCATTTCTTTATTCGACGCACATTATCTTTCAATCCTAAACATCAAACGAAGCTATGGAATCTTACCATAAGGTCTTATCTCATGACAATTGCATTCATGAAAGGTATAACCGTGAGCGCATGTACGGATAATTTGCTCTTGTATTAGGTAGCAATTAGCAATGTATTTTTTGGCAACATTATTATTTGACGACGTTGAATATATTGCAAGCAAGATTTCTAGCCCTAATATATAATACAAGCGCAGATAAATTCATCTTACGGAGTGGTTCTATATTGTGTAGAAGTGGAGCACAATTAAAGTGTCACTCCCCCAATAATAGACATGATAACAAAACAGATCATGTTGAAATATGCTTATTCACCATTGAACGTGTGATCAATTTTTTTTTATACAACTATATATTTTAAGAGAAGGGGAATTAGGTTATGTTACAAAATGGATCAATCACTAATTGGGTATCAAACTCAATCCAAATATAATATTTTCTTGTTATTTATGTGAATCTCTTACTTACAAATGAAAAAGAATATAAACGAAACGCAAAACTCATTAGTGTGTGCTCCCATCACAGTTACCTTGGAGGCAAAGATATTGAGTTTTCCTATTAATTGTAGCATGAGGTTGAAGCAAGCAAATGTCCTCATGGTCGGGGTCCATGGGGCATGTGAGAAGCACATGTGACTGCATGTGATTTTGTTTCTCTTCGAGTTGTCCATATATCATATCATTCCATAGGCAATCTAACTAGTTTTGTTGCAACTGAATTCTCATTTTAATGACGTTCTTGTTCGTGGTTTGTGTAATAATTTGTAAAAATGAGACGTTGATCCAAAATTCATACAATCGTTTATAAGAATAATACGACGGTCTGAAATTCATTAATTTTGTTTGGTATATTCTATATCGAACTCATTTGTTTAATTCATAGATTTTCCCACAACAACAAATTACTGTAAATGGTCTAACTGATTCCATATAGTAATCATGATATATCCAAAATTGCAACTATGCAAAAGCACTTTAAATACTCAACGTTGGAGAACATTCTAAACTTTCAAAACTGAAATAATGTTAGCAAATTATTTTGGGTGTTGGATGTAGTAAATTGAATTTATGAGAGAATGACAGAAACCAAACCAAACTTGTAGGCCATATTTTCTTAGTTGAAAATCGAAGACCTTTAAACTTAAAATAACATGGAGAGTTGAGTTTTTATTGTGATACATAAACCCTAAATTTATTAAAAGGAAAACTAATAAAAAGGGATTGAAAACTTTGAATTTAAAAAAAAGTAAAGTGAATAGTACTATGATTGACTTTTTAGTATAAAAATGTTAATTTTTGTTAAATACTCAACTTTAGAGAACATTCTAAACTTTCAAAACTGAAATAATGTTAGCAAATTATTTTGGGTGTTGGATGTAGTAAATTGAATTTATGAGAGAATGACAGAAACCAAACCAAACTTGTAGGCCATATATTCTTAGTTGAAAATCGAAGACCTTTAAACTTTAAATAACATGGAGAGTTGAGTTTTTATTGTGATACATAAACCCTAAATTTATTAAAATGAAAACTAATAAAAAGGGATTGAAAACTTTGAATTAAAAAAAAAAGTAAAGTGAATAGTACCATGATTGACTTTTTAGTGTAAAAATATTAATTTTTGTTAAATACTCAACTTTAGAGAACATTCTAAACTTTCAAAACTGAAATAATGTTAGCAAATTATTTTGGGTGTTGGATGTAGTAAATTGAATTTATGAGAGAATGACGGAAACTAAACCAAAGTCGTAGGCCATATATTCTTAGTTGAAAATCGAAGACCTTTAAACTTTAAATAACATGGAGAGTTGAGTTTTTAGACCATCTGCAATGGTTGGGTTAAAAGTTAAATATTTTAGCTTGGAAAATTTAGCTTTTAGCCCAGAAACAGCTTTTCTACTCCAACCGGTATAGCCTAAAATTTTAGTCCGGGATTATTAAAGAATGAACTTAGGCTATTTTTTTTTGTTAAATTAAATTTTTTTTTAAATAAATATGTAGACTATCGTAAATTAATTTTATGAACATTTTAATCTAAAAAAATTTAAATTTAGATAAATATTGGGTGGAGTCCACTCCTATTTCTGGGCTAAATTTTGGGAGGAATTTGGCCTTGGTTTAGCATTTAGCCCAAATTTTCCCCTTGGGTTGGAATGGGTTTGGGGGGAAATTTTGAGGCGTAATTTAGCTTTTAGCCCACCATTGAAGTTGGTCTTATTGTGATACATAAACCCTGAATTTATTAAAAGAAAAACTAATAAAAAGGGATTGAAAACTTTGAATTTAAAAAAAAAGGTAAAGTGAATAGTACCAGGATTAACTTTTTAGTGTAAAAATGTTAATTTTTGTTAAATACTCAACTTTAGAGAACATTCTAAAACTTTCAAAACTGAAATAATGTTAGCAAATTATTTTGGGTGTTGGATGTAGTAAATTGAATTTACGAGAGAATGACAGAAACCAAACCAAACTTGTAGGCCATATATTCTTAGTTGAAAATCGAAGACCTTTAAACTTTAAATAACATGGAGAGTTGAGTTTTTATTGTGATACATAAATTCAAAATTTATTAAAAGGAAAACTAATGAAAAATGATTGAAAATTTTGAGTTTAAATAAAAGGTAAAGTGAATAGTACCAGGATTGACTTTTTAATGTAAAAATGTGATTTTTCGTTAAATACTCAACTTTAGAGAACATTCTAAACTTTCAAAACTGAAATAATGTTACCTAATTATTTTGGGTGTTGGATGTAGTAAATTGAATTTATGAGAGAATGACAGAAACCAAACCAAACTTGTAGGCCATATATTCTTAGTTGAAAATCGAAGACCTTTAAACTTTAAATAACATGGAGAGTTGAGTTTTTTACTGTGATACATAAACCCTAAATTTATTAAAAGGAAAACTAATGAAAATAGTTTGAAATTTTTGAGTTTTAACGATAAGGATAAAATAAAAGGTAAAGTGAATAGTACTAGGATTGATTTTTTAATGTAAAAATATGATTTTTCGTTAAATTGAACAGTACCAGGAGCATTTCGTTAAAGTTTGCTTTATTAAATGCAAGGATTTCAAATGAATAGATGCAACACACGTAATCGAATTATAAAGAAGTCATTTGGAAATCCTGTATATTAGTAGCTTGGTAATACTAATGTAGTGCATTTTCAATCTCTCTATCTATTCAAACCCAAAATCTCTTAATCTAGTGTTGTGTAGTTCATTTATAGCCTAAATCCCATAACACTTACGTTTTTTTGGATGTGCTTTTAAAATAACTGAAAGTGTTTTTAGAGAAAATGTTTTTGGGTTTCAAAAGCAATTTAAGTGTTTTCTGTAAGAAGCACCAGTTATGTGCTTCTTCTGGGAAGCACTTTAAGTGCTTTTCCAGGATTTACTTGCATTTTTACTAAGGATTGGTTCCAAAAATATTTTCACCAAAAGCGTTTTTAGTCATTTAAAAGTACATTCAAACAAACTCTTAGAAAGCCGTCATCTGAGCATGTCATTAGTAACTTACATGATCTCGTTGAATTTTTTTTTTTTTTTTTTTTTGTCAAACCATAGATTTTGTTATATTAGTCACTAACGGAGTTTGAACTCATTCTATCATGCAATGCCTCAATATCTTTTCACCATTGTAGTAAAGGGTCACCGCCACATGATCTCGTCGATTCAAAAAGGATATAAAAGTGGTTACATGTCCGCCTTTTTTTATCAATAGTTAGGTGGGTTCTGAGGGGGGAGGGAGAAAGAGGGTGGAGGAGTCTCGAATCCAGTTGAAAATGGTCACAAGAGTGCTTGATTTCCACTTTAACACTCCCTTTTACTCTATTGATTTTGTTCGGGTTTTCTCTTTTAGTATTTCATCAAATCAGAGTGAAAATTACAAAAATGATTTTTCGTTGTCAACAAAAAGAAAAGGCAAAAGTGTTTTTGTTAATCTCTATCTAATGTTATTTCGTCAAATTGGATTGAAAATTATTAAAATGCGAACATCTATTAAAATTAATTGATAACTAAAGAGATAGATTGTACCTAAAAAAAACTAAGGGGATAGATTGAACATCATTTAAAGACTGACTACAATATTTACATGTATTTATTATACTTATTAACGGTCATATATAATTCATATGAACATATATATTTAATATAATCATTATTTGACCGTCGAGATGATAATTGTATAAAAAAATTAATTTTCTGACATAAAATTCACACTCTCTACAAAACTAATTGTAATTAGCCCTCGATAGCATCATTGTCATCACCAAATTGTGCATGAGTTACGTTTTTGGTTAACGTTATTGTTTGTCCTGGGTTTTTAAATGCGGGCTTCAGATATGGGTTGGAAACTTGGTCGGCCCTTTTGTCCAGTTAGAATTCTGTACGTCTTCTAATTTATTATGGGCCCATCGGATAAATGTCATACAATAACCCAACAAGACCTCCCCCTTTTTTATTTGCCCATCCCATATTTCTAATTGAAATCATCCTTCTCAACGAATGGGGAACCAGAAATTTTCTCATACCAAATTGAATTTTTTTTTAAATTATTACCCTCCACCGTCGCCACCTCCAAAAGAAAATAAACCGTGCCTTAGCTAGAGGTGGTAAATTAATCATTTGGATTGTCAACGGTAGAGATGGCATTAAGAGGAAGCAAAAAGTGCAATTGTATAGGGTTTCCTAAAAAATTTGGTATTTTGTATTTAACGTTTGAACAAATGATTATTTATACTAAGAGGGTGGAGAACGGGCTAAACTTTATAATTGACTAGCAATAATATAATTGAAATTCATCTTTGACGAGAATTGAACTTAAGATTTGTTATTTACAAGTGAAAAGAAATATTATTATACCGTAGTACTAAGTGGCGATATCTTATATTTATATGTAATAATGTTATATACTAAAAAAAAATTACTTTTATTAGCACTTTAAAATGTCATAGTGCACTTCTTATAAGTGTAAATTTCTTTTTTCTAAATATAAAAACTTGGGGTACACAATGAGATATTAGGAGTGTCAATAACACCTTAAAAAATGTTTTACTTTTCAATTTTATTATATAATAATGCTATATATTCAAGTGAAACTTTGAAGTTAGAGTTTTTGAAGGTTTTTTTTTTTCTTATTTGGTTGCCTAAGATTGAACTACTTTTGTTTATTTAGTGAATGTTATGTTTGTAACTTTTTTTACTTATTATTCAATGACATTTGTAAACTTACAATTAGTGAGTCTTAAAGTTTGTTTTGATTTAAGTTATTACTTTCTAGTACAAATATATTGTCCTGCTTTAAAAAAAAATATATATATATCTTAAAAATGAGTCATTTTATAAATTTCGCACAGGACTCTCGAAATCTCATAGACGATCCTGATCAACAGGTATCCATTAAGACCTATTTTGTTTGTTTTCACCTTACACAATTATTACCACTACCAATCTCACATCTATATTATAGTGATATCAAATTAAACGGGTACTCATTAACTGTCCAAGAGATTAATTTGCGAACTCTAGCCCTAGCTAATCACAACTCACAGCACACGTGTATGCCATTCACAATACACATGTGGACCTCATGCATATATGCTCCTCTTACACGTACGAAATATCGTATTTGAGATTAAATCACAACTTAGATTTTCAAAATCCACACCATAAAATTTGATAACTCTGTAGACCACTGCGATGTTAGTAGAAGTAGGGTCCTACCTACTGCTATTAACATGTTAATTTCTTTTTTAAATCCTTAAACATTTTGCTTTTTTGCTAAGAAATCTATTAGGAAGTTGGTCTAACTTATCATCATACTTTTTAAGGAAAACTAATAAAAATGATTTGAAAACTTTGAGTTTGAATGATAAGGATAAAATAAAGGGTAAAGTGAATAGTACTAGGATTGACTTTTTAGTATTAAAATGTAGTTTTTCGTTAAAGTGAATAGTACTGTGGATTTTTCGTTAAAACTTCCTACTTTTTAATACTTAATTAAGTTTCGAGTAATTATAAACACGTTATTTTTCACTTCTCAAACATTCTTATTTAACTTTTTATGTGAAAAGGTAAACAAACGTGTAAAAATCCACTCATCTAAAATTATATGAGACAAATATTCACGACATTATTTGATAAAAAAATGTTCTTCATGGCATGTATGAAAGATAAATTATCCGTTGAAATGTGCTAAAAAACTAATTATTTCCTTGTTTAACAAAAGTGACACCTCGGAATATGGCCAAATTTGAAAATTCCAGCACAATCCAGGTGGGAAACCAAAACTTAACATAAACAAATAATTAAACGCATAATCTCGATTCTGCTTGGGATGAAGATTCTCTTCGAATTTTTTTTTTTGTGTGTAGATCTGAAAGATCAATTAATGGTGTCTATTTAACATACATCGTGCAGTTAATTTTTATTGAGTATTATTTATATTAAAATAATTTTTAGTCGCACGATGAACAGATACAATTAATTCATCATCCGAATTTTCATAAGAGAATCCGGCTGCTCCATCACATCAACTTTGACACACTGGTGACGTGGCATGCCAACGTAATTACAGATAGATACTTCGTTTTTTAATCACGTGCGGATTTAATACTGTATCCCTGGAGGCCTATGAGAAATGGGAACGCACCCTCCCGGTCTACAGTTTTGTCTGGCTTTTCCGGCTTTTCATTTGCCGTGTGACGCACAGAATGATTGAGAAATTCACAAGGTTGACCACATGTACGATATATATTTTATTTATTTTTTTCAATTTATGTGGAGATTGGAAAATACAATTTATATGTGCCGACTTCCAGTTATGAACACTCAGGAAGCACGTGAATATTGGTCAGATTATCCAAAGACCCAAAGATGGGAAGGAACAAATAAAGTGGCCGGTGCCATGACGTGATTGAATCTGTGTGATGACAATAGAAATTAAAAGCCATGTGGCACGTAAACCGAATAATTATTCATCTAATTACATTATTCTTTGAATGCAAGTAAAATAAGAACGGATTTGGAATTATGATGCTTTTAGAAAAAACAGTTTATTAAAATATATAAAACTTCAAATGTGTTTGATAAAACAAAAAAAAAAGTTTTCTTTTAAGATAACTGATATCAATGATAGTTAAAAAAAAGAAAAGAAAAGCATAAGCATGGTCTATCATTCTTTTAAAAACATGTTTTTTTTATTTTTATTTTTTTTTGTCAAATCAGTGAACTGTGCATATTTAATGAAATTTGAAATGAAAAATATACCCACGCACATTTTACAAAATTACAATATTTGCCTCTTTATTATTCTCTTTGACAATAATTATATCACATTCAATATCATATCTTTTTTAGTCATTTAACATATTCATAGCAGTTTTATACAAAAATTTACCAAACGTTTAGAATTTTTTTTTTTAAAAAATTTTTTACAAAAAAGGTTTACCAAACACTTAACAACTTTATTTTACAGTTGTTTATTCTCTTAACACAGCAAAAATAGTTTTTATTTTATTTTATTTTATTTTAACAAGCACGTGAATACCAAACTAACTCTTAGAGTTTTAAAAAGTTGTTTTTTGCACGCACTCAACGCACACTACTGACTTCTTCACTTGAGCAGCAACGACTGAAGAAAGAACACTCTCGGCCTAGGATTCTAGAACCTAAAGATATGGTTACATAATTCACTGTAAAATTCAGGATCTTTTACAGGTTCAACTATATTCGTGAGAATATAAGAGACCTGAATCGATATCAGGCTGTAAAGGTAAAGATGCTCAAATGATATAAGCGTCTTTATGGTGAATGTTGTTCGATTGCCTGAATATTGGACTCCGAAGTACACATAAGAGTTACCTATCATAAATGCTTCACTTTGCTGGAGAGCTATAATGAAGTGACCTTGTTCGGCGAAAGAATCAAAGATTCCTCGTCGAATGACAATTGGATAGATAACATCCAAACTTGAAGTAGTGTTGTTAATCCAAACTAAAGGTACTTCTCCATCGACTAATTATATGGCTCTAGTGGTGTTAATCCAAATTGAACATGTCGCAGGTTGCCAATACAGTGATGTTAATCTAAACTAAGGATGTGCTGACAAAGGGTTAAGGATAATTAGTATTTTTCTCAGAGGTGTAAGAAGGTTTTGCATAAAGCAAGGTTTCGCGTAGAGCATTTGAGTTTGTGTGTTGAGTTGAAGCCTTTCTCTAAGTTGCAAAACCTCGTATTTATAGGGGTGAATTTCACAAGTCGAGTTGTTAAATTCTTATAATATTTCAATTCCACTGCAAGTTCTCTGAATATACTAGGAATTATTCCTGGTCGAAACTCTACCATCGCCAAGTCTCACTGTCTTCAACTAGGACTCTGAACTTAGATTGATTCAACCTTTATCTGAAAACGAATCATGATTCTTGATATTTTTTTATCCAACAACTTAGAGTATATAGGTCGAGTGCGTGCAAAAGTAGGTCCAAACACTATGTTTTGCAGATCATGACCCAATAGTGTATACAAAGACAAAGGAAATTGAAGGAAATTGGAATAAGGGTTGGGACTTGGGGACACAATAGTGCATATATTATGCACTTGTACTAATCAATTAGTGTAACCTTCAATTGTTACTATTTCTTGTTTAGTTTGGGGAGTCCTTCTATGTAAACTCTAATCCTAAATGTTAGACACTAAACTCTCTAGTCTGTAAAATAATTTTTTCATTACTCTATCTTATTTGAGGTTTATGATCATTCTTACTAATTAAGAGAATTATGATTTTTTAGATTGCTTGTATATAAGATGTAATGGATTGATAGGGATAAAAAGTTTCTCTTGTGTCACGTTCCACGATTAACGTCATTCTTCTATGTGAAATTTTTTTTTGTGTTGCCATCATGACATAATGTAGTTTTATAGTTCACTCATATTATAACATGTTTTTAATTTAACAGTACTTACCTATTTGAGTCTCTATCTTGAAAGTATATACATAAACTTGTCCGTCACTCATATTATAACACGTAAATTGTAATACCATGTGACAATATGTGAGTTACCCTAAAAAATTTTCATTCAATTATCTAATTAATAATCCATGCATAGTTAATTCTAGCGTGATTAGCATGTCGATGACAGGATGTTAATATTAAATTTGCTCTTATTTCATGAGAATAGGTATAGTAGTCGCGACACTTAATTACTTTGACATCCTTACATAGTAACTTTGATATTGCATGTAGTGTGAACGAGGATAGTACATAAAAATGTGAGGAAGTTGGTGTTCATGATTGTCCAAAGTCATAAGCAAAAGCAAATCACTTGATAACTAATGCTTATCTATCCCTTTTGTGTACTACAAGTGTTTTAGTTAACGTTCATGATCTTTACTTGGCATAAGTATCGGATGCATTCAAATCTTTGCTTTCAATTAGTAGTCCTTAATTATAAGTAACCTTTTAATCCTTGATTCCGCAAAAAGCAAAGTACTGTAAAGTTATTGTTTATCATTAGTTCATGGTTGTTTACAAAAAAAATACAGATTAAATCAAAAGAAGGTGAAAGTAACATGAGATTAAAGTTTAAATTTGTTGATCATGCCAAAAGGGCGGAGTATACGTGTTATTTGGACATATGGAAAGCGTGACAGAATTCTGACGTGATTTTCAGGGTTTGGTTGAACAGAATCATATCTGCTCTTTTGGACAAATGTATGATTGCAGATTTTAAGGATAAAGGTTGGATGATTGGGGTAGATAAATTGATTCTGACCTTTCTCCTTCAAGTTCATTGTCTGTCGTACGTATCCACATGGCTGCATCTATACCATAACAAAATATATGGACGATATTGTTATGATTATTGATTAAACGTTTATTGTAATCCATCCAGAGTTTGACTTTTGCAAAGTAAAATTACGATTTAGATCATAAACGAACAATATAACATGTCACGTTAAATTGTTAAAGAACATTAATGTAACTGTCAATTATCAAAGCTGATTTTAGAACCACCAACTTGAGAAAATTACAATACCACACAAATATTCGATACAGTATGTCCACAGTTTGCTAGAACATCTTTAACAAGATTTTCTACTCAACAAATATGTTGGAACTCCATGAACATTAGAATCTCTAAGAAGGGAGAGCATGTTGCATTTAAGTAAAGGAGTTTGTATAGGAAGGGGAATCCAAATACATAAACTAAGAACAGAAAAGAACAAAAAAAGAAAAAAGAAAAAAAAGGAGAGATGCTAATTTTGCATTCAGATAGGGCTCACTTGCAATGTCCAAGTCATAAGAAGCAATTTCGTTATGAGGAAGCTTGGCACATGCAGGAGGGGTGTCATGAAGTGGTACAAGAGGGGTGGAACCATGTTGTGGAGGGATCGCCAATGTTTCAGGTCACTAAGAAGATTAAGTTGACACGAATGAAGCTTAATAATTAGGCCTAGAGCAATGCTAGGTCAGGACCGAGAGAGATTAGGGAAGTGGAGGACAAGCTTACGAGTTTGTTGGGTCAACCTTTCATGGAGGAATCTATTGAACAGAAAAAGGAGCTTATTGGTAAGTTGAATAGGTTACTTGAACAAGAGGAACAATTTGGGAGACAATGTTCAAAAGGGAATTGGGTTAAAATGGGAGACCGAAATACCAAATACTTCCATCAGAAAGCTAATAGGAGACAAAAGCGTAACTGCTTGTATGGGTTATTGGATGATAACGGGGGTTAGCTTGAGGATCGTATGGGCTTGGAGGAGATTGTGGTTTCTTACTTCACCAAGCTTTTTAGCTCCAGCGGGGTGGCGAACTTCGAAGACATTTTATGTAATATCATGCCTTCATTGACTGAGGAGATGAACATTTATCTTGATAGCCCGTTCATGGATGAGGAGATTAAGTTGGCTGTGTTTCAGATGCATCCTACGAAAGCACGGGGCCCTGACGATATGTCTCTGGGGTTTTATCAGAAGCATTGGGGGGTGGTCGGTATTGATGTTTGCAATGGGGTACGGTCCATGCTCCTTTCTGGACATATCCTTCGGAAAACCAATTATACCCATGTCACACTAATTCCTAAAGTGAAGGATGTTACATCGAACAGAACTACGCCTTATTAGCTTGTGCAATGTCTTGTACAAAATAGTGGCAAAAGTATTGACGAACATGTTGAAGACTATCCTTCCTCGTGTTATTTCCCCTACACAAAGTGTGTTTGTTCCGGGATGATTAATTTCTGATAATTATTTGGTGGCTGTTGAAGTGGCCCATTATATGCATCAACGTTCCTCAGGATCTAATGGTCTCATGGCGTTGAAGTTGGATATTAGCAAGGCATATGATCGTGTGGAATGGAAATTCCTTGAGGCTATGATGCACCGCATGGGGTTTTCTGATAGGTGGATCCGTACAATTATGTTGTGCATTACTACGGTGACTTATTCCCTTAAGTTGAATGGGGATCCGATGGGTTATGTGTGTCTTGAACGAGGTATAAGACAAGGGGATCCTTTATCCCCATATTTGTTTGTGATGCGTGCAGATGGACTATCGACATTATTGACAAAAGCCGAACTTGATGGAGATTTGCAGGGGATCAAGGTTTGTAGGGCTGCCCCTAGTATCCACCACTTATTCTTCGTGGATGATAGTTTTCTCTTTGCTAGAGGTACTCCTAGTAAGTGTCAAAATATTAAACAGGTGTTGCAAACGCATTAAATGGCTTCTGGTCAAGCGGTAAACTTTGCAAAGAGTTGTATTTCTTTCAATCCCAATATTACTAGCTATGACAAATAGTTATTAGCGAATTGTCTTGGTATGAGGAGAGTGGAGTTTCATGATAAATATTTGGGTTTGCCAGTATTAATTTGGAAGTCGAATAAGGAAACTTTTGCGTATGTTAAAGATAGGGTGTGGAAAAAGCTTCAAAGTTGGCAAGGTGGACTTCTGAGTAGTGCGGGACGTGAATTGTTGGTGAAAACGGTGGCTCAGGCATTACTTATGTATTTTATGAAATGCTTCCTTCTTCCTAAATCGTTTTGTGGGGAACTGAATTTGATGATAGGTAAGTTTTGGTGGAGTGGGGATTCGGGCAAAAGGAAAATTCATTGGCTTAATTGGAGGTACTTATGCAAGCCTAAGCACGAGGGAGGTCTTGGATTTAGAGATCTTTATGCTTTTAATTAGGCATTGTTGGCGAAGGAAGCATGGCGGTTCCTTCATCATCCTGACTCTCTTGTATTCCGTGTTTTTAAAGCTCGTTATTTCCCCATGGTTAATTTTCTTGAAGCGAGGGTGAATTCTAATAGTTCATATGTTTGGCAAAGTATCGCAGCTTCAAGACCAGTGCTTCAAAAAGGCCTCTGGTGGCATGTGGGAAATGGGAGGAGAGTACGTATATGACACGATGAGTGGGTGCCAAGGGAGTCTTGTTTTCGTATTTTGACCCCGCCGCTGATGCATTGGGATGTTGATGCCACGGTGGACAAGTTCTTTTGGGTGGAGTCGAAACAGTGGAATGTTCAATTATTGAATGAACTTTTCTCCCCGGAGGAAGTGGCATTAATTAGAGGTATTCCATTAAGTTTAAGGGATACTATAGATCGTAGAATATGGAATTATGAACGTCATGGGAAGTTCACTGTCTGTAGTGCCTATCATGTCGCACGGGGCTTATTGGCAGCTAGTGGTGAGGGCGTAATTGATTCCTCTTCTTATTCTAATGCTGTGGGGCGAGAAATTTTGGAAGAAATTGTGGAAAGCTTGTGTTCCAGGGAAAGTGAAAATCTGTGTTTGGCGTGCATGTTTGGATTTTCTGCCTACAAGATTAAATCTTTGCAAACGAATAGTGATGATTGAGGATTTGTGTGTTGTCTGCGATGGTCAAGTGGAATCAATAGAACATGTGCTGCGTGATTACAATGTGGCGCGAGCGGTGTTGTTTCAAAGTTTGGGTTTAAGAGTAGATACCGTTCAGTGTGTGTCTCTTATGCTTTGGCTAGCCAATTTACATTTGCATGGCTCTAATTCGGGGTTTGAGCTTTGTTTAATGCTAATTTGGAATATGTGGAAACACATGAATGAGATACTCTAGAACGGTAAGGCGTTGCCTCCCTTCGAGCAGAGGGTTGGTTGCAGAAATTCCATAAATGGCACAAGTCAGAAACTAGAAAAGTTAAACAAGAGAATCAGAGATAGGGGAGACCTGCTGAGGGTTGGTTTAAATGTGATTTCGATGGAGCATGGAGTCATAATGGAAATCGGGGGAAGAGGTGTTGTAGTGGTGATCCGAAACCATTTAGGGCAATTTGTTGCTATAGTTGCAAGACCAATTCAGGGACCATGCTCGGCTTTGCATGTTGAGTTTCTCGCAACTCGTAGAGCTGTCTTGTTGGTGAAGATGCTAGGTATGACAGGAATGAAGATTCACTTCGAAGGTGATGATATTTTGGTGCTGGCAGCCATGAAAGGTCAAGGGGATGATTGTTCAGAGCTCAATCCTATTATAAATGATTTGCATTGCCTTCTTATGGAGTGGTCCACTATTATGGTCAGCCATATCTTGTGGGAAGGTAATTTGGTAGTGCATCGACTTGCTTGGATGGGGATTACTAGTACTCAGGAGGTAGTTTGGTTTGAGGAACTTCCGGATTTGATCCGGGATATTCTATTAGAGGAGTCTTTGTAACTCATATTATTGTTCATTTGAGGATATGTTCTTGTTGTGCGGGATGCTCTTTTCCTTCAACTAGGTTGAAATCTCCGGCAAGATTTTTATCGAGACCCATTATGCACACCATCCTCAGTTTGTACATATTTTGATTTGCTTAATGAATATCATACTTTTCTCAAAAAAAAAAAAAAAAAAAAAAAAAAGATAAAAAAAAAGATAGATCAACTTTTTAGATTACATTTGTAAATCATATAATAAATTATTAATAAAAAATAAACATGTTAATTAATAATAACCACGTTATACAATTTATAAAATATGATCTAAATATATGGTTTCCCGAAATTATTCTCAATAAACTTTAATAAGATAATGGAACCAAACTCGGCCGCAATCTTTACGAATAGACAGAGAATCTTATGTCGTAATAAACTACTATACATTTTACATACTATCCGAATATGCCCATTATATATTTTGGATTTAACTCAATCCACATCTATTATGAACATTTTCTTGGTATAAAATAGATTCCAGCCTATATTATGGAAAAGAAGAAAGCATGGATCATGCGCATAATATGAACCACACAACAGGAGTCCATTACACCAACTACCAACACTGAAACATGCATGCGCTAGTTTGAAAAAACGTATGCAACCAAATTTGATTTATGTTACGCTTTTTAATAAAAAAATTCTCTGAAATTATTATTTCGGTTTTTGATAATGAAAATCGATAAGAATGGTTATTGAGTTTGTCCACCGTTAATTATTTTGGTCATTTCGTGAAACTCTATTAATATCTTTGTTATGTGACCATATTTTTAAGAGTTTTTTTGGTCAAACCAATCATTTCACTTAACGAGGATATTGACATATTTTTTACGAATAACCAAAATGATTTACAAAACTCAAAGATCACTTTTATCGATTTTGATTGTAAGACACCAAAATGAAGAATTATGTAAACTTAAAAGACCATTTAGTTAAAAAGCTTTTATAGTATAAGTGATGTTGCCAGCTACCTTAAATTACACTTAAAAAAGAAAAGATTGAATCAAGCTGTACTAAGTTGAAAGAGAAAAGTCAATTTATCAGGAAAATTCATAGTTTGTTTTCGTGATGCTATTATTTTAAAATGGACAATGTTAGGTAGATCAAATTTTTAGACTAAATTTGTAAATAAAATGATGTATCACCAATAAGAAATGAGCACGTCAACGACACTTAATTACTAATTCAATAATCTACAACCACATGATTTAATTTATATGGGTTAATATCAGTTTACTACTCTCAAGTTTCATGGTTTTTAATATTTAGTACATAAAGTTTTTTTCGTCCCAGAGTCATACCTAAAGTATTAAATTTGGGACAGTCTCATACATCTGTTAAGTTTTCCATTAAAACTTCTGTTAACTGATAACGTAACGCTTATATAGACAATTATTGAACGGCACGTGTCAATATCAATATTAAAAAAAAAAAAAAACGACAACAAACAAACATCCAAACCCACCTTCTTCCCCGCACCCTCTCCCTCCCTTCTCTCTTCTGCAACCCGCACCCCTTCCCTCCATTCTCTCTCCTGCACTTACAACCATTCTCTCTTCTGCACTTACATCAGCCTCCCTTCTCTCCTCTGCAACCATTGAAACCCAAAAAAAAAAACAAAAACCCAGAACCCCTTCGTCTTCCCCACCCGACACCCCTCCACGGCTCCACCATTCCATCCCCTCCAACCCAACCACCAAGCTTTTTGTTCCTGGAATTTAACTGTAAAATTGACATTTTCTTCTTCTTAAACAGCAATGACGCAATTAACAACTCACCCATTAGTTTCAATTTCAATTCAATGCACCATTCAACCAATTGCAGCGATTGAAACCTAAAAATAAAAAAATAAAAAATTAGAAATCGATGCGATTAAAAAACCCTAACCCTAAAGCCCACTTCAAATTTCCTCAGTTAGATCAAAGCAAAGAAAGCACTTTGTGTGTATGATCTCAGTACCTGGAGTCCTGGAGCTTGGCGGTGGACTTCTTCTCGACGTCGAGAACGATGGTGTTGGTGCCGTGGACGCTGACGGTGGCGTTACGCTTACAGACGGCCTAGAGCGCGTACTCGACTTGGAAGAGATGACCGTCTGGAGAGAACACGGTAACGATGAAAAGATAAATTAGTCTTCTATCACAAAAAAAAAATGATGGACAATAATGTAATTTCATAAGTTCAAATTTTATTATTTTTTATTGAAGGTGCACATGATGTCAAAATACTTTTAATATTAAAAAAAAAAAAAAAAAACAAAAACATTCCACTTCTCCACGTTCTCTCTCTTTTCCTTTTTTTCTTTACATTTTCTAAAAAAATGTGTTCATACATACAAAATGTAGGCAATGTTAGTATCAATAAACTTGAGTTGCTGGTTGCTAGTTGCTAGTTGCTGGTTGCAAGTAAAAGATAACGAAGGTTAGGAGAAGGAGAACAAACGTGGGATGTAAACTTTGCTTTATTAAAGCGTGCCAAGTCATGTCAAAAAGTTAAAAAAAAAAAAAGATTCAAATTCCACGTGGCAATGCGTATGCTCCATTAGTGTCGTGGGCATTGTATTTAGCCATTAGTTTCAATTTTAATTAACTAAACTTTGCATAAAATGCTCATGGGAGGTCTTTGAGCTCTTAGATCTCGTTTGATAACTGTTTTTTAAATTAACATATATTTTTATTAAAACACCAGTTAGGTGCTTTTACTAAAATCATTTAAGTGTTTTTTTTTTCAAAATTTATTTTTACTAAAATTTGATTTCAAAATATTTTATCTAGAATCTTTTAGTTAATCAAAGAACTTGCTAAACGAAACTTTAATCATCACGATTTATCATTGATGGGAATTTGACAGTTGCAGCTGTCACCACTCACATCACCCTAAACCTTAACTTGGATACAAGTTAACTCAAATCGAAACATGTTGAGATAGATATCTCTTTAACTTTTTTCATCCCTTACAATCTTAAATAATATTGCTTGATAATCGGACATGCTACTTCTTGTATAATAATGCCGTACAGATCAATTATACAAAAAATCAATCAAATTAAATTATTTTCACCTGTTTAAGTGTTTAAGTGAAAAACATGTTTCGTCTATCTATTAAATGAACATTAGATGATTAGACAAATTTAATAAACACTTTGCATAGATGATAAGAAAACCGAAAAAGTAGAACAAGGCCAAGAAACAATTGGCCACTTCGATAGTCAATATAAAAAAGTAGACAACATAAAAAGTCATCATGCCGATTTAATGTTCGATCCAGACCTTGTTGACCTTTTGAGACGAAATTTTTGGTTGAACAAGCAATTCAATGAGCCAGCAATGCACAAGGCCAAGAAACAAACAGAGGGGAGTCCAGCTCACCCAGAAACAGAAACTAAGATAACCAGGATACAAACAGACGCCGCCACAAAGGACTCCAGCGTCATCCCAATTGCCTCAGACAAAAAAACCCCATCTACGGAGGACAAGGAAGACCATCTTTGTTCAAAATATCGACAAGCGAAGATGGAGGTGTCACCACCTAGCCTAAGCCGCACATCTTGGGTGAAAAATTTCTTGCGACAAAATCCGCCGCCATATTTGGTGACCATGGAGATCACGACCAGGAGCAGGATTGAAAACTCCTCCCGATCTCCAACGCACGGGACAGGATTGGGAGCAATTCCCAATCACAACTCAGAGAAGGGGAATTTTGGAGTGCATAATTTGAACCATTTTTTTCAACAAACATTATCCCCATAAAAGATATAAGTAAATTTTTTTTCAATGATACGTAGCACTGAATGATACAAAAAATGTATGATATTGAAAATATAAAATTTAACAGTTGTGCAAATAAAATTTAATTGCTAAAATACTCATGACCCTAAGTGTTAGCATTGAAGTCACACCGAACGTTAAAATCTTTATTTTGACCTTAATTTTTTTGAATTAATTATGTTTAATTAATAAGGTTTTACTTTTTAAATTAGTTAAGAAAAGAAAAGTCTGCAAGTTTGACAAATTTTTCTCTAGTCAAACTATGTTTACTCGTTCAAGCTCAACAATCTTTGCTTTCAACCCACGGTTCTAGACGATTCAAGCTAGAAAAAACAATATTTTTATATTTGGTCATGTTTTATCACTATCCCAATTTGTTTTTTCAACACATCCATTCTCTCAAATTGACCTTGACACTACGGGATGTGAAACAACAACAAATCCAATTAAAAGAGTACAATAGTTTTTTATTTTATTTTATTTTTTAATTTCAAAAAGCTCACGAAAATTTTATCATGATATCTCCGTTGTAGTTTCTACGATTTATAGTAGAAGAGATGCCACTAATATTTTTATGTTTTGATAAAAAGTACAACATTTATTAATGAGTCGAGAAAAGAGTACAAGAGTATAAAAGATTTAAAGGTGTGATTTTTGAAAAAAAAAAAAACAGGCCCGAACTTTAAATGCGGAATCAAGAAAAAAAAAATCAAAGTAAATAAAAAACATTCAAATAGACTTGTCCTCAATCAAAGCATTTGCAACTATATCCGGTGGTTCCAATCCAGGCACGTGAAAAGTTTATGGGCCACCTGATTTGCATCTCGTCTAATGTGGCTGAATTCGGGAAAAGTATTGCAGAAAAACCACAAATATCATTTTACCAAAAAAAAAAAAAAAAAAAGGGCACAAATATCATTGATTATAGGCCCCATGGGAGAGGTGTCGTCCTCATGTTTATGCATGCCAGGCTTGGCAGCCATGGCCACGACGGATTAATTTTAAAAGCATTTTGTAAGAAGTAATAAATGTCAACTTCCTTATTTTGTTAATTTGAACACTGCTCAAGAAAGAAAAGATATTCATAATAATTCTCATAAAATAGTAAAATAAGGGGAGAAAATTTTTTTTTTTTCACAAGTAACCTTCAAATAAAATTAAAAAAAAAATTTCATCAATTTCTTCTATCAAGATGTTTTGAATATGTAATAGTCATATCCAAATAAATCATCTCTAACAACTGAGACCTTGATGTATGAGAAATTATCTCGCTCAAGATATAATATGCACTAAATAAATGAAAGATTTCAATATGCGGCCAGTGATTAATCCATAACATCTGCTAGCTGCAACATCAATTTGAATCAATGGTTTTTCAATAATGTTTCGAGGGTTTACAATAGAGCCATATTACCGTCAGATGTAAACATTTTACTTCAATCACAAGATCTAGTATTGCCTTTTAAAAACGACACTAAAATTTTTGGACTAGAATTCTCTTCCCAACTCTTTTCATCCCTTTTCATCTTCTTCTTTCACATTCTCTTATTTTATTTTTCTCTTACTATAAAAAATTAATATAAGATATTGACGTGATTTAACCGTGACTGTTCAAATAATTAAAAAAATAAAGAAAAGGAAAAAAAAAAGAAAAAAAAGGAAGATAATCCTAATCCAAAATTTTATATATACCGGTACATGCTAGGAAATTCCGAACTTTCAATCATATCATCATTTCCTTTTACCAACATGTCCAGAGCGTCCACTTGCTGGGAAGAAGCGCGTATTGACCACCCCATGACTTTTTCAACGAACCCAAAGCTAGGAATGTTCTGTTGTTCAAACACTGGAACGTGTGGTCGGCGCTAACGCCTCACCCCTTTCTCTCCGTTTACTATGACATCATCACTTATGTAATTTACTAGAGTATTTTTTCCAAATTCTCTCTACAAGGGTCATGGAGATGTTTAAATCGTGTTCGTTCATTGTATATCATACAGTCAGTTTTCGTCAAACACTATTTATATTTAATTTAAAATAATTTCTAATCAAACAATGTACGATGAACTAATATAATTTAAGAATATTCAGAATCTGTACAAAAAGAATTAAAAGATGATCGTCATTCAAGTAATTCAGTATTTTACACAGCACTGTTTACGTCACCGTTACTTCCGTACAAACTCGCCGTCAAAGAGTCAAACCCCCTCTCTTTCTCTCTCCTCGCTCTCTCTGCTATATATACCTTGGAAGCCTAGCATTTGCTACTTTAGAAAACTCAGCGAATTCAGAGCTCCCACAACTTGACCGAAACTGATTCATGTACCGAACCAGAGCTTACCCACTACCAAAACTTGCTGTCTAAGCTAAAGACCCAGACGACCCAGACGACCCAGAAGGCCCAGAAGAGAAAATACAGGTATTTGTTCGTACAAATTAGCTTGCTCGTAGATATGTATATGTTTGAATTGATTTGTTTAGGTATAATTTTTTGCTAAAAGGGAAAATCTGAGGTTGTAGCTCGTATTGGGCTTCTTTGATTGGAGCGTGTAGGTTGATTGGTGGCGCATAGAGCGAGGAAATCCTGGGATTTTCTAATTTTCTTCTGTTTTCTATCACTTTCTCGGGAAACAAACAGAGGGTGAGTGGGTTTGGAGCGTTTTGTGAATTGAAGTGTTGGGTTTTGTAAAATCGTTCAACTGTTTTTGATATTGGTTTTTTGGTCCCAAATGGAAAATTACTCCTAATTGATTCACATGGAAGTTAAATTTTATAAATTGTATACCTTAACATAGTTTGTCAATTGTATAATTTTATAAACTGTGTTCTCCTGGTGTCGGGTCAATTGATCTTCTGTTTTTCGATTGATGAGACCGATTAGTCTCGGCCAGTTTGAATCAATCTCCATTTGGTTATCTGTTCCTGACTAACCAATCGATAGAAGGACTAGTGATGCGTTAGGAAAATTAGAGGCCTTTGCCTTCTTTGGGATTCTTTTTGTCGAAGGGTAGGAAGACCTGGACTTCTTAGACGAGATATCACTTGCTGAAGTAATATTCCATTCTATCGATCGAAGCGGCCCATTTCGTTGCTTCCTATGCTTCCAAAGGGTAGCTCAAGTACTCTTTATTCTGATTTAAGTCCGTTTAAGATTTAAAACTTTTCTCGATGTTTATTGATTCGATAAAACATTTAGGCAAAGAAAGATTGTGGGTTGGTTATAATTTCTGCTTTTCAAGGTTCAGTTATCTGCAATTTTTCCCTCAGAATCTCTAGTTAGTGGGCCATTCTCTGTATCAATATTGCAGGTTTATTCTGTTATCTTGAAAGTTCACAAGGGTTGCCAAGAGTGTTTCTGGGGAAAGCACAAAGCTTGACCCTATTCTAGTTGATAAGCTGTGCGGTCGGATTTCTTCACATGGAATAGCTGATGCCAATCTCGTAGCATGGACCAGCATTTTGGATTTGGTGCGACTGGTGCAGGATTCTCATATACAGCTCCACTTCCCACTGTTCCATCCTTACGGAAAAGGTTACTTGGGTCATTGAAATTTGATACTAGCAACTCACCAAATTCACCCTTTTTGACTCACTTTGATTCCGACTCTCTTACGACACTGAGCGACAGTCAGGAGGAGCGCAGCTCCTCCAAGAATCTCTCAGGAGTCACCCCCTCCTGTACCTCTTCATTTGAAACAAACAGTTACGTCCATCAGTTAAGATTAAGCCCTTCGGTGGACCGTAGTCGAGACGGTCTGCAGGTCTATTCTGGTAGCACTTCTGCCTTAAGGGATGCAAATAGTAACCAGAATATAAAACAAACTTTGCAAGAATTGGAGAGTGCTTTAATGGGGCCTGATGACGAGGAAGAAGCAGTCAGCACACCAAACACTTATATTGGAGAAAGTAGCAGAAGGCAGATGCAGAGGTCCATGTCATGGATCCAGGAGCACCAGGTTTCACAACCAGTTCAACGCCAGACATCCTTTGTTTCTAGGCAAAGGCAGTTGGGTGAAGTTCAGATTGAGAAACGTCATAAAGTGATAGATGATGCATCTCTAAAGGGTTTGCCAGCAGGTAATCTGAAGCAATTGCTGATTGCATGTGCTGGAGCTCTCTCCAACAATGACATGGATGGTTTTGAAAAGTTGATTGAAAAGGCTAGAGGAGCTGTGTCTATCAGTGGAGAACCAATCCAGCGACTTGGAGCTTACTTGGTAGAAGGGCTGGTAGCAAGGAAGGAGATATCGGGTGCCAATATTTACCATGCCCTTAGGTGTAGAGAGCCTGAGAGCAACGAATTGCTGTCCTACATGCAGATTCTGTTTGAGATATGCCCATACTTAAAGTTTGGTTACATGGCAGCCAATGGGGCCATTGCTGAGGCATGCAGAAATGAGGACCGCATCCACATTATAGACTTCCAGATTGCCCAGGGAAGTCAGTGGGTCACTCTCCTTCAAGCACTTGCAGCAAGACCCGGTGGGGCTCCCCATGTACGAATTACAGGTATTGATGATCCTCGTTCTAAACATGCCCGTGGTGATGGGTTGGAGGCAGTAGGGAGACGGTTGAAAGCCATCTCTGACAAATTTAACATCCCAATTGAATTTCATGGAGTTCCAGCATTCTCACCCAATGTCACGCGGGACATGCTTGATGTCAGGCCCGGAGAGGCTCTTGCTGTGAACTTCCCTCTGCAGCTTCATCACACACCAGATGAGAGCGTTGATGAGAACAATCCAAGGGATGGGCTGCTGAGAACAGTGAGGTCTCTGAATCCAAAGGTAACCACTTTGGTGGAGCAAGAATCAAACACAAACACAACCCCTTTCTTCAATAGGTTTGTGGAAGCTCTTGAATACTACATGGCGATGTTCGAGTCTATTGACGTGGCCCTGCCAAGGAGCAGCAAGGAGAGAATCAATGTGGAGCAGCATTGCTTGGCGAGAGATATTGTGAATGTCATTGCTTGCGAGGGGAAGGAGAGGGTGGAACGCCACGAGCTCTTTGGCAAGTGGAAGTCCAGGTTGACAATGGCAGGGTTTCGGCAATACCCGTTGAGCTCATATGTAAACTCTGTCATTAGGAGTCTGCTGAGGTGTTACTCGGAGCATTATACACTGGTGGAGAGGGACGGCGCTATGCTCTTGGGATGGAAGGACAGGAACTTAGTATCGGCTTCTGCCTGGCACTGAGTATAGAAAATAAAGATACAGAGGTAGCAGTAGAATTTACCAGCTTGTATTTTTCTTTTAATAGATTCATGATGCATAGCACGCAGCCCTATAGTTTCATTCAATGGAACGCTTTTGATCACTGTTCTTAGGATGGCCGGCATTTGTATGCCGCTGCAGAATGTGTTTCCCTACCACCGAACGTGTTACCGCTATGTATACATGATTCTGTTCATCTATCCTTTGCTATCTCTGATAGAGTTGTATGTAATTATAATGTAGGGTTTCTTTTACTTGATCTTTTTGTCACTATATTTTTTGCTTTTACAAAGTATTTCTTTCACTTTGGGGTTTGCCATGAAGCAATGACGAAATACAAGAGTCTTTCGTCATTGCTTCATTTAACGATCAATATTCAATATCCAATACCAGAAGCAACATGCCTTCTGTCTCTAACTGGAAGATTATGTTAATGCAACAATGATGCTTATACTTTATACGTATACGTTATTGACTTGATTTAGTAACAAAAATTAATATATCTTTTGATATGCCGGGGAACTTCTTTTGTCTCGGCCGCCATGCAAACGTCTTTCTTCTCGGCTACCATGCAAAAGTCTTTCAGTTAATAATATTTTATTCAACACATGTATTAGAGAAAAAAAAAAAAAAAAAGAATGCGAACCCCCAGGGATAATTGGGGTGTAGAAATCATTTCTCGGAAATACAACGAAAGAGTGTTCATAATAATTTTTTTTATAGTACTTTTAACACAAACTTCAAATCCAATAACGTATGAAGGAGCTACATGTATAGAGGTAATTATCTTCATAATAATGCAGGAGACCTAGCTAATGGTTGGGAAATTCTTGTATAGTGTTAGTATGCCACTCAGTACCTACTGTTTGGTAGGATTCCTCTTCGTTTAGAAGTGAGAGATTTTAGGTTTGAATCTCGTAAATGATGAATTCGACACCAAATTTGGCTGTCTATTATGTGGCTTAGTTAAACTCCTCTCATTTTAGTGTAAAAATATCGATGTAGTCCAAAAAAAATACAAAAAAAAAAAAAAAGAAAAAAAAAGAAAAAAAAGAAAAGAACAGAAGTATCAACAAGCATCATGGGTAACGTTCAATGTAGGTGTACAAAAACGAAAGTGTAAGTTTAACTAACATAGGATTCACTTGTATAAAAAATTGTTTCGGCAAGTGTGCTAATATTACCTCTAAATAACATTACTCTATTTAAATTACTTGGTCTTGTTGATTTCTGAATTTTTTTTCCTGCCGTGTACGAATTGGACACAGAAATCATTTATTACAGTGGTGATACCATTAGTATAATATATTAGCTGCCAAAGAGTTTCTTTCTTACTCATGTAAAAAGCCGTTTCTTCTTAAACTTGAATCACAAATCACAGTCGAAGACATATGTCAAGATAAATCTTCAAATTACTAATATAATACTTTCTGCACATTTATCAAACCTGTTCAAACATAATTCACATTTATTCACCAAACAACTTTTACAAAGCATGCTTTAAATAAAGTTACATAAAGCTTCTTGTTCCTTATTCAAACAAAGAACAAACACTACCAAGATCTTTATTTTATTTATATTTACACATAGCATACAGTAAGTATCATCTCTAACACAAGACTTAATTCTTTGGTTCCGAACCTGCACCAATTTAATTAGGGTGAGTATAAAGATCAGTAGGGACATTATACCTTAATATATATAATCATAAGTATATTATTTTTATCTGGCCATAAACGGTTCGACAAGTTTTTAGATACAGTTGTGCAAGAGCACATGGATGATGTTCAAATCAAGAGCGAGGATGAAAAGGACTTTGTGGACGTTTTGCTTTCAGTTCAGAAAGAAAACGTGGCTGCAGGTCTATCGATTCATCGAGTTACCATAAAGGCTACCGTCTTGGTATTATATTTAACATTCTTTCTCTTACTCAGTCTTATCCTTATGTTGCTGTATAATTAATTTTTATGCGGTCATGTCACATTGGAATTAAATAATTCTTGCTATGGTATTATATTTAACATTCTTTCTCTTACTCAGTCTTATCCTTATGTTGCTGTATAATTAATTTTTATGCGGTCATGTCACATTGGAATTAAATAATTCTTGCTATCAAACAAAAAACATTCGTAATTGGATTTGATCATATATTTTCATTTTTCGAATAGGCACATGAAATCCTGACAGGCAGTAGTATGTAATTAGTCATATTAGCTAGCTATGTTAGAGGAATTATGTACTTTTATTGATATACTCTTATAGGACATGTTTGCTGCGGGCACTGATACCACATCCACAGTCCTAGAGTGGGCGATGTTTGAGCTTGTAAGAAATCCAATGGCATGAAAAAATTGCAGAACGAGGTAAGGAAAATAATCTGCAACAAAACAGACATAATTATGGAGGATGATTTGGTCGAAATGCATTACTTGAAAGCAGTGATCCAGGAGACTCTTCGCCTACACCCTCCGGTTCCGCTGCTGTTGCCTAGGATGTTAAAGATGCGAAAGTAAACGGCTATGACATTAAGGCCAACACACAAGTTATGGTGAATGCTTGAAAAATTGGAAGAGATCCCAATTCGTACGACAAACCAGATGAGTATGAGCCAGAAAGGTTCTTGGATAAAGCCATAGATTATAAAGCAAATGAGTTCCAATTCATTCCATTTGGGGCTGGCAAACGTGGATGCCCAGGAGTTCAGTATGCCTTGGCTATCAAAGAAATTGCTTTGGCGAATTTAGTGCCCAAGTTCGACTGGGAATTTCCTGGTGGTGCAACAGTAGAAGAGCACGTAGACATGACTGAATCTACTGGTTCAACCATACATAGCAAGGACCCACTTAAAGCAGTTGCGATTCCGTACTATGGTTGAATATATATACATATTTAGGAGCTGGATATGTTGAAAAATATTGGGGATTGCTTATGAGGGATTCCCTTTCTCCTAGAAATTATGAATGTAGCTATATGTGTTTTAATCATGGTATGGCATCAAACTCATACAAAATTTGGATCCCTGATAAACGCGACTTGTGATACATATATCATAAATTTAAGTCAATACAATTTCCTAGATATAAACAGTGATTAGTTTCTATTTAAATTTTGTTTAATGTTGATTTGACTAAAAAATGATTAATTTGATAAAAACACTTTAAAATACTTGTAAGAGAACATGGTTGTATAAACGGCTCAAATAAATTTTTTTTCAATAGGAATTAATATGAATAATTTGTATTTAAACTAATTCTTAATTAATTATTTAACACAAAAGAACAAGATTTGAAATTATGAATTGAAATAACAAGACAATGAAATAAAATCAATAAAAGAGATTGCAAAAGTAGCTGCCAAAGTAAAAGATACAGTTTGAAAAGATCAAGTTTATACGATACTAAGGTTCCGCCGTCACCTTAACAATTCTATATATTTTTCTCAATTACTTATGACTTATACATGCATAATTTGAAGGTTAGATTCTCCTAAAATATATTCTACTTGGATCCCTGAGTTGGAACGTATATTAAACATGCAACCCATCCAGACATTTAGTAGTTCTTCACCTATACTCTTTGTCCCCTCAATCACAGCAACAATATTATAATACTGAGGCGAGAGACTAATCAAGATCTTCTCAACAACTCTTTTATTAGGCAATTCTTCACCATACATTTTCATTTCATTTATTAGCGTAAAAGTTTAGTCAAGTAATCAGACAATGCTTCACCATTCTTCATTCTAGCATACTCAAAATCTCGACGAATGCCTTGCAATTTAACTGTTTTTACCTAAGAATCACCTTTAAACTCTTGCTGCAATACATCCCAAGCAGCTTTTGCAGTTTCTTGATTAGCAATATCTTTGGAAGATCTCATCACTCACGTCTCCTTGGATCAATCCTAAAGCTCTTGCATCGCGAGTAACCAAATCTTCAGCAACAAGCAGTTGCTTTTCATTAGTTAATTTCTCATCTAAAGGTAACACAAATCCTTCTTCAACAACTTTCCACAAATTGTGGGATTTGAAGATTGTCTTCATCCTGATGCACCAAAAACTCATAGTTGATGCCATTGAAGACTGGAGCTCGAAGCTCAGCACTAAATCCAACCATCTTGCAGCTCAATTCACCTGAATTCTTCATTGAAAACTCAGAATCACACATAGATTCACGCCCCTTGATTCACTTCGAACCAAGCTCTGGGGCCATGTTAGTGTTTAAGTATTTTTTGGGTAAATTTTAGGGTTGATCTTGTATGAATTTCAACAAGAAATTGAAGAGCTCAGAGATGACCTGGGATTACAGATAATACTCAGAAACGAAAATAGAGTTTGTTGCTCACAAAATCACGTAGGATTCAATTGCTAGATTCTCAACATCAAAGCCGGCCATTAGAGTCGTTGCCTTCACACAAGAACATGACTATGATCACATGCAAGATGTACGGTTTAATTTAAACATGAAAAACTAACACACGTGTCAAGCTATATACCGTTAAGATGTTATAATTTTGACCGTTCATTACAAATAAGAACACCTTTAACACTTAGATGAAATCCTGCATGACTCCGAGCTTCATCCTCATGGACTTTGTGTTAAGGATACAATAGGACAACTAACTAAGTCTATACCTGATTAAAAGGTTTCTTAGCTGTTAAAGTTTGTTAGTATAGTTGGTAACATAACTAGTTGTATCTATTTATATTGAATTGTACACATTATGTTTGGGTAATGAAATCATTCTATTCAACAGTTTCTCTCTCTTTACAATTCCCTCTTTCTCTTTTTCTCTAACCTTTCTTTTACAGAGATATGAGTTTCTACATGGTATCTTCGCCACAGTCCATAGACTTCTATCTACCGCTTTCATTTTCTTAAACTTTCTTGCCGTTTCTCATCTTCCAAACAGATCCTACTCATCCTAATTTCTTTAATTTTTTTCTCCATTCTTGATCTTCTCATGGCGACTACGATCAACTCAGCAAACTCCTATTCTCCAACTGCTTCATCTGGTTCTTATGGCGATGTTGCGAATCCGTCTGTTCAATCTTTCTTTTCGATTACCGTTTAGAATATTATCGGTATGATGGCGACAAAACTCACTCCTCACAACTACATCACCTGGCGCAGTCTCTTCATCCCTATCCTGAAACGATTCAAGCTTTTAGGGCTCGTCAATGGCACTGATGTGTGTCTTCCTCAATTTGTGATTGCTTATTCTGATCTTGAGTTCCTAATCAAACGTATAAGACTTGGTGTGAACAAGATCAAATCTTGATGGTTTGGAACAATTCGACCTTATTTGAAGATCTCTTTCCCTTGACAATTGGCATGGATGATTCCAGATCTCTCTGGTAATATCTCAAGGTCGTTTTTCTGGTACCTCTCGCACTCATATACATAGCTTACTCTCGAAGATCCAAACTATCCAGAAATAAGACTTTTCGATGATCGATTACGTTAATTATCTCAAGGAGATTTTTGATAAACACGCTGTGGCTAGTGATCTAATCTCTGAATCCGATCTTGTTGCCTACATGCTTTCTGATCTCTCTGATGAGTATGACTTTTGTTGATGAACTACATGACTTACTTCTTAATAAGGAGATTTCTCTTTAGAAATGAAAGACTTTCAGTCCAGTTGCTAGTGGCTAGAGGGTTTCATCAACAAGAGGGTCTTGATTTCTCTGAGAGTTTTAGTTCGGTTGCTAAGCCTACAACTATAAGATTTTTGTTATCCATTGCAGTTTCCTTTGACTGGTTTATTCATCAACTTGATGTAAGTAATGCATTTTTGCATGGTACTTTAAAGGAGGATGTCTACATGATCCAGTCCCCTGGCTTTGTTGATCTAAACAGACCACAACATGTTTGCAAGCTCAAAAAGTCTCTCTATGGCTTAAAACAGGCACCTAGGGCCTAGCATGAAGCATTTTACAAAGCCATTCTATCATTGGGATTTTCAGCCTCCTACTTTGACACCAGTTTGTTTATCAAAAAGGATTCTACCATCACATTTATCTTAGTCTATGTAGATGACATCATCATCGCTGGTAGCTTTACCTCAGCTTGCAACTCCATTATTTCTCAGTTACAAACTATGATTCATGTCAAAGACTTGGGTGATATTCACTACTTTCTGGGTATTGATGTTCATAGATTTGCTACAGGTCTATTTCTTAATTAGTCTAAATATGCTCTTGATTTGTTAAAGAATATTGATATGGTTGGTGTCAAACTTTGCTCCATTTCTGTTGGTTCTGCAAAATTGGATCATTTAGGTACTCTTCTCTCCGACCCTAAGTTTTATAGATCAACAGTTAGGGCTTTACAATATCTCAAATGGATGAGACCCAATTTAGTGTTTGATGTTAACCAAGTATGTCAGTATATGCATTCTTCTCGAACAATTCATTTGCAGGCAATCAAATGGATACTTCGTTATTTGAAGGGTACTCTTGATTCCAGCCTATGGTTTACTAAGGGTTATCAAAGCCTAACTGCGTGGTCTGATGGAGATTGGGTAGGTTGCCCTATTGATAGACGTTGAACTAGTGGCTACTGTGTTTTCCTTGGTCCTAATCTTATATATTGGAGTGCAAATAAGCAATGCATTGTTGCAAGGTCTTCTACTGAAGCAGAGTATAGGTCTCTGGCTAATATAACTGCAGAATTGAGTTGGATATGTAAGATCTTGCAAGATATCTCATTTCCTATTCTCAAAACTCCTGCGATTTTCTTTGACAACAAGAGTGCAATTGCACTGGCCTTCAATTGTGTCTTCCATGCTCGGACCAAACATGTTGAAATTGACTATCATTATATCCTGGAAAAAGTTCTTAGTGGTAAAGTCAGTGTACATCGTGTTACATCTCTTCTTTAACTGGCAGAAGAGATAAATATTGTACACTGACTTTGCCACTAAGAAATGAGTAAATGTAATGTAATAATTGAAACTAAAATGACTATGTCCAATGAATCATTAGAAATCCATGTAATCCTTCAATCACATAAATATAAACATTGTATCCAAGCACCTAAAATAAAAACATGAACCAAAATCCCAGAAATTTCACTATGAAACTTGTTTGTACCATACTTAACCAATCCCGAAACCATTGAGCACTGGTCAACGGTATACCGTCAAGGACCCACAGGACTTTCCCTCCAACCAGGAGGCCAATCACAACGTAACACATGTCGATATCAGAGGCCAATCACAGCACGACACGTATCAATGTTAGAACAAAGCTAGAAACTCTCCTCTATAAAAGGGGATCATTCTCCCACAACAATCCCTAATGTCATTTGTACTAAACTATTCACTAAAACTCACTAAATGAGAGCTTAAACCTATGTATTTGTGTAAACCCTTCACAATTAATGAGAACTCCTCTACTCTGTGGACGTAGCCAATCTGGGTGAACCACGTAGATCTTGTGTTTACTTCCCTGTCTCTATCTCTTTACATACTTATCCACACTGGTAACTGGAGTAATCTAGCGAAGGTCACAAACTTAACACTTTCTATTGTACCAAAGTCCTCGCTGATTTTGTGCATCAACATTTGGCGCCATCTATGGGAAACACACTTATTCCTACTTTCTTCAGCTTTGTCAAGCTGGTTTCCACCATTCGTACATTATCTTTTGACCAGACATCGTTCTCCAACATGGGGAGCGAAGAAAGCCACAGCACACAGAACGACACCCCTTTCACGCCTAGTGTAAGGCAGCGAAAGAAAGAACGAAGAAAATTCGCTCTTCAAGCTAAAGTTAAAGAGCTGGAGGCTCAGAACAACATGATAACAATGAAGAATGAGGTCCTCCAGGAGCAGTATGAGAAGTTCTTCGAGATGCTTCATAAGGCTAGGCATAGTCAAACGCATGAGCTCATCGCCTCTGTGGAATTCAACCATCAACTGGGTGCCCCCTAACACGGAGGGTCACCAATCTTCAACATGATTGTTCCTAATGAGGAACAAGTTAATCATCAAGGTTTTGACCAACATGAGGCCTCTCTCAACCCAGCTGCTTCAACTCGAAACGGAAGAAGTGAAGGAATGCACCTCCTTGCAGAGGGAGTGGAATGATCAAAATTCGTTTATCACGACTGTCGAGACTTCCTAAGACAACGTCGAGAGAATCCCATCCATATAAGCTCGAAGATTAATGACCGAAGGGTTTCTGAAAGACTCGGTCCCCTCCCATGACCCAGGTCGACTGTCAATCTAGGGAAAGAGCGACAGGTCCCAGAGGAACATGAAGGTACAGGGGACCCAGAAGTATTCCGACAGACTCGCTCTAGAAGTCAGTACGACGAGTCCAAAGAAAAATCACATGTTTTTGATCAAATTTTCCTACTTTTAAGAGGTAATGGAGACTTACATAAGAAAACTCCAATAGTATATGGCTCCATTCAGGACCCCCTTATCCTTCAGCTCCTTGAGGAAGTAAACAAGTTGAAGGCTGAACGTAAGGCCGAGATACCTGACTGGAACCAACCCAGGCCTGGCCCTCTTACAAGTAGGATCTTCAACACCTCCTTCAAGCGAAAACAAAATAGAAACTCGGCTTACAACTCTACACTGGAAGAGAGGATCCGATTGAACACCTTAATATTTTTAAGTCCACCATGGCATACCAGATGCATACCGATGAAGAACGATGTCTCATTTTCCCCTCCACCCTTTATGGTGGACCTTTAAATTGGTATTGTCGTCTTTTACCTGAGACGGTAGACTCATTTGAGGTATTGAGGAAACTAGTATTGTTGTCTTTCACTGATTACTTGCACTCTGCAGATGATTTGTACACTATTCGCCAGAAGCCGAATGAGTCACTGCTAAAGTATGTCGGCCGCTTCAGCCATGAATATTCTCGTTGTGCTAAGGCAGATGATAAGACCGTCTTCAAGGCCTACGTGAATGTTTCTTCAAGTACATGATCAATGCAAACACTTGGAAGATGTACTATGAGGTGATGACACAAGCTTACAACCACGCCTCCGCCAAGTCAAGGACATATCAAGGGAAATCTCCTATAACCACCCCTTATCAACAAGTAGGGAGTGAGAGCCAAACCCAACCAAATGAGAATACCTCAACCTTCCAAATTGCAACGGCGCCCCTCCCTGTCTTACTTAATGTTTCGCCAAGACAACAGACATGTCAACCTCAGGGCAAGAGGAAAGATTTCCATCCTCATCAGTCTCATTTTAGTAAGAAGAGTAAGGGGCATTATCACGATAACCAAAGGTATCGCCACAATAATGCCTGTCTTCAAGCAGTCAACGTAGTGGGCCAAACACGTGTCAAGACAGGCCTTACCCTGAGGTATGAGACGTACACACCTTTGAACGCCACATGCGCGGCCATGTACCCCAGTATAGCTCACATGATACCAAAGCCAAAGCTGAGGCAGCCGGATCACAAGTCCATGAAGAACACGAGTGTGTTTTGCTTCTACCACGAGTATAATGGCCATGATAGCGAGAAGTGTATCACCCTCCGTGATCATATTGAAGCTTTAGCACGTGAAGGAAAAATTAATCAATTCCTTCTTCACCCTTCAAGGGATAACCATAACCAACGCTAAGTGAATGTGATATATTCCAAAAGCGGCGACACACCCGTATCTGAATCTTCCAATAGGGCCATGAAAAACAGTGAACGAACTTTGAGGCCTGCCCACCAAGTGTTTCACGTAGAAAACATCAAGGGAGGTAAGTATCAAAAGCCTAACTGGGATCCAATATGTTTCTTCCTTGAGGAAGAAAAAGGTATCACCTACCCTCACAACGACCTACTGATCGTGGAGGCTCACATAGCCAACTTTGATGTACGACAAATCCTGGTAGACACCGGGGCTTAGTTCAATATCATGTTTGTTGAAGCTTTCAAGGCACTTAATGTAGCTAAACACTTGCTCGATCACTCAGTTTCTCCTCTGATAAGCTTTTTCAGTGATGTCGTGCAACATTTAGGAAGCGTACATTTACCTTTCACCATCGGTACAGGCTCTTACATAGCTACCATCACCACTAACTTCCTGGTGGTTGACTACCTAACGACATAAAATGCCATATTTGGGCCACGGGCATCAATGATCTCAAGGTCGTGGTGTCCACACATATGTTGTTGATGAAATTTCCAACCCCTTATGGCAATGGTTACATCAGAGGATATCAACTTAGTGCACGATCATGTTACAACACTTCAGTCAAGCAATAACACTTGCTTGTGCCCAAAGAAACATTTTCTATACATGACCAAGTTATACAGACTAGCTTGAACAAAGCCAACTTAGATCTTCATAGTGGTAACAGTCAACTGACGATCTTCGAGATGACGCTTTCACCCAGCTAGCATAACCCGCTGAAGAGTTGGAGAATGTCTTTATCTCAAAAGATTATCCGGACCGTAGAGTGAAGATTGGCACCATTTTGTTACCACCCGTTCGGTTAACATTGATCTCTTTTTTGCAAGAGAACACTGAAGTCTTCGCCTGGTCATACGAAGACATGCCAAGCATCTATCCTGATATCATATGTCATTGCTTGACTATTGCTCCCAAGACCAAGCCGGTGAGACAGAAGCGAAGATCTTATGACGCTGAACGATATGAGGCAATAAAGGCAGAAGTTGAAAAACTCAAAAGCATATGCTTCGTTCGTGAAGTCAATTATCCAATGTGGGTAGCATATGTGGTCCTTGTTAAGAAAAATTCGACCAAGGAAAGTCTCTTGCTTCAAAAGATCTTTTGAAGAATGTGTGTCGACTATACTGACTTAAACAAAGGATGCCCGAAGGATAACTTTCCTCTTCTTCTCATTGATAGACTTATAGACTCTACAGCAAGGTGTGAACTCTTGAGCTTCATAGATGCTTACTCAGGGTACAACTAAATCCTCATGAACCCTTCGGACCAAGAACACACGAATTTCACTATTGACAGATGACTATATTGCTATAAAGTCATGCCATTCGGCCTACAGAATGTAGGGGTGACTTATCAAGGGTTAGTCAATTCAATGTTCGCTGAACAGATTGGGAAGAGCATGGAAGTTTATGTTGATGATATGTTAGTCAAAAGCAAACATGCTAACCAACACATCACCAACCTGTTTGAAACCTTCTCTATCTTGAAGAAGTATCGAATGAGGTTGAACCCCAACAAATGCGCCTTCGGCGTGAGCTCTGGAAAATTCTTGGGTTTCATGATTAGCCAACGAGGAATTGAAGCTAACCCCTAAAAGATCAAAGCAATCATTGACATGAAATAACTAGTAACTTAAAAAGAGATCCAGAGCCTTACTGGCAAGGTGACAGCCTTGACCAGGTTCATCTCTAAGGCCACAAACAAATGCGCTCCTTTTTTCAAAGCACTTAAGGGAAGTAGTACATTACGTGGACTGATAAATGTGCCGAAGCATTTAAGAACCTCAAGGAGTACATGAGTAAAGCCCATTTGCTTTCTAAACCTGAAATTGGTGACACCCTAATTGTGTATCTGTTTGTCTTGGCTTCAGCAGTCAGTTCCGTCTTCATTCGAATGGATGGTAGTATCGAACGACCTGTCTACTACTCTAGCAAGGCTCTACAAGATGCAGAGACACGACACTCCAATATTGAGAAATTAGCTTTAGCATTAGTCATGTCTGGTCGGAAACTTGGCCCCTACTTTCAAGCACACTCCATCATCGTGCTTACCAATCACCCCATTCGACAAATACTTCAGAGTCCTGACACTTTGAGGCGAATGATCAAATGGGCGATAGCACTGGGTAAGTTTGACATCTCCTACCACCCAAAGCCAGCTGAGAAGGGCCAAGCAGTTGCATATTTCATCACTGAATTCACTTATCATGTTGACATTTCTCCTACACCTAAGGCAGTGGCTTCATTACCCCCGAAAGCTCGGAAACTAGAACCAACACTCCTAGTATGTACTTTATATGTACTTTATATATTGATGGCTCGTCCAACCAACAGAGCTGTGGAACAGAACTAGTCCTGACTACCCCTGACAAAGTGGCAATGGAGTACGCTATTCGCTTCAAATTTAAGGTGTTAAACAATGAGGCCGAATATGAGGCCCTTTTAGCAGGCTTACGTTTGGCCAAACACCTTGGAGTTAAACAAATTGAAATCTTCAATGACTCCCAATTGGTGGTTAACCAGGTCACGAACAACTTTGACACTAAGGATAACTCCATGGCAGCGTATCTTGCATAAACGCAGCTTTTGCTCAAGCACTTCCACTACCAAATCACCCAAGTCTCTCGAGCGGCAAACAGTCATGCAGACGGTTTGACTCGCCTCGCCTCAGCAGTGGAAGACAAGGTTGGGAGAAAAATTCATGTCGAATTGTTGGCAGCACCAAGCACCATGGTCGCAGAAATGTGTAACTTACAACAAGAGGATTGTTGGATCACCCTGATTTATAAATTCTTTGCTTATGGCACCCTCCCAAATGATAAAGTCCAAGCTAAGCAGATTCAATACAAGTCTACCCGCTACCTGATCATTAATGATCAACTCTATAAGCAAAGTTTTAACCTATCATACTTATGATGCCTCATACTTGCGGAAGCGAAAATTGTCTTTCGAGAAATACATGAAGGAGTCTGCGGAGATCATTCTGGATCTTGATCCCTAGCACATAAGGCTTTTCACCAAAGATATTACTGGCTAACACTTCACCAAGATGCCATCAGAATATCCTGCTTATGTGATAAGTGTTAACGTTACGCAACTATTCATCATTCCCCTCCCGAGCCTCTTACTCCTATGATCAGCCCTTGGCCCTTCGCCCAATATGGAATTGATTTGATCAGCCCAATGCCTGCAGGGAAAGGCAAGGTCCGTTATGCAATCGTTGCAGTTGACTACTGCACAAAGTGGGCCGAAGTAGAACCCTTGGCAACCATTACCAAGGCAAAAATAGAAGACTTTGTATGGAAGAACATCCTTTGCAGATTTGGCATTCCTAATGCTATAATCACTACCAATGGGCGACAGTTAAACAACAAGAAATTCAGGATGTTCTGTTCTAAGTTCAACATCAACTTATGTTTCGCCTCCCCAGCTCATCCCTAGTCTAATGGACAAGTTAAGGCTATCAACAAAATAATATAACACACTTTAAAAACCAGCTTGGATAAGGCTAAAGGCTGTTAGCCAAAATTTGTACCCCAAGTTCTTTGGTCATACTGCACTTCATATCGGACTTCAACAGGAAAAACTTCATTCTCACTTGCCTTTGGTACAGAGACCGTTGTCCCAGTTGAGCTTGAGCAAGCAACGTTCCGAGTCTAGAACTACATGCAAAGTGAAAATGACAGTTGAGCTTGAGCAAGCAACATTCCGAGTCCAGAAACCGGGCTCACTTGAGGAATGTCGCCTACATGCAACACATCTCCAACTACTACGACTCAAGGGTCAAACCTCGCTCTTTCAAAGTGGGGGACTAGGTATTGAAGAAAAGACTACTCTGCGATAGAGTCCTAAGCGAAGGCACGCTCATCCCAAATTTGGATGGACCGTTTGAAGTTATTGGCATCAGTCGCCCTGGCTCCTACAAGCTCAGAAGCTTCGATGGCAAGACCATTGGCCATCTATGGAAAGCTGATCACTTGAAGTACTATTACAAGTAGACTCACAGTGTACAAGTGTTGAGCTACGACCATTTGGCATCCTATGTAATGAAGGCTATTTAGCATCAATTCAATAAAGAGATGATTTAGACAACTTGGTCATAACTCCCTTACATCCCTATCACTTAAACACTCAAGTAGCTTCAACACGAGTGCTTCCAACATGAAATAAAGTCTAAGTATATGTCAACAAGACTATACAAATAAACGAACAGCTCTAATATATTCGTTCAATCATACCCAAGTCAGGACTTATATCCAAACAAAGGATCTATTCAAACATAGCCAAACATTCATCAATGATAGTACAAATACTCGGCAATTAACATCAAAACGCACAACACAAGGTCGTAAACATACATAAACAAAAAACCCTCAGGCTCACAACATGGCACATGCCACACAAACAATAAACTAGTACATTCAGAGTACATGCAGAAAAAGAGGGCACTATGAGTCATCCTCTTCTGAGGCCGAACCCTTGACAATATCACTCTGTGTTTCAACCCCATCGCCATCACCACCATCCTCGGCATCTCCAAAACCATCATCACTCTCCTGAGACTGCTTATCGACACTAGGCTTATTATCAGAGTCATCATCACTACTAGGATCAACTGCGAGGATGAAGGCTTCACCTTTTTGTCGGTACTCATCCATCTCATCACGGTACTTTCAGATAATGCTTCCATTATCATAACACTCAAGGACGGCCATCCATTTCCTTTTCTCAAAATTAGCCACTCGGATGCAGTGAGGTCTAAAGGCATCGTGAAAGGCCTGGGAACCTAAGAACTCCTACACGACATCGTTCTTCTCAGTTGGGATACTCCTCTTCAACCTAGAAACCTCAACTAATGCACTATCCAACTCCCTTTTAACCTTGGAAACTTCGAGGATAATTGTCTCCAACTGTTTCTCAGTCGCTTCCAATTGTTTCTTGAGCCCCACGTTCTCACCATTCCGCCTCTTCAAACTTTCAAAGTTTTAATCCTTGAGGCAGATGGCATCAACCAAAGCTTCGCTCGTTTTTCTGGCGTCATTCATAAGCTGTTTATTCTCTTTAAACTTTACATTGTACCACTTGACCTCTCGTAGTTTGTCATCGTACTCGGTCATGACCTAAATGACAAGATGATCGTCACTGTTAGGAAAAAGAGGGGATAAAGTAAAGAAATGACAGAGTAACACTTACATAAGAAGATAACATCATCATCCGATCACGATCTGATTCGTTGTCATCTAGCGGCTCGCCAAGCTTGTCAACAGTGGATTGGCGTCCTACCAGGCAATTATTAACATACCTAAAACTACTTGGTTGCATGGTAACCTTCAAGTCCTTCCAATGGATGCTGCCAACCTCTTCCTTATACTTCCCCTTACAGCTGGAGCTAAGGTCACCTTTTTGGTCAGTGGACTCCATGGTTAGAGGAAATATGGGATTGATGGTAGGAAGAGGAGACAACAGTCGTTTCTCCTCCCTTGCAACTATGGCAACAGCACACCCGATGGCCTCAGCTTCAGCCTTCTTTGAGGCAGTAATATTGAGGACCTCCTTTGCGACTTAGGTCTAGGGGTTGCCCTCACCCGGTACTTACGAGTTCCCTTGTGAAACAAAATGTCATCTACGGGAACTAACATGGGTGATTTCCCTTTCTTGGTGCTAATCCCCCCTTTCTTGATCACTTTCTCCACTGAACAAGAAAAAATCAAAAGTAAGGAATGCAACTTCGTAAAAGAAAAAAGGGGCGAAATGAAAGATACAACTTACTTGCTCGTCTCTGGCACTCCGACATTAAGGGCTGGAAACCGTACTTTCAAAACAAAGGCCTTAGCTTGCCCAAATGTCTATCCTCCTTAGGCACCCTTAACACCTTCTCTACATCAGCCAACTCCCATTCGGACAATTTGATGGTGCCTCGCGTCACTGCATGAAGGAAAATGTTAAACGCAAGAAGAAATCACAACAAATAGCAAACAATGCGAACAATGGATACATTACAACCTACAGTCTGGAAGTGGGTAGGGACACGTCGCTCAAGTGTAACACCCCTAACATGCTCCCAATCATTATAAAGAAAGCACTAACGATTTTTTCAAGTGCAGTACGCCTTTTTCTTACCAAAGTCAATACGCTCTCTCTTACTCCAACATGCACACTAGGCATACCCAGTGCATGCTTTCATCGAGCGCATCTTATAGAAGTAATGCCACTGATGGAAGGAAGGCTTACCTAACCCACATTTCATCCAAATAATATAAAATTCGATCAAGGTAGCCCAAAAACCAAGATTGAGTTGCCCAAGCGCATATTAAATGAAATATAGTATCTGTTGCAACCATGGGTGCAAAGGCAGCTTCACCCCTAAGGTTCCTACACTACGGGGGATACTACATGACTGCCTTAGGGCCTTAAGCTACTTTTCGTTATCTAACAAGTTTTTCTCTAAATGGACTATGTGAACTCAGAGCGAAATATGGGTATGGCATAACAAACAACCCCCTTACCCATTGACGTAAAGAAGGAAGAACCAATATTGGCTAAGGTTTGACAATTGTGAAGATCATCCAACGTTTCTTTTGTACAAAACTCCAACAAAGGCCCTGAAGACTACAACATTGCAAACTCAAATCTAGAGCTAGAGCTAAGAGAGCCCTCATCACTAAGACTTCCAAACTCTGACATCTACAACAAACAGAAACAAACTCTATCACTACATGAAAGATCAAAACATAAGGAAGTTCTTAGGGCATGAAGAAAAGCTCAACCAGTTCATCATGTTCTCAACCAAATACATGAACATTCAAACAATTTAACAAGAATGAAAGCATGCGATCTAGTGGAGAAGACTACCAACCTGAAGATGGTGCAAAACAATGTCGGAATCCCTCTCAACTAGAGAACACTTTGTCTTCAAAAATTATTACAAAATGAGCAAATGAAGGCAAGGTAAAGAGTGAAAACTTATCCTTCTTATATAATTTCAACAAGACCAAAGAATTTCAAAATCCAAATTCAAATCACGAGAAAGCCCCACATGGAAAATCTTCAAACTTCCACATAAGCTATGGAGTTTCAAATTTCAAATTTTCAGTTCCCCCCCAGCCAAAAAAAAAAATTCCATCAAAAAAAAATCCAAAAAATAATAAAATAAAATAAAAAAATAGAGAAGGGGGAACACAGCAACTTCATCAATGGAAGACAACTACAATTTTCAAAAGCTGCACACACTCTTGATCAATATAGTGTGAAGCAAAACCAATTTTGGTGCCAACAAAAGTTTCAACAAATGAAGGGCAACTACAAATGTCAAAAGCCTCACACACTCTTGATCAAGACTGTGAAGCAAAACCAATTTATGGTGACTAACACAAAGCTTCACCTACAAAGCCCCACCTACAAAACTTCAACCACAGAGCATCATCTACAAAGCTTCAACCTTCAACCATAAAGCTTCAACTACAAAATTTCAACCACAAAATTTCACTTACAAAGCTTCACCAAATGGAGAGCAATTACAAATGTCAAAAGCTTCACACACTCTTGATCAAGATAGTGAGAAGCAAAATCAAGTTCTTGTGTCCTTAAAATAACTTCAACTATTAAAGCTATATAACCAAACACAAAACCTTGCTGCAAAAACAAAAAAAAAAAAAAAAAAAAGTCATAAAACTAAAGATTTTTGGCAATTTGTGCCACAACAAGAAGTACAAACAAAAAGCTTTAAATATCAATTTTTTTATCCTTCCACTCCATCCACAAAATCCCTATCACAAATGGACATACAATTATATATATCTACACACACACACACACACACACACACACACACACACACATATACATGTTTTCAAACATGTTATAATAGGTTAAACAAAAAGTCAAAGCTCCAAGTTTAAATAGTGCACAAAAGCACAAGAAATTCACCAGTAGTGAAGGTGTTACAAAACTTGAATCCCCCCAGACTTTTGAACCTCAACAGTAACAAGGATCCTCGAAGCTTGCACATCACAAATAGCACCCAAGTCAGCCACACATGAAGGCCTTCTGTAACTCGCACCCTTCCTCTTTTTTCAAGCCTTTGCAACCTGCAAAAGCTTCATCAACAGGCCAATAGACAATTCTACTGTCTGGAAAAACTCATGAAGAGGATAAGTTATTATTTTATTATTAAATCTTTATTATTCCCCATTGAAATGGTCGGCCATGCATGAAAGAAACCCATCATTACGTTTTCTCAAATTATTTATTTATTATTTTATTGTTTTGTGATATTTGTCACATGATCACCATAAAAAACGTGGCAAAGTGCATCACACAAAGTCTTATTATTTAAATGGTTGTCTTCCCATATCAGCGACACACTACACTTATAGATACATGTGTCCTTAAATATTTTTTATAGTGAAGACAGTCTTCCGGCACATCATTATTCTTATACCATGTGACATAATCAGACACCACATCCTTTCATTTTGTGGTATTTACCTCATAATTATCACATGTACAAGCTCATATTTCACTAGCCACATCATACATGTTTAAAGAGGCATTTACTTGGGCAATTTCAACTCGTTTGCGTCAACATTCTATGATTGCCTTTAACTATTCCACTTATGCAGCATGTGACTTACTACACAATTGAACAAATTATTTATTTGTAGATCGATGAGCCACGTGCTTATTTTGACAATTAGGCTACTCGCAAGACACCTTATTTTTCAACTCCTTGCCCGAAGACTTGGGGGACCCCTACCATATACTATTACATGTCGGTACTCGAAAGTTTCGCGACTACTCAGTGACTTCAATTTTTCAAGTCCCTAACCGAGAAGTTTCTAACTCGTGAAATTAAGGGAGCACTATTTCAACCTACAAGATCCATTTACGAAGTTTCAACATGCAAACTCCAACAAAAGAAAAAAATTCAAAGAACTTGGTGAATGATGCCTTAGTGTGCTTAACACAATACGTTAAACGAAATAAAGCTTATTTATTGATATCTTCGATAAATTACAAATACGTGCATATAACTGAATCAAAACAAACAAATAGGAGGAGGCCTTCACAAAGTATGCTCATGAGAAGTCTCAGCACTCGGCAAAGCCCGAAAAATAGAAGGCATCGGAGGGTGATCATTTGGAGCCTCGGTATTGGTCAGAACTTCAGAAAGAGGAAACACCAGAGGTTGATCATTTGGAGCTTCTGTACATGGTACAACCCCAAAGGATAAATGCAATAAATGCCTTTTGAACAAACTCACAAACCTCTGATGATCACTTAAAATCTGACCCTCGGATTCCTGTAACTAGTCAAGCTTTCTCTTAATGTTTGTAGCATAGCTATGTGCGAGCCTGTGCAACTGTTTATTCTCGTGCTTAAACCTTTTGATCTCCCGTTTTGAGACTTATCACTTCAGCTGCCAACGATTCAACTTGGCGGATTTGAGCAAATAGAGGTTAGGCCATATTAGACACTGAACCTGCACACTGAGCACTGAAAGCCAGAGAATACTTCACAACCAACTCATTGGACCGTTTGGAAAGTAGTTTGTTGTTTTTGGGAGTGAGAAGATTCTTGGTCACCACCGCAGCGATCATGTCATTCATCATCACAGAGTCCCTAATGGTAAGGGGACCAGTAAGAGATAAGAAGGATGGGCGCCATATGTTATCTTAAGGAGACATAGCTACCTTTTCCACAACATTCAAGTCCAAACGATGGATGAACGGGCTAGAAATCTTCGGAAATGATGAAGGAAAAATAAAGGAGGAATTCCTACAAGCAGTAACTCTCTGAACATACTTTATGAACACAATTGGTGCCCCTATAAAAGAAAAGGTAACATGACCGTTTGTTCAAAAATCGAAGAGGCACCACTTTTCGAATTTCGAGAAGCAGATTTTGCTAAGTAAAATTTATTAGCAATCTTCACACTCGACATCAGTTCCTCGGATACCAAGGTTAACTTTGTCAAAGAACTCTGACAAAGTTAAGACACATAAATTTTGAAGGTCCAGCTACCCTACTATTACCCACAAGGGTAAAAGACCAGCACAACTGGTTGATAACTAAAAAATTCCTATGTGTGTCAACCTCCGTGCTTCGTGGCAAAGCAAACTTGCAAAAATGCCCAACCTTTCCTCACATCCGAGAAAGCACTCCCAACAAGATTGTTTGCTCAGAAATCAAAGAGGCACCGTTCTCCAAATCTCGAGAACCAAATCCCTAACAAGATTGCTTGCTCAAAAATCGAAGAGGCAAGCTCTCCGAATCTCGAAAACCAAATCCCCAGCTAGATTGTTTGTTCCGAAAATCGAAGGAGCACCACTCTCCGAACCTCGAGAGCCGGATTTTCCTGGATAAAAATTGTCGACGCTTTTCACACATAGCATTAGTTTTCCAGGTAATATGAACCACTTTGTCCAATGTCTCTAACAAAGTTAAAACACGTGAACCTTACAGCTCCCACTACATTGCTCTGATCGAGAAGGGTAAAGGAACAACATTACTACTCACTGTTGGGACAATTCCTATATATGTCGACTTCCATCCTCCACAGCTAGGCAGACCTGCCAAAAAAAAATGCTAAACTCTTCCTCATATCCGAGAGGGCACTCCCAACAAAGTCTCTCGAAATACTCAGCTTCATTCCCCCTTCCGAATAATATTTCTACAAACAAGTCACGCCAGAGTAAAAGTATCTCATATCATCAGGGTCAAAAGTAAAAGTATCTCATATCATGCTTTTTCTCTGTCTTTTCCTTTGCCCTTGCTTTTACATGCAAAACAAGGAGAAAAGAAGCAATCAGTCGGAACCTGAAATCAAACTTCCGATCTGGAATTAATTGCCCGGAACCTTTGCATGGTTGCTTGCCTAGCATTGCTCTCGAGTACTCATCCTCAACTGCTATCAAGGTCATGAATTCCTTCGGGAAATACCTTAAAACAGTTGGTACGATATTGGCTCTTTACACTGAAGCCGCCAAGCATAGATGAGTTACTGAAAAGTAGTGCTCTGAAAGACCATTTAAATGCAAAGGTTGCGCACCACTTCTGCTATACAAAAAATTGAAGAAAAAGGTTCAACGATGAGCTGGAAGAGATCACTACAACACGACGCCCTTCTTGTAAAATCGCACAATCCAGACGAATGAGTCTAAGTCAAATCCAAGCCTGGCATTGTTGCTCTAATTGAAGAGATCGAGAAGCTTCAACAATCTTTTGCTAGCACCGTCGCCGAAGAACAAAGCCTCGCCATACCATATCCATTACTTGGTCAACAGTAGAAGTATCTCATATCATCAGGATCGAACGTACTCCAAACATGATACACTTGTTTTGACCCTCAAATTCTTGAGTCGACTCATTCTTTTGGAGGAAACCGGAAAACCTTCCAGCCCAGTTTAAGAATAAGCCTGTGAAAAGTCAACAAGTACAACAACACGTGCCGATTCATCCATTACTTCTTCAATAGCAAAAACATTGCATATCATCTCTTCTCCATGTCCTTTTCTTTGTCCTTATTGCGGTCTGCAAGATAAGGACAAGGAGAACAATCAGCCAGAACCTGAACACAAAACTTTCAATCTAAGACTGATTGCTTAGAACTTTGATTGCTTACCTTGTCTGTTACCTCTTTCGGCAGATCTCATGGCTCAAAGACTTGAGGGACTCCTACTATAGGGTTTGTATCACACTTAACCAAGCCCGAAACTACAAGTAAGCTTCAAATGAAAATGATACGTTACCTTGTGCGTCAACATCAGCTAAAGGTCTACACATACACACTCGCTCCCAACCCAGTTTCGAACGTGAATAACCATTTGTTAATGCAAGTTTCATCCCATGATTTCAAAACATAAAAGGCGTCGGAGAGAACGTCGAAATCGCAAATGAAGCTTGCCTGAAAAAAAATCCCAGACAGAATGTAACCAATCAATTTTACAACCAATAATAACGGAAGCGATAATTAATTTAATTTATTAAATTTCAATCTTTTTCAATGATTAAAGGTAAAAAATTAAAAAAAAATTAAAAATTAAAAAAAATTAAAAAAATAAAAATAAAAAACTTTATTAAATCTCATTATATGAAACAAAGAGTGCAAGTATATGGGAAAAATAGGGGTGTGGTTAACATTTTCCTAATGGCAAAACCAAACACAACTAAAACGACGTCGTCGTCCCAGGATAGCAAAACATCCGAAGATTTTACTATTTTGCTATTTACTATATTTTTAGTATATACGTACCCGTAATCTTCGTCGTGGCTGCGAACCTGAACTCTTGTTCGATCCTGACCGCTCTTCCTTTTCAAGGCTCTCTCAATCGCAGCTGTTCGATCAACCACCTTCGCAGCAACGTTATCTTCGGAAATTGAGCACAGCAACGGCGTCCAATCGGACGAATTTACGGAGCTCCCGCGCTTTCTTCTGCAGTGTAGTATTCGGCTGGGCGCCCTCACCAGGGATCTCGTCTCCTCTGAGAGCGAAACCGACTCGCTGTTGGATGTTATGGGGCGAGTGGCCCCACAACACGAGACAAACTCCAACAAGAACTTCATGGCGCAATTTTGCTGTTACGATGTCGATGTGCGTTACCTGAGAATTGTGTGAAAAAGGGGCTCGGAATTGTTGAGGTTTACAGTTTGTGACATCAGCGGGATCTCACTTCATGGTTATTTGGGATTCAAGCTGAAGAGACAGAAGGGTTTGGAGAGTGGACTTCGTTCCTGGCTCTTCTCTGGTTTTGGTGAGAGAGCGAGGATTTTATAATACGTTTGGTTTGGAAGGATATGTAGGGTTTCATCCGAATTCTGGTGTAAAAAAAAGTTTGCAATAGATGACTGTGGAAAGAGGAAGCATGGAAAATACATAGGGACCCGGCATCTCTGCCCTCCCAGTTCCCATACATTCTCATCCCCTTCTATTTTGTGCGATCACGGTTAAGCCACGTCAACATTTTATATTGATTTTTTAATAGAGATAATAAGACAAAAAGTAATAGTGATATAAAACGTTGACATAGTTTAATTGTAACCGTATACATAGAAAATGATGGGAGTGTATAAGAACTGGCAGAGCAGAGAAGCAAGGTCTAATGCATAAAGCCCCATGATTTTGATCCATATCAATTCAAATCTACTTCTTAATTATAAAATAATTTTTTAAGCCCCCAACCGAGAAGTTTCTCACTCGTGAAATTAAGGGAGCACTATGTCAATCTACAGGATCCACCCACGAAGTTTCAACATGCAAACTCCAACAAAAGAAAAAATTCAAAGAACTTGGTGAAGGATGCCTTAGTGTGCTTAACACAACACGTTAAACGAAATAAAGCTTATTTATTGATATCTTCGATAAATTACAAATATGTGCATATAGATGAATTAAAATAAACAGACAGGAGGAGGCCTTCACAAAGTTTGCTCATGAGAAGTCTCAACACTCGGCAAAGCCCCAGAAATAGAAGGCACCGTAGGATGATCATTTGGAGCCTCAGTACTGGGCAGAACCCCAGAAAAATGAGACAATAGAGGTTGATCATTTGGAGCTTCAGTACGTGGTACAGCCCTAGAGGACAAATGCAATAAATGCATTTTGAACAAACTCACAAACCTCTGATGATCACTTAAAATCTGATCCTCGGATTCCTGTAACTAGTCAAGCTTTCTCTTCATGTTTGTAGCATAGCTACAAAAGAAAAATAGGGTAACAAAAGTTTGATCCTTAAGGCGGATGACCTCAACCAAAGCTTTGCTCGTTTTTTCTGGCGTCATTCACAAGCTTCTTATTCTCTTTAAACTTTGTCTTGTACCGCTCAACATCTCGTAGTCTGTCATCGTACTCGGTCATGACCTACACAACAAGATGATCGTCACTGCCAAGAAAAATAAGGGAGAAAGTAAAGAAATGACATAGTAACACTTACATAAGAAGATAGCATCATCATCTGGTCACGATCTGATTCGTTCTCATCTAGCGGCTCACCAAGCTCGTCAACAGTGGATCGGCGTTCTGCCAGGCAATTATTGACATACCTAAAACTACTTCGTTGCATGACAACCTTCAAGTCCTTCCAATGGATGCTGCCAACCTCTTCCTTATACTTCCTCTTATGGTTGGAGCTAAGGTCACCTTCTTGGTCAGTGTACTCCATGGTTAGAGGAAAGATAGGATTGATGGTAGGAAGAAGAGGCAACAGTCGTCTCTCTTCCTCTACAACTATGGCAACAGCACACCCGATGGCCTTATCTTTAGCCTTCTTTAAGGCAGTAATCTTGAGGACCTCCTCTTGCGACTTAGGTCTAAGGACTAGCCTCACCCGGTGCTTACGAGCTCCCTTGTGAAACAAAATGTTGTCTACGGGAACTAACATGGGTGATTTCCCTTTCTTGGTGCTAGTCCCCTCTTTCTTGCTCACTTTCTCTACTGAACAAGAAAAAATCAAAGTAAGGAATGCAACTTCTTAAAAGAAAATGGGCGAAATGAAAGATACAACTTACTTGCTCGTCTCTGGCACTCCGACACTAGGGGCTGGAAACCGTACTTTCGAAACAAAGGTCGTAGCTTGCCCAAATGTCTATCCTCCTTAGGCACCTTTAACACCTTCTCTACATCAACCAGCTCCCATTCGGACAATTTGATGGTGCCTCGCGTCACTGTATGAAGGAAAATGTTAAATGCAAGAAGAAATCACAACAAATAACAAACAATGCGAACAATGGATACATTACAACCTACAGTCTGGAAGTAAGTAGGGACACGTCGCTCAGGTGTGACACCCCTAACATGCTCCCAATCATTATAAATAAAGCACTAACGGTTTTTCCAAGTGCAGTACGCCTTTTTCTTACCAAAGACAATACGCTCTCTCTCACTCCGACATGCACACTCGACATACCCAGTGCATGCTTTCACCGGGCGCATCTTATAACAGTAGCGCAACTGATGGAAGAAAGGCTCACCTAATCCACATTTCATCCAAATAATATAAAACCCGATCAAGGTATCCCAAAAACCAGGATTGAGTTGCCCAAAAGCATATTCAATGAAAGATAGCATCTGTTGCAACCACAGGTGCAAAGGCAGGTTCACCCCTAAGGTCAATAATATTTGGGTATAGAACATAACATGACCCTTGGGCGGTTCAGAGGGCAATTCTTCATGATGTACCAAACGCATTCCTACAATATGGGGGATACTACATGACTGTCTTAGGGCCTCAAGCTGCTTTTCGTTATCTGACAAGTTTTTCTCTAAATGGATCACTGTGAACTCAAAGCGAAATATGGGTATGGCATCACAAACAACCCCCTCACCCACTGACATAAAGGAGGAAGAACCAATATTTACTAAGGTTTGACAATTGTGAAGATCATCCAACGTTTCTTTTGTACAAGACTCCAACAAAAGCCCTGAAGACTCCAACATTGCAAGCTCAAACCTAAAGCTAGAGCTAGGTGAGCCCTTATCACTAGAACTTCCAGACTCTGACATCTACAACAAAAAGAAACAAACTCTATCACTAGATGAAAGATCGAAACATAAGGAAGTTCCTAAGGCATGAAGAAAAGCTAAACCAGTTCATCATGTTCTCAACCAAATATATGAACACTTAAACAATTCAACAAGAATGAAAGCATGCAATCTAATGGAGAAGACTACCAACCTGAAGATGGTGTAAAGCAATGTTGGAACCCTTTCAACTAAAGAACACTCTGTCTTAAAAAATTATTACAAATGAGCAAATGAAGGCAAGGTAAAGAGTGTAAACTTATCCTTCTTATTTAAGTTCAACAAGACCAAAGAATTTGAAAATCCAAATTCAAATCATGAGAAAGCCCCACATGAAAATCTTCAAACTTCCACACAAGCTAGGGAGTTTCAAATTTTAAATTTCAAATTTTCAATTCCCCCCATCCAAAAAAAAAAAAAAAATCCAACAAATAAAAATCCAAAAAAAAAAAAAAAAAAAACCGAAAAAAAAAAAAAAAAAAGAAAAGAGGGGAAACACATCAACTTTATCGATGAAAGACAACTATAGTTTTCAAAAGCTTCACACACTCTTGATCAAGATAGTGTGAAGCAAAACCAATTTATGGTGCCAACAAAAGCTTCAACAAATGAAAGACAACTATAAATGTCAAAAGCCTCACACTCTTGATCAGGACTGTGAAGCAAAACCAATTTATGGTGACCAACACAAAGCTTCACCTACAAAGCCCCACCTACAAAGCTTCAACCACAAAGCTTCAACCTTCAACCACAAAGCTTCAACTACAAAGTTTCAACCACAAAATTTCACCTACAAAGCTTCACTAAATGGAGAGCAACTACAAATGTCAAAAGTTTCACACTCTTGATCAAGATAGTGTGAAGCAAAATCTAGTTCTTGTGTCCTAAATTAGCTTCAACTATTCAAGCTATATAACCAAACACAAAACCTTGCTACCAAATAAAAAAAAAAAAATCACAAAACTCAAGGTTTTTAGCAATTTGTGCCACAACAAGAAGTACAAACAAAAAGCTTTAAATATCAATTTTCTTTTCCTTCCACTCCATCCACAAAGTCCCTATCACTCACACACACACACATACATGTTTTCAAACATGTTATAATAGTTTAAACAAGAAGTCAAAGCTCCAAGTTTAAACAGTGAACAAAAGCACAAGAAATTCACCAGTAGTGAAGGTGCTACAAAAATTGAATCCCCCCCCCCCTCCAACAAAAAAGACTTTTGAACCTCAACAGTAACAAGGATACTCGAAGCTTGCACATCACAAATGGTACCCAAGTCAGCCACACATGAAGGCCTTCTGCAACTCGCACCCTTCCTCTTTTTTCAAGCCTCTGCGACCTGCAAAAGCTTCATCAATAGGCCAATAGACAATCCTACTGTTTGGAAAAACTCATAAAGAAGACAAGTTATTATTTTATTATTAAGTCTTTATTATTCCCCTTTAAAATGGTCGGCCATGCATGAAAGAAACCCATTATTATGTTTTCTCAAATTATTTATTTATTATTTTATTGTTTTGTAATATTTGTCATATGATCACCATCACAAACGTGGCAAAGCACATCACACAAAGTCCTATTATTTAAATGGTTGTCTTCCCATATTAGTGACACGCTACACTTACAGATACATGTGTCCTTAAATATTTTTTATAGTGATGACAGTCTTCCGGCACATCATTATTCTTATACCATGTGACATAATCAGACACTACATCCTTTCATTTTGTGGTATTTACCTTCTAATTATCACATGTACAAGCTTATATTTCACTAGCCATATCATACATGTTTAAAGAGGCATTTACTTGTGCAATTTCCACCCATTTGCGTCAACATTCTATGATTGCCTTTAACTATTCCACTTATTCAACATGTGACTTACTACACAATTCAACAAATTTTTGAGTTGGCTAGCTCCTTTGGAGGAAACCGGAAAACCCTCCAGCCCAGTTCAAGAATAAGCCTGTGGAAAGTCAACAAGTACAACAACACGCGCCGATTCATCCGTTACTTCTTCAATAGCAAAAATATCTCATATCATCTCTTCTCCATGTCCTTTTCCTTGTCCTTATTGCGGTCTACAAGACAAGGAGAAGGAGAACAATCAGCCAGAACCCAAACACAAAACTTCAATCTAAGATTGATTGCTTACATTGTCTGTTACCTCTTTCGGCAAATCTCCTCGTTCAATGCATTAAAGTGAATGAATAAAAAAATTAAGAAAATCACATCAGACACTCACATCATCCTCAAAGCAACCCGTCTCTTCAGTGTTTTTTTGGAAGCAGAACAACGGAAAGTACCAAACAAATGATCTGATATGGAAGTTAAGTCATATTCTTCCTACACCATTGAACAAAGGTGTAGACTAAAACAGCCAAAACAAAGTTCATCTAAAACACAACCTCCAGGGCAAAGACTATAATCGCCCTACAACAGTTCACTTAACATTGAATAGGGACAGTAAGGTTGTAAACAATATATATGGGTTGTAAACACTGTATACATATATAATAGAGACACAACATGAACATTCACGATATTTACTTGTAAAATCTAGTAAGCAATGGAATAGGATATTTCCTCATTTTGTCGGATTACTTTGAAACTTTGTTAAAATATATTCACTATCTCGTTATTTTCATGATGAAGATAGTATTTTCACTAAATCTAGTGTTTTTTTATCCTATATAGTCCCAAGTTTGAATTAATCCCCGAATAATACTTCACAGTAAATAACAGGGGAACACTGAGAAATAAGAAATCAGAATTCGGCAATCATACATGATTAAATCACAAAATGAGTCAAATATTCTCAAAATCATTCTAAACGTCACATTGAAATCAAACTGACCAAAGTCTAAATAGAACTGAGCATAGTATCTCTTCTTGTTCTTGATCACTGTTGTTCCCAATGTGGTCCATTCCGGCTTCTCAGAATTATCGTCCGAAAAGGATTTCACCAGCAATTGGTGAACTGAACTTTTGTCCCTTCCACTAATTTAGTACGCAAAGAAAAGATTGGAAGGGAAACAAAATCCAACAAATAAAAAAGGGGTCAGTGAAACAATAAAAATTAAAATTTTCTGCAAGGGGCATCCCAGAATTTAAATTCACACTAAACGCATTTCCTAGTTCTCTTAATTGAAGCGAACCCAGAAACAAAATAATGAAAAAAAATGAAAAAAAAAAATAATAATACCTTTGCAGGTGTTACAGTATTGGTGATGCGTCTTTTTCCAGTCGGTCAATTCGTCGTTGTTTACATCAGTAACAATCGGAGGCGAAGCTGCTGGTTTGGGTGAAGAAGAAGAGGAAGAGGATGACGGTTTGAAGAAGGCACTGCTCTTTGGTGGCATTGCATGAATGCGTCGGATTGGACTTGAATTGATCTGAGTTCATTTCCCTTCCGTCGTTCTTTGGTTCAGAGAAAACATAATAAAGGAAAAGAGTGGAGAAACGCTGTCGAAAAGTGAGAACAAACACAGATAACCCAGAGAAGAACAAAACCAGGGATAGAACTCGAGCTGGGTTCGTGTTTTCGACGAGAGCGCTAGTCGTTTCTGGAAGCAAATGGAAACGGACTGGACTTCTGCCATCCCCACGATTACCAACACGCGTACACCTACTGCACGTGTACATCAGGAGTAGTGCCAGAGAGTCAGTGAAAGCACTTAAGAGGCAGAAATGAACTTGAATGTTTGAATTTTAGCATATATAATATAATTTCCGTTTGACTGGTTAATCCAACCAAGTTCAATGAATCCAACAGTGATCAAAGGCCCAAGCCCTCCCACCCTTTTGGCAGGCTATCAGCACTAATTATTTCTAGCAATTTTTTAAAGAGTTTGTGACAAGTATTTAAAACCGTTGAATTATTCGTCTCCGTCGGCGTCAAGATCTCTCGTATAAAATAGGCAAACGACTTATGAATGATCGAATCAACGTATTAGGTTTGGGACTAAATTGTAGAGGAATCCCAGTGAGAGTTTAAGGCCCTTTCTTACCCAGACCCACCTCTGTCCTTGAGATATTGAATGAAAAATGGGGTAATGCAAAGGAAAGAGATCCCAGAATATTCCGTAATCTTCACATGCCGTCCCTAAGTCCCTACCTAAGAGAGACACTTGCGCCATTATAATAACATGTTGCGATAATAATATATGTCCAAGTTTATCTTCGCGTGACATTATATAATTTATACGAAACGTCTGGATCACAATCTACCTGTATAATGTACATACTTCTCTAAATAATACCTATGTGAGTCAAAGACCATGATCCAACAAATCAACGGCTGGAGCTCCATCCACGTGTCAAGCCAAAAGCATCACGCTTCTAGTTACAAGGGAAACACAAGCGCATATATATACGAATACATGGCAATTTAGTCACCACCTCCTAAAACCTTCGACATGGGAGACGCCGCCACCACCACCTCTTACACAAGAAATTAATTAGGCCAATTTATAACATGCCCACCAGCTCGTCATCATCGTCATCTGATTCGGGAGTTGATCAGAGCCCTGACGAGCTCCGGTCGCCTCTGCTCTCCAATGCGAATAAAGCCGTCAGAGAGACAGAATCAGAGAAGCTATGCATCGACGACATGTTACAAAAGTATTGCGGGGAGTTTGGTCCGTACCAAATGAAGCACTTTGTGCTGACCAGCTTGGCTTGGGCTCTGGAGGCATTCCACACCATGGTCATGATATTTGCGGACCGTGAACCGGCTTGGCGGTGCTTGGATGGAGCAGCTAGTTCGGGTTGCGATGCCAGGGCGAAGACCGTTTGTGGACTCAAACCGGGTTCGTGGGAGTGGATCGGCGGTCTAGGAAGCTCGACCGTTGCTGAATGGGGGTTGGTTTGCGAGGAGAAGTATAAGGTTGGGTTGGCGCAGGCCTTGTTCTTCGGCGGCTGTATGATTGGTCAGTTATCCTACTCTTCCTCCCCACAAGTTTATCTACTGCTTTGTTAGTTTATAATTATTAAATCAAAACACGAGAAGATATAACATATAAGATAAACTAGAAGCAACGGTGAAGGTTTAATTACGTTTTTTGGAACAACTTGTTTGATAGCGAATTTGTCGATGATAAGATGTTTGCAGTGCAAAGATAACAAGCACACAAATGCAATACACATTTTTTTTCCGTCTTAATTTTATTTTCCATCCTCAGCGTTTTCGTCTGTTGTAAAACTAAGATTCATGATTTAGGAAGATACAATCAACGTTAAGAACTACAAATATCGTCCAAATAGTTTTATTTTGAATATATCTGCATGCAGACATTTTTCAATGATTAAGCAATTGCAGCACATGGTATGATCTGTCTTGACTAGTTTTAGAAGATAGTTTAGGTTTTTCCACTTGTGGATTTGTGGGAGAAAATGAGATATTTGTTTAATTGGTTTTGTAATGGCGATAATAAAGCAGTTTATAACTATTTGTTTTGTTCAAGTAGTTTATGATAATATTTAAAAATTTAACCTAACAGATAAGTCAAATTGTTATGACTAACCTGTATGACTTGGTCCAATTACCCCACTCTTACTTTGTAAAATATTTTTTGTAAAAAAAAAAAAAAAAAAAAAAAAATTTAACGAAACAGTTATGGAACTGTTCACTTTTAATTAAAAATTACAATTTTACCTTTCTCTGATACCATTCACTACACCTTTATTTATCTTTTTTTCATTAAAACTAAAAAAAAATTTAGATTTTTTGTTAATTTTCCTTGAAAAAAAAACGCATAAACCACTTAATTATTACCTTGCTGAAAATTGGTCGTAGACTCTTCTTGATTGCAAAATAGTAGTTTAGAAAGTTACGGATGCACCATGGATTTGGATTCCCTTACGGATAGAAATAGAGAAGAGATTTTTTTAATATGATCGAAAGACAGGTGTTTTTATACAAGTGGTGAAATTCTTGTATTAAAATATAAATAACATAAAAAGAAAAAATTTTCTCTACTTATATAATAATACGTGGTGTACCACTTGTGTTTATTAGATTAATATGTCGAGAATATACTAGTTAGATAAATGCTAAGAAAAGTTTCTCCAAAGCAAGATTTTTCATAAATTTTTTGTTATCTTGGCACTATATTTTATTATATTGAAACAAAAAATGATTTTAAACTATAAGATAACAGATAGTCTTATGTTTATATTGTCATCATTATCACTAGCAGCTGGCAGAATATGACTGCCAGAAAGCAGTAAAATATATATAAATTATAAAGATACATACTAGTGGTAAATAAAACATATAATATAGGTTAAACCAGAACGTAAAACAAACAAATTAATATTTGGAATTTGGAGAGGAACAATCAAAGGTACTGACACGATAGCGTGAAATTAAGCGTGGAGTCAAAATATGCGGTTGCGGATGCGGCTCCCGTGTCTGCATGCAAATTTAAGAAATCAAGGTCGCTTCAGTTTGTTTGTTGGGTTTCATCAGCGTGATAATATGGGTGTCATTTTTGTCCATTTCGTAAATTTATATGGAACAGGTCTATGGTCTGACGTGTTCTTCTCGTTTAGCTTGCTATATATCATTTTATATAACAGAACAGGTTACGTTCAATTTTCCCTCATTCTTTATCTTTATAACAAAACATATGAAAATTGCAGTCCCATGTTGATTAGAACACGTACTTGAGTTCGAGTTTCTTTTTTCTTTTTGTACGATTAGATGAATTCATGTTCATAACTTTTAGACCCACCATAGTTCACTATAGACACCGATATTAATATTAACTTAATAACTTATTTTTAGATGTTAAGTTTTGTTACAAAAAGCTTCCATAATATTCGTTCTAACAGTCAAAAATTAAGAATAACTTAACTTGTAAGAGGTAAAAATAAACGAATAACATCACTTAAGACATAAACACATGAAAAATTTGTAGACAATTTTACATGGGGTCTACTCACATGATAAAACATGTACGGTGCCATTTAACCCTTATCTAAATCTCACAAACTAAAGAGAGATCCACTTCTTTCACCTAAAAAAAGAACGAGAAGATGCCACTTTACTAAAAGTAGCGAATATAAGAAGGAAAAACACTGAAAAAGAATGGAGATGCTGTCGATCGTTCTTTTCTAAACGTGAACTCAAATGTTCTGGACCAATTTCAGACTTTTCCACATAAAGGGGCACATCCAAATGCAGGCTTTATGGAAGGCATTGTTGAATTTTTTAGGTCTACATGCTGAGGATCCCTCCAACAATATCGATACCGTTTCCACTTTATCACATATCCAATCCTCAGGTGTGGAGTTTTATCACAAAAGGTTTCGGTGTTAGTTAAAGTGAGATAATTCTATTTAAAGTACTCTTATCTCCCCCGCACGTGAGACCCCATTTTATGGGTCACATGTGGAAATCCACATCAGTAACCACATGGAGCCAGTGGGAACTCACCCATCGCACAAGGCCAAATGGGGACCCACCCAATCAAGTGGCATCTTTGGCCTACGTGAACATTGCGCATGGCCAAAAGGAACCCGCCCAAACATGTGGCAGTACGAGCCCGTTCCTTGGTTACGATAACATGTTAAATTTTTTAGGTCGACGGGCCGAGGGCCCACTCCAACAACAAGCATATCCGTTCATGCTTACTCAAGAGTACTTCTTTGGCTTTTAACTACTAAACCCTAGTTTTGAATGATTATGTCCCACATTAGTTTACCTTTTAACCTAGCCAAAACAGAATACAAATACTAATAATTTGACCTTAATTTATCTTGTCCTCTCTAACAAAACAATATATTTTAATTTACAGAGAAAATATTAGAACTTAAGGGTAAAGACGAGAGCACACTGTCCTTTATCCTGATTAACTGGCTAATTCATATGCAACAAAAGTAAGAGGTGATAAATGGGTTTACATGGTTGAGTTAAAGATGATTTCATACCAATGAAGCCCGCAAATGCACAATTTAATTATAATCAGTTTCAGAAATTTAAAATAAAAAGTAAAATGTTACTCAACCACCATGGTATTGAATAACATTCATATATGTTCATTTTTGCTTTTCTTTTTCTTATTTTTTTGGATTAGACAGTAGATTGAACTATCATTCAATCGAAACAAAACGCATGCATGCAATAACCTAGCAGCTGGCCGTTAGCCCTCGACGGGTAAAAGATCATAGGTTTGATTCGGTAGATGATGAATCTGACACTAAATTATTATGAAAAGCTCGTTTTGTGATGTAGCACAATTTTTCATCTTTTAGTATAAATATATCGTTGTATTAAAAAAGTTCAAATAAAATGAAGAAGAAGAGCAACCAAATTGATAGAGGAAAATTTGGTTAGTGCCTTTTTGACAAAAATCACTAGGAAGATTGGGCCAAACTACAACATGCCTTTTACCATTTTCCCAATCCATGTTCTGTAATAGGGCCAAATTTCATTATATACCTAAATACTTGCTGCATATTCTTTTTCTCTTTTTGTTCTTTCTTCAGATTTGATACTGTTCTACTACTTGTGTATGTAAATGGTGATTTGGCTGTTTATATATAGCATTTGGTACATTGTTGATATTAATTATGCCGATATTACCAAATTTAGTAAAATTTAGACAATGTACTAGATATTATAAATTAACGCCATACAATAAACTCTCTTTTTCCAATTATATTTTAACTGACTACTAAGATTAATATTTATATCATACATTCATTTCAGGTGCGGGAGTTTTTGGGCATTTGTCAGACTCGTTTTTAGGAAGAAAAGGCTCCCTAACCGTTGTTTGCATCTTGAACACCATCTTCGGTTGTCTAACAGCACTCTCCCCAAACTACTGGACCTACGTCCTCTTCCGCCTTCTCACCGGCTTCAGCACAGGGGGGGTCGGCCTCTGCGCCTTCGTCCTTGCTACTGAACCTGTCGGTCCTACAAAGCGTGGTGCAGCAGGAATGTCCACATTCTACTTCTTTTCAACCGGGATTGCAATCCTCTCTTGCGTTGCGTATATTTTCCCACAATGGCGCGAACTCTACATTGCCTCCTCAATCCCATCATTGCTCTTCTTGCTCGTTGTCCTACCATTTGTCTCTGAGTCCCCAAGGTGGTACCTCGTACGAGGAAGAATATTGGAAGCCATGAAACTAATGCGCACGATTGCAAAGTCTAACAAGAACCACCTTCCTGAGGGAGTTGTCCTAACCCTAGATGAAGAAGCAAGCAATGATACTACTACTACAAATGAGGATGACCAAACGTACAAGGAACTATTGGAGAGCAAAGAAGCAATAAGTGGTTCTCTAATTGATGTGATAAAGTCACCAGTTACCCGAATCCGGTTATTCCTAGCTGTGGCCATAAATTTCTTGTGCTCGGTCGTGTACTATGGTTTGAGCTTGAACGTTGTCAACCTCGAAACCAACCTCTATATCAACGTGTTACTCAACGCCGTGGCGGAAATGCCAGCTTTCACAATCACGGCAATCTTACTAGACAAGTATGGAAGGAAGCCATTAGCAATTGGGACGTTATGGTTTAGTGGGGTGTTTTGTTTTGTTGGGAGCTTGGTGGGGAATGTTGGGATGTGGAAAGTTGTTAGGATGGTGTGCGGGATTTTGGGGATTTTTGGGATGGCGGGGACTTACAATTTGCTTTTTATTTACACCATGGAGTTGTTTCCAACTGTGGTGAGGAATGCAGCGCTTGGATGTGCCACACAAGCCGCACAAATGGGGGCGATTTTGGCCCCGTTTGTGGTGGTTTTGGGCGGGGGTTTGCCATTTTCAGTGTTTGCCGTGTGTGGGGTTGTGGGTGGAATGTTTGCATTTTTTTTGCCGGAGACGTTGAATAAGCCTTTGTATGATACAATGGCTGGGATGGAGGATAAGGAGGGTGCTTGCATAAGTGTGTGAATTTGTAACTTCTTGATTAGAGTAAGTCTGTAAGATTCATGTGCCTTTTTTTTTGTTTTTGGGGTGAAGTTAGCTAGTAGTTAACAATTATAAATGTTTACTATGATTGGGCTTGACCATCATCGATCCGTCTATTAGACTCTCCCAATCCTTGTAGCAAAAATATGAATCCCTCCAAATTTTAGTCAACAGAAAACCTAATGAACTAGATTACGCACTAGACTATGAGTCACTCTGTTAAGTTGGTGATTCATTTGACGATCTACGGCTGCTCAGCTTATTTATCTCTAGTATTGCAGGCTCAATGAAAATTGAAACGATATTTCTAATCCTGCTTTACACTTTCTACGTTAAATGTAAACCAGTATTGCCGGTCCATGATGGAATGATATCCAACAGTTTACCATGTATGGACATCTGGGGTTCTGCATCAACTCCTAATACCATACACCTTGGACAGACTAAGTAGTGATGTGATTTAGGAAACCTTGTTTCAAGAATGTTCGAAGGTTCTGTATTAATTTTGGATTCTCTTCTTTTTTCGTGAAATTTGAAATTTTGATTTTTCTTTTGTTATCGTTGGATTTGAATTTGAGATTTTTTTTACTTTTGAAGAGACAAGTTTAGATTAAAATTGTTTTCTTATGAGCAATATTATCTACCCTAAATTGATTTGTGAGAAGAAGAATTCAAATTTAAGTACAAAAGGAGATCAAGCTCTACTCTAGTTTATGTCGATACATACACATCTACAATTCCACTAAAATTATTAGGTGAGAAAAAATGTCACGTCATGGTCCACGTTGTTTTGGATTTTAAAAATGTCATGTATTATTATAATTGTGAAATATTTTTAATTAAGCTAAATAAATAAATAAACTCAAAAGTGTTTATTAAAATTAAAAATAGAACAATTTCCAATTAAACTTAATTTCCAGTCTATCATTAAATTATGAAACATAAACCAAATGCAAGTTGGATGAACAATAGGGAAATCTGAATAAATAAATGGAAAATATACAAATGCACTATTCGAGTACAATGGTACAATACAAGAAGGCTCTTTAATTGTTATATATTTTCCTAATTTCATACACACACACACACACTCGCTTCATGATCCCAACCCAGTTTCGAACGTGAATAACCGTCTGTTAATGCAAGTTTCATCCCATGATTTCAAAACGTAAAAGGCGTCGGAGAGAACGCCGGAATCGCAAATGAAGCTTGCCTGAAAAAAAATCCCATACAAAATGTAACCAATCAATTTTACAACCAATAATAACGGAAGTGATAATTAATTTAATTTATTAAATTTCAATCTTTTTCAATGATTAAAGGTAAAAATCAAAAAAAAAAAAAAAACTTTATTAAATCTCATTATCTGAAACAAAGAGTGCACGTATATGGGGAAAATGGGGGTGTGGTTAATATTTTCCTAATGGCAAAACCAAACACAACTAAAACGACGTCGTCGTCCCAGGAAGCAAAACATCCGAAGATTTTACTATTTTGCTATTTACTATATTTTTAGTATTTACGTACCCGTAATCTTCGCCGTGGCTGCGGACCTGAACTCTTGTTCGATCCTGACCGCTCTTCCTTTTCACGGCTCTCTCAATCGCAGCTGTTCGATCCACCACCTTCGCAGCAACGTTATCCTCGGAAATTGAGCTCAGCGACGGCGTCCAATCGGACGAATTTACAGAGCTCCTGCGCTTTCTTCTGCGGCGTAGTATTCGGCTGGGCGCCCTCACCAGCGATCTCGTCTCCTCTGAGAGCGGAGCGGGCTCGCTGTTGGATGTTGTGGGGCGAGTGGCCCCGCAGCACGGGACAAACTCCAACAAGAACTTCATGGCGCAATTTTTCTGTTACGATGTCGATGTGCGTTACCTGAGAATTGTGTGAAAGAGGGGCTCGGAATTGTTGAGGTTTACGGTTTGTGACATCGGCGGGATCTCACTTCCGTCATGGTTATTTGGGTTTCAGGCTGAAGAGACAGAAGGCTTTGGAGAGTGTACTTTGTTCCTGGCTCTCCTCTGGTTTTGGTGGGAGAGCGAGGATTTTATAATGCGTTTGGTTTGGAAGGATATGTAGGGTTTTATCCGAATTCTGGTCGCAATAGATGATTGTGGAAAGAGGAAGCCTCCAGTCAGTTTTCAAACACTCTAATCCTCTTTTATTTTGTGAGGTCACGGTTAAGTTATGTTAATATTTTATATTATTATTTTTTATAAAGATAATAAGATAAAATGTAATAATGATATAAAATGTTGACGTAATTTAACCGTGACCGTAGAAATAAAAAAAGATGAGAGTGTGGAAGACAGAGAAGCAAGGTACAATACATAGAGCCCCATGATTTTGATCCATATCAATTCAAATCTACTTCTTAATTACAAAATAATTTTTTAATGGGTAGGAAATGTACGTAAAATCGTATTTCATAGCGCAGGTGGCATAAAAGGAAGAAACTTTTCATTGTGATTGGAGCACACATGATACATCAAATGTTTTTATATAAATGGTTTGAAATTTTATTTTTTAAGTTATTAATTTTTAGCACACATATCCTACCATTTATATAGTAACACATAATATTCTAATCACATTGAAAAATCTCTCATAAAAAGGAGTTTCCATGTTGGGAGGGTTGGGTTTGCTAGGACTAAGGGCATGTTTTACGATGACCCATTTTGTAAGAAATGAGTATTATTGTTATTTTTATTTTTATTTTATTTTTTAATACATCGATATTTTTAAAAAAGAAGATCAGGTAAGCCATAAATTAGCAGCCTAATTAACAATTTTTTTTTTTTTGATCGAAGCCTAATTAACAATTAAAGCAAGAAAAAAATGAGTGGTTTTGGACATCTCATACTTCTTCTTATTTTTTCAAAAAAAAAAAATGGACAACTAGTGACAAGCCACTATAATCCACCTCTTTCTGGAACCGGAGCTTTTGGGAAATTTCACCTTGCAGTTGCATATAAGCACAGTCAAGCAAACTCACCAGCTTGAAATATCGAATAGGGGAGCTCTTGTACCTGAAAAATCAATGAAATTACTATGAGCAGTTGTTTATTTCATATTCAAATTCTCCATATTAAAAGGCACGGCAAATCAATTAACATAATAACATGTGAAAGATTTTTCCAAGTTAAAAGACATGTTTATTTTTAAATGACACAACACATATATTTATATACATGTAATGAACCTTTTAAATACTTCGTACAATTACTTACAAACAACATGAACATATATATTTATTAAATTTCGTATATTTGGAATGAAAAAGTGACTTGTAAGTGCCACTTTTCTTATTCAAAATGTGTCAGTTAATATTAGGTTGATTTGTAATTTGCCTTGATCAGTCCGGGACTCGTGGTGGGTAGTAAGTCAAGTTATGAGCTAATAAATCAATATATAATTTTGGTTTTCTCAAAAATATATATAATTTTGACGACTTAATTTATTTCCTTCCTTGACATAATCAACTCAACCATATGACCTTATTCTTTTGGCGAAATACCCTTGTTTCAATAAAGTAATTTGCATTGAACGGATTCACTGTCATGCCTCCAAGTAGCATTCCAATTCAATAATTAAAAATCATTTAAAGAAAATCTTACGTATATTTTATTATTGAATGGTGACGTATTATTAAAAATGAAGCTGTTTCATATACGTCTTTCTCTTAATTCCGATGATACTTAATTAATAGGGAATGACAGGGTGTGTAGAGTGTAGTGCATCTCTATGACGACGCTGCCTATACAGAAAATATGACATTTTCAATTTGATCATGTTTTATAAAACTCTGGTGGGAAAATAAATTTCAAGATGTTCGGGGGCTACATGATTTGTTTCTAATAAAATATTGTGGAAAGAGGAAGTATTGAAAACACATAGAGCCCCATGATTGTGATCCATATCAATTCAAATCTACTTCTTAATTATAAAATAATTTTTTGTTAATGGGTAGGAAATGTAAGTAAAAAGTATTTTACAGTGCAGGTGGTAGCTGGTAGGGGTGTGCAAGGGACAGAAAAATTTGGCATAAAGGGGAGTTTCCATGTTGGGAGGGTTGGGTTTGTTAGGATCAAGGGCAAGTCTTGCGATGGAAAGAAATACGTATCATTTTTAATTTTGTATTTATTAATAATAAAAAATGAAAGACGAATGATTCTGGACTTTCCATACCTTCCCACATCTAAAAAATAAAGATATAAAATTACTATGTGCAGTTATTCATTTCTTCATATTAAAAAATACGTCATATCAATAATATAATAGCATGTAAAAGATTTTTCATATTAAAAAGCACATGCATTCTTAAATAAGACGAAGTATAATACTTCGCGTAATTATTTACAAACAACATCGCAAAACATGAATTTTTTTTTTTTTTTTTTTAATAAGCACACATAATCGTTAACTGTGATTTTTTAAAGGTTCCATCACGTCAGCTTTTCAATTTATTAAATTTTGCATATTTGGAATGTGAATGCGACTTGTAAGTGCCACTTTTCTTATACAAAATATGTGTCACTTCGTGTTTGGTTGATATGTAATTTGCTTTGATGTGGTTCGCAGTCCTGGACTCGTGGTGGGTAGTAAGTCAAGTTATGAGCTAATAAATCAATAATATGACTTTGGCGACTTAATTTCTTTCCTTCATTGACATTAATCAACTCACCCATATGACCTTTCTCTTTTGGTGCAAAACCTCTCTATGTTCCAACATGACAAAATATACGATGCTTCTCATGGCACCAATTTTTTATACAATAGATATTACTATAGCATAGGAATGGCAGTAGTTCGGTTTGAAAACAAAAATACTATATTTATTCTCATAACCATGAAAATTAACAATATTCATAATCGTAAATTAACCATCGGTTACCCACTGGGTAATGGATTCCCATCAGTTAACGGTTATATCCATCTTCATTAGTACACAAAATATATTTGTTCAGTTGACGCATTATAATTTAGGAGATATTAACATTGATTTTGAATCAAAACTTTTGAACTTTCCCACAAATGCAACTTTTGTATTCTCAAGGTAATGAATTCAGTGAATAATGAGTGTGCAAATATATGTGTATTATATATAAATTATATTATTTATTATTCGGATTGGATCCAGATATAGATACGAATCGAGGACCTCTATAACCATTTCCAAAATCATAACAGAATAATATTCACAGTTTTTCCTCATATCCAACATATACCTAAATTTTATACTCAAATCCATTATATTCGGACGGTTATCCACGGTCATTGAGTTTAACGGTTAAAATTGTCATTCCTACTATAGCATGCTACACTATGAGAAAGAATTTTGAATTTAAAATGCAATAAGTTGAAGAAGGAAACCATATCGACTAGATTAATCATCACTTACTGTTCTAATGGCCTTGTTCAAAAATTAGAGAAAGGGGTGTGATATCCACACACCCCATTTTACTTCTCACACACCTTTTTAATTTTTGACCGTCGGATCGAATGAATTGAAGAAGATCAACGAACATAAATTATCAAAGGTGTGTAAGAAGTAAAATGAGGTGTGTGGATAGCACACCCCTAAAGAAATATTTAGAGTGCTTCCACAAGCAATATTACTAAATGCATAACTACCAAAACCTAAATAAATAAAAAAGCATTAAACATGCCCTAAAGAAAGGGAGAGAGGGGGCCATATTTTTTCTGCCTGCATCAAACCTATAGTTCCATTTCAACTAGAAATAAAGATGTAAAGGTGAAGTGTCCAGCAAATTAATTAATTGATGTCAATCGCGGGGCATGCTTATCCAAAAATAGTGAAACGCCCTATTATCCCAGAAGCACCATTTGATTATTGTCATTTTTTCAACAAATTCTTAAACCCTTGTAAATTATAACACATAATTCAGTCTTATTTTCAATAGATGGGTCATAATCTTTGACGTCGGATTGCCACATGACAAAAGGTTACTCGCAGCGCTTTGCCTGCGGCGATAAAGAACTTGGTGGACAACTTTTGGTCCATCCACTACAAACTAACAAATATACTACACATTTTGGGTATATTATTAACAACTTGGCTCAATCAACAAAACGTGCCACATTAAACTTGTTATTTATCGAAATACCTAATCAGTTATTTTCACACTTTTTAATAGGTCTTGTATTTCATAGACCTAATCACTGTATGACTTAAGTTCAGCGATACTTTTCTTCTCAATGTTAAAAGGAGTTTAGTTCTGTAGCTGAAAACCCTCATCTCCTATAATTATATGAAATAAAACAGAATGTATAATATTTTGATTTATCAAGCTTTGTTATACACAATCGTGCAATAGTATTATAAGTTTCATCTATGAGACTCATATCAGTCAACAATAGTCTGTCACAATGCAAGTGACTAATGAAAGGTTTCTCGAGCCACATAAAAGGTTGTACAATATGCACCTTGCTCAGCAATCCTAATACATTTCCACCACAATTCTGATTCTAGCAAACGAAAAGAGTATCTTCTAGTTGGCTCTTAAGACTTCATATATTTATTTCCAACTTTCTACCAGAAAATTCTTTTTTCTGCCCAAATATTCACTAAATCTGACAGGGGCAGTTGTCCCGAAAAATGCTTGCTACATAGCAGCTGAGAAACGAAGACGCACTTAATACTGTCGCCTTCATATTCCACCAATAAGTTCCATCCAACCAAAAAAAAACGATTGTTTGTCCTAATTCGATGACGAGGCATTAACTTAGAAATATCCGATGTCTGGTCACCTTCACTGTCACAATTTTTCTCGAGTTGCTTCGATGACAAGGCGGTGCTCGATGGCCATTTGGCCATTTCACGAAATTGTGTGAATGCTATTGGCTGACTCAGGCCACACCTGCCCCGGTGTAGTTAATGGCAGGAGCAGCTATCAGAATCAGGGTTTGTATTATTCTGGTTAAATTCATCTGCATTTATAGCCACCATGTGTATGCATCTACCAAAACACACAAAACTTATAAAAATGCCAGATCATACATAATATGACACTGAAAGAAGACTAAGCAAGCAAAGATTTTGTTTAACTCTACAACAATTACCCAACAACTTGCAACTGGAAAAGGATTGGTTTCGGATAATGCAGGTCGACCAATCGCAACACACCAGATGATCTCAACGAGGCAAGGCAAAGCCGCCTTGACGGGAGCTAAGATGGTTTGGATGGCCTAATTAAGCAACTTGGCATCGAGGAGAAACACGAGAAGAGGGACCATTCTTGCTTAATTTACCGACTTCGGACTAGCGGCAACAATTATAATGAGGCTGAGGACTTGGCGTCGATGGGGAAGACAATGGGGACCCTCCGCTGAACTGAGTACTACTGTACTAGTTTAGGCTTAATGCCAATCAGTAGCACTAATCGGATATTGCACAATGCTGACGATGGAAGCCACATAACTTATAGTTGGACCCATGGAAAGCCCAATAACAATGAACAGCTCGCATCATAGCGAGACCCCAACCTTAGGATTGAACTCGAACTCATAATTTCAACTAGTGAACTAAAACCGATTCAACTAGTTCTACTTCTATGTACTAGACGAGACATTAATTCTACACAGATGCCTCAAAACCCTGTCGAGGCATCAACCTCAAGTTCAGAGAACCTGAAAACCTGTCGCATAAATTGAAGATACATAACAATTGGTGAACCTTTTTTTTTCGTCAAATGTAGAGAAACATTCATAAACAAAGTCCCAGCAAACAAATTACAAAGAACGTAGCCCTAGAAAGGACCAGCATATAGAAAGAAAACGACACTTATGCAAACAAAGCATGAGTAATGGTTCTTGATAAGGATTTTACCACCTGCAAAATTAGAGGTAAACGGCTCAAGCAAGGTCGTTTTCCGCAGGCATTATTTAAAACAATTTATGAAAAACCCCAATCCTAGTTAATTAACTGAAAGTAAAGATTGAAAAAGGTTGATTTTGAATTTAAAAATAATAAAAATGAATTTTAATAAAAATAGTTTAGGGAAAGCAACTAATAACCAATTAAAAAGGAAACAAATCAAAGAGAAAAGATTTTTAGAAACAAATTTGGAAAAGCACTAGTGTTCCACCGTCACCCTAACAATCGTACATAGTTCTTCTAATTCCTTATGAATTACACATGTATACTTTAAAGATTAAGTTTTCCTAAAGTATGCCCTACTTGGAACCCCAACATATCAGCTCCAAAATTGGGCCAAACTAGCTGGATTTAAAGTTTGGACTACTCTGAACACTTCTCTAAAAGGCCATGAACCCATCTAAGGTCATCTTGGGCTCCAAAAACGCAATTTAAGCCCAGAAACGACACTTTTCAACAACGCACACGGCTCCTTTATTTAATCGTTAGAAAATAACCGCTTTATATAAATTGCTGAAATTTTGACACGAACAAAATAAGGAACACACAAACATCCTCCAATTTGAATAACTCCAAAATTCATTTGTTTGGTCATGTTTTGCTCTAAAGAAAGTCGAATGTCCTATATTGAAAATATAAAGCAAAGTATCAAAATTCTACCAAAATAATAACCAAATTATACTAAGAATAAGGTAAAATATATAATATAATATTGACTCATCAGTTCTTTCTTACGGCAATTGCAAAAGTTGCAATCCAGAAATAAAAAAACCCCTCCATAAGGGCTTAAACAGTAGAGACCCAAAAGTGGCTAGTAGAGAAAGCCCTAGAAGCCTAGGTAAGGGATGACCCATCGCAACTGCCTGGGACCCAGAAGTAGTTGACCAACCACACCGCCAATTCCACACCACAAAATAACAGTTGTTCACCCTACATCATACCATATACAGACCTTTAAAATCCCCAAATAATAACAATTCTATACCACATATATCAACAATATCAAAATAGACAAAACAAACATGAAAATTATCACCAATTAGCCTGCAAACCGAAAAGAACAACCAAACCTCACAACTACATCCATTGCCAAAAGACCAGCAACAACACAGTTCCCACACCAAAGAAGTAGGATAAGAATTCAGAACGAAAGAAGGGGGTGGGGCAAAGCTCCGCACATAACCCAATGCCTTGATTTCACACACCTTCAACTGAATGAACGACGATTTGTTCTCTAGGTGAGCAGTGGACACAATAGCTCAATTGGACTTCTCATTCGAAGGCGGACAAATTGACAGCAAAAGACAATCTTGAAGGCTAGATCTGTAATATGGGTCAGAGATTTGAGGTTCATTTGGGGCCAATGGAAATCTAGAACACAATGGCGAGAAATAGGGAGAATTTGGATGATCATCAAAAGAGGAGAAATCAATTTCCCAAAATAAAAAGTTGCTCAGGCCCACAACCTCCAACAACCGCGGATTGAGGCAAACTATATTCTCTTTGTGAGGATCTAGAAGATCAATTAATTATACCCATTCATCATTTATTATACGATCAAAAATCATTTTAAAATTTTTATTTAAAATTAAATATAAACAATACCTAAACGTCTACCTCTCTCTGATGGTGAACCTTAATTATTAGTTTTTCGAAAGAACACAATCCCAGACAACCACCAAGCAAAGTCATTAAAATTAAAGTTCAAAAAGAGGTTTAGAATAGATGATATATCAGAAGAAATTTCGCAACAGGTTTACAAAAGCAAACAGTCTTGCAGACCAAATAAAAACATACGAATTATACTACATTTGACTTGTCTTTATTGGTCAGATTAGGACAATCTCCACTTCATTTCAGAAATCGCAGGCAATGAAGACCACCCAACCTCGAACCAAAAAATGAAGTATGATCAATAAATTCCAGGATTTATTAACCTGACAAGCTTTCTCGCCCTGGATACAGGATTTAATAACGGCTATATGGAGAAGCCATATTGATCTGAGGTGGTGGAGGCGGCTGTCTTGGTCTTGCGTATTCAGCAAATATGACCCAACCATCGAGAAACTATGCACAAACAAAACAAAAACTTCAGTTCCAAGATAGATAAGTGTGTACAACAAGTGCCAGAGAAAGGGTCATATCAAAACTTGGAAACTTTCGTATTTAAAGGGCCTTAAAAGTTTAAGTAAATTCCCAAACAGGCCTCGATAACATTTGTTTGTTCAATGCATGATAACTGAATAACCATAACCTCTGTATTATGAAATACTTATTTTCACACTCGTAAAAGCTTCCTGCACTTATGAGTTTGGACAACGTGACATTATGGTGGCTAATGATCTTTGGACACCAGACCATGTGGTTTGCAGGTTAGGGGATGAACGTGCAACCAAATTATCCTAGAGGAAGTGACCATTTTCGTAGTCAGAAAAAAGTATTGGGTTTTTAGGATAGATGTCTTTGAAAGAAAACTAAATATGCTAAAACTGCTTCAGTGCTTGGAATGTTAAGTTCATGCAATCATCAGGGTTCCGACTGGAAATTCCTTATATTGTGCTCATATCAGTCATAGAGCTTCCTTCTGAATGGAAGCAAAGTAAGTGCATTCTGTTTGCCTTGAGCCGGCAGGAAGTAACTGAAAACATTTTCAAAAGGAATTTTCTTTAATTAATGTTTTCATGAAGAGTTGGCAAACTATTTTTTAGAAGCAAGAGTTTCAACTTGTTAAGCATCTTTCATTTTTACAGTTCTGAAGTTCGAGATGTCAATATAGGAAATAGACCACCCAACAAATAAGGAGAACCCTTTTGTTGGGTTAGGAGACGCCATGCTGAAAATTGCCGAAATATTGTGTTTTCGTACTAATTTACCATGTAGTATCTAATATATCCAACAATGCAAGGAATACTATCAACTGACCTTTCCATCCATGCCCTCTATGCCTTTGGCAGCATCTTCTAAGGTAGCATACTTTACAAAACCAAATCCCTTAGAATATCCTGATACCCGATCAGTTACCACTCTAGCTGTAAACGGAACAGAATCAGTAATCAGTATGTACAAAAGAAAATATTAAATAAAAGTAACAATTGTACAGAATAACTACACACCATGAACTACTTCACCAAACTGAGAAAAGGCTTCGTGTAGTTTTTCTGTAGTAGTACGTTTGCTGAGCCCTGAAAACAAACAGATAACTGACCTAATAAAATTCATAGTACATCAAAAGGGAACTCTCAAGTGTGATTAAGTCTACCCTACTGAAGTCTGCGAGGCACTTATCTACTAAAGAAAAAATGGAAGAAGTTAATCTAAAAATAAATGGAAGACAGAGCAATAGCTCTCAAGATAATCAAGGCACACGGTTCATTTCTGAAACTCTTCAGGTGATTAACAAAAATAAATTGTTGCCTTAAAAGATAAATTCTCACTCCCAGCCATTAATAATGATGATCAGAACAGATCATAGAAGATACATCTGACTGACGGGCCATGTGAAACAAAACAGTAGCTCATTGATGAAGAGTCGCCTATTCGTTGTTCGCATCAAGTGATTCATGTGGTTCATGGATTTTCAAAATTCAATTTCATACCCATTAAATACATCAGTCATTTGCACACTCACAAATTACATTGACCGAGGAGTAAACAATCATTTAAAAGATACTATTTATTCCTTCTATTATACCTGACATTAACGACTAATGTCAAGGAAAGAGATAACAAAAACTCGAAATTTCTGGCCCCTTTAATAACAATTCCACTTTTAGTTTTTATCTTTCGTTTTCATTTTGTGTTAGAGATGGAGGGGAAATGCAAGGAAGAAACGAGAGATATGGAGGGATATACATAAGTGGAGGAAGGATGGTCAGACAGGCGTAGAAGAAATATACAGGTACAAAAACGAAATAGTTATCAAACGGTGAAAACTAAAACCAAACCCTCCACCAGCCTTCTTCAAGCATCAACAGTGAAAACTAATTACAAAGTAGTTATCAAAAGGGACCGAACATATCCAACATCTAATATGAGTCTATAATTAAGAAGTTGCAAAATTTAACCCTGCAACACTCTGTTTGGTTTGTCAAAAAATAAAGAAAAAAAAAAGAAAAAAAAAAAAAAGGAAATTGAAAAACAACAGTCTAACTAATTAGGGTTTCTGTAACTAAAAACAAAATGGTAAACTGTAGAAGTAAGCAAACCAATCAAATAAGCGGGGGCGTTCAGTTTCTAGGTTGCAAGTAATAAGAAAATACTAAACAAAACAAAAAGGTTATGATTTCCTGTAATTATTTCTGCATTTTCTCAGCAACCACAAACTCATAAACTCCAAAATCATTGAATAAGCGGCACAAAGATGCGAGCTTTTTACATATTAAAGAAAAATAGACCAAAAAACCGACGACCCATAAGAGATATATCGGCAAATATGAAGGAAATGTGGGGGAAAACGGGAAAAGGGGGAAGGGAGGGAGATACCGGAGACGAAGAGGTTGGTGCTCGGCTCAGCCTGCTCTCGAGCCGAGGGCGTTGCAGAGTTCATTGGGGGAATGAAACTTGTTGAGAAGAGCCGACTCAAGCCGCGAGTGGACCCCGCCGCGGCGGCCGCCGCTGCTCTCAATGTCAAAGCCATTGTCTTTGCGTTCGAGGGTTTATGCTGCAAAATAGCCTAAAACCCTTTTAGCTAAACCCGCGATGTTGGCTTTCTAGAGAGAGGTTGAGGAAGATTGGAGAGCTGGTTCGCGAAATTACGATATTCGCATCCGTTTCTAATGAGTAACGGTCTAAAAATGGTTAAATTGGATATGGATATTTTCGTCCAACAATTATACAAATTTCAGGCCGAAGAGGGAGCCCAATAAGCAACAACCACTTCAAAGTTGGACTTGGGTTCAAGAATCCAGTACGATCTGATCGACCCGTTTGTCTTGAAAAAGAATACCATTAAATCATAGTACTAAATAGTAAATAGTAGGTCTTTTTATGTTCTGAGCTTACCAACTTCACCAACCGGCTCTCCAATCTCTGCCATTTGTCTAGTTACGAACCTCAAACAATATCATAAGACTAGAGGGGACAATCGAGAATCTTTTTTTAGCATTGTTTATAATTCTAAAAGAAAACTAATGAAAAAAATTTGAAAACTTTGAGTTTTAATGATAAGAACAAAATAAAGACTAAAGTGAATAATACCATAACTGACAATTTAGTGTAAAAATATGATTTTTCGTTAAAGTGAACAGTATCGTGGGTTTTTCGTTAAAACTCTCTAATTCTAATGGTTAAGAAATATTTCCTCTTTATTCTACATTCGAGTTTTGGGATTTTGCATTTAGGTTCAACATGTTGCCACACTATTCTATCTAATTGATCACTCTCACGTTTCGACAACGTTTAATGAGTTTCAATCATAGGACACCCCTAGCTGTTTCTTCCCAAAACAACAAATTTATTTTATTACAAGAATATAATTTGGCTTTTATAACGCCATTTAAATGCATAACAGACTTTTAGAAAATAAATATTTCTTGAGTACAACATTATTGAAGGCAAACTATTTTTTTCAAGTAAATGGTAACAATAGTCACTTAACTTAAAATTCATTAACATTGATCTCTTAACTCATCAAGATGTGTAGCTATGGTCATTTTCGTCAACTTCGTCAGAATTTTGTCAAAATAAGTTAGGTTGGAATGACCATTGCTATAATTGGGGTCTCTCAACTTATCAAAATGTGCGGTTATGATCATTTTCATTAACTTCGTCATAATTTTGTCAAAAAATGAGTAACGTTGAAAGGACCATTGCTGCAATTGGGTTCAGGTTGAAGGACCATTGCTCCAATTGGGTTAAAGTTAAGGGACCATTTCTCCAGTTGGATTAAAGTTGAGGGACCATGGCTGCACGTTTTGATGAGTTAAGGGACCAATGGTAATGTATTTTTAGTTGAGAGACTGGTGCTCCAATTAAATTAGAGTTAAGAGACCATTAGTACAATTTACTCTTTTTTTCCATCAGGATCAAACCTTTTTTTGTAACTTTAAAAACACCGGGATCTTCCGCTAACGCTTGCATGCAGATATGAAGGGTGGTTGGGCGTAAAGATAGTGTAATTATCAAACAGCTGCAAAAAAGTAAAATACTGAAAAAACTTGACATTACCTCACTCACATACAGAAAAGACTTCGAACATTATGCCTTCACCTGCTTCAAAACTTTTGGCGACAACTTTAAGAACTGGATCACCTTCGACGAGCCTCATGGTAACGCGCTCCAACGAGCCTCTATGTCATGTATTTTGTAAGAAGGGAAATTCATCTGCTGAATTGTACATTGTTGTGCACAAATCCTCCTGTCTCATGCTGCCACTTATCATAATTACCAGCAATTTTTCAAGGTACCCTCATTTCTCTGTATGATTATACTTCCTAACTCAAACAGTAATCGTTATGATGTATGTTAAAGAAAAAGAAGAAAATGTAACTTAGGTTTTTCTTATTTTTAATGGATTCATTGGATGTCAAATGGTATGAGCATGTACCTGATAAAGAGGAGGACATAGATGTAGCGCATAGAGCAATTGATTTCTCATTGGGATGGTAACTTCTTTGTAAATGTTTTATGCAGCATGTTTAGGAGATTCCGAAAATTGTGTTTAAACTTGCGTAACACGGAAAAGTTAATCAGGTTCCTTGATCCACTATTTTTTTGGCGAATATCCTCTTTCAATGGAGATACTTGTAGGTAAGAGATTACCAGAGATTTCTCAAGAAATTCCTGATTGGAACCATGGACTTTGTTGGCATAAACCAATACACCACATTATATGCTCAAAACGACAGGACTCAGATTCGAAAGTTCGTAACAGGACTCAGATTCAAGCATCACAAAATTGATGGCAATCCGACAAAGTACATTGCAATTTTTTGCAACCCCAATTGCTTCGATTAAACTTTCAATTAATTGTGTTTTTGAACAAATGAAAAATGTATAATTTCTGGAGAAAAGAACCAAAGAGCATGGCAAGAATGGAAACGATGGGGTTGGAACTGTCGCAGCATAAGATTGTTGTCAGGAAAGAGCACAGATTGTAGTTTGTGCTGTGCGAAAAGCCTCAGCAAGGTACCGAATGGTGTTAGTTTTGGGTTACTTGCATAAGTTGCTGGCTTAATCCAAATAGGAGGTGTCAAGGTGCAAGAGATAAAAATCTAATTTTCCCTCACTAGTTTTGCAAGTACTAATTCATCATGCAATTGGAGCCTTAATCTACCAAACAAGATCTACATCATAATCGCTCAAATTTGACTAGAGTTTTGCTACTATAGACATTTGGGGTGCGTTTGTTGCATCGGATTATCTTCAACTGGACTAGTTTCAGGGATTAAGCTAGACTGGCTTAGATTAGACTAAATTAAACTAACTTAGTAAAACGTTTGGTGTAGTGTCGGACTAAAAAGTTGGACTAACTTCTAATTCTAGTTCAATTCCTAGGCTTCCAATTAAATTACCTATTTTCCTTATATCTTCAACATTAATACGTAGAAAGCAATTAGCCAAAACATCAACCTGGAATCCAATTAATCAAGTTTATGATCTCTTATTTTCTTAGAAACCAAACATAATACATACATATAATTAAGAAACATAATTCGCGGGACAAAATGCATTTGGATAAACAAAGCTTGGAGCTTTTTAAGCAAATATTTTTATCCTAACTAACCTACAGAAGATTTCGATAGCTTGACAAAAACTGTAGTTGGTGACTGAACAAAGTTGAAGTTTTGCAAGGAAAGAAGAAGATAATAAATGGGTGAAATTTTTCATCTTTTTAGATTAATTAAAGTTTTAATTCTTATTTTGTGGACTTTCTTTTTCTTGTTTTGGGAGAAAATGGGGGCACTGTCAGTGCATCAACCTCTATGGGATTCATGCCCCCTCGATGGGCTCTGGTATATTATAAACGGATCTAAAAAATCTCAAGCATAATAACGAAACCCTGTATTTGAAAATGAAAACTTATGAAATGGACAACTTGTAGATGAATAGGAATGGAGGAGAGATTAGATGGTGACGACGAGCTTCAACATTGAGAGCAAAGTCGCTGCCGCTTCTGCTGCTACTGCTGATCTTCAACGTTGGGGACTATTGGGTTATGGTACTTGGGTTTACTCCGAATGGCAAAAAACTCGAGACGCGCTCAGTGGGATGGGTGAAGCGAGGAAGATGAAGCAGATGGGAGGGGCAAAGTGAGGAAAATGAAGCAGATGGGATGGTCGAAGTGAGGAGAGACGAAGCGGTCTTAGTAGTTCGCTCTGCTTCAACAAGTCTCGCTAAGAACGGCTAACGAAGCGTTTAGTCCATTCGAGTCCCACTTTGTCTCAGTAAACTTAGTCTATGCAGCTAACAAACAAGAGATTGGACTAGCACTTAATCCAGTTCAGTCCAATGAAAGCTAGTGAGGGCAAACAAACACACCCTTGGGGATTCAAAAGTGCCAAAAAAAAATGTGTACATCAAAAACGCATTTTGATTGTGTTTGACTTAAATATTTGTGTTTTGGTTGTCATAGAAATGACTTTTATCTCCAAAGAAGATGTCAAAACTGTCAAATAGACAAAAAACAGACATTTTTAGTAGTAAAAGTGGCTCTAACCGACGAGCCAAATGTTGACTTGGTTTGAAGGAGTTGCTTCTAGCCTAAAAAATGATAGCAAGAGAGGTTGATGCCAAATTATTTTTAATTTGATTAATAGTAGGACTACAATAAACACAACCTATTTGGTTGAGTAGTGCTAGGTAGACCAAAATTTTAGACCAAATATGCAAGCTATGTGATGTGTAATCAATAGGAGTTTAAATCTTATGCAACCAAATTTTTGTGTGGTCTCTTTGTGCCCTATCTATTTGAGTGACACATCTCCTTTGGCTTAATTTATCACTAGTTTTTTTTTTTTAATTGAGGAAATAAGTTGAAAGGTTAATACTGTTAAGTGAGGTTTAAATGAAGAGTCAAGTGTCAACAAATAAGATAGGTCACAAAGAGGCATAGGGTTTTGGTTACAAAATATTTGAACCCTGTCAATTAGAAATAAGCACGTTAATTAACAATTAAGTAATAATTCAATCATCAATAATCATGTCATGTTGGTTTACAAACTTTGGTCTATGTAGTTGGTTTCCCTAGTATTACCCTATTTGGTTTCTTTGTAATTGTTAATTTCCACCTTCTTTAATAAATAACTCATAAATATAAGTATATGACAAAAGAAAATAATATAAAATCAAACATTATGACATTTGGGTGGACTTAGAAAATTTTGATAAGGCGTCAAATTTAAATTTAATGTTTTGTATTTGACATCTTCTTCAAGGGAAAATTTTTAGTATATTAAAAACACAATTGGTATCCTATATGTAATAATACAATTGATTAAAAATTTAAATAATTAAATTATGCATTTAGTATAACAAACTATTCTCGACACACTAAAAATTTCACCTGGTTTAGAGATGCTCTAAAGAAGCACCCGGAACTTTTGTTGACATGTTTATAACAAAACGGTAAAAGCGAAAGGATATATTCTGAAAGCGGTCCCAAATGCGAGGTCCATACAACCTGCGGACATAAAAATCTGATACATAAAAACACCACTCAAAGCTACCTATCAATCCTTTCTCCTTCATTCCTTGTCTCTCTCAAATCTCACCTCACTAATAAATAATTATTAAACACAACAAATAGAAACAAAAATAACGTTGCCGTCTGTCCCTGTTTCGCTTCCCTTTGCTTCTTGTTATCAAAGCTCTAATTTTGTGCCTGCATTCGGTTCTTCCTCGCAGACTAGTGTGCCGGTGCTATTTCGATTCTTGCCCATGAAACGAGGGTACTCCGAATCGTCCTCCACCTCTCTCGGGCCTCCCCAATCGAGATTCAAACACAACCCAGAAGGTAAATGACATAAACCCTTTTGTTTTCTGGTTCGGATTTGTGATTCCTTGTGCTGAATTCGCATTCTTTTTGGTTATTTTGGGAGTTTTTGGATCTGGGTTTTGTGGGTTTTTGCTGATGAAGTGAAGGAATTTGAAGAGAATTGTACAAGTTTGAACCTTTTTTTTCTTATTTGTTCGTGTTTTGGATTGCCAATTTACCCTTTATTCAATTATTTTGTGTGCCTGATTACTAGGGTGATTAATTGGAACCTGGGAGTTTTAGTTCCCCAACTTATTTTGTAACAGAGGAAACTGAGAAGAAGGGAATGTGACTAAAATTTTGAATTTTCTATTTCTTACTATATTTTATAGCAGAAACAAAGGAAAGCAAATATGTATGTTTTCTTTTTTGTCTATGTGTGTGTAATAGCCAACAAAGGACAATATATCTTCATGTTTTTCTAATCATGGTTTATTACGTTGTGGTCTTAGGTGATTCAGAGTTCTTGGAGGATGAAACCACAAAAAAATTCGCACGTAAAGTGGCCGATCATTACAGTGCAAGGACGAATCAAACTCTAGAAGAACGAGAAGCGAGTCCAATCATCCATTTAAAGAAGCTTAACAATTGGGTTTGTCTTTTAGTCTTCTAAATACTGCAAAATGGTTTGATCACACTCCTTACTTTTTAGTTGATTATAGTTCCTTATCCTGTTGACCAGATTAAGAGTGTTTTAATCCAGCTATATGCTCATAGAGGAGATGCTGTCCTGGATCTTGCATGTGGCAAGGTATTGCTGGTTCATTTGTATATTTTCTCTTACCCTTCCTTCCGCTAAACGTTCTCTTTTGAATGTATTCTATTGGCTAGGGAGGTGATCTCATCAAATGGGACAAGGCTAAAATTGCGTATTATGTTGGAATTGATATCGCTGAAGGCTCGGTAAGTACTTAAATTTGGTTATACTTACCTTATTTGTTATCATTTTTCTTTTTGATAAAAGCTTTGTTGGGTCTGTTTTAAGCTCTTCATCGTAGTCAACTATTTATCTTTTAATGGAGTAGAAAAATTGATTCGAGGACCATTTTTTGCTGTATTTCTACACAACCACTAACCTACATTTCAGGATGTGTAATTTTGCACCAGTAGTAATAGACTTCTAGTTGCCTGACATTATAGCTTTTGTGAATTGTCATCTATTCTTTTCATCAACGTTGGAAAATTTGCATTAGTACTTATTGACTTATATTTGTCTTACATTATTGCTATTGTGAAGTGTCCTCTATTCAATTCATTAATGTTTGGGAAAAATTTTATTTTCGATAGTTGTTTAGTTTTTATTTGGTATGGAAGGAAAGTATTTTCCTTGTCAAACGAGGTATGAGTTTGGCGAACTGTGTCATGTGGACAAATCTAGGTTAGGATGATATGGTATTGTTCCGTAGGTGAGTTGAGACTTGAGAGGGTTTAAGGCTATTTTTCCGACCTAAGCAACTTCTGTTTTTTCTTTGCTTGTGATTTACTTTTAGTTTTTCTTTTATTTGCACCATCTCATCATGTAGTGATAGATTTCCCAGTTTTTATGACAGTAAAGATCTTTTTGAATGTCATCCTTCTCTTTCATGTATGAAATATTCTTTTTGTGTATGTATTTGTCCGATGAAAAATGAGTGACATTTTTTCTCATGACCTTAGTTGGAAGTCATTTTTGTTGTCAGCCTCTTGCCCACAGTGTTATTATTTTTAAAAGTGTGCCGTCATCAACCATCTTGTTGTTGTGTTCAAATATTTGTACAGATAGAAGATTGTCGTACCCGTTACAATGGCGATGCCGACCATCATCAGCGTCGTAAAAAGTTTACATTTCCTGCGCATCTTATGTGTGGAGATTGCTATGAGGTAATTGCAAATTTAATAGCTGCTAACTAAGCCATTGTTTTGTTCCTAGGGAGCTTGCTTTTGCTTCACTCTATCAACAAAGAAGCCATTAGGAAGCAGCATATGTGGAAACGCTGTGTGGTGCTTGTATACCATATGATTATTAATGCTATGTATTTGCATGGTTTCAGGTTCGCCTGGATAAAGTCCTGGCTGACGATGCCCCCTTTGATGTTGTCAGTTGCCAGGTGAGCCTCTCGGGCACTAATGGCTTTCTAGTTTCTACCTTATACTGTATAGTAATTAAAAGATTTGAGGGGAGGAAAGCCTTTGAAACTGACCCATTAAAACACATTTTATTTTGCAGTTTGCCTTGCATTATTCCTGGTCTACTGAGGCACGTGCGCGGCGAGCCTTGGCTAATGTATCGGCTTTACTGCGACCTGGCGGTACTTTTATTGGAACAATGCCCGATGCGAATGTGATTATCAAAAAGCTTAGAGAAGGTTTATTTTATTCCTTGTTGATTCATTTCCTTTGAGAGTCATGTTAAACTGTGACCTACGAAAAGGAAACAAATTTCACTCTGATAACTGTCATTTGTCTCATAAGCAATATTTTCTCTCCGGGTGAGTAGATGGTGAAATTCATTAGAAATATGTATTTCCCATTTCATTCTCTTATGTTTAGCATTAAGATTCTTGGGCATAGCAGACTACTTTAACCATTATTTATGGGAGATCCTATTTTCATTGTGATGTCCAGCTGAAGGATTGGTCTTTGGTAATAGCGTCTACTGGATACGTTTTGATGATGACTTTTCTGAAAAGGTATGACTTTACTCAGATGCGTTGTTTTTCAATTTGGCTATTCTCCAACCCGAGACATTAGAATCTATAAACTATTTGTAATTATTCCTAATTTGACAAATACTTGTTGTATGATTGCAGAAATTCAAGTCTTCGAGCCCCTTTGGTATCAAGTACAAGTTTCACCTGGAGGATGCTGTTGATTGCCCGGAATGGATTGTCCCCTTTCATGTTTTCAAATCGCTGGTTGAAGAGGTATACTTTCTTCTTTCATCCTCTTGAAATTGCTATTAAGGTTATCAGCACAAACGGTGACAGAAGTGCATTCAGAAGCACACACTGCTATGTGATGGGAGCTATCTGGAACGTTTTCCTATTTGTTAGGCTAAGAATCTTCTCGTATTCATATGAATGAATTCACCTTTTGCAGTATGATATGGAGCTAGTTTTCATGAAGAACAACCACGAATTTGTGCATGAGTATATGAAAAAACCAGAATTTGTGGAGTTAATGCGGAGGCTTGGTGCATTAGGTGATGGTAACCAAGATCAAAGTAAGTTTGTTGCCTATCAACTGTGAAAATATGGTTTCGGTTGCTTGTGTCTGATAATGCATCTCATTCCGCTTGTCAATATCCAGGCACACTATCGAAAGACGAATGGGAAGTAGCTTATCTCTATTTGGCATTTGTCTTGAGGAAGGTGAGCGAGCGTGAGCGCACGCTTGTAGTACCCCGATGCGATTTTTCATTACTGTGTTGCTGTTACCATTATTGTAGTCTGTTTGCATTTGCTGTGTGTTAAATCTGTGTTGTTTTCAGCGAGGGGAACCTGATCGGACACAAGTAAACGGTAGAAGAGACAAAGGGAAGATGAACATATTAAAGGAGGACGTCATGTACGTAAGTAATGACTAGTGCAACGCCAATTATGTCTCGAAGATCCATTTTTACAGCAGAAGACAAGAATGATCGGCAGCACAGGAGAAACGTGCTTGGCCAAATGGGAAAGCCGAAGAGCCGACTCCCCACAATGTTCGACTAGCTACTATCTTTTTTTTTTTTTTTTCTTTTCCTGAGTACAAGGATATATTTTTACACTAATGGGAGGGGGAAAATAGTTTAAGCCACACAATGGGTAACCTAATTTGATGTCGAATTCACTTATAAGTGAAGAAGAATATCATCAGAATGTACTGTTAAGTGACTCGACTAGCTACTATCAGCTTTGTAGATTTACAAAGATCCAAGATTTGTAACTTTCATCGTAATCAACGCTCCGTAGGAAATAACTGTTTGTAGTTATGAGAAATAGTTTTAACCACTCAGAAGTGAACCCCAGCCAAATGTAACAAATGAATTACATTGTTTACATTTTTTTACCTTGCATTTTATTTGTGGCGTTTAATGACGTTTATCTCTTCGCATGCGATCTTGTGTTCGATTCTCTCTCTTCGTCAATATTCGTTTTATGAGTTATGGTTAGGGAGCCCAAAAACATAAGTGTCATCAGTCTAACCCCTCTTCGATTATTTTTGCATGAGCACTTTCAGAATTATACGTAGAATCAGTTACATTATTGTAGTCTGTTTGGCTATGAATATGTGTTGGAAGAACAAATCTGTCTAATTTTCGAGAGGAACCTGATCGGACGCATGTGAATCGTAGACGACACAAAGGAAAGATGGATTTATCGGAGGACGACATTGTTTACTTTAGCAATGATTAAAAACAAGATATAAACACACAGGAAAACCAAAAGGAACCTTCTTCCATTGGCATGGAGCTAAAGCCACACAACAATTACTTTCTTCAATTCATCTCACCATCCTCAGTTTCTCAACCTTGTCATTTTTTTTTATACAATTATGGATTAATCAAGGCTGTGGCTAGCCGCCAATAGCGTCAGCCAACCTAAGACGCCAAACTAGTCAAGATCAAGCATTCTAAATGCATAAATCACAACGAAAACCTGACAACAAAACATTCCCAGAAAGTTAACCATAGAAGCTGCATAAGCTGTACATGCTATCTAACTAGCTTCTCTATTTGATTAAACGATCTGTTAAGCATTTACCAACAGAAAAAGAAAAAGATTACCTACGCCAAAGAAATACGCACGCAGCTTGCTCATCTGATGGCAATACTTTCGGCATCAAATTTGCTTTTATTTATTCCACAACACTCATTAGGCAGAGATAAACACATTTGGGATTGGTTTTTCGGCAGATTCACCTAGAATTAACTAGGCACGCTTCAGCAAGACCACCATAACAACCATAATTGCTAGTCCCATGAATGCAGATGCTACAACTGACTTTGTATTCCCTCCATCTGCTTCAGTCTCAGCTGCAGGGGGTTCGAAAATGTTCTGGATGAATGACGACAAATCACTGACCCACTTCTCCACCGTCAGCTTGATTTTCTGCACAAAACCACCGGGCATATCTTCCAAGCAGTCAGATTTCTCTGATTCGTCTTCAAGCTTCTTGTGTGAAACTGGATAGGTATCTGCCGCATATTCTTCCATGTAACGATTATAGTTCTTGTTGGCCATAAATTGCTTGACCGCAGAATTTTCCATCATAGCATTCCAGATATTCGGGTCACTTGCAATTGAAGCAACAACATTCTGGGGGCATGAAACCAAGAAAATCAATTAAGTCCGCTAACAAATTATACAAAGCCATCCATCTTTACATTTTAAGAAGAAAAGTCACATGCCAGATTTCATGTTCAAAGAAACTGGATCCCGGAACGGGCAATGGTTGAAATCAATTACCTGAGCTTCAGAACTTCGACTCAGCATTTCAAATGCATGAAGAGCATGTTTCGGCACCGAAGTCCTAGTAAGAAGTAGGGATTCCATCTCCTCAGGTTCAGGGTTTGTGATCAGAGACAGTCCAGCCACATTATCAGCAGCAGACACTTCCCCAAAATCAGTAGATTTGGGTGAAGAAAGATATACCCTAAAAGTTCATGTACAGTACGCGTGATAGAACAAACGTTAGTCTATAGATTATACATATAGATCAATAGGTGCCTCGTAACAGTCCAACCGATCACGCTTATACAAGGGGAAAACTTTGGACCTCCCAAAATATGGAATCACAAATACAAGCAAATGTTCAACAAAGACATCTACGGATCAATCCACGTCATGTGGATAATCAGAAATTGTTAATTCCATTCAAAAACCAATAAACTCAACAAATCTATTTTCTTCGCACCGAAACCATTCCCGTAATTAATTTCTTCCACATTTGACCAAAATAAAGTACATAATTTCTTCACCCATTCATATATAACAACAAAATCGGCTTCAACATTTCAATAATTTCATTTATCCCAAATGAAAAATTCCCAAAAACTAGAAAAGAACAATCTCAAACATTCTCTTTCTATTTTGCAATTTGTAATTCAAATAAAGCAATTCCACAAGAAATGTAAATTTCCAATAATTGCGGAAAAGTAAATTTTCATAATTTTGCAATTTTCTCTCTTATTTTCTCGTTAACCAAACAGAGCATAACACAAGCTACACAAAATAGAATGGAAATTCATTGGAAAATATAAACAATAAATAACACAATTAAATTAATTTATCATTTTCATTTGTGGAGAAATTATACTTATCGAGGGCGTCTTTCAATTCAGCGGTGGCCTCTTTGGCCTCCTTGAAGCTCGGCGCAGCGTCGAAGACAACCCTCGGCATCGGCTCGCCACCCGACATCACCAGATCATCTTCTCCGGCGCCGACCACCTGCCAGTCGACAAATTCGTCGCCAGCGTCCCACGCAAGCTTCTCGATCGCCGCCACTTCAGCTCCGCCGTTATTCTGAGCCGTGAGGGTCGCCGCCACGGGAATTGAGGCCTTGCGGACCGAATGGCCAGTCGGCGAAGAAACGCCCGGCGCGCCGCGGAGCATGCCACCGTGGACAACGCCGCCGATCCCGGCGACCTTTGCTACCGACCTCACGACTCCGCCACCTCCCATAATTTTTTACGGCTGTGAGAGTGGTAAAACCCTAGAAAGTACAAACCTTGAAACCTCTCGCGCTTTCTTACTCTCTCGCCGATTGATGTTTGTCGGAGGATAATCGGATTTATACGAATTTGTGGAGGGGAGAGAGTGTGTGGAGAGAGAGAGAGAGAGAGAGAGAGAGAGAGAGAGAGAGAAAGAAAAGGATTATTTATTTATTTTCCTTTTTTGTGAGAAATTGAGTGGAAACGTAATCTGCGAGGGAATTTCCGTATTACCTCGACACAGGCACTGTCATCTTTAATAATCGCTGTTGGGTTGCCACATGGATTATTAATATTTCAGAATAATGCTATTTATATTATGTTTTTATACCACCTTATGTGGCATCTAATGTGGACATCCACATCATTTGAAAAATTTATAAAACCCAATGAAATGAAGAAGAAAGAACTTCTCGTATACTACAAACATCATTTAATTAACTAGTTTTTCTTAATTATTAGTTTATTAAATAATGAACTAAATTTAAAAAATATGATTAATTCAAATGATGTAACTGTTCACATCAAATGTCATCTAAGGAGGTATGAAAATGTGGTACAAAAACATGGTATGAATAGCACTACTCTTATTTTCGTTCACTTGTTTTTGGTTGCTGTTCTTTTAAAATATCTTCGATTTTTTTATAGGAATTGTTATTGGTACTTCAAAATTCTCATTCTACACTTCAAGCTTTCTATATTTAGAAAGAAAAATACACTTGTGAAGAGTGTAGAATGAGATTTTTGAAATGCCAATAACACTTATTTATTTATTTATTTAAAACCCGATATTTTCAATTTATCCAACTTTTTAAGGTTTTATGTTTAATTTTAAAAATAATTTAGAACAAGAACTAGAAATTAAAAAACAGAGGTCGTAATTACGCGAATAGTCAAATGAGAAAAGAAAGAAAGTAAAATTCTATCATGTTTTGATGTACGGTATGCATTCAATATTAAAGGTAATGTTTTTATTTGGTCAAAAAGTTCAAGAAATTCAACTGTCTAAAACTCTGGTGTACACTAGTGACACAACGATTTGGTGCATGGCAGAAAATTTTGTAGATAAATTATTTTTTCTTAGTTAGAATTTTTATTTAACTTCTTTTAATTAGATATAAAATAGGTAAGATTTATTGTGTGACATGCAAGAAAGAGGTTTAAATAGAATTATCTTGATTTCTCTAATTTAGCATTATCATTATTCATTTAAGTGTGCAAGATTCAAAATTTAGATCATTTTACATTCAAGTTTATTGGAGAGATTTATCTATAAGTTTAAGCTCTCTTTAGGGTTTTCTGTATAAAAGGTTTTTACATAGAAGTATGAACATTAAGTTTTTTTCATTCCGATTTTCATTCATTTTCTATATATATATATTGGTATTCAAAATGCAGCGTCCTACTCACATGGTTCAAAGAAATTATGGTTAGTCGATTTTAATTCAACGGTGGAGGAGAAAGTACAATAAAAAAGAAGAAGTTAAATTACCACTCATTTGTAGATTAAGATCGAACGTTGAGTGACCTCTTAGATCATAAAATTTATACGTATTTTAAACTTCTCCATTTCGAATTCAACGGTTCGAGGCCATCACCATTGAGGCCTATCCCGATTGCCCATTGTGCTTTTCTTTGAATTGCTACTCATTTACCCGCACTGGGATTTGCCTGTGTTGAAAAGGATTTGATTTTATCTCCCAAAAAATCAAAACACCAACGTTTTAAATCAAAATAAACTTACATGAGCTAAAACAACTAGGAAAATGAGGCCCATCCCAAAGAATCCATTGCCAATGAAACACTCCAAACTAAAACTATTTCGGTAGTTGCTAGCCAGAGACATGTGGCTTGTATTTTATGGGGATTAAGGTTCTATCGGATGTTTGTTCTTTTGGGCCTACTGCTTTTGATGTCTTCTTGTATTCGTTTGATGCTGGTGCCCCTATCTCACCTTACCATATTTGTGGATTTCACGTCTGCGGTGGTGAGTTGTGTAGTTCATGGGTCACATTTGACCCATCCTTTGATCGCTTGATGATGACGTTGGTTGCTGGTCCTGGGAAGATGCTACAACGCCATTCTCTCCAGATCTCCTGTCCAGGCTTCAATCCCCCCTTTGGTGTTCAAGCTTTTGGCGACGACAGTACTAGAGAGATAGCAGAAGTTGATGGGGCTTCTTTGTGTTTCGGCTTTTTCTGCTGCGGGCTCCAATTTCTGTATTGGGCTCTAACTTTTGTTTGTATAGAGGGTCCATTCTTATGTTTTGTGCTTACTTTTGCATTTGGGTCATTCCTCTATTTTGTGCTTTTTTTTTAGCATTTGGACCTCCTTTTCTATAATATTGCTTCGTTGGTAATGAATTTAGCTTTTCTAAAAAAAAAAAAAAAAAAAAAACAAATTCAAAACTCTTGTCGCAGACCTTGTCAAGTTGGCTAAAATAGTATACTTTACCTTCCATATTCAATTTTAAATTTTGAGGTTTGGTCTACCTAGCAAACATGCACGCCTTCAAGTTTAAATTTCAAAACCATTATCATTTTTTTAATAACAATACTTGAGTACTGACCGGTCAGTACCCAATAAATTAACCTTGTTATGTGGCACAACAAGAAAACAACACATGTCTTTCTTTAACTCACAAAATATATAACTTGTCGGGAATATTTTTGCTCACCACATGTATCATCATTAGATAAGTTTTAATTTTGAGATTTATGTAATGGACAGACACAAATCCCCAACATTCTGCTTTCACTCTATCGAAAGTGAAACTGGTGTTTTCTGCCATACGTAGTAAGAAGCTAGAGGCATCACCACAACTTTTGTTGCTATGGTATTTCACTTGAAACAAAGCTAAACCAGCACCAAGAACCCAACCCCAAACCAAAATCGAAAACTAAAATCATAGAAAACGAGTTTATGAATTGGATTTTTTGTTTTAGATCAAAATTGAACAGGAATGTATGTTGCTGAATATGTTGATGAATGAGTTATTAGTGACAAGTAAGACCATCTCCAAAAAAGATGTCAAATTGTTGACCCTAAAAACTACAAAGCCTACGTGCCGTGCAGGCCAAGTAACTAATGAGCTAACTACATCCTTCGGTTGATGCGGGGCGTGCCAACTCGTCGGCCGAGCTTGGCCGAGCTCGGCCAAAGAGTATAATTTGTTGATGTTACGTTGAACGCACTACTGACTTCTTGATCTTGCAACTGCGATCGAGGAAGGAACACGTCTCGAACTTCGGGTTCTCGAGCCTGAAGACAAGGCTGCTAGTTCTGCGAAGTTCACGAATCTTTGCCGCCGGGTTCGGTCACGGTGATTATATTCGTAAGAGTATAAGCACGTTAAATCAGCTCCAAACTATACAGACACAGGTACTCAAAAGAGATGTACGTCTTGATGTTAAATGTGGTTTGACCGTCAGAATGCCGAACTCTGAAACTCACTTGTGAGTATCCAATCATAAAATTACTCGACGTTCAATGTGTCGAATGTAGTAACTTGTAACACCTTACTTCACCGAGAAGGCTAATAAGATGACCTCTGCCAATAAGGATTTGGAAACCCTTCTCGACCGAGACTTGGATAGGTAACCAGTCGCCCTCGACGCAGTGCTGTTTATCCAAACTGCTGATTCTACGGCAACAATGTTGTTTATCCAAACTGAAGATGTTCGCCGGTTGCCTTCATAGTGCTATTTATCCAAACTGAAGGTGTGTTGGCGGAAAAAGAAAATAAAAAATCTTAAGATGTTTGAGAGGTTTGCGCATGGCAATTTGTGTATTGAATTGAAGTGAGCTTTTAATCATCTTATAGAGACCTGCATGCCTAAGTCGTGAAAACCAATCCCAATTGCACTGTGACTCAGAGTCTTTATTGGTGATGCTGACCACGCACTTATCCCATGCATAATCACAATAATAAATGAAGCTCTGAAAACTTTATCTTATATGCACATAAGTCCATGCCTTATCACATCAATCAAAGCTTGATCCCATCTTTGCCATCCTAACCTTCCAATACAATCCTTTTCAAAGATTCAATCCTAATCACGTCACCATCGTTCAAAATCCACGTGTCCCTTTGTAGCCACCTGATACAATCCTACTTTATCTCCTCATCTTGTATGCAATCCTACCTTTTCCTGGATATGATATTGCATGCAACTTCATTAATCCCTTTTAATTAAAATACTTGGCATCCTGCCACATACTCGGTGGCTATGATTCTTCCATGCTGGTTGAACTCCTCCGTGCTTGAATTATTGGAAGATAATCTCCCAATATAATTAAAAATTCCAATACGAGAATCCCGAACAGACCCGTGGAAGAAGAAAAGTCATTGATTTCGATCTGCACTTTGGGTACAAAGTTGATAACATTCCAACGTCTAGAATTCTTCATAATCATCTGACGGTCTTGATTGCTTGGGTTAAAAATATAAATTTGGGTTCAAACAATCATATTAAATGATAATTATTTTGATAAAAACCATAATATTATCCTTCAATAATAACAAAATTATCTTCATTTTTCTTCCGACTATTAAGAGCTATGCTCACTTAACGGCCTTGATTGCACGGGCCGATTGTGACATCCCACATCGCCCAAGGTAGTGATCCTTATATGTATATTTTCATCCCTACCTAGCATGAGGCCTTTTGGGAGCTCACTGGCTTCAGGTTCCATGGGAACTCCGAAGTTAAGTGAGTAGCGCGCGAGAGCATTCCCAGGATGGGTGACCCATCGGGAAGTTCTCGTGTGAGTTCCTAGAAACAAAACCGTGAGGGTGTGCTGGGTCCCAAAACGGACAATATCGTGCTACGGTGGAATCGGGCCTGGGAAGTGGTCCCGCCAGGGCAGGGATGTGACAATTTGGTATTAGAGCCTAACCCTGACCGTGGTGTGCCGACGTGGACGTCGGGCCCCTAAAGGGGGTGGATTGTGACATCCCACATCGCCCAGGGGAGTGATCCTTATATGTATATTCTCATCTCTACCTAGCATGAGGCCTTTTGGGAGCTCATTGGCTTTGGGTTCCATGGGAACTCCGAAGTTAAGCGAGTAGCGCGCAAGAGCATTCCCAGGATGGGTGACCCATCGGGAAGTTCTCGTGTGAGTTCCCAAAAATAAAACCGTGAGGGCGTGGTCGGGGCCCAAAGCGGACAATATCGTGCTACGGAGGAGTCGAGCCCGGGAAGTGGTCCTACCCAGGTGGGGATGTGACATCGATGGTGTAAATTTGGATCCAAACACAAATCTTAAGTGAAATATCATGCAATCAAATTTAAAAGTAGAAATAAGCTCCAACTGATATGTCAATCTTATGTAGATTGACATATGAATTTTTTGTTGTGATCAATTTTGAAATATGAGAAAAGGTGTTGTCAATTAATTTTTTTTAATTATTTAATTGTATGGTCCTATTAATGCACCAATCATAAATCTTGAAAATTTAATTTAATTGATTTCTTTTTAAAAATAGATCCTATAAATATCATTTATAATATATATATATATATATATATATATATATATATATGAGTTGGAGAAAGAAAAAATTTGATATTACCACGTCAGCCATTAAATATATATGTATATGTATCTTTGAAATCTCCATTAAAAATGCTCTAAAGCGTCAGATTAAAAGAGGAGATGGGCATGGGTTGGTGGGGTAGACGAAGAACCACGGTAGGATATGTCATGGCAGTTTGGAAGGGAAGGAAGAAGAAACATGGTGTTTGGTTATAGGTTCAAAAATAGTGGTGGATGTTTGGTTAGCAAGATATAGTTTGATATTATAGGTGTTAAAGTTTTAGCGGCCTCATGAGATTGTCAACAAATTGGATAGTTCGTTGAGTACCCAAATATTAATTTCCTTAAAGCTATTACTAGATTAGATGTTAGATTAAGAAGTTAACGGAGTTTGAATTCACGCCGTAGTGTAAGGGCAATACTTATCTTCATCATTGTAGTAGAGGGCCATTTGCAAGCTACTACTAGATGAAATTGTGTGTGTAAATATAAAAATTTTAAAAAGAAAAAAAAAATTGTTATTATCATTCCAAAATTTTCATTCCACTCTCTTAGCAAATGTGTTTTTCCTTCTAATTATAGAAAACTTGAAATGCAAAATGAGATTTTTGAATGTCAATAACAATTCCGGAAAAAAAAAATAGTTTGAGAGAAATGAGAGAGAGAGTGTGTGTGGGGGTTTTTTTTTTATTACTATTTTTAATTAGTGATACTATGATGACATATAAGTGAGGATTAAAAATAGTAAAATTTGATTTATATACATTACTGCCTAATATTTTATTTTGTGATAAAAGATCAAATTGTCATTTCACCACGTGATGTGGAGAAATAGGTGTTAATAAATAGTTAAGATTTAACATTAGGAAGAGAGTAATGCTAGGTAGAACAACTTTGTAGACACATTTGTAAATTATGTGATATATTACCAATAGTAAATAAACACGTTATTCAATACTTAAGAATTCAATAATTAACAACTACGTCATATGATTTAAATTGATGGTCTTCCTAGTATTACACAAAAAAGATGATATTAACAATACTATCAACTTAAACTATATTTTATTGACCCATGATAAGACGGTTGATGATTAAATTATTTTTTTTATAATTTAAAGAAGAAATTCAATTATCAACCATCATATTATACGGTTTGCAAAATAAAATTCAGATAAATAATCTGTCTACCATCAACTCTGTCTTTAATAAAAACAAAAAAGCAAAACAATCAGAAGAGTATAATTAGCCTCTATAATTTTGAACCAGGAGTAGGATGTAGATTGACAGTTTCTAAGTGGCTCACTTACTACCAAGCAGATGAAGAGTCGGCAGATTCGGCGCAGAGAATAGTTTAATAGAAATAGTATTTATAAAGAGAAGTGTTATTGGCACTTTAAAAATTTTATTCTACACACTTTATAAGTATATTTTTCTTTCTAAATATAGAAAGTGTAGAGTGTAAAATAAAATTTTTAAAGTGCTAATAATAATTCCCTTTAAAAAACAAAAATTCTTTCCTTGCCAAGTCAAACATGAAAATATAATATAATTTAGCCGAAGGGAATAAATGAATTTGATCTTTTGCTTCGCTTAATCAAACAGATTATACGAATTAGAATGAGGATCCTCTCCGGATCCTTTTTATTAGGATTCCGGGAATCCTTAATTGTATTCGTTTATAATACATCGTACGGTTATAAATTATTTTAAATACTTTTATTTAAAATTAAATATGAATTGTATCTGATGAAAACTAACCGCACGATTTACAATTAACGGACATGATTTGAGAATTTCTAGAATCCTTATAAAGAGGATCCTCATTCGACGAATTAGATAACAAGCCTATTTAAATTATATTTTATAAACCATATGACATAATTATTGTTGATTCGGTGACGTAGTTATTTTCTATTGGTAATACATCACATAATTTAAAAACTTGGGCTACCCTCACTTAATACTACGGTGTAATAATATCCTTCTTCACTTGTAAGTGAGATATATTAGAATCAATTCTCGCAAAAAACTATTTGAACTACATCATTACTAGACTATTGTGATGTTTATCCCACTTTTTAAAAAAAAAACTTGGTCACCGTATTTCTCCAAACAAAAAAGTTAGAAGATTAATGAGAACCGTTAATCTGATTCAAGGAGTTCACATCTTTACAATCTCCTTCCTCAAAACCCCCTAATAATATCAAGCCAATTAACCTGGACCTAGTTACACTTAGTGCTAATTAAAATATTAAATTGCATTAACATAGAAGTAGAAGACGACATAGTTGGAAACAAGTTGGCATCTCCACTCTCCCTATCTGAGACCCCAAAAGCCTTTCTCCTTCCTCACATGATTCTTCAGCACACCTGCAAACAGTCACATGAAAATTGTTAGGCGCTCAAGAATCAAGACCACCATTTTACACGCAAACTTTAAAAGTATGTAATATTTATCGCAGACGTGAGTTTGGTTAGTAGATCGTGATAGTATTTATGTTGTATATACTTGCTTAAAAATGTCTTCCTTTTTTTTTCTTTTGAATTAAAAATATTATTTACATTAAAGGGGAAATGGTGAGTGTAACCTCACAATAGAACTAGTAATAATGTAATTCAAGTTTACCTTTAACAAAAATTAAATCTGAAATAAAAAAATACTATTGAACCTTAATACTAAGCGGTCACTTAAAAATATCTATAAATCTTAGTATTTTAGACTATCGGTTGTGTGTGTTTATATTAATTAGCACACTTATAATATGAAATGCTAGCTAGCTAGCTAGAAGCCTAATCAATTCCCTCAAAAGATCAACCAACAACAAAAGTTTGTTTCTTTTGTTTTTATACAGGAAATTTCTACCAATATTATCATTTTTTAATTGTTTATAGGGAAATTTTGATACATCATGTGTAGGAACAGAAAATAAGGGCAAAGAAAAAAATATCTCTTTTAAGGAATAAAACAAACAAAGAACAACAAATAAAAAAACAAGTCTTTCCAACATATGAAACACTAACATGCACAATATTTATCATCAGAAATGAGACATGACAGATTAAAATCCTAAAAAAAAAAAAAAGAACCCAGAAACCAACATCAATAGAAACTGCAACACATGTTACAGATTAACTGCACAAACAGAACTTAAAAAACATAATTAAATGAAAAAAAAAATTAGAAATGAATTAAGATCAGTAATTTCTACACACCCTACTCTTCACCCCAGAAACTTTTGTATATATCCGTTGTTTGATTGAATAAATAAAAGGAGAATCAATACAAAAATAAGTAGGGTTGTGTGAAAATCATTTTCCGTGAATTGATTACCTGATGGTTTACAGTCAGGGGGATCTTCAAAGAGTGATAGAGAAAGCTGTTTGTGAGCAACCCCAATGTCAAAGAGAATGAGACCTGATCTTGGATCATCAACAATGATGTCTTTGACCGGCAGCCAAAGAAAGAGCTCCTCCTGAGACAAACCCTTGACCCCAATGAGGCTTCCATAGCTGAGATTTGCCCTCAGAACACTCTCAAAGAAAACCCTGTTCTCATATTTTGTGAGGCATGGGGCATCAAGGAAGACCTGGAGCTCCCCGTTGTCTGAGAGAGTGTAGGACTTGACCTCCTTTGGGAGGAGGCCAGGTGGAAGCCCCTGGGAGATAAGGAGTTCATGGATGTTGGTGGAGGAGAGAGAGAAGGGTAGAGAGAGAAAGAGGAGAAAGGTCCATGGAAAGACTGTGAGGAAGAAGAAGGAGAACCGGGTGTTAAACAGGGGCATGGTGATGGTTTGGATGGAAAATGCCTAAAGAGAGAGAGAGAGTGTGTGTGTGTGTGTGGATTTTAAGGGACGATGATATGTATTTGGGAGAGTTGGAAAGTCGAAAGACTGTTTATTAAAGGAGGACTGGTGTCTGAATTTACTATTTTGCCCTAGATTGGTGATTGTTTTGAGGTGGAGGTGGGGGCGGGGGCAATGAGATTAATTATCTTGTACTGTAGCACCTAATTATGGAGTTAGCTTAACCATTCGCTGTCTTGCTTGCTCTTTGTACTAAATTGTTTCTTAAAGTTGTATCTAGTATGTCTACATTCTACACCATAATATATTATATTACATTTTCTTGTCACCTACTAATCATGTATTCTATCTCAGTCTTAGTTGTAGTTTTTTACTTCAACCTTAATTAATGTTTAATTATCTGTAAGCTTTTGTAGGAGCAACTTAACTTAGGTACATCTTTGAAACTTGTTATGAAGTTCTTGCCTTCATTTTTCTTTGTTGACAAGCGAGTCTTAAGCAATGGTGTCGTCTGAATGATTGAGGAAGAAAGTTAAGATGGAGAAATTCGAGTGAATTCGAATAATATTGGTGAACTGAGTTTGAAATATAAAGGATAAAAAGACAAAAATGATTGTTGATTTCAAGTCAAAGATGAGATTTATAGCCGCGTAGCAACCTGCCTTGCCCAGCAGTTGGGTGACAAAAATCCAACACCAATAACGGGATTTTTTTTCAAGGCCGAGTGGGGAGTTGTCCGCCCTTGCCATTGAATGGGTCTGCTCTTGTTAATTTACTTTGGTTGATATATCGCCATCTAGTTATGTTGTTCGAAATATGATCTTTTTGTTTTGTTGGCGAAAAAAATTAAAGAACAAAGTATTTTCAAGTTACAAACAGAATCTAATATAGTGGAACAAAGTTATAAAAGAAATTACAACGGAAAGAGGGGGGTAGCAGTGCTCTCAAGATTAAAGAGACTATATAACGAGTGATACCTAGATTTGTAACTACACCCATAACAAAGTTAACTTCACGAAATACCTAATTTCACATCGTATAGTAAAACTTTAGGAATGCTATCATTTTGAACCAAATGATTCGTACTTAACTATTTTTTCTTTATAAAATCCAACTAAAAACTAAAAAGTGCCAAAATAAAAGACAAATGTGGCGGTCTGTACAGTCTTCATGACCTAATAATCATGTATGAGCATTATTGTTCTTATTAAATTTGCTAAGTATCGTTTAAATACAAGAAAATGTACCATAAAAGGTGTGTAGGTGGTCCAAACAGCTCAGCCAACGGACCTCCTGCTGGCCATTTCGTCATAAAAATTGACAACACAGTATGACTATATATTATTTCATTAACTATTAATTAAAAAAATTAGAGCCTTAGTCTTTAGATTATGACTTAATTGGAGTTTCGATCTTTATATTTGTCACACTTTTATAATTTTTGTCCCTTAAATTTTTTTATTTTGGACAAAAGTTCTAATAATATTATACAAAAGGATTGTTAATACATATCGTGACAAGTACTTAATTCAATAAATAAAACTCTAATTAGATCAAAATTTAGAAATTAATACTCCAATTTTCTCAATTAATTAACAAGTAACTCAAGGTAACAAGAGATTTTTTAATATGTCTGAAACACGGTCCAGTAGACGAAGTGTCATAACACAATTGGTTGAAGAAAAAAAAAATTCAAGTCACTTGTATTATGACACTTAATGTACCAGACTGTGCTCCTCGCACATTGAAAAATTTCTCCAAAGTGACAGTATTTTGACATTAGAGTCCATTTGCGTTTGCAGAGAGTCCATATAAAGCCAATTTTCATGCCAACATCATAAAATATTATGCAAAAAATCAGGTGATAGAGAGCCCACTTCCACTTTTGAGAGAGTCCTTGTAGTATTTCTCTTTCTACATTTGGCTGTTTTACCGAAATGTTGTTGGGGCTCTTTCAAATGTGGGACTCTCTGCTACCTCATATTTTTGCACAACGTTTTATAATGTTGGCATGGTAATTCCCGAAAAAAACTGTAAGGTGGCAGAGAGAGTACACGAAGAAACTCATTGAACAGAGACTTCCGAATTTAAGCGCAGGTATATTAATCAAACTTAGACCGTGTACATAATCAAAGTTATAATACCGTGTACATATTTCCATCCAAAAATAATTGAAGGAGTTCTACTATTAGCGTGTAAGGGTATTTCAGACATCCTACAATCCCATAAGAACAAATTGAGTGTACATTAATTAACCAGATAGTAACGGCTCCATCCGTGCAGTGGAAAAGTCAGAATCCAGGAAGTCCCTCACATGAATTCTGCAACTGGAGAAGGGATGGTAACTAATAAGTGCAGAACTTGCTGCATACCCTTTACTTTTCCTTTACTGTTAAATTCGTGTTGATCTACGGAAGAAGAATAACACTTGTATAGGGAATTTCATTTGATGTCATGTGGCTAGTGTTCCAAATATCGCTAGGTGGTATGTGATAAACATCATTCATTTGAAACATAACACGTGTCTTCTGAACTTTTAATTCATTTGTAAATTGAATTATATAATACTTACTATGTTTTAACTCAAGATTTTTACATGCTGGACGACAGTACATTACCACTCAAGTTTTTTTTTTTTTTTTTTTTTTTTTTTTTTTTTTTTTTTTTTTTTTCTGCAAGAAGAAAATTCAAATTCTATCAAAAAACAATTACAATATAAGAACTAGCGGAACTCCTTATATTTCTAATGCAGAATTTATAATCTCAACAATTTATCGTAATTTTTACATGTGGATTAGATCAAAAAAGAGATATGAAGTTTGGAGGAAGATTTTCAACCCCTCCAAATTTCTCTCCCATTTCCTCTCCTTCTAATCTCTTTTCTCTTTTTTTTCTTTCCTATTTAAACGATTACGATTAAATCACGTCAATATTTTATATAATATTTTTATAGATACAATAAGATAAAAAATATAGTATGAAAGGAATGAAAGAAAGTAAATAAGAATAAGACGATAGAGAATTCTACTTTATAAAGATTTCATATTGTCTATTTTGCCACTGAAGACTCGCACAGTGAAAGAAGAAGCCTGCGTTGAACAATGAACAAAAAATTTCTACGAGGCAATGATTAAAAGTTACCTGGTAAATGCTCCCCCAGGCCCCACACTAGGAAAATATCCTGTCAGTGATCGTCTGTTGTGTTGCCAATGAATAAAATTTAGTGTGAGTATTGCGCCCAAGTGTTTGCTTGCAGGTCCCATGCACGACATGCGCGTCACTTCTTCTTCTATATTATTGATCCTTGATGTATGAATCGGATTGGGTTAAAAGCCTATGTCACATGTAGTAAGAGTTTTATGCAAAATATACTGTTAAAATTATCTATTAAATCTTTGTATGTAAGATTTAATCGACAAATTTTCATATTATTTTTATTCTTGGTCATTCAATTTTTATGTTACTTAGTGCTGTACATTTAAGTCACTCCAAAATATGAGTAACTGTGTTTTACAAGGGGCATATAAGAGTATATCTTGATTTAATCAAGTTGATTATAGTAGTGTGTTTTTTATGCATTTAAGTTCGAGTCTTCCTATCATAATTTAATAAATTTAGTACAAAATATTATTTGTATACTAACATAGGCTATGTCAATACTTTGATAATCATATGTAGTTTTATTTTTATTTTATTAAAGGATCAACAGAGGGTGGCTTCGTTATGACAATCCTTTCTTTCAAGGCTAAAGAGACTTACAAAGACATTTTATCCTTCTTTTGACCACTATCTTTTGATTCACCAACGTCGATCAGGAGTCGAATTCAAAACATGCTATGTAAAATACAAACTTAAAATTCATTCTCAATCATTAAACCACCCTGTGTGGTGGTTGATAATCGTATATAGTTGACGAGTCCTTTTATGGAATTCTATTAAATCAACCCCATGTGAACAAATTGATTCAGGAAAGTTGAAAGTTTATCATCTTCTCTTTTTTTAAGGAAATCTAAAGCTAGCCTTTTGAACTCATGGGTTAAATTAGTATTCATCCGGAACGCCCTTTGTGTAGTCAAGAGGTCAAAGCTATTAAAATTGTGTTGCAATGCAAAGAAATTTAATAGTCACAAAGACATTAGAAGTTGGAGTTTCACCACAGAATCAATTAACCGAATTAAAGAGATAAATATAATTTTTTTAATAATAAGCTCATGAAAGATTTCTTAATTCTCCGATATAGAACGTTTATTAACTTCACTAAATATGTACCTCGACAAAATTATGCAAGCCCCCAACTCTACAAGGACTAGGACCAATTCTTCCTCCTCCCTTGAATATTGGATGGAAGTAAGTCCGCAAGGAACATATATCAACTCTTCCAACTCAACAAGCATTTGGACGCCCCTTGGATACTTGTCTTCGTTTGACAAAAATACAACCATGTAACCCTACCTGGGTCAATTCATCCACCACAACCATCATAAAGTTTCACCTTTCAACAACTTTTATATCTTTTTTCATGGAATGGAGATTTCATGTTGAGTGATTTTCAACTGTAGATTGCTTGTTAATTAGCCCTTAGGTCCCGGTGCCTCGATGGTGCCCTAGTGGAAAAATTCTATTGTGCGGCTCACGTATACGCAACACACTCACAAGGATGTGGAAGCAGTATAGCAGCCGCATTAAAGAATTTCTCCCTTTAGTTGATTTATTTGGCAAAATTTTTTAGTGTGCATCATTAGAAGTCGTTAAATTCTTCGATGTACATCCAGGGGTACCACTCCTTACCTACACCGAAATTACATTAAATTTAAACTTATGAATAAGAACATTTCCAAGAGAGTACGCGAATTTGACTTCTTTAAATACAAGTTTGTTGCAGTTGAAGACTAAAGTTTTTTACTTGACAATACAACTCTTAGTGTTTTATTATTTTCCACCATTCAACTTTCTTTTTTAGTATTTCATTATTTAATAATTGGAAAAATTTGAGAAAGACAACTTCTAATAATTGGCAAAAAATATGTTTGCTTACTGGGATAGCAAGTCTTCAAGAGATAAGGAAGTGGTATAAACCTCATAATAGCCTAATAATAATGAAGTCAAATTTAATTTTAAAGATAATTGAACCTAAAACTTCTCACTTATCAGTAAAGATGAATATTACTAGATTATAATATTAAGTAGTAATCCCACGTGACACTTCAAATTTAGCAAAAATCGACCGCGGACTCATGGACTCAAAAGAGGTTTGTTGGTAGGACCTACAGGCCTTGCCTTTAAGTTTTCATCATTTGCATGCCTGGAGGACCGGACCCTCTCAGCTTTGTCCACCCAAGGAATCCACCATCACGTACTCCTTCACAGATATCACAGGTTTGAACGTTTGTGTTGCGAATTTCTGATGGCATCTTAGCCTATCAGAAATACGTTCCTTTTGCTTTCACTGCGTTGTCTTTTCACGGTGAAGATCTTTCTTCTTTTCACAAACCAATCAACATTTTAAACAAAAATTGTTTTGTAGTTGCCCTTTTAACTTATTTTCCTCCTTTTTATTCACTTGCAATAAGTTGGTTTTTGGCGAATTTCGATGCTTGAGCTTTCTCCGTTTGTATATTACTGCACCCAATTTCCAATATCAGAGTCGGTAGAAGTGAATATATGGTCACACGTCCTTTGATTTGATATTAGAAGTAAAATACAATTAGATGTACTTTTAATGTTTTAATCTCAACCTTTGATATCAAATCAAAAAATGAATGATCATATATCTTTGTTCACCAGGTGACCAAGAGAACGAATTGCTTCAATGCATCCGTAGACCCTAGCTATTCTAAGATAAGGCAAAAGCCACGAGCATGCACGTCAAAGTTAACACCTTTTTCCACTGCAAGCAGATATTAACTTGTGACATTCTTTTTGGTCAAATATTAGCTTTTAGTTGCATACACAAATATTGCGCGCAATGAGAATCGAGTTTTGAATATAATGTACATGTAGCAACGCGATCGAATAATGGTTTTCTTCGCAGTTGCTCGATGCTAGCTAGCTATCTTGAAGAAGCACGAGCTCGATGAACGTGAACTACACAGAAGGTAGAAAAGACAGTCTCAGTTGAAGAAATCATGCTCATGTGAAGTACCAAGTGAAGATAGGGGTGGAGTTCCCGCCACGGAAGAATCAATACACATGACTACCATGGACACAAGTTTAAGCACCTCATACGATAGCGGTATGAGCATTTGGTGCTAAGCGCCCAGATGCACAAGAACACCCGCAAGGATAAGGAAAGATAAAGGGAGATGAGCTTCGTAACCAGAAGAGTTAAATCGACGAAATCAGAAAAGACAATGCAAGATCAGAAAATAGAATCATAACATTAAATCAAACATCCGTACAACTAAACCCAACCATATAGATGAACTCAAATTCTTAGTGTTGATGCAAAAACAATATCACAAAGGTCATCCTGGACCTACCGAATAATTCACAAATACTGATGTCTTTGATAACAAGCTCATATGACACCATTCCTTATCCAAGCAGACGACAAGAAGACTTCACCAGAAAAATCTAAGCACAGATACGTGCACCCCTGGATGAGTTCCTCCATTGGACAACCTTCACTAATAGTTTCATAAAGTACTATTTGCTTTTGCAGTCCCACGTTCATTAACTGTGGAGTAATGGAAATTGTAGTTAAAAACAACTTGAAAAGAACAAAACAAATGATTGGATAAATGGCATTCTGGTATACTGATTACCTCATCCAGATCCTGATTCTGATGGAGTTGCTTCTTGTTTTGGTTTTCTTCGTTCAGGAGGAGGTCCATCTCTTCGTCTTTCATATCTTCTGCTCTCAAATTTTGATTCTCTTCGTTTCTTTGGTTGATAAACAGGGTAGTTTCCAGGAATTATCTCTCCATTAACATATTTATCACCTATAAATAACCCCCAAGATGAAATCATTATACTGATTCGTAAGCGGTAAAACAAACCCTTTGTTGCAACAAAACATACCTCCATAATCCTTGTTTTTAACATCTATATATGAATCTGGCAACACCCAGAGAACACCAGGCAATCCTGCATCAGGATGAACCAAGTTAGCTCTACAAATTCACTGTTACACGAGAAAATCGCACAAAGATGCACCCAACTATGATGCCTACCTTTGAATTTTTCAGATGTTTCTTCAGATACAGTGCATTGGAATCCAGTGTAGGTGGTGGTGCTAAAAGCATACATGTTCTTCTTCGCTTCTTCCATGCTGTAACATAAAGAACCACGGGAGGTTGTGAGATTAATAACCAAGCGACTCTCACTAAGTACGTAACCTAGCAGCATACTGAAACCCAGAGGTTCAGGTTAAGTTAAACAATCTTAAATTAACTAATCCAGCGGAGCCTTAACCATCATCAACCAAACCGCCAATCTTTTAGCCTACGATGATGAGATTTACAATACGAGAACGAACTTGATTTCGTAAATAAAAATGTATCAGCAGTTAAATCAAAATTAAAAGATAGATAACTATCTAGAGTATACAACAAATTACAAAGACTACATCCAAAATAAAGAGAATCTCTTGCTCAATGCTAAGTAATGAACCAATACTACAATTTCCAAGCCTCACTACATTACTTAGTAATTATTTAACAATTATTTTCGAGTTCTATATTAATACCAACAGATTAAGAACCTAATCACCTACATAAACATTTCATTTCCTTGCAACTATTGAACAAATTTACAAAGCATACTTCATTCAACTTGTTATTTGGGACTTAAATTCTATTTACGCACAATCTGAACTTATCTCCGCACACGAAAATCCAACAACTACTCCCAGTCGAAATAAAACAATCCAGAAGGCCTTATACTTGTCCCTATTTCACTAAATTTTTTACCACAGATATAAATTTACCCCCAAAGCAAACAGAACCCAGAACCCATTTTCCATTAAAACAATCAAAAACTGTTTAAATCATAGAAATTGAAGGATAATTAGAGGGTGAAGAAGTACCTTCCAAGAACAGAAGCGAGAGTGTTGAGGTAGGTCTCAATCATTTGCTCCCTAGTTGGGGCAGGGTCCTTAGGGAACTCCATGACTATAAGCCAGTGGTTATAGTCACAGCCCGGTAACATAATCGTCTCTCGCTGCTCATTGCTGCTGCTTCTCCTCGACGAGTAATCACTGTCGTTCACAGCTCGAACGCGCAGCTTAGAGGGAACGGAGCGAGTCAAAGGCCGAGTCTCCGAGTTGAATCGGAGCGTAGCGAAATAGGGTTGGGGAGGAGGAGGGAAAATGGCAGGTCTTGGGGTTAGTATTAGGGCTTTGGATGAGAGAAAGAGGCTCGGCGCCATTGCCATTTTCGTAGTTCGCAGCAAAGGGACGGAGAGTTAGCGTAGATAAGGAGAGAGAAAGGGGGATATGTTCAGGTTTTATTTGAATAGTATTTCATTTTTTGGGCTGGGCCATGGGAATGGGCTTTTTAGATGTATAAGGCCCATCATAACTTTTGAAGAGCAAGGAAAATAGATTTTGCTTTAAGAAAAATTCTTTATTCTTTAATAAAGGAAAGTTTTGTTTACCGTCAAATTTTGTCTTTGGATGCAAGCGGTTGATTGCACTGGTAGATAAAAGATTTATCTTTAATCCGATGTGTTTCAGGTTCAAACCTATGGGAAGAAGGCATTGTCGAAAGATTAGGAAAAATTGTTTTTGGCGTCTACAAAATGGTAATAGAACAAGTGAGTTTTCAGTGTACATATCATATGGTTTGTCAAATAAAATTTTGTTTCTGCACACCATGTTCCTCTGACGATTCACTTATTCTATTACCATTCCCTGGACACCCAAAATAATTTTTCTGATATTTCCACAATGCTCTCGTTTTACTTGATAAAATTTAACTTTCTTTGTACATCACCTTCTTGAAAATTCTTTCATGCTATGGAGCATTAAATTTCAGGCTACGAGCATTAGATGACTCAGATTGGTTTGAATTATTATTTTTATTGTGATCTTGTGAATCCAGACCATCCAATACTCGTCTACGTAGCATGAAAGTTGAACCTCATCTTCTTTATCCAACTATAGGTATTGTCTCATTTGAAACAAACCCTAGTTATCTCGCCTACCTCAAAACCACGCAAGCACAGGCTCGTCTCTACACAAGTAACGCATATGTCGGAATAAGAAACAAATGATAAGACGAAGATTATATATGTTGAGAAGTGTTTAAAGCTATAAGATTAAAATTGAAGGTGAGTTTGAGAAACTTAGTACAAATTTTTCGTCTCTTAATTTAAATAAATTTGTAGCATAAACAAATATCATTGTAATAAAAAAAAATGTTTGAGTTCTAATTTGACCAAAAATAAGCACAAATCTAGTTAAAAATTGGAAGGGAAGTGATTTAAACACGCCATTTTTAGCTTCTCACGCTCTTAATTTATGAACATAGGATCGAATAAATTAAACAAAATTAACGGCCAATATTAAACAAAGGCGCATTAGAGGTTAAAGATGGTGTTGGAAAATGACTACCCAAATGACCCAAAATATATGCTATTGTGTTTGACATTATATACCAATGTTCCAATCTAGTTGTGTTATATTGCCACAATAATGAGCATGCTAACTGAGGATGTGAAGAAATGTCGCACATAGGAAGTTTACCAAACTTTGCATGTACTTATAAAGTGTGGACTATTCTTTATTTTGCCAATTAGTTATATAGTAGAATCTCAACTTTCTTCATTGACTATCTTAATCCATAAACACAAATAAATGCATTAGATAAATTCATTGTTTTTTTCTATCAAAAAAAAAAAAAAAATTGCTATATTTGAAAATTTTGAAGGATTGATTCTTGATCAATCATAATTCTAAATATTATCCCACTTTACCGCACTACGAGAAATTAATAATGACTTCTTAATACGCAAGGAAATTGTTATTGGCACTCCAAAAATCTCATTTTGCACTCCAAACTTTCTATAATTAGTAAGAAAATTACACTTGTGAGGAGTGTAGAATGAGATTTTTGGAGTGTTAATAATAGTTCTCGTACACAAAACCTCTTTGCAAACATGGGCTAAGGAAATTAGGTAAGGGAATGTGACCACTTCCTAGTCCAACTCTTTATACGTCAATGCAAGATCCCTTTAGTAAGACATTAAATAAAAGCATCAACATGTATATAGAATTACAGTAGATGATGCAAACAAACATGCATCAATATAATGACTAGAAGTAGTAGACTGCAAGTATAGTTACCTGCAGATGAAGACATGGCTGGCAAATGGGAGGAGATCTTCTAATCTCATCACTCGGTATGTTCTATGCTTTATGCATACGGTTTAGCACAATGGGAAGAAAGATGTGTGTGAGAACAGGGACACCTCTGTTTATATGTTTAAGGTTTTTTTCGATCTAGCCTATTACAAGAAGGAGATACTAACCAAATCATTTAAGATCACTTGAGTATCAAGTAAGTTGATATGCAAGTTACTTGAGAGCTAAGTGACTTTAACGGTAATCCATTAACATTCAGAACAAGATTTTACACCTTCTGCCATCAATATGAGATTCATTTTCAATATCATTACTACAGTCGGATGATAGTGCAAGCATTCTAAGCTAACCACAACACCCAAGAGGTCAAAACTGAAGATAAGAATTGAGAAGAATAATTAACCGCATCATTATTCAGGTCTAACTCGTTCAATCGTGTCTTGCATGATTAGTTATATATCCACTAATTTATGTAATACATAATTAATTCTTAATAATTTATCTTTGAAGACGCAACTGTTTGCGTGACCAACTGCAACTAGTAGTTTTTAGAGGTGTTTCATGGTAGGAAGCAACCTCCAAGTTCGTGTCGCCATTCCTACTAGTCAAATTATATATCTGCAATAGTTTTTAGTGTACTTGATCTTCGTCAGCATTATCTGTTAACTTGTTTATACATTTTATGTATTACAGTTTTAAAGACGTAACCATTGACACATGAACTGTAGTTTATTTTAGCATATTCTTTTGATGGCGGTTGGAAGACATTGACATTAATGATCTTAACAGCTTAACACAACGCTAAACAACAATAATTAGCTCAATAATTGAACGCTGAAATAGTTTATTCATATCTTATGTCGAAGATGAATAAATTACATTTCGCCATTGAAGAGTTTTTTCGTCAATGAAAAAAAATATAAAATGTCCATTTCAAGAGATTTTAAGCCATCTCCAACCAAGGGTTGGTTAAAGGGCTCGTTTTAGCCATCTGACCCTTTAAGATATTAATATTTTAATAAACAATATAGGGCCATATTTACCTCCGTCTCCAACCAAGGGCCAAAGGGCCATAGGGCTCGTTTGAGCCCTGTCACAACAAACCGTCTCCAACCGAGGGCCAAAGGGCCATAGGGCCAAACTTAATTTATTATTTAAATTAAAAAATTACAACAACTTAAATTTAAAAACTACAACTTATATTTAAAAACTACAACGGTAATTAGCCCAAAAAACCAAAAAAATTAGAACTTAAATTTAATGAACGGTTTAGGTATTTATAGGAAAAAAAAAATAGAATTTTTAAGAATTAAAAAAAAAAGGCCCAAAAAACCAAAAAAAAAAACAAAAAAAAAATTTGAATACAACGGCTAGTCAGCTAGCCGTTGGATTCAAATTTTTTTATAAGCATCCCTGTCGGTTATAACTAACAAGATTTTTTGAATTTATGGCCAGCCCTTAGGCCCTTTTAGATTCCTTGGGGCCCACAAGCGCTCTGACCTAGTTCTCAGTTGGAGACGGTTTTTGAGCTATTTTCGACCATCTGGATCTCTGGACCTTTCGGTTGGAGATGACCCACATCTTTTATTGGAGGTTCTCTTATGGATTTCTTTGCTTATTCGGATATATTTTCATTTTATCAATGGTATGTGATAGCTTACACATTTATATGTGTAGCAATTATTCGTTTTTTTTTTTTTTAAAATCCAAAATAGCAATTATTCTTAAAGGTCTTTACAAAATGTAGACTTTCCTGGCTAAAGAAGGTTGAAAAACTGCAGTATGACTGGAGAAAGCTAATTATTTGCAACAACTATATAGACTTTCCTGGGTTTAGGGTTTACTAATTTACTAGTTTAATTGGGGTTTTCCTCATTAAAGTCTGAGGAAGTCATCTTTTGAACATACGACATGTTTTCTTTCCGTTTTCGCTCTACATTTTGAACATAAAAAAGTTTATCATCGGATTCCTCTTGCTTATTTTGTATAGAATGTCCCTAATTATTATTAGTGATATGAGCTTTCAACCAAAGTTGTTTTGTTTAATGAAATTTTCTCTTCAATATGACTTCGGTCTTCAGTGGCAGGTGAAGAGAAACATAAGACTCATATTAATATATTCAGGTGGTTTGATTGTATACTTATCCATCTTATAAAAACCGAACAGTTTATTCAGGTGGTTTGATTGGACATGTGAACCGAAAATTTACATATCTTTTGATTAAAAGAGGCAACTATGAGATGTTGAGGCTCATGGGACCATGTCAAAAGACGTAGAAGAAGACCTAGAAAGACTTGGAAATTGACTATAAAAAAATATATGGAATACTTTGAGCTAACGACAGACTTGGTGCAAAATCGAGCGCAGTAGCACTCTAAGAATCATACACCCAATCCCACTTAATAGGATAAAACTTGGTTGTTGTAGTTATCGTATAAATTAAATCATATTATAATTTTTTTTTATAGAAAAATTAATGAAAAAAGTTTGAAAATTTTGAGTTTTAATGATAAGGATAAAATAAAAGGTAAAATGAATATTACCAGGATTGAATTTTTAATATAAAAATATAATTTTTCGTTAAAGTAATCAGTACCAAAAATTTTCCATTAAAATTCCAATTTTTTTTCTGGTCTATTCTAACATGGAACACCCATTTACTTAATTAATAGTATCCTATTTTTTTATATTAGCTGTGATGAAAATGATAGCATCATGTCAGGGGTTGTCGAATTCAACAGTGCTAGGTGTTAAAAACACTATGGACTAGAAAAATTATTAGGTTTCCCAACAAACCCAAACAGAATAACAATAATAATCATTCTTCCTACTTAATATGATATATATATATATATATATATATATATATATATTTAAATCCATTGTTAAACACAAATGTTGAAAAATAACTAGTAGTATGTATCATGCAACCGCAGTACTGACCTCAGGAATAATTTTAGTGGTTGGCCAATCCAGAAGAATGCTTCCATACTTCTCTACAATGTAATTTTAGAAAGAGAAAACCATTGTCCAAAAAGTTAAAATTAATCAAACATAATTAATCGGGTATTAAGTTATTAACCAATCAAAACCAATGTATGTTTGAATGGAGTTAGGTAGCAGTGTGGTTGCATTTTTTGTTGTTTCATTTGTCAACGATTTAATGGTTTTAGTTCCGTTCAATTCACGTTTCTTAATTGAGAGAAATGCTAACGTCAATCGTTCACACGCACGTGAAAGATTACTAGATACATTTAAACGAACAAGCTGAATCCCACAAATTGACAATTACCAACTACTATTTCCCAAATATTTATGATGAAAACAAAAGATTAGGATTCAAGAAACAACTATAACCAAACAACTCACATCAAAACCTGAGTAGAAAAGAAAAGAAGAACAATGTTCTCTCTTTCTTCTCTTGCAACTTTAAAAGTAATAGCAACAAGTAACAATAAGACCGTGGATGACCGAATTTTTGGGCCCGACCCGACCCAAGAGGGCCCATGGTGTGAGGCCGGCAGACAAATCAGATATGTCTCACGTGCGAGTGGTGGAGGGTGGGGAAAGTCAGAGGCCTTTGAAAGGGCCCACAGCCCACGTATGAGGTGACATGCCACAACTACGACGGCCAAAGTTGGGCCGTCGCCATCCTCAGTCCGACGCGACGTTGACATTTCACGTGAAATTTGGGCCATTTTTCGGATCCTTTAAATTAATTTAAGTTAAATTAATTGGCCCTTCGCCTTTTTGCCCAATCATTTTAAATATTATAATGATTTTGGTGTAGTGTTTTGTTGTTACGCACACTCGTTTTGCTGCTTTGGGGGGTCATTGTGATTTAAAAATCATTATTTTCATGTACTATAGTTCGATTTCTGACTTTTTATTTTGTCTGGCGAATGTCCAGGGATAACTTGAGTGAATGTCCGAACTCAGTGAATGTCCAGGGATAACTTGAGTGTTGACCCTCCGAACTTTGATGAATGTCTATGGATGACTTGGGTGCTGACCCTTTAAAGGTTGGAGTTGCCCTTCATATATGCCCTCAATTGCTTGATAAAATGCATTAGAGAGGTGTTGCCCCTTTACAGTCTAGTCCTAATATTATTTACCTCTGGCTTGTTTGTTGGTTGTGATTACAATTGTAGGCAGAAAAAAAGAACCAAGTAAAAAATTATCCAAAAATGCAAAGTAAATGAAATGGTGATCTCAGGGAATAACAAAGCATCATCATTTTTGGACAAACATATTAATGAGATGCAATGATATCAAACAATGTGAGTGTGTTCAAGATAAGTGTGTTTATTTGTTAAGCATTCATATGGAAGTAGCTTTGGAACATGTTCGTTACTCACGCAAATGAGGCATTAACAGGTGTGCAGTATGCCTTTCCAAATGACTTCAGGCCTATCAAGACTCGATGAAATGACGATATGTATGCTATTTCTGTTAAAAAAAAATTACGCGCTGCGTGCACTATTCTTACTAACCCCCTTAATATTATTTCCTGAATCCGCCACTAATCTTATCTTAAATGGATCAATCGCTTTCTCAAATAGGAACCAAAAACTTGACATAGCTATATGTATAAAGTAAATTGTCCAATGTTTCCAAACCCGTCCAACTTCGTACCTTTCCCCCATAACCTGTAAATCTCAGAGAGCTCGTGTTTCTTATATGATTATTTATTTTTTGATCAAAATTCTATATCTGATGTATTAGTCAGATATGCTGCAATTTAATAGGAGCAAGCTAGAAGGAGATAAAGAGAGCACCCTAGATTAGGGTTTCGCTCTAGCTTAGTTCAAGTTTTTGAAATAACAAACATTTAGTGCTAACTTTTAAGAAGTTTACCCTACTTAATAGAAATTAACCCTCAACAAAATTTAGCTAACTCCATTGACATTATCTTTTGGACAATACTAGTTTGTCACTCACACATTATAATCGTCGAAAAAATAAGTTATATCTTAATTCTGTAAAAATTTCTAGTTTTGTTCTTGAGAGAGTGTGTAATGTGATTATGCCGCTGTGAGTGAGCTAATTCTTATAAAAATGGCAAAGTTTAGTATGTGGCAAATAAGGATGAATGAGGCCAACGAAGGCTGATTGAATTGGTAAGAATCGTTCTCTTCATTATACCAAGACTTAGGTTCGAGTTCCGATGTTGGCAGTCTCTCTTGTTGAGTGATTTAAAAACCAAAAAAAAGGTTATGACCCCTCTGTAAATTCTCAAAGAGATTTATGATATATATAACATCATCCTGAAATGAGGTAGCCTCCCATCCGGCTAAACTTTTTGTTAACGAAAAAAGAAAACTATGGATGAATGAGTGTTTTGTAGGCATACGTGGTACCCTAAAAACAAATTTTGCCACTTGAAATTGTTTGATTATTGAATATTGTTACGTAAACAAAAAATCTTTCATTTAATTTTTTTTAAATGGGTCGTTTCAATCAATATTGAGGTTTATACTTCATGTCATGTCGTAATTAATCGTTCTATTTTGCATGTCCATATAGGACACGTACTTACAAAAATTGACTACTCATATAAGCATATAATTAGAGTTGATTTGAGATTATGGTGCTTAAATTTTTTTTTTTTTTTTAAATTTAAAACATTAAATGTGTTTGGTAAAAAAAAAAAAAAAAAGTTTTTAAAAAACACTACTGTCATTTAAGAGTAGAAAAACATAGAAAAGCATAAATGTTTTTTTTTTTTTTCAAGCACAGTAATCAATGCTCATTTAATGAAATTTTCAAATAATAAGTATACCCCCACATGTTTTACAAAATTACAATTTTTGCCTCTACATTATTGTCTTTAAAAATTATTATATCACAGTAAATACTATATCTTTTTTAGTCATTTAATATATTCAAAGCAATTTATATAAAAGTTTACCAAATGCTTAGGCATTGTTTTTTTTACTAAAAGCACTTTTATATAAAAAAAATTATCAAACACTTAGACATTTTTTTTATTTTTTATTTTTTTACTAAAAGCACTTTTACATAAAAAAAGTTTATCAAACACTCAAAAACTTTATTTTACAGCAGTTTAATCTCACAGCACAACAAAAATAATTTTTTTTTTTAGAGCACAGTAATAACAAACTAGCGCTTAATGTGACACATTTTATCTTGCATTTTTTGATAAATACTCTTATTGTTGTAGGCATAATTTACTGAACAATTATGGAGGTCATAGAGAGAGAGAAAGGTGCGGCAATAGTAGAGAGAAGAGAGAGATGTGTAATTGTGGGTGTGTGTTATTCCACCCCATTGTGCCTTTATTTATAGTAGTAGGGAAGGTTAATTCCTTACCCTTTAGGATTACAACATTTAATAGGTAATCTACTCATAATAGGAATATAAGATACATTCCTATAGCCACTAGGATTTACACAATTACATTCATATTCCAATATAACTGCAACATTCCCCCTTAAGTGTGTAAATACTCAAGTAAATGGCGCATCAGGTCTTCAGTGATGAAGCAAGTACAGTTGATGAAGTCGTCGGCACAATGAGCGAATGCGAGTCTCAAATCAACAGAAGAATGCATAAAAAGTAAAACTCACAAAACCTTGCTATGGTAAAACCCAAGGTGGGAGAAAAACCCATAAACTAAGGAGAAAAGTGAGAAGTTGCATTAAGTCAAAACTATACGTCTTTTAGATGCAAGTAGAAAAGCTCACAAGGGTATGATCAGCCCAGGATGGGTGCCTTGTTAAAACCTAGTTAGGTAGCAAAAACCCAGTGGAAAAAATGCTCCTAGTCGTAGGGAAAAATAGTACATTAAGATCAAGTGAGTATACTTTTGGATACTCCCCCTGAGTTTGACATAACTTCCAAATGAGAACTACAAGCATTGCATATGAGTAGTTAGGCATACCAATTCCTTGGACAAGCTTCTAGAAGGTTGACTTCGGCAGTGACGTCATGTAGAGCTCGGCAAGGTTGTCTGGGATCGGCTTGCATGACTTCAATCTCCTGATGCTTTGCTGATGTAGATGTATACGCAATATGTCTTGGTGTTGACTTCGTTGATGTATCATGGCTTGGTCGGGTTGATACATGAGGCATATTCTTCATGGACCGTCGTTGGGACTCAACGATGGATGAAAACACAGCAAGTACTTTGAATATGCTCAACAAGAACTTCTAACCATGTCTCACTTGTGGCATAATGAAGTAAGGTGAGTCTTGGAATGATTTAAACATTTTGCAACTAAGGTCATATCGTGGACCTTCAAGATATTGCGATATCCCTAACGGTAAAGACATAACCATTCGAGGATTTTGCCTTGTGCGGGTTTGATAAGTAACCAACGTCAGTATAACAAACAAGGCAAGCATCTTTTTGAGGATCAGGGGGGTTGGATCCGCTCGAGATGCATTGGGACTTTCCCTTGTGGTATCTTCAGGATACGTCTTTAATACCAATTTAGTGGTTGCGTGTATGCGCAGTGCTGCATCTTTAGCAAGATCAACAGGGAAGGAGATGTCCTGTCTAAATACAATGAGCTAAGTACAACGAAGCACAAAGTTGAACTCATATATGAAATTTTGGAGTCCATAACCTCTTCAAGGGTCTCATTTGCATATAACGTATGGACGATCAAAAGTATACTCAAAGGTAACACATTCGGGGTGTAGTTCGACTGGTAGACCAAAATACCGTCAGAACAATGCTTCAACTTCAAGTTAAGGCATAAATGAGTTTCCCAAGATCCTTCATCTCAAATTCCATCTTCAGGTGCAAGACAGTTTTCTCAAGCTTTTCTGGAGTCTTAGTGAGATTCGTGTTAACGACACAAGCTGTAACTCTAGCAATTTGGAATAAGACTTCATAGTTTAACATGCAAGGGCATAATTCATATCTTTGACTGATCAAATAATCACTTATATGGGTATACCACATCCGTCAGATTGTAAGTGAACGCCTCAAAACGAGTTAAGAGGGTGTTCCGTGGTTTTGAAACTATTTGAAACAGTCCATGTAATTCTTCAAGAAATTACATGCAAATCTCTGTATCTATATCCTCATGGAGAAAACACTAACCACATTTCATAATACTGCTATCAATCACAGAATGTTTGAGAGAAACCTTGCGCCGTAAGGGGTGCATCATATCGCACTATTTCATTCATCTCATAATGCTTCATTTCCCACTTGTAAGACAACAGGGTTACCTTGGGCAGTGTAGGAACGACAGGTCCAATACACACTTTGGTAAGGAATTTGACCTGGATTGTAACTTTAGTTGTCCAATTAGTTCTACGTTGTCACTTAGTCAACGGAACACGGTTCAATATCGTCATTTTTCATTTATGTCGGTAGCTACCATATAAGTGAAAACATCATATGATAATCTCATTTCAATTCCATTTAGCACATCCAAATTAGTACACTGGACCAAAAACTTTAAGTCTCGGAAGAAATCCGGATTAATCTCATGAGATGGAAATGATTTGAAACAACGATCGAGTTTAGATTCATTTTGTGCTGTGCCTTCCTCTTCTAGGGAAGTGAATCCTACGAACTGAGTGATCTGTCGTGATCCAGGCTAATACAGATTGATTGGTTATCCGTCGGTGTACCAGACTATCCAACATGGGCGTCCAAACCGTCCAATAGGGGCGGCACACCCTCCAGGGATGTTGACTCAACGTCCATTAAGTACATCTATCCTTGCAGGCATGTTTGCAGCTGGTATATGATCTCATCACTTTAACTAGAGCAGAGGAATGCGTCTGGAGCAACGTTCTGAAAACTAGAATTCATCGCATTTGCTTATCACACTTGTGCGGTATGAGGATCGAGATGAGACATAGTGGGTAACGTCCACGCAACTTCGCGCCGTTGTATAGGAATGTTGACACTATTATCTCCCCCTAACGGGGGGAAGACTGTTTCATTAAAGTAACACCCCTCAAATGAGCGGTAAAGAGATCACATGCAAGAGCTCTAAAAGAGCTAGTGTGAAGGAGAAACATGATCAACAAAAGATACACATCCTTCTTTGAGGACCCATGGTGGTACGTTGTGGCTGCGCAACTTGGCATATGGAATACATACCCAAATGCATAAATACGAAAATCGTAAGGTTCGTACCCAGTAACTAACCGTAACGTCATATAGGTTAGGTGGCAATGGGCCTTAAGGCGGACCAATATAGCTGCGTACAAGATTGCATAGCCCTAGGAAAAAACCGAAAACTTGATACGTTTACCAAAATTCGGGCGATCATTTAAATTGCGCTTTATGATCGCTAGGCGAGGCTATTTGGGGGTGAACATGGGAATTTGATGTTCAAATTATAAACGTAAAACACATGTAATACTTTATCAAAAATCGTCGATATAAACTCTCCGGCATTATCCAGTCCCCCGGACCTTAAAGGATAAGTAGGGTGGTGAACCCATAATCGGCCATGAGGTTTAACAGCAATGTGTGTGGACAAACATGTGACTAGTTTGTCGATTCATCAACCAAAACCATAAGCATTTATATGGTCCGTGTTTTGGTTGGATTAGTCCACATATATTCCCTTGAATCCATTGTGAAAAGAGAGTCATTTCGTATCTTTGTGAGGGATGATTTAGAAATCAAGTTTCCTAAAACAAGTGGGTTTTGGCAAAGTATGCTTATAGGCACAAAATCCTTACTTCGGGTAAGGAGATGCGTCATAACATCATTGATCGACTTAAGTGTCCCAAATGGTCATGCCAAAACAAGTAAACTGCTCAATCACCAGGTTCCAGGCCGGCCACATGTGGTGTATTCCCAGTTGGGAGACAACCCATTGGCCCCAAATCAAAGCTTCAGGCTCATTTTTGGAGGTGGTGAAAAGATATTTCACTTTATTTTCTTCAGTGGTTTCATTTATGATCATTGTCATCTCGAATATCCTTAAAAACTTAACGGCAGGAAGAATTTAAGGTTCCTTAAATGGTGATGCAGTACCATTTGTACAACGAGGAGCGTGCCAATGCTATTAATCAGGTTGGATAAACCTGAAGTCGTTGTTAGAGATGTGATTTAGGTGTAAAGTTAGTGTGCGTAGTACACATTCATCCAGACAACTAAGTTTCCCACATTCCTACCTAATCACGTGTTTAATTGAATTGGTCACATGTGTTAAGAAAGATGATTCAATTAACTCATATTCGAGGACAATATCAATAAGATTATCCATAAGTAAAACATACACCAAACTTGAATCTAAGAACATGGGAAAATGTTCATAAAGTAAATGATTTACTAAGGGGATTCAGCCAACAAAGTTATCCATGTCAAAATTCTTCTTTTCCAACGATGTTTGGTGGAGCAAAATTATTCTCACATATTGACTACTAGAATGGTACTCCTCAACAACATTGGTAGGGGCACGAACAGGTGCATAACCAATGATCTATTCCATCAAGACGAAAGTAGATTTTGCAGGGTTGAGGTTTGGGAATACTATCCCTTATTCTTGAAGTTTTAGGTTTTAGGTACCAAGGATCATGCTTCGGGCATGATGCCACACCTTGGCAGGTCCTGATTCTACCATATGTTGTAAAAACAAACTCGAAATTGGATTGTGAGAGAATATGCCATTCGGTGTATCCCTGCTGAAGCAGTGCATCACCATTCGGTAGGCTTTGACCGAACTGGGTTAAGCTATTTGGTAGACTCCAGCTGAACTGGGTCCATACCTTTCTCTCACGTTTGTGGTAGTAATCAGATCCAAGAATCTGGTAAACTTCCACTATCTACACTTGTTGCTTCAGGAGCGAGTTAGAAACATGGAATGACGAGAAAAGTATTCTCTAGTCAAAATTTTATCGGATTTATAAACTTCAGAATTGTACTCATTCATGGACGTAATCATGGTGTGCTTCAGGCAATGTCTTTCATGATTAAGCGGTCTGTAAGAGTGAGCCAAAGAGCCATGAAATCCTCGTTTGGGAAGTATTTCCATTGATAATGCTTCGGGCATAAGTCTTCGAATGAAGATCATGACGGAGGCTTATTCAGCTATTCCTTGCCAAATTTGGCTTCAATGGTTTCTCAACTTCTTGATAGTCAAGTGGAGATTCACGTCTTGTACCCCACATGAAATGATTTCTATTAGAAACGTCCAAATTAGGAAAATTGAACTTGTTACGGTACGACAATCCACTGAATGGAGGGAACAAGATTATGATTGGTGCTATGTGAATGAATCATCCATAAGCATCAAAGTTAGAACATTCGAGTTCTAATACATGATTTTCATGAAAAACGTCGGGTTTTCATAGGTGTATTGTTTTAAGAAAACTTCGGGTTTCAAAGGCACTAAATTTGAAACTACAGGTTCAATTTAGTTTATGAAATTTTAGTTCATAAAAGAGAGGTTCCTGCAAGAACACAGAATGCAATATGCTGATTTAAGTGTAGTGGATTTGAGATTACTTCAGGAACTCAAGTGTGAGAGCTTCGAGACTACGAAAGGATGTCAACGGTTCAAAGAAAAGAAATAAAATATTTAATCTTTAATGCCCAAAAGTGATCTTCAGGTCAATAATTTTGGATTCATTATCAGATTAATATGCAGGTCACTTTTAATTAATTCAATAGATCGGGACCATTTGGGGTCGACTGTAGAAGCAAAATAATTATAACATTCGGGTTAAAATAATTTAAAGGGATGTGATATCTACACACCTCATTTTACTTCCCAAACACCTTTTTAATTTTCGGCCATCGGATCAGATGAATTGAAGAAACTCAACATACTGAAATTATCAAAAGGTGTGTGAGAAGTAAAATGGAGTGTGTGGATAGCACACCCTTATTTAAAATGCCAAAAATTAGCATTGGATTCAAAAAGCCATAGCCCAATAATATTGGGCTTGGGTGCAAATTAAAAAACAAGCCCAAAAATGGCTTTGGGCCGAGAACAAAAGGGGGGCATCCCAGCATTGGATTGGTGGCTGCTGTCAAATCTGCAAAACCCATAGTCTGCAGGCTGCGGGTTGGGCTCGTAAGTGGTTGCTGCAAGCAGCTTAACAACCTGCAAAAAAGACTTATAGGCTTGCTGGAGTCACGGGTCGAGAGAAACAGCCCATGCAGCAGAGGAGAAAAGAACCTAGGCCGGATTAGTGTGGGCTGTTGGAGTTGCAAGCCCAATAGCGGAGAAAGCAAATTGTGTCGAGTCACATGAGGATGCAGCCGCAGGCTTCCAAGTGACATGTAGGCTGAAGGCAAAAGCCCAACAAATCAAAGGCCTAAGGCCTGGTTCACACACGCAACAAAGCTGCTGCTATCTCAAGGTGGCATCAAGTTGGCGCAGCTAGTTCCCTTTTTTTTTCTCTTCAGATTTTAGTATTAGGGTTTTCAGAACCCAAAAATAATTATGCTTCTATTTTATTTTGTTTATTTGACTCACAAATTCCACATAGCAAGAATTGCGTAATGCATGAAACAAATATATATATATATATATATATATATATATATATATATATATATTGACAAAATATATGAACATATACAATATATATATCGGAAGGTAAACATAAATGCAGGGGGTTCATGCATTATGGGGAATGTTTTCATGCTTCATGGTCGTTTCAAATATCTTACTTTATTTTAAGCGTACCTGATTGGTAGAAAACGATAAAAGCATTTGAATTTGTAGAAGTTCCTTCTCGGAAAGCCAGAATTGCATCTCCAATGCATTGTATCATGTTCAACACAGAAAAATTAAATTGAATCAATAGCATGTAGATCAATTCAATAAAATAACAAATTAATCATAATAAGAATGATTAAAACGTAATACTTCCCTGATTGAAAAATAAACTCTCTTTAGCGCATCGTCAAGAGTGTGCTGATAACGTGTTGTAGGCACAATTTACTGAACAATTATGGAGGCCATAGAGAGAGAAAAATGAGCAGCAATAGTAGAGAGAAGAGAGAGATGTGTAATTGTGGGTGTGTGTTATTCCACCCCATTGTGCCTTTATTTATAGTAGTAGAGAAGGTTAATTCCTTACCCTTTAGGATTACAACATTTAATAGGTAATCTACCCCTAATAGGAATATAAGATACATTCCCATATCTACTAGGATTTACACAATCACATTCCTATTCCAATAGGACTGCAACACTTACAAGTTAATAAATCGATGATTTAAATTTCTCTCTGGTTACTAAAATTTTTACCTTATTTTGGTATATTTATTGACTGCTTACGATCATTTTGTTTTGAAACAAATAAAGAGTTTGATGTGAGGCTTAAGTGGAAAATATGGGGTATATCTATATAATGTGGGGTGTGATGGTAGTGTTGGAAAGTATGTGGGTTGTATTAAGTTGAACTGTAACTTAATGTAGATGTGAGATTTATTAAGCATATGGGATGTATTCAACAATATGTGAGGTGCTAATAAAACAACCCATATAATAAAGATAGTTATAATTGGGCTGTGCATTTACCAAAAAAAATAAAATAAAATTATATTCATATACAAAGATGAGGAAACATTATTTCATGTGCACCTAATGGTAGAAACTCAACATGGCATCTTCAAAGATTTCGGGGTCCTGTGTTAAATTTACAGAAGGGCCCATCCTTAAGATAGTTTTCCAAAAAAAATTAGAACATGTATTGATGCTAGGAAGCAATAACTTAAATCAAAACAAACCTCAAGACTCACTGATTCTAAGTTCACAAATGTCATTAAATAATAAGTAAAAAGAGTTACAAATATAACTTTCACTAAATAATCAAAAGTAGTTCAGTTAACGCTCAAAATATGCAAGTTAACAAACTAGAACAATTAGCCCTTGGTGAGTTTGGGATTATAACTACGAATAAAATGAACTCAAGATTTAAGTTTCACCCCTCAAAATCGGGATACATCACTATGTTACTCTTGATATAGTGATTCAAGGATTACAAGAAACGCTCTAGTATAAGCTACAATTCTCTATTTTCTCAGTCGTCCGACCCTTTCTCAAGAGGAGCTTACCCCTTAAAAAAGGCCCTCAATGAACTCAGAAGATCTTGGATCACATACTTTACTATTCTGGCATTAAATGAGCCACATACGTAGACTGGAGTGTTGACAATCTTTTCACTCATCAATCGACATTCTGCGGTTAAGTGACAGTAGTTCCGTCAGGATTGCATATTTTTTTTTCTAAATCAATGCATACCGAGCGACTTGCTCGGTCTTGACTAGTCAATGGTGTTCTTTTCGAGTCGCAATCTGTCTACCTTTACATGATGTCCTAGACTCTTGCTTTTGATTGGTGACCGACACGTGGCCTGGGTTGATGTCAAAGTAGACATGTCCTAAAGTTTTGTGCCATAAATTTGTTAGTCTAACCACGTGTCCTTGTTGGTAGGAAAGTGCTTCATGTTGATTTATCAAACCAGATAGATGAGCAGTCGGCTATAGTGCTCAAAAATACCTCTTTCTAATTCCACTAGGTGGACCTCCTTTTTCTCTTGGGGCTTTGATCTTCTTGACCTCTCTTAATTAGTCTTTTTCCCGGCCTATAGTATTGAGGGTAGAAAGGAACTGGCGTTAACAAATTCAATCTTAAACAACCAAACAAGAAAGAAAAAAAGCTTTAAAAACTCTAAACTTCAAAGTTTCACTTGAATATGTAGTCTTATTATATAATAAAATTAAAAAAAAAGGAATTATTATTAGCACTCCAAAAATCTCATTCTACACTCCTCACAAGTGTATTTGTCTTTCTAATTATAGAAAATTTGGAGTGCCATATGTGATTTTTGGAGTGCTAATAATAATTCCCCAAAAAAATTGTTTTTTAGGGTGTTGTTATTCACATTCCAAATATTTAATTGTGCACTCCAAATTTTTATATTTGAAAAGAAAAAAGTTTACACTTATGAGGATTACACAATGAGATTTTTAAGTGCTAGCAAAAGCAATATTTTTAACATATAACATCATTACATATAAATTTTAGAGACAAAAACTTTTAGGAAACCCTTCAAATTTGGAACCCTATGCGATTCTACCTTTCAGTCCCCCAAGCCGCCTCTGAAACTCAATTTGTACCTTATTGTTGTATTCAGAAAAATAAAGTATGAGTTGAGTTTCTACCATCAGGTGCATGCACATGAAATTTCATATCATTCCGACCAAAAACAAATGTCTCGTCACTCGAAGTAGGAGTTCTCATTCGGGTGATAGATTGATTTGTTGTTATCCTATTTTTTATAATTATCTCAGATTCTCATGCGTAAGATTGTTTTCTCCGTTTGTATAAGTTGAAGTTGGTATTTGGGATAAAGTTGATTTTTTTTCAATTTAAAGTAAAAGACAATATGTTGTCGTAAGAAAAAGAACTTGGTTATGGTATTATTCTCTAACAAGGTGCTTAAGTAAGCATCTATGAGTCTTCGACCATCCTGGTTTTTTTAGAACATAGGATGGATATATTTGTCCAATCTTTGACGAATGACAATAAGTTGTGTTCTTGTTGTTTATCGAAAAAAAAAAAATGGAATCAATTTTCTTGAATGTACTCCAATATTTATTTTGTAAAATATCAATAAGGTCTCACTCGGTATGATTAATTAATTCATAACCCACGATTCTGCCATCTTGCTATTATTCTACTGGAACATTTCTTCTCAACAATATATAAAAGTTCGAATTATTCTGACTCGTTGATAAAAAATGTTTACATTATTTGTTAAACAATTTCTCTTTGAGGAATGCATGTCAATCCTTGTGTTTGAGGGGGAGAAATAGGTTGAACTTAATTCGTTAGGTTAAGAGTTCCATTTTCTTTTGTTCCAACCAAAGAAAGTCATATTAAAATACCCAACATTTGTACATCATTAGATTTAACTATCATTTTGTACTAAATATATATCAGCTATAAGAGTTATATACATGACACAAATATATTACCATCATAGAGTCTCGCGTCAATCATATATGTAAGATTGTATTACTAGAATGAAACGATTTAGTGTCGGTATACAAGTGTCATCCCTGTCCTCGGCTATAGTAGTATTTAGTTGGGTGGCAAACACTGGAGTGGACAGTGTTGTTGCTTTTGGTGATTACTGCTTTGATTCAATATGTAAGGAAATGGAAAATTCATGGAGAGGAGAAAGGCCATATGAATACAGTAGAGCTTTATGATTTATCTTATCTACTTCACCAGCAAACAGTACTACTACTACTACAACTACTGCTGCTGAAAATGGCCTTTCTCCTTATCTGAGACCTGGATTTCTGTCTCTGAATTTGTCTCCATCTTTTTCTGAGTTTGTCTGCTGTGGCTATTATGATTTTCTATAGCTAATGGACTCTCTGCAAATTTGTTTTGGCTTTTTCTGTAATTAAAAAAAAAAAGAAAAAGAAAAACTGCTTTTGTTTGCTCCTATCAAAGACAATGGCGAAACAGGGAACAACTTCTGCTTCAACCTCATCTGTCCTTTCCCTTCCAAAGCATAGCACCAAGAACTTCTTCGTCTCTTGGGTTTTTTACTGTTTGCGGCCGGATAAATATCAATGCCCCAACCCAAATAAACACTCGAATACAAATTATAACTAATGCCAAATTATTGGTGCTATTGCATGCAACTTTGTCACATACATAATTGCATACTTCATAAATTGTGGTTAGTGGATTGTCTAGCAAAGAAATGGAAAATTTATCCTTATCCAATTCTATTTAGCTTCCATATGCCTAATTTCTTGGATAAACTTTAAAACTTTTTTATTTTTTTTTACAAACGATTGAATAGTTACACTAAATTCATCTAGACCTATCTTAATATTTTTTTCGTGCGATTACTATACTCCATATGGGACTTAACCTTTTTCCTTTAGTCACATTATTTGGTCACTTTGATTAGCTCGTAGAACAAGTCATTGGGAGGAATATAATAATGCACCTTTAGGAAAGTGTTTATTTTTCATTGATTTTATATTAGTAACTCAATTACAACATATAATATGGGAAAAGTTTGTGACCCTTCTTCTTGAGTGAAAAAGAAAGGAGTTGGATTTCTTAGACACATGAGACTTCAGTGGGCAGGAAGGCTGGATTTAGGAATCAAATTCCCATGAAACTTATGAATTCAAGTAACTAAAAATGGCTAATTAAACAAAATAGAAAGAAAAAAAAATTAAAGAAAATAGAAAGAAAAAATAAATAAAGAAAAAGAGCTTCCTTGAAACAGAAACATTTTTTTTGTACATGGTGGAAAGGAGCTAGCTAATATAAAGTAGTACTCTAAAAACTTCCCCACCCCCCCAAAAAAAAAAAAAAGAAAAAAAAAAAAGAGAGATGAAAACAAAAACAAGGTTAACCTAATTAAAATGGGCAGTAGTTACTCTTTCCGTAAGATGATCACAAAGGCACTTCTTGTGAACCTCCATGAAAGCAGCTTCTTCTAAAACAATTGGCCAAAAGCTAGTCCATCCCCCTTCCATTTTTATTTTCAATCCCTTCCTAATCAATGCTGCACCATTGCTTGTGGCCTGGGACCCACTTTGGGCACTTGGGACTAAAGTAGCTTGAGACCACCCTTGTGCTCAAGAGCTCCACAATGGGTGCAAATTTCACACACCTAGGTGTCTTGTATTGGTTAATGGAAGCTCCCAAGCTAATGGCATAGTCCATGAGCTTGTCAAACGTCCCTGCCTCCACAATCTTGATCTCGAGTGGTCCGATGGACTTGTCGGAGGCCCGGCCTTGCCGGTAGACGCTATTCAGGGACTCTTCGGCGGTGAAGCAACAGTCCTCGAAGACTGAGGGTGGGATTGGCGTTGTCCCATTGAGGCTAAGTTCCCAAAAGAGCACATAGTGTCCCGGGATTGTTGTTGTGTCCGCAAAACTAGTGTATTCCGTCACAGTGGCATCGAACGGTACTAAATGGGTCACGGCATTTTTCACTGCGTTTTGGAGCTCCACCTCATCCGTCTTGTCCGAGTCAATGCTCAGGACAACATTTTTCCTACATATGAAGTTGAACTGTGGTGCCTTGTTCTTGAAGGAGGCCACTCTCAGCACATCCCCCACTCTATAGCGGTACAGTCCTGCGGATTAAATAGTCCCAGGTCAATTTTCAGTTAAAAAAATAAAAACCCAATTTGTAATATCATGAATTAAACTACTTGAAACGCAAAAAATAAAAAAGTTACCACTAACCAGCATATGTTGTGACAACAAGCTCATATTCTTGTCCAAGCTTCGCGTCTGCAAGATCAACCAGTTGTTGCTGCTCCTTCTCATTGAGGGATTTGGGGACAGATAGGGGATTAGAATTAATCCCATTGTTCCTCTGGACTGGGAGGAGCTCAAAGTATCCCATGGTGGGAATAAGAGTGTAGGACACTTCACTGGGTTTGCACAGAGGGTTAAGATTTACACCAAAGTAGCACTCCGAAGAGGCATACATAGTGCAAACCTGAGGCAGTCCGTTGCTGTAATATTCCAACGTGGGAATGTACTGCGACATAGTCCCGGTCACAATCACATCCACATACTTTGTGTTTGGCCAAAGCCTGGTAATAATCCCATTCCAGGAGGCCTTCCCACACTCAGCCTCAATGAAGCTTGCAAGCTTCGGGTCAGGCTTGAGGATCTTCATCACCGCCTCGCGGACCGATGGGTCTGTAATCTGGGGGTTTAGAGTCCCAGAGGCTATGTCCTTGCACAAAAGAGTCCAGTGCTTCTCGAGAAACCTGATGGCCCGGATGAAGCCAGAGGCGAAAACTGCACCGACTCGGAGAACTTCCTTGTTTTGGCAGAGGCCGCAGAGGAGTTGGGAGTACATGCTTTGGTACGAGTCCGGGCAGAGGATGGTCTCATTGGGGCTGGTGTAGTTAGTGTAAGGGTCATAGGGTCTTTGTTTGAAATGTGAGCTTTTGTAGTAGCTGGTAAGGACTGGCCTAGCAACTAGTCCGCCGGGAGTTTTGGCCTCGGATTTTATGAACAAAAAGTACATTCCTTTGCCTTTGTCGAGTCCGGGGACATACTGGCTCATCACAGGCATCAGCAGGCTGTAAAGCAGTGACCTCCTATCAAGCTCCTCTTCAATTGTTGGCATCAGTTTTCTTTCCCCTCCAGATGTCCCAGAACTGCAACAAAAACTAAACCATTTAGCAAACCATCTAAATAACCGCAGACATGGACGTAACGCTACAACGGTCTTCTCCACCCAAGTTCGAATCTCCGTTCCCGTAGTATAAATTAGATTATTTAGAATATCGCTCGAATCAACAAAACCATACAAATAACCATTTGTAAAATTAATTTAAAGGCGTGAAAGAAAAGTAAAATGCGAAAAATCTACCTGGTCAAAAACTCAGAAATGGGCTTGGAACAGAGGATTTGGGAGGTGTCACCATTGGCGATACGGTTGATATCGGACTGGATATCTTCGTATTTGATAACGGGCATCATTTTTTTGAAAGTATCACGGTCAGTGTGACCGTTGAGGCCGTGACGCTGCAAGTACTCGACGTGAGCATTGCGGGTGAGGATTTCAGCGAGGACTCGTTTTTGAACCTCGTCGGGGTTTTTTGTGACTTCTTCAATGAAGTGAAGGATCTTGTTGTTCTTGTCTTGGAGGTTATAGTCCTCCGTGGGATTCAGAAATTTCTTTGGTGCTTCAGGCATGGCGTTTGTGTGTAGTTTGGAGAGAGAGAGAGAGAGAGAGAGAGAGAGAGAGAGAGATGGTGTGATGAAAAAGAGATGATGGTTTAGGTGTGGGGGAAAAAGAAAGGGAGAACGGTGTTTATATAGAGCGGGCAAATGAAGGTGGCTTTGCTTTCACCTATAGGGCTTTGGGGATGAAAAGGTAAACACAACAGTGTAAGGAAGGGCATAGTTGTAAATATCCACAATTAGAATCATTTTGTTTTCCTTCTCTCAACATTTGCTTGTCTCACACATGAAAACATGGAGTTTCTATGCATTCATTGTCGTCATTGGTTATACCTAATTCCTTTAAGTACCTCACACATTGCTATATTGGACTAGACTGTGAACTTGAATTATTTATTTAATCAAGAGTTTGACAATATGCAACCGATGCGAGATTGTAGTTCGATAGAAAAACATGTTCGATTATAGCGCATTACTAAACTAGATTGTTAATTTAAATTATTTATTTAACGAAGAGTACGATAATATGATATGTCAGACCAATGATACGCTACATTACTACTAGATTGTTAATTTCAAGACTAGATTGTTAATTTCAATCATCCATTCAACAAAAAATTTGACAACCTCACATATCAGACTGCCAACATGTTATATTGTTAACTGTACTAGACTTTTAATTTGAATCGCTCTTTCATTGAAAAATTTGGCAATATGACAATGTCAAATTGTCGACATGCTAAATTACTAGCTACAAACTATACTATTATTCTAAATTATTCTATCAGACGAAATTATGATAACATAACATAGCAAGCCACTACCAAACTAATATTTTTGAAAAAAAAGTGAAGCAACTTCCTATGGGACAATTCTTTGCAAGCCCATTTCTCTTTCCCAGTTGGACAATTCTATTTCATGGAAATCCCACTATCTTTATCTCAAAATGAAATCTTTATTCACTAAAAATCTTAAAAAGAAATTCACTTTTAAACGAATTTTGACTTTTTGTAAGCTTAAGTTTTTTTTATAACTCCTTTTTTTCTGTCTTGGGAAAGTAGTGGAGTACGTACTTACGTACTATAGTGCATACCAAAGGGTGCTTGTCGTACAAGGAAATAAAACAGAATTAGAGGTGGCTAATTACACGATGTATAACCCACCTTCGGAAGGTTTTTAAAGGCCATTGAAACTCTTAAGAAAATACATTCACAACCAGCAATATCCGATAAACTCGCAGTAAGTATACTCTTTACATGCGGTCATGCACCACGGAAATATTGGCAGCCACTAGAGTTATTTTTTATCACCAGTGATTTTGCATTACCCGGTAACCAGAATTGGAAAACGGCGAACGACGAGATTCTAACGTGATACTTTAGTCAATGTATAGTGAGTATAATACAGGGGAAGAAGAATAGTATGTGCAGTTGTGTATGTTAAAGTACTTGGAGGGGTACTTGTTCAAGTATCCAAGTGGGACCAGCCAGCTAGCTGTTGAGAGATTTTCAGTGTATTCAAAACATGAGCACATATGCCATCTATCATTATACAAGTAGAGGTGCCTTCATGTTGTTAGTCTGTCACGGTGTACATTTTTCTTCGGCTGGAACTCCTCCAATATCTTTAAATCATGCAAAACGACAAGTTTCTAACCCTAAATCCTAAACAAGTTAATCTCTGTTTTTTGTTCTTGATGTGTAAATTGAGTTTAATTAGAGCATTAATTTCATTCCATATGAAGAAGGGGTTGAACCTGAAATGTAAAAGGCACGTTTATATTTCCAACTAAAGGTAGTGACTAAAGATGATGAATGATAATATAGAAACCTTTTTAGATAATGATGGCCAACGACTGCTGTGACTATTTACTAATGAGATTGAATGAGCTTGACAAAAAGAAAAAAACTATTCCAATTCTTTTTTTTTTTGGTCATTAAACTATTTTAATTCAATAGTTAGACTTTCATCCATCATACTTGAATACGACAATTGAATAAAATTCTATGAGACATTCTTATATATAATTAGGGATACGTGATTTTGTTTTTACACTCATCATGTAATTGGCACACATTGTGAAAGATATGGTATATAAGGGGTTCTATCTCAGCTTACGCTGCATAATCTCTCTCTAGATGCTTTATACTAATGCTGCATATATATTGGTATCAAAATGTAATTTTTTTGACATTACTCGCTGAATAAATATCATATTAAATTAAAAGTTTTGTCTCATTAATGGGTTCGTAATGGGTGACCCATTAACGATCCGATTCGTTAATGTATTTTTAACGGCCGGATAACCTGCTAATGACCCGACTCGTTAATCTGTTGATCTGAAACTTGTTATTTTCATGCCGTTTTGTGTTAGATTAACATGTCATGCAAGAAATTGTTAGACATACATACAATTTATGGAGGATCATCTAATTCAAAAAAGAACCTTATATAGAATAGAACATTAGTATATGGAGTTTCATACACGCTTCTAAGATGTCTCCTTTAACGTTTCCCATAATGTTCAAGGGATTAGGAGTATTATGCGATTATAGGAAGACTAGACGGTTGGATTTTTGTGTTTGAGGAAATGCTTCCTAATTTGAAGTGGTAAGATGGTTGAATTTTGAATCTTAGATAATAGAACATAACGAAATAAAAAGAAAGTTAACCTAACCCTAGTAGAGTGGGTGGATAAGAAAAAGACTCGTCATTTATTTATAAAATGTTATTTTTGTTACTTCTTGAAGAACTTGGATTGAAGTGGGATATACGAAGGATAGTACAATTTAAACACTCATTTTTATTTCTCATGTATTTCTCTTAATTTTGGTTATCGGATTGAAGGAGTTGATGAAGATCAATAGTCTAAAATTAATTAATAAAAACGTATGAGAAGTAAAAATGGTATGTGAATAGCTCTATCATATATGAAAAGAAAAACCTTAGAGTTCGAAAGCCACAAAAGCTTCTTTTCTCTCTAACAAATTTGGGGAGAATTGCTATCATATGTGAGTAGTAGAAGCTTGCCTTGTTTACATTGTTGGGTGACAAGTGGGCATGCATGAATTCATTGCTCCTGCACAGAGAGAAACGAGAGGACACAAGTACACATCAAGGTCGAATTAACTTTTTCAAAGGCCACATACAGTGAGAAAATAATTTCGCCTATATTAGTTGGTCTGCCCTCTTAAGGTATTGATATTCGTTTTTATCTTATTTATGTACTTATTGATTAGAAATAGGATAAGGAGGAAAGCACCAGGTACCACTACGTACGTACTCGGTTAAGCTTAGCAAAAAGCTGCCTCCTGTAAAGATTAAGCTTATTTATTCAAATTATTCATTGCTTTGTCAAACCTACAAGTACGGAATCATGCTATCTCAAAGTTGCACGTATGCAACGAATAACTCATAAATCTTAGAAATAAATAATTGGTTTGGAAAATGGATAGAACATGATTAGCACGAGGGTTCAATTGCTTCTAATGTAATAAGAGAAAGAAAAGGTTACGTACCTTGTTCCAAGAAAATGAGTTACTTGAATCTCCAAAAAAAAAAAAAAATATATATATATATATATAAATTGTTGTTTACAAGCTTACATAATTATTTATATATTTTCAAGGTTCTAAAAGGCGCTAGGTGCTAGTCGGGCGGGATGGGGTCTAGCGCCTAAGTGGACTAGGCGGATTTAAGTAAATATATTGTATTTCATGTAAATAAGTGTTTATTTATACTTTAAATATATATAATTTCATCATAAACTAGAAAATAGAATGACATATATATTATGAAGTATTGAAACATAATGAAAACATAAAGAGCAAACATATAATGTGTGTTTATTTAAGTGTTTAATAAGTCTCTAACAATTTATTGGAAACAATAAAATGCAAAAGGAAAGTTACCTATTTTTTATCTAAGTGAGTTGCAACCTACGCAGGTGTCTAGACGGGTCTGGGCGGGCTAGACGGGCGCCTCAGCAAGTGTAGACGTCATTTCTTAATTTCAAACGCCTAGGCATTAATCGGGAAGGTAACCAGCCACCTAGGGCCTAGGCGGGGATTTTTAAAACAGTGTATTTTTTTGACATGTCCTAGATAGTATATGTGTTCTACTTGTTGCTTGAAAATTAGAATGAGCCGATATTAACATAATTACAAAGAATTATAATACATACAACTAAAAGTGGTAGCAGTCATCAGTTCAGTCCCAACATTCGATACCTAATGTATCCAATTATAAAGGAAATTTAGGTCAAAGAAATCATAATCATACCATACGCAATGCCAAACTGTCAATGTTAGTGCTTTTACGGGGGCCTTTATGATCGACAGTGCTTTAATTTGACTTTAACTCGATGAACAATTCCTCTTTATCCTTAAACAAGCAAGGGCAAGTTTATGATTTTACAAAAATGAAGTTTTTTTGGGTCACGTACAAAAATTAAGGGTTTAAGGAGTGCTTTTCTTAGTGCCAAAAACTCTTTCAAATAACAAAGAAGCCAAATAGTAGTTGACGACAGCCCAAAAAAATCCTCTCGCCTTTCCTCTCCCTTGTGACCCAAACACCAAACCCTAGCTAAACCTCCTTCAACCGCTAGCCTCTTGCTACAGCTTAGGATCGGCGACAACCCCCTTCCCTCTCCCCCTACTCCATCTCTCTACCCACTATTTTGTGAGCAACCATCCAGGCCTTAATGGGGTGTCATTCTCAAAACTACCTCTACGTCGTCATTTCGAGATAGATTCATGGGTTTTGAGTTGGCCTTGTGGTTGTGGTGGGTTGATGTGAAATCACGTCATCGGATTTCACTATTAAAAAATTTCATAATTCGTATTTTTCAGAATTTACTCATATTTTCATTAGTTTTAGTTAGTTAGTTACAAAGTTCGGTTTTTCAGAATTAGTCATTGAAAATTCGTAAACCTTTTGAGATCACTTCAAATAGAGCTCGATCACACGAACGTGTAGGCAAAAACCGTTCGTGAAACAAAGTTATAACAAAGGAGAAATAAGCAAGCAAAGCCAAGGGTAAAATGGTCTTTTGGACTATATAGGAGACTCCAACATTATTTGAGCAGCCTTGCCCATTTTTTTTGGCAGTTTTTATTTTTTGTTATTTTTTATTTTTATGTTTTTACCGGCTGATTTTGACGTTGACAAACCTATCCACCACACTAGATTGACACCTTTCTTTCCCACAAGCAAAACCCAAGCAAACTTTGTCCCGTTTGGCCTCCATGCCCGATGACTCGAAGCTCGACTGCTCCGAGCTATCTGGCCAGCGATCACGTGATTTCGTCCACCCTAACGTCACCCACCACCATCAGTCGACAACCCAGGAACCTAAGAAGAGATCATTGGGTCTTGATCACTCATTGGAGCATCCAATGCGGAGTGGCAACGCCATGAAACTCCGATAATCCGTGACTTCCAAGACGATTTCATCGTCATTCGGCCAGTTTCAGATTGTGGCGAAGGTATGAAAGTTGCTCTCGGATGAGCTCTATTTCTTTGACTAGACCTAATCCTTTGTAATTGTTGGCCCACTCTCCATTCACACGGTTCTCAAAACAGAGAAGGAAGGGTGGGCATCAGGTATCACGAGCCCCTACACGTGAATTAGCTTTCGAGGTTGAACAATCTCAATTTCTGTGAATTCTTTCAAGGCAAGGGGCGTCTTCATTCAACATTCTTTAAACATGAGATGTGTCCCTACTTGAAGAAGTACATTGAATTTTGGAAATATCTCGTAAATTCACTCGTTGTAGTGCATCTTATGGTGAAGTATGAGCCAATTTGGTGTTTGTCAGAAAATTCGTCGAGGCTTGGTGTTGGCCGTCGCATGTTGCGGGGCGTGACCAATTACCTAACCTTGTCTTTATAAGCTACTTGCGATGCCCTAAATCTATTGTTTGAATCTAGTTTCGTAAATGGTCACCACTTGTTCTTTGTGGGAGGCGAAGATCCAATTGTTAAATCATCATGAAGTTATAGTATATTGTTATGTGATTACTAAGGCTCTCAAGCATTTACGGATTAGAAATTCGATGTGCGGATCTTCTTGATTAGATTACGTAGGGTTATCGACCTTACCGTTGAACACATTGATTGAAGGTTGACTTTTGGTTAACATGTCCTAAATCATTCTTAAATGATGAGGTTAGCATTACTAGTGAGCTAGTAGAGCCTTGTAGGCATACTTTGCTAGCGTGCCATTATGGATGATGGGTACCTCAATTTGCGTGCATGTGGAGCCTTACCGGGATTTACGTGTTTATTTGGCTTCTAGATGAGATTAATGATATGTATGATTGTTAGTATGAAGGCAGGTTCAAAGGATCATATTAGAATTATCTTGTAGAACTAGTACGTCTGTGTGACTAGATATTTGTTTGTCATATGGAATTGATAGTGTATGTGCCTTCAATGCAAATCATGTAGGTTGATGTATGATGTATGATGTAGGTTGTGTGATAATAAGATTGCACTATGTAGCAATGTGGTACATGGATGGTCCTGCTTGGTTGATTCACATTAGGGGATAACTACCTACTTGGTTACATTGTTCTCAAGAGTGGTCCTGCTGGGTTAATCCACATTGGGTGACCCACACTATTAGATGCATGCCTAGGGTTCTTCTTGGTTAATCTGCATTGAAGGATCATAAGCATTCTAGCCTTTTTAGGGATGGTTCTTTTGAGTTGGTTTGGAACTATATATCTTTAAATTCCATTGAGTTGTCTAGAATCCTATTTTGTACTTGATTCAGATGAGTTGGTCCAGAGCCTTATATTTTTTAGATTCCATCGAGTTGGTCTGGAATCCTACTTTATGCATGGTTCCATTGAGTTGGTCCGGAGCACTATATTCTTTAGAGTTCATTGAGTTGGTCTAGAATCTTACTTCGTGCATGGTTCCGTTGAGTTCGTCTAATATTGGGATTCCATTGAGTTAGTCTGGAGTCTTGGTTGTTGGATGGTTTTGTTGGAGTACTTTGGAATCTAATGAATCATGTTTGTTGAATTCCATTGAGTCGTTCTGGAACTCTGTGTTTTATTGCTAGCCCATGCCATGAGAAATTTTTTGAAGTCATTGCAAATACAAGATTTTTTTTTTACTTTAACAAAATGGTGAACTACGACTGGCTTGATCCCTTTACCGGATATGTAGACAATCTAAACCTAAGGTTAGGTGCAACCATAAAATAAAACAAATCGGTACTACATTGTAGTACTAATGGTTTGTTTTTAGCCATTTATCGGGATTGGGATGTGACAGTCGAAGTCACCTTCTACAGGTTAGTTTCCACAATGATCGTGCACCCCCCAATTTTTCAATGGCTAAGTCGTTACCTGGTTTCAGATTTAAGTCCAATCTACCCTCTAAGGGCTTTAACTGTTGTGAATCTAGCTTATTTTGGTGATGGTTGCAGACCCATAGCCAGATCTATAATCAAGTCACCTTCCATGAACAAATATGTGACAATACACCTTACTGGCTTGTGATCGATGCAGATCCAGTTTCATGGCAAATGTTCGGGACCAACGTGCCCTGCTTTGTCTTTGTGGAGAAAAGCTGACGATAATTTTCTTCTCGGCTTAGTTGTGTTTTGTGTATGTTTGTGTCGCCTATCGATTTGTGTGGGCTTACTTCTTAGTGATGGCTTTTGTTTTCCTAGGTTTGGAACTACCACCACTAATCTATTGTGGAAATCTATAGTGGCGGTTCTTGTGGTTTTCGTTGTTTTTTGTGGTTGCGATATAGAGGATTAATTAATTTTGGTTGTGTGCTTATTCTCTTCAGATCAAGGATTTGATCACTAGAGAAGTTGTACTCAATTGGCACCCTTGTATTTGTGTTGTAATCGTATTTTTTGTATCAATGAGTTATAACTATTGCTTATGATGAAAAAACCAAGAAGTCAAGAATATAGCCATAAGCACATATAGAAATAAAATATTACTCCTAGCTATGAACTTAAGACGATACTTATATATATATATATACACACACACACACACACACACAAAGATATATTTATATTAAAGGGTAGGTGAAAAAACTAGTATCAAACATATCATTCACGAAATTTGAACCTAAAATACAAAACGGCAAGTCTTGTCATTTGGTAGTACATTGCTACCAAGTTGTCACAACTCAAGGAAACACTCATTCGCACCTCGTCACTGAATTTCAACGGTATGTTTCAGTGAGGATTTTTAAATTTCAAGGTATTAAGGACAATAAAGTAAGGAATGAATTATAAATAAAATTAGATAACAGAAATTAGAAATGTACCACATGAGCATTACAAAGACATGTGATAGGATTTGCAAACCCCTCTTACATGCATTTGCAATGCTTAGATAGTGCATTTCTATTCTCTCTTATCAAACATTTTGGGATCCTTCTCTTACTAACTTGACCTTAATCTTTTGTGTTTGAAGTCTTGGAAGTCTCTCACGCAATCATAGTCATAAGAGCTAATTACTTATCTAGCCCGTATCAACCTAGTATTTCACCGATTGACGTAATGCATTCTACAACAATCCGTGATTATATATAAGTTGCCAAATATTTTTGAATTCGTAGTCCTAAGAAAGCCCATGCACAAACCATGGAGGTTTATATGCAATTGAAGGTAAGAACGTACCCTTTATATAATTAATAAGTTTTCAACTCAGACATACAAAAGAGAATGGTTGTTATGGATAGGGTAACTAAGTTAGGGTTTTTCAATCTGACGTCAGTTTCCCGTCACCATAAGACACTCCACTGCAAGATTGTCTCGATCTGACCACGTGTAAACGCCCCACCAGAGTCGTCGTTTTCCACCCTTTTGTCCCTAATCTAAGACTCACATGTTGCACGCAGCGGTGGATAGACTGGTCAAACCCCCAACCGGTAATATGATCGGAAGGCTAGGAACCGGGCAAGATCAGGGTTCAGAAAACCCCAAAGTAATGGTGGGAAAATGTGATCCAAAGCTCTAGGGGTAAGTGGTACCCACAGGGCATTCAATGGAGAAGAAATTTTTCAATGTGACCAATATATAAGGTGGTATATCACGTGTCATTATACAAATGGTAAGATATGTATGTTAAAAAATTAATAACATAAAGAAATAAAATTTCTCACCACTTGTATAAAAACAAGTGATGTATCCCTCATATTCTCGTTACATTGAAAATTTTCCATCAGTGGAGAAGAAGAAGAGGAGAATTGGGGTGGGGGTACGGGTGCACCGAGGAGAACGTAGGCCCGCGCCCAGGTGGGACGCATAGTGCTTGGTGCGAGTGTGAGGGAATTTGGGAATGTTTATTTATACCAACACTGACTGAAGATGTGTCAATGTTAGAGAGAGAGAGAGAGAGAGTTCTGCAAATGCATACAAACTGAAACTATAGAGGGAGAGAGTGGTGCCTGTGTGGGAGACAGAGACAGTAATGCAAATCTTTGACCGCTAACTTTTTTCCACCACAGATATTTTTCTTGACTTGAAGATAAAAACTAATTTTCCATTTAACATCTCGAGGAAGGGGGTAAGATTATATATGGATAAACATTCTGTATTGTACAGATATCAAAAGACGTGAATGTGTAAAGTATATGTTCATTATAGAGACATAATATGTAATATATAAATCCACGTTTCAGTCCAGTTGCACCTTTTTTTGGTTGAAACCCTACTCCATCGTCTCTGATTAAGTTATCATCCTAGTTTTCTTCTCCACATTTTATGCATAATTTGAGGTCAACAATGGTTATCGACTACGATTCTATTTCGCTGGTAACTACGATTCTATTTGATTGGTAGCTGTCTATTTACTCGAAATATGTTTTATGTTCGACCCATGCAAAGAAATGATTTTGTTTTGTGGGGTGATGTTGTTCCACTGTAAATTCTTTCTGTGTAGATATTCTAGTATTTGTTAAAAAATAAATAGGTTTATTTACATTGGAGTTTTGGAAATGATTGATCAATGTAAATTCTTTTTATGTTGTCCCTTTTTAAATTCTTTGCCAATAAACCTTTTCAATTTGGTCGCCAAGTAACTTAAAAGACACTTCCAAATTGGAATTTGAGATTGGCTTTTGAAACCGAGATGGATACAATTGGAATATGGGGTACCTAGTATGTTCTTGTTGTTTATTGGGTAATTTGAATCGTTACTCACATAAATCATTGGGATTTGTGGTTGTGATCTACCTGAGTACCTAGGCGTGAAATTACCCGAGTAACCGGAAGCTTCAACCAAATTTGGCATTATTGAAGGGGTAACATTTCTTGATTCAATAAGTAATGGAGTGTTCGATCTACCATGAGTCCCCGATATTGCTCCGTTGAAAATATACAATACTTGGAAAATGGGTACTGCTAGCTAACTCTTCATCAACAAGCCAATGTATACATTAGGGACAAAAATAAACCTAATGAAAAAAACCGACCGATTGCTTTTTTTTAGTAAAATCTTTTGGTATAAAAATCAATGGTATGTTTGTTCAAAAAAAAAAAAAAAACAAAAAGAAAAAAAAACCGAAATATTATAATTTTAAGGAAGATGGTGGAATTGGTATTTGAGGCAGCTAGCATAAAAGCATCTTTAGTTATCCACCTTATTTTTAAGTTATTAATAGATAAAGAAAGTGTAAATTGCTATTAATCTGCATGTCTTAAAATTGTAATGAGTTGCCACTTAGTACTACGGTCTAGTGGTGTCATTCTTCACTTATAAGTGAGAGGTCTTAGGTATGATTCTCGCCAAAGGATCAAACCACATTATTACTAGCCCATTGTGAGGCTTAGCCCACTCCCACACCCTCTTAGTGTAGATAATATTGTTTGTTAAAAAAAATTGTAATAGGATAGACGAAGAATTTATATTTAAGATACAATATCAATAATAAAACACATGTTATAAAATGTATAAATTGATAATAACATGTGTCAGCGTTATAGTTAAATCAAGAAAATTATCAATTAATTGGTTGAGATTGTGAAAATGTGAGGACAAGTTCCACATCGGTGACAGGCCAAACCATGCAAAAGCTTATAAGAGGTTCGACTACTCTCCACATTGCCAATTGGTTTTATGGTGAAAACTCAAATTTTTCATAATATCAGAGCAAGTTGGCCCACCTATAAAGCCCAAAGGCCACACGTGTCCCACCAGTTTTTGTTTTCCACGTGTTAGGCTTGAAAATTCGCCACACGTCAGGGGGCGTGTGAAAAGTGAGGATAACTCCAACATGGATGAGAGACCAAACCATGTAAGGACTTATAAAAGGTTGAAATACTCTCTATATTGTCATTTGATTTTATGATGTAATCTCAATTTTGTTCGAGAGTTAAAATTTTTTTCATGCATAGGTGTCTCTACGTAGTGTGAATTAAAAAATGTGCATATAAAAGTACTACAAAAGGCGCTAGGCCACAGCCATTCACATTGAACAATGATGGTACTACAATTTGTGGGGCACGTATATATATGTTCATATGATGATTTCTTGTTGCATGGCAGAAAGTAGAAAACACTTTGATACATCAGGCCTTTTATGCAAAGAGATTTCAGTTTTTTGAAAAAAATAGGAATTAGGTGTTGAGCTCACTCTACATCGAATTTCAACGATCTGAATCGTTTATTTTGTAAGTCTCGATTCATAGATCATCCTTGCAAAAATTCAATTCAATCCGAAACCATTTGCCTATTTCATTATCAAAATCAAATTTCATTGTTTCTTGTATAACAAAGTATTCGTTCATTTCTTTGAACCCAATTAGATGTCTTAAATATTTCCGATTTGGCTAATATTTTTCAAGGATGATCTATGAGGTACAACTTAAAAAATAGACGGTTAAGATTGTTAAAGTTTAATGTGGTGTGGACCGTACAACTAATCCCTATTTTTATATAAAAAAAAAATGAAAATCCCTTCCCGTAAATGTTTCATTGATACATATACACTATATATAAAACCAAATTCCAGCACAGAGTACACAGAAAACCTAAATCTTGCGTTTAACAGCTTTTTAAGATATGATTAACTTTAAGAGACCCATAATGTGGTCCCTAATATCATGCCGCCCTTTGGGTGTAACATGGAAAAATTTGTCACTGACAGCACAAACATGCTTGGAAGCAGTTTATTGGATATGCAAAAGGAATAATTACCGTATCGTTAAGCCAGGATCCTGCTGCCCTAATGTGATAGTAAAATATTTGGGTTTAACTACCGTGATTCAATAAAGTGATACCAAGTAAGTTGACTTAAAAGTTAATTGGCCACGACAGATTCAAATTTTGATGCAATCTGTATAAACAATTAGTTAATCACATGCAACTTTTGGATTCATGGCTGATCGATCAAGGTAAACTTCCCATGTTACATTTGACAATTCTTGAAAGGGGGCTTCGGAGATTGTGCATGCATGTTTTATTATCTTGATTTTAATTTTTAACTAACCTATTGATAAGAAAGTTTTAATTAACATAGTACAAAATCATATGGTTTTACACAGGAGCGGAGCCATGAAGGGAGCATGATGGTCTCGTGCCTTTTTAGACATTTTTTTTTTCACACAAAAATTTAGTGTTATGTTTTTAATTTTCAAGGTTTTTCAATAGGCTCAGAGCCCCAGTTTGACGTTTTTAGTTCAATTTCTTTCATCGGGTTTGATTTGAGGTTGGTGACTGCTATGAAGTTCAAACCATCCTTTGCTTGTGAGCTTTAAGGAGGAGGGAGAGAGGGGAATAAAGTTAGAGAAGCTTTGGGGTTCAGGTTTAAGGAAAAGGATGACGAGAACAACCCATAGCAAACCAAAACGACGGTGGTCAATTACTCACCACACGACAATAATTTTGAAAGACTAAGATAGCATTTCAGATTGAGGCTTTTAAGCCTCTCCAAGACTAAAGTCCTGATTCCCCCACCAGTTTTACGTGGGTAGTTTTTTGGCTTTTGAACTCTGCCGACATAAAATTAAAAAGCAAGGAAATTGTTTTCGCAATTCCTATTTGTGCAATGGTGGAGTGCGGACCCTGATGCTTATGGGTTGATGGCAAGCCCTACCTTGTTGAATTATTGGTGGAATCTTTTTATCTTCTTCAGGTAAAAAAGTAATTAAAGTAACAAAATGATGAGGGTTGTGAAACATGTCTTAAGCAAGAAAAATGTGGCACATTGAAAGTTGTAGAAGTACAAGCTGAATCACCCCCCCCCCCCCCCCCAACAATCCTATTGTCTGTCCCAAATTCTAACCCATATGTCCATGGCCCCTAGCTGACTTGCATCTAGAGCTTTTTTAGCACTAATTAATTGGTTCCACCATTATTAGCCTATTAGGCAAGTAACCCCATGCAATATAACTCAAGCTACAAAAGAGCAAATCTTAATCAAACGTGTTTTTGTCATTTCATTTGACTTTCTGTGCATTGGTGTCCTATTTAGGAAAGGAAATTAAGGCATGTATCGTCATGCCATCTATATATGATGGAAGCATAGCAATACACAAGTGATTCAAGTTAGGGCATAATCTCTCCAATATCAGGTGTTACTTGTTTAATAATTACTTGAACAATTTAACTTTTTCAGTAAAATCTTCAGGTTGGACAATGAGCAAATTAAGGTTAACAGTCAAATGTCAATTTCCTCGTGCCTGATTAGTACATATTGGACCCACTCAAACCTTTGGAGTAAAACACAAATTTTAGGTTCTAAATCCACTTCAACTTGCTCCAACCCTTTGGCCAAATATGAGTTTTATCCCAAAACTCATTTCTGGAGCAAATTTAGGCCAGAATTTCTCCCTAGGTTAGTGGGTTGGCCTACTATATATGTGTATTTTTTATTTAGTTTTATATTTATAAATGCATTGAATCCAATGGTTAAGATCTAATATGATCCAATTCAATGGTTAAAAAAAAGATTTAACGGTCCAAATTTAAATCCAACGGCTAAAATAATTAAAAAAAAAATTATTTCATGTGTTTCATATTCTTTCATAGTGTTTCATGAGTTTCATGGTGTCAGTTTAGTGATTTTTCAATATTTATCGGGATCTAAATATTTTTAGGTTAAATGTTCACAAAATTAAATTATGCTAGTCTACATAATTTTTTTTTTTAAATTACTTTAAGAAAAAAAAAATTCTAACTTCATTCTTTAATAATCTCTAGCTAAAAAAATTAATTAAGAAGGGTTGGAGCAGAAAAACTATGGGATAAAACCTACATTTTTTGAGTTAAAATTTTAGATTTTAACCCAAGGATTAGAGATGGTGTTGGGGTTAGACCCGGCAGTTTCTAACACGACACGAAAACGACACAAAAATAACGGGTTTCGGGTCAACACGATAACTAATCGGGTCATTATTGGGTGACTTGTTAAGAACCGGTTAATAACGGGTTCTTAACGGGTATACGCGCGGGTAACACGTGGGTAAACCGTTAAGAAAAAAATTATTTTGATATTTTTAAATTTAATTACTAAAAGATTTATTATAAAATACAATAGCCATATTAATATATACAATATATTCTATATTAAATATATAGTTTTGTATTATTATTCTATATAAGTTAAAAAAAAAAAAAGAAGAAGTTTTAGTCATTATTTATTTTTATTATGAGAGCTCCTTATTATCATTACTAGGATAAATTTTACTTAACATGTTGTTGTCCAAAATTAAAATAAACTAGTATAGTGTTTGAATAGGCAAGAACTAAGAAGACATACATACAAGTATGAAAAATGTGAAAGAATATATAAACACTCATGAATCATCATTATTCCTCCACGAATAGATAATGATTACACTTACATTATTGTTTAGATTTTTAAAATCCTCCAAACCCTCATGAATAATGTTTTTTATTTGAGGGCAAAATTAATAAAATTAATAATAATTATTGTCGAAGTATAAAAAAAAAGTATATATATATATACACACACACACACACAATCACTCATAGTGACAAGTTTTACAACTTTCATGAAGAGGTCAGCTTCGAAATCCAACACTATAATTCATAATCCTTAAATTTATATTTAACCATCGATTGTCATTTACGCTTTATTCTTCTTCCTGAATTTCATTTTTAAAATTTTCTTTTTTGAAAACATGATCATCTAGCAGATGTAAGAAGATGAACGGTTCAGATCTTTGATATCACGTTTCGATATTTACGGGAAACTTTATAAACATCAAGCAATATTTTCACTAATCATAAAACTCTAAATATAATATCAACGATCCAAACCGTTTATTTTCCTGCATCCTCTAATAAATCATGTTTTCAAAAAAGAAAATCTGAAAAAAAACAAAATTTGATGAGAACAATGAAGCGTAAATTTAAACAATAATCAACGGTTAAATTTTGATCTATGATTTATATGATTATAATGGCGAATTTCGAAGTTAAGCTCTTCATGAAAGTTGTAAAGCTTGTCATTACGAGCGTTTATATATATTTTCTATATTTTTTACACTTCTACATTAATTAAAAAACTATTAAAGATTTTACTTAATTAATTAAGCTATTAATTAATTTATACCCATTTTGTTTCAGAAGCAATAGATGTTAAAGATTCAGATTCAGTAAACCTTAGTGATGAGGAGTTCGTGGAGATTATAATAGGAATAGAACGAAATCTTGGAAGCAAAAGTATATACAATGCAAATACAAGTCTTGCAAAGAAAAAGGCTAGAGCAATCAATTTAGGTAAGCGAAAATATACTTAAAAGAAAATTGCGTTTTTATGTTTTGTATGTGACAATATGGTATGTAATACTTATTTAGTATTATGTTTTTCATTTGATTATTTATTGGTTTAAAATATATTTTCCTTAACGGGTAACAGGTCGGGTCATATTACTTGTAAATATTATCGGGTCGGGTCATTTTACCCATTTATTTTAACAGGTGTTATACGACACAACCTGTTAAAATATCGGGTATGACACAAAAACGACACGACACGAATGACAGGTCTAGTTGGGGTTTAGGTTTTCTCTTTTATTTTTATTCTTATTTTTTTTTATTTTAGGGGGTCTGAATTAATTAGCTAGCAGTTTCAGGTTGTCGTGTAAGTTGTAAGTAATCAATGCATGCGACATTCAATCATAAACGTCGCTCTTCAGTCTAAAATTTTCGATATTCAACCACGACACGTGTTTCTTATAAAAAAACAAAACTACGTGTTACAAGCCATATTACGGTAAAGGGGTCTTTTAATTTAGAGGAAACAATATATACGTTCATCTTTTTGCGCTTTGAAGCTGGTCTAATATTTATGATTTGACGTTATCTTATTGTTATTATTTTTCTTATAGATTTTAAACATTTTCCCATAAATTCTCCAACTGATTTAGAAATTGTCTCCTCCTTTTTCTTTGCAAGTCATCTGACTCTCTCGGAAGAATACTTTATCTATTTTACTTCAGTTTTCTTCTTCGTGTCCTTCCCCGTCTTTTTCTTTTCTTTAATCCATTTCCATGTTTATTTTCTTTTCTTAATTGAATTGTCATTTCAGCCTCTCTTACTTGTAAAGAAGATTTTGCTAATAGGCAGTTTCGAATCAACACTTTCTCTTAATCACAATTATTTTCTCATAAAATCTTCTCTATTTTGATATTCCTCACCCATCATCTTCCTCATCCATCATCCTCCTCTTTTCCTGTGATTTTGTGTTGGCCTTTTCTCATTTTTTTTGTTTTTGTTGGCGTATCATCATGCTGTTCCTAATTCAACATAGTATTATTTACCTATAACACATGTTTTTTTATGTACCACTACCACATATTTTAGCTCTTTTTTATGGTCTCACACCTCCATCACATATTATTTGTATAATTTACCTGTATTTCATGTTTTTTTTTTCTACCTCTACCCCAGATTTTAGTTATTTATTTATTTATGGCTTCATACCTCCATCACAAATTATTTGTATAACGTACCTATATTTCATTATTTTATCTAACTTTGCCACCATTGACACAGGCAACATATTCCCACTGTTGCGACTGCCCCTACTCAACTCTTTTGCCATGAAAAATGCTCCAACTAAAACAGTAAATTACCTATATATATTTAGGAACAAAGTCTTAGTCTAAACACTTAACTCAACATACCCTCTCAAGTTACATACTTTTCCTACCCACCCACCCTTCCGAGCCATGTAGCTTTTTCATTAGCTAATGGTTTACAATTTTGCCATTCTAAACACTAGTTATTAAGGGTACATGTGATAGCCCGTCCCGAATTATTTGTACCATAGGTGTGAAATGACGTGTTTGCCCCTAGTGGTTATTTGTTATTTTGGGTGGTTGTGGTGTTGTTTGGTTGGTTGCATCTGGACCACACATTCACCCTCATCCTCATCTCCTTCCCCCGTATACCTTCTCTATCTCGAACACACACTCTCTCTCTCTCTCTCTCTCTCTCTCTCTCTCTCTCTCTCTTTTTCTCTTCTTCTTCCTTGTACGAACGAGACCCAAATCCCTTGCAAACGTCACTAATCGAGGTGGAAAATCATACCTTTGTGTTCGTGAGGACCATACGAGTTTAACCATACCAATTTCAGGTAAGGAATCCTTCGATTTCACGTCGAACCAGGAATCTCCGATTTGGTCACTGTTCATGCACACATGAAATGTTGTTTTTCAGGGAATTTGAAGCTTATAGGAAGCTTAATGAGGTCCTTAAGAAGCTCGGGGTGGTTCGTTGGAAGGATTTGGACGTCGGGATCGTGAGTTGCAAGTTTGGCCAATTTTTCTCGAATTTTTCTGGCGAGATCCTGTGATCTTTGGGGTTTCAAACAGGTATAACGTTGTTCTACTCATCTCCAGCTTTCCATTGGTGCAAATTTCATTGAAATTGGTGAAGAAACGAGTGAGAAAAAAAGGTTTTAAGTTTTTCCAGGTTTTCCGACGACCGGCACGGAATATTCTGACGCAGTCAGTCAGATTTAACGGAATATGTTAGGGTTTAATGAAATATTCCTGACGACGTTAACTGACACCGTTAGCGTGCCTGGCACGTGGCTGGGCGTGGGGGGCGCGTCTGGCCGTGCCTTGGCCAACGCGTGGCGACACGTGGGTGGTCGGAAAATTATTTTAAAAATATGGGGATGTTCGTGAGGTTGAGTAGATCACGTTGGTGTATTCACACACCCCATTTGAGCATTGTATGAGAAGTTATTACCTAGTTTTGATTATGTGCTTTAAATTGACGTTTTTATAGTTGTTTCGCATATAGATGAGACCTATCCTGAAAACGAGCGCAGTCACTCGAGGCAAGGGGGTTAAGACCCTTCCACATACAGTGAGTGGGCTTTTGGTTTCCCGTATATACCTATATACTTGTGGTTTTTCCCAGAAAATGAAATGGAATGTTTATATGTTTTAAAATGCCATGCTTAGTGTGTGCCTATTTATTTTTGCATAAGTGTTGCATATATGTATGTTTGGTGCTGCGGACGCACAGGTAAGTGCCAGGTAAGTTATCGTTTATAGTTGTGACGTAGTAGTTATGTGATATGCATAGAGAGCTCATAACCTGCACCCCCGATGCTAGTGCTCCCGCCCAGAGTAGGGCACAGTCCTTCAAGTGATGTTCACCTCCCGCACCACACGCTCATCTTGGATCCAAGTTAGGTGCACAATCCTATCGTACAGACCACTATAGGTGGTTCCGTCTCGTAGGTGACCTGCAATTATTCGCCCAGTCTTCACGTGATCGTAGCACTTAAGCGTATTTATTTACACCCAGTCCTGTCATACAGACCACTTTAGGTGGTTTCGACTCGTGTGCAGGTATAGTTAGTGAGTTGGGGATTTGAGCTCTAGATTCACCCGTACAGGTCACGTTAGGTGACTCTAGCTGACATGTTACTTGCATTGATTGACACTACCTGGGTTACTTACACTTTATGTGGAGGCATTCGACATGGCATATTTTTGAGCATGTTTCTGATATATGTGTACATTTTATTTTCTGGGAAACTATACAGGTTTTACGGCGAGGGGTTAGAACTTTTGTTAATGAAATGATTTTGAAAAGCTTTGTTTTTGCCCACTCACACTTTCTGTTTTGCGCCCCTCCAGGTTCTAGTTTGATTTGCTCTTTTGGTGGCTTACGAGGAATCCACGGCGTATCTGGCAGATTATCACCAATATTAGACCACCTCTTGGTGTGTTTAGTTAGTGTTTGTTCCTCTGGACTGCAATAGGCTTTTTGTGCTCTGAATATTGTTTTTCACACTTACACTTGCACTTGTAAGTTAAGTACATTGTTTAGTAGTTTGGTTTTTATTTGTTCGTACTTTTATTATTATATTTTGCTTCCGCACTGTGCACATGGCTACGTCACCCTCACGTGACGGCCATCACTCCTTGATTTCGGTCGGGGTGTGTCAGTACAAGTTAGCAATATAGTTATAAATACAGTTAGCAATGCAGTTAGTAAGTTGGTTAGTATTTGGTTAGAGTAGTTATGATTTCTCTTATAAAAACAGAGTGTGTAATCTTCATTCAATCAATGAATACAAAAGCATATTTCTCTCTTTAAACTCTCTTTCTCTCTCTCTCTCTCTCTCTCTCTAAGATCTATGTGTTCATCCTTTTGTGATCATCTTTCTTCTTGATTTTCCCTTCAATTCCCAAACATTGCAATGCAATTAACATGGTATCAGAGCCGCTAGGCTCACACCATGGATTCTGGTGGTTCCACTTTCCATTATTTTACATTTGTTTCTAGCTTAGTTTCTTTCCAAATTTTCATTAGATGTTAGGATAAGTTTCTGGGTGCTTCCGTGTTCATTTTTTTACTTCAGGGTTTATTTGTTTCTGGTTGATTTCTTTTAGATCAAATTCATGAGTCTCACCATTCCCAATCGAAAGCGAGAGATTGAAAGTTGGAGAAAATTTCAAAGCAAAATGGCAGCAGAGCAAATGCAGATAGTCGCATCTCTACTGCCGCAATTGGTTGAGGCACCGAAGAAGAACAGAATTCAGGTCTCAAACACCAAGAAACCGCTCTTCTTCTACGTCAATCTTGCTAAGAGGTACATAAAGCAGTACAATGAGGTTGAACTCTCTTTACTGGGGATGGCAATCACCACGGTTATCACTATTGCTGAAGATTTACTTAAAGATATGAATCTCTCTCTCTCTTTTTGGGTTTGATTTTCTGTGACTCTTGGAATGTTTGGAGAAATGGAAATTGGTGGAAGTTCTTGCCCATTCAAAGGATTTGGAATTGAGTTTTTCATCACATCACCTGTGAGCTTTGGATTTGGGTCGACGTACGGACAGTGAAGCCATTCGTAGACCACCATTGGCTGAAATCAGGAAAAACTCGGACGAAATCGGATCAAGAGAGAAAAACAGAGGATGAAGAAACCGAGAATTGGTGGTTGTTTGTTCAAGATTGCAAATCTTGGGAGCTCTTCAGGTTATGATTCTGTGCACTCTAATTGTTTGAAGGAATGGGTCAGTGAATTCTTTGATCTCTACTCTGTTACATGGGTGCAGTCCGGGTGTTTGTCGAAATGCCCAACTCAGAAGTTTCATGTGAAGGTTATGTTTTCAGTCATTTTTCTCCAAATTCTTAAACAATTAGAATGAATATTTTCTGGGTTTTTTGGTGGTTGTTAACAGTTTCGACTAATTGCTCCAGACAAGATAATTCTTTATTCTCTTTGGGTTCTGCATCTTTGATGTTTTGCTGCTCATTTTCTCTCTTGGTTCGTGTTTTGAGATTTCATTAACATGTGTTTTTCTCGGCAAAATGGTGTCATATTTCTTGCTTTTGTCAATTAGAGTGTTGGGCACAAACTTGTTCTGGTTCAAGAAGGACGTTACACCATTATCAAACTAGTTTCGGAAGCAATACAGTTTTTTTTTTCTTTTGGATTGGAGTCTACCTGCAATTTTCTTATTCGGTAGCTCTGCCTGGCTTAGAGTTGTACACAAAACAGCAAATACACTTTCTTTTGGCTTGGAGCCATCTTTCTTTTACCTTGAAGCAGTCTGCATTTGAAGGTTTACAGAGAGCGTTTGTCACATTGTGAAATGCACACATTGCATTGTTGGGCTGAAGATTGACTTGCAGAAATGAATCTCTTTCTCTTTAATGGGATTAATTAAATGTTTATTGAGGAGTTTGTGCAGTATGTTTTCTTATCTCAGTCTATAATTTTAGAGTCTAACCAACTCAGTTGTTAGCATGAATTTACTATAAGTCTGGTTATACGATGAAGTTTGAAGAAGTTGTAAATGGTAAATCCCACAAAGGGTAGAAGAAGTTGTTAATGGTAAATCCCACGAAGGGTAATCCTACATAGATGTTGATTTTCAGTTGTTGAAATTGTGAAGGCCGATGCCATTGTTCAAAGAAGTTGTTTTTTGGTTTAAATCCTCAAAGGGCGATCCCGTGGTGCTATAGTTAAGGCTGATGCCACACTATAGTTTGTTGATTTTCTATTTTTGTAAATATTAAAGGCTGAAGCCAAGTTGAATGTGATTGTTGACGGTAAATCCCATGAAGGGTAAACCCACAAGAAATTGTTATAACCGGCATGAGGGTATGTTACAACTTTATAAGAGGCTGTTCTTTGATTGAAGCTCCTGCAAAAGGCAGAGGAATATTAGATTTTTGGGTAAAGTACAAAAAATTACCTCAACTATTGGTGTCACGACATTTTCATACCTCATCATTTAAAATTGACAATGTCATACATCATCTTATGAATTTGTGCCAATGTTAGACCTCCGTCAGTTTTTCGGTTATTTTTTCTGTTAAATGCTGACGTGGCCAGAAACAGGACCCATTTTTATCAAAAAAAAAAAATTAAATATTAAAAAATTAAACAAAAAACAAAGAAAACACATCAACCTGTGTCTCCCCTTCCCAAAAACCCAGATCCCCTTCTCTGAGTTCTCCCCCACCCAACCTTCTTTCTTCTCGCTTTCTCTCTCTCTCTCTCTCTCTCTCGCCTCTCTCTCTTCTCTCTCCCTGCAACCTGCATCCCTAAAATCCCTGGTTCCTTCACTTCAAATACCACGGCAAGTTGAAATTGTGTAGAGGCTTTGCCTTCTCAAAACCCATCGCCATGGACTTCACCTCCACTCATCCTCATCCGACCTGCCTATACACAATTTATCGGAAACTTAGACCAAAGAGAGCCACTCTCAGATCACAACTCTCTCTGTTTCTCGCGCCTCCTCTGATTTTCTCGGAATTTTCTAGAAAAAATGGAGAGTTTTTCTATTGGGATTGTTGTTGTTGTTGTTGTTGTTATTGTTTTATTTTTCTCTCGCAAATCGCCGGAGGGGCAGACTCCAGGGGCGAGGAGGAGAAGGGAATGTTGTTGTGGAGGTTGTGGCTAGAGTTAGGGTTTGGGGGTCATGGTTGTCATCGTTGGAGTCAACGACAGAGGTAGGGTTGTCGTCGGTGGGATCGGAGATGAAGGTTGGGGGGGGGGATGGGTGGGAAAGATTTCTGGGTTTTGGGATTTTAGGGATGCAGGTTGCAGGGAGAGAGAAGAGAGAGAGAGAAAAAGGGTTGGGTGGGAGAGAACTCAGATAAGAGGATCTAGGTTTTTGGGGAGGGGGACACAAGTTGATGGGTTTTTTTTGGTTTTTTGTTTTTTGTTTTTTAATTTTTAATATTTAATTAATTTTTTAATAAAAAATGGGTCCCGTCTCTGGCCACGTCAGCATTTAACAGAAAAGCTTACGAAGGTCTGACATTGGCACAAATTCGTAAGATGAGGTATGACATTATCAATTTTAAAATATGAGGTATGAAAGTGTCGTGACACCAATAGTTGAGGTAGTTTTTTGTACTTTACCCTAGACTTTTGGATGTGTGCAACATAGTTCTTTTCTAAGATCTTGGTCTGTACGTTGTAGTGAGGCAGTGATTGTATTTGGGAAAAATGGGTATCATATTTGGTGTGGACAATCACTTTCACAAGTTGGAATTTGGAGGGAGTCGGTGAATATATTTGGAGTGGAAGGGCATCTTGTTGTTATCTGCCTCATCCGTGGATGTGCTTCCTATTGAGTTTGAAGAATACTTTGGGGCAGATTGAGTTTGGGGCATCGTGTTGCTTATATATTTGGAGTGAATATATTGGAATTTTTTTTTAAATATATGTTTGGGGCAAATTAATGTTCACTGCTGCTCTGCAGCTTGTATTTGTCATAAGAGTCGCCCTTGCTTGCCTGATATTTCAAGTCGATCTCACTTCCTTCCCGTGCTATGTCATGCATTCTCCATAAACTCTTTATTCAAAAAAGGTTTGAGAGAATTTCTATATTTGCAAAATCAAATTGCAGATGTGTTTCCAATCTCAAACTGGGTTTCGCCAGTTGAGATTGAGGGGGAGTATTAAGAGTACAAGTAAGCAATATAGTTAAAAATACAGTTAGCAATGCAGTTAGTAAGTTGGTTAGTATTTGGTTAGAGTAGTTAGAATTTCTCTTATAAAAACATAGTGTGTAATCTTCATTGAATCAATGAATACAAAAGCATATTTCTCTCTCTAAACTCTCTCTCTCTCTCTCTCTCTCTCTCTCTCTCTCTCTCTCTCTCTCTCTCTCTCTCTCTCTCTCTCTCTCTAAGATCTATGTGTTCATCCTTCTGTGATCATCTTTCTTCTTGATTTTCTCTTCAATTCCCAAATATTGCAATGTAGTTAACACTAGTTACCCAAAATCATGTTGTTAGGCAATACATTAATAGCATTGTATCAAAATTTTAATTTAATTTCATCATTCGAATTTGCTCCCACAAAAAAATGTTTTTGGCTCTGTCCATGTCTACCATATATTTTAAATTTTTTTTGTTTGGTCTCGTACCTCCATCACAAAGTATTTGTATATATTTACCTGTATATACAAGTAATTTTTTTCCTTTTAATAATCTACATGCATCACACGTTCATTTTGTAATCTACCTCCCTCTATTAAAGTTTGGTTCAGTTCTGAACCTCCAAAACCGAAACAGAGCTAATAAAGTTCGGTTCAGTTTTTCCTTTTTCAATTTGGTTTTTTTTTTTTCGAATTGGTTCGGTGTTCGGTTCATTTTTTTCGTTTTTTTAGTTTTTTAAACCCACCCCTAACACAATATATGAAGTTTTTAAGAACTATTTCCGTCTTTTAAAAAAACAAATGTTCTATATAATACTTAGTTTCAGTATTTACTCAACAATACAAAAGTTAATAAATTTAAATATTTTTATCTAAGCCATTTAAATTTATGGTCTAAGGTATTCATCTTCACTTATAAGTGAGATGTTTTATGTTCGATTCTCGCCAAAGACGAATTTGAACCATATTACTGCTAGGTCATTGTGAGGCTAAGTCCATCCCCTCCTATTAGTGTAGATGATATCATTTGTTCAAAAAAATAAAAAAAATAAACAAAACTATCCAAATGCCCTTTTAATTTAGGCCTAGTCAATATAGCAATTTTCAGGCTTAACTCAGCATTTATGTGGTTTAATTCAAACCCGAATCTTGTATTTATATCTTCCTTTTAGGACTATTTGTCCTTATTAATAGTAAATATGTAATTAATTTGAATTGCAAATTATATGTTAAATTGAAATTTGAAATTTGAATCATATGTTTTGTATACCTGACGACACAAGTATTTACCTATGACAATGATATATACAACACTTTTTTTTTGTTGAAATCATATACTATACAATTCTCTATTTATAAAATTCTTTTGACATCTTGGTCTACCTATAAATGAGATAGGGTAATTCTATTAACATGCTATAATCTTATGAAGACTCCCTATACTTCTATTCTCTCACTTGAACTTCCTATTTTACCCTTATTTGAATTAAGTACAAAAGATATAAATAAATAAAAAACCAGCCACCCCACCATTATTCTCCAGGAAGGATATCAATTTTGATTCATTAGGATTTATTGTCAATGAGATTTAGACCTAAAGTAATATACTTTTATCAAAAAATCAGACTGCAGAAACGTTAAACTTTTTTTTTCGCCAATTCAAATATCCGCTAAACAAGTACAAAGACTATATCTGCCAGATTTCAGGCAAACGCATATGTATTTATTGACATGCGTGTATTTCTTGCAGGTTTTTCAGCAAAAACAATTTCCAAGGGAATTACCTTCAGGAATTTTTAAGGGTGAAGTACAAAAAATTACCTCAACTATTGGGAGGTCACAACAGTTTCATAACTCATCTTTTAAAATTGACAATGTTATACCGCATCTTACGAATTTGTGACAATATCATACCTCCATCAATTTTTTTGTTAGTTTTTCTGTTAAATGCTGACGTGGCAAGAGACAGAGACTACTTTCTATTAAAAAATTAATAAAATATTATTAAAAACTAAAAAAAATATTTAATATTTTTTAAATATTAAAATAATAAATAAAAGTAAAATTTTAAAAAAAAAGGTAAAGTACAAAAAACTACCTCAACTATTGGGGTCACGACAGCTTCATACCTCATCTTTTAAAATTGACAATGTCATACCGCATCTTACGAATTTGTGACAATGTCATACCTCCGTCAATTTTTCTGTTAGTTTTTCTGTTCAGTGCTAACGTTACTTGATTCGGAACCTACTTTCTATTAAAAAATTATTAAAAACTAAAAAACAATTATTTAATCTTTTTTAAATATTAAAATAATAATAAAAAGTAGAAAAAAAAAAAAAAAAAAAACCCTCATTTTGTCCCTCCCCTCCCCCCCTCCTCCCTCCTCTCTCCTCTCCCCATCTTCATCTTCCTCCCCCACCTGCAAATCCCAACCAAAAAAAAAAAAAAAAAAAAAATCCAATTTGTCTTCCCCCCACACCCACACTCAATTTCCCCACACCCACACCCACACTCTTCTCCCTCCTGCAACCCAGAAAAAAAAAAAAAAAAAAAAAAAAACCCCAGATCCCGTCGGCAGGAAGATGGGTGAGCAGAGAAGGTGGAGGATGGGTGCAGAAGAGGATGTGGCGAATGGATGAAAGTAGTGGATTTGGGGTTTAATGGGTTTTCAAAAAAAAAAAAAAAAAATTTTCCTTCTTTTTTTCCTCTTCTTCCTCTTCTTCTTCTTCCGCAGGGAAGTTGATGGTTTAAAAAAATAATAATAAAAAAAAAAATTCCTTCCTCCTTTTTTTCCTCTTCTTCTTCTTCCTCCTTCTCCTTCTCCTTCTTCTTCTTCCGCAGGGGGGTGTTGATGGGTTTTCAAATTTTTTTTTTATTTTTTCTTCCTCTTCTTCTTCTTCCTCCTCCTTTTCTTCCTCTTCTTCTTCTTCTTCCTCCTTCTCCTTCTCCCTTCTTCTTCTTCCGCGCCGACAGGGGGGAAATTTTTTTTTTTCCTTCCTCCTTTTTTTTCCTCTTCTTCTTCTTCTTCCTCCTCCTCCTCCTCCTCCTTCTTGTTCTTCCGTAGGGGGGTTGTTGGGTTTTCAAAATTTTTTTATTTTTTTTTATTTTTTTGGTTTTGCAGGTGGGGGGAAGAAAATGAAGATGGGGAGAACAGAGAGGAGGGGGAGGGGAAGGGGAGGGACGAACTGATGGTTTTTTTTTTTTTCCTCTGCTTTTTATTATTATTTTAATATTTAAAAAATATTAAATAATTGTTTTTTAGTTTTTAATAATTTTTTAATAGAAAGTATGTCCCAAATCAAGCCACGTGAGCACTTAACAGAAAAACTAATAGAAAAATTGACGGAGGTATGACATTGTCACAAATTCGTAAGATGCGGTATGACATTGTCAATTTTAAAAGATGAGGTATGAAACTGTCGTGACCCCAATAGTTGAGGTAGTTTTTTGTACTTTACCCTTTTTTTTTTAATTTTACTTTTATTTATTATTTTAATATTTAAAAAATATTAAATATTTTTTTTAGTTTTTAATAATTTTTTAATAGAAAGTGGTCCCTGTCTCTTGCCACGTTAGCATTTAACAGAAAAACTAACAGAAAAATTGACGAAGGTATGACATTGTCACAAATTCGTAAGATGCGGTATGACATTGTCAATTTTAAAAGATGAGGTATGAAATTGTTGTGATCCCAATAGTTGAGGTAGTTTTTTGTACTTTACCCAATTTTTAATTTGTTAAATCTCTATTATTAGTTCCAAGTGTATTACAATTGTAAGAACTCACATCGTCCAGGGGTGAGGATCTTGTAAGTCTTATATGTATATTCTCATCTCTACCTAGCACGAGGCTTTTTGGGAGCTCACTGGCTTCGGATTCCGTAGGAACTCCGAAGTTAAGCGAGTTCGGGTGAGAGCAATCCCATGATGGGTGACTCACTGGGAAGTTCTCGTGTGAGTTCCCAGAGACAAAACCATGAGAGTGTGGTAGGGGCTCAAAGCGGACAATATCGTGCTACGATGGAGTCGAGTCTGGGATGTGGTAGGGGCTTGGGCTGGGATGTGACAATTTGGTATCAGAGCCAATCCTTGGCCAGAAATGTGTCGACGAGGATGTCGGGCCCCTAAGAGGGGTGGATTGTAAGATCCCATATCGCCCAGGGGTGAGGATCCTGTAAGCCTTATATGTATATTTTCATCTCTACCTAGCACAAGGTTTTTTGGGAGCTTACCAGCTTCAGGTTTCGTAGGAACTCTGAAGTTAAGCGAGTTCGGGCAAGAGCATTCCTAGGATGGGTGACCCATTGGGAAGTTCTCGTATGAGTTCTCAGAAACAAAACCGTGAGGCCATAGTCGAGGCCCAAAGCGGACAATATCGTGCTACGGTGTAGTCGAGTTGGGGATGTGGTAGGGGCTCGAGTTGGGATGTGACAACAATCCCACCATATATCTCAAATTAATTTTTTAACTTTTAGTTTTGAACTGATAGGTTTTGCTTTACTTTTTATTGTAATTTTTTTTCCAGAATGATGAGTGATGCAAGAGACTCATTCATACATAAAACAATTATATAGGTAACCAAGAGAGAAAAAAATTGGAAAAAGGGTAAAAAAAAAAAATTAAATAAATAAAAAAAGAAGGTATCAAACAATGTGATGTTTTTTCACCCAAAAAAAACAAAAAGAAGATCTAACGTTTTTTTTCCCCTTAACAACCTCAATGTATACAAAATATAGCACTAAATTCATCCAATAATTAATTAACAATTAATACAACAAATTAATTGCATATGGAGGGTAAAACTGGTATAGAAACAAATGAAAAGTTATGTACCTAATCAAAGGTGGAAAGTTTTCATAGCTGAAATTTGTTTAAGAGCTAGAAAGAGAGTGGGAATACTTTTCTGATATTATTTCTTCACTTTCTGATATTATTTCTTCACTTGTTACATAATGAATACATGGATCCCTATTTATAGTAGTTACATTCCTTACACACTAAGCAACTGATACTTAACAACCTTTAACAAGCCCTAACTGATTCTTAACAGCCTAACAACACCTATCAACTAATTTATCGCTAAGTGTCATCTTTTTTATTGCTGATAGACTGATATCGACCGTCTATATCTTTACATCCCCCCTCAATCACATGTTTGGTAGAACCAAACATGAGATTGGAACAATGATGCTGAAACAACGAAATGGACAAGCCCTTGGTGAGAATGTCAACAAATTTTTCTTTGGAAGACACATGCTGCACTGCCAAATCTCCTCGAATCACTCATTCCCGAACGAAGTGATAATCAATTTCAATGTGCTTAACCCTTGAATGAAACACTAGGTTAGAGGAGAGATCTATAGCAGATACGTTGTCACAATACAACATCGAATGAGCATATAAAGGAATATGTAAGTCACACAAAAGCTGTCTTATCCATGCCAATTCCACATCAATTACGGCCAATGCTTTATATTCCGCTTCAGTGGAAGAGCAAGAGACAATGTGCTGTTTCTTGGAAGCCCATTGAGATGAGACTAGAACCTAGGTAAACAATGTAACCCGAAGTGGACCAACGATCATTGGGATCTCCTACCCAATCAACATCACTATATGCTTGTAAAGACATATTTCCAAGTTGAAAATGTATCCACATAAGCAATAGTACCACTGAGATATCGAAGAATGCATTTGACTGCAACTACATGTGTGTCCATAGGTGAATACATGAACTGACAACACTGATTAACTACAAAGGAGATATCGGGTCGAGTAAATGTCAAATACCGCAATTCACCAACTATACTTTTGTACTGTTCTGGGTTGTGATAGGGTTTTCCTTCTTCCTTGAGTAACATGTGGGATAGAAGTCAAGTAATGGCATAAGGTTTTGCATTCTGCATATCAACTTTGACCAATAGGTCATTGATATACTTTGATTAAGAAACAAACAATCCAGAAGACTTATATTGAATCTGTAACCCTAGAAAATAATGGAGTTATCCAAAGTCCTTCATATCAAATCGTTAAGTCAAGGCTGTGATTACTGCAGATATATCACTTGAACTACTTCCAGTTAAGATTATATTATCAACATACAATAACAGCACCACAATGCCAATATCAGTGTGTTTAACAAATAGAGAAGGATCTGCAAGTGTTTGTGTGAGCCCCAAACCTGGTAAGAAACTAGTAAACTTCTCATTCCAGGCTCGTGAAACCTGTTTTAAACCATATAGAGACTTCTTTAGCTTGCAAACAAAATGAGAATGATGAATGGGACTGAGGAAGCCCAAACGTTGAGCCATATATACTTCTTCATGCAATTCTCCATGCAAGAATGCATTCTTGACATTTAACTGTCTCAAACTCCAATTAAACTGAGCTGCAAGTGCAAGAATTAACCTCACTGTGGTTGGTTTGACCACAGGGCTAAAGGTTTCACTATAGTCAATCCCCTCTTCTTGATTATATCCCTTGGCAACTAATCGGGCCTTGTATCTAGAAATAGAACTATTTGGATTCTTCTTTACTTTATACACCCACTTACACCCAACAAGACTCTTACCACTTGGAAGAGGAACGCGATCCCGATTTTGTTGAGTATGGAGAGCATTGATCTCATCTTGCATATTTGCTTGCCATTCTGGTATCTTACTAGCAGCTTTGTAAGTAGTTGGTCCGACAATAAAACTTTCAGGAGGTATGACACTAGCTAAAAAAGCTTTCTTATTAAAAATTCCACTCTTAGACCTAGTCTGCATTAGATGAAGACTAACTATATGTATTGGAAGTACAACTGAGAGATTTTCTTGTTGGAAATCAGGATATACAGGGATATTGGACTGTGTAGCTGTTATAGATGTTGAAGCTGTAGACAAGGACTCTGAAGCACTAAATGAGAGGTAAGGTGTGATATGTTATTGAACAACTATGGAGCTGAAGTGTGATCATTCAAAGATTTTGAAGCTCGAGGGGGTTCACTGAAAGATTCTGAGGCTCGAGAGGTTGATGAGTTGAGTGATGCAGATGGTGATGAGTCAAGCGGCTGTGACAGTGATAAGGCTGGAGATGATTAAGGTTGTGAAATCACAGTATTAACATTTATGACTAAAGGAACAAGTGGAGTAGAGATGTGATGTGACACAGACTGTGACAATGCAGGTTTGGAGACTAAGGTCATGTAAGGAAGGGTATTCTCATCAAAGAGAACATGTCGAGATACATAAAAACCTTCCTGTGTGTGGTTGAAAACAAATATAGCCTTTGTATTGACCTGCATATCCCAAGAAGATACACTGTGCAGTTTTTGGTTGAAGTTTGTTTGTATTGCATGGTTTTAATAAAGGATAATAACTACAACCAAAGGTCTTTAAGTGTGTTAAGGAAAGATTTGTACCAAACAAACAAGTATAGGGAGATTTCATGGACAAGGTATGACATGGCATTTTATTGACTAAGTAAATTGAAGTTGCACATGCATGGAACCAGAATTTCGAAAGGAGTTTGGAAGTGTGCAGAAGGGTGAGGGTAGTTTCAACAATGTGTCTATGCTTTCTCTTAGCAAAGCCATTTTGTTCAGGTGTATGAGGGTAAGATTTATGATGCATGATACCTTTGTTAAGAAAAAATTGGGTGAATTTATTGCTACAATACTCAACACCACCATCACCTTGGAAAATTTTAATTGCAGTTGAAATTTAAGTAAGTAAGAAAGCATGAAACTGCACAAATGTTTGAAACACCTCACTTTTATTCATTAATGGAAATTATCCAGGTAAACCTGGTACATTCATCTATGAAAGTAACATAGAATTTGTATCCTTCAATGGACAATGTAGGAGAAGGTCCCCACACATCACTGTGAATGACTTCTAAGGGTTTTACAGTTTTATTGGCAGGAAAATGAAATGGTAGTTTTGTGATTTTTCTTTCTAAACAAGACACACATACTTTCCTAGATTGATCTACTGAGAAAGGAACCTGAGATTGGTTCAACATTCTTGCAATGACAACATTAGAGGGATGGCCTAATATGTTGTGCCACAGAGATGAGTTGACTTGATAACCAATAAGGCAGTGATGTTGTGCAAGTAAGTGAGGTGATTTACATGTTGTCTTGACAGTGGATGGAAGTATGTGAAATGGAATAGGGTACAATCCACCTCTACACAACCCTTGGAGAAGGATTATCCTTATGATCTTGTCCTGAATCCAGAAATAAAACTCATCACATATAAATCTACAGTGATTGCCTTTACATAACTAATAAACTAATAACAAGTGTTGAGAAAACTTGGGAACATGCAATATTTCTTTCAATTCTAAAGCACAAGTAAAAGCTTTTAAAATCGAAGAACCAGTATGAGAGATTGGCAAACCTGAACCACTAGTTGTGGTTATAGTATCACTGCCTGTGAAAGGTGATGCCAAATTGAAAGACGAAAGAAAGATCGTCTGCATTTGATCGTCTTCGTCTGCTCATATAGGAAGTTGCACCAGTATCAACTATACTGTAGTGGATGAGTGCCTCTGGAATTGGAATTGGGCATTGTATAGCATTGTATAGATGAATGACATTGTATAGCATTGTATAGATGAAGGACACTATAGTGGATGAGTGCCTCTGGAAGCAATCAGAAGCAATATGCCCTTTCTTGTTGCAAATTTAACATGTTGGGACATCATTACTATGATCATAACATGTGAAGATATGAGGTCTTGCAGATCCAAGAATACCAGGACTGGTATTAAAAAGTAGTGCCAGAAAACCTTGAACTGCCATAGTTGTTCCTACCCCTATTTCTTCCTCGAAAATGATAACCCTTATATCCTCTAGAATTGTAAGTATTACCCTATTTACTGTAGCCTCCATAAGTATATGATTGACCCTAATTATGATAATTGGCAGAAGTACCATTTGCATGTGATGAACTGCCAATCTGGTATAGAGATGATGGAGTATAAAAATCAGGCAAATGGGATTAACTCTCTGCAAGTAAAAGACTCTTGCCTTTGGAACTATCACTTTGAGCTAGCATAACGGGTATAAAAGAGTCAGTCAATTGGGAATTTTCAAGAGTAGCTTCTTCTGCAAGTAATTGGGCTTGAAAATCTTTCAGAGAAATTACATTATCTCTCCCTCGAATAACTATCCTGAAAGTATTATACTCTGATGGCAATCCCTTAAGAGCTATAATGACAATATCATCATCATCAAAAGATACCCTAACAGCAGCCAAATGATCACGAGCATCCTTAACTTGTTGCAAATACTGAGATACTGACTTAGATCCCTTTTTAATATTCTGAAGCTCAGTTTCCAGTTGAAAGATACTCGATGCAGGACATCCAATGATGCAGGACATACCAGCAACAGATAGAGTTGCAATGATAAGTTGCATGACAGCACGATCATGCATTTGCCATATTTGATATGCTTCAGTTTCTATCCCCTCAACATCGCAATCATCAACAAACCGAGCTGGACATTTGCGAGAACCATCCACAAAACCAAGAATTCCATGGCTTTCAAGAAGTAATTGCATTTGATAATGCCAAACTAAGTAATTTGTATCGTCTAATTTGACAGTCACAAATGTAGACACCTCAGGAATTAAACTTGTAATTGGAGATTGCACAATTTATAGTTGTGCAGCAGTCACCATGTTGACTCAAATCTTGTAAGCAGAAAAGAAGAACAGAGACAATTTCTTGAAGAAATTAGGATTTTGAAGATCTTTCTTTAATTCTTGTTCTTGAAGAAAAGAATGAACAAGACTTTACAGAGAGAAGTATCACAGAAGAAGTAGCACATATATTTCAACAAACATTTGATGTGCAAAGATGAAAGAGTAGAGATCAATCGCGAATTTCATACAATTTGTGTTCTTATCTATAGAGATAGCAAATCGCATACCACACTAGCATCAAAGTCAAACGCGAAAGCAGAGACATTCAGGATCGGAGAGAGGAAACCAATCCCAGTGATGATACCATGTTGAAATACGGTTTCGATTTTGGCTAAAAACCGAACCGTTTTGAACCGAACCCAGCCCAACTTAATATTATACTAAATCGTTATTGTTCATCTCAAAAAAGAAAAAGCTAGGGCATACATTCTTTAAAAAAAAAAAATACTAGGAAAAAACATAAGTGCTAAAAGCTTGAAATAGCGAACTCTTTTGCACATTGCGATCTACCAAAACTTGCTCAACCAGAATATATATAATCTCATTTGCACATTTACACTGCAACACAATTTAACTTTACCTTGGAAACAATTGTTCACATAAGCATTATTAGCTATACAGAAAGAAGATAAAGATATATAACTATACTCTTTTCAAATCATTTATATACAGTAAGTTTTGCTGATTAATTGGCCGACAACAAGATCATCCATGATCATAAGCAGAAAGGTAATATGGAAGGGACGTTGAGATTTCAGTACTTGGCTTGTACCACCCTGCCCTAAGGCATGTCCTCAATCACATGCATAAAGGGAAATAAAGAAAATTGAAACCAAAGAGCAAATGAGAGTTCATCTGAAGGAGAATATATGATGCCATGGTTTCCGCGTCATGCATGAACCAAACCAAAATTTGACAACACGATGTATAATGTACTCCATTACTACAAAAGCCTAAATCGCTATCAAATTTTCATTGCTCAACAGACAACATGAAGTGTCACACTCCCACTATCACAAAAAGCTACTTCATAATTAATATTTAACTTTTGACGTTGTGTTGTGAAATAAAATTTCTCGCTTAGAGCAAAAAAAATTCTTTCACTATTTGTATAAAATTATTGCACTTTTCATGCATTGTCAATTGATTTTAGTTGAATGACCTAATTCTAATATGGTATCATCATAGCAAATTACCTATGCATTGAACATGCATTGCTTTAAGTGAAGAAATATTTTAGATGAGCACGTTGATGATAATATTTCATATCGAAAAACACCAGACAAATTATATGATTGAGAAAAACCCTCGAATTACCCATTACAATATTCAAACAAAACATCCAAACTAAGAAGAGGAGGTTCCTCGAACCAAGAACAACTCCCATATATAAAGTAGATGATCCATAATATACACTGATCTCATTTGGAATCCTTAATCCTTATCCAGGACCTTCACTTTGTAAGTATTGCATATAAACAGTGGTTGAAATTCTTCGAAATGTATCGACAAAATCAGAGAAAAATATGAAGAGAAAGGGGGTGGTCCAAATCTAAACTTCACAAGATATCAAATAAACTCCTCGATTTCGGCTAAAATAGACAGATTTCGGCAATATTTTAGACATATTAGTCAAATATGGACAAACTATCATATGAAATTAAGTTTTTTATTTTAAACATCCCCATTATTTTAGCAAATTCTCATAATTTCCATTGAAAGCAACCAATATCAATATCAAGATATTAATCGACATTTTTCATAAATTTACATATCGATATTTACACAAATATTGATATTTTAAACACTCATAAACAGGAAACATTGGGTTAACTTTGGCTTTTATGCTATATCTCTATCGATCTTTCACTTTCATACGATAGAGTGATTTTACCGGTTACAGAAATGGGAGCTTCACCTTCATGGATGATAGATGGTGATTATGGGGACTGCTATAGCTAGCCTAGTAAAAGGTCTTTATCTACAAGAGCTTAAAGCTTGCTGTTTGTGCACTCCTGTCGGCCTAGTGCCCTAAAAATTAGGGGACACTGTTCATGATGTCGATATTAGTAAGTGAATCCCCGGTCACCTGGTCGAACAATCCAGAGTTATTGGTGTATACCGAATACATGTCCATGACCTAGCCAGTAGCTACTACATAATTGTGTAATCTAATCCTTTACTCAAAGACAAGAGTCTTCGCAAACTGAAAAAAGTTTAGGAATGCATGGGTCACCCAGCTTGGGATGTTATGTATTTTCCTAAACTTGTTAGCACTTCACGTTCTTTTTCTTTCGGTAGAAGCAATATTTTGCCATTTCTATTACTGCATGCATCCTCCTTCATGACAATTGATCAATGACTAGCTAAAAAAGATAAAAGAAGATGAATTCAAGTGAAAATACAATACCCCCTAATAAAGTGAATATAAAAGTTTTAAAACTAATCTCAGGAGCAAAGATTGTATCTCTTCCATCATATTACCCTCATCGAAGGTTTTCCGTATATGTAGTTAAGCATATTGTCTATAATGTAAACTTTTCGTAAGTTCATTGCAGAGTAGTGTGTCTTATAATAAATTGTCGGACATTATATAACATGCTTTATGTTGCAAGACAGAGAATATAGACCAAAGTTTTTCTTTCAACACTACTTGATCAACAATTCAAATTATATTCATAATGAGAATCTTATGCTGACAGATAGTCTAGAAATAACGTTTCTCGTCCATTTTTCTTTTGGTTGAGCTTGTGTTTGATATAATTTGATTATTTACCCACTTCGTTTGTGCATTTTATTTTCTTTTCCATATATTGATTACAAAAATCAGGAGACGGGGCACTACTGTTATTGTCCGTATAGTTTCTAGTATTAAGTTATTAACCCCGTGATTCCGTGGATAGTTGATATGACGTCAGATTGTCTAGTGTTTGGCTTAATTTTCTCCAGGCCAGCTAGCAATCTTTACGTTTAGATAAGGCAAACATTGCACCTAGCTGCCTTTCACTAATTAAGCAAATACCTAAGTAGACTATAATTTCAGAAATTTATGCATGAACAGTGTTAGTATTTAATAATTCAACCACTGATAAGGAAAAAGCAAATCTTTTGAAAAGCTGAAATGAAAAATGCTTGAATGGTTAATATCCAATTAAACTCGAATCTAGCTGGACTCAGCTTAAGCTTTTTAGGATATCATGCCCTTATAAAATATGATTAATTCTTGTTTAATTAATTTTAGGTTTACATTAGATTGCAATCATGTCTGTCATGTCTATGTGGAGCAGTCTACGACATGGGATTTGGATCCTCTCCTGAGCTAATGGAGAGAATCCTCATGACCAATCATCGTGGACCGTTGAATTTTTATCCAACGACTACAAACAGGGAGGTCCCTTTAAAGATATAATGAAGCTTAAATCGTTTAAATAAATAAATAAATATATCTACACAGAAAACCTAGTAAAGGAACACACTTCCTAATTGGGATGAACAAGTCATTTAACAAAATCATGATTTGGTTGCTTTTTTTTCCAAATATACTACATTTTTTTTATCCATTTGAGAGTAGAGGAAAACTAAAAAGAATAACCAACCAAATTGGATGACATAGTTGAGGCCACAAATCACATGGTGATGTCAATAAATATGAGTCTGTCGGCTACTTTACAAGGCCAGGATTGGAAGAGAGGTTGGTGATATGTAACACTTAATTTGTATCTATCATAAAACATTTTGACTATGGTCTAGCATGCAGGAGAGGATACAAATTTATCTAAAGTTGAAAATAAAACAGAAGACATGATGAGATGGATCACAAATATATAGATAAAAAACTATGACAGATCGATAATGAAGGAGACTAAAGAGCTAGGGTTTTTTTATTCAAACGCAACAATTATGCATCGTTAAGCATGTTAGATTCCGCATAATATTGTTTTTGGTTCCCTAATCAAAGGAAAAGGATCTTCGCCGGATCCTTTTCCTAGGGATTTAGCAATTGTGTTCGTTCATCGTATATCGTGTTCTCAGTTTTCTTAGGTACTATTTATATTTGAATGGAGTTCATGTCCAATCCTCCTAAAGATGAATGGGCTTGGCTTAGGTCAAAACGAGTTCGGATCCTTACCTGATTCTTTTTGTGAGGATTCCGAGAATTCATGAATCGTGTTCGTTCATTGTACATCGTGCGATTAGAAATTATTTTAAATTATTTTATTTAAAATTAAACATAAAAAATATTTGATAAAAATTGATGTATAATAAATGATAAATATGCATAATTCATGGATTCTTAATATTCTTACAAAAAAAGATTGGGAACATGGGGTCAAAACCTTTCAACCATCATTTCATGTCGCCTGAATGGCAAGCTGGTGGAGCCCTCATGAAGCGAATACCCGCTTGACCTCATGTACACACACACACATATGGATATTATTTATAATATATATATATATATATATATATATATTTTTTTTTTGGTAAAAGGAAGTCTCTCTTTTTATCTTTTTAGATGATGATTGAAGTCATACGGAGTAGTAGGAAGAATGCTCGAGCTTCTCGTTTCAGTTTCCTTCTTTCTTTGATTTGCTTTCTTTTTTTTTTTTTAAATTAGCTATAGCTAGCTTTTCTCATTTAATTCTGAATTTTAATGGTGTGACAATTAAAGAGATGGACATAACAAGATTGTAGCCTGAGACCCAGGCAAGGTGGGGGGCATATTCATATGAAGGTCATAAAAATATATACATATATATTATATATAACGTGGATATAGGCAACTAGGTATGCATGACTGTGTTCCTTTGCTTTAAATGGGATTAGGGTTTGCTTCCATATTTTCCAATACAAACAGTTTTGTATGTGGACCATCAATGTTTTCAAGAATTGAAAGTATGTCTAGATAGTGCTGATGGAAAAATGGAGTTACAAGCATGCTTTTATATATTAACAAATAGTTCTAATATATTTAATAATTGGATTAGACGAAACTTGCTGGTTTCTTTTACTTATTTTTGGTGGGCTTTGTGTCATGCGTTTTGTGAGTGAGGTAGTATTTGAAAGATTGGGGTTTAGAGAGAACGGAGGGGGGTGGTTTGGTCCCATTTGCAAATGCATCTAAGAAGGGGTAGAAGTGGTGTGTCATGTCCGCCTACAATTGACCCCCATGAACAATTGGAAAGGGAATTGCATAATTGTGTCTTGTTTTAGTATCCTTTTTTGGTTTTTTGTTGCCCGCTTCCCCCCTCCTCACTCACCCTCCTGGGCCTCCTCACCCACCCTCCCTCGTCTTCTCTCCTCTTTGATGAAAAGGGACGTGGATGATGAACAAAAGCACTGTTTTGAGTATCCCCCTACACCGCCCCTCTTAATTGAATCATATTTCAGTTCCTCATGGTAGGTCTAGTTAAGTTAGAAGCACCTGGACAGTATTGCTATCAACTGCACCACACTGCCAGATTGCCCCATACCTAACAGCTCTCTCTCTCTCTCTCTCTCTCTACGTATATATATATTTATGAACTTCCTTCAACACCATTATTTATTTGTTCCACATCCTTCCAATATTGATCCTAGGTTAAGCAAAATTTATTCTTTACTATATAGTTTTCTTTTATTTTTTGTTTAGTACTTAAAGGTCAGACATTGATCTTTAAAGAAACGGTTAGGCTTATAATTTTCAACACATCCAAAGTCTAAAAGGCCTTACCTCTAATCAATTAAAGGCTTATAATTTTCAACTCGTACGTTTTCCATTCATTTTAGATAAAACTCCATTACGTGCTCTTGGCATATATATTTTCAAGAGCCCCTTTTTCAAAGGGGAACAACATGTATTAAAAGTTTTAAACTCAAGCCCATAAACAATAGCAGTTCAAAGCCTCAAAGAGAAGGGGAAGACCAAATGCAACAACCATAAACAAACCCTAGATCAAGAAAACTAAAAACCTCGTCACCATAACCCACCTTCATTGTCAACCACTACGAGGAAATCAACCAGGATCTTATTATTAAGTGTTCCACATCATTAGTTCGATGATTAGTTAAGTGACTGTACAAGTCAGCAATACAGTTAGTAAGTTTGTTAATATTTAATTAGAGTTGTTCAGATTTCTGTTATAAAAACAAAATTGTGTAATTATTCTGAGCATTGAACACAAGTCTTATATTTCTCTCTCTAAACTCTCTCTAGTTCATCTCTCTTTGTTACTTCGATTCTCAAATATTTCAATGTAGTTAACATATATAATAGCAATGACAATAACTTGGAGATAAATAAGGACTAGAGCAAGAGGCACCAACCAAATCAAACTAAAACATGAAAAACCAAAATCAACCACGACAACACGAAAAACTCACTCAAATAGGAAACACATAAAAATCCCAAATTTATGGTAAAGGAAAGATGAGAAATAAAGAGATAGTGAAAAGATGAATGTAGGAACGATGAGATTAGGAGATTTAGGTAGTATGTATGAAACAAGACAACAAAAACCTGAGAACTCGAAAACAGGAGGCATGAAACCCAAAACCCTGGACCAAAGGCTCAGGGACAACTACACCACCGACTCTCAAAACCGTAGAGCTGTGACACCCCCTCATTTTATATTGCCAACTTTACATCTATATACATTTATCTACAAGCAATTCGAAGCTCAAGTGGTTAACTTAAGATCATTAATCCCTTCCCAAAGTTTCAGTGTCAATTACCCTATCTCCTAACATCGCTTGAATTCGTTAAATTGCATAGATTGTCATTTCACCCTGTACAATTGCTGCTGAGCATCTAGTGCGCAACACGGAACCTAGCAACAATGATGGTACTTGGCATGACTTGGGATAGCTACTTAGTCCTCAATGGCTCATTGGCTCACTGTCAATATTCACATTAATTGTGATCTTTGATAGCCAATTTGATTGACCAAATACACAACGTTAATTGTTGGGTGTCAAGTCGACAAGATAAAAATTATAGCACTTCCACAAATCATATCCTAAAGTTCAAAATTAAAATAAAAAAATAAAAAAATGAAAAAAGGTTGAACTTTGCAAAGCTCCAAATACATTTTATTGAACATTACGTATGATGTGAAATATCCATTGCGACATGACCTCTTTAAAGCCAAATCTTTAGGATAAATAATTCCACTATCCCTAGAAGTAAGTAGAACCCAATAACTTTCAAATGCTAAACAACAAATTATAAACATGATACATCGAAATATCAGTTTAATCTAAGAGAATGGAACATGAATAAAGCAATGTGATTATTACGAGTAAATAAATGGTTAAACAAGATTAAAATTTATGTGAGGTGGCAGAAAATGCATAAATGATCCCGAATGTGGATACAATAAACGTTATGTGAAGAAAAATCCACATAAAATGAAAAATAGGAGTAGCATGTACTATGTCTCTATCAATCTTCGAGTAGCAAAATTTTAAGGCTACTATGTGAATGTTTAGTGTTTACTAGGTATTATGACTTCTATTACAAACCATACTTTTGATCATACATTATGACTTCTATTAGTGTTTACTAGTTTCAATAATTTATCATCAAAACTATTGAAATTTTTTAGATCGACGGGCCTGGTGAGCCCTACTTTAACGACACCTATACTGTTTCTAATTTTATCACCCGCCCAATCCGTCAGTTATGGGGTAAACTTATTTAAAATCATTACTTTTCTTTACCCCCACCGATGTGGGATTCCAACAAAAATATGACCCCTTGAGAACTTGATCGTGACCGTATCTGAGAAGACTTGTAAAAGTGAGAGATGACTAAAGAGTTTTCTTTAACAGAATGAACGAAAATGAAATAAAGTCATCTGATATTCCATATACTATTCTCATGAAAAGGGACGGAGATAAAAGTTTATGTTACAATAATCTTATAAACTAAAAGGCTTCAGGACTCTTCGGTTTGTACTTCACAGATGTGCCTATGAGAATGATATCCTTTGGATGTTGAAAACTTTGTTATCAAAATATTGATACTTAACCAGTGTATAACATCAGATACTTGTCCAAGTATATTCTTATCCGATTACCAAATTATGAAAGCAGAGTAACTTAAATGTTTATTAACTTTCAGGAATCAAAATCAAAATAAATATGATCATTAATGCCCTTGTACAAGAAAATTATAAGGAATTTTTATCGGCATCCCAAAAATCTAATTGTGCACTCCAAACAGTTTCCATTATAATTTTTCAACTACTCATAATAAATATCTCAAATGACAAAAATTATTTTCCCGTTATAATGCTATCGAAGTTGTTTTTCTTTTCAAAATGTATTTTTGTACCTTCCATCATTTACTTTCTTTGTTTTGGTCAAAGAATTCCATCATTTACTTACAACACATTTAAACGTAAATAATTATTATTCAAAATATTATTACATCTCTCCTAAAAACTAATTTTTACTTTCTCAGGAAAATATAGACAGTTTTTCTTTTCAGAAGAGGTAGCAAATAATGCATTTTTCACACTCGTATAAACTTTATTCTTTGTACACATACTAAGTGATTCTAGAATTCTGAGAAAATAGTTGGGCAATTTTGGTACTACAGTAGGAACAATTGGTGGAAGAACTTGTCATACTCTAGTAACTATAGTATAGTAGTGGAGTTCCAACTCTCATTCACTCCCTTACCGTTCCAAGCATGTAAACATACAACTGATGTATTCTAGAGATGTCGAAATATACGTTGTCAAACAATTACAGTTTTGTTTTGCTGTCAAATGAGAACTATCAACCTCCAAAGGAACGTCTTATGAGTACAAAGCAGTAAGAGATCCTAACTTAGGAGATTTTTCTACAACTGTGTCACATATATGACAGCAAAACAGATTACATGGCGTTGTGGAACTTCCTTCTTAACATGAATTGTGTCACATATTTTAGCCAACGTAGTCATCATCTTTAGTATCGCATGTCTTCCATCATTAAGAAGATGATTACAAATGGCCTTGTGTTATATCTACATCTTACTTACCATGCATGCTAAATAGATTAAATCATTATAGTCCACGTCGCATAAACATTAACTAGAAGACTAGATGACAACATAATACGAAATCTAGAAAGCTCAAATAAAAGAGAAAAATCCAAAAAGACCGTAGAACAAGCTTACAGGGATGAATGTAAGTTCTTACGGGATGATGAAGAATTACATTATATCCAAGTTCAACTCGGTAACCATATTTTGATAAATAATTGAACACCGCATTTGCAACACACATTGAAGCAAGACTGGATGAAGTCTCTTACCTGATTAGATAGTGGAACTTGTCGCGAAACATCCCAAAAAACAATAGAATTTTCACTGAGTGGAATTGTCGGAATCTAATAACACTGACAACTTGATCCTTCTTAAAAACCTGAATCTCTAGCCCCTTTTCAATATCTACTAGCCTTGATGAGGAGTCATATACACAAGAAAGAACAGACAACCCTTGCAGTGACCATTTCACATCTTTGACCACAGCATTATGAAAATTAAACACACGGGCTACCTTCTGATCACTGCTCCACACATTCCATATGCAGATTGTATGATCCATTGAAGCAGAGGCAAGAAGATGAGCTGTTGACTAACTCCAATGAACGGATCAATAAGAAAAGTGAACAAATATAATTGGCATATAAAAAGTATACTATTGCTCGATTCTTCAACTTAAAAAATTGGCAAGCACCCTTTGTTAAAATCAAATTTTACATTAAAACAACATTCAAGAAACAATCTTTAGTGTCACGAGGCTACGAATCCAAAGGGGTAAGTGCTAATTCAAGGGTTCATGAACAAGTAGGGCTCACCATGGGATGGTGACCAATGTACAGCATTGACAGCTTTGGTAGGCTTATTTAGAGCTACAGACATTCTTTGGGGCAATTGGCCGAGCTGCGATCGACCCCTTTTCACTTTGTTTCTCAACCACAACATCACATCTCGAGGAACGTCTGAATCCGAAATACTCCCAAAAGCTGCCTACTACAACATGCATATATGAGTGGCATTGTCAACTTCAGTGAACTTCTCACGAGCATTTCCTTTTCTTACAAATCGACGAGAACAACTATGATAAAAGGTTTAGCAGGACCATGACATTATGTTCCAATAATGCCGGGATGTCACTGTGGCAATGAACACGTTTTAGCGAGTTCTTCTCCAAATAAACAGTCTATGTTTCTATAAAATTAAATACACAATAATAATAATAATTCACAGATATTTCCAAATGAAAGTAACAAAGTAGCAGGCAAGGTCGTGACATGAGCATTCGGGTTCGGCTGCGGGTCGGGGACAGTAGGTTGGGAAGCCACTAACGCCCTCTCCCTCTTGGATATGTATCGACCAGGAACCAGAGCTTCTGCTTGGAGGGTCGGAAACTGGGTTGACTCCGGCAGAGGATGGTGAAATTTGGTATGTGCAAATGGGTTATCGGATTTGAGTCGATTCGGATTCGGGGGTGTGATGGTTTGCTTAATTCCTTCTGCTTTTTCTTCTTCTTCTTCTTCTTCGTAGTCCGAGGGATTAGAGTATACGTTGCAGAGCAGGTCCATTTCTGAAAAATCTGAAAGACTGAAACTTTGTGTTAATTCGTCTTACGACATGAGAGCAGAGGGCTTACTCGACTTGGACTTAGACCTGGTTTGGCACTGAGGTGATTCTGAAAAAAAGCTGGTATCAAAAAAAGCTGGGAGCTGTTTTTGTGTTTGGTAAACATTCAGCTTCAGCTTTTTTTCACAGTTTTGGGTGAAAAAAAAGCCAAAAACAAGAAGCTGAAAAACCCAGCTTTGAAAAATCGGCTTTTTTTCACATCTGTTTTATATAAAAGTTTACCAAACACTATAATACTGTTTTTTTTTTCAAAAGCACTTTTACAAAAAAGTTTACCAAACACTCTGCTGCTTTATTTCACAGCCGCTTATTCTCACAGCACAGCAGAATCAGCTTTTTTTCAAAGTACAACAATACCAAACCAGCCCTTAAGCTTAACATGAACCAAATGGGCCATAAGCCACATAAGGATAACACTTTAGAGGCTTTGGAGAGTGAACGGTTAGCCCAAGTACTGAAGGAGGATAAGGTAATATGCTTAGGATTGTGTTTAAAGTATTGGTATCAATAGAAATATTGATATGAAAATTTTTTAAAACATTGATGAATATATCGATATTTATTGCTTTTTATGGAAATGATGGAAATTTAAAATGATACATCAAGGAATGTCAAACGTTGATTTAGGCCAAGTATAAGAGTTTTTCAAATATTTAACCGATTTGTAGGAAATATTGATGAAATCTGTTGATTTAAGCTGATTTTTTTTTCAAACGATAGATTTTGTTAGACTAGATGTTAGATTAGTCACCGACATGGTTTAAACCCATGTTGTCATGCAATGGCTCAACACCTTTCCACCACTGTGATAAAAGCCCACTTTCTATGAATTTACGCTTAATAGTTTTATTGGTTTGTTTCTTGCATATATGACTTAATATAAATGCCATAGCCAATTACTACAATTGATTAATTAAAAAATAGCAACTAACTCTTTCTTTAGTGGTATTTTTCTTCTTAGTGTTAAAAAATTGTTTCACCACTCCACTAAATATATTTGGATTTAGTTTCAGCCCAAATCTATTTCGTTTTGTGGAAAGCCCAATTTTAAAAACCAAACCCAATGTGTTAAACTCTACTAAAATGGAGATTCAGATCCTCTGTTTGGATTTATTTTGTTTAAGGATGAGTTTGACATTTAATTTATGGGATTTTTTCTTTATTTAATTCATGGGATTTTTTTTTTTAACAAACGATATTATTAACACAAAGGGAGTGCAGAAGTGGGCAAAGCCTCACGATGGGCTAGCAATAATGTGGTTCAAATTCATCTTTGGCAAGAATCAAACATTCTTCTCTCACTTACAAGCGAAAGCAGGTTCAATAGTTGTTCATGTCATTAGTTAACACTATTGACTTCATCACTTGATGCTAGTGACCTAACGAATGTTCAACTTCAAATATTAGGTAGTTATTTGTAATTTTCTAAAGGATAAACCAATTTGAAATTATCTAAAGGTAGATTAGTTATCTGTATTTGACTCTTAGAAAAAAAGTGGTTTCAGCAAGTTCTTTCGTCATAGAATCAGAGCAGGTCTACTAACGTGTGAATGATCACACGTGCTCTACTTCACTCTATTCTCTACCTGTTAGATTTAAAAATCAGAGCATATAAAGCGTAAATCAAGGATTAAATCCGGTGGGGATTCAACCCAATTACAAACATGATTAGTTGATAGACCAAAATGAGTTAGTCTATGGGCAACTCTGTTGGCTTGACGGTAGGCCTTAGTTATTGACGAGAGCACATTGGAATATTTGAAAACCTTGCAAGGACTCAGCGTTGCCAATTAATTGATTTTGGAACCTTCTTCATCAGCCACTATCGATCGATAAGGGTTGGGTCCAAGGACACATATTTGAAGATCAGAAATACAAATGCTACATAATTGTAATACGCAATGTTCTCTTGAGGCTTAGCAAACAAAGGTTGAAGTCGAGATAATGGTCATGTGATTTTGTTGGAAATTTGTAAACGACAAGAAATTAAGGTCAGTATATTGAAAATACGGTTTGGTACATCAAATATAATAATATCATGGTTAGAAACTGAAAAAAAAAAAAAAATTCAACCAATTGTATAAATACATTTGATGTGCCAAACAATATTCTCAGTACATTGAAAAATTTCTTGTCTTTCATAAGTGTCAATCATGACAACTGTAGAAAGGGTTTGTAAATAAGTAGGCCCACATACAGAAGACCTTTACTTCATATATTCATCATGAAATTAACCTTTAAAAATATATCCGAAAGCTCCTACACAGTTACACTCACCGCTTTCGAAATCCCCATTACGGTCCTATGAAGGAAATAAAATATCCTATATAATTTCAGTGACGCCAATCTGAAGTCATGCTGTGTGCACTTGCTGTTTGGATTAGGAACTCATCACCTAATTCGGTTAAAAAATGGTGTGGCAATTGAGAATTATGACTCCTTAATTAAGCATATACGTAGGCGGTGTTCTTCCCAATATTCATTACTTTATATTAACACAGACTTCAACAGTCAGTTTTTTTTTTTTTTTTTTTTTGAAAAAACTTGATATAAATTCAATTTTGTGATCTACTTTTAAGATAAATCCAATTATATTTCGTGCCAGCTTTCTTTCATTTTCCTACCCAATTTACCCCTAGATCACTTGTAACTTGTAAGTGATCAGTATTATCCCTTGATTTTAAGATGAATAAGACTTGGCTACTTAAAGTATCACATCCCGGTTTTGTTTATGGGAACTCACACGAAAACTTCCCAGTGGGTCACCCATTATGGGAGTACTCTCGTTTAACTTCAGAGTTCCCATGGAACCCGAAGCCAGTGAGCTCTCAAAAGGTCTCATGATAGGTAGAGATAGGAATATACATATATGGCTTACAGGATCCACACCCCTGGGCGATGTGGAATGTAACAATCCACCCTCCTTAGGGGCCCGATGTCCTCGTCGGCACACCACGACCAGGGTTTGGCTCTGATACCAGAAGCATGGTCTATCATGCTTCTAAAAAAAATATTTTTTTTTTCAAAGCATAGTAATCAGTGCGCATTTAATGAAATTTTCAAATGATAAGTATACCCCTACATATTTTATAAAATTACAATCATTGTCCTTACATTATTCTCTTTAACAACTATTATATTACATTAAATATCATATCCTTTTTAGTTATTTAACATATCCACAACAATTTATATAAAAGTTAACTAAACACTCAGACACTATTATTTTTGTTAAAAGCACAACAACAAAAAAAATGTTTATCAAATATTCAACAACTTTAGTTTACAACTGTTTATTCTCACAACACAGCAGAATCAATTTTTTTTTTAAAAAGGCACAACAATACCAAACTAGCTCTAAAGTCGTTTAGTCATTGAACTATATAAAACAGATGCACATAATTGGTAAAAGCATTACGAACCATCTATGTATTTGCTATATATAATATTTGACTAAACAACCTTAGTTTTAATTCTTTTATTTTTTTTTGGCAGAGATAATCTTTACACAGTGATTGAATGGTTTTGATCATAAGCACAAAGTTCCGTGATTCAAACATAAAGAGTTTTGAGTAGAAATTCCTACTCATCCTTGAGTAGCCAAGTATTGTTCTTTTAAGATTAAGACTTGTGATAAGTTTTGACTATTTGAGGTTTAAAGAATATAATTCCAATAATGTTAGGATAATTGTTGTAATCAAATTACTTCCTATCTAACTCTGAGAATTTTAACGAAACAGTCATGATACTGTTCACTTTTAACATTAAAGACATTTTTTGCCTAAAAAATCACTCCTTATATTATTTACTTACACCTTTATTTTGTCATTTTCCTTAAAAACTAAAGTTTATGAGGAATTTTAGTTAGTTTCCTTTACTTTGTTTTCCTATATTACATGGGAATTTGTGTTGCTTATAGGTACGTAAATTATGTATTTCTACCTTTCAGTTGGTTTATCTACCTACTGATTTGATAGATTTCATATTATCTGTTTTATCATAATTTTTTTGATATCTTGCTTATAGGTATATATACGTTCGTGTATTTATATTTTTTAGTTAGGTTGTATATTTCGGCAAATGGATCAATGGCAAAAATATTATACTTTATTAAAAGTAAAGATTGCGTTTGTCTAGATATTTAATTAGTAGATCGGAGATGTTTAAACATTCAAAATTTGAAAACAAAGGGCAAAATAGGTTTTAAAAAAAGAGTAAAGTGGACCTAAATCAGAAATTTAAAAAAATTGGACTAATTTCAATAGTAAGTCAAATTTTTGGACCTATATCCTAATACCTTTTTTTTACACTAGAGGGTCTCAAACTCGAGACCTAGCCGACTCCTACTTATCGCCGTGCGCACCCTCACTACTAGGATAACCCTTATAGCCTTTCCATGAAATATTTGATACTTCGAACTATAATTTGGTTTCATAGGTCACTTGGTACTAAAGTTTAGTGATATTCCTATTCACTTATAAGTGAGAGGTATTACTCACCAAAAGCGAATTTGAACCACATTATTATTAGCCCATTGTGAGGCTAAGCCTACCCCTCTCCCTTGATGTAGATAATATCATTTGTTAAAAAAAAAAGAGTTTCATAAAACATAATAAAGTATCATAGTAATAGTTGGTAAGTTATATATGACAAAACATGTGTTATTAAAGTGATATTATTGAAAGTAATTTTTGATTTAATATTTAATAGACTATAGGAGAAATTCGATTCACGATAACATAATTAATTTGTAGAAGAAAAAAAGTTGTTTTTTTTTCTTAAGTGAGATGCATGTCATCACTTTCTAGTATTCACTTTAAGTTGTCAAGAGACTAAGAAATTTTCATAGAAAACATCAATCGCAGCCAGATTGACAACAAAAATAATAGAATGGTTTTGAAATAAAAGCATAAGAGGACAAGATATAAATCAGCATTCAACTTTCCACCCTAGTCCTCAAATATTGTAGGATTATAACAAGGTCAGAATATAGATGGGGTGACCAATCATGACTTAGGGAATGTTTCATCAAAGAAGGTCAAGATCCATGTCAACCCCACCAGTTGCGGGAAGACTCATTTGGGCGACAAGGCATCAGCCACTAGTCATATTATTAATTCATTATCATCGTCTTATTGAATGTATACTGACTATATTCAACTAAAAATTTCAACCCACAAAATTCAAACAAAGTCGACAAAAAAGAGAGATGGTCGTATAAGGCATAGAAGTAAACCCTAACAATAATGTAAGGGAAAACCTTGCCCTAGCATGGCTTACGTAACATTGCAAAAATGTAAAAAAAAAAAAAAATAATAATAATAATAATAATAATTAAAAAAAGAAAAACGAAGAGTAAAAAAAACAGATGCGGGAAATGAATGGTAAGATGAGGGAATGTTGGTGAAGGTGACAAGAACTTGGACAAGTTTAAGAAAAGGATACTTGCACATTTGCTGAATACCACATGTTTAAAACTTAATCAACCAACTTATGATCGTGATAACAAACCACTTAATAATATTATTTTCCACTAATTAAGCCATTTGTGTATCTTACTTGACTAAGAAACTATATATGGCGTAAGGTCCATAGCTGCCTCTCATTTTTTTTAATGATCTGATTGAATTATTTTTAGTTGCTATATTTAAAAAAATATCTTGTATATTTTTATACATATCCATGGAGCCCTTGTCCTTTGGAGAGCAAACTTTTAGAAAGTCGGCCTACAGTCTTTCGGCTAATATTATACAGGTTGTAGAGTGTAGATGAACAAAGTGGAAGTCTTAGTTGGTCTCTCTAGTGGCTGAGTAAGCAGAAAACAAAATATAAAAACGAACAACATAATTACACACACATACATATATCACTATTTTAGTCCCTTGCCTATTGAGTCCCCCAATTAATCATTTCTAAAACTTATTGGGTGTGTGACGGTAAAAGATGTGGCATGTTTGATATTTTGTATTTGCTCGTATAATATGCGTGTACAATCATTAATACAATATTAGGGTTTAGGGTTACAATCATTAGTAAAGTATTAGTTTTGAGTTCATGCTGAATGAAATAACAAGGATCCTCCTACCATTGCACATCTGTCTCGATCGAGAGGTAATTTAATTATGTGATGACTCCATTATCTTGGCGACAAATAAAGGAGAAGCCACTACCGTTGACATTCTGTAAAAAGTATCTGTCATCCTCAATAGGAAAGAAAAAGACTGATACGGCATCATTGAGGCATTTGGCCGTGGATAGTTGGTCATGGTTGAACAAGAGGGAGGGGATGAAGGCAAGGGAAATGGAAAGATTTCTGAATTTAATTTTCTTTGTAATTTTTTTCTTGATGAATAATGTAATTAAAATTTACAAAAAATAGAAATGTAGAAGGAGGGTATTTATCGAGAGAATGAGGTACTGTTGAGAGAATGAATCTCACATTAAGAAAGTAAATTCTATGTATGTCTAATATTTTGTATAATTTTGGACATGCAACTCTCTTGTATTGGCAATTAGTTTTTAAGATTCAACGCTCACATGCTAATATAGCAAATTAGCAATCTCCATGTGGGTGAATAATACGTAGACGATTGCTACACAGTAGTACGGACTAACGACACTTCTTTTCATTTATAGTGAGAAGTCTTAGACCCGATTATCATAAAAGGCGAATTTGAACTAAATTATTATAACTGACCCATTAGAGACTTGATCCACTAACCCACTTCTATTATATAATATTTAAAAAAAATACGTAGACGATCGCACCTAACTTTTCGTGATATACGTGTAAGAAAGGCCTTTCACAGATTAGCTTAGTGCAAAGCGTTCACATGTAAACAAATAGAGCACGAATTAAGTAGTTAGCCAACTTGAAAGAAACAAGTAAACACAGAAAATAATCAAAGTCAAAACCCATTGAATCTGAACCGTCCGAATTGCTCCTGAAGTCCACGCCCATAGTCAATCTCCAAAATCATGCCAGTTGACCTTGTTAAATATCTAAATAACTCTTGACTTTTGACTTAGGAAAACGCATGGCCGATGAAGATACTACTCCAATCCATCACATCAAACTATCACACAATTAGCTACTAGTAGCTATTAGTGAGTGTCAGCGTGCCTAGCTAATGACATAACAATGTATTTAAAAGTAATTAAGCTCCAATCAGTTAATCTAGTTTGGAGAAAGAAGTGTCTAATTATTAGTTTGGTGAATGTTTTCCACAACTAAACCTACCCATTGAGAATGGAGGGTGAGTGTATCAATCTAATTTTTGGGGCTGACCTAAAAATATATATACAAATGTATAAAGTATGAAAGATGAGAAAAATAGACAGTAAAGCAGCTTTGTATTGAGAAAAACGCATGGACCTAAAATAAAGGTACGAAGGAACAGCAGCAGTAGTAGTGTTGATTTGTGAAAGATTTTCTTTCTTGCACTTGCATGCTGCTCAATGCTAATGTCATGTGCTTTGTATTTGCTTTTTCTCTGTCAATCTATGTAGTTTGGTCAGCTCATCCTACTTCTTCATCGTCTCTCTTACTCATTCCTCACTCGTGTGGCGCTCTTTCTCTCCTTCTCTCTCTCACACGATGGATGTCACTACTTTGTGTCTCAATCTCCGAGTAAGCATATTCTCTGAGTTTGTCAGCTTGCACACCTCATGCTTACGGCGATATGGCATCATCTTCTCTATTAAACCCATGAGTTCCTCCCGCAGATAAAACAGCACCAACCAAGGCTTCCTTAGTAAAATGTTGAGAGATTTGGGGAATACTGTAAATGAATTGTTCCAATTACTTCAAATCAATCCTAATTAGACTAGTATCACTATATTAAATCATCATTCATTGCATATATTTTCATGTTTATGTTGAAGACACCCTTAAGGTTTAATATGAAAAACTTGTTTTCTGTATCATGAATGATTATTGAGACCATCATAACTCCTATATATTATTCAGTAGCAACTAATAATCAAACCTACGTAACGCTTCAATAAATAATAACTGACAATTCCCCAAATATTTAGTTGATTTTCATTGAATTTTGGAACATTTGCAATCAACTGAAAATTATGTAATGAACCAGTAGTAGTCAGCAATTGACAACCTTCAAAATATTTGATTACTTTCTGTAATATTTTGGGAATTGATCATGAATCCCAATAGTAGGTAACAGCCAACCAAAAATTGTGCACAAATTTTATTAGCTCGTAACCAAAAATTCTGAATATTTTTTGTACCTTTCAATTGAACACAATTGCAACAGCTTCGTCATAAACCATCATGATTTTCAGTGTGACCAAGATATCTACCGTTGTTGTTGTTGTTGTTCACACTTCACAGTCATAATTTTCACAAATTTGAGGAGGACTTCATGATTTAAGGCAGTCGATGGGTTGGGTGGTCTAATCTATTTTCTAGTGATAAGCGGATAATTACATAAATTTAAAAGGCATACTTGAAAAACTGCTGTTTCCTAGACTTCCCTCTTTATAAAATTCTTAGAACTTTGCCAACTAACCCTAAATGGATTAAAAGATTTTGCCTACTTCCCATTGCTTGATAACTCGATCCCCAACCCCCCTCAAGAACAACCCGAGTGCTTGTCGAGCCATCTTTTTTTTCGCGTGCTATATTTGCTTGTTGCCGTATTACTTGAGGTGTGTCAAGTTGGGCTAGAGTTGTCTCCTAGGGGATCTCGAGCAATGGGAACTTAGGCAAAAGGTTCAATGCAATTAGTGTTAGTTAAGTCTTTTTACACGTAATTTATGTAGTCACTTAGTACTACAGTCTAATAGTATTTCTCTTTACTTGTAAGTAAGAGGTCTTAGGTTCGATTCTTGCCAAAGGCGAATTGGAATCACATTATTGCTAGCACATTATGAGGCTAAACTCATCACTTCCCCTTTAGTGTAAATAATATCGTTTATTAAAAAAAACACGTAATTTATGTAGGTTGTACTTAATTACTATTTTATTAGCTTTTTTTTATTGTTTTTATTTGTTGGTGTGATCTTCGGATTAGAGATTAAATTTGGCAGTTCAATCAAATTTCTTGACATAAAAATCACGATCAATAACCCGCTCAAGAACACCCTCGTTGGTTAAATTTATGATTTCTTCATCATGATCCAATTGTAATCAAACCCTAGAACCACCATGCACTTTCCATTTCAAGAGAGCTTGTAGAGAAATTGTATACTTGTTTGACCCACTTCACTCCTCAAGTGCCCCCACTAAGTCGTACCACTTCTTTCACAACGTTGATCGATACAGCAACCATTTTGTCTCTCCTTCACATACATGTGCGGATTATGTGTGATTATTGGAGTTGTGTTAGGAACAGCTGCTCACATGAATTTAGGTGACTGTTTTTTGATTAATTAATATTATAATTTTAAGATAAGAGGTTGTCATAACCACGTAATAAGCCATCATTAATTTGATATCGAACGGTTGATCAATTATGAGATTTCCTTAACAATCAATAATCATCAACGCACAAACAGTTGATAATTTGGTAGTATACTAGTAGCATTTTTTGAGCTAATTAGCCGTAATAACTTGCATGAAATAGTTAGGCTCATCGTCGTATTGATATTGTAATTCAAAATTATAATATTATGTGTAAATTTTTTTTTAAAATAATAATATATTATCAAACTTAAACATCACATGAGAATTAACATGTGCCATATAAATTGTTATCCCGATTAACTGATATTTTGATGACCACGACGGATGGATGGTCATCGGGTCATGGTGGGTGCATGTGTCATGTATGTTTTGTGTTGGGTGTTTGGGTAGGCCAAATGATTAGGTAGGAAGAAGAATATACAATCCGGTCACATTCAGGGCTCTGACTCCTAGGGTGGCTGGAAATTTGAAAAAAATCGGTCCCACTTGTCTTCGCACGCTTGCACGCCTCGTGGACTCTCACTGATTGACTCGTATTGCAAAAGTCATAGTGATATTTAAAATCTAATCTAATTTCCTTCATCTGCCACCCCCCCCTGCCGCCTCTTTATCCCATCCTTTTTTTTTAAGTTAAAATTTAATACAGATAATACTAAAGAGATCAAAATTTTAAAATGAATTTGTAAATCAAGTAATGTGTTATTAATAAAAAAATAAACATGTTAATAAACACTTAAACAATGAGCTGTGATATCCACACACTCCATTTTACTTCTCACACAGCTTTTTAATTTTCGACCGTCGGATCAAATGAACTAAAAAAAATGTATGGACATAAATTATCAAGGGGTGTATGAGAAATAAAATGGGGTGTGTGGATAGCACACCCCTAAATAATAAGTCAAGGTTAAAGTTAAGGAAACCAAATTTGCAAATCAAGTGGTGTGTCACCAATAGAAAATAAGCACGTTAATCAATACTTAAATAATAATATAATTATCAACTACCACATTATTTACTTTACAAAATTTGGTCATCCTAGCCTTACCCATAATTCAATAATAAACATTCATATCATTTGGTTACAAAATTTTCTTTAGAAATTTAGTATCCGTATCATTACTCTTTTAATATTACTTGTTGTTCGTATAGGTTTTTGTTTTTTTTTTTTTCCAATTTAGTAGCATATTGAATATTGCATTAGAGTATCTTTGAATGAGATGTTAAATCATAAGTAGAGATGCTACGGTACGCCAATATCGTCTTTATCAATTTTGGATACCAATATCATAACAAATATCTTTGGCTCGGTACAATTAATGTAAGATTACCGATTGTCACAAAAAATAGCACAAAATCGGTATATGATAAAGTACAGTAATTGTATGGTTTGGTAGAATGGCAAAAAAATTTACTCTTACTTTCAACAAAAAAAAAAAAAAACAATAAAAGAGAAAGTTATACACGAGCGAAATCAAATTTGTCAATGGATCAGAAGGGCCTTAAACAAAATGCCAGAGGTATTACCTATTTCCGCTCACTAATTACAAACAAGCGAGTTTACAATGCACTGGTCAATTAAGGACTCCTTTATATTCCATGAACAAACTATGATACGCAATTCCAACTTCTTTAGCTTCACCCTTTTACTTTGCCCCTCCTCTGGACGTTGATCCTTCAACTACTTTTATCACAATTAAAATGAACAAGGAGTACACCTGAGTTGTGAATTATCAAGTCATAATTTTCAAGGAGGTACACCTGAATTGTGAATTCTAGGGTTTAGGCGATGCGACTAGTTTTTACAAGGGGTTTTTTGAAATGGGTCCAAAGTAACTAAAAATTGAACCTATTTCAAAAGTAAAAAATCACTAAAAATTGGACCTATTTCAAAAGGTAGTCTATAAAATTGGACCTATTTCAAATTTTCCCTTTTTACATTATATATTTCAAAATTGGTTGACCCGTCTTAAATTAATAGGATTGTCAAGGAATAGTTCGAACACCTTTTTGGTTGAAGAAATGCTTTTTTACTTCTGTTAATGTCACTGTTCTAAAAATCTCAACATAGCGCCGTCTAGGCGGGTGGTTGGTCACCGTCCCGATTAATGTCTAGGCGTTTGAAAATTAATAAAGGACACCTAGACCTATTGAGGCACCAGCCTAGACCGCCTAGGCACCTGCCTAGCCCACCCAGACCCACCTAGTTTGCGACTCACTTAGACAAAAAATAGATAACTTTCATTTTGCATTTTATTTTTTTCAATAAATTGTAAGAGACTTGTTGAATACTTAAAGGAACACACATTAAATACTTGTTCCCCATGGTTTCATTATGTTCCAATAGCTCATAATATATATGTCATTCCATTTTGTAGTTTATGATGAAATCATATATATTTTAAGTATAAATAAACACTTATTTACACGAAATATAATAGATTTAATTAAATCCACCTAGTCCGCCTAGGCGCCTAAGTGCTAGGCTCTAGTTAGCCGCTTGACTAGCACCTAACATATTTTAGAACCTTGGTTAGAGCAAGTACTATTATTTTTCCATTTTCCTTTCCAGAATGGATTTGCAAGGGAAGCGATTGGATGGAAAAAATAAATAGAAGCTAAGAAATTATTTTAGTTTATGAAAGTTCTACAATACTCAAAAATGTATTGACACTCATTGTTTACATGAACATAATAACAATGAGAAGGTTACAAAATGATATTGTAAATTGCACTACCAATATTGATTGTTACACTACGAATATCTTGTTATATTACATACATAAGTCATTATTAGTAGTTGCCATGGAACTACACATTATAGTTATTCACTTTCGAGCTTTCTATTTTCACATTTAGTATGCTACACATGGCGTTAAAATTCAATGCTTGAATTACAAGAAATGTATGATTACAGTATTCTCACACATTACAGTCCAAAATTATAAAATAATAGTAAGATTAAACTTAGCAATACAAAATGGTATTATAATTATGCATGGTAACAAGGTCAGTTTTTAGGCTGCCATGGAACTACACATTATCGTTATTCATTTTTGAGCTTTCTATTTTCACGTTTAGTATGCTACACATGACGTTAAAATTCAATGCATGAATTACAGTTAAAATGGTATGATTACAACGTTGTCAAACTTTACAGTCCAAAATTACAAAATAATAGTAAGATTAAAGTTAACAATACAAAATGGTATCATAATTATGGTAACAAGGCCAGTTTTTAGGCTGTACCTTTTTCTTTGAGAAATACTAGCAACCTTCTCACTTAACTTCTTAGTTCAGCTGTGTCGCTTTTTCTCATGCAACTGTACTCCACTAACACTCAAAACTAAAATTTTAATTATATAATCAATTGACTCACTATGTTTCTCTTTTCCTTCGTAAAAGACAAAAGAAAAAAAAGTTGCTACCAAACAGATGGCTTACAATAAGCTAAGTCTTAGAAAGTTCAAAGGTTATCTCACTTTTTTATCATAGTTAACTAAAGAGCTCATCAGGAGAATTGTAGGTAAAAAGTCTTTCTTCCAGCCCCAGTAGGGCTCTTTTCATTTCACAAAATGCCTAAATGTTCAGGGGACTTTGCTTAAACATTACGGGCATCCATCTTGTCAGCCAATTAGTCTATTTCTTGATGACGATAAGAGAGCGGTAAGGCAGAACCCCATACTGGATCAATATGTACTTATGTGCACCTATACAAGGACCGGCTTGTGCATTAGAAATGTTTATTTTCTATATGGTTTGGGTGAATAAAATTCACTACATTAAGATTGAGAATCAATATGTACAATACATCATTATTATTTTTTAGAATTATATTCTTGATTGTTGATATTGTTCGTTTTATTGGATTAATAAAATACTTACTACCTTAAAAGAAATCCAAAAATATGGTTTGATAATCTGATTTTTTTTAAAGAAACCTATTTAAAGATTATTCATACAAAATAACAAACTAATTAGACATCTATCCTATTTACCAAATAGACAGAATACAATGTTTATAGGTTAAAACACTATATTCTGAATCTCTGATAACGAAATGCCCAGTTAGTTTCCAACTACTACGAGTTCCTCAGAGAAATTGGTTTTTGACGTACTAACTAGACTTTACCCTTTTGTCTTGCTCTATAATATTTGGAAGGGTAGATCCCTTTGGGTGGCCAACCAATCATACATGTATTGAGACCAAAACAAAAACCATAAAATACATGAATAATTCGGCCTAGCATAGCATGCAGTACCACACAATCAAAGTATATGCCTCCTAATTGTCACAGGATTAAACGAAGAAACAAAATAAAAGTGGCAATATAAAAAAAAGCATTAAAAGACAAAATAAAGGAATGAAGGTAGTAAATTTAATTAGAAATGGTCCTTTCATTGTCTAATCACCTCCTAAAATGTCAACCACATTCCGGTTACTTCTTTCATTCCTTCACACCCAAACGGTTGAAATTCATCTAATATAAATATATATAAACTTCTGAGATGCAGCGAACCGCTTCTCATCATCATTTTATGAAGCCACAGCTTTGTAGATTCCAAATAGACTAGTAGCGTCCAAGAGGTTGAAGACAACACGAACAAAAGAATAGAATACCAGTCCAGCAACCGTTGGGCATCAACCTTTATAATTAATTTGAGTTGCAGTTAGCCATGGCAGATGAATTTCAGACACCTGGGAACTGGTGGGACTCATCGTCAAGAACCAGGTTCGAGACGGGGGCATCGCCCTCGTCTTCGAGCCTGAATACCTTGGGAAGCTTTGGATGGCAACCTGACATAGTTGACATCAAGGCTAGGTCTTCTATGGATTCCGGGTCGGTCTCAGGTACTTCATCTATGGTATTTCATGATACTCACAAGCTGCAAGAAGGGACTGATTCCGCGGGCGGCGGCAGCGACCCCAACTTGCATATGATGGGTTTAGGGCTTTCCTCTCAGGCCACAGATTGGAACCAAGCTTTATTGTAAGTCCAAAATAACTGTACATAAAATTACTAATTATTTGATTTTATATTTTGGATGAACATATATATATAACTTGGTCATGATGCTCAATATACAAAAACCCTAAAAGGGAATTTGTCTTTCACTTCATTCATTTTTGTATAATTTGATATGTATACAGTCGCGGTGAGAAGGAGACTAGTTTTCGATCAATACTACAAGAAAACATGAACTCCAATACTGCTAACTTTCAGCAAGAAAGTGACCAACAGCTCCAATGGAGGGATAAGTTGTTTGCTGGTGGTTGTGGGGATTCTTCTAACAACGAGTTTAAGCAAATGACCCGGGGATTTTCTTTAGATCAAACACAGTTTAGTCCTCGGTACAGCTCCGGTGAAAGCACGGTGACATGTCAAGGATTGCCTTCTGGTTTTCAAATGGATTCAGCATCAGCAGCTCTGTATGGAAGCCCATCTACAATATTGCAAGGACTATTGGGACCTCATCATGATAATCAACCTCAGCAGCCTAGTTCAGCAATCATCAATTTTCCTTATCAAGGAAATTATGGAATTAATAACTCTAGTGAGCTATTGCCGTCTTGGTCTAAAGTACCCCAGTTTCTAAGAACATCACCTCCCAAACAACCTCCTCAGAGCCATTTACAATTTTCTAATGATGCTCCCTTTTGGAATGCACCTCATGAGGCCGCCATGAAAGACGTCCGGCCAAGCTTTTTCCCCTCGTTGCAGCCACAATTTCCCACGGCACGATTTGATGAAAAACCGAAGGTACGCAATTGTTGTTAAAGACAATTAGTGGATTTCAAAAACTTGTTAAGGAATGAATCAACGTTTTATATTCCAACTTGCTTGTAGCTTAATTGGTTAGGAACAGTTGCCAATGCACTCAAGTTGCTAATTAAGTTTGAATCCTCTCCTAATATCGCATGTATAAAAAAAAAAAATTATATGTCAAGCAACAATTATACGAGAATTATCGATTGTGTTTCATATTCATTATGATTAGGGTTTTTATTGTCATGATTGGAGTCATTTAACATGTTAAATATTGGCTGAGCAGAATATATCGGAAGTTCAGGAATCGGGTGCAGTGGGCAAGAAAAGTGGGAGTGAAGCAGCATCCAAAAGGCCTCGGAATGAAACCTCATCACCTTTGCCAGCTTTTAAGGTACAAAATGAGCAGTAACCTTTTTTATCTTCTCTTTTTTCTTTTTTCCTTTTTGGTTTGACAAGAAGCTAGCGATGAGTTGTGTTAAGCTTTTTCTTTTATTATAGACATAGATGAGAACTTGTAGCTTTGGTTTTAGGTGAGGAAAGAGAAGATGGGGGACAGAATCACTGCCCTCCAACAATTAGTTTCACCTTTCGGAAAGGTAAGTAAATTTAGCTCCAAAACGCTATCTATATATCTTCTTTACTTTCACAAGAGTTAGCTAGCTAGAGTCTGAGATATCATTCTCTTTCTGAATTTAAAAGTGTTCTTTACTTTATTTTTTATCTTTTCAAAGTTATAAAATGAAAACTTTGATTGTGTATGATGATTTTAAATAACCATATTATTGTGTGTCAGACTGATACAGCCTCGGTACTCTCTGAAGCCATCGAATATATCAAGTTCCTCCATGAACAAGTTAATGTAAGTCCCATAAAGCTATATCATGTATGCATCTTAAGCACATGTAATAATGCTAAATAATAATGTATATATGTAATATATATGTTTTGATCTTATAATATCAGGTTTTAAGCACCCCATACATGAAGAGTGGAGCTGTCATACAACACCAGCAGCAGGTATAATATATTCTTCTCGTTCTGCTATTCGGAAAAATAATACCTATGTACTGATTCCAATAGACGCAATCAGCTTCTTGGTACTACTTAATTTTTTTTATCTACTGTAGATTAATTTTGTACTTGCAATTTTTCTTTTTCCTGTCAATGCAGAATTCTGATAAAGTTAAGGACCCCGATGGTCCAAAGCAAGATCTTAGAAGCAGAGGGCTGTGTTTAGTACCGGTTTCAAGCACATTCCCGGTGACACATGAGACAACAGTTGATTTTTGGACACCTACATTTGGAGGGACTTTCAGATAGAGCAAAGAGAAATGGTAGTATAATTATGTACGTACGTACGGTGCATACATGTATGTATCTTATCAATCCCTAGCCAAGTTGGGAATGATAAGGTGAACAAGAAAGAGAAGAGGGAAACGAACAGAGATATCCCACATCTGTGATCTGGTCTGCAATGGAAGGGAAGTAATAAAACTGGTGAGGGACATGAGAAAAGGCAAATGACCCTCCAAAGAACATGAAATTGTTGGGGCAGCTACAGGCAAAATGATGCAGAATTGGCCAATAGGGACCAATTGGAGCCTATTAATTGTTGTAATAATTGAAGAATTATGATTAGGAGGTGGATTAAGAATAAGAACAGATGCTGAATTTAGGGGAAGTTTATGATTAATTAGAGCTTTAGAGAGAAAAAATTGTTGTTATAGAAGCTGATTTTATTATAGAAAGATAAAGGAGCTTTTATTCCTTGTTGCTATATTGTGAGTAGAGTTGCCACTACCTTTAGATTAACCAAAAGGAAGATGGAGAAAATTTGGAAGGAATAATTGAATTTGTAGAAAAATGGGGTTAAGTAAGTGTGGGGATAGCATTTGATTGGAGATCTCACTTTTTATTTGTTTATGTGATGAGAATATGTTAGTGGAAGTCAGAAGATGGCCCAGTACTCCTCCTTTCAGGTTTTTTTACAATTTGTTTTTGGATTTTTAATTTTGTTATTAAAATTAGATGTTTTCTTTTAGATGCTATCAATCATGACCTGTGCTTTTTATCGAATGGTCACTTTGAGGGGCTTCCATTGGGAGGTCAGAGGTCTAAACTTTCTTCTTTTATTATTGGTTTAATTAGAATCAGATACTTCATCTTAAGCATTTTTATATTAAACATTTAGTATTTATTAATTTGAAATTAAAGTGCTTTCGTTTTTTTATTAAACTCTATATTTAAGGTATATTATTGATTTAAGTACCTTTTAAATTCATATTAAACTAACTTTTACGTCAAAAATTCCTTCAATAATATTAATTAATTGCTAGGGTAAATTTCTTTAAAACAATACTCTATAATGGAATAACTTCCTTAAAGTCATAAAAAAAATTTAGCCCTAACTGGTGACTAGTTATGTATCAGAAAAAACTCCATATTGTAATAAGTTATGATTTTTCTTAGTTATGCCTCCACATATTTATAAGAGAAATAGACGGAAATATGACATTTTCTTAATCTTGGGATAAAAATAGGACAAACTGGTCATGCACAATTCATGCACACTATGCACAAAACAGGAAAAGTTCCATTTTTTCAGGCGACTAAAGCTTCGGCTGGCATAGTAAGGTAGGGTGTTTAGTTCCAAGTTCTTTCATCAATGATTTATGGAATAAATGAGTTGTTTGTAAGATGAATTAATACTTAGAAGTTAAATTAGGGTTTGTGTTTCATGTTGGGGACTATGGGTTGTGGAATAAATTTCAAGTTTTGACGTGCTACAAAACTGGGATGGAACAATTTATGGTTCAAGCGTACAATTGCAAAAATTTGTGAAAATTTTTCCGTAATGTGCATGTGGTGTGCATGGCTACATCTTAATAAGAGAAGCGGGAATGTTCACTAGTTATGATGCACGTATGTTGTACCCTGGAAATTAGCGAGTATGACCACAACCTAGTTGGACTCGGTGAAAAACAAAATTAAGAAAAAGCTTAGAGGACGTTAAGGGTCATGCGTGTCCATGAAATGACGACAACGAGTATCATGTTTTCCACATGCACGGTTAAGCGGTGGTTAATATACGTAACAAGACTTTTCAAACTGACATTGTAACCTTATATACATAACAATTATGTTTTAATTGTATCCACTATACCAATAGGTTGCCGTTAAAGTTTCTTATTAATGTGAAAACCAGCTCGTTGCTCGATCTCAGGTTCTGTGCATATCATGCATTACTGTACATATGATGTGCATGTGGTGTGCATATAGTGTATATAGTGGTGACGTCACAGGTGATAATGTCATTTTCTGATTTTGAAGAGAGAGCTATGAGCTCTGGGTTTTTTGGTTGGCTCATATCTGTGAGCATATCATGTGCATGTCACTAGAAGGAGATGATTTTTAGTGGGATTTTCAGAATCTAGGTTCAGGTAAAAGATTTGTTAACTACATATCTCATTTCCAGAATCTAGGCCCCCACATATCCCCCAATGCCGTTAATTGCACGATGCACATCCACAACAAAACCGACGTCGTTGCACATATTGATACAAATAAAAAATTTGGATTTTCCTTGAACTTAGAGGGAGAAGGCGTTCATCGGCGGAGGAGAGAAAGAGATTGCAGCAAAAAAATGGTGTCTTTAGTTTTTCATAATGGATTTTCTTCGACATTTGAAAATTTTTTGGACTGCAGATTGGTTTTGACCCAATGGGTTTTGAATGAGATTTCGAATTTGGGGAAGAAGATGATTTGAGGAAGAAATCCCCGATCTGCAACTACAAGCACAAAAATGTGTTCATTTCCCAAAAGGGCCAATTAGCAAACACAAACACTCTCCAAATGAATCAAATTTTCCAACTGGGTTTTCCATTATCTTTTACTAATCTAAGAACATCCAATAAATATCAATTTTAGAGACAGAGGGGGGGGGGGAGAGTAGAGAGAGATAAATTAGAAAATATGAGGAAATTACACATTTATATACGAGGGCAATTAAGTCATTTTAAGGTGTATGAAAATTCCTATTTTTGTCCGATTGTTGTGCATGCCGTGTGCATATTTAAAAAATCCTATTTCTATCCCATGATTAAGAAAATGACCTATTTATGTCTATTTACCTATTTATAATTGTCAATGAGTACAAAATATGCAAATAAATACTTGGTGCTCATAAAAGAAAAATTATGTTCGAAAAAATGAACGATTCAAATTGTTGAAACACATTATAAATTAGACCTCATAAAAACATGTGTACAAAATTATATAAAAATATTAATGTCACATATCCATCCCCTTCAAAGAATCTCTAATACTACAACTTTAGTAAGAAACATAAATGAATGTGGAAGGAAACCATCTAAACATTAATCATTATAATTTATTATGGCATAACATGTCAAAATTAAAGAAGATATATTATACTATCTTGCCTTATCCACTTTTGTCTTTCTCTTAGAAATTCACAACATCACCTACAACACTAGTTTTTTTTTTTTTTTTTTTTTTTTTTTTTTTTTTTTTTTTTAAGAAACGATATTATCTACACTAAGAAAACAGAAGTAGGTTAATGTGGTTCAAATTCGTCTCTAGCGAGAATCAAACCACTCACTTACAAGTAAAGAGAAATATCATTATATCATATTATTAAGTAGTTCTTAAAACACTAATTAAATTTTTGTTGTTGTTACTGACCAAATGACAGAAATGTCACTTCCAATAATACTAACTATTTTAGTATAAGTTAAAATATTTTAATATTTTTTTTCCCCAAAATTTAACAAACCCAATTCTTTCTCTCTCTCTCTTGTAGCCCGCACCGCAGCCAATGGGCCAATAGTTCCAGCTTTACCTTCTCTTTACTCCATCTGCTTCTTATGTATCTCTCTCCCCAACCACATAGCAGCAGATCCACCACCACCAATGCAGCTTCAATTCCAGATGTCAGAGTGTCCATCCAAAGCCAGATACTGCATCGAACGAGTTCCATATTCGGTTTTCGCCAGAGGACAACTCATTCTTTCACAAACTCTGGCTTTGAAACCCATCTTGGCACAAATTCATCCCGAACTCGTGCCACTTGAGGCCTGCCATCGATCATCTTTTTCATCGTCATCCCAGCATTACAAAGAGGTGGAAGGAGAGAGAAAACTGTTCATTTACAATTTAACCTAATTCATTTACTAGTCTCCATGGTGATAGGATAGTTAGACGTGAATTTAGCGAGTTTTGTTCATCAAACTAATTAATTTTTAAAGTCCATTGGACTTGAATTTTCCTTGAGTTTTGCTAAATTTTCCTTTAAAAGTAGCCAAAAAAACCTTATTAATTTAGGATGTTGGAACTTGGAGATGCATAATATGTTACTTTCCATGAGAAATGCTAATTTCATGTATTATCACGCTGTTTTATAATATTAAAATGAAAATTAACATTAAACTGTGTAATGAAAGAAGATCCATAAAAGTATCACTTTGACAGAATCTCCTTAGCATTAATCATTTCCAGGTGAGTTTCTTGGAAAAGTAGTATTTATCTTTGATCTCATAATCATTTCTTTGTTAACAGTCATTAATTGTTTATTAACATTGAATCATTTGTTAATCAGAAGTAAAAAAAAATGCATCAGCAATGATGCATGCGCTCTACTTGCATGCGTATGCGAGCTCTTAAGCGGAGAGGCCTCCTCTACCATCGTCGAACCTACTCGACGTACATGTTACTCGCTCCGAATCAACGTAGTAAAGCTTGTCCATCAGTTCAAACGTTCTCAGGCAGTAGCATTGTGGGCAAACAAACGCTTATAATTATGAATAAATAACCGTAATTCATAAAACACAGAGAAAAAACACATATATAAGACACAGCGAGAATTATACTTGCAGACAAATAGAAATCGGAAATTTAAATTGAAACTATAGGGGATAAAGAATTGATAAGGGTTTCCATTTGAGTACGTTTGTGCACCGAGTATTTAAGCAGCTCCCTTGAGCTTCTTTGTGATGGTGGCAATGTACTTCCCTTGGTGGAATGCTTGCTCCAGCTCAAGCTGAGATGGCTGTCTTGAACCGTCCCCAGCATAAGTTCCTGCACCGTAAGGACTTCCGCCTTTGATATTCTCCATTTCAAACATGCCAACTCCGAATGTGTAACCGATGGGTACAAATATCATCCCATGATGAACCAGCTGAGTGATGGCTGTCAATCTACACAAAAACAATCTCAACATTATTAAAATCTCCACCTAATATACAGATAAATTTTCAATGTTCGTGTAGTTGATTAAATGTGATCAAACTTACGCAGTAGTCTCTTGCCCGCCACCTTGAGATGCGGTGCTGTAAAAGATTCCAGCAGGTTTGCCAGCAAGCTGTTGTGTTCTCCATAGACCACCTGTTGCGTCCAGAAAGGCCTTAAATTGGGCAGCCATCATACCAAATCTTGTTGGGAAGCCAAAAACGAATCCATCTGCGTCAGCCAGTTCATTTGGCGAGATGATTGGTGCATCACTCTTTGGTGGTGCACTCATTTTCCCAAGAACTTCCTCTGGGAGTGTCTCAGGGACCTGTTTTATAAGCTCACTGTAGTCAGTCTTACTATTCCATCAAGTTAATGAGATAGAGAAGACAAACTAATCATGAAACAGAAGAGAACCAACCAACTATTATTAAATCCACGAAAAAAAATAGTCAAAATTTCCTCCTCTACTAAGAACCAGGATCATCATATCTAGCATCTACAGGGAAGTAGATGGGAGTTGCATAACTGTGTGTAAGCAAATGAGAAAAGGAAGATCATGAATTGTACAAGACACCGGTGAAATTAAAATAAAACTAGAAAAGACTAGACAAGGATTCATACAAGTTTTGCCAATCTCGAAGCTCAATATAATAACTAGCATACCGGACACAGTTGAGACAGAGAACAGAAGACGAGAGGAGAGCAAGACACAAAGAAAATGATGGAAAACAACATACAGGTACACGAAAAATAGACAAGGAAACCTGATACATCGGACAATCAGTGAGAACCAATGTTTACAATGCAGACTTTTCAACAGAACAAAAGGACACTAATCTGGCACTCCTAAGAGAGTATAAGAAAACTCTATCACCTATGGTGGATGGGGCTTTAAAAGAGAAGGTCAGTTTTAAAGCTCAAAATTAGGCATAAAATGTTGAGACAGTCATGGAAAAATGATTGTCACGATGTTGAGCTAACCACCACGCAAGGTGGAACCCTAAAACCTTGGCACAGGGCTACTAGTTGTAATGTTTAGAATCATCTCATGTTTATATTCATGCAAAAATATGAAGTTCGATTTTTATTTAAAATGGCTTGTTTCCCAAAATCAGCAGTCCAAAGTTCATTCAGCATACTCAATTAAATTGAAGAGTTCAGAGTGAAATCAATAAATTAAAGAAAATGCACTCACTTGCCATAGGGTGGCTTCTACACCTTCGACAGATGAAGCCCCTTTCTTTATTTCTTCTGCTAGTCTCCCGACATGTCCATACATGGAGTAGTACCTGTAAAATCAAACACGGATTTTGATTAAGAGGGTTGCATTATTTATGAAAAAAGAAGTATAGCATCGTTGAAAATCAATTCGATGTAAGGCTTTTTTGGCACTCCAAAAAATCATCCGACACAGTATAAGGGAGAAGACATATTCATTTTGCTCTCCTCCAGGCAGAATGAGTATTTTTGGTTGCCAATAGCAGCTCCCTTTTCTTTTGTATTACAAATTATTTCCATGGGACCGTCACATTCTCTTAGCATTCTCAGTTAGAAATTCTTGGGAAATATATTTCACAAAAGCGACTCTAATTGAACTGCTGGATTCTGTCAGTTTTCCAGAACCAATTATTTCATTATTTCACCAACCGAATCAATGAACAAATTTCATCCTATCTCAGATATATTGACCCAATTTTGAGAGACTTAATATGCGTTCATATCCATTCATATCCAAATTTGACATTTGAACCTTTCCAGTGAGGAAATTCCAAATATGTAGAAAAACTATTCAACCATCTCTAGCAGTAGTCTCAAAGTCCAAATATTCAATGTCCCAAATTGCCCGACTTGTCACCGCTAGTTATCAAAGTATGATACCACTACCTCTAAGAATCAAGGTCAACTATCTTCGACACACTATCTACCAACGCACATGCATGTTCCTCTCGAATTTGGTTCCAACAATTGGTGACCATATTCCTCTCGACCAGATCACTCTACCCCATGGAAGCAATACCCAGAAGATCGCTCTGTGGTCAAGCTGTGGACCTGAATGGAGAAGAAATCTCTTTCATCGATCAGGTCTGGGACAACATTCTGAAGATACGCACGTCGGTAAAAGACCTCAAGAAGAACCTACAACTCTGCCTTTCCCTGCCAATCACCTCTCGTATCCTCCCCTTTCAATTCCTAATTTCCTAGCCTAACAAAGGCAATTGTTTGGACTTTAAATTGACTACCAAGGTTATATCTAGTGAAACAGAGTGGAAAGAATATTGGCATGGACAAACAGTAGCGGGAATGAATGATGATGGATTCAGTATTTGTCATTTTCTATCAATTCAAATGGATCATAACATTAAAGGAACTATAGATCATAGTGTGTAGCATACAAAAGTGTTACTATTCCAAACTTCTATCATGTTCAGCAGATCTCTAACTTTCCAGATGCATTAAAATTTGAAACTAATAAATGTTTTCCTCCGCAAACTGATTCGTAGAGATTCTCGAAAAACGAATCCCTAATCTAGACGATAACTTACTTAGGTTTCAAAATGCACTATAACATCCATTAATCTAAAAAAAACTGCCTCAGCAAAGCAAAACTGTTTTTTCCCATTCCTCTAGAAATTTCCTTGTTCTATTACTTTACAAAGCTAATTTCTTCTGAAGGATTCAAAGCAAGTGGTTTTTAACATTAAAAATCCAATAACATGAGGAACTCATTAAAGAGACAATTTTTCCATTTAGACTCAACATCATTAAACAACCACGATGGCTATAACCATAAACCAATCACATTTCCTACTATGCAAAAATTAGATCTTGGGGTAATCCAAAGTTGCAAACATCGTCCATACAGTAGGAAATGAAGAAACTACAACCCTCGTGTTCTATATTTACCTATATTCAGTGAAAGAGTGTAATTCACATAAGAAATTATCTAATTCACTTCAACCGTTCTATTTTTCTCGTCGGCTGAAATTCTTCGATGATGGATTCAAAACAAAATAAAACAGGACGCTACTGATCTACAATTACCAGAAATGCATAAGTTTCCTAATCCTAAACTGGCTCTTACTTTCTCACTCTTCAGCAAACATACAAAAAAAAACAAAAAAAAGGAAAAGCCAGAGTCTCTGACTCACCACCCCGAAATCTTCCTAAAAATATAAAGATTCAGCCTTTAAACACTTTGAATAAGAAAAATAACACCCACTTCAACAAAACATGCAAAAACACAAAGATCCAATCCAATAGAAAGATTAATCAAATGGGTTCCTTCTAATTAAAATTTCGGAACCAGCCATATTCCGATGAAGCAATAACCAATTCAAAATTCCAACAGATTGAAGCTCTCACAGACTACAAACTACCATTACCCAGCAACAACGAAATCAAATTAAAAAACTAAAAAGACCGATCATTCCTTAACACATTCCCAGTTCATACTTCATAATGAATTGGTATACAATAAAAAATGCAAAAATTAAAATAAAGAACTGGGACTTACACAATATACACTTTGGTGGCCATGAATGCAGTCGTCCGCAGTCTTTTGTGATTTTACTGTTTGTTGTGGGTTTTGAGCCAAATGCAGGGTACGTTGACGATTTTGCACAACCAGCGGAAGAAGCCAGAACCCATTTTATAGTGGACTGGAATATAGGATTAAAGTTTAATTATTATTTTAATTTCTCTTAACGGTGGCTGATTTTTTATTTATTTATTTGCTGACTGTAGTAAATGAATCTTTAGTTGTGATTGAAGTAATGGAATAATGATGCTAGGGTGGTGTCATGCTCATCATCGTGGGACCTTCTACCAGCAAAGGATCAAGAAGAAGTCATTTTAATTAATACTTTATTATTTAAGGAATTATTATTAATACTTCATAAATTTCATTCTACATTTCTTATAAATGTATTTTTCTTTCTAATTATAAAAAGTTTGGAATGCAAAATGAAATTTTTAGAGTATCAATAACAATTCCCGCTATTTATTGAATATATATATATATATATATTTTTTTTTTGTTTTTTTGGTGAACTATTGGATATAATTTTTTTTTTAGCTCTTTTTAGAGGAAACATATACAAGAGGACAAATAAAAAATAAAAAAAATCTAATTAATGAAACCATCTTTGTCAACCAAAATAGGGTGAAAAGACAACTTATTCTTCTATCACACAAAAAAAAATGATGGGCAATAATGTAATTTCACATGTCCAAATTTTACTGTTTTTTTATTGAAACCTCACTTACAGGTTATGTTAAACTACCTCCAATATTAAAAAAAAAAAAAAAAAAACAAAAACCTCCAACTCCCCCTACATTCTCTCTCTCCCTCTCTCCTTCTCATTTTCTAAAAAAATGTGTTCATATGCACAAAGTGTGTAGGCAAATGCTAGTATATATATTGAGGGATCCCCATTTTTCTAAGAAAATAGGGACACCCTCTTGACCGTTGGATTTGACTTTAATAAAATTGTGTGATCTGTGATTTAGTCTCAATCACACAATTTTATCAAAGTCAATTCAACGATCAAGAGGGTGTCACATTTTTTTTTAAAAAAAAAAAGGATCCCTCTTGTTAAAGGGCTTGTATGCATGTGTGTGTGTCTATATATATATATATATATATATATATATATATATATAAAGAGAATGGAAAAGGTGAATACTGTTTTGGTGTCATTAAGCTTCAACAAAAATATTTGGACAAACATGTCCCCAAGACAAAAAAACCTCAAATGCATCCTAAAATAATGCATCAAATAAGGCAGGGGCATTTTCATCATTTTAATAGTATTTTTTAATAATTAATTTTTTTTGTGGTTTGTTTGTTTGTTTGTTTGTTTGTTTGTTTGTTGTTGTTGTTTTTCTTTTTATTTTTTATTTTAATTAGTACCTCACAATGGGCTAGTAATAATGTGATTCAATTTCTCTAATTTTAAACACGTTCAAAATATCTTAAGAGACGTGTAATGCCGGTTATAAAAAAGGTCTTTCACACGTGGATAATAATGTGATTAAATTAGTTATCATTTTTTTTTAACAAACGATATTATCTACATTAAGGGGAGGGGGAGGGGGTGAGCTTAGCCTCATAATAAGCTAGCAATAATGTGATTCAATTAGTTGTTCATTAAATATTATTTTCTCTATTTTTAAACATGTTCAAAATATCTTAAGAGGCATGTAATGTCAGTTATAAAAAAGGTCTTTCGCATAATAATGTGATTAAATTATTAGTCAAATGATTTTTTTTTTTTTTTTTTTTTTTTACAAACGATATTATCTACACTAAGAGGGAAGGGATGAGCTTAGTTTCACAATGAGTTAGCAATAATATGATTCAATCAATTGTTTATTAAATATTATTTTCTCTATTCTTAATGTAAATTCTATAGAGACCGATTTTATTATGTAAATTCAACTACTTTAATTGGTATATGAGAGGTTTCTTCTAGCATAATCTAAAATTATTCATTTACTTTAAATATTTGACTTTCCTTTTGTCAATTTATGTATATAAATACATTTAAAACGTGTAAGTCGCGCGTAGCACGCTGTGATTCAACGCGTGCATGAATGCTAGTATATATATATATATATATATATATGAAGGCTCACTAGGGTCAGATGTGCTCATTCAAGTAACTAATTGTTAAGTTGTATATTGTAATTATATACATACGTTTATATATTTGATGAAAATATATGTATTTAATATCAAGCATATATTCCCATATCAAATTGAATAAAAATGTTCTTGTTCCATCATTCAAACTAACCGTCACTCATGTATTAATCTTCTTTTTTCACTTTGCCACTTTTTATTACTACACTAAATTTTTTATAATATTGAAATTGTGATATATCATATTCTCTCTGTCAAACGATGAATTTGTTTGATTATATTAAATTAAGGAGAGGAATTCGAACTCATACCGTGATGCTAATGCTATATTTATCTCCATCACTGTAGTAGAGGATTAGTTGCTGATATATTATCATTTGAAATCACCCAATTATCATATTATGTATTCCTATGTCATAATAAGGGTTGTTAGTTGTTTTTCGGTTGTCCCATCATAAGAAGTTTCTAGTTCTGTCCTTGATGGAGATGGAAGTAATGTTTGGGGTGAGTTTAGTTTTGGAGGGTTGATTTCAATAATGCAAGAGAAACTAGACCCAACAAAAGGTAATTCTAATTTTAATTAACAAATAAATAAATGAGGATGAGGTTTAGAGTAGATTATTTTTTTTTAAATAAAACATTATTACATCAATAGAGCTTCAAAATTTTACTAGTTTAATGATGATTAATCTAAATACATGTAAGTATTATAACTAATGATTACGTTTTAATCTTTGTTTAGAATGAATGGTGTTATCTACACATATCTTTTTATCTTCCACATAATCTTCTTAATTTTTTTTACTTTCAAATCGAGTGAATTGAATTAAATCAAACGATAAAAACTAAAAAGAGATGTGGAAAAGGTAAAGAATGCAAATGGCAAAGGAAGCTAATGCAAATGGCAAAGGAAGCTAGTGCAAAAAATAGACAGAAGAAGTTGATGGCATTTGACTCTTAGCAAAAATTACAGAAGTAACCTAACCTACCTACCTACCAACTCCTACATGGTCTTATCTTATAAGAGAGTTTTAACAAAAAAAAACTTACGGTATTATTCACTTCAACGAAAAACTATATTTTTACAGTTAAAAGTCAATCTTGGTACTATTCATTTTACCCTTTATTTTAGCCTTATCGTTAAAACTCAAAGTTTTTAAGTTCTTTTCATTAGTTTTCCTATCTTAGAATTGAACTTGGTTATTGAAAAATGAGTAGCAGCTCTTGCTTTTGACCAATTACAAATTGACATGTATCTAAGTAATTGATTTTTTAATCATAAATTGAACACGTGTTCATCTGTGATTGACCAGCAGCAGAAGAGTGCTGATTTTTTCAGCAGTCAAGTTCTGTCACTTATCTTATCTGTTAATTAACAGTAATTAATTAAGTTTATTAATTAAGTCTGAAAAGTGTTATAGCTGTTGACATCTTTGTTGAGAACTTGAGCTAAGTATGTAATGATGTTTAATGTACTTATTAAGTCCTCCACTTAAGTGACGACCACGACTCACTGAGTGTTTCAAGTTTGCCTCATCATGAGTGTAAGCAAGCAATATGCAACGGCGGATGCATGGTAGTTTTTTTATTCCTGTTTAAGCCTAATGATCACCTTGCCAGAAGAGCAAATATACATTCAAAGATTGCGTTATGCTAAACGCTTACATAACCTCATGATATTCACAATAAACTCGCATTTACTTACGTACCACTGTCTAAATATTGTTTGAAAATTTTGGGTAAGGAAAATCCAACTCCCAGCCGTTGTGTCTAACTTTTTGTATCCCCAATCCAAATCAAGATTAAAGCAGGCTTGACGTGGTGTTTTATTGCCTAATGCTCACACTGAACAACAGACATGCCGATGTGTGGCTAGCTACTCCTTGGAGTGAAATTCAATTACTAACAATTCACAACTTCTGTTGCTTTTGTGCCAACTTTTTTCCTCAATTAATGGAGGAAAAAAAAAACATGTTGTTGACCTAGGTATGATTACATTGGCTAGAGCATATGTACTCAGTACTCTCCTTACGCATTTGGATTCGAAATTTCTTCCTCAATTTAAGATTAAAGTAGTATGTCGAACTTTAAAAAATAATATTAATCTTTTATCAAATGTTTTTTTATTTTAGATTATTAGATATATCTCAAACTTTGACGGGCTTCTCTTGGCCAACAAACAAAACTAACTTTTCATACTGTGATGAGAAAAGGGATGGGTTTCCCTTGGTCTATCAGAAACTTGCCATGCCTGCCTGTATTTTTCTTCATAATTCCTTGAATAGGTCCACCAGAAATAAAAACTAAAAAAATGGAAATTGGCTTTTGCTTCAAGAATTATATAACTTTTCATGCCCATAATGTTGAATCTCAACTTCCTTGTCCCGAAAGTTTCACATTTTTACTCTTGATATTAATCATTTGGGTTCAACTAATCACCCATAACAAGTGGCTTAACACATGTATGATATGTGTGACCCTGTGGTCTGAACAAATTTAATAGTCACTCACTGTTGAATCTAATCTAACAGTGGATGCTAACATTGCACCAATAACCATTTTTGTTTGATTTTATTGAAAGTAATTCTTTAGATTACATCCAATTGTAAGTGAACTAGAAACTTCTTGGCCACGACATCGAACGTGACTGATGATGATCTGTGTGGTACACTTAAGTAGGAGGGGTCACAAGTTGTCCGCCCATGTCTATGCTATCTTACATTGACGTAACAAAAGCTTTCTTGGGAACAAAGACATCTGATATGTATGAAAAGCTTTTGTCCACCACAATCATATCGCTTACACAAACAGCCAAGTATTGGATAAGCTGCTCTCTGAACTTTTTCAAGTGAGCATACTTTCTCTAATTAACCTCATGATATTGCATCCATAACGGTTACCAAAGTTATTTTTAAGGAGATTAATTAGTATTTTAAATGATTAATCATATGGAATTACAATGCACTAACCAAGAAGCATTACGAGATTTCTGTGCTGAAGTTTGGAATCAGAAGAAGTTCATACTTGAGCTCATTCAACCCTTGTCCAAAACTCGTTGAAAGCTCCTTCACAGCGATTTCCTCTCCATCTGTGGCAATATCATAGGTAGCCCGAAGAATGCAAAGTGGCTTTCAGTTCGGGCCTCATTGCTTTGATTTTTTAGAGATTGGATCTATGACTTGAATCCGAAGTACAAACTTTATAATAGGAACAAGGTGGCAGCAGCTTTTTAAACTTGTTTTTTTATTGGGAAGGCAAATATTAAAAGTGTGACTGAGGGTTTGAGGGTGAGTATCACTACTAATACTTGGACCTCAATCCAAAGTACAATTTACATGGTTGTCACTAGCTATTTTTTGGACAATGATTGGACATTGCATAAGAGGATCCTAAACTTTGTCCAAATTACGTTTCACAAGGATGATGCATTGGGAGGTGTCTAGAGGTATGCTTGAAGGATTGGGACATAGACAAGGTATTTAGCATTACTGCTGACAATGCTAGTGCAAATGACACTGCTATTGCATACATAAAGAGAAGGCTAAAGTCAAATGGTACTCTTTTACTTGACGGGACTCACTTGCACTTGAGGTATGCTTGTCACATCCTCGTTTTGAACTTTCAAGTTTGAACATACAATTTTAAATTCATTTGAAAGTTTGGTTTGTAACTTAATTTTTTAACTTTGGGTTTGTAACTTAATTAATTTTTTGCATTTTTTTTAATTAAGTAGTTTGCTAGTATAGTCTATAGAGACAGTAATTGCTAATGATACATTGATACTAATGATGACCATGATTTGGTAGTAGTTTGTTAGTAAAAAATTATAAGTTGTGTAAAGAATTGTGGTGATAAAATAAAATTGGTATGAATTGCACTAGCCAAACTGGTATGAATTGAACTTGAATTAGTTACACTTCCAGAAATAGCAAAAAATTGGGCTGACAAAATTTCAGCCCAAAATCTAGATCAAATAAAAAAGCCCAACAAATTGGGCTTGAAGGCCCAGTCCCGATCCAAATCCAAAACCAAATTTTTTTTGGTATTTTACCGAATTTCAGAAAAACCGAAATTTCTGTTCGGTTTTCAAAATCCCATACCGAAACTTTTTAGTTTGGTTCCTAAAACAAACTAGCCCTAGCTCTACTCATGGACTGAGGCAACTCGAACTCGGATGTCTTTGCTTGAGTGTAAAGAGACTTGTATGACAATTATGTCCTTTGCCTAATGAAATTTGCATCATTGGGGAGTCGGCTGTTTGCCAATGTTCAATGGGCTTCTAGCTTTAAAACCCCACAATCCGTTTTGTTTTTGGTTTTGCTTTCGGCTTTTGAGAATACTTGCATATCATGGGTTGGTTATTGATTTGTTCTCACTTCTCATGACGATTCAAATGTTTCATCACATAAAGCTCATGATTGCAGATCATGGGTTCCCAATAATCATAAAAGCTTAACACATACGACAAGATTGCTTCCACTTTGTCAAGGTGTTTTCTTTTTCCAATATCAATCAACCTTCATTTATTTATTTGAGAAAATCTTTGACTTGGTCTTTGAATTTTTTTCCTCTAGTTCATAATTGATCATTGAACTAAAAAATTGTTAAACAAGCTCGCTGAATTTAACAAAACGTGCACTATTTGGTGGCAAAGTCTAATTCCAATACACATTCTGTTTGGAAGTGCTTTTAAAATAACTAAAAATATTTTTAACTCAAAAGTTAGAAGTGTTTTTGAGTTCAAAAAAGCACTTGTGTTTTTTTTTTTTTAAGAAGCACATCCAAGTGTTTTTTCTTGAAAACACTTGCATTTCAATGTGCTTCTAGTATAAACGTTTTTACTGAAGGTAATTACTTGAGTTACAAGATCTTTACGAACAACGACAACCTAATTTGTAATTTGAATATAACACGGCAGAGGTAAAACTAAACACTAAATCACAATACAAAAATAAATGCTCTTAACAAAGAAAAATGATTAGTGAGCAAACTAACCATCAATAACACTTGAAAAAAAGAGATTGAAATTAAAAAAAGGAAATCTAATGAAAAAGACTTGAAAATTTTGAGTTTTAATGATAAGGATAAAATAAAGGGTAAAGTGAATAGCACCAAATTTGATTTTTTAGTGTAAAAATATGATTTTTCGTTAAAGTGAACAGTACCGTAGGTTTTTCGTTAAAATTCTGATTAAAAAAATGACTAGAGTGGGTCAAATAAGCAAAGGAGAATCTCCAAAAGAAGCCCCCATAAATTGTTCAAGATCATCAAATGGGCTCAATACACACGACATGGTCCAATATAAATAAACACAATGACCTTCAAATCAAATAAAAAACTTACCAAAAAACTTCACACACTTCCAAACACACAAAAAACAAATAGTGAAGTGAGACAGACAGACCAGAAAAACCCCAAACCACCACCACCAAGACCAGAAAATCAACACAATGGAGAACGGTCACGATTGGAAAGTCGTGGAGAAATTCTCAGGGTTAACGGTTTCCACCGCCGACCCAATTGCTTCTTCTACTCCCACCGCCACCGCAGACAATCAAGACAGCAGCTTGCTTCAGGTTATGTACGCCATGGAAGCTGCGGAGGCCACAATCAAGCAGCAGGTGGAAGACAACATTCGGTTGCGGGCTCAGCTCGAACACAAGATTCTCGAGTTGCACAGGTACAAGCTCCACGAATCCATGGCCGCCCAGTTGCCGCCTTCCGCCCGCGAATTTCAGGACCAAGCTCATCAGGTAGCTGCCGCAGGCGTCGACAGTCGAATCGAGAGGATTGCGAATCACGGTTCGTCACAGCAGAGTCGTGGGGAATCGGAAACAAGAGAGATCCAGTTGGGCGGCAGCGAAATCAATGAAGGAATGAAGGTGGTTCGGGTTTCGGGTACGCCGTCGGTGTCTGATAACGCAAGCAACAGGATATCGAGATTGTCATCGCCGTCTACGATGAGGTCGCTTTCACCAGGCAGGTTGAGCACGGAGGGGGATTACGGAAATGGGTTGATGCCATTGACCGAGTCGAACAACCCTAATAGCAGCATGTTGAAGAAGGATCTGGTTGTTAGGGTTCATGACCACGATCAAGAAATTATGCAATTGCGGAAGCATTTGGCGGATTATTCGATCAAAGAGGCGCAAATTCGGAACGAAAAGTATGTGCTGGAGAAGCGCATTGCTTACATGCGCTTGGCATTTGATCAGCAGCAGCAGGACCTTGTGGATGCTGCATCAAAGTCTCTGTCTTACAGGCAAGACATAATTGAGGAGAACATTCGGCTCGCTTACGCCGTGCAGGATGCGCAGCAGGAGAGATCGACGTTTGTTTCGTCTTTGCTGCCGATTCTGTCTGAGTACTCGTTGCAGCCACCTGTCCCCGATGCGCAATCGATTGTTGGGAGTGTGAAGGTTTTGTTTAGGTATATGAAGGAGAAGTTGCTTCTTAATGAGTCCAAATTGACAGAGTTGCAGTATCAGTTAACGCCTTGGCGATCAGATACAAATCAGCAGCCGAGTAAAGTGAATGTTTCTGCACCGCAGTTATCACCACCGCCACCACCTCAGTCCGTTGCTGGAGCAGCATTGCTGAATGTAAGCAGAAATGGGCTTGAAATAGTTGCTCAGAATCAGCAAGCATATTCTTACATTGGTGGAAGCAAGGCGCTTGCTACCTCCGATGCGCAGACAACTGCGGAATGGAATCCTCATCAGCAGAGTGGTTTTGGTGGCGGTGTCGCCAACAATGTGGAACACAATGACCTGGTCATGGGGAATACGCATCACCCTGTTCCAAACCGGACTTTTGGAGCCCAATATGTGCCTCCAACTCATGCTGTTACTCAAGGTGATACTCAAGTAAGTCGGTATAATGAAGAAACGAGTAATAGACAGGTGACATTTCGTGATCCTGTCAGGAACACACACAGAGAGATGGATGATCAAGATGCAGAGGGAAACCACAATGAGAGAGACTCGTCCAATTGGAGTGCAGGAACGTCTCCTTACGCATCACCGCTCAATGAATCCAGCTCGCCATATCCCCATTACTTACCGCCAGTTATTGAAGAGGGCTCTTCTTCATACTCAGAAGCTGCAGATGATGATCCATTACCAGCTATCGAGGGCCTCCAAATCTCGGGTGAAGCTTTTCCAGGACACGAGCTTCAAGCATCTGGATACTCCACCAACGGAACAACCAGTTGCAACTTTGAGTGGGTAAGACATCACCAAGACGGATCAGTTAACTACATTGACGGAGCAAAGCAACCGAACTACCTTGTAACTGCTGATGATGTCGATGCATACCTTGCGATCGAAGTCCAGCCTCTGGACAACAGGAAGCGAAAGGGGGCGCCCGTAAAGGTGTTTGCCAACGAGAACAAGAAGATCACTTGTGACCCCGAAATGCAATCACAGATAGAGAAGATTCTTCAAAAGGGCCAAGCCTCGTTCAAAATATTTCAGTTCACCGAGTACCACGGCATATGGGAACCTGCAACACTGGCCATAAAGCGGGGAGCTTACAGCATAAAGTGTAGTGGAGGGCCGAGTGGAAGCGGAGCTGTAGTTGCAGAGAAGTTTTCTTCAAACACAATTGCCAGAATCCCGTATGGAAGTCCAACAGAATTCATAATACTCAGCGGCTCCGAAAACGGAGGTGAGTATCTGTTGAAAACGGACAGTGAGAGCTGTTCTAGAGATACAGCAGTGCTCACATTGAGATTGTTTGTTCATAGGGCAGATAAGAGGACTACAAAGAAAGGGAAAATAGGGACTTACTTTTTCAACAAGTATTTGCAGTAGGTGTTCCTTTAGGCTCAGAATTCAGCAGGGGTCTCTTGTTATTTGCTTTTAGGGTAGTTTGGGTGTCCATTACATAATTTTTGGGGTGTTGGACTTTGGGTGTGCAGTTGAAATTTGAATTTTTCTCACTACCCTTTTGAGCAACTTTGTGTGATATTTATGGCCCAAAGAATTAAAAGAGAACTAAAAAGATAAATTATTTACAAGTTTCCGAAGCTGCATTCAGAAACTATTTCAATCTTACAATGTTATGAACAATACGTTGAATAAATTACACGGCACAAGATGTGCGATTAGTTGAATCTTATCGAGCCTCCGGGATTGTTATGGTTGAGTCGTAGGTTGCAGATGATCCGGTCTTACTCGAAGATGAATATGCTTCAGGTAATTTTTTTCCACCAAAGAAGCCTGGTTGTTTGGGTTCCGGCAAGCGGGACTCGTTGCCCAACATCAGAATCACGGACGACATGGTTGGTCTGTCCTCAGGAAGCTGCTGCACGCATAAAAGACTAACATGTATGCAACGCACGACTTCCGACAGAGTGAGTGAGTCCCTTAAGGATTCGTCGATCAACTCTAGATATCTCCCGGTTTTCCACAGCCTCCATGCCTAAGGCACACGATTAGTTTGTCAGTGACGAGATCAAACACCGGTAAATGAGGAAGTCGATGGCGCATACTTACATATCCAATGAGGTTGAGGTTGTCATCCGGATCATAAAACCCTCTACTTCTCTTCCCACTGACTAGCTCCATCAACAAAATTCCGAAGCTAAACACGTCTGATTTTATAGAGAATTGACCATCAATTGCGTATTCTGGTGCCATGTAACCACTAAAGTATTGGCAAGAAACAAAACACATCGATTAAGAAACTATTAGATGATACGCAGAGAAGTAATGCAATAAGAAAGAAAACAAAGAACTAAGAATCAGTAGATAGTATGCATACTTACTAGGTTCCGACCACTTTTCTTGTCACGCCTTCAGTCTGGTCTCCTCCGAACATTCTAGCCAAGCCGAAGTCTGAGATTTTTGGGTTCATCTCCTTATCAAGTAAAACATTACTTGCTTTAAGATCTCTATGAATAATCCTCAATCTGGAATCTTGGTGCAGATAGAGAAGACCCCTGCCGATCCCACAGATAATGTGAAAGCGTTGCGGCCATTCCAACGGTTCACTTTGAGTTTCATCTGGTAAGTTTTAATTCATGTTACTCAAATTTTGACTCTTATAAGAACAAATTCAAGAGTTTTAGAACGAAAAGAATAACTGCAACAAAGTAGTTTCAACACTACATAGTAAGTTTTAAGGATTCGAACCGAAAATGTAGAGGTCCAAGCTTTTGTTAGGCAAGTATTCATAAATCAACAATCTCTCTTCTCCTTCAACGCAACAACCGAGAAGCCTTACAAGATTCCGGTGCTGAAGTTTAGCGATCAGTGATACCTCATTTTTGAACTCATTCGATCCTTGCCCCGATACTTCTGAGAGCCTCTTCACAGCAATTTCTTGCCCATCTTCTAGTCTACCCTGAAAATTTGTATTAGAATAAGGATTGCGAAGTTTTGAAAGGAAAAGGTAGTGTTTCATTGATGTTTACAGTTATTTTGCTCACAGAAAGGAACTTTACCTTGTACACGGATCCAAACCCACCTTCTCCAAGCTTCCTGTTGAATGCAAAGTTATCAGTGGCCGTGACTAGTGTGGAGAGACTAAATAGCGGTAGCTCCAGGCTGTCTTCTTGTCCTTCGTTGTTGTTCCTCATTCTATCTAATATAAAGAGAGAAAAGATAAAGAACGTCAACGTGTGAATGAGAAGAAAAAATCAACACAACCTATACAACTTAAATCTTCTGTTTTTGAATCATGTAGGCCGTAGTCATGCATTCATAAGGTCACTCTTCCACTCATTACTCAGATAACTAAACCTATACAACAAATTACTACAAATTTAAGGAGCAGCACTTGATGCCTCAGTATCTGACTTGAAATGCCTCGAAGCCTCAAAACATTTCCGGGTAAGTTCTTCTTTTTAATGATTGCGTGGAATGTAATTCATGGCGTACGTACTAGTTTCACCATGCCAGCTTCAATCCAGTGACTTGACATGGTATCAATTATGGAAATACAATCTAAAGCATTGAAACTTGAGGTAAATGATTGAGAATACATCAAAGGTATTCTGGCTTACGATATTGGGATGCAGAGTGAATGTGAGAAATCTAACCTTATAGTACCAAATTGAAAAACCGAAAAGGCGATATGACCATAGTATTACAAATTTGAAGGTGGTGATAGAAGAACTACTTGCCTTTGAACTTTCTTCTCTTTCTGTGAATGAAATAAACAGCCAAGAGTGTCCCGGCAACAACGAAAGCAACTGACACAAGTATCACTGCTAACTTTGTCTTCGGCGAATTCGATTCTTCATAGTTCATTCCAACAGGGAAAACCAACCATTGTTAAATCACAGCTAGAATGACAATCATTGGAAGAACACAAAACCGCGGAAACAATCAAAAGTTCACGAAAAACAATGGATTCATAGGCAATACACAACAATCGACTAAAGATTGAGGCCCTTAATCCACCTAAGTTTATTATTCATGAGAAAAGGAAAATCTGTTGCACGCATACTTGATTCCGAAGCAGTTCGAATGTACAGATCCTCCCCGCCATCCAAAAGCTCTTTGCTGTTGAGAAGGTCACCAAACCAGGTGGTACAGCCACTTCCTCCTCCTGCGGCATTGGAGCTAACTGCGTAAGCCACACAAGAACAATTGCTCAAGCAATTGTCCTCACATTCTGCAAGACCCGAACTTTGGTTGGTCCGGGAATTTGTGTTATCTGGCAATTTCACCCCACTATATTTCACAAACCCATGTTTCTTTTGGCAGCTCAAGGGTTGAGCCCGCGCGCAACCTTCTTGGAAGTCTCCATAGCTCCATTTATCTGGTGCTCTCGGCTCGTATCCTTGGAAGCAACTGCAAACTGGTGATTTAGTGATATAACATAGTCCATTGGAGCCGCAACGTCGGTTATCGTCGCAGTAATCTCTCGAAGTTGATGTCAATAGACTCCTATCAGGCTGATAGTCAAAACTTTGCCACATGTAGTTTCTTGGGTTTCCATCTTTTGCTTCTCTCAGGACAAGATTGCCGGAATCCAAGAGCTGCAAGACCGGATTCCGGGGATGTTTGGACAAAGATATTGACCAGGCAACAGTGTTGTCCTGTCTTAGAAGGACAACACTGCCCGAGCTGTTTATCATCAAAAAACCAGACGAACCATTGATGGGGTTGTGCTGGTTTGCAACCCAAATAACATTTGGGACTGATGGGACCGAACTGTTATGCCAAATTCCCAAGAAGCGCTTCTGGGAAAAGCCAAAACCTAGGGGACTGAAAAAACCCAATTGAAAGCTGCCGTCTTTGGAAATCAAGGTGCTGCCATCTATGAGGGGTTGGGATTTTTGAATAATGGCATCAGCGGCAAGTGAGGGTTTGAAGAAGGAGAGGGACAAATGAATTCCAACAAAAATGAAAGATAAAACATTATAATTTTCCATTGGTTTCAAGTTGCAGAAGCTCTCTGAGTTAGGTAGATACATACGGAGAGGTGGATTGTCTGAGCTTCTATTTTCATACTCTTACATGTCCATATCTGATTACGGTTATGCTACGTTAATATTTTATATTAATTTCTTATAAAAATAATAAGATAAAAAATAATAAAAATATAAAATATTAACGTAATTTAACTATGATCACACAAACAGAACAAAATGAAAAGAGTATAAAAATAGTAAAGCAGACAATCCACCGATGCATACATTCACAAATTACAATAAAATAAAATATTATATGCTGCAATTGACCGTTACCCGCACGATTTCTGATTTCACCTGGGCCACAGCGATGAAATATTCACTTAATGGCTGGCTTAATAGCAGTAGGATTTTCTTTCTTCTATTTTTTCATTTCCTTCATTCCCCTCGTATTTGGACGAAAAGAGATGGAAGGAAAAAAAAAAAAAAGAAAGAATCCTAATCTAGCTTAATAAATGGGAACTAGAGGGTGTGGGGTCTCAGACTGCTGAGAACTTAATGGGAAAAGGATCATCGCTTGGCTTAATAAATGGAAACTAGAGGGTGTGGGGTCAGACTAATAAATGGAAACTAGAGGGTGTGGGGTCAGACTACTGGTAAAAGGATCATCGCTTGGCTTAATAAATGGAAACTAGAGGGTGTGAGGTCAGCAAAAATGTTCATCGCCGGATCTTTTTCTTGAGATCATAAGAATTTCGTAATTATGATAATTTATCGTATATCATGCGATCAAAAATTATTTTAAAATTTAAAATTAAATATAAATAATACTTAACAAAAACTAACCGCATAATATACGATGAACGATCACGATCACAAAATTCCTAAGATTCCCCAAGAAAAAGATCTCACGATGACCCTTTTCAAACTTAATGAGCTCGGATTATATCCCCATAATATTAGAGTGCATTTGTCTTAAGCTGTGCTATTTCTGATAATACAATTATTGCTTTGGAGGTCTCTAATTTCCCACACAAGTGAAGAATAGGAAAGAAAGAATTTCTTGTGTTGAAACTCGATATGAGTAAAGCGTACAATCGAATCAAATGGGACTAATTGGAATGTATAATGCTGCAACTAGGATTTAGTAGGCGGCGGGTTCACCTTGTGATGATGTGTGTGACTTCTGCGTCCCACTCATTCATGATAAACGGGGCACCAAGAGGTTATCTTTTTCCACACGATTTTTGACCCATCCACATGAAATTTTTTTAATTGTGACAGGAACATAAATGGTAAGCACGTGTTTTAATGGAAGTAATGATAAATTTTATTTTTTTAAGTTATAAAGTTTTTAGCACACATAATCACACTATTTATATAATGATACGTCGTGTATCACCTCATATACCGATCACACTAAAAAATCTCTCTATTCACACGATTTTTAACTTCATGTGGGCCCACAGCGATGAAATATTCACTTAATGCCTGGCCTAAGAAATCGAAACTAGAGGGTGTAGAGTCAGAGTATTTGACATTCTGAACAAATTATGGCTAGAAAATCTGGCGTATCCAACATTTCAAATCAAAATAGAATTTATAGATTGAAAAAAAAGAGGAGAGAGAGGAAGACGAGAAGAATGTTCGTGATGACTGAAACGTGTAGTATTTAACATGTTGAAATATCATACGTCGCTCGTAATTCTCATAAAATAAGAGCTTAAAAATTCTAAACTCACTCCATCTAATGCTGATGTATTTTTGATAAAACCCCACATTTAATAAATTGTGCAGATAGTAATTACTGAGTTAAAAACAATATTGTTGTTGTTAGAAGTAGGCTTCATAATTTGACATAACATAATATACTTTATAATTTTTAATTTGAAAGTTTGTTTTTCCGGTTGGACTTATATAACATGCGATAAACACTCCATCGAATTAATGATAAATCGAATGATCCTTAACGAGCCTTCTTAAACAAGAAACAATATTTGTCGAGTAAATCATCTTATTGGAACAAATGAGCCGTGCTGAGTAAGACCACGTCGTATATTATCAACTATTTTTATAGTGAAATCTTAATTTTTTTATTTTTTTTTTCACATAACATACACGTGCTACATGTGACAATCTTGGCTTGTCCTCAGGAAAGGCGAACAAAGAATCATATGTATGCATATCACAGTACTCGTTCGGTAGAGTGCAGGAATTCCCGACCCATCATGAATGGGTTCTAGTAGTCTTCCTTCGTTCCTTCACGAGTTATTTAGGCTACTGAAATTAACGGTTCTTGCATGCTCATTATATACATGAACAGATTTGCTTATTCGTTGCAGAGATTATCGTTATAACCCAGCCCAGATGCCAAGTAGAGTGAAAATGGCACTGGTTATTTTAATATTGATCAGTACATTGTTGCAGGTAGAAAATGGCATTTATCCCCTCCAAACAAGAAGTTTTCAAAAAGGACTAGTTTAACTAGGATACTGGAGGATTTAGGGTTTCTATATAATGTATGATAAACAACACTGAATAGATTTATATGATCAACGAGCCTCGAGCTCTGTAATGGTTAATCCATTACATGACGGATTGATCACTCCGTCAAGTAAACCCTTTTCCGGAACAAATCCTGGTTCTTTAGGCTGAGGCAAGGCACTTTCGCTGCATAGCATCTGAACAACGGATGACATGGTTGGCCGGTCCTCAGGTTGCTGTTGCACACACAAGAGACTGACGTGAATGCATCGCAGCACCTCTGATAGAGTGCATGAGTTCCCAAGCCCTTTATCAATCAGTTCTAGTGGCCTTCCTTCTTTCCACAATCTCCATGCCTAAAACAGATGTGAATCATTTTTATCAGTAACCAATTGTTTTACATGCAGAATGAAACGAAATTGTGCTTTAACACTGTTGTAACTTACATTTCCGATGAGATTAAGCCGGTGGTTCAGATGATAGAACCCTTTACTTTTCTTTCCGCTAATTATCTCCAGCAGTAAAATACCGAAGCTAAAGACATCAGATTTTACAGAGAACTGCCCTTCGGTAGCATATTCAGGTGCCATGTAACCACTACAGACGAGATCATTAAAACAAACTGAGCATGTTAAATGCTAGAAAAAAAGAAGGACAAATAATGTATATTATGTGAAGAATGTGTCAAAAATACTTACTATGTTCCAACCACTCTGTTTGTATTTCCCTCAATTTGATCCCCACCAAAAGTTTTAGCAAGACCAAAATCTGAGATTTTCGGGTTCATATCTCTATCGAGTAAAACATTACTTGGTTTGAGGTCTCTGTGTATAATTCTCAGTCTGGAGTCCTGATGAAGATAGAGAAGCCCCCTAGCAATCCCGCAGATAATTTGGAAGCGCTGAGGCCAATCTAACAATTTGCTCCGTATTGCATCTGGAAAATTGTAAATTTCAAGACATAAACTATCAGAATCTCCAGGGATGAAACATAAAATAAAGTCCAACAAGCAACAGAATTTTAAGGGAACATACCAAAAAGGAAGTAGTCCAAGCTTTTGTTGGGCATGTACTCATAAATCAGCAATTTCTCCTCTCCCTGAATGCAACAACCAAGAAGCTTTACAAGATTTCGGTGTTGAAGTTTGGCAATTAGTATTACTTCATTTTTGAACTCCTTCATTCCTTGTCCAGAACTTCTCGAAAGCCTCTTGACTGCGATTTCCTGTCCATCTACTAGTCTACCCTGAAGATAGTCACATTTTCCGAAAAATTGTTACGTCCTTGAGGAATCAAGTGCTTCCTTAAATTACTTTTCCTGTGCTAGCAGACCGAAACTTACCTTGTATACAGGTCCAAAACCACCTTCTCCAAGCTTATTGTTTATCGAAAAGTAATTAGTGGCACTCTCTATTGTTGGCAAGTCGAACAATGGCAGCTCCAGGTCATCTTCCTTGCGTTCTTCAATCTCCTCATCTTATATAATCATCAAAAAGTAACAACAATAAGTGATAATAATCTAGTGATTCTATATATAATATAAAAAAAAAAATCTTTCAGAAATTTGTATCACTACCTTTGACATCTTTCTTGCCTCTGAATCGTAGAATGTAACAATAGCCAACTAAGAGCATCCCAACAATTACAGCAAATGCGGATGCAGCTATCACTCCTATCTTCCATTTCTCGTCTTTCCCTCCTTTGTAGATTAATCGAGACATTAGAACATACATAGTTGAACACCAGACAAAATTATACATTTAAGCAGAAGGGGACGTTAAGTTCCTACTGATCAAATTGGACTAGTAAAGAAAAAAACACAATAGACGAATTGTACTTGAGTTTATACCTAGTTCTGAAGCAGATATCCTGATGTACATATCCTGATCACCACCGGGAATTTGCTTAATATCAACAAGATCACCAAACCAGATTGCGCAACCGCTGCCTCCTCCTCTCACATCCAAGTGGGTATAAGCCGCACAGGAACAGTTCGATAAGCATTTCGCCCTGCATTCATCGAGGTTCATGCTTTTATTTATCCAACTGTGCGTAGTATCCGGCAATTTCAACCCGTAATACTTAGCAAACCCATCGTTCTTGCAGCTCAACGGTTTTCTCCTCACGCAACCTTGTGAAAAATCGCTCAATTTCCACTCCTCTAGCGACGCAGGAATGAACCTCTCCAAACATTGACAAATTGGAGATGACCCAAGAACACAATTGCCATTGCCGCCACATAGGCCATAACTGTCACAAGGGTCTCTCGGAAACGATCCGTAGAGTGTCCAATTCTGGTCTACCTGTGACCAAATCCACTGCTGGCGAAATGATATGGTTTGGTTCATCAACATCCGTCCAAGCAACGACTCGTTCACCATCTGAAATATCATGTAAACCTCATCCTCATTGGAAACAAAAGTGAAGTTCAAAGCCGGAAGCGCCTTGGGGGGTCTTCCACTGAACAAAACACCGTTCCATGGACCGCTTCTCAAGAACTCTTTAGACCCTTTCCACATAACAGGCTCAGGATAGTTGTGCAGCACCATCTCCCATATAAAGTCCCCTGGAGAAGGGTCGTCCGGACTCTTCCATGCTGTTACACGCCGGTTAAGTCCGGTTTTCAAGTCCCACCCGAGCTTCATTCCCGGCAGTAAAGTATCAGAAGGGTAGTCAAAGCTTTGCCACAAGTAGATCCCTGAGTTAGCATCTCTCTCGTCTCTCAGGACAAGATTGCCATTGTCCAAAAGCTGCAGGACAGGACTCTGGCTGTTGGCTTGTTTTGACGAATTCGCAGACCAAATAACTGTCTGGTTGTTCTCGAGAAGGACAAGATGCCCTGTGGTGTTGATCGTCAGACTCCCGGTGGAACCATTGATTGGAGACTGCCTATTTGCAACCCAAACAACGGTTTGGACTGGGATATTTTTGTACCAGATTCCCAAGTAACGAGACTTGGAAATGCCTGGACTGAAAAAACCAAGCTCGAAAATTCCGCCGGGAGATGAAACCAACGACTTGCCATCGCTGAGGGACTGAGATACAGTGATGGTATCAGCAGCTGATGAAGTTTGGCTCAGAGAGAAGAGCAAACAAATGCTGAAAACCATGAAACAGAGGAGCTCCATTGAATAATAGATTACTGCTTAAAAGTTCAAGTATTGATGGTATATGATGGAGGATTAGGAGGGCAAATACTTTGAATTAAAGGCAGTTCACTTGGTCGTATCAGACATTGAATTAGGATCACAGCTTTTGTTTTTTCCTCTTTTCTTACGATGAAGATTTGGTACTGAAAATGCGGATGTATATATCATTTGATTGCAGGTTAGTAAACGTGTTCTTAATTGAGAGTTTTTCTACAATGAGTTTAACCGCATTTTTTTGAAAATGCAGCTCAATATTATTAAATTATTATTAAATGTTGATTAACGTACTTATTTTTTATCATGATATATTTAATAAATTTGTAAACTTAATCTTAAAAATTAATTTACCTAACTTTACTTTTATATAATTATTTATATGTAACGGGTAAACTTGACTAGTGCATTTAACTGCAGTGTAAAAAGAATATTTTAGTAGGAAGTTGGAAACTTTGATGAGGCTTTCAAATTGGAACGAGAAACGTGGACTAAAACACAGCTTTGAGGAAGAAAGCAGTCTTAATTTACATCCTCACAAGTCGAAAACAGTTTTGGGCCAAAACTTGAAGTCAATAAAGCATGTATTAAAAACATTCTGATTATATTAGCTGGTTACCGTCATGATTAATTTTTAAACATTAAAATTAAAAAAAAGTGTTTAGACCTTCTTAGATGTCTGCCTAGCTGCTAGGCTCTAGAACCCAACTCATCGCCCAACTAGAGCATATCGTCTTTCATAACCTTTTTTTTATTTTTTTATTTTTATTTTTTCCTTCTCTATATGCATAGAAATTCATTAAAACACGAAACTTCTAGTATAACCGTTTTCTAATACAATCAAAATTAAAAGCAGGAAGAGCAACATTAGTAGAAAATTTTCATTATGAAGAGAAGATAAGTGGTACACCACATGTTTTTATATAAGTGGTGGGAAATTCTATTTTTTAAGTTATTAACATTTTAGCACACATATTCCACCATTGATATAGTAACACGTGGTGTACCATCATGTGTTCCAGTTACACTGAAAAATCTCTCCAACATTAGGTAAACAGAAATCCCAAAAATAAAGATTCGAGAAGAAGAGACTAAAGTAAGCTAAAACATTTGCAACAAAACTTGTAGATAGAGTCAAATCTCTCAGCCAACATGCTTCTAGAAATTTAGAAATTACACCAGTAAATGGCGTGCATATTTGATCAAAGTCCATCTAATGACAAATTTAATAACATCAATTTATTTTACCTTGAGTGAGCAAGTTCACTGGGTGAATATAATCTTAATGTTTCTTTGAACCTCGAAACATTGTAAGCCAATTTGTCAAAACATAATTCAATATCTGACAAGGTCGCAAATACGCCATGCCAGATAAAATAGCAGCTCGCGGCCAATCAAAATGCTATTTCTTATTTTTCTTCCTCCTCTAAACTTCATTCGAATATCACAAATTAATTGTATTTATCTACATATATAAAAGATTTTTTTTATATTCAAATTGTATCACATATTAATGAGTTCTGCTTGTAGTTATATTTTATTTATGTACCTTTTAGTTATGTTTCATATCTCTCTTATAGGTAACCATTCATGTATTTGTTCATTGAATTAAGTCGTATGATATGCGGGTGGGTTTATGTTAGTACATATTCTTTAAGGAAAGGGATCCTCAACTTTAAAAAAAAATGAGAATTGGTTGTAAGGCACACACCACATCGAAAGTCAACGATCTAAACTGTCTATTTTTTAAGTTGCACCTCATAAATCATCCTTACAAAATATTAGCCAAATCAGGAATATTTGAGACATTTAATTGAGTTCAAAAAATTGACGAATACTATGTGTGGTGGTAAAAATCTGTCGTCTTCAGTTTTGACGAATTTGTACCTGCAAAACAATTAACACATTTGATCAAAGGCCAAAGCCCCACGCACCCACGAGGAAGGGGGTGGTTTAGCCAATGGATCTATGATGCCTAAGTCAGTATCTCTAAGAAGAGTGAGTGTTTAGGGCTTGTATGCGTAGCAAAAAGTTTAGCATAATTTGGTGGAGATGAAGGTATTTGTAGGAGAAGGTGGTCAGCCATGGGGTTAGGGTTTTACCCCATATGTGGCATCTTATTGGTCAAGGTGTGTCTATTGGATGAATGAGGAAAGAATATTCTCAAGATATTAATTAGGAGATAATATCTTGGGATAATGAAGGAAGCATCCGTGATTGACTGTGGTAGATATTCCGTACTTGATGGAATTGATCTCCAATTAGGAATGTATTAAAGATAGGATTTAGTTGACTTTTCTATGCCATGAGTATGGGAGCCTTAAGCAGTCGTAGTTAGCTATTCAGACCTTCAGGGATGCTAAGCTGCGCGTGAGAGTATTTGAGAGCCCTACCCATTTAATGAGTGCAATCTTGTTTTTCTTGAGAAAAAATCCACATGTTGTCTTTTGAATTTTTGGGATTATTTTTTGCTACAAAAATGTCCCCACACCTGCTGGGCTATGAGCAAAAAAAGGCAGTAGGAGTATTGTTCTAAAAATCCCAACCTAGCGCCTCCTAGGCACTAGGTAGTTGGCCATTGCCCCGATTAATGCCTTGGTCTTTAAAAATTTAGAAAGGGTGCCTAGACCTGTTAAGTTGCCCGGCCAAACCCGCCTAGGTTATGACTCACTTAGATAGAAAATAGATAACTTTCATTTTGCATTATTTTATTTTTTTAATAAATTGTAAGAGACTTGCTGAATACTTAAATGAACACACATTATACGTTTGTTCCTCATGTTTTCACTACGTTTCAATACTTCATAATATATAGGGTAAATTACATAAAACTACATCAACTATGGGTCGAACTACAAAATCATACCTCATGTTTTAAAAATTACAATGTCATACCTCATCTTACGAATTTGTTGCAATGTCATACCTCCATCAGTTTGTCTGTTAATTTTTTTGTTAAATGCTGACATGGCTTGAGGCAAAGCCCATTCCCTAGCCAAATGGATAAAAATATTAATAAATTACAGATAAATTATTTTAATATTTTTATTTAAAAACATGTGGGACCCACCCTTATAATTATCTCCATTTCTCCCTTTTTTCCTGATCCGATCTCGGACATCTCCACATCCCTCCTATGGAACTCCTCCCTCTCCTCCTCCTCCTCCACCAAATTCATGCCGCTGAACCTACCCCCGATAAACCCATCACCCTCATCCATCTTCCCCAATCTAAAATCTCAAATCCCGCCCCCCCCCCCCACCCCCCCCCCAGGCTAGCACAAGATCCCGACTTTATCCCCTCATCGTCGTCATCCTCGTTGCCTCGCCGGCGACATCTTCTATCTCTACTTCGACCCCCACATCCCAGCCTTCTACTTCTTCTCTTCCAGATCCCCAAATTCGATGTCCCCAGGCCTGACAAACCCACTGCAAAAAAAAAAAAAAAAAAAAAAAAATCTGGGTTTTTTTGGTCCTTTTTTTTTTTTTTTTTTTTGGGGGGGGGGGGGAGAGAGAATGAGTGACAAAATTTGGAGGATAAGGATGAAATTTTTTTGGAGAAAGAGGAGGATAGTGGTGAATTTGTTTCTCTCTGCCGATTTCTATGTCTAGGAAATGGACGAAATGGGTTGTGAAATCTGGAGGATGAAGATGAAGAATGAAGGAAGAAATTTGGAGGATGTGTGTGAGAAAGATGAGAGAGATTGGATGTGAGAGAGAAGGGGAGAGATTGGATGTGAGAAAGTAGGAGAGAGAGATGAGAGAGATCAGACCAGGAAAAAGGGGAAACATTGTGACAAATTCGTAAGATGAGGTATGAGATTGTAGTTCGACCCATAGTTGAAGTGGTTTTATGTAATTTACCCTAAAATATATGTCATTTTATTTTGTAATTTATGATGTAATTATATATATATTTTTAGGTATAAACATACACTTACTTACACGAATATAATAGATTTACTTAAATCTGCCTAGTCTGCCTAGGCGCTACCCTAGTCCGCAGCTCGACTAGCGCTTAGCGTCTTTTAGAACCTTGAATAGGGGTAGAAATCCCAAGCAGCTTAGGTGTACAAAGAGTTATTTCTCAATTTGATGTAGACCTTCCACTTTGACTTGGAAATAGAGCCTTCTTATGAAAAGGAAAGCAATTGCACCAAATATTTTTTAAGCATGTCTTAAGCAAAGGGCTAAATAAATTTGGGGAACAACTTTATCCCAACAAGAAAGAGAGAAAAGACTAGAGGATATTGTAAACCCCTCCTCTAATTTTCTTCTTTGCTTGCCCTTGCGAAAAGTTGATTGTCGTTGTTGTTTTTCTTCTCGGTGTCGCACCAAGGTAAGAAAAAGTTGAATTTTTTATTCCCCTATTTTATATTAGGTAGTGCTACCGTGGGCCAAATGCATGTTAGGTCAGGGCCAAGGCTAAAGCGGTTAGGAGCTAGGGAGTAGAAGTCGGCACAACTAGGGCCGCGAAAAAGGCGCGGGGCCATGCTAGTAGGTTTGTCGCTTGTTGGACCTTCAATTAAGAAAAAGTCAAAGACTTATTCTACTAATTGTGGGAGTTTCGGTGCTTCTGGAAAGCTTATTATCTAGCCGTTTCAAACATTTAGGTCCAAAGATAGAGTGCAGTAACTAATTGTGGCTAAGTTTGCATCGGTTTCTAAAAGGCTTGCCGCTATGAGAAATGGGGAGGAAAGCTTAGCACTTGGGAAAGTGGATTCGGCTGCCAAACAAAGAGAAACAAAAAGTGAGAAACTAGGTTCATTAAGCAACATAATACATGCATTTAACGATTAAATTGCAGAAGCATGTTTCTATGCACTTTAAAATAAAACTTAAACCATGAAATTCAAAGCCTAATAGTTGTGGTGAACCAAAACTCAACTCAAGAACAAGGGGAGTCGATAAATATTATGCCTTTGATGAATCCTTTTTGCATGTGCAAAGGCTAATCACCTAAGAGAGCAGGCCTTCATTCCTTGCTTCTTTGCTCTATGATTTCTTGGAGAAGGATGAGTGAATGGATTTTCCAAAAGTCTCCAAAGTTGGAGACCTCTAAGTTCTGACACCAATTATGGTGAAGGAAGAAGATGTGTGACCATGGAAAAACAAAATGCTAGCAATGTCTCCCATGGTGGCCAGCCTCTCAACAGAGAAAGAGATAGCTTGTTTTCTCTCATCTTTCCTCAAAGAAACCTCTAATTAAAGAAAATGCTATCAAGATACTTTTATACCTACCTTCAATGGAATGACAAAATTGTAATAAGTCCAAAATCACGCAGTCTCTAAGCAAGGCCGGCCTCCCTATTATTAGTGGGTAGATTACCCCTTTTTTTTTAGTTGTCACACAATTTAAACCTTATGTTTCTTGTGGACCAAAACCCTTTTGAGTCCCGTAACCCGAAACTAAGTTAAGGCCTAAAATGAACCTTTCGTTCTTGATTAATTAACTTTTAATTAATCATTGCCAGATACAATTAAACTATTTAATTATCCTTACTCATCTTCGTTATTTCCTTCAATCATTACCTTACATGGTGTGTGATCTATTAGGTTCATTTTAGCGAGGCAGTGGGTGATTAGAACTCTTACTAATTGATTGTGAATTAAAACTTACCTCAATTATCCTTTTTTAGTGATTATACATCTTCAGGGCTTCCATGAGCCATGAGTGATACCTAGCAGTATATTATGGCTACCTAAGCTACCTAAGCTAATCAAAAAAAAGTTTATTCAATTTGGGATTACAAATGCAATACTGTATTTCTATAATATAATACTCTTGACCACATTGTTTGGTTTGATAGTTTATTCATGTCTACTATCCAATATGATCCTCTTACTTATATGATTACCTTGAATGTGATCTGAAATGACTTCCTAAAATCTCTTTCATACTCTAGCTAGAGATTCTTAATCATATCATAAAGTATTATCCCTTAATAGTTTGAAGGTTAGAGATCCCTTGTTGTGCATTCACCTGCCTTTATAGTTAACCGGCTTAACCTCAACTATGTTGTAGACACCCTCTAATGGAGTGCCTTTGACACATCAAAGATAAAGGACCTAACCGCAAGACAACTATGATGTCTTAGGTCAAAAGACTACTATGCATTATCACAACCTTGAGTTCTCATGTGACATGAGTATGAGAACTCCTTGTTGTTCGTGTTCAGTGGACTCATTCTTTATTGAGCACCTACATGCTTGTCTTGGTGTTAGTCAAAACAACGACTCGAGACCAATCACTCTGCCTGAGAGAAGGCATAACACGTACTGATCTTAACGGTCCATCAATGCACAATTGGCAATCCTATGATCAGGAACATTTAGAATATGTGTACAAGAGAGAATGGTATCATGAATCTAATTTCTTTAGATCACATTCTCCTAGTTACATAGTCCCTGGACTTATTACTTAAGCATATAACATTTATATGAGACAACTTTAAACAATAATCTTTGCCCTTATATTAAACTAGATTAGTTTAACATGTGAAATGTTCGTAAAGTATCATTATATGATTGGCTTTAGGGCACATTTTGAACACCGAAGAGGTGTCAAAGCCTGCTTATTTTGCTATTACCACGTTTGTGATGTTTGCCAAAAAGAAGGGAACTACTCGAGTTTGATTTCTTAGATGCCGTAAATGGTGCAGTTGAGGATGAAGATGCCAAGATCGGAGCTGCTGAAGATGAAGTGGATGCTAAAGGCATGATGGCTTGCTAGAGGCGAGATGGCCTGCTAAAGGTGAGGTGGTTGCTGGAGAGCTAAGGTTATCCAAGATGCTAATGAGTAGTCTGATTTTTTAGCTTTTGTCAAATTTTGGTGACCTTCGTGCAAGTTTATCAATTTGCTAGAAATTTATTAAACTGCTCTCTTTGTTTTACTCCATCTTTGTTTTTTCTTAAAACTTTGCTTGCTTGAAACGTCTTGCAAAAATTTTAGCTATAGAAGGTCGGTTGGGCATGCTGCTTTGAAACAAGCTGACAATCCTACAGAACCACTATGACCGTGAACTTTGGCTTCTTGAGGCGTCGAGCTATTAAGCCTATTGTTAGCTGCTACCATTTGTGCTGCTTCGCTGGTCCTTGAATCTTCGATCCTTTAAGTTACGTGGGTTACATCACAACATGATAAAGATCTTTGGGACATGAAAGTCATTAATTAATCACATCAAAAGTGTGTAGTTGTGTAAAATGGGTGTCTAAGGGATTAGTTTACACTATTGGAGTAGACAACAAATCCAGATGGGTGTCGTGGAATTAGTTTATCATCTCACACTGAAGAGTAGACCTACATAAATGTTGGGAAATTAGTTTATCTTCTCGCATGGGAAAACATACCCAGATAGGTGTCGAGGAATTAGTTTGTCATGTTACACTAGAGAACATGGAAGAGCATGTCCATATGAGTGTCAGGAGATTGGTTACCGTCTCATAATGAAGAACATGGAAGAGCATACTAGATGAATGTTGGGGGATTCGTTTACCTTCTCGCATTGGAGACATAGAATTTGTTATGAGTGCAGCTAAGGAAAGCTAGACTACTGGACAACTGAAATAATCATTAACCTGTAAGGTCTTGTCCAGTGATTTGCTTGAGACTTCGAACTGCTTGTGGAATCTGCATAAGGGTGTAGTGAGAAGTGCAGTAAACTGCTTCTAAACCTTCTCTGAGTATTGCACCATTTTTTGATGTTTCATCGTGTGCTCTCTTGAGGCTTAATTGGTGATCAGCTGAGAATCTGAATAAATTACAAGCTTCTTCACTGCTAAGTCTTTTGCTAGTAGGGGCAGCTGGTTAAAACCTCGTGTTCTACTTCGTCGTTGAATGCTTTTAAGCTTAAAGTGTCACGGGCCTGGTCGGTGTGATAGGGAGTCGTGGAGCGTAAGTCAGAACAGTTAGGAGCCATAGTGCAAGGTCAGCATGAGTGTAACTGTAAACCAGGTTAGCATGGCTGTGAGTGGTGGAGTGGGGCCGACTTGAGCCAAGTTATGCGTAGCAAGAGAAATTGGGACACTAAGTCAGTGCTGCTCTACTACTGGCGATGTGTTGCTTTAGTGTTGAACTGTCTGGGATGATGAGAACGAAACTGGCCCCCGATCGTTGGTGCTTAGAGGAATTCTCCTGCAAGTTGGGCTAGTGTGTCATTCTGGTACTTGTCTGCCCCGCGTGCCCAATTGGGATGAGTTGCTGTGTTAGTTGGAACATAAGTAATGTTTGTATCTGCCAGTATATGTAGGGTGGTTCTGTTTACTCGATCATGTCAATGAAAAGTAAGTTGGTCATACAGGTTATATCATTTCAAAATGCTTTGTCAATGGTCTGATGCACTAAAATTCGCTCAGTTGCTCTGCTACGAGTTTTTGTACTTCATCTTGGATTTGCCTTTGTTAGGGCACTAAAGCATTAGGTTGTTTCTGGTGTTGACATGCTGGTATGTTTTTCTTTTCTGTTTGTCTTCCTCATTTGTGCCGCTACTGTTATGCATGTGGTTTGTCTCTGGTAGGTGAGCGAGATGTTCACAATAACGTTTGGCCTAGGCCTTTAGTTGAACTCGAGCTGGACTTCTTTCATGTTTTCCTCTGTCTGTCATGCTGCCTACTCCGTTGCATGGTATGATGAACTTTTAGCTGCGAGTTGACAGTTTGCCTGGAATGTCCAGAGAGCTAGTCAGAGTATGGGCCCAACCACGAATGCACACCGACTTGTGGCCTGAGTTAGGAGTGAACGATTCTGCTCATTATAGGGGAGAAGACCTTTTCCCGAGGTTCAAGCTGAGAGTGTACGCTGTCATAATGCTTGGTTCGTGGCGGGTTGAATGGTTTCTTGTTAGGACGTTGCGAAAAAGAGTCACGATATTTTGCAATTGTCTTATTTCTAGACACTTTGTCAAGGGCACGATGCATTTCAATGTGCTCCAAAGATTGGTTCACCATAGTTATCTGCTGCGAGAGGGTGCTGGTTAAGTCTGCGACCTGCCAAGATAGGTGTTGATCGCCATTTTGGGTGGAAGAGCTTGGATGATGGGCATCTCCATGAGTAGTGGAAGTGTAGTGAGCTGGAAGTGCAAAAAAATAGGGTGAAAATATCCTCGGTTCATTTACTGGTCTGGTAGCCAGAATTCAGGTCAGCTGAACTGACTTTGGATCGGTTTGGGTAACGAAGTGGGTTGCAATGCGGGCTAACAAGCCTAGTTGGCTGCAGGGCCGCACGCTGCATGCTGGGTTGGCGTCTGCCCCATATTAGGATTGAGGCTGCTTTTGCAGCGAGCTGGGCTTTAGGCTCGTAGATTGCCTAGCCGTTCGCTGCATGTTGAGTTGACGTCTGCCCCTCATAGGCCTCATAGGCTACCTGGTTGGCAGCAGCTACTGCTATAGATTGGGCCTTCTGCCTTGGATCTATGGCCTGAAAAAATGGGCCTCCTGCCCATGGGTTATAGAAGCAACGACAACCTGGGCTGCTGGGCAATGGTCGTGGTAATGGTGTTGCTCCACGACGGTAAGGCTTCTCTTACCATCGCGTTAAGCCTCGAGGATCGTTGATGTAGGGCTACGTCTTCGCCTCTATTCTCCAGTTAAATTCTTGAAGGTTGGATGTTTCGATCGTTGCAATTTCACAAGTTCCTACCATTGTATCCTTTCTCCATGGATTGGCCAATGAGCTTTTCTAAAAAAATTCAATGGCACTGTGTGTGAGAAGTTCAACATAAGAAAAAATTTCGAAAGCACAAATTTGTGATGGCAAAAATTTGTTGTATTCAGTCTTGATGAATTTGTACCTACAAAACAATTAACACATTTGATCAAAGACCAAATCCTCACGCGCCCATGGGGTGGGGGGGGGGGATGGGATTTGGCCATTGGATCTCTAATTGAGGTATTTATAGGAGGAGTTGATTGGTCATAGGGTTAGGGTTTCACCCTACACATGGTGACATCCTATTGGCCAAGGTGTGTCATCCGTTTGATGAATAAGGAAAGAATATTCTCAGGGTGTTAACTAGCAGATAATATCTTGGGATAAAGATGGAAGCATCTATGATTGATTGTGATAGGGATTCCTTACTTAATGAAATTGATCTTTGATTGGGAATGTTTAAAGATAGGATTTAGTAATTAATCATATATTTAATGTCTTTGACTTCTCCATGCCACGAGCAAGGAAGCCTTGAGGTCAGTTGCTTGCATCTTCATAGACGTTGAGTTGTGCTTGAGAGTATTTCAGAACATTGCCCATTTAATGAGGGCAATCTTGTCTTTCTTGAGAAACAGTCCACATGTCATCTTCTGGACTTTTGGGATTATTTCTGGCCCCACATTATGTTCTAAAAAACATTGAAATTTCATCGTAACAATTAAATGGCTAAATGGTTTCAGATTGAAAAAAAAAAAAATGGGCATCCCTTCCCTTAAATGACATGTATGTTAATATATTAGTTTTTGTTAGAAGATATTTGGTAGATTAAAATAAAGGATATTTAGCCAAAGGTCAATAAAATCTTTAATATTAGTTATATAATCAATGCAGGCAATGCCATATGAATTTAAGCTAATTTGAAATAATTATTATACCCTTCTTTCTTCACTTTTTGTTATTCCTTATCTCCTCCGGCCTCCTTTCTTAATTCTTACAAACCAAAAATTCAAATTACAAACAATTCAATTGAATGGATGGAAGTGGGTGTCTTGGGTGGACTACCATGTATTTTTCTATATGGCCAAAATCTAACCATTAAATTGTGATTATTGTTTTGAAGTGGAAGTAATTAATGACATTCTTACAAGTTGGGTTTCATCCTTTGAATCAAGAAATCAAATTTAGCCAATACCAAAATTACATATGCACACGAATTGAATAACAAAAAACAAACAAGACCCTAACGCAATGCAAGGAAGGCTGAGGGTTTCGAATTCTGACCTACAACGATGAGGCTCGGAGGACGGAAAGGGAGAAATCGAGGTCTAATCCAACATTTGCGAAGGTCCTGCCACCGTAAGATTGGATTTTATAGGAATTTAGCAGAATTCGCAACCCCAATTATCCATTGTGTGAAATTTGAATCTAATGAGAGGGAGAAATCGAGGCTCTCTCACTCTCTTTAATGCAGGAAGAAGAAGCGAAAGAGTCTATGTCTGCAACAAAATGTCTGAATCAGAATGTAAAAAAGTGAAACCAGGAAACAAATAATGTATTGTAGTGTCTGAATCGAAATGTAAAAAACAGAACTACGAAAGAACATTGCATTGCAGTGTCTGAATCAAAATGTTAAAAAAATAAAAATAAAAAAAAAAAAAAAAAGAACAATAAAGTAAACACTGCATTGCAGTTTCTGAATCTAAATGTAAAAACAGAACAAATAAACGGACAATGCAGTGTTTGAATCTGAATACAAAAATTCAAAGTCGCATAAGTTGCGAAGCGTAAGAGGCGTGTGAGTAATGGAAAGAACATAACCAAGAAACATACACTGTAACACAGCATCTGAATCCAATAAAACCAGAATCAGAAAACCAGAATCCGTATTGACCTATTCCAAAATAGAAAAATATGAGAAAATGGTGTTAGTCGAAGTGGGTGCCAGCTATAATGGAAGATTTTGTAATTTTTATTTATCTTAAATGTATTTAAGTATTACATTACATGAGTGACCTATTTATAATTAACATAAATATTGTTGATATATTGATAATATTGTAACTTTTTATTGATTTTATACAAAATCACTGTAAAAATAAACCAATTTCATATATTCAGAAAGGAAATTTTATTTGAATCCATATAACATTTTTCCACACCCAACTTACTCTTTGCACCCTAATTATTTGTAATTAAATTATCAATATCTCTTTAAACCCAAATTTACTACCTAAATTACCCTAACAAATCCAATTCAATATGCAAATTTGTTTCTACACCCATTTAAAATAGAAACCCAAAATCAAAGCATATATTCTTTTCCCTACAAAGTTGCTTTTGATAAATTCCAATTCCACTAGGATCTCTGCAAGTTCATAGCACTACAAAGCAAAAGTGAGAAATAGAGTATCACTGCTAGGATTAGAAAAATTTTCACGGAACATTTTCACTGTTCTTTTAGTTTATTCCTCCCCAACTTCTCTAGCTTGTGTATAACTATAATGTTCCCGTCCTCATTTAACTCATGGCTTTTTTTTTTTATGGCTATCTTCAAACTGTCTAGCAAAAGGATTTGACAAACTCAAAGCAGCAGCAGCTGCAACTGCGCATGCTAGCACTAAATTAGCTCTGAAACTCTTCTTCTTAATCAAGACTTGAATAACAGTGAGCATCCTAGAGTGACGAGGAATCATAGGGTAAAGAGCCATGGCCCTCCCTAGAGGTGTCAGTGTTCCATCTTTGTCAAGTGCCTGAAGACTCTTCATGCGACGCTCTTCTTTATCCAAGGCATCACCATCTGGCGGAGGTGGAAGAGGAAAATTGGATACTTGGATTCCCAAAAAAAAAGGTCATATTGTATTCTTAATCTTCTCATAGTGCTTAATGAACCCGAATTCACAAAAGGTTCCGTGATGACAAATATTTGACTATTAGGTGTGGCTTATTAATAATTTTTAATTTTATTATTTATTTATCTTGTACTTAATAGTAATTATACAATAAGATAAAAAAGATTATTCACATTTAAAATTTAAGTTGAGTATAAAGTAAGATTATTTGGGTTTAAATAAAATTTCCCTATTCAGAATTCAAAATTACAAACATAAGGATGCATGAAAATAGAATATTTTAACTATCTCTCATAATTTTTAAAAATGTAAAATGAGTAACAAATAAAAGTGAAAAAAGGTAATAATGAACTTAACATAATAGTGTGTTGAATTTTTTGACCCAAACCTAAATGCCCATATTTTAATTAATCCATTTTAATGTACTTAAATTACATGACTTGCCATAACGTTTAACAAAGAAGACTTTGGTGTCCAGCTCCTCCGCGGGAAAGAAATGAGCGCTCCTAGATTCTTGCTAACTGATGTCTTAGAGTTTTAATTCAAGAAGAAAATTGAAGCTCAAAATAAAAAGGATTTAAATTTACGGATATTAATTATGTTAATTTCCTGCATGAAGTGTATTTTTCAACGGCCCATTCTTCCTATCAATAAACGTACTATAAGTTTTAAATGTCCTCTTTCCGTACCAAGGTCGATGTTACTGATGAGATTCTAGTACTACATTTTTTATTCAAGCTATTAGTTTGGTGCGTTGGTTTTGGTCGTCTTTTAAAGTCACATGTTTTTATTCTTTGTGCGCTGGCTCTAATTACATATTTGTTATCGTTCAATAGTTGGTTTAAATTTGTTCTGTTTTCAATTATATAATTAGATTACAGTTGATATGGGAAGGATTGGTATTTTTTGGTTAATGAAGATGCAAGAGTTATCTCTTTGTTAGTATTTGATATAGTAAGAGTTGGTACGTTTTGATAAGTGTTGGTTAATCAAGATGGAGGACTTGCCTCTTTGTATCAATTTTTATGCATTAGCAGTAGTAAGAAAATACTGAGATAAAAGCATTTTTATCGGTCATGTAAGATTTTTTTCTTTATGTAAAAAAAGAAATAGATGTTGAGTAATGAAAATCATCGTGACTAGATGATCCAGACAATTAGTTTGTTTACTTAATTTTATTTTACTATAGTGTTAAAACTAAATTTGTACAGGAGCTAGGCAAATCCAACTACCTATAATGTAAAAGAGCAAACAACCACGATTAACCTAAGGTACTGGTGGGCTAAAGGCTCTCCGACGGTTAAGTTAGTAAGCAATATGAGACTCAAGCAGTATATAAGAGAATAATGTATGTGATAGATGCATTACCATGGATGGATCCATATGAGGGTATTTATACTAGTCGAGAGAGACCTTTTAGATATGAAATCTATATTAAACCAAGAGCATCCAAGAGGATATCTAGGATTAGATATTTTTTTCCCCTCTTTCGAGCGTGATTACTTGCGGCGCACGCCAATTCCTGAATTGTAGGAATCTCCAAGAATATAGGAAACTCATCTGATCCCAAATTAGATCAGGTTTATGTGTCTTGCTAAACAAGAATGGTCAATCTTAGCAAAGTCGGCGGACTTCACCTACCTTTCCGAAGCACAGTGAGATGTGGAGTCATTCTTGATCCGTTTGAGCAACTCAATCTGATCGTAACTATTGAGTCCATAATCGAACTTTTGAGGTATATGTATTTCGATCTGTCTTAGTTTAGTCCTGAAAAATAATGATCCTACATGTAGCATATCAAAATATATAATGGATGTTGACTACTAATTAAAAATGTTTTAGGTACATGATGGCGCTAAAAAACCTATAGATATAAACCATATGATTGTCAACATGCGGTCGATAAATTTAGCTACAAAATGCAGTTAACAACATTATAATTAAACTATTTTTGTGGGAAGTTGAAAATTTTGATGAGGCTTTCAAATTGCAATGAGAAACGTGGACTAAAAGTGGTTGAGGAAGCCGCTTAGTATTACGGTCTGGTGGTATTCATCTTCATTTGTAAGTGAGAGGCCTTAGGTTCAATTCTCGCTAAAGACGAATTTGAACCACATTATTGCTAACCCATTGTGATGCTAAGTCTATCAGCTATCCCTTAGTGTAGATAAAATCGTTTGCTAAAAAAGAATGGTTGAGGAAGAAAGCCGTCCTCCTGATTTTGGTCAATGAGTTAGTTTACATCCTCACAAGTCACAAACAACCCATATTTTGCTCTCCACCCTAAACCTTGAGGTATGCTCATCACATACTTAATCATTTGTTATGTGTCATTTCACTTAATTTTGGTTAATTTTTTTCAAAATTAAAAAAATAACATTTAATGTGAAAGTTAACCATAGTTTGTTGAAAAAACACATGATAAATAATTAGGTCAATAATAAACATACACCATAAGTTATGGTAGTGAGCAAAAATACTCTTCTTTTAATAAAGTAATTCGAAGACATCCCAAAAGTGGTTTGTTTGGGTTGGCAAATTGGCAATAATTGCCACGTACTTCTACTAATTAATAAAACACTTATTGTCAACCAAAATCCTATGAAATTACTAGTTTAACCCTCTAATTAAAACATAACATGAATAAGACATATGGGGTAGAAATGTAATTTCACACAACAAAATTTTACTGTTTTTTTTTTTTCAAAGCCTCACCTACATGTAATCCTAACATATCTCTAATTTAAAAAAATAATTAAAAAAATAAAAAAAAAACTTCCCACGCTCTCATTCTCTCATTCTCTATCACTCTCTTCCTCTCTCCTTCTATTTCAAAAACAAACAAAAAAATTTCTCACACACTTTGTGTGCGCCCATATGCTAGTTTATTTTAAGATAATATTTAGATACTCATTAAAAAAATTTATGTACTCACTTTTTGATTTAATTCAATAAAAAAATGTCATACATTTTTATATTTTGAATAGTTCAAAAAAATTAAATAACATATATTTTATAACAATAAAACATATACTTCATTGATAATGAAAAAGTGAATAATGATGTTTTATCTATCTCTCCAACCATATCCAACCCTTGGGCTAAAAGCCAAATTTTTTAGCCCGAAAAATTTAGCTTTTAGCCTAGAAACATCTTTTCTGCTCCAACCCTTCTGGCCTAAAATTTTAGTCCGAGATTATTTAAGAATGAACTTAAGCTAATTTTTTTTTTCTTAAATTAAATTTAAAAAAATATATATATGTAGACTATTGTAAATTAATTTTATGAACATTTTAATTTAAAAATATTTAAATTCCGATAAATATTGAAAAATCACTAACTTTTCCACAAAGCAAGTCTTCAACTTTCACCAAACTTTTAACTTTTACCAACCGTTCAACACCAAACTTTCAACGTACATCAATCATCCTCTATATAAACACAGGACCAATATTAGTTGATCACACAATCTTTCAACCTTCAATCATCCTTTATATTCACCAATCTTTCAACTTTCAAATAGTTTTTATTTCCAAAAAATCCTCAATATCTCATCAATGGGTGGTAGAAGAAGGCGTAGCAGCGCAATGCAGATGGCCCAAAACCAAGCAAGGCTTGACATTGAGGATGCAGAATTGATGAATGTCGAAGCTGAACTTGTAAACTCGCTTATGCAATATGAGCACCATGGCGAATCTAGCCATCATGGTTCTGTCATGGGGCGTTCATTTGTGCAACGTGATAGAGAAGAGTGTCATGACCGAATGATGAAAGATTATTTCATTGAGCGTCCGAGATTTCCTGCTCATGATTTTCGGAGGCTGTTTCGGATGAGGAGATAGCTTTTTGAAAGCATCTTGAACGCAATTGTCAATCATGACCATTACTTTGCAAGGAAGATAGATGTCGTCGACCATCAAAGTCTATCACCTCATCAGAAGCTCACATTTGCATTTCGAATGCTAGCTAATGGGTGCTCTGCAGACTTAACTAACGAGTATTGCCGAATTGCGGAGAGTACTACTGTTGAGAAACTGAAATGCTTATGTCAGGCAATTCAAGCCATATATGAAGCCACATACCTTCACAAGCCAAATCGTAAAGACTTGAAGAGGATACTAAGCAAGGCAGACAAAAGAGGCTTCCTTGGCATGATAGGAAGTCTCGATTGTATGCATTGGGAGTGCAATTCAAGGGTTGTCATAACAAGCCAACCATCGTGCTCGAGGCTGTGGCATCTTACGACACGTGGATTTGGCATGCATTCTTCGGCGCTCCTGGATCAAACAACGATATCAACGTTCTTTGGTCTTCTCCTCTGTTCGATAATGCTGTGAATGGATGGGCACCAGAATTTAGGTACAAGATAAATGGTAATAGGTATGAGCTAGGTTACTACCTAACTGATACATAGGTATTTACAGAGTTTTTTTGTGAATTTTGAGTTAAATATTTTTTTATATAATTATTTTAGCCATTGGATTTAAATTTTGGTTGTTAGATCTTTTATTTTACCGTTAAATTTGATTATATTCGATCAGCCATTGAATTTAATAATATATAAATATAAAAACAAAACAAAAAAGAAATTTGAATCTAGGTCGTTAGATTAACCAACGGCCTGATATCACAACCATTGGATGGAAGGAGTCGTTGGGGCTCATGCGGAACGTGGTCGACAGGCCCCACTTGGGTGCATCCCTGGTGGTCGGAAGCCTCGCGCATTAGGTGTTTTAGGCGTCATCGTGGGCTGCGTTTGGCGCCCAAACGCTGAAAAGCAATCCTTTCGATGGGGCCCACACCAACTTTTGGGCTAAATTTTGGGTTAAATCTGACCTCAATTCCCCATTTAGCATTTAGCCCAAAGTTTTTCCTTGAGTTGGATTAAGTTTGGGGGAAATTTTGGGATGAAATTTAGCCCATAGCCTAGGGTTGGAGGTGGCCTCGTAGAGCAGTGAAGTTTAGTTGGTTGAAAGGACAATTTTATTTATTTATTATTTTTTTTTTTAGGTCCAATGAAAGGACAATTGTTAAATTATTAATAGTTGATTTCTTTATCGAGTGTAAATCTTGATTTACTCACTGCACGACTTGTACGATTTGTCCTTGTTCTGAAACAATTCTTAATTCAATTTTATTTTAATTCAACTTTATTTGTCTTTGTGGACCATTTGTCCGGAATAGAATAAAATTAGGAAAACCAAGAGTCAAATAACTTTTTTTCCGATCAAGCGCATAATGGATATTGAATTGAGAATCGCAATGGGTGCTTCTTTGTTTTCCTTTCTTGGTCAACAATCTTCTAGAAGAAAAAAAAAAAAAAAAAAAAAAATAAAACCTCTTAGTGCGTGCATATAAATAAGAGAAATGTTATAAATGGGTTTGCTTTTTTGTTGCCACTTCTTGTTTTTGACACAATGTTTGTAAATTTATCAGAAATACGGGCCATACGGCCCACTTCCAAAAAAACCAATATTATCTCTAACTTGATAATTACTATCTGCATAATCCGTCAGGTGTGGGGTTTTATCACAAAAAACCTCGATATTAGTTGGAGTGAGGTTATGATATTTAAACTCTTGTTTCTTTATTTCTCTAGTCAATGTGGGATTTCAACACGCCCCCTCATATGGGATCCTATTAGTGGGTCACACGTGAGAGATCCACACATCGGCAACCACGTGGAGCCAAGAGGACTCACCCTACACGCAGGGCCAAGGGACCCACCATTATCGCGCGAGGCCTAGGGGACCCACCCATCATGTAGTAGTACATACCGGCCCACTCCTTAGCTCTGATATCATGTAGAATTATCAGAGAAACGAGTCATACAACCCATTTCCAACAACACATATATTACTCCTAACTTGGTAATTACCACATGCACAATCTGTCAGGTGTGGGGTTTGATCACAAAAGGTATCGGTATTAGTTGGAGTGTGATTAAGATATTTAAACTCTTATTTCTTTACTTCTCTAGCCGATGTGGGATTTCAACAATGTTTATAATGTCAACACACGCGAATTGACATTAAAGTGTGAAGTGATAGAGAGATCATATAAAATTTCATTTTTTAGGGAGTCATAAGACATCTAATTAGATGACTATAATATTAAGTTTTCTTGGAACGTAGAAACATTTTAATCCAATGTGTAAAACATATAATTTAAAGTGGCAAATCTACACCATGCTTTAGCAACCATCAGATACATGGGCATTTCTGCGTCCTATTATCCACCCGTTGACCGGAGGATTGAACCCCGCCAAATTTTCATCAAGCAATATCTCTCTCTCAAAGCTTTGTTCTTGCTCGACTAGTGTTTGTTTGGCCGCCTTATGAAGCGGCACCTCTTCCATTCTTTTGTGATGCCTCCGGCCCTCTTTGCAGCTTCAACGGCATTGTTTGTGGCATTTGTAACTTTATGAATCCATACTTGTCTGTTGTTCTGGCAGAGCTTGTTCAACGTTGGCCAAGATGAATTGGGGAAGGAAGAAAAGTGGGGGAGAGGACAAGGAGGAGAAACAGGAGAGAAGGAATAAGAGGTGGACAACTAAAAAGGCCATGAGATTTAGGTTTAGGTCGTCCGTGTGTCTTATAATTGGGAACGACACTATGGATATAAGTAGGTTTTAGTTTATGAGAATATTGGGCTAAATGCACTCCGACTCCAATATTCATGTGGATACTGATATCCACTCGAAGGTGACAAATCCATAACATGAAAGTAATGTGTAAAAAAAAATTACGAATAAATTAACGTTTGAAAACAAAATTAGAATAAGAGTGGATGTCATAACTGCCAGTGATTTCTCGTCGCCTCCAGAGTATAGCTACTAACTCATGGGGATGCAAAACAGAAAATGTGAGTGGGCAAAAATAATTCTTTTCTAAAATTCTTTTCTTTTCATATCATACTAACTCCTCGCTTCAAAACCCGTATCATTTCTAAAATCATACTACGTAAAAAGTATGAGAAGCATAAGCATTTTCTATAAAAATGATGTTCCAAAATCTTCAAGATTATAAAATACCATCATCAACGAAAATGGTAAAAGCATGCTCATGTGCACCGACAATAATGCAGACATACGAGTCCATGTAGAGGGTCTCAACACATGAACAATCTTTGTGTAAAAATTGCACTCAAGTATCACATACACCCGAAACTCGGGCTAAGCGCATCTCACACGAGTTCTGGATAGATGCAAACTAGCAAAAAACCAAAACACTTCATTGAATTCTTTTTGTTTTTGAGCTCTCTGCCTAATGGTAATCGTATCCTTCAAATTAAAGATACAATCAGAATGAAAAGGACGTTGTTGTTCAGTATTCCATTCCAATTCATGCGACAAATAATTGTACGAAATTCGGAAAAATCTTGCTCCATGATACAAGTCAAAACTAGTTTTATTTATTTTTTTGTTGCCTCCTTCTTCATCTATAGTAGAGTTAACTAATGGATACATCCCTTGGCTACATGAGTGCGTCAATGGTAAAGATCAACGGTTGCCCTTGTTTTTATAAAGATGATGTGCATACTAGTCAACAGAGGGTAGCAGTCCACACTTTCGGCCTTCCAGAAGACTGAAGAGAGAAAACACAAGCACAAAGGTCTTATTTAACTATATGTGTCATATCTTCGCAGTTGTTGGTATATGGTCTTCTCTCAAATTATCAACTGCAGCAAGCCTTTTTATTCTTATCTTTGACTTGTATGAAACTGGTAGGTTGGGAACAAAACTTCCGTGTGTCATGGTTGTTTTCTGCTTAATTAATTACCACAAATATAGCTAGGTTGCTGTTTGTTTTGTTCACAACATTATTTATACCTTCGCAGTCTATCGTTGATGTAACGACAATAGTTTCAAGTGATGTAAGAAGTTTGAGCTATAAAATTCGGGGTTTGTGAATCGTAACCACTCGGAGGGGTTGGGATTTTTAACTAATAGCATCGGCTGCAAGTTTGGGTTTTGAAGGAGAAGGACAAATAAATTCCAACAAAAATGAATGAAAAAACATTTGATTTTCCATTGCTTCAAGTTGCAGATGCCGTCTGAGATGGGTTGATGCACATACATATTTGCAAGTTACAATAAATACAATATTGTATTCTGCAATTGACCTCCACCCACAGGATTGTTGACTTCGTGTGGGCCCACAGTGGTGAAATATTCGCTTGTTCTAGAGGGTGTGGGGTCTGATTGAGAATTTGATATTCTGAACAAATTATTATTATATTTCTATCTACAAATCTAACAGCTAAAAAGTATGGGATATCCAACATTTCAAAAGAACAGAGAATTTATAGTTTGAAAAAAAAGGAGAGGCAGACGCAGAAGATAGTTGTTGGATGACTGATACGTTTGGTAATTAACATAATATAGTTTATTTTTATTTGAAAGTTTGTTTTTGCGGTTGGACTTGTATAATATGTGATAAACAACACTGCATCAAATTGATGATAAAACCGAATGATCCTTAACGAGCCTTGTTAAGTAAAGACAATCTTCGTTGAGTAAATCATTTTACTAGAAGAAACATGTCGTGTTTAGTAAGGTTACTTCCTATATTGTCAATTGATTTTTTAGTGAAAATTTTAAATTTCTTCGTATCGCATACATGTGTTACATGCGACAATCTTAGCTTGTCCTCAGGAAAGGCGCACAAAAAATCACATGGATGCATAATACAGTAGTCGTATAGAGTGCAGGAATTCCCGAGCCCTTCATGAATCGGTTTTAGTCGTCTTCCTTCGTTCCTTCATTGCGTTATGAGTTATGTAGGCTACTTTGCAGAGCCGGCCCTGGCCCAATGCGAACATGGTGATGGTCCGGGACCTTAAAAAATTGGATGCACAAAAAACATTAAGACGGTAGATCCATTTACATTTTTGTAAGAATATAAATTTATAAAATTTGGTTAATTTGAAAGAAGTTTAACAAGAAGGGTTGGTTTCTTCTCAATAAAGAGAAGGTCTGGGTTCAAAACCATATCATTTTACTTTCCAATTTTTATGAATTTCTTTCCATAAGGGTATAAGCTTACAAAATTTGGTCAAATACCCAAGAAGTTTAACCAGAAGTATTGGTTTTTGCTATTTAAAATTATTGTGGAGGTCTTGCGTTCAAAATGCTATGTGTGTTTTTTTCTTTCCAATTTTTACAAATTTTTGTTTGGTTGTTAATTCTTTTTTACCTTCTATTCAATTATAACTACTAACTAGTAGCTATGTGAGTTGCAACTTTTTGACATTCATTCCAATTCAAGTCTAACCTTCAACAAAGAGTAATGCTAGGTAGACCAAATTGTTAGACTAAATTTGCAACTCATATAATGTGTCACTAATAGAAAATAAGCGTATTAATCAACACTTAAGTAATAATCCAATCATCAACAATCACACCATATGGTTTACAAAATTTGACTTAACAAGTTGGTCTCCCTAGCATTAGCCCTTAATATATAAATTAATATATGTATGTCTTTACTAGGTTTAATTTGGTGCTCATTCATTGCCTATATCAATTAAAGACTCCAAAATATGAATATTTTTTTTAGTTCCGTATTGACAAGGTTAGTAAATAAGAAAAACACCTCACGATTATATGAAAATAATTTAAAAGTTCAGATACAAGGGGAACAAAACTCATCATCCATGGGCAGGGTTTTTTTAGTTTCCTTCTCTCAATACAAATTAAATTAGTTTTTCCGTGTTTCTAAATTATTGAGTTTGAAAAGCTTTTCTAAGTATAATTTTCTTGAAATTTTACATGAGAAAACAAATAATTTTTCTTACAGGAAGTTAGAGCATATTTTTTGGCGTCGCCCAGAACCTCAAAAATCTCAGGACCGCCCTGCTACTTTGTTTGAAATTAATGGTTCATGCATGCTCAATATATACTTGAACAGATTTTCTTATTCGCTGGAGAGATTGTCGTTATAACCCCAGATATCACGTAGAGTGAAAATGGCACTGGTTGTTTTAATATTGAGTACATTGTTGCAGGTAGAAAATGACATTTATCCCCTGCAAACAAGAACTTTTCAATAAAAAAGGACTAGTTTAACTAGGATACTGGAGGATTTAAGGTTTATATACTATGTATGCCAAAACAACACAGCATAGATCTATATGATCAACGAGCCTCGAGCTGTGTAATGGTTAATCCATTAGATGACGGTTCATTGATTAGGGGAAACTCTCCGTCGAGTAAACCCTTTTCCGGAACAAACCCTGGTTCTTTAGGCTCAGGCAAGGTGCTTTCGCTGCATAGCATCTGAACGACAGATGACATGGTTGGCCGGTCCTCAGGCTGCTGTTGCACACACAAGAGACTGACGTGGATGCATCGCAGCACCTCTGATAGAGTGCATGAGTTCCCAAGCCCTTTATCAATCAGTTCTAGTGGCCTTCCTTCTTTCCACAATCTCCATGCCTAACACATGTTAAGCATTTTAATCAGTAATCAATTGTTTTAGCATGCAGAATGAAACGAAATTGTGCTTTAACATACTTTTGTAACTTACATTTCCGATAAGATTAAGCCGGTGGTTCAGATGATAGAATCCTTTACTTTTCTTTCCGCTGATTATCTCTAGCAGTAAAATACCGAAGCTAAAGACATCAGATTTTACAGAGAACTGCCCTTCGGTAGCATATTCAGGAGCCATGTAACCACTGTAGAGGAGATCATTGAAACAATTGAGCATGTTAAATGCAAACAAAAGGACACATAATGTATATTATGCGAAGAATGTGTCAAAAATACTTACTATGTTCCAACCACTCTGTTTGTATTTCCTTCAGTTTGATCCCCACCAAAAGTTTTAGCAAGACCAAAATCTGAGATTTTCGGGTTCATATCTCTATCGAGTAAAACATTACTTGGTTTGAGGTCTCTGTGTATAATCCTCAGTCTGGAGTCCTGATGAAGATAGAGAAGCCCCCTAGCAATCCCGCAGATAATTTGGAAGCGCTGAGGCCAATCCAACAACTTACTCCGTGTTTCATCTGGAAAATTGTAAATTTGAAGTCCCATAAACTATCAGAATTTCAAGGGATCAAACTAAAAATAAAGTCCAACAAGAAACAGAATTTTAAGGGAACACACCGAAAAGGAAGTAGTCCAAGCTTTTGTTGGGCATGTATTCATAAATCAGCAATTTCTCCTCTCCCTGAATGCAACAACCAAGAAGCTTCACAAGGTTTCGGTGTTGAAGTTTGGCAATCAGTATTACTTCATTTTTGAACTCCTTTATTCCTTGTCCAGAGCTTTTCGAAAGCCTCTTGACTGCAATTTCCTGTCCCTCTACTAATCTACCCTGAAGATTATTCACATTTTCCGAAAGATTGTTACTCCTTCAGGAATCAAGTGCTTCCTTAAATTACGTTTCATGTGCTAGCAGACCAAAAATTACCTTGTATACAGGTCCAAAACCACCTTCTCCAAGCTTATTGTTGATCGAAAAGTAATTAGTGGCACTCTCTATTGTTGTGAAGTCGAGCAATGGCAGCTCCAGGTCATCTTCCTTCTGTTCCTCAATGTCCTCACCTTATATAATCATTAAAAAGTAACAACAATAAGTGATAATAAACTAATGATTCTATAATTATATATCGAAAAAGACCTTTTGGGAATTTTCATCACTGGAGGTTAGAGCAGATAGTTTTACCTTTGAGATATTTCTTGCCTCTGAATCTTAGAATGTAACAATAGCCAACGAAGAGCATCCCAACAATTACAGCAAATGCAGACGCAGCTATCACTCCTATCTTCCATTTCTCGTCTTTCCCTCCTTTGTAGACGAATCGAGACATTATTAACATACGTAGTTGATCACCAGACAAAATTACACAATTAAGCTAAAAGGGACGTTAAATCCCTAATGATCAAATTGGACTAGTAAAGAGTAAACACACAATAGAGAAATTGTACTTGAGTTTATACCTAGTTCTGAAGCAGATATCCTGATGTATATATCTTCATCACCACCCGGGATTTGCTTAATATCAACAAGATCACCAAACCAGATGGCGCAACCGCTGCCTCCTCCTCTCACATCCAAGTTTGTATAAGCCGAACAAGAACAATTAGATAAGCATTTGGCCCTGCATTCATCGAGGTTCATGTTTTTATTTATCCAACTATGCGTAGTATCCGGCAATTTCAACCCGTGATACTTAGCAAACCCATCATTCTTGCAGTTCAACGGTTTTCCTCTCACGCAACCTCCTGAAAAATCGTTCAATTTCCACTTCTCAAGCGACGCAGGAACAAACCTCTCCAAACATTGACAAATTGGCGATGAACCAAGAACACAATTGCCATTGCCACCACAGTGGCCATAACTGTCACAAGGGTCTCTTGGAAACGATCCGTAGAGTGTCCAATTCTGTTCTGCCTGTGACCAAATCCACTGCTGGCGAAATGATATGGTTTGGTTCATAATCATCCGTCCAAGCAACGACTCGTTCACCATCTGAAATATCATGTAAACCTCATCCTCATTGGAGACAAAAGTGAAGTTCAAAGCCGGAAGCGCCTTAGGGGGTCTTCCACTGAACAAAACACCGTTCCATGGACCGCTTCTCAAGAACTCATTAGACCCTTTCCACATAACAGGCTCAGGATTGTTGTGCAGCACCATCTCCCATATAAAGTCCCCCGGAGAAGGGTCGTCCGGACTCTTCCATGCTGTTACACGCCGGTTAAGTCCGGTTTTCAGGTCCCACCCGAGCTTCATTCCCGGCAGTAAAGTATCAGAAGGGTAGTCAAAGCTTTGCCACAAGTAGATCCCTGAATTGGTATCCCTCTCGTCTCTCAGGACAAGATTGCCATTGTCCAACAGCTGCAGGACAGGACTCTGGCTGTTGGCTTGTTTCGACGAATTCGCAGACCAAATAACTGTCTGGTTGTTCTCGAGAAGGACGAGATGCCCTGTGGTGTTGATCATCAAACTGCCAGTGGAACCATTGATTGGAGACTGCCTATTTGCAACCCAAATAACGGTTTGGACTGTGATATTTTTGTACCAGATTCCCAAGTAACGAGACTTGGAGATGCCTGGACTGAAAAAACCAAGCTCGAATATTCCGCCGGGAGAAGAAACCAACGATTTGCCATCGCTGAGGGACTGAGATGCAGTGATGGTATCAGCAGCTGATGAAGTTTGGCTCACAGGGAAGAGCAAACAAATACTGAAAACCATGAAACAGAGGAGCTCCATTGAATACTAGATTACTGCTTTAAAAGTTCAAGTTTTGATAGTACTTGATGGAGGATTAGCAGGGCAAAGACTATGAACTAAACGGAGTTGACTTGGCTGTATCAGACATTGACTTGGGACGGCAGATTTTGTTTTTCCCTTTTTTCTTACGATAAAGATTTGGTACTGAAAATGCGGATGTACCGCCGATATTAACAAGTGAGCTTTTTTTAATCATGAGTTTCAATGTTTTGTTTTTATTTTTTTATAGATGCGGACGTGTTGTTTGTATTATTGGTAACTTAATTGTACGGTTATAGATGTATTGATGAGATGTATCGATGATATGATTGTCGATAGAAGACAAACATGTCGCCTATAGTATTGATAATTTAATTTAATCCTACGATGGCTATAGTCTATAGATGTATAAATGATATAATTATCAATATGTGGTCGATAAACTTGATTGCAAAATACAATAATAAAAAGGATATTTTAGTGGAAAGTTGAAAACTTTAATCAGACTTTCAACTTTCAACGAGAAACGTGGACTAAAACACACCCTTGAGGAAGAAGGCAGTGCTCTTGGTTTTGGTCAAGGTTTAACTTTACATCCTCACAGATCACAACAAACCCTATTGACAAGGTAAATCGAAGAAATCCCAAAAGGGGTTGGTTTGGGTTGGCAAATTGGCAATAACTTTCACGTACTAATTTTAGGAATAATATTACTTATTAGTGAGTACTTTATAAATTCATTTTTTGATTTGGCCAAATTAAAAAATGTCACATGTTTTTTATTTTTTTTAAACCCAAGAAAAATTAAATAATATGTCTATTATTTTTTTAAGGGGCATTAAGATATAGGTCCAAAAAATTGACGTACTATTACCTTTAGTCCAATTTTTTGAAATTTCTGATTTAAGTCCACTTAACTATTTTTTTAACCTATTTTACCCCTTGTTTTCAACTTTTGAATATTTAAACATCTGCAATCCACTAAACATTTAAAAAACGTTTTAATTATTTACCCTTTTAATAAAATAAAATATTTTTATCACAGATTAAGTTGCAAAAATATACAACCTAATTAAAAGGTACTAATACATAAATGTACATATACCTATAAGTAAGATATCAAACGAAGAAAATATATTTAATCAATAGGTAGATAAACGAACTGAAAGGTACAAATACACAATTTACCTACCTATAAGCAAGATAAATTACTATGTAATATAGGAAAACATATAGAAGCAATCTGTGATAGAGATAGATAATAGAAATAGAAAAATATAATCTACCTATAATAGAGGTAGGTTATATAACAAAATCTTGTGATACAGGTAGATTAATATCGGCCATGAAACCAATTAATTTGAGTAAAAATACAACTCAAATGAAGATCCAATTTTGACCATGAAATTAACTAATTTGAACACAACCAGCAATTTGATGAAAGAAGCCAACCAACCTCTATTCTTTGATCAAACAGAATCAAATTTCATATATAGTGGAAGCCTAAGAAGAGAAGAGGAAAACTGAACAACGATGAAGAAGAAAAAGATTCGCAAGGCAAATGATAAATCCTAACTAAGAAAAAGGTTTTAGATAACAAACCAAAAAGAAATAATAGATAAATGAAGAAGAAATGAAGAGGCGTATCCTGACTTGGAGATATATAGGAAGTAATTTTATTCCAACAATTATCCTATCATTAAGGGAATTTTATTCTTTAAACCTCAAATAGGTAAAACTTATCACCAATACTAATCCTAAAATCAAGGGATAATATTGATTACTTACAAGTAATTTTAGGAGTAAATTGGTATGAAAATGAAAAAAACTGACATGAAATATAATTGGACTTATCTCAAAAATGACTCACAAAATTGGATTCGTATCAAGTTTCCTCTTTTTTTAAACAATAAAACATGTGCTAAAATTAAAATACCATTAGACAAAATTAAAAAGTAAGTACTCACTAGTGAGTGCCCTAGTATCATCTATATCTCATGTAGCAGGTATAGTTTAGTTGGTTCCAAAGACGATCCTTAAATTATTAAATTAATAATTAAAATAGTTGACTTTGCGCTAATTCTATGAATCTTGATTATATCACAGCAGGAGTTACATGATTTGGCTTTGTTTTGAAATAAAATCTTGTTTAAGACATGTAAACGATTAGTTGTAAATAGAGTAAAATTATGAAACCAAGAGTCTAATTTCTTAGTCAACAAGCTTCTGGAAAAAAACACCGCTTGATGGGGTGCATATTCAATCATAATCCATCTAATTAGATGACAAATTTAATCACATCAGTTTGTTTTAACTTGAGTGAGCAAGTTCACCGAGGGAATATATTATTAAGGCTTCTTTGAACATCGAAACATTTTAAGCCAATGTGTCAAAACATATAGGCGTTTTGAAATAGACTCGTCGTTTTTAAGTTTTTTAGATTAAACATGTGTTTGTTTTAACAATTTGATTGTACATTATCTTAAAATGTTAGTGTCATGTGTATTTAAGAAAACTTGATATAAGTTCAATTTTTTTTAGCTAATATTAACAATAGTCCATTTAATTAAAATAGATACGATCCTTTGAACTTAGAATTATTTATTTTCACTAAATATATTTTAAATAGTCAGTAGTTTAGTGGTATTCTTCTTTACTTTGTAAGTGAGAGTCTTAGGTTTGATTTTAGATATTTTGTTTATGTAAAAAAAATGAATAGATGTTGAATAATGAATATCGTTGTGACTAGATGATCCAGACATTCAGTTTGTATACTTAATTTTATTTTATTGTAGTGTTGGAACTAAATTTGCGCACTGCCACGGACAGAGGGGCTGGGCAAATTGGGCTATATGTCAAAGACCAAACAATGGTGAAGTACTGGCTAAAGACTCTTAGACGGTCAAGTTAGTAAGTAATATGAGACTCAAGCAGTACGCAAGAAAATAATGTATGTGATAGTTGCGTTTCCAGATATGAACCCTAAATGAGTGTATTTACCTTAGTCGAGTGAGAGACATGTTAAGGTATGAAATCCATATTAAACTGGGTGAATCCAAGAGGATGTCTAGGATTAGATATTGTTTCCTCCTAAAAGTTTGATTACACGCGGCACAAGCCAATCCCTAGATTGTAAGAATCTCCAAGAATATAGGAAACATGTATGATCCCCAATCAGATCAAGGTTTCTGTGTCTTGCGGAATAAGACTTTGTCTACCTTCCAGAGCACAATTGAGCAACTCAAATCCTATCGGTAGTGTTCATATTTCGATCCATCTTACTCCTGCTCAAGAAAATCGTGGTCTCAAATGTAACATATCAAAATATATAATAGGTGTTGACTACTAATTAAAAATGTTTCAGGTACATGATGGTCACGCTACCAAAGACTATAACGATACAAACCATATGATTATCAATGTGTGTTCAATAAATTTAGAGTAATGTTATTCTTACCATAATTTTATACCACATTTCTTTACCATCTTAGATGATAGATGAGTTGGACAAGCTACATCATTTAATTTCAATATTTTTATTAATTAAAATACTTAAATAATCTTAGGTGGAAGAATGAGACTACTCATATACCATAATCATCATTTAATTAACAATCTTTTTATTAATTATTGATTAACATTTTGATTAAATGCTACTTAATTTAGATGATGTAGCTATCCAACTCATTTGCAATCTCAGATGTTAAAGAAATATAGTATAAAATTATGGTAAGAATAGCATTATTGATAAATTTAATTGCAAAATGCAGTTAACTGTAAAAAGACCTCTAGGGGGAAGTTGAAAGCTTTGACGAGGCTTTCAAATTGTAATGAGAAAAGTGGACTAAAACACAACGTCTTGGTTTTGATGAAGGTTTTACATTACATCGTCATAAGTCGCAAACGACCCTTTTCCAAAGGGGTTGGTTGGGGTTGGCAAATTGGCAATAACTGCCACTTGCGCATTTTAAGAAGATAATTCGAAGAAATCCAAAAGGAGTTGGTCGGGGTTGGTTTCGGTTGGAAAATTGGCAATAACTGCCATTTTTTTTTTTTTTTAAACAAACGATGTATTTAATCTCACGGGTTAGCAATAATGTGATTTAAATTCATCTTTGACAAGAATCAAACTTAAGACCTCTTACTTACAAGAGGAAATATCAATAGATCATAATACGAAGTGACTATTCATTTTAAGAATAATACTTTAGTAATCACTAATATATACTCTATATATTTATTTGTTAATTTGATTTAATAAAAAATATCAAGTGTTACTTTTTTTAATGTTTAAGAAAAATTAAATAATACGTCTTTTATTTTTAAAACAATAAAATATATGTTAAAATATTATTTGACAAATTTAAAAGGGAAAGAATTTAGTGAGTATCCAAATATTATAAATCTTTGATGATGTAGCCGGTGAAGTTTTTTTTTGTTTTTGTTTTGGACAAACGATATTATATACACTAAGAAGGGAGAGGGCTTAGCCTCACAATAGGCTAACAATAATGTGATTCAAATTCGTTTTTAGCGAAAATCAAACCTAAAACATTTTACTTACAAGTGTAGAGTAATACTACTAAACCGTAGTATTAAGTGACTTTAAGTAAAAGCGAGAATGAATGGTTGAAATGACGATGGTTTAAATTTTTAATAGTTGACTCTGTAAATCTTGATTTAATCACTAGGTTGTATGATTTTTCTTTGTTTTGAAATAAATATGTGAGAGGAATTTGTAACGATTCGTTCTAATTACAGTAAAATCATGAAAACCAAGAGTCAACCTTGCAACCAACCAAAATTCATTTGCCACTTAGTACTACGGTCTAGTGGGATTCTACTTCACTTGTAAGTGAGAGATTTTAAATACAATTCTCGTCAAAGGCGAATTTAAATCACATTATTACTAGTTTATTATGAGGCTAAGTTCATCCTCTGTCTTTCAATGTAGACAATATTGTTTGTTAAAAAAAAAAAAAAATTTGATCAAATAATATTTTAACACATGTTTTATTGTTTTAAAAGTCACTTAGTACTACGGTTTAGTGATATTCTTCTTTGCTTGTAAGTGAGACATCTTAGGTTCAACTCTCATCAAAGATGAATTTTAACTATATTATTGCTAGTATATTGTGAGGCTTAACATACTCCTCCACTTTTTAATGTAGATAATATCGTTTACTCAAAAAAAAAAAAAAAAAAATCTCTTAGTCAACGAGCTTCTAGAAAGAACACCGCTTAAATCTTTTAGTCAAATCTCTTAATCGCGTGCATATTCAATCACAATCCATCTAATTAGATGACAAATTTAATCACATCACTGGGTGACTATAATATTCAGGTCTCTTTGAACCTTGAAACATGTTAAGCTAATCTGTCAAAACATATCATTTAATATCTTACCATAAAGTCGCAGGTCACGGCCATTAAATATATGTGCATTTCTCCGTCTTATTATCCACCCGTTGACTGGAGGATTCCAACCCTCCATGAAGTATCTCTCTCGTTTTTCCAAAGGTCTGTTCTTGTTCGACTGGTGTTTGTTTTCGCCGCCGGCGGCTCCTGTTCCATCCTTTTGTGATTGGCTCTGAGGGAAATGAAATATTTTTGTAATATTTAGTTTTAAAATATGAATGAAAAATAAAAGTCAGTTTAATGTGAAAAGTTATGCATCAAAGGGTGGCGCAACGGAGCCGTCTCCTTTAGTGGTTTGTCTTTTAAAGGGTATTACTTAAGGGATATGTTATTAGCATTTCAAAAATCTCATTTTACACTCCTCATGTATTTTTCTTTCTAATTATAAAAAGTTTGAAATGACAAATGATATTTTTTAAGTGCTAATAACAATTCCCTAAACCTTACTTAATTACCTAAACCTTAAAAATGCATCTACATCTCTTCGGCAAATTGTATACTGGGTTCTAATAAAAACCAGGAACTATTTTCTTTGAAATAGATAATTGATGAATCAACTTTATTTCTTAGGTATAGAGTTTCCCCACTCTGTTTAAAACCAATCGACCCCTATCGACGCTCCAAAAGCGTAATTGATATTTCGTTGGTTGAAGACGACTGGTCACCTGCTTCATGTGGTTCCTTTCTATAAAGAAACCAGGTGTTTTGGGTGAGCCAATACAATCTCACTTCCCAACATTATAACCACAGATGCCATGTTTGGCCTATCCTCATGGTGTCCACACAATGCTTCTGATAGCGTACATGAGCTTGCTAAACATCTATCAATCAGCTCTAAAGGTCGGCCTTCATTCCATAACTTCCATGACTACAACGTGTCAAAACTCGGTCAATTGCCATCCATCGGTCTATATGTATGAAGAAGTTTATTCTCGCTACTTACATGTCCAATAAGGTTTTGGCTGTGGTTTGCATGGTAGAATCCCTTGTTTTTCATTCCACTTATTATCTCAGATATCAAAATACTGAAGCTAAAGACATCGAATTTGACAAAGAATAACGCATCAATAGCATATTCTAGTGACATATAATCGTTGTAGATACATATCGCCTTATGAAGCTGTTTGGAGATTGTTTCAATATTCTATACACCATAGAGAACCTTTTGTGGAACGATTACCGGTGCATTTACCATTAGAGCAAAATATTGTTTTCAATGGTGATCAATCACTGCAGTTGATTATTAATCAAAATGCTTATGAACATACAATGCTAACAAGTTGGTTTGAAGCTAACAAAACTTATAACGAAGCACACGCATTGACTTATACACAATTTCTGTCAAAATTTGTATATGATGCACGAAAAAAAAATTTGGAAACCAAGAAAACAAAAAGGTTCAATATGTATAATATCATATGTACATCTTGCATGAATTATATTATTTGAGAATGCTTTTGAATTTGAAAAAGGGTGCATTAAGTTTTGATGATATAAAAACTATTGATTGAGTTTTGCATTCTTCATATCATGCTGCATGTAATTCATTGGGATTGTTAAGTGATGATAAAGAATGGATTAAAGCTTTGTCATGTGCTGTAAATGTTGCATCATCTGCTCAATTGAGACAATTGTTTGTTACAATAATTTTGTTTTGTGATGTAGCAAATCCTCAAATTCTTTCTGATAGTCATTGGAAAAACATGTATGATGATATTTTGTACAAGTTACGAAAAAAATTTGCAATTCCTGATATGATTGTACCAGAGGATGTAAAAAACTATGTATTATTTGAACTAGAACTACTTCTTAATAATGCATCAAGTTCTTTAGATAATGCATCAACTTCTTTAGATAAATATCATTTACCAATGGCCGATGCAAGAAAAATGTTAGAAATCAAAATTAAACTTTTAAGAGAAGAGTTAAATTATGGTTGTCAAGAATTGTCCAAAAAACACATAGTTTTGAAATCGCAACTTAATCAAGATCAAAAACATGTTTATGATTGTGTTATAGATACTGTAAATAGAAAAAAAGGACTATTTTTTGTCTATAGTCGTGGAGGTACTAGAAAAACTTTTTTATGGGATGCTATCATAACTAAACTTAGATCTGAAAGAAAAATTGTTTTAGCAATGGCATCATCAGGAATAGCATCATTGTTATTACCAGGTGGTAGAACAACTCATTATAGATTCAAAATTCCCTTGGTTATTACTGATTCTTCAATTTGTCCAAAAACAAAAAAAAAAACTCATCTTGCAACATTAATTGAAAAAACAGATTTAATTATATGGGATGAAGCACCTATGAATCATAAATATTCTTTTGAAGCATTAGATAAATCATTTTATGATATTTTGTCACATTTACATGGTTCAGAGAAAGTAAGATTCCATTTGGTGGTAAACCTTTTTTATTAGGTGGTGGTTTTCGACAAATATTACATGTTATTCCTGGAGGAAGCAAAGAAGATATAATAAATGCTTCTTTAAATAGCTTTTATTTGTGATCACATTTTAAAAATTTTCATTTAAAAGAAAATATGAGGTTATCAAGAAGTGGATTGAGCATTGAAGAAAAGAAAAAAAAAATCAGTGATTTTGCAAATAGATGATGGAAAAATTAATGATATAAATAATGAAAATAATGAAAATGATAAAGACACATCTTTGATAGAAATACCTAAAGATTTGATAATTCATTCTTCTGCACATCTAATTTATTCAATCTTTCTTGCAACTTATCCCAATTTTGAAAATTGTTTTGACAATTTTGTTTATTTAAGAGAACGTGCTATTGTAACACATGAACACAACTGTTACATATATAAATAATTATATAATTGATTTGTTATATAATTATTGGATTTCAATGGTTTACCTGCACATAATTTAATTTTAAAAATAGGAATGCCAATTATGCTATTACGAAATTTAAATCAATATTTAGGTTTGTGCAATGGAACTAGATTAGTTGTTACTCAATTATTTGATAGGATTATTGAAGCTAAAATACATGCTTGGAAACAATATTGGTCACAAAGTTTTCATACCAAGAATCACTCTTACAGCAACTGAAAGTAAGTGGGCTTTTATTTTTAAAAGACACCAATTCTCGATCAAACCATGTTATGCAATGACTATTAACAAAAGTCAAGGATAATCTTTGAAACAAGTTGTCTTATATTGTGAAATCCCGTCCTCAGAATTTCACTATTCATTATGTATCTCGTAATTTAAATTCGTATTTCACGTTTACGTTATTTTTATTACTTAATTTTAATTCTGTAAATTTTGGGAATTAAATCGAATAGTTATTGGGTTTGAATTTTCGTAATTAATCTTTAAGATTCGTTGATCTTTCAAGGTCACAAGTAACATTTTCGAATAGATCTCGAAACCACGAGCACATAGGCGGAAGCCATTTGAGTGTCCGGATTTTAACGGTATAGTTACGGACATTTGAAGTTGTTACTAAATTATAGATTTCTAATTTATTTTGAAACTCTGGCCTTGTGGGAAAGGGACCAATGAGATAAGAGAGTGAAGGACCAATTAGAACTAAGAGAGAAAAGGAGAACGAATCATGAGGGAAGGAAAAAAAAAAGAGGACTGGATGCTGCCAGGTGGCGGGAGAGAAAAGGAAGGGAAGAGTGACCAATGGGAAGGGGGGAGTAAGGAGGGGAAAGGAGAAACCCAAAAAATGGGTCATTTTTCACCTACAAACCGCCATTTTGACCTGGCCATATCTTCTTCATCCGACTTCCGTTTTGGGTAATCTTGGTATCCATGGAAAGCTCTTGACAAGTCCTTCATCCCTGTAGTGTTAGATTTCCAGTTTTCCTTTCCTTTTTCTAGGTCGAAGCCACAAAGTGCCGAGGGTTTTCCGGTGATTTTTCTCATTTTACGGTGATTCCGACTATGATTACTGTCGATCATCACTACCAATAGACTCCTTTCAACCCCTAGAGCAAGGCCCAAGTATTGGATGAGGTGTCAGAGTTCGTTTTGCCGATGAATCGAGGAACCCCCATTTCTAGGACCTTCGGCGGGTTTGGATGAAATTGAGACACTTCCTGGCCGAATTGAACTTGGCCATAGGTATGAGAATTGCTCCCCTCATTGAGATATACTTGCCCATAAAATTTGGTAATTTTTGGAAATTGTTGAATTTTCCGGCAAGTTAAGGCTCCCGATCGCCACCAGCGGTGGCGCTTTGGCCAGTGGGCCGACGATGCCTTTCTAAGTTCAATTAGATGTCCTGAATTTTTATTTGATATTTGTATGACGTGGTTTGATCGTTTGAACCTAATTTCATTATGATATTTTACTTGATCAAAATATGAATCGACGATTCGATTGTCGGATCGTGATGAAATTTTAGTATGTAGTTTTAAAGGCATAATGTGCATTTTAGAAGATTACAGATCCAAAATCTAATGTGCGGATCTTCCGGATCAAATTACGTAAAGATATGGACCCCACCGTTGATTAGAAGTTGACTTTTGGTCAATAAGTATTGAATCATTTAAATTACTAAAATTAGTATTGCTAAAGACTCAGTGAGGCTTTGCGGACTTGTCTTGGTGAGTGACTTTAGTATATGTGATATGGTTATTACCCTGTTTTCTTATATTAGTATCCTTTGTGGGTATGACTTGATTTTATAAACGTGTTTTCTGTTAAAATGTGATTTTATAATTGGCCGTCGATGTATTTTTATTAAATGTGATTTGATTCATGGATTGGAAATATTTGTGAAAAGGTGATTTGAAGTGCATAGTGAAATGTTTATGAATTGTGTTATAAATATACATTTGAAATGTTGAGAAATACGAGGGCTAGTAGGTAGGCCTGGCAAACGGGTCGTGTCTATCGTGTTCGTGTCGTTTTCGTGTAACACCTGTTATCTTAACGGGTCGTGTCGTGTCACACCCGTTATCTTAACGGGTCCTTAACAGGTCGTGTCACTTTACCCAACGGGTAAAGTGACCCGACCCGTTATGACCCGTTAAGAAAAAAATATATTTTTTTAAAATTTGCACATACCACACATTGCCACATAAATATTACTTCAAAACATTAAAACATTTCTCGTTCAAGTACTATATCTACACTCGAAAATCCAAGCATATACAAACAATTTTGACGGTTTGGATCGTTGAAATTAGTTTTGGAGAATTCGTAAAACGATAGATTGACTAACACTTAGAGTTTATTTATATTTCATTAAGTATAACATAAGATTTTGTGGTATCCACTTGTGTAAATATTTTAAATTGAAAATCGAATTCATTCATTGTATTCATATAGGGTCAAGGAGTGTAGTTATAAAAAATCATCAAAATCGAAGTTAAAATAACCGTTAAATCGTGATTTTTCGTTTATAACCGTTGAAAAGCTTTGCCCCGTTACTTGATCTCTGAATGTTTTTTTTTTGTGATTTTTTGCTGATGTGATCTCCAAGCATATACAAACAATTTTGACGGTTTGGATCGTTGAAATTAGTTTTGGAGAATTCGTAAAACGATAGATTGACTAACACTTAGAGTTTATTTATACTTTCATTAAGTATAACATAAGATTTTGTGGTATCCACTTGTGTAAATATTTTAAATTGAAGATCGAATTCATTCATTGTATTCATATAGGGTCAAGGAGTGTAGTTATAAAAAATCATCAAAATCGGAGTTAAAATAACCGTTAAATCATGATTTTTCGTTTATAACCGTTGAAAAGCTATGTCCCGTTACTTGATCTTTGAATTTTTTTTTTTGTGATTTTTTGCTGATGTGATCTCCAAGCATATACAAACAATTTTGACGGTTTGGATCGTTGAAATTAGTTTTGGAGAATTCGTAAAACGATAGATTGACTAACACTTAGAATTTATTTATACTTTCATTAAGTATAACATAAGATTTTGTGGTATCCACTTGTGTAAATATTTTAAATTGAAGATCGAATTCATTCATTGTATTCATATAGGGTCAAGGAGTGTAGTTATAAAAAATCATCAAAATCGGAGTTAAAATAACCGTTAAATCGTGATTTTTCGTTTATAACCGTTGAAAAGCTTTGTCCCGTTACTTGATCTCTGAATGTTTTTTTTTTTGTGACTTTTTGCTGATGTGATCTCCAAGCATATACAAACAATTTTGATGGTTTGGATCGTTGAAATTAGTTTTGGAGAATTCGTAAAACGATAGATTGACTAACACTTAGAGTTTATTTATACTTTTATTAAGTATAACATAAGATTTTGTGGTATCCACTTGTGTAAATATTTTAAATTGAAGATCGAATTCATTCATTGTATTCATATAGGGTCAAGGAGTGTAGTTATAAAAAATCATCAAAATCGGAGTTAAAATAACCGTTAAATCGTGATTTTTCGTTTATAACCGTTGAAAAGCTTTGTCCCGTTACTTGATCTTTGAATGTTTTTTTTTGTGATTTTTTGCTGATGTGATCTCCAAGCATATACAAACAATTTTGACGGTTTGGATCGTTGAAATTAGTTTTGGAGAATTTGTAAAACGATAGATTGACTAACACTTAGAGTTTATTTATACTTTCATTAAGTATAACATAAGATTTTGTGGTATCCACTTGTGTAAATATTTTAAATTGAAGATCGAATTCATTCATTGTATTCATATAGGGTCAATGAGTGTAGTTATAAAAAATCATCAAAATCGGAGTTAAAATAACCGTTAAATCGTGATTTTTTGTTTATAACCGTTGAAAAGCTTTGTCCCGTTACTTGATCTTTGAATGTTTTTTTTTTGTGATTTTTTCCTGATGTGATCTCCAAGCATATACAAACAATTTTGACGGTTTGGATCGTTGAAATTAGTTTTGGAGAATTCGTAAAATGATAGATTGACTAACACTTAGAGTTTATTTATACTTTCATTAAGTATAACATAAGATTTTGTGGTATCCACTTGTGTAAATATTTTAAATTGAAGATCGAATATATTTATTGTATTCATATAGGGTCAATGAGTGTAGTTATAAAAAATCATCAAAATCGGAGTTAAAATAACCGTTAAATCGTGATTTTTCGTTTATAACCGTTGAAAAGCTTTGTCCCGTTTCTTGATCTCTGAATGTTTTTTTTTTTGTGATTTTTTGTTGATGTGATCTCCAAGCATATACAAACAATTTTGACGGTTTGGATCGTTGAAATTAGTTTTGGAGAATTCGTAAAACGATAGATTGACTAACACTTAGAGTTTATTTATACTTTCATTAAGTATAACATAAGATTTTGAGGTATCCACTTGTGTAAATATTTTAAATTGAAGATTGAATTCATTCATTGTATTCATATAGGGTCAATGAGTGTAGTTATAAAAAATCATCAAAATCGGAGTTAAAATAACCGTTAAATCATGATTTTTCGTTTATAACCATTGAAAAGCTTTGTCCCGTTACTTGATCTCTGAATGTTTTTTTTTTGTGATTTTTTGCTGATGTGATCTCCAAGCATATACAAACAATTTTGACGGTTTGGATCGTTGAAATTAGTTTTGGAGAATTCGTAAAACGATAGATTGACTAACACTTAGAGTTTATTTATACTTTCATTAAGTATAACATAAGATTTTGTGGTATCCACTTGTGTAAATATTTTAAATTGAAGATCGAATTCATTCATTGTATTCATATAGGGTCAAGGAGTGTAGTTATAAAAAATCATCAAAATCGGAGTTAAAATAACCGTTAAATCGTGATTTTTCGTTTATAACCGTTGAAAAGCTTTGTCCCGTTACTTGATCTCTGAATGTTTATTTTTTATGATTTTTTGTTGATGTGATCTCAAAGCATATACAAACAAGTTTGACGGTTGGGATCGTTGAAATTAGTTTTGGAGAATTCGTATGCCATCAATCAAATTCCGTGTGTGTGTGCGTGTATATATATATATTTATTAAGTAGATTTAAATCTATTTATTTTGTATGTATAAATTATAATTGACTGGTTCACGGAATAGTACATACATCACGTGTCACGTGTGTCATTATAAAAATAGTGAGATATATCATGACAGTCATGTGTGTGATAAAAACTTAATAACTTAAAAAAAAAAAAAAAATTTCTCACCACTTCTATTAATTTTCATTTTTCCCTCTCTTTTTTGTTTTCTTTTCAACTTTTTCTTATCATTTTCACTTTTCCCTTCAATATCTTTCCCTAATTCCCTCACTTTTTTGTTTTATTTTCAACTTTTCTTAACATTTTCATTTTCCCTCCATTTTTTTGTTCAAAAAGGGCGGCAAGTTGGCAACGACAAGAAATTGATTATTGAAATTTGAATGGAAAGAAATCACATCAAATTTCAATGGATGCAAAATCATGCAATGCATCATGCATATTAAATTATTAATTAATAATTATTATAGTTTTTATAAAATTTAATATATATATATAATTATTATAGATAGACTTAATATTTTGGGGGTATAATTATTATAGTATATATAATTATTATAATTATTATAAATTTTATAGTTAATTTAATATATATATATATTTATTATAATTTTTAGGGGTATAAAATTGTAAAATTAATGTGTATAATTATTACAGTATTTTTTTAGGGTTATAAAATTATAAAAATAATATTCTGCTTATCGTGTATCGTTTTACCCACGTGTATACCCGAACCAACCCGTTATCTTAACATGTGCTTATCGGGTTACCCGATAACGACCCGATTCGTTATCGTGTCGACCCAAACACCTGTTAATTTCGTGTCGTGTCGTGTCGGGTTATCGGGTCGTGTCAGAAATTGCCAGGCCTACTAGTAGGGGACCGTTACCCTAGTGTCACGGGGTTAGGTGACACTGAGTCTGCACCATGTAGTAGTGGTACATGGATGGTCTTGCTTGGTTAATCCGTGATGGGGGACCATATTATTTATGGATCTCGCTTGGTTAATCCGCGACGGGCAATCCTTATGGCCATGTATACTTAGGAGTGATCATGCTTGGTTAATCCGTGATGGGTGATCATTGCCTAACAGTTCCATAGGTGTGACTCTGCTTGGTTAATCTGCGATGGGGGGTCATTAGTGGTCCTGCTTGGTTAATCCGCAATGGGAGACCATATTATTTATGGATTGTGTTTGGTTAATCCGCGATGGGCGATCTTTATGGCCATACATACTTAGGGGTGATCATGCTTAGTTAATCCACGATGGGTGATCATTGCCTAACAAATTTGTGGGAGTGACTTTGCTTGGTTAATCTGCGATGGGGGTCACTACCTACATGGTTACTCAGGGTGGCTCTGCTTGGTTAATTCGCTATGGAGGGCCACTTCCTGTTTGGTTACTTATGTAGGCTTCAGCAGAATTGCGTCCCTCTAGCCCTAGTTTTTAATGTACATATGAACGATGGTTTTTGAGAATCTTGGTGGTTTGAATGGGAAAAGCCGTTGGATATCTGGGTGACTCCTTCAAAGTTGTTAGAGACTTGACTATGTTTTCATATTTACGAACTTATATTTGAGGTTTATAAACTGTGATCAATGGTCTTTCTTTTTATTGATTATAGCGTACTTGTATTATTGTCACTCACTCGAGCTTCGCAGCTTATCCGAGTTCCGTTTGGCCGGTGCACCATTCTTATGATGTAGGCACTAATTTTTCATATGATAGATCTGGGTAGATTATGAGAAACCACTTAATATTTTGGTTCCGTCAAGTGGTCCGGAATCCTTGCTCTCACTCATTCCCATAAGGTTAGTCTAGAACCCTAGATTTGAGTAAATGAGAATTACTCACAATAGACCTTGTGAATATAAAATAGATTTACCATGTTATTGCTCATAATCCAAGTAGGAAATTATATAGAGTTCCTTGGTTAAATTCTTGAAATGATATGTTATTGCATTGTTTGATTAACGTAATTAAATGCTAAGATCATGTATCTTTGATTCATGAATTGATTGATTGACAGGATTGTGGAATGACCTTGGTTATGGTTGTTATTATTATGATTATTTTAGTTGATCAATGTCGCTTGAGAATATTATGTGCTTCGTTGGTTATTTGATATGTTACATACTGTGGATGAAAGTATTGTGCTGAAAACATGGAATTTATATGATGGATGGAATGAGAATCTTGAATGGCATGTTGGTTTGTTTTGTAGCTTGAACTTGGTAATGTCATGCATGTCAAGTTCTAATAATTGATTACAGAATGCTATGTATGCTTGTTAGAATGCACAAGAATAAATGTCTAAATTAGTGAACGACGAACTATGAATGACTTGATCTCTAATGAGGGTACGTAGGCAGTCTAACGAGGAGGTTAGATGCAGCCATAAAGTATACGAAAAATTACTATGCGATTCGATTCTTGAGTTGTGATTTGCCACATCTCGGAGGCGGGATATGTTGAGATATGGGTATTTGGTGACGTCACATATCGATCCTAGACGTATGTCGGGATCGGGGCGTGACATATATCTTCCTGAACCTGTTTTTACCCACGGTCAATTATATGTTGCATTATCTAGAGTGACATCAAAAGAAGGTCTAAAAATCTTGATAGGAAATGGAGAAAACAATGTAAATAACTATATTGCAAATATAGTATTTAAAGATGTTTTACAAAATTTACAATCAAACTGTTAGTTTACTTAATCCATATTTAAAGCCTTATATATTTATTAGGTACAATTGAAACAGCTGCATAATGTTGTTTAACTATAGTTTTGAAATCACCACTCGGCATTATCACTATGTGCTTTTTATGTATGCAGGATAAATAGTGCAATCACTGCAAAGACAAGACAAAAAACAACGTTTACTCCATATCGGAAAGAAAGGTTAGAATGGTTAATATAAAATCAAATTAGATCTTCTGTTTCAACGTTGGTCTCCATTTTATGTGGCTTTTGTCAGCAGCTTTCAAAACCCTTCTGCTTTACCAAGGTTTCCAACCTATCCTATCATCATTTTTTTTGGCTGTCAAATCCATTTTCCACCATAGTTTTAAAATTTGGCTTTAATCTCATTAGTTTCATTCTAATTGAATAAATTTGTCTTAAAATATAGTTTTCTATTGGAAAAAGAATTGACCTTTGAATAGGAGCTGTAGTATTGGTTACTATAGCTAGACTAGCAACTAAAAACTCAACCTTTTCCTATCTGTGAATGTTGATTCCTGTTTATTCAACTTAGATCAATTCATTTTTATTTTCAAGCTTTCAAATGTTGTAAACTATTTCACTTTTAAAACTGTGAATTAATGATTACATGGGCCCATTTTCTTCAAAAAAATTGTCAAATGATGTCTCATGATACCAACTCCCCTTACAACGCCATTACGAATCCAGCCAAATGTAACATTATCATTCCCTTTTTCCAACATTTAGAATGGAATTTTTTTCTGGATTTTCCGAGTGAGTTCTGCATGTTTGTTGCCTCACAAGATTTTGATTCTATGTTTTTTTGGATGGCTTTTGTTAGTATCTCAGGCTTTTGTTAGTATCTCATGTGCTTTGGTTTTTTATTTCAGAAATTTTGTGCTTATTTTAGATTCGTTTCAAACTCAGCTGAAACCCATCTAATCCGGCATTTTCAGGTGAATTTTGCACGTTTGATGTGTTTGTTTTTCAGATCATTTTTGTGCATGTTAGATGCGTTTGGTTTTTCTTTTAGAAAATGGTGCCTTTCAAATTTTGGGATTTTTGATTTAGATTCTTGAAACCATAAGGTATATAAATGTATTATTTGTTTTTTCCTTTTTTTTTCATTGCTTGGATGTTTGCCGAAGAAACGATTGGCCTGAAACAAAGGAAGGCATTTATGGGATTATGCTTGGGAAACAAGACGATATTGACTGATTTGATAGTTTACCTATATTTCATCCTTTTCATAGGTTTCAGTCTGACTAGAATGGCAGGTAATGTTGCTGCTATATTCATATTAAAATGGACATGAATTTGCTTATTGTTTGTAGCATTTTGTACCAATCCATCTTGCATTTTTTTCTTGCTCCTAGCGGTTGTTAAGCTTCTTAATCATAGCTTCTTATTCATAAATCTAATTTTATTTTTGTAGCTTAACAATTTTCAAGAAGAAAGTTAACCTTGAAATTGAATTAAGGTATGAGTGCTTGCACTTATTTAAGATGTTGACTTCGTCCTTGCCTACCCTATATCCTGAACTACAATCATACGATTCAATAGTATGCCAAAACAATTCAGATTATTAATTTTCTTTTGCTAATATTTTACATTTAAATTCAATGTTTACTAATGTTTCTCTTCAGGGGAATCGCCTGTTACTAATGTAGATAACAACTATCTTCCTTTTGTTTGGTCTAAATACTTGACCAATTACTTAGCTGATCATTGATCGGTTCAGTTGGACATCCAAGAGTATCAATCTTGATGTCCCCACTAGAGATATACCCTCTCTACATGCCTTAATCGAGCCAAAGAACACCTTGGCAATACAGAAATTGTTAAATATATACACAAATCACTTTCATTACTTATTGGTTAGATTTAACAATTCCCCTACCTCTAAGATGTTTTTTGGCTTGGTTAAAACATGTAGAGAAAGTATATCTTTGGTGGGAGCTTCTCTATTTATACTTTTAGATGTCCATAAATTCCTCAGTGAATAATCAAGTAATTGGCCATGTATTTACAGTAAATAAAAAGAAGAAAATCTTTATCTACAAATTGATAACAGTCGATTCATCTGAAGAGAAAAGATGGAAGTGATGATTATTTGTCCAAATCATGGAAGCTGAAACAAATCAGCAAATTATATCTCTATATTACATAGAGACACCAAACCAAATATATTTGATCCATCTTTCTACAACATTCTTTATTTGTTTTTGCAAAAGCAATGTTATAGAACTAAATACCAATTGACAATATTATATTACATTTGACCAAATAGACGATAATATATTATCATTGTCAATGATATCCATTGTGAGTATCTTTAGGAGGAAAAGAGAAGAGGAGAAAACACGTACGTTCTTCTTCTTTTTTCTTTATGTGTTTTTTTGGATGGAGGATGTGAGGTTGTTGGTGTTTGGCTTCTGTGGCTATGTTTGACTGTGTTTGTATTGCTATTATTATTCGTTTCAGGTTTGAGAGATCAAGAGAGAAAGCGTAAGAATCAGATGAAGGGAGGACATTGAGCTGAATGATCTCAGTCAAACAACAATCATAATTGTAAGCTCAAGAGTAACTATTTTTGTGTTAGTTGCATGTCTTAGTAGTTAGCAGTCATTTCTTTTGCATTTGATGAAATCATTTGTATACACTTTTCGACTTGCACTTTTAATTTATCATTCTACCAATTTTTATCTTATTTCTTTTAACATCTTTCTTTTTTTTTCTCATTCAAATATGCATTACTGAAGCTTTGTTATGCACCTAGCTCTTTGCTTCTATTGCCTACTATTATTTTCTACTATTGTAATAGAACTTTATACATATTTTATAAACTTTAAAAACCTGCAGCAATGCGCGAGCTCTGTTACTAGTAATACTAAAATCCATTTTTGGGTACTATTTATGCACAGTGTGCGGATGGATTTACCCCTCATTTTCTTCAGTGTTTTCTGAATTTGGTGGGATTGTGTAGTGAATTGACCATTTTGCCCTTGGTTGTGCTATCGGGTTTTCGACCTCTTTTCTTCAACCTCTTTTCTTCGACCTCTTTCTTCGACCTCTTCCTTCCTGCTTCAGTGCTCCATTTTCGATAGCCTTCCTCCTCTTTCAATCAAACAAAACCACCGCCAACTCTGCAAATTGCTTCTCCACCAGTTCACCCAAATCCGGCGACCAGCTCCACAGCACACTCGAGAACCGCGACGCACCACCAGTCCATCCGCGTATTTTCCATAACCCTCTTTACGGAAGGTAAGCAATTTGCTTACCCTGCTTTAGATTTAAAAAAAAATTCTTTACCAAAGAAATTTATAATCTGGTGATTTTCTAGGGATCCAAGGATTGAAAAAATGACGGGTTCTTAGAGGATTGGAGTGAGTGAAAGCGGGTAATCAATCAATCAAAGAAAGAAGTGAAATTTTCTAGGAAAGTCAAGATTTTTTGTTTGATTTGTACATAGCGGTTTAGGGTTTAGGGTTTAATATACTTTTTCAAAATTTCTGTTAAATAATTCTCCTTTTGTAGTATTTGCATCACTTCAATTTTCGCCTGAAGCTTCAGTTCAATTGGTGCATGAATTTCATTGATTTCTTTGGTTTTTTTTTTTTTTTTTTTTTTTTAGGGTTTCGGTGGTTGAATAAAACCCAGAATTGGGGAACAGCGCAGTGAGCCGAAGGTGCCAATTTTTGTGTTTTTTACTTTCATGCTTGAGTTATATAATTTTTTTAGGAATAATTTTATATGTGATTAGTGCAGATTTTGTGTATAAGTAGCTAAATTTGGTCTTAGTATTTGTTCTTGAATTGTTTTGTTAGGGTTTCTTAAACCCTAGATTTGATTTGAGTCTGGTGAATATACTGTAGTGGGGGTATATGGAAGTATAATACATAAGTGGTGTGTGTGTTTGTGCGAGCAAGTCAGAACCAAGAGCATGTTTTCTTGTGTTCTTGTTGCTTTAGAATCTCACTCTGGTGAGTTACTGTGCAGAGGGTTGAGACTTTGTGTTGATTCGGGTCTTTTTTTCTCTGGAAGAAAACTATGCAACTCTATTAGAAGTATCAAAGACTTTGTTTTTGGTGGATTTAGAGTTTTGTTTAAGTTTTATTATATTAAAGTTGAATTTGGTTGCTCCTTGGCTGTGGGAAGAGAGGTCTGGGTGAAAGAGACAGGGAGTGTAAGGAGTGTGGTTGCAGATGAGCGTTTGAGGTAGAGAGATTTTGGGTTTTCCATTTGGCCATCTGATTGTTGTAATCAGTTAGTCACTTGATCAAACTGTTATGGGTCTGTAGTTTTTTGAGACTTTGAGTTTTTTTGCATGAGGGAGATGGTATTGATTGATGAATTAGTTGTGTACTTTTCTGTTTTGATTTTTCTTTGTTCTTCGTCCCCTCTCCAACACCACCACTAACATATCTTTCACTAAATGAAGGTGAAGATATTTAGATACATATTAAGATGCAAGAATTGTACTAATAATTTGGTTAATAAATTTAACCGTTTGATACAGATGTCGGTGATCTCTACCATTTCCTTTTACATTTGGTTAATAAATCTAACCTTTTGATACAATGTGTTTATCAAAAAATTAGCGTAGCCTTTTGTAATCATTGCTTCATTGTTTTCACACTGATTTGGGAATACATCTTTGATTCCAGAACCTTAGATTCAGCTCTACACCTATGTTCTTAATATGTTTTGACTGGGAAGGTTTAATTTAGTGATGATATGCGAATTGAAAGTGAAAAATGGTCAAAGTTGGGGGTTGAACTGCTTTTTTGGATTTGTGGTCAGTTGTAGTGTTGTTGAGGCTTTGGAAAGGAATCTGAATTTTGGATTTTCAATTACAGAATGGCTTTCAAGCATGAAATTGAGTGAATTTTGGGCACTTCTGCAAAAGCAGGCCAATTTCAGATATTTGAATTTCAGATTGCATAACAGACCTCTTTCTAATATTTGAAACACTATTTGATATTTGAATTGATACTTGAACTGAATAAACATCAGATAGGCCAATCAATTTCAATATCAGATATCATTTTTATATTATGTTTCTCGATATCATATTTTAATCATCGTTATTGGCATTAAATGTGATCAGGTAAGATTTTGGGGTTTTTATTTGGCATTTCATTCAAGTATTCTTTGCTTCAAATTAGAAAACAAACTCAAGCCCTCAAACCCTGAAAGCAAATGCTTAATTCTTATGCATTCTATGTTGCTACTGAGGTTTACAATTTTTTTATCTTTTGGTTTTTATTTTTCCTCCTCAGTTATTATTTTCCTTTTACTGTATATTGTAGTGTCTGTTTGGGAATGCCTTTGTTTTTTTACTTGCTGAGAATGCATCTGTCAAAATTTTAATGGCCTTTCTTTGTTTCGTTCCTATCATTTTCCTCATTTTCTATGTCCAATTATGAAGCATCTTTTGATTTTTATTGATATAAACTATAAAGACCTTTTCTTTCTCCAATTATGCCTCTGTCAACTTTTTTTAATTTAAATGCACTAATTTAGTACTCACATTTATCTGATAAAGCAGATGAAAAAAGAGGGAAACATGGATTATATATGCACCTTCACTTCGTTTTCTTATACGTCCTATTGTTACGAGATAAATTTAACACACATCCATACTAACAGCTCCCGTTTTCAAAATTTGTAGAAACCAGCTATGAACCGTTGCAGGAAAAATTCAGAAAAGAAAACACCTCTACATACGGAAGATTATGTCTAACTTTAGCATACTTGAAGCCAGTACGCTATGCCATCAGCTGTCTCTAATTTTGTAAACCGTTAATTCTATCTTAAAATTTGAAATTATGAATCCTTACAATTGAAATGCCAATGATCTGAAGCTCATGACTGAATTATTACAGTTCTGTAAGATTTATTGAATACTTTGTTCTAACTGTCTTTCGATGCAGAATCACTGCCACCAACAGCTCTGGCCGCGCAGTTCGTCATCGTCCATTATTCCTCCAAAATTCTACTCTCTTTGCTTTCTTCGACTCAGTGCATCTCTATTCTTCCAGGTACACACCCATATCTATATCACAAATGACTGTTTATATGTATCTATTTGTTAGAGAAGGCTTTTGCCTTTCGGGTTCAATTTTATCAACTCTTTTTTAATTCAGCAATGGAGCTTGCATTATCGCATGAGAAATTGGCAAATGAAAGCTGCTCCACTTGCACAGTGTAAAACATTCATTGTTATTGTATGATGTCTTCTTAATATAAGATATGTATCGCTCAAAGATTATAAATTTAATAATTAAAGAACAAAAAAGGAATAAAAGTTCCTGAATTTAAAGCATGCGTCACAACGAATCATGAACCCCCCTTGGTGGTGGGGTATTGTAGAGGGATATGGTACACATGCGTATAATTGGAATAAAATTATTAACATTGTTGTAATTATGTGGAACTAGGTTGTAAACCTGCGGCATCGCGCGGGCTTTTTTGCTAGTATATACTAAAACTCAGTTGAGTCTGGAACTGTTCATCAATGGTGATAGGATGGAAATGCCCCTGATTTCTTCTCTGCTTGCCGTGCTGTTTTCACTTCTCTACAGTCAAAAGTCGGTTTTGCCCATTTGATCCACACTTTAATCATCGCTGGGTTCTCTCTTTCGACTGGGTTGCTTGCTTTACCTTTCATTTTCACTTTTCGTGTTCAGCATCTTTCATTTTCCCTTTCCTCTTCTTTTCTCGTCTCTCTTTCCGTCTGTGTTTGCCCTTTTCGATCTCTCTATCTATTTCGTTTCGATTCCGATCCGATTGTTTGTGAGTGATTAGTATTGGCAGTCGCAAGGACGCGGTGGATCTGCAGGTAAGAGTTCTACTCTGTACAATAGTTATGAACTACAGTTTGTGTTTGGATGGTTGTGATTCATGTTAAACGATCTTGGTGATTGGATTTTTAGATTGGATTTTTGTGGTTTTGAATTTGTGGGATTTTTAGGGATTTCTGGGTTTTTTTAGCTTTTGAGTGTTGGGGATTTCTGTCCCTTTCGAATTAGCCCTCCCTCGCTCTCAATTTCCTCCCCTTCACCAATCATCAGAAACCAATGATACTCCATTTGAAAACCTTCTGGAGCGACTTCTCCCCACCAAGTAGCCACTGTGCTCCAGATCTTTCCAGTTGAAATTCCTCTTCTTCACCCTTCCATGTTGAATTTCACATCAACATTGGATTCGAGTTTTCCGGCGATAATCCGATGATTCCGGCGATGGCCACCATCGAGGTTAGTCTAAAAGGATTCTTATCTTATAGCTGTATTGCATGTTAAAATCTGTTTTGAATTTGTGATATAATAAAATTAGGCTTTAGAAAAAATTTCATGATTTTGTCTAACTAAATTTAAGGATTAAATTTTTTCATTAATGTTCTGGGTTTGTTGTGGGGAGAAAAAAGGGGGGGGGGGGTTTGAATGTGATTTACAGAACTTGGTTGCATGGACTACACCCCAAAGATTAGCCACAGGGTGCTGGTTGAATTGGCCGAACACAGAAAGGAATTAGAGAAGACAAAAGTCTGTTCATGATACTCTGAGCATCCGGTAGTTTTCTACTTTGGTTAATCGGTCAAATTTTATTTAGGTCCTAGAAAGATTGGGAGGTTTATGAGATATGTATTTGTGCAGGATAAAGCTTTGGATGCTTTAGCAATTGAGGACAAGAAAAGGCAATATGCTGCTGCGGAGAACTATCTAGAAGATGTATTGCATTCAGCTCTAGCCACTTCAGAGTAATGTACCACTAGACTTTTGTTATATGATTGTGTCTGTAAAACTATGTAGTTTTGTTTGCATTATTAAAGAACTGGTAGATCAAACTCCAAAAGGGTATTAACAAGGCTTACTTGATTCAATGAGTGTGAAAGTTTTGAGTTTTGAAGAAGTAGAGGAGGAGAGTTGTTTACCAAAGAACATTATCCATGTATTAGGATGTTCATTCCTTTGTACTGAAAAAGAAATTACGAAAGTTGCTACTTCTCTCTTAGTAATTAAGTTTGAGTTGGATGCTTAATTTTATGCTATTAGTGTGTTGGTTCTTCTATAATTGTATTTCCCGTGGTTGACTATCATTCATGTTTTATGGTTCTCCATCAGATGTATTTTTGTGTCTAGAGTCTAGACTCTAAACACGATGGCACCTCAATACAGTAAGCTTGGGTATTAAATATAATTGTCAGAAGACGTATTGGAAGATGTTTTTTATGGTTGCATCCTTCTAACTTATGTCATTTTCTGTAGTTTTCTTCCTTGCTTTCAGATTTAGGACTTGACATCCGTGGAGCACATGTCTTCTCAACAATCGATGGCTACTCTTTAGATGTACTCTGGTCGCATCCTTCTAACTTATGTCATTTTCTGTAGATTTCTTCCTTGCTTTCAGATTTAGGACTTAACATCCGTGGAGCACATGTCTTCTCGACAACCAATGGCTACTCTTTAGATGTATTTGTGGTGGATGAATGGATGGTCTGTTGAGGTAGTTTTCTTTTACTATGTGACGTGTTTATTGTCATTCACTGTGTATTGGGTTTTGTTTTCCAATTACATGAGTTCTTTTATCTTTGTTGTATCTTTTGTCAATAATTTTAGTTGTTTTCATACATTCTATGCTTTAATCATTAGTCAGTGGATTTTACCTCTTTAATTTCTCTGATAATGGGGATGGTTTTGATGACATCTTTCGAGGATACCAATAAGCAAAGCCATTTAATTGATCAAATTGGGTGTGAAAAATCAAATTTTGGCTGTGGTTGAGGTAAACATGAACATAGAGTGACAGAACACACACGCATTCTCTTCTATGGACGTTTCCTGACTCCAAGTGCTTTTATGCGTATTTTAGTCCTTGCTAATTAAGATTTGTGGTTTATCTTCCCTGCACTCTATATTTTTGTACTTTTTTTCTCTTTTCAAAATCTAATGAAGCAACTAGAAAACCAAACCGTTCAGACTTTCAAAATTGAATAATAGTATATAAAATAAGAAACAACTGACCTTTTCCATATGAAAGCTCAATAGCACGTTCATAGAATGTGAACCTTAATTTTGCTTGCAACTATTAGAAGGCTAAGAGTTAAAGGAATTCAAGTTTCATATAAAATTTTATATGCGTTGGTCTGTTACATCTGTCTACTTTGCTTATTACTTACCCTTCTCTTTTCCCTTATCAATAAAATTTTATTGATTGCAATTGTTAAATGTTACTAGGATGAGAAGGGGATCACCGATTTGAAATCAACACTCCAAGTAAACATAAGAAAGAGATTTTTTTTTTTTTTTTTTTTTTTTTTTTTGGCACAAAGTTGAAAAGGATTTAGTAGCTGTGACAGACTAATTTTTGAAACGTAGATGGGCATATTCACCTGGGGTGAGTGGACTCTCCTGCTTTTGCTTTTTCTTTTGCTTCACTTTTCATACCCGTGTGATTTCGAATCTCCCTATGCCTATAGTTGGGATATTATGTCCAATGAGCTTATAATTCGAAAGTTCCCAATATTTGGTGTCTGGATAATTGAATCTGGAAGCATTATACATGTTTGTATTTGAATAAAATTGTAGCAATTGTGAGTGACATAATTCATGTCCTTGGAAGAGATCTTATTATAGATTTTACAAAACTTTGGGACAGATTCACTTTTTCATATCATGTGGGGTATTTGGAAAACCTGTACTTGGAAGTGACCATTTTATGGTTTTTCACAAAGATTTGGGACATTAATATCACTTTCTCATATGGTTCTTTACTAATAAGAATCTGTAGTGTAGGGTATTTGATAAGCATCACAATGGATTCATTTGACATCTAATCTCTCATCTTTTGTTTCTTATTGAACATAAATATGTAAATAAATTTTGATATGGATGTAAATAGATTTTAATATATTTCACACATTTAACATAATTTTAAAACCTGCGGCATTGCGCGTGCTCAATTGCTAGTGTGCTCTAAACCCAATAATATGATGATACTTTACAAACATTTCACATGTATTTTTAAGCAAACGATATTATCTACACTGAGGGGTAGGGGTGGGCTTAGTCTCATAATGAGCTAGCAATAATGTGGTTGAAATTTGTTTTTGGTGAGTATCGAACCTATACCTCTCATTTACAACTGAAGAGGAATAGTACTAAACCGTAACATCCGCGTCTCGTCAACTAGACTCCCACACCCCCCAATCTTCCTCGATAGCCCTTACCTTCCTTCTCCATCGATCTAAGGAATATGTAATTAGGAGAATGTGATCTATAGAAGTTAGATTCATGAGACCATTCATGATCATAAGATTGCCAATTGGGCATTAACTATCCATTAAGATCAGTATATGCTATGTCTTCTCTCTAGAAGAGTGACTGGTCTTGAGTCATTGGTGTAATTGACATCAATACAAATATATAGGTGCTTAATAGAGAATGAGCCTATTGAATGCAATCAACAAGAAGTTCTCATACTCATGTCACATGAGAACACATGGTTGGGATAATGCAAAGTAGTCATTTCACTTGACGCATCATAGTTAGGGGTGGGCACGGGCCGTGCTGAGCCCAATTTTGAAGGAACCAAACCTTACCCATTTTAAATTGTAACGAGGCGAGCCAGGCTAGGTACAAAGATTTTTAGTTTTGGAACCAGACCTTACTTAACATGTTTCAAACGCGCCGGTTTACGGGTCCAACTCTATTTTTTTTTTCCAATTTTTTTAATTATTTTAAAATGGGGCAGCAGCTGCTACACTGCAGTGCATAACAGCAGCATCACATATTACACATTAGGAGTAATGAAACACAGATTGTGCACATCAACATATAAATATAATCCCAAATCATTGAAATTAGAGTTCTCAAAGATACCATGATCCCATTTTAACTTTGGTTAAATTCCTAAACTGATACCAGCTGATGCTTAATCCTAATTTCGACCCCATCCACGCAAATCATTTGAATAAAAGATTTGAAATTGGAACATAACAGAGGTCAAGATTCCCAACCCAACAAAATCCCTAAATCTAGAAAACCCTAATTTAATTTTCAATCCTAAATCCCAAAAACATAATACCTTAAAAAACTATGAATCTGAGTCATATAGAGGGGATGGATAATTAGTTCTTCGACTTCATTGTTCGTCCCTTCGAGTTCGAAAGAGGGATTGATTTCGAGAGAGTGAGTGAGAGAGAGACATAGTAGAGGTTTAGGGTTACATTATAAATCAAGGAGTACCAGATCATCCATCACAATTGCATTTCCCATATGAATTCCTTGCATGTATTCAAAAATTAAACCTACAAAAAAGGAAAAAATTCGCCATAAATTGACAGAAAAAAGAGGAGAGCGGCTTTCAATTACCTTGGATCGAGGTCTGATGATGATGGCGGCAAACGGAACTGGGATGGTGAGAGCAATTCAAGAGGAGAGATCAAAGTGTGAAGTAATGGAAGAAAGGAAAACCAAGTAACTTTGTCTGAGACTGTGTATTTGAGAAGATTAGGATGAGGATAAAACTCTAATCCAATTAATTGTATGCTAGAAATGTGTCGGGTCGGGGTCCGTTCCCTTCTATTTTTAGAACCACCTCGCCCTACTAATTTCGTATACCGCCCCGCCCCAATCCGTTTTTTGTTTTGTGTTTAGAATCGCGGGTACGAGGCCTGACCTGTAGGTCTAGAACCCGTTTTCCCACCCCTAATCATAGTTATCTTGTGATTAGGTCCTTGATCTTTGACTGTGTCAAAGACACTCTATCAGAGGGTGTGCACGACATAGATGGGGTTAAGCTACTTAACCGTGGAGGCAGGTGAATGCGCAATAAGGGATCTCTAATGTTCAAACCATTGAGAGAGAATACTCTATGATACAATTAAGAATCTTCGGCCAAGTATGAATGAGATTTAGGAAGTCGTTCCAAATCACATTTAAGGTAATCATATAAGTAAGAGAATCATATTGGATAGTAGACATGAATAAACTATCAAACCAAACAATTGTTCAAGAGTATTGTATTAGAGAAAGACAATATTGCATTTGTAATCCCAAACTGAATAGGTTCTCCAGCATCTTCTGATTAGCTTGGGTAGCCATGACATATTGCTAGGTGTCACTCATGGCTTGTAGAAACCCTAAAGGTGTATAATCACTAAAGGGAGGATTGAAAGTAAGTTTCAATTCACAATCAATTAGAAAACGTTTTGATCGCTTACTGCCTCGCTAAAAGGAGCCTAATGGATCACACACCGTGTAACGTAAAGGTTGTTGGATTTAATGAAAATGAGTAAGAATAAGTAAATAGTTCAATTATTTGTGGTTAGAATTAAGTTAATTAATTAAACGAATAAGTTCGTTTTAGACCTTGGGTTAGTTTTGAGCCTTGCTAAAAGGAGCCTCATGCCCATAATCTTAAGTTGTATGACAACTTAAACACAAAAGGGCACAAGCCCCTCTAACATAGTGAGGCTGGCCATAGAGAGGGTTGCCTTTATTTTCAAGTTTACCACTCAATTGTTGGATGGTATATAAGTGAAGTTATAAGGCTTAACCTCATTAGGGTTTTCCAAGATGGAAAGAGAGAAAAACACAAAGCGCTCTTCTTCCTCTAGGAGGCTAGCTACCATGGGAGTTTTATTAGTACTCTTTACTCCCATGGTTTCTCATCTTCTTCCTTCACCATCTTTGGTGTCGGAACTCAGAGGTCTCCAACTTTAGGGACTTCTGGAAAATCATTCAAGCATCCAAATTGAAGAATCCAAGGAGGCTACAAGATGAAGATGAAGGCCATGAAGTCCTAACTCAAGGAGAGGAATGAAGACCCTCTCATTGGTGATTAGCCTTTGCTCATGCAAAGAGGAACTCTAAAGGTATAAAGAAATCTCAACTCTATCTCTTTGATTTGAGTTGAGTCTTGGTTCATCACAACTACTAGGTTTTGAATTTCATAGTTAAAGTTTTATTTCAAAGTGCATACAAACATACTTCTGCCATTTAATTGTTAAATGCATGCAATAAGTAGCTTAATGAACTTAGTTTTTTACGAATTTTCCTTCAATGGTTAAACTTGGAGAAGGAAGAAAAGTGGGGGAATACATATATTTAAACGTGCATACTGTGGTTCTTCCGCTTCTTAACAAACTAGTTTGAATCTCCCCGATATTCTTTTTTTTCTTCATATTAATCATTAACTCCAACAAGAAGTTCGTAAAAAGTATCAAGCAGTTTTGACCCCAAAACAATTCTGTATGAGTTGAAGTGTCTGACCACCACCACACTTAGCTTATTTTTAGGTGTTTTCTGCTTATAGTTTGTACAAGCCCCTAAAATCTTAGGGCCGCCTTGATGCTAACCTTGAGCAACATACAATTTAACATCTGACCATAAAGTCGCAAATATGCACTGTCCCCTAGGTTAAAATTCACTACCAATCTGGAATTTATCAGCAATTGAGAAAACCTCCAAATTTATTGACTGAATAATATGAAAATTTCAACCCAAAGGTCAAGTCCGACAGTAAAATGCTAAGCGCTTCTATTGGGCCTGTTGGAAAGAACATACGAATCACTCGTAGCCTCATTCAAAAATTGTTCAACAAGGCACTGTGCATATACAAAGACTTTGGTAAAGAAAGATGTATATCAATGTAGTATAGAAGAATAACCAAATTTTCTTTTATCATTTTCGCCTGCTTCGAACCATCTATAAAGAGCCCCATCTATTGGTCAATAACAGACAGACCACCTGGATCTGTATATCAAACTGCTTGTTTCCTGACCACGCACGCGTTAGGTGTTTAACCTATACACAACTAAACGACCCTTATCGAGGCACCAAAAGCGTAATTGATATTTCATTGGTTGAAGACGATTGGTTACCTGCTTCGTGTGATTCCATTTTTGTAAAGAAACCAGGTTGTTTGGGGTGAGCCAATGGAATCTCACTTCCTAACATTATAACCACAGACGCCATGTTTGGCCTGTCCTCAGGATGATGTTGCACACATAGGAGACTAACGTGGATGCAACGTAACGCTTCTGATAGCATACATGAGCTTGCTAAACATGTATCAATCAGTTCTAAAGGCCGGCCTTCGTTCCATAATTTCCATGCCTGAAACATGTCAAAAAACTCCGTCAATTGTTATCCATTGGTCTCTATGTATGAAGTTTAGTCTTGCTACTTACATGTCCAACAAGGTTTTGGCTGTGGTTTGGATGGTAGAATCCCTTGTTTTTTATTCCACTTATGACCTCCAAGACCAAAATACCAAAGCTAAAGACATCTGATTTGACAGAAAATAGCCCATCAAGAGCATATTCCGGTGCCATGTAACCGCTGTAAAACACAGAAACATCATAGAGCAGTGAGAACATAATAATCCACCGATGAGAATGAAAAGTAGATCGTGGCAATAATTTCAAGAGAAACGTACTATGTTCCAACCACTCTGTTTGTATTTCCGCCAGTCTGATCACCTCCAACTAATATTCTAGCCAAACCAAAGTCTGAAATTTTCGGATTCATTTCATTATCAAGTAAAACATTACTTGCTTTCAGATCTCTATGAATAATTCTTAGCCTGGAATCTTGATGCAGATAGAGGAGACCCCGAGCAATTCCACAAATAATGTCGAAACGTTTAGGCCAATCCAACAGCAATTCTCCTGTTTGATCTGGCAAGTTCAATCGAAATCCAACTTCAGTTCTGTATACAAACCTATATATGAAATTATTTTAAAGCAACCATATTTTATAAGGTACAATGTTTCAAACCGAAAAGAAAGGAATCCAGGCTTTTGTTGGGCAGGTATTCATAAATCAGCATTTTCTCCTCTCCTTGAACACAACATCCAAGAAGCTTTACGAGATTTCGGTGCTGAAGCTTGGCAATCATTATAACTTCATTCATGAACTCATTAAATCCTTGGCCAGAACTTCTTGAAAGCCTCTTCACAGCAATTTCTTGTCCATCTACTAGCGTCCCCTGAAAATTTACAGTATTTCAATATAACGAAACACAGGATGAAGTGACTGTTTGTTAGTTTGGCCTGTATTATGAAGCAGATTACAACTTTACCTTGTAAACAGATCCAAAACCACCTTCTCCGAGCTTGTTATCGCTTGAAAAGTTATCTGTAGCAGTAGCTATTGTGGTCACGTCAAAGAGAGGAAGCTCCAGGTCCTCCTTTGGTTCCGCTTCATTGTTCTGATTTGTTTCTCTTACTTCTGTTTTCTCATGTATTCGAATGGACTTCACGTTAGCTATGTAAGATTAAGCAAATTAAAATTTGTATACGCAGATGGAATATGTACTAGGTTAACCATATCTCTCAACCAAATTATATTCGATAAAATCTTAAATACTTTTCTTTCAAATACTCATCCATCTCATCCAAATAAAATAAAAAACATCCGGGACCAGAATATTTAGCTATAGCCTTCAAGTAAGAGTAAGCCAACTAAAACCTATATATGCAGATGGAACATGTGCTAGTTTAAGCCAACTAAAACCTATATATGCAGATGGAACATGTGCTAGTTTAAGCATATCTCTTCTAACCAAATTAAACACAACAGAACTTCAAATCCTTTCTCTCAAATATCTATTCAAATACAATCAAAGAACATCCACGGATAATGTGCAAAGATGGCTCATTCCACTTCATCTACCTTTTAATTTTGTCCTCCTTCGGTGAATGTAATATCCAGCTAACAGAAGACCAGAAATTATTGCTGCTACGGTAATTGCAACTATCATTGCTGTCTTCAATCGACGATCATTGTCTTCTTCATGATTGTAGACAAAATAAAATTGCAACGAAAACAGAGAACAGGGAAAAATTAAGGTCAATTAGTTAATTTTGATAGAAGCAGAATGGACTTTGTTTCAGAGCAAATTTCCATACCTAACTCAGAAGCTGACATTCGAATATATAGCTCCTGCCCACCAACCAGAAACTGCCTGATATCTATTAGGTCACCGAACCAGATGACACAACCAGTGCCTCCTCCTCTGATATCCGAGCTTGTATAAGCCATACATGAACAGTTGTTCAAGCATTTGATTCTGCATTCCTGGAGATTTATAGTTTTGTTCACCCAAGAATGTGTAGTATCTGGTAATTTCAATCCAGAAAATTTAATAAACCCATCTTTATCTCTTCCCTGGCAGCTCAGTGGTTTCTTCCGCACACATCCTAAAGACCAGTCGGTTAAATTCCATTTTTCTTGGGACATAGGCTTGAATCCTTTCAGGCATTGGCAGACTGGATTCTCACCTATGATACATTTTCCATTGGCTCCACAGAAGCCATAATGATCACACAAGTCCCTAGGTACCGATGAATAGGCCCTCCAAGTTTGATCCGCTTCAATCCATGTATATCGATCACGCGACCTGGTGGTTTGGTTCAAAACTATTCTTGAGATTACAGACTTATCTTCAAGGTTGTACATGTAGTACACTTCATCTTCATTATACACAAATTTGTAACTATAAAGTGGATTAGGCTTTAATTCTGGTGAACCACTGAATCTCAGGCCGTTCCATGGGCCAGTACGATAGAATTTTGCAGTACCTATACGCACATATGCCTCAGGATAAGTATGAAGTTGCATTTGGATCCCGTAAGTGAAATCTCCCGGACAAGGGTCTTCTGCATTTTTCCATGCTGATAAACTCCGTTTTAGACCAGTCCTCAAGTCCCATCCCATCTTCATTCCTGGTAACAACGTATCAGAAGGATAATCGAAGCTTTGCCACAAATAGGTTCCTGCGACGACATCTCTTAGGACTAAATTACCAGAATCCAAAAGCTCTACCCTTGCACTTTGGACATTTTTAACTGAGCTTGTCCACCAAACGACGCTCTTATTCTGACCCAACAGCACAAGATTACCTGTGCCGTTTATCACCAACATGCCGGAAGAATCATTGATGGGTTTGCATCGGTTTGCAACCCAAACAACAGTTCTAACTGGAATGTTCTTGTACCAAATCCCCAAGTAACGGTTCGTGGAACTACCTGAATTGAAGAAACCAAGCTCAAAGCTTCCATCTTTCGAAACCAAGGTCGTGCCATCAGGAACAGACTGGGAGGGACTAATGCTGTTAACTGCAAAGCAAATTGTGGATAACATGAAGAGCAAATTAGTACCGATCACCAACGAAAATAAAAGATGAACCATTGAACTTTTGGTTTTTATCTCCCTTCCTACTGGGTTTGATCCAAGTTAAGGATAGAACTAAAAAAGACCCCAGTGATCGTTAATTCAGAAGATAGGAGATGTATGTCGTGCAGGATTGGTCATTGACCGGCAACTACGTATAAGCAAAACTTGGACACGTGTGGGTAAGCAGGAGTGGCTGCCGAATTGTTCAGCGGCTAAGTTTTGTTCTTTCCGTAAAGCAGTCAAGAATATGCATTTTCTCGTTCAAGCATCAACAGTGGTGGAAAATGAATGGTTTTCAAGCAAAAAAAAATAAAAACAAAACTGAGAGTCTTTTATTACCTGCTGCCTCGACCCATCGCGTAACCGTATTTAGCTCGGGCCATTTGTGCTCATATTCACTACCGTCTTCACCAACGTTATTCTATTACACAAATTATAAAATTGAAACTCATTTAATAATAATAATTATAATGATGAACATGTTAATCAATATTTTAATAATAATTCAATTATCAATAAATATTTACAAATTTTAATTTAAAAAATTAATCTGACTAACATTACTCTAGCAAGATATTTCCGTACAATCGATTCATACCCTGGTAGGTCAAAAGAGTGCATCAATGATCGGGCCCCATCAATGAATGAAAGACCAACTCCTTGGAGTCCTTTCAAGTTTGTACAGGCTGGGTATATCTTGGTCGTTGTTTTCTGCCATGTGAATATGGCAACCTGTCAATGTCACTATCAGTCGCCGTGAAGGTTGAATATTAACAGAGGAGCAGGGGAGTAAGATTCTTCTCCATCTTCTTCATTTATATTTGAATGATCACATTTAAGTGATATTAACATTTCATAATATTTGTTGTAGAAAGTAAAAATAAAATGAAATGTGTGAGAGGATGAGAGAAAATGAAAGAGAAATAGGAAGGAAGAAAATCTTATTTTGAAGTTCAGAGTTCATGAGAAACTAAAAGGTCTAAAACAAGTTTTGGGTTTTTTTTTTTTTTTACAGATGACATAGCATATATAAGAAAGGAAGCTCGAACGTTATTCCTTGGCCACAAAACAACAAGCAAACCCCTAGAATTCTCTAGGAAGGAAGAAAGAATAAAGTCCAATTTGACTAATAATAGGAATAAGATTACAAACCTAAGGCCAGGATGACCTATTTATAATGTTCTTAACCTAGAAACCCTAGCAAAACCAAATAAGAAAGGAATTAAACAAATAATAAAATATTAAAAAATCTTAAAATATTAAAATCCCGTTTTTGGTAATTAAAAGGTAGAATTAGGCCAAATTTTGACTCCGGCCAATTGTGAATCAACAAATATACATTTTCGGAATATGATAGCAGCAAATAAACTTTTAACACGCGAATTACCAATTCTCCAATTACTTTTCTTGATTGCTCGCTGCTTCATTCTTTTACTTTCATTGCATGTGAAATAACCTTATTTCTATCCAACATCATCAGATTTTGAGGTCTGTCTTCAATGCTATGTAACACCAAGTACAAATGTTTTAGCTATTCCATGGTAGCAATATGTTCACAACAATGTATTTTCCATGATAGCGATGCTAGAGTGGAAGTGACATTGTTGTTTTAATTTTTTTTTTTAAATAATGCTAGGAAGATTAAATTTTTACACCAAATTTTGTAAACCAAATGATGTAGTTGTTGATAGTTGATTATTATTTAAATATTGATTAACGTGCTTATTTCATATTAATGATATATTACTTAATTTGCAAATTTAATTTAAAATTTTAATCTATCTAGCACTACTCTTAAAAAATATGTTACATGTCAATGAACAAAATTTAATCTACCTAGCAGTACTTTTAAAAAATATGTTACATGTCAATGAAGAAAAATTGCAGATTTTTTAGACGAATTTAAAATTTCGAAAGAGGATTGAAAGCAGAAAATTGGGTATTGGGTACTCGAGTGATGGTTGGCAGTCGCACGCCAGCAAAGAGGATGATACAGCAGGGCTGCAGATGTGGCTTTTCTTCTTCTGGCAGCGACAACGAAAGTGATCTCACTCTGATTTGTTACCTCTCTTTGCGTTTTTATTGTTGGTTTATTTTGTTATTGAAGTTTTGTGTAAAATAAACAAGAAAATGATTTGGCTGCTGAAAGATTCAACAACATCTTCTGTTGTCAATCAATCACGGTTGGACACGTGTCCAAGTTTGATTAAAAAATTTACAACTTGGACACGTGTCTAGCCATGATTGGTTGGCAGCAGGAGGTGCTGCTGAATATTCAGCAGTCAAGTCTTGTTCAATAAACAATGTGGTCCCGATTTTGTTTGGTAAAAAGGGAAAAGGATCCTCGTCAGATCCTTTTTCCATGATCGTGGTCGTTCATTGTACATCATACGGTCGGTTTTCGTTAGATACTATTTATATTTAATTTAAATTTTAAATTTTGAAATAATTTCTGACCTCACGATGTATGATGAACGGTCACGATCACGGGATTTCCAGGAAAAGAATCCGGCAATGATCCTTTTCCGGTAAAAGGGATTCTCACACATCCTTTGTCTATTTTATTTATGTCTAACATGGATGTGCACATGTAGAAAAAGACTAACAAGGGTGCATGCGTGTTGCTGTGAGATTGAAAATTGTATAACACATGTAGAAGTTCTAAATTATATATATATATATATATGTATATATATATATATATGTATATATATATATATGTATATATATATATGTATATACATTTGACAATACTATTCTCATGCATGTGCAAATTTATATACAACTCTATCAACAATAAGGAACAAAATAGGTGTCCATGGGCAAAATGAAGTTTATGGTTATAAATTGTCAAATTCCATACATGTCATACTTCATTTAGGAAGCTGGAATCGTAAAGAATAAAGTGATAAACATTCAAAGACAATTCACAATATGAAACCGTTGCTTCACTAAATAAGCAGTACCAACAAAATCATGCTTGTTTTGCTGCAAAAGAACAAAGTAGAAAAAGGGAAACAAATATTTATTTCTTTTTTTATATTCTGTGGAAAAAACTTGGAAGAAGAAGCAATAGTGAAAAGATCATATTTATTTCAATTTTTTAGGCAGAGAAAAATAGTACATAAACCAACAATGAAGGCACATTCTGAGAAAGAACTGATGAAAACACATAGTACACATACTTGCTTAAACATTTCCTCCTTTTGCTCAGCCTGTCTTTGGAGTAGATTAGACTTAGGCATAAATTCAAATTCAGTCAAGGATGAAACCCAAAAGTAAATTGCAGTTTCTTATTAAGACGAACAAAATTGTTTCTTAAAATAACAATATGTATATAAGCAGGATTGTGCTTAATTTTCTCTAAGTAAAGAAATGGTTTGCACAAATTAGAACCTGATATAACAAAAGCATAACAAAAAAAATTTCCAGAACTTGAAGTGCCTTTTGAAATCTCGGTCTTACTTCGAAAATCCACAAGGGGAAAAATTGTAAACCCAAATTAAAGCTTCGTCTCTCGCTCAAAAGAAAAATGGAAACTTTATATGAAAAAAAAATTGAAATTCTGAATAATCAAAAGTGGATCAAAACTCTAAATAAATTATCTTAACGCGTAGGAGTTCGTTGTTAGAATTTGAAAACAATTGAAACTTCATTTTAAACACACACTTAATCAATTGATTTATATTTAAATGGAAAAAAAAGTAATGGTCAGTTTTACCTATCTTTTGTTTAGCGTTGCTTCATTTCTAATTTGTATTAAAAGCTTGAATTTTTACTTTCCTTCCATTCCCGTGTTGTTGTGCATAACGATATAGTAGCTCTCATTTACCTACAACAAATTGAAAACCATTTGGGGTAAATAACTAAGCCTTTGGTTATTAGATTCTTGGTAGCTAGGCAAAGCAAGAAATTTACACACAACAAAACTATTAAAACTTTAAAACCCACTTCCCAAATTAAGTTCTCTGACTGGCTAATGATCATATTGGATACAAATTATCATCATGAACACTGCAATGCTTGATCTTTTTTTTTTCTTCAGGACATTCTAATTATCATTATTTATCCCCAATACAATTCTGTCAAATACCAGATAGCAACACCATTTAAAAAGTCATATTGGGTGTCCACTATTGAAATTTGATGTATATTACTTGATGTAAACAATTACAAGATGAAACATATATATAGGGAAGAAAAAGAACATAAGCCTAATTTTGCCTAACTTACCTAACTTGCTTGACTAACCTAACTTGCCTAACTTTGAACAAGAAAATTGACTAGCCTACCATTATTCCAACATGTTTATTTCAAGCATTTTAACACTCCCCCTCAAGTTGGAGTGTGAATGTTGATGACACCCAACTTGCTAATTAAGACCTCAAATTGTGCCAAGCTTAGTGGTTTGGTGAACAAGTCTGCAGGTTGATTCGAGGTCCGTATGTAAGCTGTTTGCACCATTCCCATTTGAATCTTCTCACGTATTAAGTGACAGTCTATCTCTATATGCTTCGTTCGTTCATGAAACACTGGGTTCGAAGCAATGTGCATGGCAGCTTGATTATCACAAAACATTGTGACTGGTTGTGCATGATTTACTTGCAAGTCCTTCAAAATGTTTCTTAGCCATATAACTTCACAACAAGTAGTAGCCATAGAACGGTATTCTGCCTCTGCACTGGAACGAGATATTGTGTTTTGTTTCTTCGTTTTCCAGATATCGGTGCTTGTCCAAGGAAGATACAATAACCGGTTATTGACCTTCTAGTGTCTTTACATCGAGCCCAATCAGCATCACAAAAGGCTTGTAGTTGTAGTGAACCTGTAGAAGGCAAAAGAATTCCCTGTCCAGGAGATTGTTTGATGTACCTGAGAACCTTATGCACCGCTTCAAGGTGTGGTTGTCGTGGCTTGTCCATGAATTGGCTCAACATATTAACCACATAAGTCAGGTCAGGTCGCGTGATGGTTAAGTAAATCAGCCTCCCTACGAGTCGCCTGTATGAGGGAAGGATCATGTAGGAGCGTCCCATCAGTTTGTGTAAGGGACAGGTTTGGTTCCATTGGTAATCGTAAGGGCTTCGCACCAAGGAACCCAGCATCTTCTAGTATTTCCAACGCATATTTGCGTTGGCACAAGGCAATCCCTTGTTTAGATCTTGCAACTTCTATCCCCAAAAACTATTTGAGTTTTCCCAAATCCTTTAGTTCAAAATGTTGGGAAAGGAAGAGTTTAGTCTCTTCAATTTCTCTCAAATTGTTACCTGCAAGTATCACGTCATCAACATACACAAGTAATGCCATGAAACTGCCTTGACGGTTTCGGACGAACAATGAGTAATCTGACCATGATTGATGAAAACCAGCAGTCTTGAGAGCACTAGACAGCTTGATAAACCATTGTCTCGAGGCCTGTTTTAAACCATAAATGGATTTGTGTAATTTGCATACTCGTGTCTCCCCCTTTCGTCCGAACCCAGGAGGCAGGGACATATAAACCTCCTCGTATAAGTCACCATGCAAGAATGCGTTGTTCACATCAAGTTGATGAAGATGCCAGCCTCGTATGGAGGCAATACTCAGGAGGACGCGGACGGTGGTGAGCTTGGCAACTGGAGCAAAAGTTTCCCGATAATCAAGCCCCTCAATTTGACTGTAGCCTTTAGCAACGAGACGAGCTTTGTAGCGTTCAACACTGCCGTCAGGTTTAAGCTTCACCTTATAGATCCATTTGCAACCGATGGGATGTTTGTGAGGTGGGAAGGGCACAAGAGTCCAAGTGCGATTGTCATGAAGGGCAACAATCTCTTTTTGCATGGCGTCACGCCATTTTGGATCCTGAACAGCCTGCGAAAAACTGGTGGGTTCTTTGATAATGGTGAGGGTGGTGAGAAAGGTTTTGTGAGTGGGGGATACATGGTCATAAGATAAATAATGAGATATGGGGTGAGATGTACCTGATGACTGGACCATGCTTGTGGAAGATGTGGGAGCAACACGGGAAGGGAGGGCCACCTCAACATGAAAGTCCTGCAAAAATGTGGAAGTTTTGGTCGGTCGAGTGCTACGACGGAGTGGAGGTGGTTGGTCTGGTGATGGAGTGGTTGGAGGTGGTGAAGAGTGTAGAGTATGTGTAGGGTATGTGGAGGTGGGGAAGAGTGGTGAAGGTGTTGATAAGGTATCTGGTGGTGGAGTTGTAGTAGGTAAAGGAGATGAGGGTGGTGTGATGTCGGTAAGTGTGGGAGAGGTGGTGTTTATGTCTTCGGGTGCAAGGCTTGAGTGCGACTCAATGGGAGAGGTCAAGTCAAACGTGATGGATGAGGGTGTAATGTTTGATGGAGACGGGGCAGCGGAAGTGGTATGATTTTGGAATGGAAAATGATTTAAAAAAAAAACAACATCCCTATTAACAAAAGTCTTATTGTGTTTTATATCAAACAATTTATAACCCTTTTGACCATAAGGATACCCAAGAAAAATGCATTGGATTGCACGGGGGTCGAATTTAGAGGGCCTTTGGGCGTGTGTAGAAGCAAAACATAAACTACCAAAAACCTTTAAATGTGAATAGTTAGGTGCTTTGTGAAACAGTTTTTCGTAAGGTGTTTTACCTTGGAGAAGTGGAGTGGGTGTTCTATTGATGAGGTAAGCTGAGGTTAAGATTGCATCCCCCCAAAAACGTTTTGGCAAACAAGCTTGAAAGAGCAAAGCCCGAGCAACATTGAGCAAATGTCGGTGTTTACGTTCGGCAACACCATTTTGTTATGGTGTGTTGACACAACTAGATTGATGTATGATGCCTTTGAGAGCATAAAATTGCTCAAGCTTAAACTCAGGGCCATTGTCACTTCGTATGATTTGAACTCTGGTATTGAATTGAGTCTCAATCATTTGAATGAATCCCACTAAAATGTCTTTTGTGTCAGATTTATGTTTCATCAAATAAACCCAAGTGCTTCTAGTGTAGTCATCTACGATGGTAAGGAAATACTTGGCACCTGAAATAGAAGCAACTTGATAACCACCCCAAATATCAATATGCAATAATTCAAAACATGATTTGGTAGAAATAGAGCTCAAAGGAAAGGGTGATCTTGTTTGTTTGGCCAATGGGCAAATTAAACATTTTTCCAAATCACAAGCCTTATTGTTAAATAAAGGTAATAACGAAGTGGCTTTATGAGATGGGTGTCCTAGGCGTTGGTGCCAAAGCTTTGGTGAGACGGTTTGAATATTGTTGCATGTTCCTTTCTTTGATGGGTCGAGGTAGTAAAGTCCATCCCTTTCAGTTCCTGTCCCAATCATCTTCCCCGAGCGAAGGTCCTGAATGACACAAAATTGGGTGAAGAAAATGGTGACATATAAGGAATCATAGGCTAGTTTACTGATAGATATTAAATTCAACCTAAAGAACGGCACACATAGGACATTTTCAAGGATAAGATTATGAGAGAAAACAACTTGTCCAATGTGAGTGACTTTGGCAACGGAACCATCTGGCAGTTCAACTGTATGATTTTCAACAGTTCGTGAGTGTGTAAGGAGACTAGGACTGCAAACTATGTGATCCGTGGCACCACTGTCCAGGATCCAAATACTTTTGGTTCCTTTACATGGAAAAGAGAAGGCTTTACCTGAAAGTTCTTCATGACTAGGAAAATTACTGACTTGATTGGCAAATGATGATTTGTTCTTGTTCAACATCTGAAGGATTTGCTTGCAGTCCTCCTGAGAGAACGAGAAATTAGGCACTGTCTCTTGCTTGTTACTTTGTGAAACTTGATTGCCCTTTGAAGAAAAGAGACGATTGGATTCGGTCTCTGTGGCTGCTTTCCGTTTTCGACAGAAATCGAAGGTGTAGCCTTTCCATCCGCAAAAAGTGCACTTGAGATGTGCACGACAATTTTTGGTGATGTGATTGGTTTTATTGCACTTTCCACATCGCATCTCCTTGTCTTCAGGTGTAGGTTCTCGCGATAGATTCTTCACTGCAAAGACAGCAGTTTCTAGTTGTGTGCTTTTTCCATTGGAAACCTCTGCCTGGCGTTCATGTCGAAGGACCAATGCATATGCCTTGTTCACCGTAGGCAGTGGTTCGAGAAGAAGAGTATTGCTTCGAACCGTAGCATACGATTCGTTCAGTCCCATAAGGAACTTCATGGTTTTCTGAGTTTCAACATATGAGTTCATCTCATTCTTTGTTCCACAACTGCATGCTAGAATGGAACACAAAGAATCACGTTCATCCCATAAACTTTTAAGTTTAGTGAAGTAAGAACTTACACTCATATTGCTTTGGACGTAATCATGAATCTCGTTCTCAACATGGAACAGCTGAACTATATTCACATGTGAGAACCTCTCCTGCAGATCGGTCCACATTTGTCGAGCATCCTTGTAGTTGATGACACTCCCTGAAATCTCCTTTGACATGGAGCCTAGTAGCCATGTCTTGACCAAGTTGTTGCAGCGATTCCATTGCTGCAGCTCCTCAAAATTATCCTCACTTGGTTTGTTGATCGTCCCATCAACAAAACCAAGTTTGTTCTTAACCGTTAAGGCCATACTCATGGATTGAACCCATGTGTTGTAGTTGTCTTCCACCAATGGTTGTGGTACGAGGATTGCATCAGGTTGATCCGAGTGGTGGAGATAGAGCGGGTGGTTGGGACTTTCCCATTTTGAATGAGAGGCCATGCCTAGAATGGTTGACCTCGTGGAAGATTGCACCAGCAATAATCTCAAGAAATCTTTTCTGATGTGGAAGATCAGTCAAAACTGCAACCACAGAGCATACTCGAAATTTCAAGAGACTTTACAACCAATGCTCTACCAAGAACGATCCCTGACCGACTTGGCTCTGATACCATATTGAAATTTGATGTATATTACTTGATGTAAACAATTACAAGATGAAACATATATATAGGGAAGAAAAAGAACATAAGCCTAATTTTGCCTAACTTACCTAACTTGCTTGACTAACCTAACTTGCCTAACTTTGAACAAGAAAATTGACTAGCCTACCATTATTCCAACATGTTTATTTCAAGCATTTTAACATCCACACCCACACTTATACTTCACAAATAAATTTGAACTTTGAATCACATGGGCTTAAAAAATATTTGCAAATAAATTCGAAAAAAGATGAATAAATTAAAGAAAAATCATATCTACTAGCAATTTAGACTCACCCAAAGTTGCTATCGAGCTGTGCCGAAGACAACCCTGCATTGTTGACAAAGTCTAGAACAACTGGAAATTTAAAGAGGTCAAATTTAAAGTCAAATACGCAATCATTTACTGAAAATCTTTCACAAAAAAAGTGCTAGTTTCACAAATAAATGAAACCCAGATTAAATTTATTGATAAAAACTAAGAACTTCAAAGCTTAAGAAAAAACCCATGAATCCAACCATAAAAAAGATGCAAACTTTCATACAAACAAAATATCAAACACGGTTCATTTTCTCTTTTTGCATTTTAAATCACACAGTGTTGCCTAATATTTTATCGTCTTAACATTTCATATACTCTTGCATTAGATAAAAAATGATATCTATGTTAAAATTACATGGACTGCTTTATCATGGTTTAAGCAAGCAACCACAAATCATAGTATCTACATGCTCCTCAAATTATCTAAAACACTAAAACAAAACACTCACTTCCCACTACATGTTTAAGATACGTGAACCCACTCTTCACCATTCACCAATACCCTTGGTGCTATAAATCCCACAAGAAAAAAAAAAAAAATAATCAATAAATAAAATGGCTACTAACCAAAGCATCCTTTGAACACGAAATTGTTATTGGCACTCCAAAAATCTCATTCTACACTCCAAACTTTCTATATTTGAAAAGAAAAATACACTTGTGAGGAGTGTAGAATGAGATTTTTAGAGTGCCAATAACACTTTCCATTAAGAAATTCAAACAAAATCAAACACCCAGAAAAGAAAAAAAAAAACTCACGCACACGCGCACACACACATAAAAGATCTACTTGAATTGTCAAGGAAATCAATATACTACTAAATATAAAGGTATGTTTGAATTGTTAATCAAATAAAAAAAAGGCTTTTTAGCTAAAATGATCCCTGAGATTTGCATAATACATCACTTTGGTTCCTAAGATTGTAAATCAATAGAAATGGTTCCTGTGATTGTCCACCATCCATTATTTTGGTCATTCCGTTAAAAACTCCGTTAAGTGTCCCGGAGCTCTTGACTGAAAGTTTGGGCAATTTTCAAAACTTCGTAACTCAATCGTTTCTTAGCCAAATTCGACCCATAATATATCCAAATGAACATAGGAAGTGTAGAACAAGATTATACCTATTGTAAGCCCAATGGTTGCCAGACATGATCGAAAAATAGCTTGAAAGTTGACTGGTCTGCGGTAAAACTTGAAAACTTGCCGGAATAAGGGTAAACTTTAAATGTTCATAACTTCTTCAATACTCAATGAAATCGAGTGATTCAAAAAAGAAAATCATACTTCTTGACGAGGCGAAGAGAATGAGCTTAATTTCAGCTTCCATGGAACTATTGGTTATGTTAATCCAATTTTTCCATTGCTCTATTTTCATAAATTCGATGGCCGAGAAAGCCAATGGGGTGGTGGAGCAGAAGCCGAGCAGCAACCGGTGGTGAGGCCCTATCCTTTCCACGAAATGGAGTTCAAATGGTAGCATCATTGAGTGGAAATCAGACTTTTTCGAACCCCATATGAAATTGATACCTCGAAGCCCAAATACTATCTTCTTGATATGTTCCCTTATCCCAGGTAAACTCTATCCTTTTTTATTTATTTATTTTAAATCGCAAATGCAAGTGATTGTTTACGTAGAAAATATATGAAGACCCAATTTTATTAAAAAAGTGATTGTTTGAGCAATTGGTTTAACTGAGAAACTTAAACTTTATTAATTCATATGCCTTAAGGAAATTCCAGGGCGAGGGTTCTATGTGTCGTTCGGGTGGATGAGGATGCTTTCTGAAAATTCCAGTGCGAGGTTTCTATGTGCTGTTCCCGCGGATGGGTAGGCGATGCAAAGGTATGATTTAATTTTGATGATGGAGGTCGTTTCTTTTTTATGTTTAACTCATTTGTGTTTGACTGGATTTTAATAATTTGATGGTTTTTCTTTTGGTTCAATGTGTATGCTTCGCCTCCATGACTTAGGTTTGGGGAATTTTTGTCTTTTAAATTACTCTTCTGATCTGCACTAATTGGTAGAGAAGAATATAGCTCTTCGAGGCTTCAATCACCATCTAAATTTTTTGAGGTCCATTTTTGAATTGGTGAGTACTTCAATCGCCATCCTCATTTTCTTCTTTCTTTTGCAGAATTACGAACAATGATGGCGCCTCTACAGAGTAACTGCAGGCTCTGCAAAAGTTTGAATCACTTTGTTGGTGATTCCATTAGGTGCACACACTCTTATTCCAACAAACACTGCCAAGGACAAAAGAAACAGAAAAATCATTTGACTATTTATGAAATTTTTACACTCTGGAGTTTGTTCCATGTTTATAAGTGTTAACCGAAAAGGTTTTTGCAGCCATGATGATGGCATATGACATGTAATGTACTTTGTTGGTCAGATGAGAAAGGTTTCATTTGATGCCAACATTATAGTTCCTTTACCCTAACATCTTTCCAAATGTTATTGATCCTGAAGTTCTAGAAGTCACTTTTAATTACATCCCCTTAACCATTGTTCGCTTTCTTTGTTTGATGATTTTATTTTGTCCTGATATCCATTAACTACCTCATGTAAAGGGAGCCATGGAAGGACGGAAGGAAAGTTCACGTCAGCTGCAGGACAGGCTGGCTCCCGATGATAACAGACTGGCACCTGGTATATCTACAGAAATGGATCACAAGCGAGCATGTGATGGTAGTGATGAGGACCCCGATGTGCCTCCTGGTTTTGGTTGATGAGTTTCCATGCATTTCAGTTTTCACGGTTACTATTTAACCATCAAATTTCAGAGACAACGCAGTCCAGGATCAATCTGTGGTAACCACTTAATGAATTTTATATTGACTTGTTACAATGGGAAAGTTCTCTATAATTCTTTGGGCTATGTTGACATATGTTGCGTGTGAGAATTTGGCCTTGGGTATTTAGTGTATTCAAAATTATTAGCTTCATTAAAACTCTGTATGCCGCGCGTAGCGCGCCTTTATGTAAAAAAAATCTTTCGCATGCATAAAGCGCGTGCAGAAAGGCTAGTATGTATAATATGTGCAGAAATAACTTTTCTCAAGTAAAATATATACTTTAAGTTTAAATGAGTATCAAGATTCAATACAGTACAAGCGGTTTGGTTGAATTCGATTTGGGCTATTAACTGCGCCAAACCTGAATATCAGATATGTTGTCGAACTCGATTTTAACAATTAAAGGGTTATGTAGGTAGCTTAGTTACAAAAGTTATTAAGATTATTTTTCTTTGTACTACTTGAGGTCTTATATTTGATTTCAATTCCATTGTTGTATTGAAGAATAAGAATAAAAATAAAAATAAAAGACTTAGTTTCTTATGTTTCCATAAAAATAGAGAAAATAATTTGACAAGATTAGCTATTTATCAATGGTCGCATGTGAGACACCTATAATTTGGTAAAATAAGCACGGGCCACAAATTCTAACCAATCAACAACCAGATTATCTTCTCAATAAATATTGTCGCAAATATAAAACTCCAATGATTCAGCTTTTGTATAAGTGGTGAAGAACCAGTGTGGAATCGGTTCCAATCCAAAACCCAATCCCTTATATCAGGGGTTTACTGATGCATGGAATCAAAGACAATCATTTAAATTAGGGGTCCCTTCTGATTCATAAGAGGAGCAACAAGGCTGCATTTGATGAAGTGCAACAGAAGCTCGCTGCTTAATTGGAGAAGACTGACTCAACTGAGGCCTACTGAGATATTATAGCCAAATGGTCCCTATCTTGCCTCAATGCTTGAACCAAGTAAAGACGGCTATTTACTTTTCAATCATGGATAGTCGATCCTCATCGAGGATCCAAAACCGTAATGGATAATTCGTTGCCTGAACAAGGACCTTTTTCATGTGATTCTCTTTCCATAAAGAAACCGGGTTGTTTGGGCGGTGCCAATGCAATCTCAGTTCCCAACATTATAACCACAGACGCCATGCTTGGTCTGTCCTCAGGATGATGTTGCACACACAAGAGACTAACGTGTATGCAATGTAACACTTCTGATAGCACGCATGAGCTTCCTAAACATGTATCCATAAGTTCTGAATGCCTGCCTTCATTCCATAATCTCCATGCCTGAAACATTCCAAAATTTCTTCATCAATTATAGGCCTAGCTACTATGGAAGAAGAAGAAATATTACACTTGATACTTGCATGTCCAATAAGATTAGGGCTGGTTGGATGGTAGAATTCCTTATTTTTTCTTCCACTAATGAGCTCCAGTACCAAAACACCGAAGCTAAAGACATCAGACCTCACAGAAAATAGCCCATCTATAATATATTCAGGTGCCATGTAACCACTGTACAAAGTACAAACATTATAGATCAGAAAACAAACCATTCATGACAAAAGTGGATCAATAGAAGGTACTGCAACACAGACTTACTATGTTCCAACTACTCTCTCTGTATTTCCACCAGTTTGATCTCCTCCAGTCAATGTTCTAGCCAAGCCAAAATCTGAAATTTTCGGGTTCATTTCATTGTCAAGTAAAACATTACTTGCTTTCAGATCTCTATGAATAATCCTCAGCCTCGAATCTTGGTGAAGATAGAGGAGACCACGAGCAATTCCGCAAATAATGTTGAAACGTTTAGGCCAATCTAACGGAAGTTCTCCACTCGGTTGATCTGGCACAGGTAAATCCGAATGCAAAACTGCTTAGAACCGATACACAAAATTATTTTAGAGATATTAACAAATTAGTTCTGCAAAACTTTATAAGATTCCAAGGGTCCAAACCGAAAATGAAGGAGTCCAAGCTTCCGTTGGGCAAGTATTCATAGATCAGCATTTTCTCCTCTCCTTCAACGCAACAACCAAGAAGCTTTACCAGATTTCGGTGCTGAAGTTTCGCAATTACTATAACTTCATTCATGAACTCGTTCAATCCTTGGCCTGAACTTCTTGATAGCCTCTTCACAGCAATTTCTTGTCCATCTGCTAGTGTCCCCTGGAAATTCACTCTATCTCAAATACCGCTAACTTGAAAAGCTTCGGAATGTATTACTTTGCTTGACAATAAATGCTATGAGGGTAATATAGCAACTAAGTTTGATGTTGCTAAAGCTTTTGACACTCTTTATTGGGCTTTCCTAACTTGAGTGCTTCGGGCTTCTGATTTTCATTCTTCTTTTGTTCAGTAGGTTGGTTCTATTTTTCATTCAGCACACTTACCAATTCTCTTTAATGGCTCTCTGGTGGACTTTTTCAGTTGCAGTCGTGGTGTTCGACAAGGTGATCCACTTTCGCCTCTTTTTTTTTTTTTATTGCAGTCATGGAAAAGGTGTTGTTCTCCATTAAATGAGGGTGGTCTTGGCATTCGGAATTTCACTTCTTTGAATCAGGCTTTTCTTCTGGAAAAGTTTTGGGACATCTTGGTCACCTCTCTTTCGGCTTCTTCACTTTTTCGTGGTCGTTTTTTCAATAATCATAGTTTGCCCTCCTCCTTGTACAAGAGTTCTTCTATGTGGCCTGGTCTTCGTCCTCTTTTTTTGAATTACAACAGAAGTCATGTTGGATTATTTGTTCATGTCAAAAAAATTCTCTTTTGCATGCCAATTTGTTGGATAAATCCTTAATTGAAGTTTTAAATATTCCGAAGGCTTTGGGAAAAACTTTGCATGCACGGGTCTCCAATTTTATTGTGGATGGGAATTAGATTTGTTCTGCCTCTCTCCATGATAGTTTACATCCTATTTGGATCAAATTTGGTCCATTGTTTGCCTAAGACTGCTGAAATTGATGAGACTTTGGTTTGGGCTGATTATTTTGATGGTCATCTCACGCTTTCTCTTGCCTAAGATATTAAATAGAGCAAGCGACCTTCGGTGGTTTGGAACTGTTAGGTTTGGAATTCTTAGTTTCATCCTTGAAATTCTCTTTTTCTATGGAAATTTGTTACAGATTTTTTATTACAGGATAGAGGCTTTTCTCTTCCATCCGTGTCTTCCCTTTTTGGATGTAATCCTTCTTATTTGTTATTTATATAAGGCTTGTTTTACTAACAACTCATATATTATTGAATACACCCCCTCCCCACATTTACTTTTTCAATTAAAATTTATCTTAATACACCCTACATACTTACTCGTAATACCCTCATCCCACACTCTCAACATACACCCTATATTTTTTACACCCACATTTTCTATAGACACCTCATACTCTTCACATCTTAGGTGCAAATACATATTTTGTGTTTTTAATTTTTTTTTTAATTTTTTAATCCCACACACTCTTCACATCTTCGGATTTTTGTGATTACATATGGCTAGAGTTTATTAGTGTGTGATTGTCATCATCAACCATACTTTTTTAGGAATATCATTCATAACGCAGATATGGGCATGCCGATAGGAATATCATTCCTAACGCAGCTATAAGCATGCCGATGTCGTTGAACTCACTAAAACAATAATAAATATGAAGTTATACCTCATGTGAAGCTTCTGAAACGTAGATTTCATGTTACATTTGTCAAAAATAAATTTTTTTTAACTAATGTGTCTGTAGTTCATTGGTTAGGGTTTTGTTCTATATGTTATCTTGAGAGTGAGAGTAGTTTAAAGAGTTATGAAGATAAATAATCTTGAAATATACACGTTAAAAGTGATTTGGGTGCATTTAGAATTCGCTTTTTTTTATTTTTATTTTTTAAACCTTTTAAGATCAAAATTGTCATTGCATATTCATGTATACAAATAATTTAATATTAAATTTGAATATGGGGTGTAATAAAAAAACCTTTATATAAAAATTTACTTTGAAAAAAAAAAAAAATACCTTGTAAACAGGTCCAAATCCACCTTCCCCAATCTTGTTATTGCTTGAGAAGTTATCTGTTGCACTAACTAATGTAGTCAGTTCAAAGAGCGGGAGCTCAAGTTCCCCATTTCGTGCCCCTTCATTGTCCTGATCTCTTTGTCCTATTTCTGTTTTCTCACATGTAGTTGAAATGGTGGTTAGCTATAGCCTTTAGAAAGAATAAAGCAAACCAAAGATTCTATATACATATACCATATATCTTTAAACAAATTTAAACTCGATATTGGAAAGATGGTGAGGGTAAGTTAATTTACCTTCTAATTTTTTCCTGCTTCGACGAATGTAACACCCAACAAACAGCAATCCAGAAAGCACTACTACTACCACAGCTGCAACTATCACTGCTGTCTTCACTTTTCCATCATTTTTTTCTTCAGCAATAAAAAGAAGGGTCAGTTCTTTTACTTTGATAGAAGCAAAAGGGAGTTATAACGTAAAAAGTATTTAACAAGCAACTCATGAATCATGATACAAAATACATACCTAACTCTGAAGCTGGCATTCGAATAAATATTTCCTGCCCACCAGCCGAAACCTGTGCGATATCTATTAGATCGCCAAACCAAATGGTGCAACCAGTGCGTCCTCCAGTATCCGAGCTTCTATAAGCCGTACAGGAACAGTTTTTCAAGCATTTGGCGCTGCATTCCTTGAGATTTATGGTTTTGTCCACCCAAGAATGTGTAGTATCTGGCAGTTTCAAACCAACGAATTTGACAAACCCATCATTGTCTCTTCCCTGGCAGCTTAAAGGTTCATTGCGCAAGCATCCTAGAGACCAGTCCGTCAAATTCCATTTTTCTTGAGACTTAGGCTTGAATCCTTTTAGACATTGGCAGACTGGACTCTGACCAATGATACAGTTCGAATTCGCTCCGCAGAAGCTATAGCGATCACACAAATCTCTAGGTCTTGATGAATGTACCGTCCAATCTTGACTTTCTTTCTTCCAATGAAAGCGAGCGCACGAACTGGTAGTTTGGTTCAAAACTATTCTTGAGGTAATAGACTTAATGGTTGGGTTGTACATGTAGTACACTTCACTATTGTTGTAGACAAAGTTGAAACTATAACGCGTACTATGTTTTTCTGATGAACCACAGAATGTAAGGCCATTCAATGGGATGGCACGATAGATTTTTGAAGTGCTGTTCCGAACGAATGCTTGAGGGTATGCTTGAAGATCCATTTCAATCCCATAAGTGAAGTTACCAGGACATGGGTCTTCTGCATTTTTCCATGCTGATATACGTCGATTTAGACCTGTCCTCAAGTCCCATCCCAACTTCATTCCTGGTAACAATGTATCAGAGGGATAGTCAAAGCTTTGCCACAAATAGGTTCCGGAATTTCCATCTTTCCCATCTGTTTGTACCAAATTTCCAGAATCTAACAGCTGTACCCTTGCACTTTCGGCGTGTCTAACTGAGCCGGCTGACCAAAAAACAGTCTTATTTTGACCCAACACCACAAGATAGCCTGTGTTGTTTATCATCAACACGCCAGACAAGTCACTGATCGGGTTGCATCTGTTTGCCACCCAAACAACTGTTTGAACGGGGATGTTCTTGTAGTTGTACCAAATTCCCAAGTAGCGATTCTTGGAGCTACCTGGACTGAAGAAACCAAGCTCAAAGCTTCCATCTTTTGAAACCAAGGTCGTTCCGTCAAGTATAGACTGCGAAGGACCAATGCTGTCAACTGCAAGGGAAATTTTGGATATGTACAGCAGAAAGAGCAAATTAGTACTGACGAAAAGCAAAAAACCAAAACCCCCCATTGAATTCTTTTTATTCTCCAGTTCCCTTCATCATGGTAATGGTATCATTCAAGCTAAATATATAATAAAAAAGAAAATATCCTTGCGGTTCGATCATTTTCCATCCCAATTCAGACGGCAAATAATTGTGCAAAATTCCGAAGAATGGTTAACCTCGGACAAGTCAAAAGTAGATTTTTTTCTTGCCTCCTGCTTTATCTATAACTTAGTGGATACGTCCGTTCGTGACATGAGTCCGTGAATGCTGAGGCCCTACAAGCCTGGAATTGAAGACAAAGCGTGTTTTGGAGTAAAGGAGAGGAATCCTCTTGGTTCCTTCCTCTCAAAAGTTTGTTGTCTATATAAATGCCAGTCCAGTCATTATCAGTTCTGATTACACGGAAACCAACCCAAGAGTTTGCATCACAACTTCCCAAGCTAAAAGAAACGTTACTTGGTTTATTTATTTATTTATTTTTTGAACTCACATTGATGAAAAAAAAAATATATATATTGCATGAACTTATAAGGATGAAAAAAGTAAATTAAAATTTCTTCAGTGTTACTTATTTTTATTCTTTATTTTCTATTTTTAATTTAATTTTAAGGATGAAAATTGAGTGGTAAATCCAGCTGTACAAAACTTTGAATACATGAAAAATATTGAGTGGAGGTTGTGGAGCCAAAAATAATCACAAGGCGATAGGTGAATTTTTGGATAGAAGAGGATAAAAATAATCTTGAGGCATACCGGGATTGTTACACGCGAGCAGCGGACAATTATCCCTCAACCAAGTCAAAAGTGTCCAAAATAGATAACAAATTCAAAACTATTTCATCCACCCTCATCCTATATTCTCCACAAGGTAATTATTCCATAACCACCAAAACATTTCTTTCAAATTATGTTAATTAATCAATTAATGGATTTATTACCTAATTAATCTATTAATGGCTAATCAACTACAAATTACACCAAAAAAAAACCACAAATGGCCGGTCCCTATTCTCCTAATAGGGCCGACCATATCCCTAGAAATAGCTCTCCATTCTCTCCAAAAACGACTTCCAAGTCTCTTGCAAAACTCTACAAAATTCTCCAAACACTATTCCCTCAAAATTCTAACTTTGGCAACGGAGGTTCTTCGGCCAAAGGCCCCCCCCCCAACATTTATCGTGGGCGCGTGAGGCTTTTTAGCCTTGACCAAAGGTGTGATTTGTTTTGTAGGTGCAATTTTGTCCAAGAAGGAGAAGGCGGAAATTTGCGGCTATGTCTTTACCATTGGAGACACCGCTATATCTTGGAGGTCTACCAAGGAAACCCTAGTTGCGACTTGGTCTAACCATACTGAGATTCTTGCCCTGCATGAAGCATCGCGTGAGTGTTTTTGGCTGAGAGAAGTTATGGGACATATTCGAAGCACTAGTGGTCTTACATCAATTGTTGACATTCCTACGACGATCTTTGAAGACAATGCAGCATGTATCATCCACAAATTGGTGCTTTCATTGAGAGTTGAGTCCCACACTCGTAGAAGACTCTCACATCCAAGGTTTTCTATTTTTTTTGTCCATTTGTAGATTTCTTGTATGTTATTATTATTAGAATTTTTTATTTGCAAAAATTCTTTGATAAAACATAAAAGAGAAGTACAATGGTTAGAAATTTAGAAAATTCAACAAATGAAAATTTCAACACTTAAGAGATGGACCACGGCGATCCACGAGGCTAAATGTGACAATAGGTGGAGCGGCACCACCACCACGAGTTTCCCTCATGGGAACCACCGTGGTGGCTACCATGGTAGCCACCCGCGACGAAATCCATAGTGTCACCACCATGGCCCAAGCCGTGCCATCCAAGACGGATCACGGCCTAAGCTATGTCACTCCACGCTTAACGCGTTGCCAAGCAGAGCCCAAGCCTCGCACCCACGTGCATTATATGTTGAGCAGCCCACTCTCGTGGCCCAGCCTGCTCCTATGGCCTCGGCTACTTCCGCCGAGCAGCCCACTCTCGTGGCTCAGCTTGCTTTCGCTAAGCACCTCATTCTCATGGCCCAGCCTGCTCCCGCGGCATTCCAAGCAGCCCAAATTGGCCAAAGACTATCTCAACCATCCAGACAACAATTGAGTTGGGGGCATTTTCACCACGTTTCTCTGCAGATTTGACATTTCCCAATTCAAATCTTGTGCCCGGACACTTCCACTGCTCAAGGAGGCATATTCCTTCCAAGCTCTTCCAACCCAAATAGCTAACAACACTTGTCTCGATAAGTCATAGAGTTGACGAACGCCCTTACACAATAGATAACCTTGGTGAATCAACTCTTGCAATGCACCGAGATCCAACGTGCCCATGAAGAGGTGTCCCAAAGAAGGACAAGGGCAGACGAACCTTTCCACTAGCACCCTGGCAAGCAGCCACTTGACCAGTCACGAACCGAGCATTCTAACGAAGTACACTCCCGACTGGACCCCCGAGATAGCGTATACTCCCATGTTAGTGCGTGGAGGAGCGTGCACTCTTAGTTAGGCCCATGGACAAACATACACTCACGATAAGGGCCACACATCGATAATCAACATGAGCAACCTTCCAAGCGAAGTGTTCATTCGCGGTAAGACTCGCAAGAAGCATCCTCCACCTTACATTGGAGTAGGCAGCATAGCGGACGGAGAGAAGCAGTCACTTAATCCTGCTCAAGTTCAACCAGCAGCTTGCGAGTTACCCGCTCGCCTGCTAGGAACGTACCACACCTACTGCAACTGTGGCATTGACGAGTCGAACACATGGAAGAGCAGCCTAGACCAGCAGGTCATGACCAGGGGTAGCCGAAAGCTTTGCCACCCCCAACAAAGGAAAATTCTGGAAGAAGTAGAAAGGCTCATGACTGAGTGATTGCGTAATTTCTCGTGCAACAAAGTTATTGACAAAGCATTCCGATGAGACATAACCAACATAAGCGAGTCATCTTTCAATGACAAGATCGAGCAGATGGGATTACCCCATATAGATTGCTGGATATAAAGACTACTTCTGCTCCGACAAATGTAGCAGCTCAGCCTAATGGCACACCGGGGGCAGACGAGTACCAGAATGACACACCAACCCAACTAGTAAGAACCAGGGGCAAGCTAAGGATTATTTCGGTTGTCCTAGTAGTCCAGCTTTCCTCAGTTGCATTCACGATAATGATTTCCATGCTTTCCAGTACGAGAGGATAAAATAATTGTTCTCAAGTGTGAGAGGGTAAACTAATTCCCTGACACCCAAAAGGGTCTGCTCTTCAGTGTGAAAGGATAAACTAATTGCTCTCTAATACAAGAGGGTAAACCAATTCCCCGACACCCAAAAGGGTTTGCTCTCCAATGCGAGATGATAAACTAATTGCTCTCCAATGCAAGAGGGTAAACCAATTCCTTGACACCCATATAGGTCTGCTCTCCAACGTGAGAAGATAAACTAATTGCTCTCCAGTGCGAGAGGATAAACCAATTCCCTGACACCCATATGGGTTTGCTTTCCAGTGCGAGAGGATAAACTAATTGCTCTCCAGTATAAGAGGGTAAACTAAATCCTCGACACCTATCTGGGTAAGCTCTCTAATGTGAGAAGGCCACATAGCTCAAAAGATCGAATGCTTGAAGATCAACCAGGCAACAAATGGTTAGGGGGCAGCATCCACTTTTACACTTAACAATTCGCTTATTTGACACTTCATCTTTAGCAACTCCGATCTTGGCAGCTCCATCCTTGACTATTCCATCTACAGTAGTTAAGAAATCAAACTCAAGCAGTTTCCTCATTTTTGGCAAGTAGCCCAGACGTGGCAGCCTAAACCGTTGCCAATGCCACACCACTTCCTCGGCCCATGCCGAGCCAATCATTGGCTTCAATCAAGCCGAGCAGCACAAGTAATGGCCCCTGCCAAACCACCTCCTTGGCCCATGCCAAGCTGACTCCTGGCCCCTGCCAGTTGATGTGTCGCACCACCCTGACGGTTGCCCCGCGACATCACTATCCACGAAGAGGACAAGAAAAATGAAATTTTTCTTACATCAGTGAAGTACAGAAAAAACGAAGAAAGCAATGAAATACGGTCCTTTGCACGGGCAAGATGTAGAAGATTGCTAGAGGAGGGGGAACACATATCCTTTAAGCTTTCTCTCTCTCTTGTAGGGTAGAATAAATCGCTCTTCAAAATTGATTTAATAACCCACTTAAGGTGGACTTAAATAGGCTTTGAGAGAAATTTATTTCTCTTTCCTAGAAGGATCTAATTTCCTATTAATGAGGGAATCTACATCAAAATAGGAAGCAGTCCAAAGTTTCCTAAAGCAAGAAAATCTTTACACCTGTTGCCCTTTTCTACGAGCATCCCAACATGCGTGGGGGTATTTGTGGAGCCAAAAATAATCACAAGGTAACACAAAGATTTTTGGATAGAAGAGGACAAAATAACCCTTGAGGCATATCAGGATTCCTACGCGCAAGCAGCGGGCAATCATCCTTCAACCAAGTCAAAAGTGTCCAAAATAGGTAACAAATTCAAAACTATTTCATCCACCATCATCCTATATTCTCCACAAGGTAATTATTCCGTAACCCCCAAAACATTTCTTTTAAATTATGTTAATTAGTCAATTAATGAATTTATTACCTAATTAATCTTTAAGTACAAATTACATCCAAAAAATACCACAAATGGCAAGTCCCTATTCTCCTAATAGGGCCGACCATATCCCTAGAAATAGCTCTCCATTCTCTCCAAAAATGACTTCCAAGTCTCTTGCAAAACTCTACAAAATTCTCCAAACACTCTTCCCTCAAAATTCTAACTTTGGCAACGGAGGTTCTTCGGCCAAAGTCCCCCTCCATTCATCGTGGGCGTGTGAGGCTTTTTGGCCTTGACCAAAGGTGTGATTTGTTTTGTAGGTGCAATTTTGTCCAAGAAGGAGAAGGTGAAAATTTGCATCCACAGAGGTTGTATGTTGTAGGGAAATTTTATTTGAACCTATGTAACCTTTTTCTACACCCAACTTACCCTCTTCACTCATATTGTTTTTTTATTAAAGAATTAATATCCCTTAAAACCCAAATTTATTACCTAAATTACCCTCTCAAACCCAATTCACAATGTAAGGTTATATTTACACTCATCCCCTTTATAAAATAACATCTCTAATTGAATGTTTTTTTTTTTTTTTTGTCTTCAAAAAGGCGTCCTAGCATTTCCATGGCTGCTTTGCTTTTTGTTTTATTTGTTTTTATGCTGATGCGCATAAGCAACAAATCAAACAATTGATCCCCTTCTCTTTATCAAGTAAGCAAGTTTATAATCTAAGAACATTGGTAAAAAGTTTCTCCTTGGAATTTTTCCAATTACGAGGCTTGCAGAAGTGTTTTTGGCACTTTCGAGTCAACGGATGCTGACCAAATAAATATTGGATTTCGCAATCTATCCACCTATCCCATTGCTAATACTCCGAGACGACACATTCATTTGCTTGAAGTGTAGAAGAAGTCTGTCAATCATCGCATATACTTTGTCGAAATTAGAGTGTAATTTGTCAAAAACGGTAATTTCATAGACCTCGTTGTCCACCTCAATGGAACTAGCCCTGGGAGGTTTCTGGACACTGGTGCTCCTCATTTGCAGCCTCACACATGCAACATTTGCCCAATCACCAGTTGCAACATGGATATTTGATAACATGGAAAACACTGAGATTTTAAAAAACCAAAAAAAACCTTGTAATTAAAAGAAACCAATTATCAACTTTTCCAACAGCAAGTAGTTGTAATTTGCTTATCTTGATTCGAAGAATTACATGAAGATTGTTGTAACTAGTTCACTTTTTCACATTACCAACATTTCCATCGTGAGTTCTAGACTTAAAACATGACAGAAAATAAACTAAAAAAAAAAGGAAATTTCAACATATCTATCAAAACATTTTTAATCATCTTCAAGAGCCACAACATCATTAGTGGCTACATTTTCTAGCCCTCGACGTTGCTTAAATTGATCAACATGCTCCTAGTATTGGCTACATTCAATAGAAAAGCTTGTTTTTCTCTATCAGAGCTATAAGGGTTTTAGCAGGAATGAACGTAGAATAAACAAAGGGTGATGCTAGGGTTTAATTATAGTGTGTGGGTTTATTGATAAATTTGAGTTTTATTATTGATTTTATTTTGTACTTAATAGTAATTATGCATTAGGGTAAAATAGACAATTAACATTTAAAATTTAAATTAGGTGTAGAAAGAGATTAATTGGGTTTAAATAAAATTTGCGTATTACACAATAATTTTTAAAAATTTGGGAACCCAAATTTAGTTAAAATAAAGAGTGTCTATTTTATAAATAATACAAGATTGAACACTGCTACATCATTTAAAAAGAAATAACACTTGCTCTACGTATTTACATTTGGTCCAACGTGGACAAAAACTAAGTAAAGCGTCGAACTATAACCATATTTGGTTTGCGTCACCGACATATTTTGTTTTATATAATAATTGAAAACAGAAATCGATCGGTAAAAATTAGGAATGTTGCTATTTACACACTTATTTTTATCTTTTACACATCAATCTCAATTTTCTGTCTTCGGATCGAATGAATTAAAAATGATCAATGAACAAAAATTAATAAGAATGTGTTAGAAATAAAAATGAATGTGTGAATAGCAGTACCCTAAATTAATAGAATTAACACTGCACAAGAAAACGTGGGCAAGCGAAATTTCTTTTTTGTTGTGCTATGCTTTCATATCCATCATCTCAAGCATTGTTAATTCAAGGGACGTTCTCCAAATTGACGTTTATCATCAACACGCGGAATGAGACTTTTCGTGAAGAAAGAAATTTCAAAAGTGACGAAAATGTAAAAAATTTCAAAAGAAATTAATTTCAATGGCGTCTTTTTGGGGGAAGGTTTAATGGGTGAAAAAAAAAAAAATTAGTGTAAGAGAACACGATTGAGTATATAAAGTGTCATGACATAATTAGTTGTAATTTTTTTTTAATTTTTAATCAATTGTATAATCACATTTGGCGTTCAGGTACACTAAAAAATCTCTTTGGTGTGTGATTCAAAGTCTAAAACGTAGAATTCCAAGTGGCGAGCACCAAGTTCGCTTTCGCCAACATGTTAGTTATTCTTTTCTTTGGCATCTTTGAAAACACGGATGAACTGAGAAAAACAAATTCAGCAGACAAGTTCGACTAATTAAAATTGTTCAGACGGAGGAATTGAAGTACAGTTTCAATCCTACGACCCAGTAGAAAATAAATTAATAAAATAAAGAGACGAGAATATTAAAGACTTTTACAAGAGAAACCTTCAAAAAATGAAGGAAAAACAACCTTGGCCCGACCAACATCAGTTTTGGTATGCCACTGTTACTGGGTTTGTGCATGCTATGTGAAGTGTAGATAAGCATGGTAAAATAAAATTAACTGGTTTTTTGCTTGGTTAACACGTTATTTGTTTCAAAATTCTATGACTGTTCAAAGAAAATAAATTTTTTCTTTTAAGAAATCACTAGGCCCGGTAATTTCATATATGAGTATAAAAGTATATTTTTTTTAAAAATAAAATTGATGGGGTATTTAAAGACGAAATTTAAGCGTACAAAGAAGAGAAATAAGCATGTATATACACCAAATTCAAAAGACAATATTGTAGTTTCATAATTGAGAAGAATCAACTGACTGGTAACGCATGACTGCATTTTTAAGAAGAAAGCTGGAGTGATCTTTACAGACATTGGTATAGTTTTAGATTATTTAGTTTTTTAAACAAAGATATTTTGCTATAAATAGAGGGAATATTCTATATTAAGTGAAAGGAAAGGGTAATGCTCGAGAGATTATATTTATAGATAAAATCTTGTAAATTAAATGATATAAAAGTTGATGATTAGATTATTACCTAAGTGTTGATTAACATGCTTATTTCTATTGGTAACACATCATTTTGTTTGCATATTTAATCTACAAATTTAATCTAACTAGAATTACCCTTTCCGTAATGCATGGATTTCCATAAAATTCCTTTCATTAGTTCTAATTAGTGTAGGGGGAGAGAGACATAAAAGAACGAGTTTGAAATTAATTTATTGATTTATTATGAAGAATATGTTGCAGTCTTAATTAAGTTAGGAATGTAATTGTGTAAATTTTACGAAATTGTTTTGGGATTCTACCATATCTTTTAGATAGCATCTTGTTTAAGTTGTAATACCTATTGGGGTAAGGAATTTACCTTTCTACTACTATAAATAGCTACACAATGGAATAAGATATACACACCTCATAAGGGAAAACTTGATATAAGTCCAATTTTTTTAGCCAATAGTAGGAATAGTCCAATTTATTAAAATAAGTCCAATTCCTTAAATTTAATTATTTTATTATCAATAATTATCTGTTCAATGATAAGATTTATTATAAAAATCAAATTTCTTCCTAATTATCTCTTCGATTATTTCTTTTTATTTTTATTTTTTATTATTTCTTGTTCTTCCTCTTGCTTTAAACCTCATTTATAGATTTTATTTTTTATTTTTATAATCAACCTATATCACAGGTTAATTATTTTTATGTATCTATATGACAGATTCTTTTTTATAATCAACGTGTCACAAATTAATGTGTCTTGCTTGTAGGTATATTATGTTTTTTCCTACTTTTTAGTTAGGTTTCTGTTTGAACCCGATTTTACACTATCGGCCTGAGCAATCGAGACCGTAGAATGAGTAAAATTCTGAGCCATTGGATTGGAAGAAGGTTGAGATAATTGATTAATAATTTGTCTAGATAATATTATGATTTTAATAATCACAATGTTATCTGGCGAATTATTAAGAAAATTATTTCTAAAAATGAGGAGATAATGATGACATCTAAAAGATAGGTTGTTGCTTATCTTGAGAAGTCTTTGGCCTAGACTCTAGCTGGTGAGTTTGAATTAAAATCAAATTCTACACAAGTGAACCCGCACCACACATCTGCTTCTATAAATACAAGGCTGCGAACACCATTCAAAGGACCTTCAAATCAGCATACAATTGCCCTGCGCAAAACCTCTCAACATCTTGAGATTTTTTCCTTTTCTTTTCCTGCCGACACACCTTCAGTTTGGATAAACAGCACTGTGGAAGCGCCCGGCGAGCACCTTCAGTTTGGATAAATAGCACTGCTGCCGCAGAATCAGCCGATCGAGAAGCATCTTCAGTTTGGATAAACAGCACTGCGTCGAGGTCGACCGATTATCTATCTAAGTCTCGGTCGAGAAAGGTTTTCGAACCTTTGTTGGCAGAGGTCACCTTGCTAAGCTTTCTCGGCATAGTTAGGTGTTACGAATTACATTGCTCGGCGTACTGGCCGCCGAGTGGTTTTATGATTGGATACTCGCAAGTGAGTTTCAGGGTTCGGCATTCCGACGGCCGAACTACGTTTACCATCAAGACATATATCACGTTCGAGTACCTGTGCCCATACACCTTGGTCTCGATTCGACGTGCTTATACTCTCACGAATATAATCACAGTGACCGAATCGGGCTCGGACGATTTGTGAACTCCGCAGAATTAGCAGCCTTGTCTTCAGGCTGTAGAACCCAGAGACCGAGAGTGTTCATTCCTCGGTCGCAATCGCAAGTTAAAGAAGTCAGCAACGCGCTCAAAGCTACATCAACAAATTTTACTCCTCGGCCAGGCTCGGCCGACGAGTTGGCACGCCCCGCATTCGACCGAAGGACGTAGTTAGCTTATTAGTTACTCGGCCTGCGCGCCACGTAGGTTTTGTAATTTTTAGGGTCAACAGTTTCATATGTCGCTTACATGTATAATATATATTCATATATTTGTTACTTGAGTTAAGTTAGAATGTTTTGTAGATAATTTATGTTAGTATATTAGTTTTTGTTGTTGAAAGATATTAATTAGATTTTTTGGAGTTTGAAAAATGCATAATATTAGAAGATTTTTAATTGATTTTTAATATTTAAAAAAAATATAAACTGAGCATGAAAGAAATAAAAACATGTAATTAGATAATTGGACTCACTCCTAAAAACCATCTATATTTTTAGACTTAGATCTAAAAGCCCCCACCTCATAATTCACCAAATTCTCTTTCTTGCTTGCCGCACCTCTCCTTCCGCTCAATAATTTCAACTAAATAGACCTACAATAAAATATAAAATGTTTGTATAAAAAAGTGCACGATTGTCTTTTCATTTCCAAAAAATAGGCCATTATAAATGACAGGGATTAGGATTCTTTTTGTGTGGTTATTATATTTTCTATCGTATTTACACTAGGATTCTCTGTTGTAATTTTTATTTAGGGAAATGTTATTGGCATTCAAAAAATCTCATTCTACACTCTTCACAAATGTATTTTTCTTTCTAAATATAGAATGTTTGGAATGTAGAATGAGAATTTTTGCCAATAACAATTCCCTGATATATATATATCCAATGAGTCATAAGTCAACCCTCACATTTCCTTTATTAATCCTCTTCAAGTTTAATGGTTTCATTGACCTAAAAAAAGTTCAAATGGTCATGTTTGACACGCCCTGATCCCGATGTCCGAGGGACATCGGGATGGCCACGTGCTGGCCGACACCTGAGGGTGACGCAAGCTATTTAATGAATGCATATGTTGAGAACATGTAAAACATGTGTATAAATTTCGATCGAACTACAAAATTGATATACTAATATTCAACTGCCAATAATGATAAAGATAATGATAATGTATGACATGTTCAGAGCATACAACTAGTTCAGAGTACAAGCAGAAGATAAAATAGAAAGGTGCTATTACAATAGAAGTTAAAGCAGAGAGGATGACGCGGTATCACTGGTAGGGGAAAGCCTTGTATCTCGAATCGTATTCTTCGTTCCTATGACCTGAGGGGGCACAAAAAAACATGAGTGGACTAATTTGATATATATATATATATATATATATATATATATATATATATATAATACTGAAACAGTTATCAACATACTAACCCCCAAAGTTTAATGAAAACTCATAGCGTGATATGTAATAGGTTTCCAAAAACCCTAGCATGCCATAAAACCTTCATAAAACATATCTCATATAGTGTGCTAACTAGTGGCATCAGTATTGCTCGAAGGCATATAGAACTCTTCCTGCAGAACACTTCCTTCATGAGTATCAATCGCCCGTAGGCTCCTACAACACGCAACCTGTGGGCCAATATAAGCATCATCACCTGAAGGCTCCTACAGCACCCAACCCCAAGGTCATCACCCGGAGGCTCTTACAACACCCAACCGGAGGGTTAATATAAGACCACTAGATACGCACAAAACCATTGAATATACTTTTTCCAAACATAAGTACATATATCTCAAAGACATATTCATAGTATATTGTCGTCCATCATATATACTATAAAGAAGAGTAAAAACATGTTCATAAGCAGTATATAGTCATCCATCATATATACTACAAAGAACATAAGTTTGATAAAATATGGTATTCCAAAATATTTGTAGTAAGCATGATAATCATAAGTGTAAATCTAATTTACTCATAAAATATTTCATTAAATCATGCTTTTCATGTATGCATTTATACTATTAAAACATGCATTTTAGAAGGGGTCTACTCACAGATACTCCATCGTCGGAGAGTTGTGTAAAATAGGAATTATGAAATCGTCGCTAATAATTGCACCTAAGATTCACTGTGAAGCTGCCGGAGATGGTCGGGATCTTGCTCGAAAGGCATGGGGCTCGCTGAAGAGTTTTGGGTGTCCTCTGGGTGTCTCGGGGCTTCGCAGAGACAAAGGAGAGGGAGGGGAGGTCCATGAGGGTGGTGCTGTTGCTGCGTCGTTGTCGAGGTGCCTCTAAGGGCATGCATGGATGTGCGGGTCGATCGGGGAGAGAGAGAGAGAGAGTTCTCTGAGAGAGATGAGAGTGAAAGCTGAAAGAGAAAGAGAGGGATAGGGTGAGTTAGTGGGTTGCCATGTGGCAAGTAGGGAGTGGAAAGAATCTAGAAAATGGATCCAGATAAGGTAATAGGTGGGCGATTAAAATGTAAATTTCATAAATCTTTAGGGAAATTTTGAAATTTACAATAATTTGGGGGTAGGGTATAACAATTTTACCCCCTTAAAAGAAATTTTGTCCTCGAAATTACAAACTCAACTAAAAAGATATCAATACTAGCTCCTCATCAAATCCTTTGTTTCCCATGTCGCTTCCTCAACTGAATGGTTTCTCCACATCACTTTTACTAACGGGATGACTTTGTTTCTCAGAGTATTCTCTTGCCGGTCAATAATCGCCACTAGCGCCTCCACATAACTTGTATCCTAATTCACTTCCATCGGTTCTGGTTGAATAACATGATAGGGATCCGACATATATTTCTGAAGCATGGAAACATGAAAACGTTGTGAATCTATGCTAACTCTGGTGGTGGCTCCAATCTATAAGAAACTGTACCAATCATCTCTGTAATCTGGTAGGGACCAACAAATCAAAGACTCAACTTTCCTCGTTTACTAAACCGAACCACACCCTTCCAAAGACACAACTTTCCTCGTTTATCTTATTGGTCCTTTGCCTTTAGTCTAATCTAAAATTTAATAAAAGAAAGAAAATGATTTTGAACCTCCGTAACTTTTTCGTTATAATCTTGCCTATGTGCTCGTGGTTTCAAAATCTATTCGAAAACATTAATTGTGACCTCGAAAAGTCAACGAATTTTAAAGATTAATTACGAAAATTCAAACCCGATAACTATTCGATTTAATTCCTAAAATTTACGGAATTAAAAAAAAGTTAACTAAAAAAATGTAATCCAAAATACGAAATTTAATATAAAAAATACGTAGTAAATAGTGAAATTCTGAGGACGGGATTTCACATGATCATTTATGGAAATTGCAATGCTCAGTGGAGTCCAATAGCTTGTAGATTTTAAGTATAACAACCAAGAGAATGCATATTGATGATACCTACATGTTGTGGCATAAAAGATTAGCAAATATTTCCAAACAAAGAATTTTGCAGCTGTCGAAATTAAAGTTCATACCTGACATTGATTTCAAAAACACGTTTGATTAGATTGACTGCATGAAGGGAAAGACAACCAATGTAAGAAAGTTAGATGCTAAAAGGAGTCATGCCTTGCTTGAAATTATACATACAGATGTTTGTGGACCTTTCTCTGTTAAAACCATTTGTGGTAATTCATATTTTGTGAGCTTTATAGATGATTTTTCTAGATATAGTTATATCTTTCTTATAAAAGATAAGTTTGTAGTCGTTGAGTGTTTCAAAGTCTTTAAAAGTGCAGTAGAAAAATAGTTAAACTTATTGATTAAAATTGTTAGATCAGATAGATGAGGGGAATACTTTGGCAGGTATACGGAAGGTGGGCAACAAAAGGGTTCTTTTGCCTACTTTCTTCAACAACAAGGCATTGTGGTTCAGTACATAACTCCTAGGACAGCTCAGCAGAATGGAGTTGCAGAGAGGAGGAACATAACTCTGGGGATGGTCAGAAGCCTAGTTTCAAGGTCCAAGTTACTTGGATTTCTCTGGGGTGAAGCATTAAGAACTGCAAATTATATTCTCAATATAGTACTTTCAAAGTTAGTTCCAAAGACACATTTCGAGTTATGGACCAGAAGAACACCAACATTCCATCACTTCCATGTATGGGGATACAAGGCAGAAGCAAGGTTCTACAACCCTAATGAAAAGGAACTTGATCCAAGGACTAGTTCATTCTATTTTGTTGGATATCCTGAGAAATCGAAGGGGTTCAAATTTTATTGTCCTTAAGTACATACCAGAATTCAAGAGACACATAATACAATTTTCCTAGAATATGAAGATGTGTCAGACTTGATTCAATATAGCTTTGAATTTGAAGAATTAGACCAACAAGATGATAGTTCATCACTTATGGACTATAATCAGGTCTCTGTGTTACCAAGATCTTCTGCACAAGCTATTGATCTAGATGAGGAATTGATTGGATTTGAGATTGCATAAATTGCTGCAGAAGATCATCTTATGAATGAAACTGTTAATGCCTCACCAATTTTAAAAGAGCTACAACCTATTCCGAGTCTAGATCAAGTCAATGTTCAACAGCCTTTGAGGAAATCTAACAGAAATAGAAAATCAGTTTTTTCTGCAGATTATGTTTATCTTCAAGAAGCTGAATTTGACATAGGGGATATAGATGATCCAATTACCTATCATCAAGCTATTCAAAGTCCTCAAGTAGCATTGTGACATAAGGCTATGGAAGAAGTGTTGGAATCAATGTATAAGAACAAAGTGTGGACACTATTTAACTCTTCATCTCAAATCAAGCCTATTGGTTGCAAATGGGTCTTTAAGACTAAAAGAGATGCAGCTGGGAAAATTGAAAGATATAAAGCACAATTGGTAGTAAAGGGTTTTAATCAAAATGAGGGTATTGACTACAATGACACATTCTCACCGGTTTCTTCTAAAGATTCATTGAGGGTTATTATGGCTTTGACATCTCATTTTAATATAGAATTACACCAGATGGATGTTAAAACTGCCTTCTTAAATGGTGACTTACAAGAAGACATTCATAGGATTCAGCCTATTGGATTTGTTGAAAGGAGGAACGATAAGATGGTCTGCAAGCTTAATAAGTCAATTTATGGACTTAAGCAGGCCTCAAGACAATGGTTTCTCAAATTTGATCAAGTAATTACAACTCATGACTTTGTAGAGAATAAGATGGATGACTACATTTATCTTAAGTTCAAAGGTTCGAATTTCATCTTCCTAGTTTTGTATGTTGATGATATCTTGCTTGCCAGTTCGAATTTACAATTGCTTATGGAAAACCAAGACCGTTTTGAGTACAAACTTTGAAATAAAGGATTTAGGGGAGGCTCATTATGTACTTGGAATTGAAATAGTAAGAGATAGACAAAGGAAACTTCTTGGTTTGTCTCATAAGGGATATATTGAAAGAGTACTTAACAGATTCAATATGGAAAATTGTAATAAGACTGATGTTCCAGTAAACAAGGGTGATAAGTTCTCTCGAGATCAATGTCTTAAGAGTGAAGTTGAGGCTAAATTTATGAAGATGAAACCTTATGCTTCATTAGTTGGTAGTCTCATGTATGCTAATATTTGTACTAGGTCTGGCTTAGCATTTATTGTTGGCTTGCTGGGAAAATTTCAATCAAATCCAGGTGAATCTCACTAGATAGCTGCAAGTTTTAAGGTATTTACAGAGAACAAAAGAGTTCATGTTGGTGCATGGCAGAGAAGATTGTTTGGAAATTATTGGCTATACTGATTCAGATTTTGTTGGGGATGTGGATGAAAGGAAGTCAACTGAAGGCTATATTTTTATGATGAAATGAGGTGTTGTTCCTTGGAAAAGTGCCAAGCAAACAATTTTGTCAACTTCTATAATGGAAGCTGAATTTGTGGCATGTTTTGAGGGAATGAAGTAGGCTGTTTAGTTCAAAAATTTTATTGCTGAAATGAAGATTGTGGATTCAGTGAAGCAGCCTTTAAGAATGTTCTGTGATAATTCTGTAGCAGGGTTTTTCTCCAAGAATAACAATAAAACTTCGGCTTCATGATTGATGGATGTGAAGTTTCTTAAAGTAAGAGAAATGGTTAAGAAAGGGGAGATTGAAATTCAGTTCTTATCAACTGGCTTGATGATTACAGATCCTTTAACAAAGGCATTTCCCAATAATGTGTTCAAACGACATGTAGCTTGAATGGGTGTGTTAGAATCTTTTGACAAGTGGGAGTGATCTATTCTAGTATCAGGACTATGTTGGTGCTTCACTGTGATATTTTGGTATTGAAGCAGCCGTCCTCAAAGCTAAATCAGTTTATGTTTTGTTTTGAATTGAGTTTTATTTTCTCAAATAGTTTTTAGTCATTATTTTGGTTTTCACTAAGGGTTTAATTTTTCCAAACTTTGTGATCAATTGTACTAGAGAATATGATAGTTTAGTTTGCTAGAAAGTCATTTTGTGACTTTGTTGCAGAATACCTTTATTGAAATATTGAATGGGTTATTCTGATATATAGAATGGTTTGTGGTTAATAAGTTTTGGTTATTAACTGCTGTCTTGACAATTGTTGTGTTAAGATTATATTGGAAAAGTAGGAGTAATGATTTTGACATTACTGTAAACATATGTTCACATGAATACAGAGAGCAATTTGGGCATGTTGTGATTCTTAAGTTGATTTTGTGATGGACAAAAGAGACTTGTGAGTTCCATGCTTTGAAATGCTTAGGTAAAGTTGAATGTGGAGATAAGCTTTCTGCTAATTTGGACTTGGTGATCACTTCCATGATTTATAAGGCTGTTGGTCATATATCATACTCAAGTGGGAGAATGTAAGAGTGAGTATGAATTGAACATTAAGAGTCGAGTAGTATAAATCTTTTGAATGGAAAAGTCTTGTTAGTCAGCTTAGTGGAATCCTTTTTCTTGTAGGATTATAAGTACAAGTCCTTGTAATTGTGGGATTATATATATACTTTATCTCTTGAGGGTTACTTGTATTATAATAAGGATTACTTGTTCAAGCACTATAAAAATTCTAATACGGGAATGATTGGAACGACCCTATATGTGTGTGTGTGTGTGTGTGTGTGTGTGTATGTGATCTTAATCACTGCTCTTGCACTGCCTGCTCCTTGTGTTCCAAATACCTTCTTTCTTTCTTTTTTGTGGGAAGACGTGAAATATGCATAACTAGGGAAAAAGCCAACATTACAAGGAAAGTCCATAGAAGGGACAAGCAAAGCAAAACAGAATAAAGGGCAGTGTGAGGGACAACAACTGAGAGATGCTGCCACAAAGGCTAAGCGTTGTCCCAGCACACCACCACAATACAAAAACACTTACGGAGGGCAAGGAAGCCCATCTCGGTTGAGAATGTGAATCCATGAAGATAGAGGTTGTCTGACCCAAGTTTTACCGCACATCTCCATGTTCGTCGTCGATGCCAAAAAGTCTGCCGTCTGGTTGGTCGGTCTTGGAACCCAAGACTAGTGACAACCCTAAAAACAGGTCCCCACACTCAAAATATTTTGAAATATAGGGAACACTTCTCAGCTGCCATTAGAAATATCCCCATTCAAAGAAGAAACTACCTCTCATGAATCCGACTCCGCTACTACCCAACCAATACTGAGGTCAGCTGCCAACTCGCATCCCCTAAGCATCGCCATCACCTCAGCGAACCACCGACCAAGCCACAATAGAGAGCTTCTGAGCCTCCACAAATTGGCCTTGATGGTCTCTCAACACCACAGCCAAACAAGCCCCACCATCCACTGGGGACCAACTTGCATCCACGTTAAGTTTGATGTAAGGGTCGGTAGGGGGACACCAACGAAGAATAGGCCTGGTAGGAGCATAGATAGATTGAGCAATAAAGGAGCTAGGAGCCTTTGTCTCCCAAAAAGAAGCAACGGAGAAAGAAATAGCATGCATTACCTAGGAAGGGACAACAGCCATAACATTAAAGACATAATTACACCTAGCCTTCCAGATGTGCCAGCAAGAAAAAGCAATAACTGAGAGGATCCTTAATCTATCCTGCTAGTGGAGGCCCACATTCATCATACCACGGATCCAATTGAGAAAGGAAGAAGCGCCATCCCCAATAATCTGAAGACTAAGTTGACCACCAAACCAAATTGGCGTCGCCCAGGGACAAAGAAAAAGCATATGCATAACCGATTCATCCTGATTCTTATAGATTGGGTACATTGGAGAGGAGACCAACCGTCGTAAGAATAAACCCTTCATCTTGGACAACGGCTCATTAACAGCTCTCCAGATAAAGTTGAGAATTCTTGGAGGTGCTTTAATGTTCCAAACACCATTCTAGAGCAAATTATCTATATAGATAGATGCCCCCACCCTTATCCTTGCAGAGTGAATCCAATGGTAACTCGACCTAATTGAGTACTTGCCATGTTTCTCCGCTGTCCAAATCAACTGATCTTGGTTGGAAAGTTTCACCAGAAGGGTGGCACGAATAGCATTGACCTCCTTCTCCGAAATGAACAGACGTAAGAAGTCGATGTCCCAAGTTTTAGTACTCTGGCAAATAAGGGAGGAAACCTTCGTATTCATAGTAATATGATTATAACTTCAGGGAACAAGATGACCAAGAGGAAGCGAAGGCAGCCACCTATCGATCCAAAGTCTTGTATCTTTGCCATTAAGAATTTGCCAATAGGCACCATCTTTAAGGATATCCCGCCCCACCAGAAGGCTAGCCCAAGCCCACGAGGCTCGATTCCTAAGTTTAGCATCAAAGAATAAAGAATAAGGAAAATATCGAGCCTTAAGAGTCCGAGCCCACAGGGAGTTGGGATTATGAATAAGTCTCTAACATTGTTTAACAAGCAAAGCATCATTAAAGTCCTGAAAGTTCCGAAATCCTAAACACCCAGCACACTTGGGCCGTCCCAACTTTTCCCAGCTTACCCAATGTATCCTCATTTGCCCTTTAGTATATCCCCACCAAAATCGAGCAGAAAGAGAATCCAGGTCTTTACACACTGCAACGGGGAATTTAAAAAGATTCATAGGGTAAGCCAAAATAGCCTGAATCACAGCTTTAATAAAAATCTTCCTAAGAACTATCCCCTTCACATAAGCAAGGCTTTGTCGTTTAGATCTCCCCCAAATAGTCGGTAGTCCAAGATAATCCTTCGGATCGGAAACCAAAGCCATTTCCAGGATGGAGCTAAGTTGAGCTCGCAGCTGAGAATGAACATTACTGCTAAAATACACACTGGACTTGTGGAGACTAACCTGTTATCCTGAGGCAAGTGAATACTTGTATAGAATATGCATGATATTTTCACAATTCTAACGATTAGCTTGGAGGAAAATTAATGTATCGTCAGCAAATAACAAATGCGATATAGTAAGACTCGTAGGATTCATTCGAACACCATTAATCGGCCCATAATCAACACCATGTTGGATAAGCTGGGAGAAAACATCACTAACCAAGAGAAACAAATAAGGAGATGAAGGGTCTCCTTGGTGAATTCCACGAGAAGGGGTGAATTGATTCCTAGGCTGACCATCAAGCAACGTCGCAAACTCCACTGTACACACACAGTTCATGATCAAATTTGTCCAACCCCTACAAAAACCCAACTTCAGCAAAACCGTTTCTAAGAAATCCCATTCAACTCGGTCATATGCCTTGTGCATATCAAGTTTAATACCCATTTCATACTTCCACTTAGTTTTTCTGATCTTCAGAAAGTGGAACAATTCGTGAGCAATCCTAATATTATCCTGGATTTGCCTATCCATAACAAAGGCATTCTGCATTGGTGAGATTAAACCGGGCAACATCGTTTCAAACGATTCGCCAAAATCTTCGAAATGATCTTAAAAGAAAAATTCCATAAGCTGATAGGATGATATTAAGACACCGATTTCGGATTTGCAACTTTAGGAATCAACACAATGTGAGTAGAATTAATCCTCTTAGAGATGCCCACCCCCATCATAAAATCCCCCACCAAACCCTTCACCTCCTCCAAAATGATGTCCCAGTAGGAATGGTAAAATATACCTTGAAAACCATACGGCCCCGGGGCCTTCAATCCACCCATTTGATGAACCGCATCCTTGATCTCCTTATCAGCCACAGGTTTAGAAAGCTCAGCATTCATCGAATCCGAAACCAGAGGCTCAATGCAATCAAGCGTATCTCCCCAATCCCTGTTACCCACCGAGGTAAACAAGGCTTTAAAGTGTTCCTCCACCAACCCCGAGACTTACTGATTATCTTTCACCTAAAGCCCGTCATCTCCCTTAATTTTGGTGATCTTATTAATCCTCCTCATATGGAGAGTTGTGCGATGGAAGAACGTCGTGTTTGCGTCACCCTCTCGAAGCCATTTCACCCTAGATCGATGCAGCCAATACATCTCATCTTGTTCCCTCAGTTGATCAACACTAGTTGTTATAGACTTTATTTCCTCCAAATTTTCCACCTAATTAAGTTGCAGACCATCTAGATGATTCATCAACCTTTCGATCTCCACCCCTCTTTTCTTAAACTTGGTTTTATTCTAATTAATTAGATGAGACTTACAAGTTGAAAGTTTATGGTGCCACATATCCATCCAATTCTCCCTGTTAAGCAAACTCCAGCTCTTTTGCACTATATCCCTACAATCCTCCTCCTTAGCCCAAAACGCCTCAAAATAAAAAGGTTTTTTCCTTTTCTTAATCGAAGGTTGAGATTGAACCACCACCAGACAGTGATTCGAACCAACAGTCATCTCATGAATGACCACAGCATTGGGCCAGAGGTCTTGCCACAGACCGTTAGCAGTTGCCCGATCTAACCTTTCTTCAATAAGTTGCCTCGCCCTTATCCCACGCCAAGTAAATTTAGGCTTAATGAATCCTAGGTCCATCAAGTCCACGGTTTCCAAAAAATTACTGAGGTAGCCAGGTTGATTGTACAAGACACTAGCTTCTCCTGATTTTTCATAATCCCACACAAACGCATTGAAATCCCCTCCTCAAAGTCACAAGATGTTCTTCGAACCAAAAGAGTTTTGCATCCAATTCCAGAAATCCACCTTTTCAGCGCAGTGCGATGTTCCATCAACAAAAGTACTCCGTACCTAAGAACTAGTCTCATCCAGGTAATAAAAAACATCAATGACATGCTTCGAGGTGAAAAATGACATTAACTTTAAGCATTTCCTGCCACCATAGACTCAACCCACCTGCCCTTCCAACTAGAGAAACATGAAAACCATGAGAGTAACCCAAGCGCCTACTAATACCATCAATCTTATGATCTTTTATTTTGGTCTTAGACAAAAAGATCATAGTAGGTATATGCTTCCGAATCAGCCCACGGAGGGCCCGAACTACTATGTCTGACCTAAGACCACGGTAGTTCCAAATGAGGTAAATCATGGATGCCTTACGGCTGTTGAAGGCCAGCTGCCACTGCCTTGGGATGAACCTCCCTCTTTCCGTGCCTGCATAATTCTCTTCATCTGTTCCCCAATTTCCTCCAAATGTTTCCCTTAACTTCATATCCTTGTTGACTGCAGATACCAACTTTGACCTTAACAATTATCAGAATCTAGCGTAGTGTGAAATATTAAAAAGAGAAATCAAGCGAAACAGAGCGTGCGCACGTTAAGCATTTAACCTATATAACCAATCGACCCCTATCGACGCTCCAAAGGCGTAATTGATATTTCGTTGGTTGAAGACGACTGATCATCTGCTTCATGTGGTTCCATTCTATAAAGAAACCAGGTGTTTTGGGTGAGCCAATGCAATCTCACATCCCAACATTATAACCACAGATGCCATGTTTGGCCTATCCTCAGGATGTCCACACAATGCTTCTGATAGCGTACATGAGCTTGCTAAATATGTATCAATCAGCTCTAAAGGTCAACCTTCATTCCATAACTTCCATGCCTGCAACGTGTCAAAACTCCGTCAATTGCCATTCATCGATCTATATGTATGAAGAAGTTTATTCTTGCTCCTTACATGTCCGATAAGGTTTTGGCTGTGGTTTGCATGGTAGAATCCCTTGTTTTTCATTCCACTTATGATCTCCGATACCAAAATACTGAAGCTAAAGACATCGAATTTTACAGAGAATAACGCATAAATAGCATATTCTAGTGTCATATAATAGTTGTAGAAAGCATAAACATCATAGAGAAGTGAGATCACAAAAAACCCATTTATGACGATAAAGAGTAGATTGTGCCAAATATTATAAGTAAAACTAGGAAGTCTTTAAGGAAAGGATCCCCATTTTTTTTTTTTATAAAAATGAGGATTAGTTGTGGGATCCACACCACATCGAACTTTAACGATCCAAACCGTCTATTTTTAAAGTTGTACCTCATAGATCACCCTTGCAAAATATTAGTTAAATCGAAAGTATTTAATACATCTAATTGGGTTCAAAAAAATGAACGGATATTTTGTTATATAAAAAACAATGAAATTTGATCTTGATAATTAAATAGGAAAATTGTTTCGAAATGAATTGAATTTTTTCAAGAATGATTTATGAATCGAGACTTACAAAATAAATTGTTTGAATCGTTGAAATTTGATGTGGAGTGGATCTCACACATAATCCTCATTTTTTTTTTCAAAAAATGAGAATCCCTTTGCGGGCCTGAGTAAAATTATGTACCAACCAACCACTCTGTTTGTATCGACACCAATCTGATCTCCTCCGACTATTGTAATGGCCAAACCAAAGTCTGAAAAGATCTTTATTTAAAACAAGTAGGAATTTGGAAGAAAACGTCATGTTTTGACTAAAGTGGCGTGGTGTCCAATATAATAGAAACAAGAAGGAGCAAATAGGAAAGGGTAATTCCGTTGGATATTTGGGGATAGCAAACGTGCATAATTAATTACAAATTTGCCATCTAAACTTCTAGTCATAGTTCCCTTTGGTCCCCAATTGTCATCTTTACTTAGCTTATTTATGTCGATGTTCCCTAAAACTCAAGTTCATTCTCACCTTATCCCTGAAATTTAAGTTGTGTTACTTAATCCTTAAAATTCAAATTGTGTTTCACTTTGCCCCATGTCATCAAGTTCGTTATCAAATTTGTTAAAATTGTTGACCTGGCATGAATGGGACCCCCTTCTACTGACATGTATGCCATGTGACCCAAAAATAAAATAAAGATATTAATGTTATAAATAGGTCAACATTAGAGAGATAACCTTTACTAGTGACAGGAGCAAAGTAGGTGTAAAATATTACAGTGTAACTATAGCACAAGAGAATGACAAATAAAGGAGGTAGGAATAGATATTGATGTTATTGATCTTTCCTTTCTTTTCTTTCTGTGTATCTTGATAGTAGTCGGAGTGCTCTATCTATAGAGCAACTCCAGACAAACATTTTGAAATTTACAGTACACATCTTTGAAAGTACAATCCTCCTTCATCTCCCAAGCCAATATCACTTTGTGTGGGCATTGAAAATCTGTGTGGGCATTCATAACACTAGCAATGTTTTCAATATTGTATTCAACATTGTCAATGTTTTCAACACTCCCCCTTAGATACCCACATATCAACATCAGTTGCCTGGTTAAAACCTTGCTTGGAAAAACCCAGTGGGAAAAAACCATATTGAAGGAAAAAGAGTACAACTTTACCTTGATTGTTGATATAGTATTAAGTATGCTTATGTTGCCTCGTTAAAACCTTGACAGGAAAAACTCAGTGAAAAAAATCCTAATCGAAAGAAATAGAGTACAACATGCATGTATCATGGATGCTCCCCCTGATATATATCCCCCTGATTCCGCATTCTCCAAATTTATTTGATGGGGAAGTCGACGTAATCCTATACTTTGCACTATCTTCTGAAATGTGCATTTTGGTAGAGATTTGGTGAACAAGCCTGCCAAATTTTCATTGGAACGGATTTGTCTGACTTCAATAACTTTAACCTTCTGAAGCTCATGTGCACTGAAAAACTTTGGAGATATATGTTTAGTCTTATCGCCCTTGATGAATCTTTCTTTCATTTAGGCAACACAGGCTGCATTATCTTCATGGATGACAGTTGGAGTGTCTGTCAGGGTAGACCACATGAATTCCGAATATGATGGATCATTGATCTTAACCAAGAACATTCACGGCTTGCTTCATGTAAAGTAAGTATTTCTGAATGATTTGAAGATGTAGCAACTAATGTTTGCTTTGTTGAGCGCTAAGAGATTGTTGTATCTCCATTCTTGAATACATATCCAGTTTGTGAGCGGACTTTATGCAAATCAGAGAGAAAACCAGCATCTACATATCCAACAATGACCTGATCATTTGTGGATTTCTTTGAGTAGAAGAGACCCATGTCTGTTGTCCTACGAAGGTATCGCAATACATCTTTAACTCCTTTCTAATGACGAATTGTTGGAGCAGAGCTATACCTTCCTAACAAGTTGACTGAAAAAGCTATATCTGGTCTAGTACATTGTGCTAAATACAATAAAGCACCTATTGCACTTAGATATGGTACTTCTGGACCAAGGACCATTTCATCATCTTTTTTTTGGATAGAATGGATCTTTCTTAATGTCTAGAGAACGAACGACCATTGTTGTGCTAAGTGGATAAACCTTGTCCATGCTAAATCGCTTCAGGATTTTTTTCAAAGTAAGCTGATTGGTGGACCAAAATTCCACTAGCACAATGCTCGATCTGCAGGCCGAGACAAAACTTTGGTTTTCCAAGATCTTTCATTTCAAATTCGCTTTTCAGATATTCAACAGTTTTATTGAGCTCTTCAGGGGTTCTAACTAGGTTCATATCATCGACATATACTGCCACTATAGCAAATCCAGAGTTGGATTTCTTAATGAACACACAAGGGAAAATGATATTGTTGGTATACCCTTCTTTGATGAAATACTCACTGAGACGATTATACCACATTCGTCCAGATTGTTTTAGCCCATACAATGATCGACTTAATTTGATTGAGAGCATATCTCGTGGTTTGTTAGTTGTTTCAGACAACTTAAGTCCTTGTGGGACTTTCATATATATGTCAGCATCTAATTCTCCATATAGGTACGTGATGATGACATCCATAAATCGCATGTCAAGTTTTTTCTGAAACCACTAAATTTACAAAGTAACATAACGTAATTGCGTTCATTACAGGAGAGTATGTCTCCTCATAATCAATTCCAGGTCTTTGCGAAAAGCCTTATGCAATGAGTTGTGCTTTATATCTTGCAATCTCGTTGTTCTCATTGCGTTTCCTTATGAATAGCCATTTATAACCCATAGGGTTTACACCAGGAGGGTTTTGGACTACTGGTCTAAAAACATTTCGCCTTTGCCTGGATTACATCTTTCCATTTAGACCAATCTTGTCTCAGTTTGCATTTGTCAATAGAGTGGGGCTTAAGATCATCACTTAATATGATTTCAGTGGTTACCGTGAATGCGAACATGTCGTCGATGATTATTTCATTTTGATCCCACAATTCATTAGTACAAGCATAATTTATGGAGATTTCTTTGCTTTCATGTACCTCTGTTTGTTCAGGTATATGTGTCTTATCAAAGACATTTTCTTTTTCTGAAAGTACATAATCATAAATTGTGGATGTGTCATTCATTTTTTCTTCTTGAATGATTTCATTTGGATTCAGTTGTGCCCTCGACTTTCGATTTCGAATGGCTGAATCTTTTGAACCTGGGGGTCTACCACGCTTCAGGCGTGCACCAGATGAATCATTCGCTGCCACTCTATTTTTACCAACAGGAACATCAATTCTTGCAATTGCATTTGCAGCTGGTATATGTGATTTTGTCACTTTAATAGCATCATTAAATGCATATGGCATTTGATTAGCAATACTATGAAGATGAACGATTTTTTTCACTTCATTTTCACATTGAGTGCTACGTGGATCAAAATGAGATAAGGTGGGAACAACCTATGTCAGCTCTTTCCGTTGTTCTGGAACGGTCTTTTCTCCCCCTAACGACGGGAAGACTATCTCATCAAAGTGACAGTCAGCAAAACGAGCTATAAATATATCACCTGTCAAGGGTTCTAAATATCTAATTATAGATGGTGAATCAAAACCCATGTAAATTCCCAGTCTGTGTTGAGGTCCCATTTTAGTTCATTGTGGTGATGTAATAGGTACATAAATAGCACAACCAAAAACTCATAAATGTGAAATGTTTGGCTAATGCCCATACATGAGTTGTACTAATGAGTATTGGTGGTTGGCTATAGGTCTTAATTGAACCAATGATGCATCATGTAAGATGGCATGTCCTCATGCAGAAACTGGCAATTTTGTTTCCATGAGTAGAGTGTTAGCTATTAACTGAAGCTGCTTGATCAATGCTTCTGCTAAACCATTTTGAGTATGGACATGTGGAACATGGTGTTCAACATCAATGCCTAATGTCATGCAATAATTATCCAAGGTTTGAGACGTAAATTCACCAGCGTTATCAAGTCAGATTGACTTAATGGGGTAATCTGGGAACTGTGCTCGCAACTTAATTATCTAAGCAAGAAGTCTCGCAAAAGCTACATTCCGAGTAGATAAGAGACAAACATGTGACCATCGAGTAGATGCATCAACCAAAACCATAAAATATCGAACTGGTCCACAAGATGGTTGAATAGGTCCACAAATATCCCCTTGAATTCTTTGTAGAAATGATGGGATTCAGCATCAACCTTTAGTTGTGATGGTCTAATTACCAACTTCCCTTGAGAACAAGCCTTGCAAAGGTTATCATTTGAGATAGCAATGTGTTTGCTTAATAATGGATGTCCATTAGAGTTGGTAATGATCATACACATCATGGTAGATCCTGTGTAACCCAAACGGTCATGCCAAAGCATGTAAACTTTTGAATCAATGAACTTATGGTTCATGACAGTATGTGATTCAACTGTCTTTATGTATGTATAATATAATCCACTCGCCAAACTACGCAACTTCTCCAATATACGCTTCTGGGTATCATTGGAGGTAATGCATAAATACTCCATATTTTTTGCACTTTTCGTTTCAATGTGGTATCCATTTAAACGTATGTCTTTAAAACTTAACAAATTTCGAGTAAATCGAATAACGTACAATGCACTCTATATGGACAATATTGTTTCATTTGGTAACATAATTTGGGCTTTCCCTGAGCCTTCAATCACATCCGATTGCCCTGATATTGTTGTTACACTTACTTTTATAAGCATCAATCTTGAGAAATACTTTCAATCTCGAAGTATTGTATGCGTGATTGCGCTGCCTGCAAGACAAATATCTTCGCTATTTCTCATGTTTTGAGAATGACCATAGTTTTTTTTATCCATGCTCTTTGAGTAAGGGAATCACAATTAAAAGCAAGTTATAACAGGAAATTTAAATGTCACTTTTATTGAATCTGAAATGCTAGTTTTAAACTACAAGTTCATTACATCAAATATAAACGATTAAGTCGAACCGGTAAACTTCATTCCCCCTTTCCACGATGAAGTCCAAGACATCTAGGTAGGTTGTGTTCAACTGCCCTGATAAGTCACATACTGGATTAGGTATATCCATTGGTTTAGCCTAGTCTAGAAAATTGATCTTGACACCCTTATCCTTAAGGGAGGCTTGATATAGTTTTACCAGATGTTTTGGGGTACGACAAGTATGCGCCCAGTGCCCATTTCCACCATACCTATAGCAGGCTCTTTCAGAGTTTTTGAGAGCATTGTTCATATAAGCTCTGCCTTTGTGGCGATTTACATTTTTGAAGTTTGGGCCTGAATTATGCCTTCGAACCTAGTTGTGAAACTGGACACCATGATTCTTGCCTTTCCCATTCCACCATCCTCGCCTGTGGCCACGTCCTTGTTTATGATTATTGCCACCAAAAGATGTGGCGTTCATTTTCGAGGAAAACAGCATTCACTTCTGGGAATGGTGCAAATCCAGTAGGTCGGGAATGATGATTTTTTAGTAGGAGCTCATTGTTTTGTTCAGCAACCAGGAGCACAAAGATCAGTTGGTTATATTCAGTTAAACCTTGCGATCTATACTGCTACTGCAATAGCACATTGGAAACATGAAAGGTGCTGAAAGTCTTTCTAGCATATCTTTCTCAGTGATGGTTTCCCCACAGAGTTTCATCTGGGAACTAATTCAAAACATCGCAGAATTGTACTCAGCCACTGACTTAAAATCCTGGATCCTTAGGTGAGTCCACTCATAAAGAGCTTGTGGAATAATTACCATTTTCTGGTGATTGTATCTGTTTCTTAGTGCCTTCCAAAGAGCTAACTGATCTTCAACTGTTAGGTACTCGTTTTTTAGTCCTTCATCAAGGTGACAACGGATAAAGGTCATGGCCTTCGCTCGATCTTGAGAAGATGCACTGTTCTCATCCTTGATTATTTCTACAAGATTCCCTGCCTCCAGATGGATCTTGACATCCACTACCTAGGTGAGGTAGATTTTTCTAGTAATGTCTAAGGCAACAAAATCAAGTTTTGCCAAGTTCGCCATTTTTTTTTTGAAAGAAAACTGGGATATGTAAGAACTTGCAATAATATGTAATCTGGGGGATATAGTGTTAGAACTTCTGGTTCTTACAAATTCTTCATTTTGATCTTTAGGCCAAAATGATAAGCACTCGAAATTTCAAGCTCGAGATTTACACGATAAATGAGGATGGCGATTATACCGCACCATTCTCATTGAAATAACATAAGATGGCGATTATTCCGCACCACTCAAGTAGCAGGAAATTTTAAATACACAGAGCAGGGTGGGTGATTATATCGCTCCACCTAAAATTGCAATAAAATTAAACAGCATGCAAATTTAAATATGCAAGGTAGGGTGGGTGATTATACCTCTCCATCTACAACTTGCAGTAAAATTAGATATGCAGTCCCAGATAGGCGATGATACCGCACCATCTTGGATTGCAGTAAGATTTGCAGTTCAAGATGGGCGATTGTACCGCAACATCTTGGATTGCAATAAAATTAACATAAATAAATACTGGGTTAGTAATCAAGATCTACACCAAACAAGAAATCAAAGATATAAGTAACTGTTAGGTTGATAACTAAAAGCAAGCATGGTGCAAACAGTTCTTCGCAAAGGTATATCCAGCAGTTGAGGCAAAGCAAGAAGATGAACAGTAAAATCCTTAGAGGAAACGGCGAAAAAGAATGATTTCTTTCAGTGAAGAGAAATGAGAAATGGTTATATTTAGAGAGTCGTGCTAATAACTGATAGGAGCATATTCATGCGACTTAAATGGCTTGTTCTCGTGCATTTACGTTATGTTTCTTTAGTTATTTTAGTCCTTTAAGCTATTTTCGTGTGTTTGTAGGTCCAAAGGGCTAAAGGAGCAAAAAGATGCATTTTGGAGACTTTTGGAGCACTTTTGGGCTAAGGATGGATAACTTATGCTTGGCGCCAAAATGTTGGACGAAATTGAAGACCAAAGTGTTGGAACTTTGTTCCCTTTAGTTTTAGGACATTTAAACCTTTCCAATTCCCTTATGCCGTGCATCTCCACCTTTCTCCCAAAACCATACACATGCATTCATTATTCATTCCCTCACATGCTCCCATTACTTATCATATCATTCACCACTTATCATTCATCAAACACATGCATTCACATGTTTTCACAATCTGCCATCATTCCAACCAAAATCGTTCACATGCTATCACCATGCATTCACATGCACTTGTTCCTCCATCATTCCATCCTTTAAAACATTGCACATGCACTTTAATCATTCAACACATGCATTCACTTCATCATTGCAGCCACACATTCACCCACATGCTATCCCATTTCAGATTGCATTTCATACACTTTCACATGCATCTTGGCAGATTTCACATGCACACACAAGCATTAGCACATGCAACCTAGCTGTCATGTTCCCCCCATTTCACCTATAAATACTCATTCATTCATTCTCATTCATTCACATTCATTTCACAACAGAAATTGGTCCCTTAGGGCCGTGCCCTTCACAAAGTCCATCCATTCCATTCATAAACTCATCCATTGCAGAAATGTAGACCATCAAACCATCTTTGTGCCGTGCTCTCCCTTACAATCCAAACACCATCCTTCCATTTCCACCACTCCCCAAACCATTCACACCATCAAACTATCCCTAGACCTTGTGCTACAACGAAGAGGAAGAGAAGAGTGCCTAAACGTTCATACAATTCAAGTTTGAGTTGTTGGAATGTTTAGGTGTTTCTTTGATTTCAACGTTTAATTTCAATACTCTTTGTTTTGTACGAATGAGGAATGGAAGATAAGAGGGCCTAAACGTTCATACAATTCAAGTTTGAGTTGTTGGAATGTTTAGGTGTTTCTTTGATTCTCTTTGTTTTGTACCATGAGGAACTAAACCCCCCTTGGTTAGGGGGTGATTCGAATATATGTTTATGCTTGCATTTTGATTTGAATACTTCTAATTGCGTTTTATAAGTTGTGGATTCAATTTGTTTAACCGTTTGATTGATAACTTATTTATGTATGTTTATTGAGAGTGCACGCTTAATTTTCATGCATGAATATGACGCTAGAATATAAGTGAGTTTCACCTAATAGTTATGAACTTATATTCACAAGTAGTGGAGGTTGCTTATAAACAATCGCGTTAAATGAATTCCATAAGTTTCATGCAATCCATAGTAACGAATGCCTCGTCAACACTTATAATTTTCATAGAGCGTAATGATTCTTGCTTGTATCTCTTCTATGCATTCATGTTGAGGACTTGTGGGGAATGTTTTGAATTGTTGTATGCGCTAACCCATCCAATTCAATAACGTTAGGAATATTTGAAGGTTAATTAGTGCATCACGGTTAACCCGGGGTGTTGAGTTTCATGGTTTATTGAAATGCAATTGGAAATCATTTTATTATGCAAGTGTAACATATGTGAAGATGAACCCCTTAGCTAGCATTCATTCATTTCAATTCCATTCAATTCTATCACACATTCACATTTACATTTTTCTTTAATTTACAATCTGTGCAATTTAATTTAATTTCGTATAAACCTCAATCCCCCTTTACTTTATTGTCCAATTTAGTTAGAAAGTGTCTTAGTTTATGTTTCTAAGTGTTTTGATTCAATTTATTTCCCAATTTCGTCCAAATTCACCAAAGTGCTCAAAACTGCCCAGAAAGTGATTTTAAGGCAGTTTTGAGTGTTTTGGGTGATGTTTGAGTCTTTTGGTTTGTTTTAATGTTTTAAGTGTTTAGTTTTACATTCTTTGAGTTAGTTTAGTGTTTTATATTGTATTTTTACGTTCTTGAGTCAAGTTATTACATAAATTCGTCCAAATTTGTGTTTGTGCTCAAATCTGCCCAGAAAGTGGTTTTTAGGCAGATTTGAGTGTGTTTGTGTTGTTTTGAGTCTTTTGGTTTGTCTTAGTGTTTTAAAGCTTAGTTTTGCATTCTTTGAGTCTAAGTTAGTATTTCATATTGTTATTTTACGTTTTTGAGTCAAATCCAAGTGGTTAACAATCCCTCCTAATCTCCGGTCTAGAACGATCCCTACTTATACATATACTACAATTTGACGAAAAGAGGGTTTAATTTGTGTGCGTATAAATCTCGCATCAAATTTTGGCGCCGTTGCAGGGGATTAGAAAATTTGCTAATCCCTTGGATTGTTTTATTTTCGTTTGTTTTTATTTTTCCAGATTCTTAATTTTGTTTTGTTTCTTGTTTTAGGTACTAGTTCATGACTCGGAGTTCTCATCCGATTCGTGAACATATCCTGGAGTGATTGGGTTCTTCGTCCGGCTGCAAGACGTAAAAGTAAGCGCTACTTGGGAGGCAACCCAATGCACTGAATAAACAAAGCATGTTCAAAAAAAAAAAAAAAAAAAAAAAAAAAAAAAAAAAAAAAAGAAAAGAAAAAAGATACTAAACATGGAGAAAGGTGGAGCTTCACAAAGGTTGTTTACGTGAAGCCCCACTACGAGGCGCAGAAGCGGAAGGCATAGAAGCAGAAGGCATAGAAGCGGGAGGCATCGGAGCGGAAGCCATCGGAGCGGGAGGCATCGGAGCTAGAGCATTCCAGGCCTCAATACTTGGCCAAGCGCTGGATGACCCAGGAAAAAGGTGCCTCTGGAGATAAGACGCAAGCCTTTGACGGTCACTGTAAATTCGACCCTCAGATTCTTGCAGCTCATCAAGCTTCCTCTTCATCCCCGACGAATAGTTATTTGCAAGCACATGCAAACTTCTATTCTCGTACTTAAGCTGCTGGATCTCTTGCTTAAGTCTTTCCACCTCTGCCATCAATGATTCCACCTGACGGGACCGAGCAAGCAGGCGTTGGCCCATGTTGGACACAGAACTCGCACACTGAACACTAAGTGCGAGGGACTCTTGAACGGCCAACTCATCGGACCGTCCTGACAGCAGCCTACTATCTTTTGGAGTGAGGAGGTTCCTAGCTACTATTGTAGCTGTTGTGGCGTCCTGCATCACGGAGTCTTCACCTGTAAGAAGACCGTTAGAAGATAAGAAAGAAGGGCGCCATACGTTACCTTGACGCGGCGCGCCCGTATCACTGCTAAGGCTCAATTCCAAGCTAAGGTTCGATGAGTTTGCCATTTTTCGAAGGTGTTCAAAGATAAGGGTTGATGGAGTAAATTTTCAAAGGGTCAGAGTCGATTTTCAAGAATGGGAATTCTTCAGAGTGTGTTTGTTGTGGTGATCGATAGCTCTATAAGAAGCCAAGGCGACGCGTCCACCAATTCAAAAAACCGGAATTTCCAGCGTAATTTAGGTGACGCGTTCTCGACTTTTCAGAAAACGCGTTCAACTTTGTCAAAAGATTTCTGACAAAGCTGAAAACACGTGGAGGCCATCATCGCAACTACACGTCTTTAGCCGACAATCGCAAAGTTCGGCGACGCTTTCTCTGCTTTTCAGAAAACGCGTGCAGCTTTGTCAAAAGGAGCCGCATCTGCACTACCACGTGTCGTTCAGAAAGAGAAGGGGCGTCGTTCAGAAATCGAAGGGGCGCCTGCTCAGAAATCGAAGAGGCGTCGTTCTGATATCGAAGAGACATTTGTCGACAAGGGTAAAAGAACAGTACCACCACTTGATATTATCTCTATATATGTTGACCTTCGTCTTTTATGGCAAGGCAAACCTGAAGAAAAATGCCCAACTCTCCCTCACCTCTGAGGGCGCACTCCCAGCAAAGCCTTTCGAAAGACTCAATTCTTTCTTCTTCCCCAAAGATGATACCAGATGCCTGGAGTACATATGACCCAGGAGGAAGCAGCACAACAAATACATGTGCTGATTCATTCATCGCTTCTTCAAAAGCAAAGGTATCTCATATCATCAAGGTCAAAAGCAAAAGTATCTCATATCATGCTCTTTCCCTGTCTTTTTCTTTGTCCTTGTTCTTACTCGCATGGCAAAGTAAAAGAAGCAATCAGCCGGCACTCGGAGTCAGTCTTCCGATCTGGAGCCAACTGCTTGGAATCTATTCCTGATTGCTTACCTAGCGTTGCTCTCGAGTAGTCATCTTCAACGGTTGATACACTTCCGGAGAAGGGACCACTTCTGCAAAGGGGAGCGAGTAAGGCAAGTGAAAATGATACATTGAAGCATGTGGAGACAAACATAGGCTGAGTTATCCTCCAACCCTTTTCAATACGAATTGGAAAGATTGAACAAAGAAACAGACCAAAGGGGTAAGCTCAGACCTTCGGGGAAGACCAAAAGAATCCTCCAGCCCAGTAGCACAAAGGAAAATCAACAAGTGGAGGAGACCAAAAGAATCATGCAGCCCAGTTCAAGAGTATGCCTGTGGAATCACCAAGATCAAAGCCTCAATGCAATTACCAAGGAGAAGAGGGAATTTACACTCCATAACCAGATTTGCGTCCCTAAACTCTTCTCTTTGTTAATTACATTCTGCCATGTTTAGTATGTTTAAATTGTTTTTTTTTTTTTGTATGTTTACTTATGTTTTGTGTGAATCTATGCTTAAAACATTGAGGACAATGTTTGATTTAAGTGTGGGGGGGTAACTAAGTATATTTAATGCAAATTCGTGGGATTTTATCACCCATTACTTCAAATGTTGTTCCTTGCTGTTTTAAGGTGTTTTTAAGTTGTTTTAGAGTGTTTTTAGTGTGTTTTGTGTTAATGCAAATTCGTGGGATTTTATCACCCATTACTTCAAATGTTGTTCCTTGCTGTTTTAAGGTGTTTTTAAGTTGTTTTAGAGTGTTTTTAGTGTGTTTTGTTTTATAACTCCGAAAATCACATTTGAAAAACATGTTTTAAAAAGCCTAAAAAGAGTGTTTTGAGTCGTTTTTGTGTGTTTGTGTCTTAGGGTACCTTCCAACACAATGATAAGGATTTGGTTTGTAATTGCATGACGGTTAAAAAGAGTTATAAACATAGAGAAAAGTTTGATTTACTCTTGGTATATGCTTGGATATGGTTATAATGTATGACTTCACATGCAATCATAAAAGAAAAATTCGTTTTTGTAACATGCTTGAAGGAAGGAACTCAAACAAACGCTACATCCCTGTGAGACTCGAGCCATTACTTTCTTTGGAGAGTTATTTTCTGTGATTCTTTGTTTTCTAAAGTTGTTGCATGATCTCATTATTCCTTGCTTGGTTGCTACTTAGAATGCAATTGTATCATGATAGAACTAAATGCTAGAACTTATATCTGTTTCATTCAAAGCATGACATTGAATTGCATAATATATATCAAGATGAAGTTGTGTTGTTGCCACCATAGCCAAATAGCCTTACTTGCCATATTTCGTATATATTAGTTTTAACCTCGTTGAGCCTCGTTTTGCCTATTTTCTTTGCTAACCACATCACCCCTTACCTAGCCTAGAGTAGGACTTTCCTATACCCTTGTTCTTGAAGTATAGTGAGCATGACTTAAATGAATTCCTTTTGATTAATATGTTGTAGAAAATAAGTGTGGGGGAAGGGATTTTTGTGTGTATGTATGTGCCTAAGTCTTAAAGGAGGCACGGGAAAAAGAAAAAAAAAATGTGAGAAAAAGAAGAAGAAAAGAAAGAAAAAGAGTGAAAATAAGTGAGAATGGACTCACAAGTGTGATTGTTGAAGAAAGGGCCAAAAAAGTTTGAATATGGCCCTAAGTTTTGTGTGACTTCCCCTTGGGTGTTCAAAAGTGACTTCTGCGTTCTAAAGGGAATTCTAAGTGCCTAATTCAATACTTTGCTCACTATTGCTTAAAGAACGTTTGTTTTCCCTATCCTTTCTTTGTTAGCCAAACACCTTTAGCCCCGTTTCAACCCTTATGCTTCTATCTTGATCGTTATGTGTTCAATATGTGGAGTTTGGAATTGATATGAGCTTATGGAATCACTGGTTCTCATTCTAAGTAGTAGCATTCCATTCATGAGATCATATTCATGTCATTATCGTAAATCCAGAAAATGCTTTCTTTGTTATAACATATGTGAGATACTAGTCTTTCATGTTTACATCAATCTCTCACATATAACTAGTGTAGGGTGTGTAGTCAGAAAATCTATGTGAAAATAGAGTGCATTTTAGTAAGGAATTGAGGAAATTCTCTAAGGCATGTTACTACATTCGAAATGGTTTTAAATGCTTAAATGTGAACTAGTATGTGGTGACTATGATTAAGAATGTACTTAAGTGTAAAGATGGCTAAAATCTGTGGGAATAATGATTTTTAACTTGTCATGAGTATTGGAAATCCGTGAGACGATTGTTGGAAGGTGTAGGTTGTGTTTTGTTCGTTTTGTCTAGTTTCGTGTTCTTTTGTTGTTTTGTTTTGCTCGAGGACTAGCAAAAGATAAGTGTGGGGGTATTTGATAGGAGCATATTCATGCGACTTAAATGGCTTGTTCTCGTGCATTTACGTTATGTTTCTTTAGTTATTTTAGTCCTTTAAGCTATTTTCGTGTGTTTGTAGGTCCAAAGGGCTAAAGGAGCAAAAAGATGCATTTTGGAGACTTTTGGAGCACTTTTGGGCTAAGGATGGATAGCTTATGCTTGGCGCCAAAATGTTGGACGAAATTGAAGACCAAAGTGTTGGAACTTTGTTCCCTTTAGTTTTAGGACATTTAAACCTTTCCAATTCCCTTATGCCGTGCATCTCCACCTTTCTCCCAAAACCATACACATGCATTCATTATTCATTCCCTCACATGCTCCCATTACTTATCATATCATTCACCACTTATCATTCATCAAACACATGCATTCACATGTTTTCACAATCTGCCATCATTCCAACCAAAATCGTGCACATGCTATCACCATGCATTCACATGCACTTGTTCCTCCATCATTCCATCCTTTAAAACATTGCACATGCACTTTAATCATTCAACACATGCATTCACTTCATCATTGCAGCCACACATTCACCCACATGCTATCCCATTTCAGATTGCATTTCATACACTTTCACATGCATCTTGGCAGATTTCACATGCACACACAAGCATTAGCACATGCAACCTAGCTGTCATGTTCCCCCCATTTCACTTATAAATACTCATTCATTCATTCTCATTCATTCACATTCATTTCACAACAGAAATTGGTCCCTTAGGGCCGTGCCCTTCACAAAGTCCATCCATTCCATTCATAAACTCATCCATTGCAGAAATGTAGACCATCAAACCATCTTTGTGCCGTGCTCTCCCTTACAATCCAAACACCATCCTTCCATTTCCACCACTCCCCAAACCATTCACACCATCAAACTATCCCTAGACCTTGTGCTACAACGAAGAGGAAGAGAAGAGTGCCTAAACGTTCATACAATTCAAGTTTGAGTTGTTGGAATGTTTAGGTGTTTCTTTGATTTCAACGTTTAATTTCAATACTCTTTGTTTTGTACGAATGAGGAATGGAAGATAAGAGGGCCTAAACGTTCATACAATTCAAGTTTGAGTTGTTGGAATGTTTAGGTGTTTCTTTGATTCTCTTTGTTTTGTACCATGAGGAACTAAACCCCCCTTGGTTAGGGGGTGATTCGAATATATGTTTATGCTTGCATTTTGATTTGAATACTTCTAATTGCGTTTTATAAGTTGTGGATTCAATTTGTTTAACCGTTTGATTGATAACTTATTTATGTATGTTTATTGAGAGTGCACGCTTAATTTTCATGCATGAATATGACGCTAGAATATAAGTGAGTTTCACCTAATAGTTATGAACTTATATTCACAAGTAGTGGAGGTTGCTTATAAACAATCGCGTTAAATGAATTCTTGGCATAAGTTTCATGCAATCCATAGTAACGAATGCCTCGTCAACACTTATAATTTTCATAGAGCGTAATGATTCTTGCTTGTATCTCTTCTATGCATTCATGTTGAGGACTTGTGGGGAATGTTTTGAATTGTTGTATGCGCTAACCCATCCAATTCAATAACGTTAGGAATATTTGAAGGTTAATTAGTGCATCACGGTTAACCCGGGGTGTTGAGTTTCATGGTTTATTGAAATGCAATTGGAAATCATTTTATTATGCAAGTGTAACATATGTGAAGATGAACCCCTTAGCTAGCATTCATTCATTTCAATTCCATTCAATTCTATCACACATTCACATTTACATTTTGCTTTAATTTACAATCTGTGCAATTTAATTTAATTTCGTATAAACCTCAATCCCCCTTTACTTTATTGTCCAATTTAGTTAGAAAGTGTCTTAGTTTATGTTTCTAAGTGTTTTGATTCAATTTATTTCCCAATTTCGTCCAAATTCACCAAAGTGCTCAAAACTGCCCAGAAAGTGATTTTAAGGCAGTTTTGAGTGTTTTGGGTGATGTTTGAGTGTTTTGGTTTGTTTTAATGTTTTAAGTGTTTAGTTTTACATTCTTTGAGTTAGTTTAGTGTTTTATATTGTATTTTTACGTTCTTGAGTCAAGTTATTACATAAATTCGTCCAAATTTGTGTTTGTGCTCAAATCTGCCCAGAAAGTGGTTTTTAGGCAGATTTGAGTGTGTTTGTGTTGTTTTGAGTCTTTTGGTTTGTCTTAGTGTTTTAAAGCTTAGTTTTGCATTCTTTGAGTCTAAGTTAGTATTTCATATTGTTATTTTACGTTTTTGAGTCAAATCCAAGTGGTTAACAATCCCTCCTAATCCCCGGTCTAGAACGATCCCTACTTATACATATACTACAATTTGACGAAAAGAGGGTTTAATTTGTGTGCGTATAAATCTCGCATCAATAACGTGTTATAAATAGGTCAAGGTTAAAGAGACAACCTTTACTAATGACAGGAGCGGAGCAGGTGTAAAATATTACAGTGTAACTATAGCACAAGAGGGTGACAAATAAAAGAGGTAGGAATAGATATTGATGTTATTGATCTTTCCTTTCTTTTTTTTTTCTGTGTATCTTGATAGTAGTTGGAGTGCTCTATTTATAGAGCAACTCCAGACAAACATTTTGAAATTTACAGTACACATCTTTAAAAGTACGATCCTCCTTTATCTCCCAAGCCAATATCACTTTGTGTGGGCATTGAAAATCTATGTGGGCATTCATAACACTGCCAATATTTTCAATATTGCATTCAACATTGCCAATGTTTTCAACAATTAAAGTTTATAACAAGGTTAAACATTAGATAAATCACTTTTAAAATGAAAAAAAAAAAAAACAAGAGAATTGTTGGCAATCCAAAAATCTAATTGTGCACTCCAAACTTTATATATTTAGAAAGAAAATATTCGCATGAGAAATGTAGAATTAGATTTTTGAAGTGCTAATAATAACTTCCTGAATAACTAATTTTAATCAAATGTCTAACCCTTTTGCCTCTTCATTCCACCCTCCAAACTATTCTCAGTTTACCAAAATCAAATGCTCTAATCTCTACTTGATCCTATATGTGCTTTGTAGTATATATAGTTGTGTTTTATGTTTGTCAGGATACATATTCAATGATGATGAAAAATTTTAAATCTCGTTAATCTGATGGAACAATATTTCAAAACACCCAAAATTTTCCATTCAGATAATTACTCCGGCCACCCTTAGCACCCACCTCCATCATCGATTGGCGGTGACACACACCATTAGATCGACACAATAAACATTGGACATCACACCTTTTTTTCATCATCTCTCTTACTCTAAGACATTTCTCGATGCATAGCCGCAACCTTTGCAATCTTAGATCGATGGGGAAGGAAGGTAGGGGTTGTCGAGGAAGACTGAGAGGTGTGGAAGTCTGGTTGACAGGAAGAGAGAGCCCAATTCTCTCGTTTAATTTCCAAATACCAATTTTTTCTCAGATCACTAGACTCAGTACAAAAATGTGTGTTCAAAAATTGTTTACTTTTGCTTTTTCATATTTACATACTAACCCAAAAGAAAAAACAAAGAAAAGGAAGGCAAAAAAATTGGCGTTCAGATCTTTACTCTTTGCCTGCCTATTGTTGCGCTGCTCCTCATGCTGTGTTGCTTTCTTCTGTTCCTTCTCAAGGATGTTGTTTTCCTAATCTTCAGCTAAATTTACGAAGTCTACGTCAAGGTACTTGTCGCCTTATCATCCTTTGGAGCTGCAACCGCAACATCAGACGGCATTGATTGTGGCATTTGTAACTTTATATATCCATGCTTGTCTGCTATTGGGGGGTGGCTGGCCATGTTTGTTGGAAATGTGCTCTAAACCTAATCATATGATGATACTTTACGAACATTTCACATGTTTTTTTTTAAGCAAACGATATTATCTACACTGAAGGGTAGGGGTGGGCTTAGCCTCATAATGAGCCAGCAATAATGTGATTCAAAATTACCTTTGGCGAGAATCGAACCTAGACCTCTCACTTATAAGTGAAGAGGAATACCACTAGACCGTAATCATCTTCCTGTCAACCAAACTCCTACACCTCACAATCTTCCTTGACAGCCCCTACCTTCCTTCCTTATTGATCTAATGAATATGTAATTAGGAGAATGTGATCCATAGAAGTTAGATTCATGATACCATTCTCTTTTGTACACATATCCTAAATGTTCATGATCATAAGATTGCCAATTGGGCATTGATGATCCATTAAGATCAGTACATGCTATGTCTTCTCTCCGGGAGAGTGACTGGTCTCGAGTCATTGGTGTTATTGACATCAATACAAATATATAGGTGCTCAATAGAGAATGAGTCCACTGAACGCGATCAACAAGGAGTTCTCATACTCATGTGACATGAGAACAAATGGTTGGGATAATACAAAGTAGTCATTTGACTTAACGCATCATAGTTAGGGGTGGGCACAGGCTGAGCTGAGCCCAATTTTGAAGGAACCGGACCCTACCCATTTTAAATTGTAACAGGGCAGACCAGGCCGGGTACAAAAAATTTTAGTTTTGGAACTGGACCTTACCTAGCTTGTTTCAAACGGGCAGGTCCACGGGTCTAACTCTATTTTTTTCCTATTTTATTTTTTATTTTTTTAAAATGGGGCAGAAGCCGCTATACTGCAGTGCACAGCATCATCACATATTACACATTAGGAGTAATGAAACATAGATTGTGCACAACAACATATAAATATAATCCCAGATCACTGAAATTAAAGTTCTCAAAGATTCCATGATCCCATTTTAACATTGGTTAAATTTCCAAATGGATACCAACTGATGCTTAATCCTAATATCGACCCCATCCACCCAAATCATTTGAACAAAAGATTTGAAATTGGAACAAAATAGAGGTCATGATTCCCAACCCAACAAAATCCCTAAATCTAGAAAAACCTAATTTAATTTTCAATCCTAAATCCCGAAAACATATTACTATGAATATGAGTCAAGCGAATGGGATGGATGATTAGTTATTCGACTTCATCGTTCGTCCCTTCAAGTTCGACAGAGGGACTGACTTCGAGAGAGTGAGTGAGAGAGAGACACATAGAGTAGAGGTCTAGGGTTACATTAGAAATAAAGGAGCACCAAATCATCACCACGATTGCATTTCTCATCTGAATTCCTTGCATGCATTCAAAAATTAAACCTACAAAAAGGAAGAAATTCGCTTTGACAGAAAAAAAGAAAAAAAAAGAAAATGGATAATGGATTTCAATTACCTTGGATCGAGGTATGATGTTGATGGTGGCAAACGGAATTGGGATGGTGAGAGCAAGTCAAAATGAGAGATCGAAGTGTGAACTAATGGAAGAAAGGGAAACCAAATGACTCTATGTTCGAGTCTGTGTATTTGAGAAGATTGGGATGAGGGTAACTTCAATCCAATTAATTCTATGCTAGAAACGGGTTGGGCCAGGGGTCTGTTCCCTTCTAATTTCGTATGCCAGCCCCATCCCGATCTATTTTGCATTTTGTGTTTAGAATAACAGGTACACGCCCCGACCTGCAGGCCTAGGACCCGTTTGCCTACCCCTAATCATAGTTGTCTAGTGGTTAGATCCTCTATCAGAGGGTGTCCATCATAGGTGGGGTTAAGCTACTTAACCGTGAAGGCAGGTGAATGTGCAACAAGGGATCTCTAACCTTCAAGCCGTTGAGGGAGAATATTCTATGATACAATTAAGAATCTCTGGCCAAGCATGAATGAGATTTATGAAGTCATTCCAAATCACATTCAAGATAATCATAAGAAAATCATATTGGATCGTAGAGATGAATAAACTTTCAAACTAAACAATTGTTCAAAAGTATTGTACTAAAGAAAGACAATATAGCCTTTGTAATCCCAAACTGAATAGGTTGCTCAACCTCTTCTGATTAGCTTGGGTAGCCATGGCATACTGCTAGGTGTCACGCATGGCTTGTCGAATCCCTAAAGGTGTATAATCACTAAAGGGAGAATTGAAAGTAAGTTTCAATTCACAATCGATTACAAAATGTTTTGATCACTCACTGACTTGCTAAAAGAAGCCTACTGGATCACACATGGATCACACACCGTGTAAGGTAAAAGTTGATGGATTTAATGAAGATGAGTAAGAATAAGTAAATAGTTTAATTCTTTATGGTTAGAATTAAGCTAATTAATTAAACGAATAAGTTCGTTTTAGACCTCAGGTTAGTTTCGAGCCTCAGAGCCCAAGTCATGCCCATAATCTTAAGTTGTATGACAACTTAAATACAAAAAGGCTAACATAGTAAGGCCAGCCATATAGATGGGTTGCATTTACTTTCAAGTTTGCCACTCAATTGTTGGATACTATATAAGTGAAGTTATAAGGCTTAACCTCATTAGGGTTTTCCAAGATCCAAAGAGAGAAAAATACAAAGCTCTCTTCTTCCTTTAGGAGGCTAGCTACCATGGGAGTTTTACTAGTACTCTTTACTCCCATGGTCGCTCATCTTCTTCCTTCACCATCTTTGGTGTCGGAACTCAGAGGTCTCCAAATTTAGGGACTTTTGGAGAATCATTCAAGCATCTAAATACAAGAATCCAAGAAGACTACAAGATGAAGATGAGGGCCATGAAGTCCTAACTCAAGGAGAGGAATGAAGGCCCTCTCATTAGTGATTAGCCTTTACTCATGCAAAGAGGAACTCCAAAGGTATAAAGAAATTTCAACTCTTTCTCTTCGATTTGAGTTGAGTCTTGGTTCATCACAACTACTAAGCTTTGAATTTCATAGTTAAAGTTTTGTTTCAAAGTGCATACAAACATACTTCCGCCATTTAATTGTTAAATACATGCAATATGTTGCTTAATGAACTCAATTTTTTTCAAATTTTCCTTCAATGGTTGAACTTGGAGAAGGAAGAAAAGTGGGGGAATACATATATTTAAACGTGCACACTGTGGTTCTTCTGCTTCTTAACAAACTAGTTTGGATCTCCTCGATATTCCTTTTTTTTTTCTTCGTATTAATCATTAACTTCAAAAGGAAGTTCACAAAAAGTATCAAGCAGTTTCGAACCCAAAACAATTTTGTATGAGTTGAAGTGTCTACCACCACCACACTTAGCTTATTTTTAGGTGTTTTCTACTTAAAGTTTGTACAGGCCCTAAAAATCTTAGGGTCATCCTGATGCTAACCTTGAGCAACATACAATTTAATATCTGACCATAAAGTCGCAAATATGCACCGTCCCCTAAGTAAAAATTCACTACAATTTGGAATTTATTAGGAATTGAGAAAACCTCCAAATTTATTGACTGAATAATATGAAAGTTACAATGCAAAGGTCATGTTCGATAGTAAATGCTAAGCCCTTCTATTTGTCACAGAGAACCGTGGAAAAAGCAAGAGTAGAGGGCCTAGAGGTCATGGCAAAAGTCCTAGTTGATCCAAGTCAAGGTTCAGGGTACATGCCACCATTGTGGCAAAGAAGGCCATATGAAGAAAAATTGTTGAGTTTGGAAGAAAGAGCAAAGGGAAGGAAATAATCAGAAGAAAGATGATACTAGCAATACCACCGCTGTCATATGTGGTGATGTACCAGAAATATTATTTGTTGGTGAAGGTCTGCATATGGGTGATTCTGATAGAGACATTGAATGGATCTTTAACAATGAAGCTTCCTTCCATGCTACATCCAAACGGGAGTTCTTCAGTACATACAAAGAATGTGACTTTGGCATAATGAAGATAGGGAATGAAAGTTATTCCAATATTCTTGGAATTGGTGATATTTGCCTAAGAACTAATCTTGGCTGCCATGGTGGAGAGGAAAACTAGGAAACCTCTCAAGTGCCTTAGTAGCAACAACGGCGGCGAGTACACATCTCACCAATTTAGAGAGTATTGTGTGAAACATGGCATACATCATGAAAAGATAGTTCCTGGAACTCCACAACATAATGATGTTGCTGAAAGAATGAACCGAACCATCATGGAAAATGTCAGGTGTATGCTGAGGACTGCAAAGTTATCTAAGCAGTTCTAGGGTGAAGCTGTAAGGACAACCTGTTATTTAATCAACCGATCTTCATCAGTACCAATAAGTCTTAATGTTCTAGAGAGAGTATGGATTGGTAATGATGTGTCTTACTCTCATCTGAAGGTGTTTAGTTGCAAAGCTTTGTGCATATGCCCAAAAAGCAGAGATCGAAGTTAGACTAGAAAGCTACACCATGCATCTTTCTTGGTTATAGCGGTGAAGATTTTGGTTACAGATTATGGGACCTATACCAGAAGAAGTTTATTAGAAGTAGAGATGTAATCTTTTATGAAGATCAAACAATTAGGGATTCAAATAAAAAGGCACAACCAGATGGCACAGTTAGAGGATTTGATCCATTAGCTTCAGATGAAGAAAATCACGTTAACATCCCTGAAGCATTTGCCAATGAAGTGCCTGCATAACCGGATAATGCTAATCAGGGAAAGCCTAATCAAGATGAACCAGACCATGAAATTGTTGATCAGGGGGAGCCTGAAGAGCATATTCAAGGGGAACCCAATCAGGGGTAGCCTCCAGCCTCGCAAGAAAATGAAGACCAAGTCAGAAGATCCAACATAAGTCAAAGATCGTCTACCAAGTATTCTTCATCAGAGTATGTTATGTTGACTAATTATGGAGAGCTCGAAACTTATGAGGAGGCCAGAGCTCATAATGACAGTGATAGATGGATGAAAGCAATGGAGTCAGAGATGAATTCCTTATTAAAGAATGGTACCTATGAGCTGATGGAGCTTCCAAATGGCAGAAAATCATTGAAAAACAAGTGGGTGTTCAAATTGAAAAAAGATGACAACATGACAAGGTACAAGGCTCGTTTGGTTATCAAAGGTTTTGGTCAAAAGAAATGAGTTGACTTTGATGAGATTTTCTCACCGATGGTGAAGATGACTTCTATTCGAGTTATCCTTGGTATGGCAGTAAGCATGGATCTTGAGCTCGAGCAATTAGACGTTAAAACTGCATTTCTCCACGGCAATTTAGAAGAAGAGATATTCATGGAGCAACCCAAGGGCTTTGAAGTCAAAGGTAAAGAAAATTTGGTGTGCAAGCTGAAGACAACTTATATGGTCTTAAGCAGGCTCCGGGATAGTGGAATAAGAAGCTCAACTTATTCATGGTGAGCAATGGGTACAAGAGAACTCATGCTGACTCTTATGTCTATATCAAACAATTTTCTAGAGGTAAATTCATCATTTTATTACTTTAGGTTGATAACATGTTGATTGTTGGTCAAGATGCTTCTATGATTAAAAAGCTCAAAGAAGAGTTATCTAAGTCCTTTAACATAAAGGACTTAGGGCCAACCAAGCAGATTTTGGGCATGGAGATAATTTATGACAACAAATCCAAGAAGTTGTGGCTGTCACAAGAAAAGTATGTTGAACGGGTGCTCGAAAGGTTCAACATGAAAGCAGCTAAACGGTAAGCTTACCTTTAGCCAATCGTATCAAGTTGAGCAAAGAGTCATGTCCAAAAACATATGAAGAAAAGGAGAAAATGGCAGTTGTTCCTTACTCTTCAACGGTAGGAAGTATCATGTATGCCATGGTGTGCACACGGCCATATATTGCTCATGCAGTAGGTGCAGTGAGCATGTTTTTCTCTAATCCAGGGAAAGACCACTGGGAAGCTGTTAAGTGGATTCTCAAATATTTAAAGGGGACTTCTAAGATGTTCTTGTGCTTTGGCGGTTCCAAAACAATCTTGGAAGGATTTACAGATGCTGACATGAGAGGTGACCTAGATGGTAGAAAATCTACGTCTGGGTACTTGTTTACTTTTCAGGGGGAGCCGTTTCATGGCAATCCAAGCTGCAAAAATGTGTTGCTTTGTCTACAACTAAGGCTGAATATATGGCCGCTACAAAAGCATGCAAGGAGTTGTTGTGGCTAAAGCAGTTTCTCCAAGAGTTGGGTTTGAAGCAAAGTGATTATGGCATTTATTGTGATAGTCAAAGTGCTCTGGATTTGAGCAAGAACACTACATATCATTCACGCACCAAGCATATTGATATTCGTTATCACTGGATTAGAGATGCTATTAAGAATAAGTTGCTACAGGTGAAGAGGATTCATACCTATAATAATTCCTTAGACATGTTGACAAAGGTAGTCACAAAATCAAAGTTGGAATTCTGCATTAAGGCTGTTAGGATGAACTCCAAGTAACTTAGAGTCATGATCGGAATTCTTCCCTCATGGACTGGAAGGGGAGATTGTTGGTATACCATAGGTCCAGCCCATGATGAAGGATATTAAAGGTCCATCCCATTATGAAGGATGAATGCTACAAAATTCTAGAATGCAAAGTAGGATGGCTAGTCTAGAATTATCTAAGCTAGAGGTTTGTAGAATATACTAGAAACTAGTTCTAGTTTGTAGAAAGAACTAGAAACTAGTAGAATGCCAATTCCTCACCTATAAATATGGGTGTGATGTTGTAGTGATGTAACCAATCAAGAAAGAAGTGAGTAGAATTGAGTCCAAAGCTAGAGTTCCACTCCAAGAGTGAGAGTGAGAGTGTTCCACTACACATTGTGCGATGAAGTTTAGAGTGATAGAAAGTGTGTGTTATACTTTCTTGTATCCATCAAGCCTTGTCTTTGGCTTGGTAAGACTACTCTTCTTGTACTCATCATTTTCATATAGTGAAGACTGATCGTTGTTCCGTGGACATAGGCATAAATTGCTGAACCACGTAAATTCTTGGTGTCCATTTTCTGCTTTACTTTGTGCATTCTCTATCTTGTAGTACCAACATTCCTAACAATATTATACTGACGAAATTGGTATCTATTATATTATAATGCATCAATTGAATGAATATATTTTTGGTATTTATGAAGATGGATATAACCATTAACCGATGAGAAATTTGTTGCCCGGTGTGTATGGTTATGGATAATTCCCGATAGTTAATTTGCTGTTATGGATATGGTTAATTCTAGTGGTTATGGGGATGAATATAGCATTTCTATCCCCAAACCGAATCGTTGCCATCCCTATGGGCTGGTTATACCTTTGTGAGGTTTTCTACTTTTGTCCTATAGGCGTTTAGTTTTGACATTATGCATACTTCTCAGGTTTCTACTTTGTCTATGAGTTTTTCTCCCATACTGGGTTTTATCATAGTGATGTTTTGTAAGTTTTACTACCAATGTATACTTTTGTTAATTTGAGACTTGCATTCGCCCGTTGTGCCGACAACTCACCAATTGAACTTACTTCACCACTGAAGACTTGATACGACGTTTTGTTTAAGTATTTACCTACTCAAGGGGGAGTGTCGTAGTCCTAATTAACTTAGGAATGTAATTATGTAAATCCTATTGTAATTCTATGATATCTTTTAGGTAGTGTCCTAATTTGTTGTAATACCTAAGGGTAAGAGATCCCTACTACTATAAATAAAGATACAACGGGTTGAGATAATACACACCTTAGAATTCACCAAATTCTTTCTCTCCTTGCCGTCACACTCTTCTCTCCCTCCAACAGGGATCGGGTTTGGCGAGTTAAATTGCCATCCCTCCCACACCCATCAAGGGTTGACCTCCCAATTTTGAGCATTAACAATGCTATTCTCCATGTTACCAATTGGTTTTATAGTGAAATCTCAACTTTATTCAGTATTTTTCTTTTTGTTATTTTTTGTTAATTTTTAAGGATGAGAATTCTGTGCCAAATTCACTTGTACAAAACTTGAACACATGGAAAATATTGAGTTAAGTACATATGTGGTCATACCCTATCACACAATATTTTCTAAAAGATTTGGAACCCAAATTTAGTTAAAATAAAGAGTGTTTTTTATATAAATAGTACAAGGTTGAACACTGCCCCAACATTTGAAAAGAACTTTCATAACACTACATAATTGTATTTCGTTTAACATGGACAAAACTAAGTAAGGCGTGGAATATAAAACTATATATATATATATATATATATATTTAACAGACGATATTATCTACACTAAGGGAATGAGCTGAGCTTAATCTCACAATGAGTTAGTAATGACGTGTTTCAAATTCGTCTTTAGCAAGAATTGAATTTAAGACATCACACTTATAAGTGAAGAAAAATATGATTAAACCCATGTGATGTATTAACATTGCACAAGAAAACGAGAGCAAGGGAAATTCCTTTTTTGACGTGCTATGCTATCATATCTATCATCTAAAGTATCGATAATTCAAAGGATGTTCTCTAAATTGTCAATCTTCTAAAAATTTTCTATTTAAACACCACATTACACAAGCACTTCTTGTGTCGTCAATGCATGAAAAGAGATTTTCCGTGAAGAAAGAAATTTAAAAAATAAATAAATAAAGGTTAAAAGTAGAGATTTCAAAAGAAATTAATTTCAATGGCGTCTTTTTGGTGGAAGGTTGAGTGGGTGATTCCCAAAATCTAAAATATACTATTCCGAGTGGCGAACTCCAAGTTCGCCTTCGCCTAACATGTTAGTTACTCTTGTCTTTGGTATCTTTAAAGACACGGATGAAGTGAGAAAAACAAATTAAACTAATTAAAATTGTTCAGACCGCGGAATTGAAGTACAGTTTCAATCCTACGACGTAGCAGAAAAATAAATCACTTAAATAACGAGACGAGAATACTAAATTTTTTACAAGAGAAACCTTCCACATATGAAGGAAAGAAAACCTTGGGCACACAGTCACGTGATAATATATCTAACAAGAGACAACTTACTTAACTGAGTTAACTCAAAGCTCAACTCAAAGCTTCCATTATTTGAAATCGAAGGTCGTACCATTACCTATGATAGACTGGTTTGGTTGGGAGCAGTGCAGTCAGCTGCGAAGGAAACTGTGAATAACAGGAAGAGCAATTTAGCTGTGATCATAAACGAAAATGAAAAACAAAGATAACCCACGGAGCTTTTGTTCTTGAGCAAAGGCGGAGTTAGAAATTTTTCACCGGGTAAGCTAGCTTAAAGATTTAAATCTTTATAAACAAAGAAACTTGATACTATATTTTTTACAGTGTCAGCTAGCTTAAGAAAATTTTCATAAGGTGAGCTAAGAACTTTCGTTGTTCAAACAAATTCAAACTTTTACATGTACAAGAAGCAATGAGAAAAAAGATGTGAGAAAAAAAAAAAAAGGTTTGTAAACTGTATTATATAATTAAACATAGAGAATTCGAATTAGTGACTAAATATATAGTGAGCTACATTCAAAAATCAATAAAAATTACATGTAAAATTTTATTTTCTACTCAAAGCTATCTGGGCTACAGTTCAGGGTAGCCCTTAATGTGGCTCCGCCGGTGTTCTTGAGCCTCCTGCCTACTGGTTTATGTCAAGTTTAAGGAAGAGTAGCCTTTTGATTTTAAGACAAATTCTTTACGGATTTAATGCTATGTTGAAGGAAACATGGCACGGGCATTGACTCGTAATGCATGTTGGAGCAATATAGAAAATATGAAGACTCCCAATATTGTTTAAAGAGGGAAGTTAAGGAACAATCGATTCGTCTGCCACTGTTCACTATTACAAATTTTTAATACATGACGCAATTTATTGGTCATGATAAAAGTTTTATGACGCAATGGTTTAGTGTCATTTTTGTGAGTGTCTTAAAGATATTTTTTATGATGTTGAAGAGTGTCATGTATTACTTTTAAGAACGTCTAACAAGCGTCATTGAATTAATAACTTGTGTCAACTATTACCATTTAAGACGTGTAATAAGTGTCATAAATAGAGTAACGAGTGTCACGGTATACTAAATATGGCATATGCACAGTGTCATGCAAAGCTTCTAAAGGAACCTGACAAGCTCCATTAAATTAAAATAACATGTCATCTATTTCAATTTGAGACGCGGAACATATGTCATAAACAAAGGAATGAGTGTCATGTAAGCGACATTGAAATAAAAACTTATGTCATCTATTACCATTTAAGACGCCGAATAACTGTCATAAATAGAGAAATGAGCCTCATGATGTACTAAACATGACATACATACCGTGTCATGTATAATTTCTAAAGACACCTTCCAAGCTTTAGTGAATTAAAAAAAGGTGTCAATCAGGCAAACTACTCAATGGTTATATGATTGTGAATGGTCGTTGTCAACATAAAAGTTAATTCGCGCATCAGCGCTGTAGCTAAACTTAATCCAATGGTCAAGGGGCCCTACTACCGGCCAGTCAGTCATCTATTCAAAACCGAACTCCTCCTGGCGTGTTTACCAAAATAAAAAAGAAAAAACTCCTTTTGGCTTCACCAAAGCAATTTTTGGTGCCACTTAATTTTGTTTATATATTTAGTTTACAAGTTTAATTTATCTAGTATTACTTTTTTTGTAATGCATGAATTTCTACAAACGTCTTTTTTATAAGTTCTAATTAAGTGTAAGAGGAGAGAGATAAGAAAGTACAAGTTTGAAATTAATTTATTTTTTTATTATGAAAAATATGTTGCAGTCTCGATTAGAAATGTGATTGTATAAACAACACGAAATCTTTTTAGGATTCTATTATATTTTTTTAGGCAGTATCCTATTTAAATTGTAATACTTATTAGATAAGAAATTTACCTTTATACTACTATAAAAGAGGCACAATAGTACGAGATAATACACACATCATAATCCACCAAATTCTATATCTTGCTTGCCGAACCTCTCTCTCTCCTCTATAATTCTTTAGTTAAATATGTTTATAACAAAATAAAAAATATTTGTATAAAAAAGGGTATGATTGTCTTTTCATGTCTAAAAAATACAGTGATTAGGATTCTTTTCATATAATTATTGTATTCTCTATTGTATTTGCACTAGGTTTTTTTTGGTGTTGTAATTTCTATATATAAATAAATCCAATGAGTCATAATTCCAGCCTCACATTTCCCTTCTATTAATTCTTTTCAAGTCTAAATGGTTTGATTGACCTAAAAAAGTTCAAATGGTTTCAGTGGGTGGAAAGTTTAGTTTTTTATTCCAACCTAGAATCGGAATATACAAATCCAAGTGGCAAACACCAAATTGGCTTTTGGTATGAAGCGTATGGAATTTTCAATCCACCAAATTGGCTTTTGGTATGAAGCGTATAGAATTTTCAATCTTCTATGGATATCTTCATATTTTGTGAACATAAATCTCCATTACTTTTCAACAATTTCATTCTTTTACTTGGCTGCTGCTTCTCATTGGGTCTAATATAAAAGCATCGTATTGGCTTTTGGCATTTTTACCAACAAGTTTATACATTCTTCAGAGAGAGAGAGAGGAGAGGAGAGAGAGAGAAAAGATCGATGATGGCAAGAGTGGAGGACGTGGTGATAGTAGGGGCAGGAATAGCAGGGTTGGCGACTGCTGTGGCGCTCAAGAAAGCTGGAGTTAAAGCGTTGGTGTTGGAGAAATCAGACGGCCTCAGAACCACCGGTGCAGCTTTAACCCTCTTCCCCAACGCTTGGTGTGCCCTTGACGCCTTGGGTGTTTCCCACCACCTCGCTTCTCTTTATGCTACAATAAAAAAGTGAGTGTTCGAATCTCCTTCAAGTATTAGACTAGTTTAAATTTAAAATATCTGTGTCTGAAAAGAAACATAGAAAACTAATGTTTGGATGCAAAGTCAGTAAGACTAATACATATGTAGACACGCATGAAGCTGATCGCTGTTATAATTACAAGCTGAAAGTCAATGAGACGGCTACAATTACTGTCAGGAATTTCTAACAAAGTCAACTTAACCACATGAACCATGTTTAAACTCAAAATTCAACTTATTTATGCATTGGGAATGGTTGTCTGGCAGGGGATATGTAACTAACATTGACACCGGAGAAATCCAAGAAATGTCTTTTCCCGCATCCAATGGGTAAGCGAACCATAGTATTGTTTATTTGTTCAGTTTTACAGCTGGTATGTACTGCTTTAGGAATTTAGGAATGCAAATTGCTGACTTGAATGTTGTCAATCTTTCACATGAAATTTAGAAATGACCTAGTTGGACCAAGATCAGTACACCGAAAAGCTTTACTCAAGGCTTTGGCAGATGAGTTACCACCAAATTCCATCCGTTTCGCTTCCAAACCTACTGCTATCGAGACCCAAGAACATGAAGGCTCGTCCATTTCAGTTATTCACTTGGGAGATGGGACAATAATCAAAGCAAAGGTATATAGTAACCAAAATACACTGTTTATAAGTAGTAGAATGAGAGAGTCACTCATGGAATGCAGTACTTTAAGTTATCCTTTTCTTTCCATTATATTCTGTTTTAATTGGATGATCATCCGCTACAGGTTCTGATAGGCTGCGATGGGATTCACTCAGTGGTTGCCCGCTTCTTAGGACTTGCCGAACCAGTATATGCAGGTCGATCAGCAGTTCGTGGCTTGGCTGTGTTTCCTCAAGGCCACGGATTGGACAATAACGTGCAGCAATATGGAGGACTTAACAGAAGGGCTGGTTTTGTTCCCCTCAATGACAAAGAGATCTATTGGTTCTTTGGCATATGTCTGGCTAAAGGTCCAAAATAAACCATTCCCTTTGTTTTAATTCGTGATAGACAACAAACTGAACACTTAACAAAACACCACACTTGTTTCTGTCGTTATTGTAGGGGCGGATCCTTCCAATGACCCGGAAGTTATAAAACGAGAAGTGATTGAGAATTATGCCAAGGATCTTCCTCCTATATACCTAGACGTTGTACGGCACTCGGATCTTTCAACGTTGTCATGGGCTCCAATAATGTTCAGGTACCCGTGGCATGTAGTATTCGGGAACCTAGGGAAGCAAAACATCACGGTGGCTGGTGATGCCATGCATCCCATGACACCTGATTTAGGACAAGGAGGTTGCGTGGCATTGGAAGATGCAGTGGTCTTGGGCAGATACATAGGGAAATCCTTTGTACAAAATGGACAAATCGTGCCAAAAGAGATGGTTAGTGCGATTGGGAAATACGTGGAAGAAAGAAGGTGGCGTGTCGCACTGTTGATTGCAGGATCATATTTATCAGGATGGATACAGCAGCCGGGGTCTGATGGGGTTATGAAGTTCTTGAGGGATACCATATTTTACGGGTTCATTTTCCATAAACTTGTTAAACTTTCACATTATGATTGTGGAAAACTTGATTTCTAGCTAGTGCATTTCATTGTCCACAAGAAAGAAGACGACCAAGCTTCCCTCCTCTACGGCATTATATTATTGATGACCTTTCAACAAGGATCGACCAGAGACAGGAATCTAAGAAGAACAGGAAAGATTTATGGAACCTAGTAGCTATTACATAAATTTATACTTTCACATACCTCTGCTGCCTTGTTGACAAAGTGTATTTTGCATTGTAGTTGATAGCAAAGCACATAGATGTAGTCTGAGATCAATAGCTAAATAAGCAGTATATGCTAGTTGTTTTTAAATGGAAATAGGCAAAATTTACAAAAACAGTGTGCTTTGCCCAGAATTCTAGTACTGTATGAACCAATTTACAACAAATAAAACAATCCTTATCGAGCCTCCAAACGAGTAATGGATAATTTGTTGGTACAAAATGTTTGATTATCTGAAGATGAACGTGCTTCATATTATTCCCCTTCGATAAAGAAACCAGATTGATTAGGTTGATCCAATGCACCATTAGTTCCCATCTACAAAGGGTAGTAGCCATTTGGTTATTATTGTTGGGTTAACAATGATATTACCAACGTAACACGTACGATAGAGAAGGAAAATCTCCTAAACCTTTATCAATCACTTCCAATGGGCTTCCTTCGTTCTATAATCGCCATGCCTGAAATATGTCAAAGCTCCTTCATCATCTACCATGTCATCAGTTTAATATATAAAAACAAGTGTTGATGTTTACAGTTATTGCTACATTTTTTTCATACAAAGGTTCTACTCTAAGTGGGGTGGATATTTTACGCTAAGGGGAAGGATTAGACGTAGCCACACAACAATTCAACCATAACTAGTATCGAATTCAACACAAGTATTATGTGTCATCGTTATCCATGTGAGCTAGATCTTGCCACATTAAAGAATACTAAGCGTTTCACAAAGCTAGACAAGAATGTCTTTACAGATATTTGAGCAAAAATTAACTACTTCTCCTAATAGTTGTAGGAGGGCGCTGACAAAGCGAGACATGAATGCTTAATACTTGATCTCTGCAGGGGCAATTGTCAGAGTTCCCACCAGATATGTGGTGACTTTTGGGACCTCCAGCGGCTATAGTATTGCGGGCGCATCCAAACCTTGTTTGTCTTCTTTTGCTCTCGAAACTGAAGCTAAGGCAGCTCTGCTTGCTGTCCGTTCAGCGATCGATAACAATTTCCAAGACGCGGCCTGTGAATCGGATTCGCAGGAGCTCATTAGAGGCATCGAGGGTGACTTCAAAAAGGGAAATTGGACCATCTTTCCCCTATTAATCGAAATTCGGAATCCCACTCATCGCTTTCATTCGATTAGCTGGCGGTGGATTCCTCGTCAAGCGAGTTTTGCAACCGATTGGGTTGCTTGGCATTGTAAAAGAGGGATGCGTTCAGATGTTTCGATCATAAGGCCCCCATCCTCTCTAGTCCCAAATATGGTCTCCCCTGCCCCTCTTAAGCTATGTGTACTTGAGATGGGTGAGGATAGCAGATTGGACCATTGCCCCGCTTTCGTGTTGTGCTCTGCTTTTACTCCCCCGTCTTGGCTTCCGGGCGAGACCCTTTTTCCCCCGTTTTTCTAATTTTTGTATGCCGCTCTGTTTTGTTTCTTTGGTATTTTCCTTTTCCGGATGGTTGTTCTCTCTCCTGGGATAAATTTTTCCAAGTGCCGGGTACAGGAGAAATTTTTTCAAGTGCCGGGTACACATGACACTTGATGTTCCCTCACCTATTACATTTGACATCTTGGATATCCTTCAATCTTATTTTTCAATAAATAAATAAAACTAAATGCTAATAAATGAGGGAACACCAAGTGTCATGTGTACCAGGCACTTGGAAAAATTTCTCCTCTCCTGAGCTTTGTCCCTACCGAAGATTCCCCTTTGGCCTAACAAAAAAAATGGTAAAAGTTAAATTCATTAGTCTCACACGTGAGTCTTCATCGATATATCCGTTTGTATTTCTACAACTTTACATATCTGTATTTTGACCATACTGATATTTTAAACATTGATTGAATCCACTAATGGCTAACAGGCCCTACTACACGTCAGTTAACAAATACACTTTTTATAATGAAAGAATTTCCATTGATTTTTTTTAGACGAAATTTCTATTGATTTCCAAGTCATGTCTTTATCAATTCTAATTGGATGATATTCAACTCAAATATTGTCAAAAAAAAAAAAAAATTTGAAACTTGATCTTTTTATCTATAAATAAATTTTAAAGTAGACTAAAAGATAGAAATTTTGGATTTTGGGTCAAGTGATCACATAATTTACATTTATTATGATCAATAACAATGTGATTTAATATCTTAGTAAATAGAGCGTTGAGTTTCTACTCATAATAACAATTTATTTTGACAAAAAAAAATGTGACAATTCATATTTTAAATAAATATACTAATTCATTAAGCTAAGAACTTAATTTGAATTGTTCCATTTTATCCGTTTTAATCAGGTTTTTTTTTTAATTAAGAAGGGATTTTTTTTTTCACTGTTAATTCTAGGGCTGGAAAAAATTCCCGAAAATCCCAAACCAAACCGAAAAAATCCCAAACCCAAACCGAAAAATCCCAAACTGAAACTATCCCGAACTTTGGTAATCCCATACCGAAATATTCGGTATGGAATTGGTTTCCTTTCTTTTCTTCGGTATTCCCGAAGTCCCGAAATCTTCTTTTGTTTTTGGTTCCTACTTTCCAGCGCTACATCTGCAAAGAACAATGAAAAAATAAAATAAAAAGCAGAGCCTTTCGGTTCCACTAGCAAAGGAACAAAAATAAAATAATATGGAAAAGGCATGTGATGGTAATGCCTTGTCGGTTTGGGATAAAAGCACAAAGCTTTTTTGGAAACTAAAAGCACAAAGCTTTTGTTTTGGTTTTGAATCTTAATTCTTGAGGCAGAGAGAGAGAAGCAGTCTTCGTGTTGGGAAGCAGAGATAGGAAGAAGCTCTCTCGTCTCTGGCCTCGACCCATTTCTCTCTCTATCCTCTCTGAAGCTTTCTCGTCTCTGGGTTATGAATCCTCAGCGCTGCGCATGCACGATTCATAACCCACAACAAATAATTCCATTTGATGATCACTGAAGCTCGAGAGAAAAAGATTGGATTTTTGCATGTGGGTTCTGAAGGATTTGTGCAGAAATGGCATAAGAACATGTGATTGTGAAGAGGAGTGGGTGTGGCCGTGTGGGGTTGGGAGCGAGGTGGACTCACAGTCGCCGCCGTGCTCGAAGAAAAAGATTGGATTTTTGCATGTGGGTTCTAAAGGATTTGTGCAGAAATGGCATGAGAAGATGTGATTGTGGAGAGGAGTGGGTGCGGGGTCGGGAGCTAGCTGGATTCGGAGTCGTCGCCGTGGTCCTTGCTTTCTGAGAATGGTGGAGGTGGCGGAGGAGAATGGTATCAAGATCTCTCAGGAGGAGGCTTGTGAAAAAGCCACTGGAGATGGCTGGTGTTGGCTGCTTCCCGAATCGTACCGAAAAACCGAAAAATATTCGGGAATACCGAAATTCGGGAAAGGCAAAATTTCGGATCGGTTTCGGTTGCTAAAATCTCATCCCGAACTTTTTCAGTTCGGTATTTGGTATATAGTTTTCGGTTCGGTATCCCATACCGAACCACCCCTAGTTAATTCAGTGTTTTTACTTTTTATTCGCGCAACAGGCATGTGGTTTATTTTTTTTTACCAACTCCGGTTTCGGGGGGTGAGAAATCCTATACAACTAAAGGTTGCATGATGGGCAAGTTGAATCTCATTTCTATACAGCTTTGGGTTGTGTGATGAGTTTGTAATAATTTAATATTATTAAACAATTCTAAAATAAATCATGATTTTTTTTTTCAAAAGAATTAGAGTTAGCCGTGTAGCTCAAGCAGGAGTTTATTAAAGGGGTGTGATATTCACACATTTTATTTACTTTTCATACACCCTTCTAATTTTCGGCCGTCAGATCGGATGAATTGAAGAAAATCAACTGATACAAATTAATAAGGGGTGTATAAGAAGTAAAATAAAGTGTATGGATAGCACATTGCTTATAAAAAGAGAAATAACAGATGGAAGCGACAATATGAGAATAGTGAGTGGGCTCACGCTTTGTTGAGTGTTCACAAAAATATCTGAATTATACTATAGCGCTCAGCTAACGTGGAATAATATGACTGGCTTTTCGATACGTGAAACATGAGCTAAAGAAACCTCCTAAATCCATGGCCAAGTGATCAAGTATAGTCAGAATTAGTTTTATTTGGCTAAGCCAGCATAAGAAGGAAATTCAAACACGAAAATTTAAATGTGTTTCTAGATCATTAATATATGAATGAGAGATGGCAGTTAGCAAAAGTGCTAGTGGTGGTGGTCCTAAAGACAAGGATAATGGTAAGAAGCGGCAGAGGCGATAATGGGTAGCAGTGGTGATAATGGTAATGTGATGACTGTAGCAGTGATGATGTTGTGTAGTGGTGGAGGGTATGATGAGTGAGTGGTGGTGCTGATGGTAATGATGTTGTATGGTGGCAGCAAAACTGATAGTGATGATGGTGGGAAGTGGTTGCGGCAACGGCGGTGGGATGATAATCGGTTGTGATGATGAGAGATGTTGAGAATGTATGAAATGACTGATTTGGGGCTTTTATATCATTTTCTTGTTATGGCTGTGATACAAACTGAAAACAACATTTTTATAAGTCAAAAGAAGTATGCATTGACTCCATTGAATAAGTTTGGATTACAACAATGCAAGCCCTTGAGTATCCCTTTGGTGACAAGTGATAAATTATGCATAGATAATGGCAGTGAACCTGCAGATGAGAATCAATATAGGCAAATTGTGGGAAATCTGTTGAACCTAATTGCTACAAGGCTAGACATAATATTTGGAGCTAGCTTACTAATGAGATTCATGCATTGCCCATCTAAGAAACATTATGGGATAGCCAAAAAAGTCTTGAGGTATATACAAGGTACAATTGATTATAGTATTGAATATCAAAAAGGAAATGAGGTAGTGTTGATAGTGTACCGTGATAGTGATTGGAGTGGGAACCATGATGACATGAAAAACACCTCTGGCTATGCTTTCTCCTTTGGCAGTGGTGTCTTTTCTTGGGCATCAATCAAGCGACATTGTGTCGCCCTTTCCACAGTAGAAGCTGAGTATGTCAGTGCAAGTGAGGCAACTACTCAAGCTATATGGTTGAGGTTTGTGCTCGAAGACTTTGGAGAATTGCAAACAGAAGCTGGACCATTGATGGTAGATAATACTTATGCCATTGCAATCACAAAAAAATCCAGTGTTTCACCAAAAGACTAAGCACATCAATTGCAGGTATCATTTTATTCGTGAAGCTTTGCAAGATGGTTTTATTGATCAAAGATACTGCAAGTCTGAGGAGCAAGTAGTTGATATATTCACAAAGGCACTACCAAAAGATCGATTCAATTATTTGAGAGGGCTGCTGGGAGTTAAACCAGTTAACAATTTAGAAGGGAGTGTTGAAATGCAAATTCTTCACTGGTTTAATTTAAGGAAGTTTTAACAAAACACTCCCGATACTGTTCGGTTTTAATGAAAATAAAAAGTCACTCTTGGTACTATTCACTTACAACACATTTTTGTCACTTTAATTAAAACTCAAAGTTTTCAAATTATTTTCATTAGTTTTCCTTAATTTAATTCATAGCAACCATGTTTTGCTTTAATTAAGTTTGCCAAGTGTAAGGTCCTGATTTAATATTTGTTTGTAGGACTTATATGTCTCAGATTAGGACAAGTGTCATGCTAATATTGCTGACTCAAATGTAAGGCTGTGATGCCATCCAAATACGTGTAAAGGGGAATATTTCCGTTGGGAATGTATAAATATGTGTGCACTGCCATGATTTGTGCAGCAACGAACTTCTCTCTCTAAAAACTCCATTTCCCTCTCTTTCTAGAAATCTAGCTTTCTCTGAGATTGTTCATGTCTGTGATTGCTTATTTTCCTGTGAAATTACAATTGCTGATATGAATTCTAACAACAACCAATTGAGCACTTACCAAAACACCGCGCCTATTTCTATTGTTATTGTACGGGAAAATCTGGCGGAGGAGCCCGAAGTTATAGGAAGGGAAGTGATTCAGAATTATGCCAAGGGCTTTCCTCCTATATATCTAGACGTTTTGCAGCACTCAGATCTTTCAACATTGACATGGGCTCCACTAATGTTCAGGTACCCGTGGCAGGTAGTATTGGGGAATCTAGGCAAGCAAAACATCACGGTGGCTGGAGACGCCATGCTTTCCATGACACCTGATTTAGGACAAGGAGGTTGCTAGGCATTGGAAGATGCAGTGGTATTAGGCAGATACATGGGCCAAAAGAGATGGACAATGTGATTGGAAAATGCGTTGAAGAAAGAAGGTGGCATTTCACCTTCTCGATTGCAGGATCATATTTAGCATGACGGGCCAGCAGGCAGGGTCCGGAAGGGGTATGAAGTTCTGAAGGGATGCCGTAATTTACAGGTTCATTTACATTAAAATTCTAAAATTTACGCGTTATGATTGTGGAAACTTGATTTCTAGCTGGTGTATTTCATTTTCCGCAAGAATGAAGAGGATCTAAGTCATAAATTTATAATGTTACAGAGTATTTTGAACAATAGTTGATAACTTGACAGCGAAGATGTAATCTGAGATGCATAGCTTAATAACAGTACAAACCAATTTTAAAACAAAAAAAAAAAAAAAAAAACGAGCCTTAACGAGCCTCCAAATGCGTAATGGATACTTCGTTGGTAGAAGATGTTTGGTTATTTGAAGACAGACCTGCTTCATATGATTCATTTTCGATAAAGAAACCAGGCTGTTTAGGCTGAGCCAATGCACCATCACTTCCCAACATTATAACTACAGATGCCATGCTTGGCCTATCCTCAGGTTCATGCTGCACGCATAAGAGACTAACATGGATGCAACGTAACATTTTCGATAGAGAAAGCGAATTTCCTAAACCTGTGTCAATCACTTCCAAAGGCCTTCCTTCGTTCCATAATCGCCATGCCTGAAAAACGTCAAAGCTCCTTCATTAAGTACACATTTAATGGGCTCTAATATGTAAGAAAAAGAAATTTTACTCCTGATACTTGCATGTCCAATAAGGTTATGGCTGTTTTTATTGTAGAATCCCTTGTTTTTCGTTCCGCTAATGATCTCTAGCACCAGTATACCGAAGCTAAAGACATCGGATTTCACAGAAAATTGTCCATCAACGGCATATTCAGGTGCCATGTAACCGCTGTAGAAAGTAGAAACATCATTAGAAGTGAGAACAAAATAAACCTTGGTGAGTCCATGAGGGTAATACAGACTTACTATGTTCCAACCACTCTGTTTGTATTTCCGCCAGCCTGATCTCCTCCAACTAATATTCTAGCCAAGCCAAAGTCTGAAATTTTCGGATTCATCTCATTATCAAGCAATACATTACTTGCTTTGAGATCTCGATGAATAATCCTTAGCCTGGAATCTTGATGGAGGTAGAGGAGACCGCGAGCAATTCCGCAAATAATGTGGAAACGTTTAGGCCAATCTATGAGTAGTTCTTCTCTGGTTCTATCTGTCAAGTTCAAAAAAAATCCAACTTCAGTTCCCTATACAAATGCAGTTAGTTCTGCCTAAATTTATAGGGTTCCAAAGGTCCAAACCGAAAATTGAGGAGTCTAGGCTTCCATTGGGCATGTATTCATAAATCAGCATTTTCTCCTCTCCATGAATACAACCACCAAGAAGCTTTACCAGATTTCGGTGCTGAAGTTTGGCAATCAGTACGACTTCATTCATGAACTCGTCCAATCCTTGACCAGAACTTCTAGAAAGCCTCTTCACAGCGATTTCTTGTCCATCTGCTAGTGTCCCCTGAAAATTAACACTGCATCAAATATTGCAAAATTCACAGTAGTGATCCTTTGTTATCCTGAGCCTTGCTGTAAAGAAAGTTACAAATTTACCCTGTAAACAGGTCCAAAGCCACCTTCTCCTAGCTTGTTTTCGGTTGAAAAGTTTTCTGTCGCACTAGCTATTTCATTCCAGTTGAAGAGTGGCAACTCTAGGTTCTCTTTTCCTTCCACTTCATTGCTCTGATCTCTTTCTCCTAATTCTGTTTTTCCTGTGTAATATACTTCATGTAAGCAAAATGAAACATATATATGAAGATGCAATAAATATTAGTTCAATCAATTTAAACAGGAACAAATTTTTCATCTCTTTCTCTCAGATGCTCATATCAAGTATACAATAAACTAAAACCAGAAAGTGTTAAGCAAGGATGGTCAGATTGGTTTACTAACCTCTTAGGTTTTTCCTCCTTCGCCGAATGCATCCAACTAACAGAATTCCTGAAAGCACTACTGTGATTGCAACTACAACTATCAATGGTGTCTTCCATTTACCATCATTTCCTTCTTCATGGTTGCCGGATGAAGTACCTGAGAAGAAAGGTGAACTACCATTTAACTTTGTACAAGCAAATGTAAATCTTCCCTAACCGCAACGGAAAAGTAAGTGAACTACATGGCAGATAAATGCATTTAACAAGCAACTATTGTTACTTTTTACCAAAAGCTAATTCTGATGCTGACAATCGAACATATAGATCCGGCCCAGCAGTCACAAGCTCCCTGATATCTAGTAGATCACCAAACCAAATGGCGCAGCCAGTACCTCCGCTCATATCCGAGCTCGTATAAGCCGTGCAAGAACAGTTGCCCAAGCATTTTGCTCTGCATTCGTTGAGATTCATACTTCGGTTCACCCAAGAGTGTGTAGTATCGGGCAACTTTAGGCTAGTGAAATTAAGAAAACCATCCTTATCCTTTTCTTGGCAGCTTAAAGGTTTGTTGCGCACACATCCAAGAGACCAGTCGGTCAAGTTCCCTTTTCCTTGAGACTTAGGCCTAAATCCTTTCAGACATTGGCAGACCTGATTATTGTCAAAAGTGCATTTTCCATTGGCTCCACAGAGGTGATACTGATCGCACTGCTCCCTAGGCCTCGACGAAAACTCCCCCCAGCGTGGGTCTATGTCATCCCAATAATAGCGAGCACATTTACCGACGGTTTGGTTCAAAACTATTCTTGAGATGATCTGAACTTTATGTTTGTATGTGTAGTACACTTCATCGTCAGTGTACACAAAGTTGAAAGCGAAACGGGAACTAGGCTTTTCTGGTGCACCACAGAATGTCAGGTTATTCCATAGGCTACTACGGTAGAACCTTGCAGTTCCATTCCGAATAAATGCTTGAGGGTATGCTTCAAGTTCCATTTCAATCCCATAAGTGACGTTACCTGGACACGGGTCTTCTGCATTTTTCCATGCTGACAAACGCCGTTTTAGACCGGTCCTCAAGTCCCATCCCAACTTCATTCCTGGTAACAGTGTATCGGACGGATAATCGAAGCTTTGCCACAAGTAGGCTCCTGAATTTCCATCTTTCACATCTCTTACCACCAAATTTCCAGAATCTAATAGCTGTACCGTTGCACTTTGGGCGCGTTTAACTATGTTTGTCGACCAAACAACACTCTTATTCTGACCAAACAACACAAGATTGCCGGTTATGTCTAACATTAATGTGCCGGACGAGTCATTGATTGGTTTACATCTGTTTGCAACCCAAACAACAGCTCTTACCGGGACATTCTTGATCCAAATTCCCAAGTAACTATTCCTGGAACTACCTGGACTGAAGAAACCAAGCTCAAAGCTTCCATCGTTTGAAACCAAGGTCGTTCCATTACGGATAGACTGCGATGGACCGATGCTGTCAACTGCAAGGGAAATTGTGGACAGCAGAAAGAGCAAATTAGTACCGATGAGCAGAAAACCGCAACCCCCCATTGAATTCTTTTTGTTCTTGAGCTGTCTCCCTTGATGGTAATGGTGTCGTTCAAGTTAAAGATATAGTCAAGAAGAGAACACCATTGCGGATCAGTCGTTTTCCATCCCACCTCAGACAGGCAAATAATCGTGAAAAAGTCAGAACATGGTTGGCCCCGTCAAAACTAGATTTTTTTAATTTTTAATTTTTATGTCGCTTTCTGCTTCATCTATATTAATGTTAATTAATGGATGCGTCAATTCGTGAGACCCTACCAGTAGCAAACTGGTTGAAGAATTTAATTACAATTTCATACAATATTTTTAAAATATCTCAATTTCATATATTTAATACTATTTCATTTGAATTTTATGCAACCATTACTTAATCTGTTAAATTGACTGTTAATGATGATGTGATATTTATAAAAACAATTGAATATTTATAAATAAACCTAAATTAAAATAAAGTGGACCTCACCCAGAAATTTGTGCTTGTGTCATCGTTCATCCAACACTGCCATCGCCGATTGGAGCCTCGGCGACTTCACACCATTGTTACCATCACTCCTCAACGGCGAGTAATTCGCCTTTTTCTCCTGGATTCTAACCCCCTTAGCACCACCGCCGTCGCCGATTGGAGCCTTGCAACCCGCCCTCCTCATCCTCAAATTCCACGGCCTCGCCACGGCGGGCTCCGGCGATGTGACCTATGGCGCATTCAGCTGCATAGCCGTTTGACGGCGGAGCTCGTCGAGGTCAGTGGGAACAGAGGGAAAGGCGAAGGTATAGATGATGGTAGGTGGAAGGGATGGGTGGGGATTGGATGTCCCGCTGCGATGCCCAATTCAAGAAGTTTTAGGTTCAAACTCTCGCCGAATCAGGTCGCAACTGGAATTACCCGATGACACCAACTCCCGCCGGCCACCATTCTTCCAGATCCACCCGCCAGCTTCGTCGAGCCACCCTTCCTCGTTAATACTTCGACTCCTCCCACCCCCATCTATCTGTAACCCCACCCATCCTCGTTAGAAATCAAACAGCTAAAATCACTTTTCTCCCAACTAACGTAAACCCTCGCCTTCGCCCTGCTAGCTACCACAAACACTGCTCTCACAAATTAGTGAAATCACAACCGCCGTTGATTGAAAAATTCCATGGCTTTCTGAGGCAAATAAAACTTGGGTTGCAGAGAGAGAACCCAAAAAAATCCCAATTCAACGAAATGGTTGTCCTGGAGACGAAATCTCAAATCCCCATTTGTGGGAAATTAAGAGGCTTGGGTTGTGGGTTTGCAATGATGCACAACTATTGGCTGAAGAATGGATTATTGGTTGTTACAGTGTAGGTGGTCGGAGAAAAAAAAAAGAGGAATGTGGGGTGAGGTGGGGTGGGGTGGGGCGGGGCGGAGTTACCTCTCTGTCTTCGACACCCACATGGTGGTCATGGTAGGGAAGAAGTTCAATGTTGGCGAGGTAGCAGGGAGGAAGAACCGCGAGATTTAGGTCGTCGGAGATTGGGATCGAAGTCGTGGTCACGGCAGCAGCCATGGTCTGCGTTTTCCGGCGAGAACCAGCTGGATAGCTGGGTACCAAGTTTGAAGGGGTGGTTTATAAGGACTGGGATCACCTCCGGATCTCAGCCTCCGGAGCAAACTGAGCAAAACATTCCATCCTTCCATTTTTGATCCTGTGGCCAAAAATTAATCAATATTAAAAAATTCTCACGCAAAACAAGGCAAGATGAAAATGGAAGGATGAGATGTTTTGGTCAGGTTGCTCCGTAGGCTGAGGTGCAGAGGTGATCCCAGTCCGGTTTGTAATTTACTTTTTAGTCTATGTGGACATATTTGACTGCCACATCAACAAGAATGTAAGATCCACAGTTGACACATCATCGGTCAAATTAACAGATTGATTAACGGATATATGAAATTAAAATGAAATAATAGTAAATGTATGGAATTGAAATGTTTTAAAAATATTATATAAGATTGCAATTGAACTTAAACCTGAAAAAATAAAATGTAATTTACTCTATTTTTGAACAAGTAGCAGAATGTAACAAGCACTTCACTTTTGCCTTTTGGGTTTGACAAATCAATCACTGTCCACAATTTCCACGTTTATTTGACGTTTGAACGAGGATGGATGTAGCAGTGGTGCTGAGCAAAGACCGGGTCTTGCCTAGTTTGTGGATATCATGCATATTGGTCGCAAATACAGCAACATCGGTATGATCAACCATTGCACTGTTTTGTTAAAGACAACAGAGGTTGGCCGTGCCCGCCTCCGGGAGAGAAACCACAAGGGGCTTCTCAATTATGTAACAAGCCTTCGCAGTTGTCGCTATGTGGTCTTCTAGCCCGGTTATCAACCAAAAGAATCATTTCTAATCTTGTCTTCAACTTGTACAAAACCGACACTTGTAAATATGATCATACAGGACGCTAAGCAACATTTTAGTCACAAACGTGAAATTTCTTGTAATTAAATATCAAACTTGATTTCGAATTAGTTCATTTCATTTCCGTAAGAAAGATGACAGTCCAGATTCTCTTAACGGAATTAAATTATTGGATCGCCTTCTAACAAGAATCGACGAGAGACAGTAATCTAAGAACAAAAAGACTTTATGGAGCCCTACTAGCTACTACATACATTTATATTTTCACGTAACTTTGCTGCTTTGTAGACAAGGCTTATTTTGAACAGTAGTTGATAGCTAAGCATATAGATGTAGTCTGAGGTGAATAGCTAAATAAGCAGTATGAACCAATTTTACAATGAATAAAACGATCTTTAACGAGCCTCCAAAAGCGTGATTGATAATTCGTTGGTAGAAGATGTTTGATTATCTGAACACGGACCTGCTTCATATGCTTTCTTTTCGATAAAGAAACCAGGTTGTTTAGGCTGAGCCAATGCACCAGCACTTCCCAACATTATAACTACAGATGCCATGCTTGGCCTATCCTCAGGTTCATGTTGAACACATAAGAGACTAACATGGATGCAACGTAACACTTCCGATAGAGAACTCGAATTTCCTAAACCTGTATCAATCACTTCCAAAGGCCTGCCTTCGTTCCATAATTGCCATGCCTGAAAAACATCAAAGCTCCTTCATCAATTACACATTTAATAGGGTCTAATATGTAAGAGAAATAAATTTTAAGCCTGATACTTGCATGGCCAATAAGGTTCTGACTGTTTTTATTGTAGAATGCCTTGTTTTTCCTTCCACTAATGATCTCTAGCATCAATATACCGAAGCTAAAGACATCCGATTTCACAGAAAATAGTCCATCGACCGCATATTCAGGTGCCATGTAACCGCTGTAGAAAGTATAAACATCATATAGAAGTAAGAACAAAATAAACCATTGGTGAAAATTAGAAGTAGATCATAGAAACAGGGTAATACAAGCTTACTATGTTCCAACAACTTTCTTTGTATTTCCACCAGCCTGATCTCCTCCAACTAAGATTCTAGCCAATCCAAAGTCTGAAATTTTTGGATTCATTTCATTATCAAGTAAAACATTACTTGCTTTGAGATCTCTATGAATAATCCTTAGCCTGGAATCTTGATGGAGGTAGAGCAGACCGCGAGCAATTCCGCAAATAATGTTGAAGCGTGTAGGCCAATCTAAGACTTGTTCTTCTCTGGTTTTATCTGGCAGTTTAACAAAAATCGAATTTTATTTCTATATAAAATAAAAAAAAATGCTCCAAAACCTATTTATGAAATTATTCTAGAGCTATTAAAAAAAATAGTTAATTCTGTCTAAACTTATAAGGTTCCGAAGATACAAACCAAAAATAAAGGAATCAAGGCCTCCGTTGGGCATGTATTCATAAATCAGCATTTTCTCCTCTCCTTGAACACAGCATCCAAGAAGCTTTACAAGATTTCGGTGCTGGAGCTTGGCAATCAGTATGACTTCATTCATGAACTCACTCAATCCTTGGCCAGAACTTGTCGAAAGCCTCTTCACAGCAATTTCCTGTCCATTTGCTAGCGTCCCCTGGAAATTCACCGTACTTCGAAATTGAGAAACTTGGAATGAAGTAATTCTTTGTTCATTTGGCCCGTACTATGAACAAAATAAAAAATTTACCTTGTAAACAGGTCCAAAGCCACCTTCTCCGAGCTTGTTATCACTTGAAAAGTTATCGGTGGCACTTGCTAATGTGGTCAGGTCAAAGACCGGAAGCTCCAGTTCCCCCTCTGGTTCCTCTTCATTGTTCCGATCCCTTTCTCTTATTTCTGTTTTCTCTCATATAGTAGAAATGGGATTAATTTTAGCTAAGCTATAGCATATAAGTATGTCTTATCAAACTAAAACTTACATATGCCGATGGAATATGTACTAGTTTAACCATATCTCTTCTAACCAAATTAAACTCATCCAATAAGAATCGAACATCCGTGAATATTTAGATATCCGCTTACAAATAAGAGTAAGCAAACTGAAGCTCATACAGGCATATACGCAAATGAAACACCATAGAAATCTAACTTCCCTTCTTTCAAATACTCATCCAAGTAAAATCAAACAGCGTTCACAAATGATTTGCAAAGACGGTCAAGGTACCTTTTAATTCTGTCTTTCTTCGGTGAAAGTAATAATAACATCCAAGTAACAGCATTCCAGAAGACACTACTCCTCCGAGAACTCCAACTATAATTGCTTTCTTCGCTTTGTCATCATTTGCTTCATCATGATTGTGAGATGCAATAAAGATAAATTAAAATTGCAGCCAATGAATTATTTAAAGAAAAAAAGAAGATAAAAGTAACTCATGTTACAAAGTTTCTTACCTAACTCTGAAGCTGGCATTCGAACATGTATATCCTGTCCAGAAGCTGGAAACTGCCTGATATCTATTAGATCACCATACCAGATGGCGCAGCCAGTACCTCCTCTTATGTCCGAGCTTGTATAAGCCATACAGGAACAGTTGTTCAAGCATTTCGCTCTGCACTCCTTCAGATTTATACTTTTGTTCACCCAAGAATGTGTAGTTTCTGGCAATTTCATGCCGGACAATTTGATAAACCCGTCTTTATGTTTTTCCTGGCAACTCAGGGGCTTCTTGCGCTCACATCCTAGAGACCAGTCCATCAAGTTCCATCTTTCTTGAGACTTAGGCTTGAATCCTTTTAGACATTGGCAGACTGGATTCTCACCAATGAGACAATTTCCGTTGGCTCCACAGAGGCCATAATGATCACACATGTCCCTAGGTACCGTTGAATATGCCCTCCAAGTTTTTTCCGCTTCAATCCATGTTAAGCGATCACGCGTACTCGTGGTTTGGTTCATAACCAATCTTGAGATTACAGACTTATCTAGAAGGGTGTACATGTAGTACACTTCATCGTCATTATACACAAAGTTGAAACTATAAAGTGGATTAGGCCTTAATTCTGGTGCACCACTAAATCTTAGGCCATTCCATGGGCCAGAACGATAGTATTTTACAGTGCCCTTAAGAAAATATGCCTCGGGGTATGTATGACGTTCCATCTCGAGCTGTCCTGAGTTTTTCCAAATGAAATCTCCCTGACATGGGTCTTCTGAGTTTTTCCATGCTGATAAATTACGATTTAGATCCGTCCTCGAGTCCCATCCCAACTTCATTCCTGGTAACAACGTATCAGATGGATAGTCAAAGCTTTGCCATAAATAGATTCCTGCCCCTGCATCTCTTAGTACCAAATTCCCGGAATCTAAGAGCTCTACCGTTGCACTTTTGGGCTGTTCAACTAAGCTCGTTGACCAAACTACACTCTTATTCTGACCCAACAGCACAAGATCCCCTTTCCCGTTTATCATCAACATGCCGGAAGAATCATTAATGGGGTTGCATCTGTTTGCCACCCAAACAACAGTTTGGACCGGGATGTTCTTATACCAAATTCCCAAGTAACGATTCTTGGAACTACCCGGACTGAAGAAACCAAGCTCAAAGCTTCCACCTTTTGCAACCAAGGTCGTGCCATCACGAATAGACTGCGATGGACCAATGCTGTCAACTGCAAAGGAAATTGTGGACAGCAGAAGGAGCAAGTTAGTACAGATGAGCAGAAAACCAAAACCCCCCATTGAATTCCTTTGGTTTTTGAACTCAATGCCTAATGGTAATCGTATTCTTCAAGTCGAAGATATAATCAGAACAAAAAGACTGTTGTGATTCAGTCATTTTCCATCCAAATGCATACGACAAATAATTGTGGATATATTATTATGCTTAATTGCTTATCCTTCGCCAACATAGCAGAATCGGGAATGATCAACGGTTGCCCCGGATTTTATAAAGATGACGTGCCTACCAGTCAACAGAGGGTAGCCGTGCTCACTTTTGGCCTTCCAGAAGACTCAAGAGAGAAAACACAAGGTGTTATAAAAAGGTCAAAGTTAGATGAATAATCTTTTTAATGGTAGGTGCAATGTAGATGTAAAATACCACATTAAAACTATAGCACAAGAGGAATCATGACAAATAAAAGGCAGAGAAATAGATGATGTTACTGATATTTTTCTCTCGCTCTCTTCTTCTTATATTTTCTGTAACTTGAAAACATACGAAGTGCTCTATTTATAGAGCAACTCCAAACTGATGCATTAACTGCATATTGAAACTTACGACACTTCCTTTGACAATACAATTTCTATGTATTTACATATTCAACTTTTACTTTGTATGAGCATTGAAAACTTATGCCAATGCTGAAGATTTCTGCTAATATAATGTGGGCATTCATTATCCACCAAACTTTTCAACACAAGGGTCTTATTAACTACATATGTGTCAATTCGTCGCAGTTGTTGGTATATGGCCTTCTCTCAAATTATCAACCACAAGAATCCTTTTTAATCTTATCTTTGACTTGTATGAAACTGTTAGGCCGGGAACAAAACTTCCACGGGTCATGTTTGTTTTCTGCCTAATTAACACTGTACCAGGTTGATGTTTATTTTGTTCACAACATTACACCCTCGCAATCTATCGTTGATGGAACCACATTAGTTTCAAGTGATGGAGGAAGCTTTGAGCCATAAAAATTGGTAAAAATAGGCGTGTAAATAGTATAACCTTGTAATATTGGATTTGGATCCTCTCCTGAGCCAATGGAGAGGATCCTCCTGATCAACAATCGTGGGTCGTTTGATTTTCATTCAACGATTATAATTTATAATTATTATAACTTTAAAGGGACCTCCTTATTTGTAGTCGTTGGATAAAAATTCAACGATCCACGATGGTTGGTCAGGAGGATCCTCTCCATTGGCTGAGAGGATCCAAATCCTATAATATTTAGTTTGCTGCCGCCTATTGCATAGATATTGTTGAAAATAGAATGCATAAAATGGGGTCCATGTGGTGCATTTATTAATTGACGTTTCACTAGTAAACTTGGTGGCAATTGATATTTGTTCCGCAATGAGTAATCTATGTTTCCACAATGTTGTGCTCTCTCTTTTTGAACAAAGTTGAGGTTGGAATAGCCCATTACTTATAAGTATATGCAAGATTCATTCTTTTCTTGATGTGAAATTTATTAAAAAAAATAAAGTATAAAAATATAAAACCAATTGGTTTCAACTGCTCAATGGATTGGGCCGTTTTAAGTGTCCTATACTTGTTCAACAAGCATTAGCCCACAAGGCCCTATTGCAAAACGTTGGAATATTAAGCAGTTTTACACCAAATGATTCATAAATATATCCTTTCATATACCTTTGTCTGCTTTGTTCTCAAAATTTATTTTGAACAAATGTCTGATACGAATGCTTATAGATCTAGTCTAGGATGAATAAAATGATCCCTATCGGGCCTCCAAAAGCAGGATCGATAATTCGTTGGTTGAACCTGAATGTTTACCTGAATTAGGACCTGCTTCATTTGATTCCTTTTCCATGAAGAAACTGGGTTGTTTCGGCTGAGCCAAAGTAGTCTCACTTCCCAACTTTATAACCACAGACACTGTGCTTGGCCTATCGTCAGGATGATGTTGCGCACATAAGAGACCAATGTGGATGCAACGCAACACTTCCAATAGTGTGCCTGAGCTTCCTAAGCATGCATCAATCAGTTCGAAAGAATTCCCTTCATTCCACAATCTCCATGCCCGAAACAAATCAAAATCCTTCGTCAATTACTGTTCCAATAAGAATGAAAAATTCATGATACTTACATATTTAAAAAGGTTACCGTTGTTGCTTGGATTGGAGAATCCTTTATTAGAAAGTAGTGACATCGTAGAGTAGTGAGAACAAAATAAACAATTGACGAGGACTAGTAGTTGGTCGGGGGAAATACTATACGGCAATATTACGTGCCAACTGCAAGGGAAATTGTCAATAACAGATGGAACAAATAAGCACTGATCATAAACGAAAAACAAAGACCACCCATAAAAATTTTGTCCTTGAGCTCCCTGACTACTGATTTGATTCAAGCAAAAGATTAGAAGCAGAAGGAAAAGATCTCTGTGGTTCATAATCATAACAATAAGACCATATACCAACAACCGAAAAGACCTCATACAGACAAGATAATTTGGGAAGACCCTGTGGTTTCATTCATCAGAAATAGAAAGGAGGGAACCATAATTAACTAGCTAGTAATGAACTATGATCTTTACTAGCAGATCTAAGTTTAACCAAGGCTCAAGAACAGTGTGCTTCGCCCTCTCCATATTTTAAATGAATTTAGTGTAATTATCTTATCTCTTCTCCAAAAAAAAAGGTGAAAGAAAATGAAATTTTCATACCTCCTCCTGGTTTCTTCTGGAACAAATTCACGTCATGCCACATATTTGTGCCACTATGCCAGTCATTGATATCTGTTAAGGTAGATGAAAATCAACTCAAGGATCTACAGTTTTACTGCCTCAACCATTTGGGCTCAATTTTTTTTTTTTTTTCAGATTTGAGCTCAACTGATTCTGAAATTTCAAAAGAGAGTAAAAAGTAGAAAATTGGGGTTTGACTACTCACCGTTGGGAGTCGCAGATTGTCAAGACAGACAAAGGAAGCGGATTTGTTATTTCTTATGCAACATCCAAATACGAGATCATCACTGTAATCACCTGTTTGTTTTCACAAGGGTTGTGCTTTCTCTCTTCCTTGTTTGGTTATTTGGTTGCGGATAATTACACTATTGGGCAAGTCCAATTTGCACCTGTTTCACAATGGTATGAGCCGTTTAAGAAATGGAGTGTTCCTCCAAGGGTTACAAGTCTGAGCCTCGAAATTTTGTACTCATGCATTTACGCGTACTTGACAAGATTTGAATGAATTTTGGATGAATTTCATGTGACCCTAAACCCGACCTATAAGATTAGATTAACACATAACTTGTTCACTAAACCAAATAATTAACCACTGACCTGAAAAAACCGTGCTTGCTAGGGTTGAAGTTAAGAGTCTTCTGCTACTCGCCAATCTCTGAATGCAACTACTCAGTTCTATGGAGCGTGAGGCACTTATATTGCATATCAACTGAGAGTACAGGGACCCTTTATTTATACTGCATGCAGTGGTGATCAGTAAGACGATTCCCCTCATATCAATCCTTATCAAACTCAACCTTATCACTACTTTACCCAAGTGTTTATATCAGTAAGTACATATATCAATATATATATATTTATCAGGAGTGTCAAAGCTACGAAACCTAAATGTACACACACTCTAATAGCTTGCAAACACTGTTATACTCAATCTCTATGATCCCAACCTTCTGTTGGGGTTTAAAAATGCTTCACTATTCTAGAGATGTTTATCTCACAAAGAAAAATGTAACGCAGCGGAATTGATAGGCAAGGGAAAGAATTCTCAAAGTATTACACAAGGTTTTTATTCACTCACAAACTTAGTACAAAAGGAAACACTCAAACACTCTTAGAAGCTTTGTTACTTCTTCTTACTTCTTACTTGATACTCTCACTTCTTGCTACTTGCTCTCTTGGTTGTTCCAAATGGTGTGGATGCCTTCTCCTTTTATAGGCATGGATGGAACCTTGGAGAAGCATGAAAACATCATGCTAGAGATATCTAGATAATTCCACTACCTTCCTAAGCTAGAATTATCTACACTAATCTTGTATGTTGGTGGAATCCTCACCATTCTTCTAGACTCTTCCACCAACTTGAACTTTGCTAGAATTCTCTAGCATGTGCATGGATCTTTCTTTGTGTATGGGCCGGATCAATTATCTTTGGGCCAAGACAAGATTACAATTCAACATCCCCCCTTAATCTTGTCTTGTGACACCAATTGAGTTTCTTAGTCTGACAAAGTCTTCTTGTTTGAGTGGCTTGGTGAATATGTCGGCAACTTGGTCTTGAGACTTCACGTATTCCACTTGCACATCCTTTCTTGCAATGCACTCTCTTAAGAAATGATAACGGGTATCTATGTGTTTGCTCCTGTCATGGAATACTGGATTCTTTGCTAGAGCTATTGCAGACTTGTTGTCGACATAGATCTTTGTTGGCTCTTCTTGTCGCATTCTTAATTCTTTGAGCAAGTTTCTCAGCCAGATTGCATGGCAGACACATGAAGTAGCAGCTACATATTCAGCTTCGCAGGTAGAGAGAGTGACAATCGGTTGCTTCTTCGACATCCATGTGAATGCAGTGTCTCCCATGAAGAACACAAATCCAGTAGTGCTTTTTCTATCGTCGGAATCTCCTGCCCAATCACTGTCGCTATATCCAACAAGTTTGTAGTTATCAGAACTTGAATAAAACAAACCAAAGTTAACAGTACCTTTGAGGTATCGAAGAATTCTTTTGGCTGTTTTCAAATGTGTAGTTGTGGGATTCTCCATGTGGCGACTGATTAATCCGACAGCATAGAGAATATCTGGTCCTGTGCAAGTCAAGTAGCGCAAGCTTCCAACTAGGCTTTTGAAAAATGTTGGATCTACGCTTTCTCCTTTGTCATACTTGGTTAGTTTGACTCCGCACTCCATTGGCGTGCTCACGGGCTTGCAGTCGTCCATTTTGAACTTTTTCAGTATCTCCTTTGTGTAGCTTTCTTGGGAGATGAAAATTCCTTTTTCGTTCTGCTTGACTTCAATGCCTAGGTAATATGCCATCAACCCGATGTCGGTCATCTCAAATTCTTTGGTCATCACTCTCTTGAACTCTTCAAACATGCTTGGATTACTCCCAGTGAAGATTAGATCATCCACATATAAGCACACAATCAAAATATCTCTATCTTTGACTTTGACGTAGAGAGCATGTTCATGAGGGCACTTGATGAAGTTGTTTTCCTGAAAGTACTTGTCGATGCGACTATTCCATGCTCGTGGCGCTTGTTTTAACCCATAGAGGGTTTTCTTCAGCTTCAGAACTTTGTCTTCATGCCCTTTGATTTCATAGCCTGACGGTTGCTGAATGTAGACTTCTTCTTCAAGGACTCCATTTAGGAAGGCGGACTTCACATCCATTTGTTGAATCTTCCAACTGTTTTGAGCTGCCAAAGAAATTAGTAATCGTATAGTTTCCAACCGAGCAACGGGTGCGAATACCTCATCATAGTCGATTCCGGCTCTTTGACTATAGCCTTTCGCCACTAGTCTTGCCTTGTATCTTTCGACCTCTCCATTGGCATTTTTCTTTGTCTTGTACACCCACTTGACTCCGATGGCTTTGTGTCCTTTCGGAAGAATAGCGAGTTCCCATGTATCATTCTTCTGAATTTCTTCAATTTCTTCATCCATTGCTTTCCTCCACTTAGTATCTTGCACTGCTTCTTGGAAGTCGACTGGTTCACAATCAGCAAAGAGACAGAAAAGTGTAGGATTATCAAGTCTTTCAGTTACCTCATAAAGATCTCGTATACTTCTTGTGCGTGGTACTTCTCTTTCATTTAGACTCCCACTTGACAATGCTGATGCTGATGAATTACCATGATTGGTTGATGTTGGTGAAGTAGGTGGAGTAGTGGATTCTTGTTAAACCTCTCTTGCTTGCTCCATCATCCCTTGTTCATTCTCTTCTTCAAATTGAGGAAAGAAGTGAAGATCACCTGCATGTGGGCCAAAATCCCATTCTCCTTCTTCATCGAACATCACGTCTCGACTGATCATCGTCTTCCTATTGTTTGGATTATACAGCTTATAGCCTTTTGAATTGGTGTCATAGCCGATGAAGATGAACTTCTCACTTTTGTCGTCGAGTTTGGTTCTCCTCTCGTCTGGTACGTGTACATGGGCTATGCTTCCAAAAACTCTTAGATGAGAAATACCTGGTTTTCTTCCACTCCATGCTTCTTGCGGAGTTTTTCCCCACACACTCCTTGTTGGAGACCGATTGGATAGGTAGACAGCACATGCTACAGCTTCTGCCCACAATTCCTTAGGCAATTTCTTGCTTTTGAGCATGCTTCGAGCCATGTCGAGGATGGTTCGATTTTTTCTTTCCGCCACTCCATTTTGTTGAGGGGATCTTGGAACTGTCAAAGGTCGACGGATTCCATTTGCTTCACAAAACTCTTTTAATTCCTTCGAAGTGAATTCTCCTCCTCGATCAGATCTCATGGCTTTGATCTTGCAACCACTCTCCTTTTCTACAGCGACTTTGAACTTCTTGAATGCTCCAAAGACTTCTGATTTCTGCTTCAAGAAATGCACCCAGGTTTTTCTTGAAAAATCATCAATGAAGAGAAGGAAATAATTATTTTTACCCAAAGAGCTTGGTTTTATTGGACCGCACACATCGGTGTGAATGAGCTCGAGTGGCTTCTGGGCTCTTGTGGTCGACTCCTTTGGAAAGCTTTTCCTGAACTGTTTCCCAAGTAAACATCCTTCGCAAACTTGATCAAGGTGGCTGATACACGGTAAGCCTCTCACCATCTCCTTCTTGGATAATAACTCCAATCCCCCAAAGTTAAGATGCCCAAAACGAAGATGCCAAAGCCAAGATATGTCTTTGTAACATATCTTGAGACACTTTGCAACATCGTTTTGAATGTTCATGGGAAACATCCTATTCTTTGACATTTTCGCCTTGGCAATTAATCTTCCTTTGTCATCTCTAAGAAAAAGGATATAATTTTTCGTATGAAAATCATAACCTTTTTCTAAGAGTTGACCCAAACTCAAAATGTTGCTTTTCATATTGGGCATGTAGTAGACATTCGAAATTAATTGGTGACCCCCATTTTCCAGGGGAATAAGGATGTTACCTTTTCCTTTTACGGGTATTTTGGATTCATCTCCAAAAGAAACGTTACCACTCACTGATTCATTGAGCTCTACGAAGATGCTTCTTTTTCCGCACATGTGGTTGCTGGCGCCGGTGTCAAGGTACCATGTATAGTCTTGGTCTCCATCATTGTTCTTGCATGCTAGTAGCACAACACCATTCTCTTCTTTCTCTTCTTTCATATAATTGACCTTCTCATCAAGTCTGTTGTTTGGAGCTCTACATTCCCAAGCATAATGCCCAAACTTTTGACAATTATAGCATTGAACTTGAGATTTTTCATACCTTGAGTTTGAGCGTCATCTTCCGCGACCTTTTGTTGAGCTTTCTCTTCTTTCGTAGTTGCTATGGTTGTTTAAGTTCCAACCACATCCACGCCCATGTCCACGTCCGCGACCTCGACCACGACTTCTTCCATATCGGCTTCTCTCGTTGTCGAAGCTTTCTTCTTTCTTTTTTGGCTGAACATGCGTCTTAAGGAGCTGCTCATCATTCCCTTGCCTCTTCTTATGTTTCTCTTCATATGCTTGTAGCGAACCCATTAATTGCTCTATACTAATTTCTTCCAAGTTTTTAGTTTCTTCAATCGTCACGACAATGTGCTCAAACTTGGGGTCTAACGAGCGTAGTATCTTCTCCATAATTCTAACATCTTCTAAATTTTCTCCGTTTCTTTTTAATTGATTGGAAACGGCTAAGACTCTTGAGAAATAATCAGAGATTGATTCAGACCCTTTCATTTGTAAAGATTCGAACTCACCTCTTAATACTTGAAGACGAACCTTTTTCACTTGTTCGGCTCCTTTGTAAGAGGTTTGAAGTTTCTCCCATGCTTGCTTGGCAGAGGTTGCACTCGAGACCTTCTCAAAGCCATTGTCATCTAATGCTTGGTAGATGAGGTAGAGAGCCTTCTTGTCTCTCTTTCTTGAATCTTTCAAACTCTCATTCTGGGGTTGAGACAGAGTAGCTTCATCTTCTGGCTCAGTGTAGCCTTTCTCCACAACTTCCCAGACATCGTGTGCACCCAAAAGGGCCTTTATTTTGATACTCCAATTATCGAAGTTGTTGCTGTCGAGCACTGGAACTTGGAAGGCTGCCATAGCATTGCTAGCCATAGCTCTGGTACCACTTTGTTGGGGTTTAAAAATGCTGCACTATTCTAGAGATGTTTATCTCACAAAGAAAAATGTAACGCAGCGGAATTGATAGGCAAGGGAAAGAATTCTCAAAGTATTACACAAGGTTTTTATTCACTCACAAACTTAGTACAAAAGGAAACACTCAAACACTCTTAGAAGCTTTGTTGCTTCTTCTTACTTCTTACTTGATACTCTCACTTCTTGCTACTTGCTCTCTTGGTTGTTCCAAATGGTGTGGATGCCTTCTCCTTTTATAGGCATGGATGGAACCTTGGAGAAGCATGAAAACATCATGCTAGAGATATCTAGATAATTCCACTACCTTCCTAAGCTAGAATTATCTACACTAATCTTGTATGTTGGTGGAATCCTCACCATTCTTCTAGACTTTTCCACCAACTTGAACTTTGCTAGAATTCTCTAGCATGTGCATGGATCTTTCTTTGTGTATGGGCCGGATCAATTATCTTTGGGCCAAGACAAGATTACAATTCAACACCTTCAAACACACGTGAAACAAGTGTGCAGCTTTCTTAAGTCTTACATTCTCCCACTAGGGCTAACACTTGTTTATCACGTTATCTCCATATTCGTGATCATACTTAAATGGCCACGAGTTTGATCTCAACAAGATCCTGAGTTCAAGTTTTTGTCATTACTGAGTATTCAGAGAGAAGTAAAAGGATTTGTATTCAATCTTTATGAATACCATCCCCATAATCACAACCGTGAAACTCAGTCACACATAAAACACCATTATGATATGAACTATACGTAAATGTGACTGGACATGTACTATAACACATTTAACATGTGGTCCTCTTCATGACTGCCCATGCAGTCTTTCTTCATGCTTCATATCGAAGCCCTTTTGTTGCATTCTTAAAACAAGAAGTTAAATTGTCATCCTGATATATACAATGTATATCATCATAACTAAACCTTAGGGAAAACTTAATCAACCAACTTAAGAAAATTCAATAACAGTGTCTCAATGCATAAAACAAAGCCGTCTAGAAGAGGACATAACATGCAAAATATTATATCCACAGCATCAAAGCCTGGTAACATACCCATTTTTGCAACATGCTTCTTGAAGAATACAACTGGAATTGGTTTCTTCAGAGGATCTGCAATCATCAAACCAGTTTCCAAATAGTTAAATTTAACTAACCCTGCCATCATCTTCTCTCGAGCAAATTCCTTGTTGCAGTAGACCCCTTGCTGTTCTTGGAGAAAAATATAGCTGCATTTTTATCACAAAATATATGAATAGAATAGGCCTTGCAATCGAATCCACCACTCTTTAAGTCTCATGATAAATTTCTTTAACCATATAGCTTGATTAACTGTCTCATAGCATGACAAGTATTCAGCTACCATTGTTGAGGCTGCAAATATGTCTTGCTTGACACTCCTCCATGATACTGCTCCTCCTCCCATTGTAAAAACATAACCCAATGTTGACTTTAGGTCATCTGGACACCCAGCAAAATCAGCATCACTATCTCCAAAATCAAACTATTAGCCCTTTTATAAACCAACATGTGGTCCTTGGTTCTTTGGAGGTATCTTAAAACTCTTTTTCCTACATTCCAATGTGCTTCACCTGCATTGGATTGAAAACTTCCATGGACACTAATTGTGAATGTAAGATTTGCCCTTGTACAAACTTGCGCAAATTAGACTCCCCATTAATGAAGCATATGGTATCTCCTTCATGTTATCCTTCTCTATAGCACTCTTGGGACATTGGCTTTTGTTTAACTTGTCACCCCTTGATATTGGCATCTCAGTGGTCCCACATGAAGTCATAATGAACCTCTTTAACACCTTTTTCTATATAACGCTTTTGAGACAGTCCCAACATTCCCCTTTCTCTATCTCTTTTGAGCTCAACCCCAAAAAATACGATGCTTTACCTAGATCCTTCATTTCAAAGTTACTTTGCAAGAAAGACTTGGTGTCATCCAAAAGACTTGAGCAATTGGATGCTAGCAGTATATCATCCACATAAAGTATCATAAGTTGCTCCTATAGATTTTCAAATATATACAAGCATCAGATGGATTTTCTGTGAAGCCATGTTCCTTGACAACACGATGAAACTTCAAGTACCATGCCTGTTTCAATCCATAAATGGATTTCTTAAACTTGCAAATCCTGTTTTCTCTCCCTTCCTCTTTTAATCCTTCTAGTTGCACCATGTAGATATCCTCTTCCAATTCACCATTCAAGGAAGTTGTCTTTACATCCATTTGATGTAAAAACAAGTTATTATTGCGATTACAACTTTGAAAGCATCCTTAGTATAGTTTCTTTATAATCAATTTCCTCTCTCTGAGTAAACCCCTTAGCCACCAATCTTGCCTTGTGTCTTTCTACATTACCCTTTAAGTTCCTTTTGGTTTTAAATACCCACTTACAACCTATTAGTTTGACTTATTCACTCGGCTCTACAAGACTTCATACTTCATTTTACTTCAATGAAGAAAGCTCACTTTTCATAGCTTCCATCCACTTGTCTGCCTTTATTCTCGAAATAGCTTCTTTTTAGTTCTCTGGATCATCGAACTCTGACATATTGAATTTTGTTTCTGCCATATACACGAAGTCACCTGAGTGTGTTGATTTTCTAACCCTAGTTGACTTTCTCCAGGGCACCAAATATTATTGACAGCTTCAGCTTCTTGGTGTCCTTGCTGATCATTCTCAACTACAACTGCTGCTTCAATATTTGCTGTACCCACTCTTGGTTGTTACTCTCCATGGGTTGATGCTTCAGTTTCATTTCCTAAGTTCATGGCTCGATCATCATCAGTGTCACATTCTTTGCTTAGATCAGTGATCTCAACCACTGCTGTTGTAGGCTTATGATAATCCATTTCATTTTCTTCTTCATTCCCCATTTCTCCCTCTTCTTCAAAAACAAAATCATTAGTTCTAATACTTGAATCAGTATCCATCTGTAACTCCAAGAATAATGCCTTTCTAGTTTCAACAATCTTCATGTTGTGATTAGGGCAATGGAATCGAAACTCGTTAGATCTCTCAGCATATCCCATGAAGTAACAAGAGTGTCTTGGGATCAAGTTTCTTGTCATTAGGGTTATAAATCTTGGCTTCGGTTTTTCATCCCCAAACATGTAAGCAATTTAGACTAGGTTTTTTACATGTATGTCCAAAGTTTGAAAAGGGTTTTTAGGTACTCGATTAACAATATAGTTGGTAGTTTTGACTGCCTCTCCCCATAGAAATAATGGCAAATCAACCTTGCACATCATACTTCTAACCATGGCCATCATCATCCTATTTCTTCTTTCTAAGACCCTATTTTGCTTAGGTGTCCCAAGGGTTGTGTACTGAGCTACGATGCCATGACTTTGAAGATACAATGCAAATGGTTTTGGTTGTCTGCCAGTTTCACTTTGCTTGCCATAATACTCGCCTCTTCTATTAGACCTAACAACTTTGATCTTTCTTTCCAATTGGTTTTCAACTTCAATTTTAAAAATTTTAAAACTTCAAAAGCTTTTTAACTTCTTAGAGATCAAGTATATAAAACAAAACGAGAAAAATCATCTATAAAGGTTATAAAATACTTGTTCACATCAATTGTTTTTGTAGGAAATGGACCACAAATGTATGTATGAATGATCTCCAGAAGTTGTTTGCTTTTGGTTGATCCTTCCTTTCTTGAATTAGTCATTTTCCCTTAATGCATTCTATGCAAATTTCGAAATCATTGAAGTTTAAGGGTGGTAAAATGTCATTTTTGATTAAAAGATCCATCCATGTTTTTGAAATATGGCTGAGCCTTTTGTGCCAAAGGTGAGATGACTAAAGGGGTTTTGAGGGATTCTTTTCAACATTAAAGACTACATTATCGACATTTAGTTTAAATTAAAAACATACTGTTACTCATAAAACTAGCGCCAATATGAGAAGAATTATAAATAAAAAAATGTTGAAACCAATATTATTTAGTAAAATAATACCCTAACAAAAACAAGTTTTGAAACTAAAACTAACTTCCTTTTTCATGAAAGGTACATAAGAAACATTTTCTAAATCCAAATAAAAAACCAAATTCTAACTTAAATCTAACAGTCCCGAAAACTTTGACTTGAACCCTTCTTCCATTACCCACCAAGACTTTCACTTCATCTTTATTTGGTGTTCTCTTTATTGTGAAGCCCTGCAATGAATTCGTGACATGAATAGAAGAGCCATAGTCAAGCCACCATGCATTACTAGGTATGTCAACTGAATTAGACTCAAAATACACAAAAACTTTTTTACCTTTCTTTGTTTCTTGCCTGGCAGGCCAACTTTTGTATTTTGGGCAACTATTTTCATGTGGCCTGCTTTCTTATAGAAAAAAAGGGTAAATTACACAAAACTACCTTAACTATGGGTCGAACCATAATCTCATACCTCATGTTTTAAACATTGCAATGTCATACCTTAACTTATGAATTCGTTGCAATGTCAGACCTCTGTTATATTTTCTATCAATTTCACTGTTAAGTGATGACGTGACAGGTACGGGGCCCACTTGACACACCCCGACCCGGAAAGTCCACTTGAACTCCAAATGGAGTTGTGTTGGCCGACACCAATAAGGTGACGAAGCCATAAAGTATAGTGATGTGGGAAAATGTGAATAAATTTAAATCTAAAAGTGCCTAAATACGAGAGTGCGCTATGAGCGAAAATGAACCAATTTCATATGTGATGTCAGAGTATAAGTAAAGTATAGTAGAGTGGATTGAGAATAATACCATCAAAGGTAATCTCCAATACCAAGATTTGCCACGAATCCTCGTCGATAAGAAAGCTCAGCTAAAAAAAAACCTAGAGGGTGGAAACAAAGCAAGGGTGAGTGGCCCTGGAAATAAAATTTTAATAAAAACCTTCTAAATCGTTATAACCCCTCGCTGTGACACCTGTATAGTTTCCAAAAAAAAAAATCATACCACATATCAATGTAAAATCAAAAGTATATCAATAGTAAATCCATAAATATACCACGACACAGCATCTCATGAGCAATATAAATAATCATGTGCTCAATAAATCAATGCTAGCACATAAGTCGGGTTGCTTCCTAGAAACAAAACTGTGAGGGCGTGGTTAGGGCCCAAAGCGGACAATATCGTGCTACGGTGGAGTCAAGCCAGGGATATGGTGGGGGCCCGAGCCAGGATGTGACACCACTCTTCACCCAACTTATGATATCCTGTCCCCAAAATTAGTATTTTATTTCTTTTTAAATGTATATCGGAGATTTAATCGAAGTTAGTTTGTTAATTCTCCGATTTTGTGAAAAGCGAAGTGAGGGTGCTTTAGTTATTTCTAATTTTTTCGACCTTTTTGGTCAACTCTTGAGTTGGTTAGGTAGAGTTCGATTCCACGAGCACGTAGGCACAAACGGATCTCAATTTCGAATTATAACGAAGAAGTTAGAAATGTTTAAAGTGGGGGATATTTTGGTTATTTAGACTTTACCATAAATAGTGGGCTTCCACAAATGGATACCTAGATTCTTGGAGGTTTCCATTTCGGGAAATTGTACCCAAAAGCCCAGAAACCCAACCCAAGTGACCTATGACTTTCCGATGCCGATTCCGACCAACTCCAGCGGTATTTTTCAACTCCACCACAGCCATCTTGAAGATTTCACTTCCTTCTACAAAATCCACCGAAGAACCACCTTGATTAACCACCGTGCTCCGACCCCCCCCTTTTTATTTTTTCGGTGAATCGGCAAAGCAATGGATGATTCCACCACTTGGAACTTGTAGCCCATCATCCCAAGAGTAAATCTCAACCAGACTTGACCTCGTTGGACCACCATAGGTGGCAAATCGACGCAGGGAAGCTTTAGGCACCTGCCAGCTTTATCGGCAAAATTGACCCTATTCCGTCCACTTTTGGACTTCATGGCCAGTATAAAACTTGTTCCTCTTGTTGAGCTCTATCTTCCTGTAAATTTTGGAAAAATTTGGAATTAGTTGAAAAAGTGGGTTTCTGATCGCCAGAAACCACCACGCACAGCAGCGCGTGTGGCAACACATAGGGAATAGTAAAAAATTATGAATTTTGGAGAGATGTTCTTGATGTCCTGAGCCCTTATCTATAGTCCGTTCGTTGAAATTCGATACGATGGTTCGATTATTCAATTTTTCGGATAATTGTACCGTCGTACAATTTTTGTAATTGACGATAATTCGACCCTTGGATCGTCGTGCAATTTTGTGAGCACCCTAGTTATTAGTTGTTGGAGAACTTATGGATTAGGAATCCAGTGAGCGGATCTTTCGAATTGAATAACCTAGTTTTGTTGACCTTAGAAGACCTTTGATCGACGTTTGGCTTTTTAGTCAATGTACCCTATTCTAGTGTGTTGTTATTTTTAGAATGTTGTTGAGGCTTAACGGAGCTTAGTTGGCTCATCATGATGACGTGTCGTTCCCTGTTGACGTGCTTCTCGATTTATGTGCAAGTGGCACATGGCCTCGTTTTATGTGTCGGTCTTATTAAGTTTCCTAAGTGGGATTTTGTGTGTTGTATTAGGTTCCTGGAGGCGGAGTTGGTGAATCTAGAAGTGCAAATAACCCAAGTGAGTGACATTAATATTATGTGATATGGTTATTACCCATGAAATTCCTTGTTATATACTATGTGGATATGACATGGATTTCCAAATGATTATATAGAAATGTGTGCTACTATGCTATGTTTACTTGATGGTGCTACTATGCTATATGTTATGCTTGAAATGATTGTGATATGTAAGGGCTAATAGAAGATCGTTAACCCAATACATGGGGTAATGTGGGATATAATTGAAATTTGCACCATGTAGCAGTGGTACATAGATCCTACTTGGTTAATCAGCAATGGGGGACCATACTTTAGGATCATGCTTGGTTAATCAGCGATGGGTGATCCTTATTACTTAGGTATGGCCATACATAATTAGAGGTGATTATGCTTGGTTAATCCGCAATGGGTGATCACTACCTATTAGTATCCGTAAGAGTGACTCTACTTAGTTAATCTGCTATGGGGGGTCACTACCTACATAGTGTTCTCAAGATGGTTCTGCTTGGTTAATCTGCAATGCGGGACCACATCCTAATTGATTGCCTATTATAGGCTTCGGCCAAACTATGTCTTTCTATAGCCCTAGATTATTGTTTGTTACATATATGAAAGATGAGATTGAAAGCCTATGTGGCTCAATCTAGAAAGTGACGATTGAATAAAATAGTTTACATGATAGTGTTGCCTAAAAGACAATGGTTTAGGATATGATTCATTCTTACTCATAACGAAGAGATGAAATCATGAAAAAGATACCAATCTCATTCCTACACGTGATTGTATTTATGGTGTGTCATTCCTACACAACATTGGGTTGTGTGGTGACTGAATGTTATCTCGATAGATGTATGTTGAGATTTAGAATTGAATAATCAGTCCTATACGTAATAATGAGGCGTATGATGGTTAAATTATGAAATATGTGGCAATTAGACCCTTGTGATTACTTGGAAATGATGAAAGGTGAGTGGTGAGTCACAATCTGAAGAGAATGTCAGAATAATATTGACAGTGATGATACTGACGGTTGATACGGTATACAAAAGAAATGTCCTGTGTAGACGTAGCACTACTTTGACATTTAATCATTTGATGCTATTTATTTTAACATATGTTGTATTATTGTCACTCACACGAGCTTCATAGCTTATCCGGTTTTTGATATGCCCGGTGTGCCATTCCTACGACGTAGGGTTATTTAGCAGAGTAACGGGTAGCGGTTAAAGAAGAGGTTTGCAGGCAGTATAGCTATATGAGCAGTGCACTCGAAAGTAGGTATTGCCACCCTTTGTTGTAAGTTATTTCTGATGAGCTCTGAAGTATATTATATGTACGAGTCTCAATGACTCTATGTATTTTATATTGTACCGCTACAATCATTCCATCGCGCGTCGATTCCAAGCGTATCTCAGGATCGTGGTGTGACACAACTGAATTTTAAAATCAATTAAATATTAATAAGTTAAGATTTTTAATCTGAAAAAAAAATTAAAATTTATTAATAAACCCTATCCTCTCTCATCGCGTCTATCTCCATCTTCTCTCCCTCGTTACTCTGCCGTCAGCTTCCTAAACTCGACCACCTCTCTCCTCGCATCTTTATCCCTCTTCTCTTCATCATCTACTCTATCGTCGGCTTCTCAAATCCAACCACGTCTTCTATTAAGATTGCATCATACATGGGTCGCACTCGACGGGCCACTCGCTGATCCGACCCCGTTGTATCCACACCCAAAACCGACCTCGAATCTCATCTTTCATCACTGAAAACCCACCATAATTCAATCTCTAGCCCTTCTTTCCTCTTTCTCTCTCTCTCTCTCTCCCCCTCTCTCCGTGCTCCCAACCTCGTCAAAGACGATCCTTCTTAAATTTGTGCCACCTAGATGCCGTTAGCATTTTCACTTTTCCTTATGTTCTCGGTCGCCCACAGACACGTTGGAAGTAGTCTCTCCATTGATTGGCGATAGACGATCCACTGACACCAAGGAAATTATCCCCAACTATTTGAATGTGAGATTCCGGTTGAATCTCACCGAATCTGGAGTTGAAAATGTCGATGATATGGTTGTCCCCAACCTCTACGCTCCACCCCCGTCACACTCTGAGCTTGTCGTCGGAGTTCATCACCTTTCCTGGTGATTAAGTAGTTTCGATATTTGTTTTGATTGTAAAATCGACAGAAGTCATTTTCAATGGAAATGAGCATGAGAATCCGATAAAATTTAGGACTAAGAGAGTGAGGTGAGGATGGTGGAATTGGCTGGAGAGGATAGGTGGAAGAGACGAGAGAGGGTGGGGATGTGGTATGATTTTATTTTCTAAGTTTAGGATGAGATGGTATGATTTTCTGGATTTGGTTTGGGTTAGTATGTTTTTCCGAGTTTGGGAGTTGGGGCGATAATGGCAAGTGTGGGGGCGATAATGGCAAGTGGGAGAGAGGAAGGAGTGAAGGGAGAAAGAATGGATGACCGGCATTCCAGGGAGAAAAGAGGCGTTTTTGAGAGAAATAAGGGAGAGATTTAAATTACTAAATAAAAAATTAATAATTTATTACTATTTAATAGATTTTTAAATTTAGTTGGGTGAGGAGTGAGCCCTGTACCTGCCATGTCATCACTTAACAACAAAGTTGACAAAATATTTAACGGAGGTCTGATATTGCAATGAATTCATAAGTTGAGGTATGATATTGCAATGTTTAAAATATATGAGATTGCATTTCGAGTCATAGTTAAGGTAGTTTTGTGTAATTTACCTATTAAAAAAAAAAAGAACATTTGAAAAGCGTGGTTTATTAGGTTTGAAAACTCTTTTAGAGGAGGGAGCATGTTTAGCTTTTCTAGCAATATCATGGTACATGCTTGGAATTTTGGTTGTAGCCTTGAACATAATTCATGAATTCAACCCTCTCATTCTTTGCCCTTTCTTTCTTAATTCTCACTTCCTCACCCACACATATAGCTATCAATTCATTGATATCCCACTTAGTTTGCAATGCATTATATGGGACTTTTAACTGAGTGTAACTATCAGACAAAGAATTCATAATGACATGAGCTAAAAAAGTCTCGAATATGGGTGCCTCAAGGGCCTTAAATTTTCCAGCAATGCCCACTACCTTGAGAATGTATTCACAAACACTCTCCACTCCATCATATCTCATAATTGTGAGAGAGAGTTCATCAAGTTGCATGTTTTTGTCTTCTCAGACTCTTTGTATTTTTCTTCAGTGGACTTCATGTCATCCTCGGCATTGGTTGCCTTTGGAAACCCCCTCGCACAACATCAATCATAGTCCCTTCGCTGCTCTTCGTCTTCTTCATCAAAATGGTTTTGGACATCTGCGTCTCTACCTTTGCACAAGTCACCATATTCGCGGAGCCAATCCTAACACCGTCTTTAACCTGCAGACACCGCTCAAACCGACAACCATTGCCCTCCAATTGTTTGATGAAATACATTTTTTTCTACTTCTCCTATGAAATAGAGACACAACCTCCTCCTCTCCCCACCCCAAAAAAAAACATATTTTGTTCCAACAGCAACACGGAAAACAGAGAAGGACATTTTGAACATCCAACAAACGTGAATGGCTTTGCGGGTTTTGGTGTTGGTTATGATTCATTGCCATTATCTTTCGAGAAGAAGAGGTTTAGTCCTCTGCTCTTTAATCAAAAGATTCAAAGGTGCATGATAATTGTCTCTAAAAAGTCTAGGAGTTCATCAAGACATAGTATACCGTGGACCTCTATTCCTGCACCAAGACACGTCTTCTAGTGAATTTATTCCTGCATCAAAACATGTTTCCCCGTCAGACTAATCAAGCATCGTTGTTTACGTATAAGGCATAAGAAAATTACAATCCCTGTTTTATCAGTTGGAAATAAGCTATTTCTGATGCCTCCATTTATCCATAGGTTATTACAAGAAACCACAACCCCTTTTAACTTCTTGGAACAACAAATTTTTTTTTGGACGAATGGAAACAATAATATCTATCGTCTCACTTTTTTACTATTGGAAATAATAGAAAGCTTTATCCCTTTATGAAAGTAAGTTAAATGCAGAGCAATGCTGCAATGGAAGCAAAGGAGAAAAAATATTTTTCTCTCAACTGGAAATCTCTATCTTTACTAGTGTTCTGAAAAGTGGTTTATGCAGCTGCCTAGGCTCTAGGCGGCGGTGCTCCGTCGTGATTAACCTGATATCGTTTATGAAATCAGCAAGGGTAATAGGCGGTGTAAGGCAGACACTGGGCGGCCACAGCAACTTGGGAAAAACAATCTATCACGAGACTCACAACTCACGACTCACAAAGAAAGAAGTCTGCGTCTCACTGATTCCATCATCCCCCTCTACATGTAATAGAATAGGAGTTGTCGATAGTCTACAAGACGAGAAAGTTGTAGAAGAGAAGTTATGGCTCTGCAATTACAGAGATGGCTGACGATGACATTAACTTAGCAGCTTTAACAAGCTTTGGTTTGGCTTTTTATTTTAAGCAGGTAAAAATTCTATTAAAACTAGGAATATAAGACCCAACCTTTCATTTATTTAATGAGAATAAAAGGTCCAACAAAAGTTATGGGCAAGAGTTTTAAATTGTACACATATAACTTATAATATATAACAAATTAAATAAAAATACAAAATACGCTTAGGATCCCGCATAGGCCCTTAAATGCTAGCCCTCCCCATTACCCGACTACCGCCTAAGGCACACCATTTTGCACCTCAAGCTCTCATGCCAAGCCTAATTATTCTAATATCAAGTAATTATTTTCATGCAATCAAATAGCTAAGTTCTATTAGCCTCCCCTTCTTTTGGTCACCATTTAGAGTGTTAATAGCTTTTGTCTGTTTCTAGTTGGACTTTTATTTTTCCTAGTTTGTATCATCATCACTGTCCATTGTACTTTAAGTCAAAATTAATTCTAGAGCTCCAATATTCTTCTATCTTCATGAACAGAATGTCAACCAACTTAACATCTAGCTTTTCTTTTATGAAATGTCTATCCACCTCAACATGTTTGGTCCTATCATGCTACATCGGATTTGAACCTTACCTCAGTGAGTAGAATCCGAAGCCATATGAGCTCAAAAATACCATGTGTCATTCCTTTATACTTAGCCTCGGCCGAAGACCTTGCCACCACATTTTGCTTCTTACTTATCCAGGTCAAAGGATTACTAGCTACAAACATAAAGTATCCTGACGTAGACCGCCAATCAGTATTATTTCCAACCCAATCTGCATTGGTATATCCTTTCACCTTCGTATGCCCATGCTTTCTGTACATTAACCCTTTTCCAGGAGGCCCTTTCAAGTAATTAAGAATCCACATATATGATCCTCATTATATTCATGTATGAACTTACATACCACATTTACTACATAGGCAATATCAAGTCATGTAAGCGACAAGTAAATCAATCTTCCAACTAACCTTTAAAACTTTTCTTTATTTGTCGAGACTTGATCTTGATAAATTGCAAGATGATGATTCTGCACAATTAGAGTATCCGTCTGTTTACATGCCAGCATACCAGTCTCGGATAACAAGTCCAACACATACTTACGTTGGGACAAGTAAATCCATTCTTGAGACCTAACAACCTCAATACCTAGGAAGTACTTAAGTCCTCTTAGATCTTTCATCTCAAAGTTGGAGGCCAAGTACCCCTGTAGCTGTTCAATTTCCTTCGTATCTAAGAAATTCTTCGATTTCTTCCGAAAGCAGATGTTTATTCATCTGATCACCTGCACATATATAATGAGCAAAGTAACTTTACCATCCCTGCGCTTTATGAATAAAGTATGATATGAGTTCCTTTATCAATATCCGTACTTTTTCGTAGCTAAAGTGAATCTCCCAAACCATGCTCTAGGCGACTGCTTGAGACCATACAACACCTTTCGAAGTCTACACATTTTCCCACTAGAGTTTGCAATACCATATCCTGGAGGAAAATCCATATAGACCTTTTACTATAAATCCCCATGCAGAAATGCATTTTTCATATCAAAATGGAGCAAACATTTCCTGATAGTCAACACCAAAGGTCTGTGTGTATCATTTGGGCATAATCCTCGCCTTGTACCTATCGATTGTTCCGTTAGCCTTATGTTTGATAGTGAACGCCCATTTGCATCCCACTGGTTTTTTTTCCCTTGGGAAGTGCAACCACGCTTAATGTATTATTTTTTTTGTAATGCCTCCATCTCAATTTGCATTGCTTATGTCCATTTTGTATCATTCAAGGCTTTTTCCGCTCTGGTATGTATTTTGATAGTGTCCATTTGTTGAACAAGCACATGGTATTTCGGCTAGAGTCAATGAGTGGAGACATAGTTTGCAATAAAGTACCGTACCTTCTCTTTTAGAGAATACCTATATGGCTGCTTTCCTCGATTTTGTCTAGGAGGTGACAAATAGAGTGGTTTACGAATTTCTAATTGAGTACTTACCTTGAGGATATCCGTTGAATCATTGACTGGTATTGGAAGAGTGATAGGAGTTGTCAGTTGAGATGTTACTCGGGGAAATAGTAGTGGACCTATTTGGGCAGATGGCAGAAGTACGAAATAGCCCATTTAGGCAGGCTGCAAAAGCAAGGAGAAGCCCAAGTAGGCTAGCAGTATCAACCGACTTATTTGTTGTGGGTTCAATGTGGTCATCATCATTAGGAGGCCCACCGCATTCTTTTGTCTCAATTCCAACATGTCAAGGGAAATGCCCACGTGGGCTGGCAATATCAAACAACCCACATATCATGGTCTTAATTAAGCCATCTTCACACCCAGATGGGCTTTCACCACAGCCAAGTGTAGCATTATCATTAGACCTAAATGGGCTTTAAAAGCTACCATGTGCAACATAATCATCACGCCCAAATGGGTTTTTGACGCCAGCTTGTTCATAATTAGAAGATAATCCATTTCGCCCACTTGGGCTATCTTGCAACCCACTTTCTCCAGCACATGTATCATCACCTGTGATGTCTTTTAAGTTGTCTCGGTGGTCAGTTGACACACTTAGGCTAGCACGTTTTGTAGGTGGATCAAAGTCAACATGTGGTATTACTCCACCACACCAAATCCGCCATAATCTTTAATTAAGGTTGTCTCCTCCTGAGGAGTATGGCGGGAAGGGAAAAATAATTCACCTTCAGAGAAGGTAATATCCATGGTAACATACATATGTCGAGTTGATGGATGATAACATTGATATCCTTTCTGTTGAGGATTAAAGCTAAGGAACACACACCGCATCACACATGGATCAAGCTTGCTTCTTTTATTTTTATGAAGATTAACATATGCCGCACAACCGAAAACCTGAGGTTCAAGATGGATAGTGGATGGAAGGAAAGCATGATCAGACAACATGGTCAAGGGTGTTCTAAAAGAGAGAACATGTGATGGCTTCGATTAATAAGATCAATAGCATAGATGATTGCATCAGCCTAATATGTCTTAGGTGCATAGCTACCAATATCAAGAGCACGAGCAATCTCAAATATATGCCTATTTTTTCGTTGGCAACTCCATTTTGCTGTGGGGTTTGAGGACACATAGTTTCATGAAGAATGCCTTGTTTTTGTAAAAAACCGAGAAAAATCTTGATTAAGATACCACCGTTGTCTAACAAAAGCACTTTAACAAGGAATGAATGTTGAGTATTGACCATGTGATATAATTTTTTAAAGATGTCAACCACATCGCATTTATTTTTCATGAGGTACAACCATGTCATTCTAGTGCAGTCGTCAACAAATATTAGAAACCAACGCAAACTGTGTTGAGTAGTAACCAGAGATGGCCCCCACACATCAAAATGAATTAACTCAAACAAAATTGTTCTTTGATTTAAACTTGAAGAATAAGAGGCTTGATAGCTTTTAGCTAATGTGCAAACATTACACTTCAATGAAGAATCTAAAATATTACTAAAAGTGATTTTCATAAATAACCAAAAAAGGCATGAGCTAGCCTACAATGCCACAACTGAACAGTCTTCAACCTTTCATTATTTCAACCTTGAACTTGATGTACACGTCCTTGTTCTTTGATTTAAACTTGAAGAATAAGAGGCTTGATGGCTTTTAGCTAATGTGCAAACATTACACTTCAATGAAGAATCTGAAATACTACTAAAAGTGATTTTCGTAAATAACCAAAAGAGGCATGAGCTAGGCGACGATGCCACAACTGAACAGTCTTCAACCTTTCATTATTACAACCTTGAACTTGATGTACACGTCCTTGTGCAACATCATCAACATAGTACAACACCATGCTCTTAGTAACACGCCCAAATGATTGCCTCAGTTAGTATATTTTGAAGTAAACGGTAAGACGGAAACATTAGCACAACACAGTCTAATTGCTCAGCGACCTGTCCCAAATATAACAAATGGCTAGAGAGTGACGGAACTAGTAAGTAGTTGTGTAGAGAGAAGAGTAGGAGTGAGTGCTATAGAACCCGTCCCCTTAAGTGGGGAAATACGGCCATTAGCAGTGACAATACTATCCCGTAGTGGTGGTCTTGTCGAATTAAAAAGAGTAAGATCATAAGTCATATGATCAATGACTCCTGAATCAATGATCCAACATGTATCTAGATTAACAAATGCAAATAAAGCTATGTCTGTGTTACCTAGATCATCGGATTGTTCTTAGGACGAAATCAAATTCAATAATGAAAGCTGCGGGCCTAGATTTTCTAGGTCCGATTGTACATCATCATTGAGTATTGCTGGTGGACTAAGCGGACCCGTGCCCAGTCTGCTGACAATATTGGCACCATCGCACCTGCCTTCAGTTTGCTTGGAGTGTGGGCTCCAGGCTCCGTAAGCCCAAAACAGCCCACACTGTATGTCAGCACAGCAAGCCCAATGGTTTACCCCACGGTAGAAATTGTTGCATGGCTTTCTGCCATTGAAAGAAGAAACGGTAGTGTAGTTATGCGATTACGTTCCTAGGATTAGGTTCAAGGCGATCCTCTTGTTTCGATATCATCTTTGGTTTTACTGATGCGGTTAGGTTCCTAGGATTTAGGTTCAAGGTGATTCTCTTGTTTCGAGATCACCTTTGGTTTTACTGCAGGTTGCTATTTTTCCAGCCAACAAGATCTCCAAGTCGGCAACAAGGGTTAGGGTTTATAGAGACACGTCGAAATCTCCTCTGATACCCAATTAAAAATAATTCTAGGGCTCCAATATTCTTCTATACATTCTTCTCCATCTTGGAGGTAATACATATACTCACATCTCTTGTAGTCCAAGTAATAGTTAATGACCCTAATAAATTTAGGAAATACAATAATAATAATTATATTCGTAACCAAACTACTAACTCACGCCAATCGTTTATGCTTTTTATTTGGGCTTTTATTGGCCTTATTCTTGTTGTGCCTAAGGGCTTTATGAGTTGATCTTTCATCAAAATAAAAAAGTACATAGGTCATTTTATTCAACGAAAGATCATAAAACATCGATATTCTAATAGCAACGAAACCAACTCAGAGTGGCACAGGATCGATACAGACTGAAGTAACACTATCTCTTAGGTCATTTTATTCAACGAAACATCATAAAACATCGATATTCTAACAGCAACGAAACCAACTCAGAGTGGCACAGGATCGATACAGACTGAAGTAACACTATCTCTTGTCACCTTTCCCACACGTGTGAATCCATCTTCCCCTTTGTAAAGAAGATCAGTTACTCTTGTTAAATTGAGAACGCGCATAAGAATAGGCATTGGCACAGAAGTTGGTCTAAGGAACTCCTCGTTTATATCCTTCCACAAACCCATAATTTGCTTCTGAAAAACATCAACTGTCTCTTGCTTTGACACCCCATATTGCTTCATGTAGCAGTCAACACTAGAAGCAGCATGCCCTCTCTCTTTCTCAAACTGCAAAAATTAAATCCAAAATTAATTTGTCTTAGGATCTTACTGCTTTGGAATAATCGCACAACAAGCTAATAAATTATACGTACGTCTGTGGAAACAATGTCATCCATGAGCCTAAAAATTGTATTTGCAGCTCTAACAATTTTGGGGTCAGTGAACAACCACTCAAATGCTTCCTTCGTTACAACATCTCCCATGCCAAGTAAAGATATGGTTGTAAGAAAGGTGTAACTAATCGAAACTGTTGCAACACGCATATACTCCTCCATGCTTGGAACTCGTCCCTCGTGCAACCATCGGGCCTCATTAAAATAGGATCGAGCTTGATCTTTCATCTGACGAGCCAAGGCTATGTTAATTTACCAGGAAGGAAAAAAAGTTTAAAAGGAAAGTTCTGCATATGTTTATGTACTACATACAGCTTGTATTGCATATGGAACTCGGTATGATCTTCCTTCCTTGGCCATCTCTGCCTCAATATCATTGTAGAGATTTAAAAGTGCATGATAAAATGTTTGCATATATTCCGGGAGTTCATCAATGCAATTGACATCCCACCTGAAGCGCTAGCATAATCATCATCGTAATCATTGGAATAAAGTAGCAGTTTTCAATAATTTTTAACAGATAGTTATTATTTAAATGTCTCAAACCTGTCAATCGCTTCAGTAAAGACTACGAGCTCTTCAAATGTACCAAATGCGTCGTAGATATCATCCAATATTGTGAGCAAGACACTCACTTTTGTCATAATTTTTCTCCCAACAGAGTATTGGGGTTCAAAATACACTCCGACGATCCAAAAGTACAACTCTACCATCCTATCTCTTGCAAATGGCAGTTTCCTTTCAAAGTCTAGTGCTCTCCACCACCTAAACATATTACTTAACTATTAATTACTTCGAAGTCGAAAGTTATGTGTGTGTGTGTGTGTGTGTGTGTGTGTGTGTGTGTTTGGTGCCATCTTGCAAACTAATAAGATCAGCTTAATTACCTAGTGATCTCTTGAAGCTCCTTTTTGTGCAAAGGCTGGACAAGATTGAAGTCTAACTTTGCAAGTTTCAGAAGAGATTCATTATGTGAAGCTTCTTCTTGGTAGATTGAAATGTAACGTCGCGCAGATAATCTCTCTAGACTTTTTCGCAGAGGTCTCTCTAGGGCTTGAGTTATTTGTGTAGCTAGTGGATTGCTTACACGGGTTGCTGCTGACTCAAGGTGAGTGGTGGTGAATACTAGAGCCTCTTCTAATATGTCTTCTCCATGCACCCTCAGATGTGTTGCTTCATAAAAGCTTAGCATACCAGACATGTCATCAATCAAGCTTTCCTTGAAGTAACTACTTTCATCTTTGAAATTGTTGAATATGGCTGCATGATTTTCAGAAAATAGGGACAAAAGAATTAAGAAAGTTTTAATAGTAACTCAAATTAACTAATTAAGTTAATTTGTTTACACCTACCACATGAAACATTATATCCATGTTGTCTTAGCAGCCGGAAACCAAGAGCAACAGTGTATAGATCAACATCATCGTTGCCATGGTCATCATCAAACGTAGAATGCATACGTTCAAGTGCTTCTCCGATTTCTCTTTCAAAATGGTATGCCAAGCCAAGGCGCTGAATTGCATCAATCAACTTTAGCTGAAGTGAAAAATCAGTCGCACTAGTTGTGAATCCTTCCCTCACAATTTCTTTGAGTTCATCAACCTGTTGTTGACTTTGAGCTTGAGTAATCTGCAAATGGTAAAGTCCGCTTCTATTAGAAAGTGTAAATTTTATGTATTTAAAAATAGCCATACACTGTATCATAACTCATAATGTCAAAAAACTGCTGTGATATTGTAGAAGATAAAGTGCGTGCATGCATGCATGATATGTATTACAATGTCTTGGGAATCATCATAATTTATGAACTGATCTCCCCAAACGCTTGGGTGAAAATTTGCCGTCTGCCGAGCAACTTCAGGCTTAGCATTTTGTGATTGAGCTTCTGCTGAATCCTGGATTAATGCCATGCTTTCCTGTTGGAGAATTTTAGTCAGTATATGAAGAAGAATGCGTGGACGATCATGTATTTATAGGCAAGCAAATATAGAATTTAATCCAAAAGGTAACCCCGTGGCTTTTTTTTTTATTATTATTTGGATGAACTCATTGTTCTCGTGGCTTTTTTTTTTTATTATTATTTGGATGAACTCAATGTAATGTTCTCGTGGCTTTTTTTTTTATTATAATTTTGGATGAACTCAATGTTCTAAAAATGTTTAGTTGGGCCTAGCACGCTTAGGCAAATTTAAGTAAATCTATTGTATATGTCGATTTATACTTAAAAAAAAATACATCATAGTACTGGATACATAAATTACAAAATAAAATAACATATTGATTATAAAGCATTAGAACATATTAAAAACACGGGGAACCATATAATTAGTATTTATCCAAGTATTCAACAGGTCTATTACATTTTATTGAAAAAAATAAAATGCAAACTGAAATTTTATCGATTTTTTGTTTAAATGAGAGTCATGACCTAAGCTGGCTAAGCAAACGTCTAAGCAGTTCCAGATGCCCTTTCTTAATTTTCAAACGTTTAGGAATTAATCGAAATGGTGGTTAGCTGCTTATCGTCTAAGCAGAGCCTAGACGGCATTAGACGAGAATTTTTAGAACAGTAAATTACTCTCGTGGCTTGAAGGGGTCAATCAAAAGTAGGACCTTTCAAAACCGCGTAAAAGCTTTTCGAAAGGAAGTTAGTGCGGGTAGGCGAGCAAATATAGAATTTAATAACACTCACCATAGCAGAAGCTGGACATTCTTAAATCACAGGATATATCTGTAAAGCATGCAATAATTTGAATTTTATCCTTAATTCGTAAATAATACTTGCGAATGGCAATGGATCTGGTCCCTTCCACGTTTTGGATATCCTCATATATATCCCCACGTTTTTTGAGTGGGATGCCTTTAATTCATAGGTAATACTTAAAATGCCCATCTGGGACCGCCTAGGCACCCGCTTGGTCCGTTCAGACCCACCTAGGTATTCACTTAAGTTGTGATTCACTTAGACAGAAAATAGATAACTTTCATTTTGAATTTTATTTTTCTCAATAAATTGTAAGAGACTTGTTGAATACTTAAATGAACACACATTATATGCTTGTTCCCCATTTTTTCATTATGTTCCAATACTTCATAATATATATGTCATTCTATTTTGTAGTTTATGATGAAATTATATATATATATATATATATATAGTATAAATAGACACTTATTTACACGAAATATAATGCATTTACTTAAATCTACCTAGTCTGCCTAGCCGCCTAGGAGTTAGGCCCTAACCCGCCACCCGACTAGTGCCTAGTGTATTTTAAAACCTTGATTGAGTGTGAGCCAGTTGAAGAACAATTAAGTTTGGTTTGAGCTCACATCCCAAATTCTTGAAATTTTTACAAAACATATCAAATGAATGTGAGCTCAAACTGAACTAAGTATGAAACTTAAGGTTTTAAGTATCGCTTTTTATATTAAGTGTGAATTTGAAACCTATTATTGCTACGCTTTAGTGGTATTCCTCTTCATTTGTGAGTGAGAGATCCTAGCTTTGATTCTCACCAAAGGCGATTTTGAATCACATTATTGCTAACCCATTGTGAAGCTAAGCCCAACCCTTGGAGTAAAACTCAAATTTTAGGTTTCAAACTTATCCCAACTTGCTCTAACCCTTATGTCAAATTTGAGTTTTAACCCAAAATTCATTTTTTAGGGCAAATTTAGCCCAAAATTTTCCCTGGGTTAGTGGGTTGGCCCACCATATATGTATATTTTTTTTGTTTTATATTTATAAATTCATTGAATTCAATGGCTAAAATCTAATCTGAACAAATTTAGCTGTAAAGAAAAAGATCTAACGGTCTAAATTTAAATCCAACTGCGAAAATAATTAAAAAAAAATATTTCATGTCTTTCATATTCTTTTATAGTGTTCCACGAGTTTCATAGCGTCAATTTAGTGATTTTTTTTTAAATATTTATCGGAATCTAATTATTTTTAGATTCAAATGTTCATAAAATTAAATTAGCATATTCAACATAATTGTTTTAAAAAAAAGTTATTTTAAAAATCTAAATTTCATTCTTTAATGATTTAGGGCTAAAAATTTAACCCAAAAGGGTTGGGCAAAAAACATGTTTCTCGATTAAAAGTTTTAGGTTTTAACCCAAGTGGTTGAAGATGCTATTAATGTAAATAATATCGTTTATTTAAAAAAAAATTATTTTTCACAGAAATATCTAGTAATTAATTTAGGATATGATATATTTTGTAGAAAAATAAGGCAGTATGTATATAAAATTACCATAATAGAAAGAAGGTGTTAGCAGTCAATTAGGGGAGGAAACAAAGACATTAGCATAATATAATTAGGTGGAGACTAAATACTTTATCATTCATATGACAAATAATTACAATAAATGAAAGGACTAAAATTATATTAATGTTTTAATAACAGAAAAAAGATTATATTGATTTATTTGTACTTTCTTGAGAGAAGAATCTAAAAATTGGCAGGACAAAACAAAAAACTGTAATATACTTAAGATATATATAGGATATGCCTCTTTTTGATAAAACGCACGTTTTGACTTTTAAAAAGTACAAATAATTTTAACGCACGCTTTGAATTTAGATTTAACAAAGATAAAAAATTGAGAGCGTCTTCTTCGCACCTCTGAACTAGAAACTTATAACGCCGCACGCTGCTACGACTGCATCAGAGTTCGAAGATTTGATCAAGGTCGGCCTGGGTAATTTGAATAAAAAAAGGGGCCGCCGTAGCGCAGGCTGCGCAGCAGCAGGGATTCCTTCACGGGTTTGCAGGTTTTCCGACGGGGTCGGATCCGTCGTTCCTGTGCTTGATTTCCGGCGAGAAAAGGCGTGGCCTCACCTCCTTACAGCTTCGCCCTGCCACGTGTCATGTAATACTTGGATATTAAAAGGCATATGAAGCCATTGCCGCGAGTGTTTAGTAGTTTGTCCTTTTTCCACTTTAGTGCATTATTAAAGCTAAAAGCATTATAATTAGCATAATTATTTTACTTTATTACATAATTACCATGAAGAACAATATGAAATTAACAACAAAACCTAATAATTCAACATTACCATCACATTAAACCCAACCATTATGCAACTTATCCTACAATCATTCTAGCTAAAACCTTAAATGGTCTCGTAGAGAAAAACAAACTCTTTTAACCGATGAATGATTTTAAAGTTTTATATCCATCAAGATATGAATCGATATATACAAGTTTTTTCATTTCAAATCCACAGCATAATTACTAACAGATTCGCTACATGATTTTTATTCAAACTTAGATTTTCAAAGTTCAAAGGCGTAGGCATCAATGTTGAGTCTGGTCATTGTAACTGCTATTCAACCAATTCTACATGCATATCTCTACATTTGTTCGTTGAATTATACAAAAAATTTAAATGCATATTCAACTAATTCTACATGCACATTCCTACAGGCCAGGTAACATCTGGGCCCTTGATTTCTCTGAACTTACTCAATTGAGTAAACTTGATTTTATGAATAATTACTTTGATGGTCTCTTGCCAATAAACCTTTACTCATGCAAACCATCAAAGCACTTCGACTGACTGCAAATAATCTTGAGGGACAAATACATATTGAGATTTTTTTGTTGAAATAGTTGCCTTCCTCTCGCTTTCTGAAAACAGATTGACCTGTGCCACCAGGGCATTGAAGATATTGATGGGTTCAAAAGTCTAGGGGTACTCCTTTCAGGCAGGCAATTTTCTCAGTGAAGAAATGGCAGATGGTGGTATTATGGTTGCTTCTTCTGGGTTCTAAATCTATCTATTCTCAGCTTCTATAGGTGCCAGAGTACATGGTTGTTGAATCTCAAGAAACACAAAGTTAACAGACTCACTGACCCGGTTGGGGACTTTTTCAATTTTTTTCCTTTTTATATTGAATAATAACTTAATTTCAGAAGAATTTCCCATGGAGCTTTGCATGCTACAAGCATTGTTTTCACAAAATGCTGCAACTCAAACAGGTTATAACTATGTTGACTTTCCCATTTACCACCAACAGGCTAATGCGTTTGTTTTCTAAATGGGTTAAGAAAAAAATTATATATTGAATTGGGATTATGAGGGTAGTTTAGGTGGTAAATTTTGAGTTTAAAGAGATATTGATTGTTTAATTAAAAATAATATGCGTGTAGAGAAAAAGTTGGATGTAGAAATAGGTTATATGGGTTCTAATAAAATTTCTTTTAGCCTTTCAATTAGTCTACTACGTAATGTTTTTGAACGCAATGGAGAATAACTTCTATAAAACGGGTTAATTGTTGCATGCTCGCTTTGAAGAAAGTTGAAGCTCTGTCGTAAAATCAATGGTAATATAGAAAATAATTCATCACTTGTCAACATGCAAAGTCCCTTATTTTCTCGATATAAAATTCATAATCTCAATATGCCCCCTCAACATGGGAAGGAACAGACATAGTGATATCTACAGTTATCCTTTATCCAAAGAGATCCCCATTTTTGGGTACAAATGGGGACTAGTAGTAGGGTCCACTTCACGTCGAACTTCAACGATTCGAACCTTCTATTTTGTAAATCTTGATTCATAAATCATCATTCTAAAATTTCAATTTAATCTGAAACCATTTTCCTATTTAATTATAACGATGAAATTTCATTATTTCTTACCGAACAAAATGTTTGTCAATTTCTTTGAATTCAATTAGATGTCTCAAATATTCTTGATTTGGCTAACATTTTACAAAGATGATCTATGAGGATTCATTCCCTTAAAGTTCTTTACGATATATATTCAATAATTAACATTATCATTTGGACTAATTATTGTTGATCTGGTCTTGCCTGACGTGAAATATGCATAATGTTGGACGTGGCAGATAGACTAGGCATTATATCGTGTTTTTCATGTTCGTGTCGTTTTCATCACATATCCGATATGTGACAATCCATCCCTAATTTTTACATTTTTATTAATTTTAAAAGAGTGATTTGATGAAAATGCCCTAGAGGCGAGGGTATTGACTTTCTTTAACCAACATATAGTGAGACATACGAAATATTATTTTAGCGAATCCTCGTAGTGCTTGTCAGTACAAACGCGAAGATTTAAGCAGAATCAAAATCGGAGTTATGATTAAAATTTTACGAAACATCGAATACCGAGGACAAATTGATAAATTTCATATGTGGAAGATATTTTCATGGCATGCTTTAGGGAGCCATATGGACATTTGGATAAGGAGTGCAGAGAGTGAAAGAGATGGATGGGAGGAGGAAGAAAGGAAAGATGAGGGATTGGGGGCTACCCAATCAGAAGGAAATGAAAGAAGAAAGGTGAGGGGTGCTGCCAATCAGGGAAAATCAGAGAAGAGACCAACCAATCGGAAAAGAAGAGAAGAGAGAATGACCAGCCAGAGAGGGAAGAAAGGAGGGAAAGGAGGGAAGAGAGAAGGAGAGAAACTCAGTCATTTCCCCTTGACTCGTGACCCATTTTCAACGACCCGACTTCCTGCGATGATTCCGATGTTTTCCGGCAAGTTTGACACCATCTAACACCCCAACATCATTCCACAGCCTCCCTCTACTTATTCGACCCCAAGACTTATAAAATTTGGCTCAGGTCCATGAAGAATCGCACCGGTGGGTGCGATGGTTCCACGGCGACAATCTACCATTTCTAAAGCCACCATTGTCGATCTCCACCATCAAACAACTTCCCTTGAGCTCAAGAACAATGCCTAATCATTGGTTGACTTGATTTGAGGACGAATCAAGAAACACCCATTCTAGGGTTCCAGCGGGTTCGTGGTGATTTGAAGCTTTTTCTGGCTAAATTGGACTTGGCCACAGGTATAAAACTTACTCTACTCGTTTAGATCTTCATTCCTGTAAATTTTGAGAATTTTTGAAATTAGTTGAATTTTTCGGCGAATCGAGGCGGCCGACTGCTACGTGCGGCAACACATGGCCAGTGGGCCGACGCTGCTTTTTGAGTTAAATTTGATGTTCTGATGTCAATTTGATAACCATTTGTTATAGTTTGATAGTTTGAACCTAGTATGGAATACTACGTCACCTGACCATTTTATGATTCGACAATCCAACCGTTGGATCATCACCAAACTTTAATACGTTATAGTACGTAATATTTGAGGATATTAGAAACTTATGGATAGGGAATCTGACATACAGATCTTCCCAAATTGAATTTGTAAACTCGTAAAATAAAACGTTGACAACCACTTGAATTGTGATTGGCGGAGATCCGACCGTCGAATCGTGGTAAGATTTTAGTATGTTGTTTTAGAAGCATAATGTGGATATTTGGAAGTTACAGATCGGAAATCCGAGGTACAGATCTTCCGGATCGAGTTATGTAGGGTTGTGGACCCTATCGTCGATCTTTGACCAACGGTTGACTTTTGGTCAATGAGTTTCAAATCATTCTAGAACATCATTTGGGATGTGTTTCATCCAAGTTACATGTTCTATCAATAAAAATTTTGAGATGTGATTTGATATTTGTTCAAGGCGACGATCATTTGTGATGCCTCGATATTCATGCTAGAGAGTTGTAGCGTGGACTTCAGGTGAGTGGGTCTTTTTCTTTTTATAGTGTGTATGTGTGCATATATATATAAACTTTACAGTTTTCACAAATATTTTTGAATTGATTTATGCATATCATGCCATGATTAAATAATGTTATAAGAAATGTTGCACTATTGTGAAATGCCAAAATGATCCTACGGGATGAGTAGGTAAGTTCAAGTAAGTTTATGATGTTGATTAGAATCATTGAATAGTTGTGGCATGCTTATATTCATGTAGCTTGGTCATCATTGTTGCACCCTGGTGTTAGTGTTCGCCCCAGGCCAGGGCCAGTCCTTCACGTGTATGTTCATCTCCCACATCGCACGCTCGCCTTGGATCTAAGTAGCTGCCAGTCCTGTCGTACAAGTCACATTAGGCGACTCCGACTCGTAGGTGATCGCGCATAGCGCTAGTCTTCATGTGATCATAGCACAATAGCATATATTATACACCCAGTCATGTCATACAAGTTGCATTAGGCGACTCCAACTCATGTGCTAGCATAGATTGATGAGCCATAGGTGCAATCATACAAGTCGCATTAGGCGGCTCCGACTAGTGTGCTAGCATAAGTTGTTGAGCATCTGATTTTACTTATATTACTGTTGAGATTTTGTGATTTTAGGATGTCATGCCTTATTTATATTTTGCAGGCTACAGTAAGTATTTTCATATTATACGTAGTATGTATATTTTGGAAACCATACATGTTTTACGGCGAATGGTTATAACATTTTCAAAGGTTTTTATTAAAACTTTATTTTCAAACCCACTCACCCTTATTTTTTGCCCCTCTAGGTTTTAGCTGCTAAACTTTGTATCGACGAGGATTCTTGGCAAATCTCAATACAGGTGGCTATCTTTGAGGGTATAATCCTTATCCTATCTTACTGTACTTTTCTTATACTCTAACATCACATGTGAAATAGGTTCATTCCTGCTCACAGCACACTTTTGTATTTATGCTGTAACATTCCACATCGCCCAGAGGAGTGATCCTTAAATGTATATTCACATCCCTACCTAGCACAAGGCCTTTTGGGAGCTCACTAGCTTCAGATTCTGTTGGAACTCTGAAGTTAAGCGAGTAGCGCGCGAGAGCACTCCCAAGGTGGGTGACCCATTTGGAAATTCTCGTGTGAGTTCCCAAAAACAAAACTGTGAGGGCATGGTGGGGGCCCAAAGCGAACAATATCGTGCTACGGTGGTGGAGCGGGCCTGGGAAGTGGTTCGCCCCGGGTCGGGATATGACAATTTGGTATCAGAGTCTAACCCTGGCTACATGTGTGTCGACGAGGACGTCGGGCCCCTAAGGGGGGTGGATTGTAACATCCCACATTACCCAGGGGAGTGATCCTTAAATGTATATTCTCATCTCTACCTAGCACGAGGCATTTTAGGAGCTCACTGGCTTCAGGTTCCACTAAAACTATGAAGTTAAGCGAGTAGCACGCGAGAGCACTCCTAGGATGGGTGACCCATCGGGAAGTTCTCGTGTGAGTTCCCAGAAACAAAACCGTGAAGGCGTGGTGGGGGCTCAAAGCAAACAATACCATGCTACGGTGGTGGAGCGGGCCCGGGAAGTGGTTCGCCCCAGGCCGGGATGTGACATAGGCACTTTTAGGTTTAAATTTATTCACATTATCCACATCACTACACTTTATGGCTTCGTCACCTTCCTGGTGTCGGCCAACACAGCTCGATTAGAAGTCCTAGCAGATATTCCGGATCGAGGTATGTCACGATATCTTAGCGGGTTGTGTCGTGTAACATTCTTTTAAAGTGAACGAGTAATATGATTCGACCCTAAATCGACCCGTTAATAATATCAGGTAATATAACTCAACCCGTCATCCGTTAAAAATATATTTTAAATCAATAAATAATGAAAATATAAAAATTGAAATTCGGTGAATAGAATAAAGCGTAAACAACAATCAACGGTTAAATTTAATTCTAAGATTTATGGATTATGATGTCGATTTCAGAGTTGCCCCTTCATGAAAGTTGTAAGGTTTGTCATTAGGAGCGGTTGTGTGCGTGTGTGTGTATGCATATATTTTACATTTTTACACTCCTACAATAATTATTATTATTTTGCACTCAAATAAAAAATATTATCAAAGAGATTTGGAGGGTTTTAAAAAACTAAATGACCATGTAATCATCGTCTAAGCGTAGAGGACCCAACCACAAGCATTTATAAATACTTTCACATTTTTCAGACTTGTACATTAATAATTATGAATTCTATTTATAATTATTTTCAAGCTCACTCACCTTATTTTTTCGCCCCTCTAGGATTTTAGTGGCAAAGGTTTCGTGATGAAGATGATTGCTGGTAAAAGTTGTTATGTAGGAGACTCCTCCTTTCAGTATAAATGTCCTTACTTTTCTTTTACTGCAATTTATCTACACTCTGACATCACTTGTGTGATACAAATTCAATCCCGCTCACATGCGCACTCTAAATTAGTTACTTTTAGTTTTTAATTTATTCATATTTTTCACATCATTACGCTTTATGTCTTCGTCTCCTTCTGGGTGTCAACCATCACATCACGATTTGGATGTCTACATGGACATTCCGGGTCGGAGTGTGTCATTTTTAGTAGTTTAAAAAAATTAAAATTATCACAATAGCTTTTTCCTTAACGTGTCAAAACGGGTTACCAACGTGTCACTTTCGTATAAACCTGTTAAAACCCTATTATTAACGGGTTCTTATTGTGTGACCCAATAACAATCTGATTAATTATCGTGTTGACTCAAAACTCATATTTTTGTATTGTTTACGTGTCATGTTAACATTTCGTATAATAAATTGACAGATCAAGTCGGAGGGGACTGACAAATTGATTTCAACATTTGACGCGTAATCTCATTTGGAGTTTGATGTTTCTAACGTTAGCCATTAATCCTGGAATTATCATCATACAAATCATCATGGAACTGGAGCATTAACAATACAATTATGTGTTCTTTAATTTTTGTTTCAAATAAGAAAATAAAATGCGTTTGTACACTTACATAGGCTGAGAGTTTATCTTTTTTATTTCATTGAAGTCCTGTATTCAAGAATACCAAGACATCTAGTTTTTCCTAGAATAAATTACGGTTTGACCTCCTAAGCTATCATTTTAGTTGAAATTGACCATCTAAACTATTATGTTGATAAATTAGCCCACTGAACTATTTAAAATCAATCAATTAACCCCTTACCATTAGATTATTTTCATTAAATTTGACCAAATAAGGGATGAAATCTACCGACAAATGATCTATTGGCTGATTTCAAATAATTTAAGGGGCCAAATGGTAATTTACCCTTTTTCATACTCAAAATTTACCAGAGTATTATGGTTTAATGAGACAAGCAAATTGTGTGTGGGGTGCTTCATACACATGATATCTACTACATGATAACTATTTAATTTACAATTAATCCCCATATAATTTGCTTCATTATCATTACTTAAGGGATCCTTAAGCACAGATTGATGAGATTTAAATCCTATATTTATGGGGTCTAAAATCCTATATATTATTCATGAGACAGACTTTGACCACACAACTATTTTCCCTGATGAGAGCCAACATCATTTTCGCTGTTACTAGTAGGGACGACGTTGCCTAGCTTATGAGAAAGGTAATTCATGGATAAATATTCGCTACCCTTTTATTTTTTATTTTACTTCTTGTCAGCTGATAGAAATGACATATCCCGACCCAGAAAGTCCACTTGGACCCTCAATCAAGCTGTGCTGGCCGACACCTGGAAGGTGACGAAGCCATAAAATAGGATAGAGTGTAGAAAAATGTGAATAATTTGAACCTAAAAAATATTATTACCAGAGTGCGTTGCGAGCGGGAGCGAACCCATTTCACGCACGATGTCGGAGCATAAGTAAGGTACATGAGTGTGGGTAAGAATCATACCTTCAGAAATATCCATCAATACTAAGATTCGCCACAGATTCTTGTCGATACAAACTCAGCAGCTAAAACCTGGAGGGCACCAAACAGAGAGTGTGAGTAAGCAATAAAACCAAGCTTCCCAAAGTTATTACCTCTCTAAAAGTAATGCCCCTAAATGTAAAACCCGTATCGTTTTCCATAAGACAATACAACATATATACATAATCCAAACCATACTCAGAAATGACCAGAACCACAGTTTGCCATCAACTCCACCATGCAATAATAAGTAGGCCAAATGAACTTAATCAATACAAAATGATATATCAATCAGAGTCATCTAATATGACATGTACAACTTATCCATATCTCATCAATCATGGCTAGCATATAAGTCGGAGTCACCTATAGTGACCTGTACGACTTATTCATATCTCATCAATCATGGCTAGCCAATAGCTCAAAAAGTATACCTGCACACGAGTCGGAACCACCTAAAGTGGTCTGTACGACAAGACTGGGTGTAAATAAATATGCTCAAGTGCTACGATCACGTGAAGACTGTGCGAATAATCGCAGGTCACCTACGAGTCGGAACCACCTAAAGTGGTCTGTACGACATGACTGTGCACCTACCTTGGATCCAAGGTGAGCGTAAGGTGCGGGAGGTGAACATCACGTGAAGGACTGTGCCTTGGCCACGGGCGAGAGCACTAACACCGGGGTGCAGGTTTATGAGCTATATTATATCTCAACACAATCATACTCACTAACATCACTAACATCAACATGTACTCACCTGAGGCTTACCTGGGCGTCCGCGGTGTCATATAGCACTTCAAAGCATTCACAATAGTCAGGTCTAGGTAATATCCATATGAATATGCTATGATGCAATCTAAACCCAAACATTTCATGATATTCCCAAAATATATATAATATGGCGTAACATGTACAATCAATAACACCTTACTCCCAAACTATTTACTTTTGAGAGTAATCATTAGTGATAAGCCCAATTAGACCCTAGTTACATTAACTATCATACTTACCTTTCCTTACTTCAATTTATTGATTCTTCACACATTGATTTATGATCAACATTTAATCACCAAATCATAAAGCTAAATCTCACAATTCCCACCAATGTCCCTCACATTGCTCAATTCACTAAACAAGGCTATTGTCTCAATTATTTAATCTCATTTATTATATGGTTGCATCTAACGTCTTGTTAGACTGCCTACGTACCCTAAACAGGGATCAAACCATTCGTAGTTTGAAATGATTAATTGTAGGTAACAAGCATAGATCACTATAGAAGTGCTTGTGGAACTATCAATTATATGCCTATGAAAGAAAAAGGCCCACTCACCTGGAGTCCACGCTATGATTATCTTGCACGTACATCGAAACATCACGATCTATCGTCGCCTGTGACCAATTATCAAATCACGTCTCAAAGTTTTTACCGATAGAATACATAATTTACATAAAACATATCCTTAAGGACCTTCAAGAATAATTTGAGACCCATTAACCAAAAGTCAACCGTCGATCAAAGATCGACGTTAGGGTCTACAACCCTGTATAGCTCGATTTGGAAGATCCGCATATCAGATTTCCAATCTGCAACTCCCAACGATACACAATATGTTTCTAGAATAACATATTAAAATTTCATTACGATCCAACGGTTGGATCTCTGCCATTTACCCAAAACCAAGTGGACGTGAACATTTATTTTACTAACTTACAAATTCAATTCGGGAAGATCCGTACATCGGATTCCCGATCCATAAATTCCTATGATCTTTAAATATTACATATTATAATGTATCCAAGTTTGGTGATGATCCAACGGTCGGATCGTCGATTCACATTTTCATCAAGCAACGTATCGTAACGAATTTAGGTTTCAACGATTAACCTATGTCATTCAAATAACAAAACTGAATTCAAGACATTCGACATAGCCTAAAAATAGCATTGGCGGCCCACTGGCCACGCGCCGCCGCACGCTCCGCCGCGGGTGGCGGTCGGCCGCCTCGACTCGCCGGAAAATCCAACTATTTCCAAAAATTCTCAAACTTCACAGAAATGAATATCTCAGTGAGTGGAGCAACTTTCATACCTGTCACGAAGTCCAAAAGTGGACGGAAGATGGTCAATTTTTCCCACAAAGCTGGCGGGTGCCTAAAACTTCCCGACGTCGATTCGTCGTCTACGGTGGTCCAACGGGGTCAAGGTTGGTTGGGTTTTGCTCCTGGGATGATGGGCTACAAAGCCCAAGTGGTGGCATCGGCCATCGCTTTGCCGATTTGCCGAAAAATCGAAAAGGATGGCCGGAGCACTATTGATTTTCGTCAACTTTCGTGGCCTCAAACCGCCACATCCCATGGTTAATCAAGGTGGTTCTTGGGTGGGTTTTGTAGAGGGGAATGAGAGTTTCAAGATGGTGGTGGTGGCATCGAAAAACTCCATTGGAGTTGGCCGAAATCGGCCTTGAAAGATGGGTAGTCGGAGAGGTGTACGGACGGAACCCACGGGAGCTTTTCCCCCCTTTTTTTCTTTCTTTCCTTTTTTTTTTCTTTTCTCATTTCTGATTTTTGGCTTCACCCCACAAAGTGGGGATTTAATTTAATTAATACTAAACCTTGAATAACCAATTTCGAACGTCCGTAACTATACCGATATAATCTGGACTTGCAAACGGCTTTCGCCTATACGTTCGTACCAACGAGTACTACGAGGATATGATAAAAGAATAAGTCCCATATCTCTCAAGTCGATGGTCAACGGAAGTCAAAGTCCTTGCCTCTAGGGCAATTTCGTAAATTTAGGCTTTTAAAATAAAATAAAAACGTAAAATTTGGAACGGGTTGTCACAAGAAACATGTCTACATATAAAATGAGAAGGAGAAAGTGAAGTTTTTAAAATACTATAAAATACCCTCCAATAATTAGATATTTAAAATATTACTATTTAATTAGTGAGGGACAAAATAGTAAATTTAGAACAATTTGAATGAAATTAAAATCTTAAACAAAATAAATGGGGTAAATCTCAATTTACTACCCTCAAGTTTCATGGTTTTCAACATTTAGTATATGAAGTTTTTTTCGTCCTAGATTTATACCTAAAGTGTTAATTTTGGGATAGTCTCATACATCCATTAGTCTGGCTATTAAGTCTTCCGTTAACTGATGATGTGGCATCCATGTGGACAATGACTGGGCGCCATGTGTCATTAAAAAATTAATTAAATAAAAGTATTAAAAAAAAAAAAAAAAAACCAGAAGACCTCCGTCTTCCCTACCGGACACCCCTCAATCCCCTCCACATCTCCCAGGGTAAGCCCTAATTTGCGTGCAGAGATGGTAGATGTGAACAAGTTAGCGTATTTCCAAGTGATCACAGGCCTCGAAGACTCCGATTTGTGCGTGGAGATCCTTAACACTCATGGCTGGGACCTCGAGCTCGCGATCTCCTCCTTCACTCTAAAAAACATTTCAAAACTCAAAAACTTTTTCCCCTCATTTCTTCTCTGCCAAAAATAGAGCATTCAGCTCTCAAACTGGTTATGGTTCAAGGTCCACAGAAGGGTGAAACCTTAGAATTTGTATCCGGATCCAAGGTCCGAATCGCCCGTGTTGTTCGGGGCAACAACCTCCCGATCAAACACTCCGGCATTTCCTTTAAGCACCTCTCCATCGAATATGAATCAGGCAAATGGGTTCTCTGATACCTCGACTCCTCAAACCGCACTGTTTTGAATGGGTCGGATATCCCCCCAAATACGCCTATGGATCTCACTGACGGCAACAAAATCAAAATCGGTGAGTACACTTTCGTCGAGGTAAGGAACGCCAGCTACGAAGAGAGTCGATTGAGATGGAACCCTAGGCGTGTGGCGACGGCAATGGAAGCTATTGTGGTGCTGGTTTCGGAAAGTCGGGGAAGGAAAGGTAGGGTTGCGAAGGAGAGCGAGGAGATATCGGAGGTAGAGAGAGTGAATATTGAGAAAATTGAGGTTGCAGGGAAACGAGGAAGGGGCCGACCACCCAGAGCTAGGGTTTTGAAGGCTGAAGTTATGGAGGAGAAGCCTGTAGAGGAAAATTTGGCACAACAAGTGGATACGAGGAAAACTCGGAGCTCTAGGATCGAGGAATTGGGGAAGATCCCAGGTAGAACCTCCACAGTCTCCGATGCTGGCGGTGGGGACGGCCTTCATTCCATTCCTCAACCGTCGTACTAATCTGGATAGTCGTCAAACCCTATTGCGGCACCTGGATTTTTTGGGGAAGGGAAGAGGCTGGGTTTTCGAGGAAGAAAAAGGCATTCTGGGTTTTTTTTTTTCTTCCAACTTTTATTTAATTAATTTTTTTTAATGACACGTGGCACCCAGTCATTGTCCACATGACACCACGTCATCAGCTAATAGAAAATTTAACTGTCAGACTAACAGATGTATAAAACTGTTCCAAAATTAACACTTTAGGTATGACTCTAGGATGAAAAAAAACTTCATGTACTAAATGTTGAAAACCACGAAACTTAAAGATAGTAAATTGAAATTTACCCAAATAAATAATTCGAAAAAAGAAAACAATGATTGCGGTGTCATGGCTTTGCTTCATTTTTTTAAACAAAAAAACAATCCTAAAAACATAATTTAATAAAAAAAATCAAAATACCACGCACATATGTGTATGATAAGAGGCTAGATATAGCTATTATTCATCTTCTATAAATTCAAAGTTAGTGGTAGAGTTGTCGAAATGAGCTTGAAGGGGAAATGTATGTTAAATTATCAAGAAAACATAATGTTAGAGAGACTAAATTTGTAGATAAAATTTACAAACTAAACAATGTACCACCAATAGGAATGAGAACGTTTATGACTTAAATCGTAATCTAATCATCAACTTCCATATCATTTAATCTGCAAAAGTTTATTTGTAAATTTAATTTTCTTAACATTATCCCTTGAAAAATGTATTCTTTTAATGAATTGAAATAGGCAGAAGCACAGCTGGAAAGTTAGCCCATCTGGTGATGTTTTTCTTTTCGGTAACAAATCTGGTGAAGCTTTCATTTTGATAGAAAAGAATAATCAACGACTGCTCAAACAAAATAGGAACAAAATGATAATTTTACATGTTTTAAATCAATGTTCAAGCATACATCGTTTTTGTGGGGGGTGGGGTGGGTGGTGGTGGTGTTAATTATTCTTCATTTGGTTTTGAATATTTTTATTTAAAAAATATGTAACCAGATTTAAAACATAAATTTTAAATTTTAAAAAGACAACAGCTACAACCGTACGCGTGTGGAAGACAGAATCAGAAAAGCCAGAAATCTAGGACCCCGGATCTGTAACAGAGTCATCCCGTAAGATTTCCCTTGTCAACATGTGTAAAATGAAGACCCAGTTGGGGTTTATCCCCTTAAAATAACCTGCACTAGCTACCGCCTTAAAATAACCTAATTAATTTGGTAGTGCAGCATTACCCACCCCCCCTTAAAATAACCCAATTAATTTGGTAGTGCAGCATTACCCACCCCCCCTTAAAATAACCCAATTAATTTGGTAGTGCAGCATTAGACCCACACAAAACATACCATATTATATGATGTGTTCGTTTTCATTTGGAAATTGAATAGAATATAGACTCCGCATTATCCGGCATCATATTCAATCAAAGCGAAAATCGAGTACTACTAGACAAATGAAGGAAACCAATTCAAAGCGGCATAGGGTCCATAAAAAGCGAAGCAACATGCAATTATCTTTCATAAATTTCCCCACGTGGGTGAAGTCGTCTCCTCTTTTGTAAAGTAGATTCTCAATTATTGGACTAGTAGAAAAACTACTTGCATGACAAAATTTTAGGCGACAAAGCAAATTTTGTGCTTAAGTACACTTGCATGACAACAAATATGTATGCTGTTGTGCAAAATGTCTGTCAAAAAAAAAAAAAACCAAAACCATTGCGTGACGAGAAAGTTCGTTGGGCGAGGATGATTTGCTCAACGATAGTTTTTGTTTGTTGTTAGACTCGAAAAAATTAGCGTTAAATTGAGAATTTGGCGCCCAATTTTGCACCGAAAAGAACTATATTACGCAATGAATAGTTTCGTTGCCTCGAAAATAGTGGTCGATGAATGTCTTTCAAACCCCTATTGGACGACCAAAGATTTTCTAGCTAATTAGAATAATTGAAATTAAAATTCTGTAGTCATGTTTGATATTACACACGATTATGCTGCTGCTCTAGCAGTTTCTCCATATGGCTAGGCATTCCACAATGCAATATTGACATGTGAGGGAGAAGGATTACAGATAGGTAAAACCCAATTTGTATGGATATTACGGTTGTTTTTTGTTGTAAAGTTAATTTCATAATTAGAATAGGTCCGTACACCAATATTTACTTATCATACATCTATTTCAATTTTCGATTATGGATCAAATAAATTAAAAAAAATTAATGAACAAAAATTAATAAAAATGTATAAAAGCCTAAAAAAAATATGAATAGCACTATCTTAAAAGTAAATGTTGATGATTATACTTGGTTATTTGTTACAAGTTTTAGTCGGATGTGGACAATATGTAAATGGACAAAAATATTTTCTGCCTTTCTATTTTTTATTTTACTTCTTGCCAGCTGATAGAAACATCTGAGCCAAGAGTCGGAAATGCAAGATATCTAGGACCCCGGATCTGTAACACTGTCAGATTTGCCTTATCAACATGTGTAAAATGAAGACAAAATAGGGCTTTGTCCCCTTAAAATAACTAATTTGGTACTACAGTAAATAGATACGAACCCAGAACCACGCGAAACATATGAGATTATATGACCGGTTCGCTTTTACCACTAGACCTGGCATTAACCGGCATCATCTTCCATCAAAATGGCACTGGATCCCGTAAAAAGCGAAGCAACATTATCTTTCATAGATCCACAAGGACCAAAATCCTAGTGAAATTAGGAACACGCACCATGACAAACCCTTGCACGGCAATAGGTCTCGGAACTCCTCGTTTATATCCTTCCACATATCCATTACTTGTTTGTTAAATACATCAAGCGTCTCTTGCTCAGACACCTTATATTGCTTCATATAGCAATCAATGCTAGAAAGTAGACCTGGCATTCGTGTCGTGTTTCTCGTGTTCGTGTCGTTTTCATGTCATACCCGATAGCTTAACGGGTCGTGTCGTGTAATACCTGTTAAAGTAAACGGGTAATATGATCCGACCCGAAATCAACCCGTTAATATTATCAGGTAATATGACCTAACCTGTTACCCGTTAAGAAAATTATATTTTAAATCAATAAAAATGAAAAGAAAAACATAATTTGATTCCAAAAAATGTAAAACATAATACTAAATTAGTATATACATACTAAATTTCGGAGTTGACCCCTTAATGAAAGTTGTAAAGCTTTTCATTACGAGTGATTACATTTTTCACACTTATTATTATTAATTTTTCACTCAAATAAATAACATTGTTCATGAGATTTGGAGGGTTTTAAAAATCTACACTTATTTATACTTTCATCAAGTATAACATAAGATTTTATGATATCCACTAGTGTAAATATTTTAAATTGAAGATCGAATTCATTCATTGTATTCATATAGGGTCAATGAGTGTAGCTGTAAAAAATCATCAAAATCGGAGTTAAAATAACCGTTAAATCGTAATTTTTCGTTTAGAACCATCGAAAAGTTTTGTTTCATTACTTGATCTCTGAATGTTTGTTTGTTTGCAATTTTTGGCATATGCGATCTCGAAGCATATATAAACAAGTTTAACGGTTGGATCATTGAAATTAGTTTCGTATAATGCGTATCCTATCAAAATGATAGATTCACTGACACTTAAGAGTTTATTTATACTTTCATTAAGTATAACATAAGATTTTGTGGTATCCACTAGTGTAAATATTTTAAATTGAAGATCGAATTCATTCATTGTATTCATTTAGGGTCAAGGAGTGTAGCTGTAAAAAATCATCAAAATCGGAGTTAAAATAACCGTTAAATCGTAATTTTTCGTTTATAACCGTCGAAAATTTTGTCTCCTTACTTGATCTCTGAATGTTTTTTTTTTTTTTGCAATTTTTGGCGTATGCGATCTTGAAGCATATATAAACAAGTTTGACGGTTGGATCGTTGAAATTAGTTTCGTAGGATGCGTATCTCATCAAAACGATAGATTCACTAACACTTGAGAGTTTATTTATACTTTCATCAAGTATAACATAAGATTTTGTGGTATCCACTAGTGTAAATATTTTAAATTGAAGATCGAATTCATTCATTGTATTCATTTAGGGTCAAGGAGTGTAGCTGTAAAAATCATCAAAATCGGAGTTATAATAACCGTTAAATCGTGATTTTTCGTTTATAACCGTCGAAAAGTTTTGTCTCATTACTTGATCTCTGAATGTTTGTTTTCTGCAATTTTTGGCGTATGCGATCTCGAAGCATATATAAACAAGTTTGACTGTTGGATCGTTGAAATTAGTTTCGTAGGATGCGTATCACATCAAAACGATAGATTCACTAACACTTAAGAGTTTATTTATACTTTCATCAAGTATAACATAAGATTTGTGGTATCTACTAGTGTAAATATTTTAAATAGAAAATCGAATTCATTCATTGTATTTATTTAGGGTCAAGGAGTGTAGCTGTAAAAAATCATCAAAATCAGAGTTAAAATAACCGTTAAATCGTGATTTTTCGTTTATAACCATCGAAAAGTTTTGTCTTATTACTTGATCTCTGAATGTTTGTTTTTTGCAATTTTTGGCGTATGCGATCTTGAAGCATATATAACAAGTTTGACGGTTGGATCGTTGAAATTAGTTTCTAAGCTGCATATCCCATCAAAACGATAGATTGACTAACACTTAAGAGTTTATTTATACTTTCATCAAGTATAACATAAGATTTTGTGGTATCCACTAGTGTAAATATTTTAAATTGAAGATCGAATTCATTCATTGTATTTATATAAGGTCAAGGAGTGTAAAAAATCATCAAAATCAAAGTTACAATAACCGTTAAATCGTGATTTTTCATTTATAACCGTCGAAAAGTTTTGTCTCGTTACTTGATCTTTGAATGTTTATTTTTTGCAATTTTTGGTGTATGCAATCTCGAAACATGTATAAACAAGTTTGACGGTTGGATCATTGAAATTAGTTTAATAGGATGCGTATCCCATCAAAACGATACATTAACTAACACTTAAGAGTTTATTTATACTTTCATTAAGTATAACATAAGATTTGTGGTATCCACTAGTGTAAATATTTTAAATTGAAGATCGAATTCATTCATTGTATTCATATAAGGTCAAGGAGTGTAGCTGTAAAAAATCATCAAAATCGGAGTTAAAATAACCGTTAAATCGTGATTTTTAGTTTATAACCGTTGTAAAGTTTTGTCTCATTACTTCATCTCTGAATGTTTGTCTTTTGCAATTTTTGGTGTATGCGATCTCGAAGCATGTATAAACAAGTTTGATGGTTGGATTGTTGAAATTAGTTTTGTAGGTTACGTATCCCGTCAAAACGATAAATTCACTAACACTTAAGAGTTTATTCATACTTTCATCATTTTGATGGGATACGCATTGATGTTATACTTAATGAAAGTATAAATAAACTTTAAGCGTTAGTGAACCTTATCGTTTTGATGACTTGGAATAAATATATTAATTATTTATATATTTTAAGTGTTAATTAGAATATGTTTCAATTAGTATGTGATGATATTTAATAATAAAATTACATTTATGTTTTTTATTACGTATTTTATTTTTATTCAAGTTCAAATGTTATAAGAGATAAAACCAAAAAAAAAAAAAAAAAGATGTCTTTGGGTTAAACATTAGGCGGGAAATGGATGGATATAGGTTGTAAAATTTCCCAAACATTAGGTGGGAAATGGATGAAACTCTTGAAATATTAGGCGGGAAATTAATTATTATAATTTTTTTATGTTTTTGGTATTTTTAAATTACTTGATATTTTTATTTTTAATGTGTTTTATGATTTTTAATCTCAATCTTTGCCTATAATATATTATAAAAATAAATAAATAAATAAATAAATAAAACTTAAAATTTAAAATTTATATAGAATAATAATAGAATAATAATTAATAAACAATATATACATATTCATTATATCTATTGCATTTTATAGTAAGTTTGTTTTAGTAGTTTAAAAAATTAAAATCATCAAAATAGCATTTTTCTTATCGTGTCGAAACAGGTTACCCGCGTGTCACTTTCGTGTAAACCTGTTAAGGACCCGTTATTAACGGGTTATTATCGTGTGACCCGATAATGACCCGATTAGTTATCGTGTTGACTCGAAACCCGTTATTTTCGTGTCGTTTACATGTCGTGTTGACGGGTCGTGTAATAATTTGCCAGGTCTACTAGAAAGTACATGCCTCCCTCTTTCTAAAATAAGTTTTGGGTAATAACCTAAGCTTTGAGAAATTTAAAATTTAAAATTCATTAAATCCAAAGGCTGAGATCAAATATGATCAAAACTAACAGTAAAAAAATAATAATAATAGAAAAATCTAACGTTCCAAAATTAAATCCAACTGCTAAAACAATTAAATAAATGTTTAAATAAATTCACCTAAAAACTCTATAAATACATGTTTCATAGAGTCGGTTTAGTGAATTTTTAATTTTTCTTAGAATCTAAATATTTTAGGTTAAAATGTTCTTAAAAATAAATTATGATAATCTACATAAATTTTATTTTGAAAAAAGTTACCAAAAAAAAAAAATAGTCTAAATTTATTTTTAATAATCTCAGGCTAAAATTTTAACTTAGAAGTATTGGAGCAAAAAAAAAAAAAAAAACTATTTCTTGGTTACAAAATTTAGGTTTTAATCCAAATGTTGAAGATGGTTTAAGGAGAAATTTTGTAACTTTAATATAGCTTATATTGTTCAATGTATTGAGAATTGTACCTTATGCCCCCAATGTCATCCATGAGCCCAAAAATGATATTGGAAGCTCGAGAATTTTAGGGTTTATTGCCAATTGGACAACCACTAAAATATCTCATTCGTTACATTATCTTCCATATGAACCACAAATACAGTTGAAAGTAAGGTGTTACCTGTGACATCCCACATCGCCCAGGGAAGTGATCCTTATATGTATATTCTCATCTCTACCTAGCACGATGCCTTTTGGGAGCTCATTGGTTTCGGGTTCCATGGGAACTCCGAAGTTAAGCGAGTAGCGCACGAGAGCACTCCCAGGATGGGTGACCCATTAGGAAGTTCTCGTGTGAGTTCCCAGAAACAAAACTGTGAGGGCGTGGTCGGGACCCAAAGCTGACAATATCGTGCTACAGTGATGGAGCGGGCCTGGGAAGTGGTCCCCCCTGGGCCGGGATGTGACATTACCAACAGAACCCGTTGCAACGTGTATATACTCCTCCATGCTTGGGATGCATCGTTTGGATAGCCATCTAGCCTCATCAAAGTAGGCTTGGGCAGTAGCTTTCCACTGTATTTGACAATGACATGTGTGAAAACTAAAACTTCGATAGTTAAACTAGTCTTAAAGAAAGTAAAGTTCAAATATAATTAAATTGCCTTTTTCTTTCTCTCCTTCTGTGAGAGACCTTATCTCCTCTGTGAGAGTTTTCTTTCCCTTTTGGTGAGGGTCTTCATCTTGTCCACCTTCTTAGGCACCGACTTTGGCTTTGGCTAGAGTCGATTGCCTCTTTTCCTTTTCTTCTTATGTTTTCTTCTCTTCTCTCCTTCTCTGCTGTGTTCTTCTCTTTTCCTTTTCTTCTTCTTATGCTTCTCCATATTTTTCCCTCAGGCATATCTTCTTCTTCATCTTCCATCGATATTCCTCTCCCCATCCCTTCCTTAGTCCGATCTTTAGCCATAGTTCCTTTTGAGTTCATGTGTAGAGCTGGGGTGTTGTTCCTGGCTAGGGTGTTTCCCACACCACCACGTTCTCCTTATTGTTTGCTGTTTTCGGCAGTGTTGCTTGTGGGTTTCCCCGAGCTTTTTCCTGATAACTGGCTAATCCTTCTTTGGTGCCAACTATCACCTGTTAATAGCTGTGATCTAATTGCTGTTCAGGGTTGGCGGTGGTGTCTTAGACACGTTGCTCAATGGTGGATGATGTTTCCTATGGCTGGCATGGATCTTTATCGGTGGATGAGTTCTCAGTAGAAACTTCTCGATTGGCTGGTAGGTGTCTTTTTGGGTTTCACTGTTGTGGGGCCTCTTTTTTTTCTGTTGGTTTCGGCCCTTTTCTGTTTGTTTATAGTTGTAGTTGAGCCTTTGGTTTGCTTGTACTTTTAGGCTTGTTGTTTTAATAAAAGTTGAGGGAGTTTTGACTGTAGTTTTGCTACAGTTAAACTTTTTCCAAAAAAAAAAAAAAAAAAGTAAAGTTCAATAGTTTGAGAAGAAAAAAACCGAAGCCCTTTTAATACCCATAAAGTGAAAACTAAAAACTAAAAACTAAATTTTGAAAATTCAAAAAGAAGCATTTAATTTTTCATTTGTTTCTGAAACCTGAACTCTAAACCTAAATCTAAACTAATCTAATTCTTCGCAAGTGGCCCTAAACTAATAAAAAAGAAGCTTTTATTTTTTATTGAGAATTGTACCTCATGCCCCCAATGTCATCCATGAGCCCAAAAATGATATTGGAAGCTCGAGATTTTTAGGGTTTATTGTCAATTGGACAACCATTAAAATATCTCATTTGTTACATTATCTTCCATGTGAACCACAAATACAGTTGAAAGTAAGGTATTACTAACAGAACCCGTTGCAACGTGTATATACTCCTCCATGCTTGGGATGCATTATTTGCATAGCCATCTAGCCTCATCAAAATAGGCTTGGGCAATAGCTTTCCACTGTATTTGACAATGATATGTGTGAAAACTTAAACTTTGATAGTTAAACTAGTCCTAAAGAAAGTAAAGTTTAAATATAATTAAACTGCCTTTTTCTTTCTCTCCTTCTGTGAGAGACCTTATCTCCTCTGTGAGAGTTTTCTCCCCCTTTTGATGAGGGTCTTCATCTTGTCCACTTTCTCAGGCGTCGACTCTGGCTTTGGCTGGAGTCGATTGCCTCTTTTCCTTTTCTTCTTTTGTTTTCTTCTCTTTTCCCCTTCTCAACTGTGTTCTTCTCTTTTCCTTTTCTTCTTCTGATGTTTCTCCCTATTTTTCCCTCAAGCATGTCTTCTTCTTCATCTTCAGTCGATATTCCTCTCCCCATCCCTTCCTCAGTCCGATCTTCAGCCATAGTTCCTTTTGAGTTCGTGTGTAGAGCTGTGGTGTTGTTCCTGGCTCGGGTGTTTCCCACACCACCACGTTCTCCTTATTGTTTGTTTTTTTCGGCAGTGTTGCTCGTGAGTTTCCCCGAGCTTTTTCCCGATAACTGGCTAATCCCTATTGGTGCCAACTATCACCTGTTAATGGTTGTGATCTGATTGCTGTTCGGGGTTGGTGATGGTGTCTTAGATGCGTTGCTCAGTGATGGATGACGTTTCTTATGGCTGGCCTAAATCTTTGTCGGTGGATGAGTTTTCAGTAAAAGCTTCTTGATTGGCTGGTGGGTGTTTTTTTGGGTTTCACTGTTATGGGGCCTCTTTCTTTTTTCTATTGGTTTCGACCCTTTTCTATTTGTGTATATTTGTGGTTGGGCCTTTGGTTTGCTTGTACTTTTGGGCTTGTTGTTTTAATAAAAGTTGAGGGACTTTTGACTGTAATTTTGCTACAGTCAAACTTTTTTTGAAAAAAAAAAAAAAAAACAAGTAAAGTTTAATAGTTTGAGAAGAAAAAAACCGAAGGTCTTTTAATACCCATAAAGTGAAAACTAAAAACTAAATTTTCAAAACTCTAAAAGAAGCATTTAATTTTTCATTTTTTACTGAACCCTGAACTCTAAACCTAAATCTAAACTAATCTAATTCTTCTCAAGTTGCCCTAAACTAATAAAAAAGAAGCTTTCATTTTTTATTGAGAATTGTACCTTATGCCCCCAATGTCATCCATGAGCCCAAAAATGATATTGGAAGCTCGAGATTTTTAGGGTTTATTGCCAATTGGACAACCACTAAAATATCTCATTCGTTACATTATCTTCCATGTGAACCACAAATACAGTTGAAAGTAAGGTGTTACCAACAGAACCTGTTGCAACGTGTATATACTCCTCCATGCTTGGGATGCATCGTTTGCAGAACCATCTAGCCTCATCAAAGTAGGCTTGGGCAGTAGCTTTCCACTGTATTTAACAATGACGTGTGAAAACTTAAACTTCGATAGTTAAACTAGTCCTAAAGAAAGTAAAGTTCAAATATAATTAAATTGCCTTTTTTCTTTCTCTCCTTCCATGAGAGACCTTATCTCCTCTGTGAGAGTTTTCTTCCCTTTTTGGTGAGGGTCTTCATCATGCCCACCTTCTCAGGCGCCGACTCTGGCTTTGGCTGGAGTCAGTTGCCTCTTTTCCTTTTCTTCTTCTGTTTTATTCTTCTGATGCTTCTCCCTATTTTTCCCTCAGGCCTGTCTTCTTCTTCATCTTTCGTCATTATTCCTCTCCCCATCCCTTCCTCAGTCCGATCTTCAACCGTTCCTTTTGAGTTCGTGTGTAGAGCTGGGGTGTTGTTCCTGGCTCGGGTGTTTCCCACACCATCATGTTCTCCTTATTGTCTGCTATTTTTGGCAGTGTTGCTCGTGGGTTTCCCTGAGCTTCTTCCCAGTGGCTGGCTAATCCCTCTTTGGTACCAACTATCACCTATTAGTGTTGTGATCTGATTGCTGTTCAGGGTTGGCGGTGGTGTCTAAGACGACGTTACTCAGTGGTGTATGACGTTTCCTGTGGCTGGCCTGGATCTTTGTCGGTGGAGGAGTTTTCAGTAAAAGCTTATCGATTGGCTGTTGGGTGTTTTTTTGGGTTTTACTGTTGTGGGGCCTCCTTTTTTCTGTTGGTTTCGGCCCTTTTCTGTTTGTTTATAGTTGTAGTTGAGCCTTTGGTTTGCATGTACTTTTAGGCATATTTTCTAGTGACCTCTATTACATGGTAAAGACTCTTAACTATTTATTTAAATTACAATTAATCCCCATAAATTTGCCTCAGTATGATTAATTAAGGGATTTAAACAAGGGAACTTTAACAAAAAGCTTACGGTATTGTTCACTATATTTATGAGATCTAAAATTCCATATGCTATTCATGAGAGAAGTTTTTATTTTATTTTATTTTATCATTTATTATTATTTTATTTTTTATCGAACGATAGATTTTGTTAGAGTAGATGTTAGATTAGTTACCGTCGGGATTTGAACCCATGTCGTCATACAAGGGCTCAATACCTTTCTATCACTGTGGTAAAGGGCCACTTGCAATGCAACATGAGGACTTCTCAGGAGAACAAAAAATGAAGGATTGAAGTTGAAGGATGACCGTTCCGATACCATGTAACGAAATAAAAATGTGGAGATTTTCGTTTGCAACAGTAGTTCATTATCATGAGTTCCCTAGCTTCTTTCAATGGAGAATTAGAGCACACAACTATTTACCCTGATCAACTCTCACTGTCACAGAATCAGAAAAGCAAGATATCTAGGACCCCGATCTGTAACCTAATGTATAAATATTTGCCGCCTTTTCATTTTTTATTTTACTTCTTGCCAACTGATAGAAACATATGAGTACAGAATCAGAAAAACAAGATATGCAGGACCCCCGATCTGTAGCACTAATCCCATACATTATGTAGTACTGTACTACTACCTAATAAGTACGAACTCACACCTCACTCGCACAAAACTTATGATATTATTTGATGTGTTCGTTTTTATTTGGAACTTGAATGGATTATAGACCCCGCATTATCCGGCATCATCTTCCGTCAAAGTGGGAACTAGTACTACTTGACTAACAGAAAGAAACCAACTCAAAGTGGCACTGGGTCAATAAAAAGCGAAGCAACGATATCTTTCATAAGTTTCCCAACATGTGTGAAGCCGTCTCCTCTTTTGTAAAGCAGATCCACAACCCTCGTCAAATTAAGAACACGTACGAGGACAAACTCTGGCACTGCAGTTGGTCTAAGTAACTCCTCGTTTATATCCTCCCACATATCCACTATTTGTTTGTTAAATGCAGCAAGTGTCTCTTGCTCCGACACGTTATATTGCTTCATGTAACAATCAATACTAGAAGTTACATGCCGTCTCTCTTTCTCAAACTGCAAAAATTGACTCCCAAAGAGAATTTGCGTTACTTTTATAAATGTAGCACCCAATATTCACTTTAATATAGTTCAATTTTTGAGCTTTAATAAAAAAAGGCTTCACCAAATTTTTCTAACCAAAAAAACTACCTAATAACTCTCTTTAATGAAAAATCTTTAAATTTTATGAAAAGTACTTCAAATTTAATGGAAATGATAAAAACTTTAATATAGTAAAGAAAAAAAAAAGACAAAAAGAAAAGAAAAAAAAAAAAAAAAAAAAAAAAAACAAACAAACACGCTGGTCCAATGAGTCCCACCACTCTCTCTCTTCCCCTCTCACACCCATCCATATCTAGCATACATTCTCTCTCATGTCACTCTACACTTACTCCATAACCAATATATTTTTTATTTGACCATTGTTTCATAATTTTTTTTTAAAACAAATTAAGTAATAATAATATAATATTACAATTTCAAAAATGAAGAAAAATTTTAGTTTCAGTTTTGTAAACAATATTTATTTTAAATCTGAAATAGTTATTTTAACATTAGTTTGGACAAATGTTTTGAGTTTATATCATGTAATATGAATTAAAAATATAACCATACATAAAAGAAAGAGAGTGGAGGTGAAAGGGATGAGGAGAGACGGGAAAACTAATTTGTGTTTTTTTCTAAATATTTTATTAGGTGAATTGCTGATTTAATCCCTGAATTATTATCTTAGTGAATTAGGTCCTTGAATTAATTTCGGTAAAATAAGTTCCTAAAATCATTAATAATTGCTAATTTCATTCCAAATATTATATTCAAAGTTATTTTATTTTTCGTCAACTTAAATTACTTGACACATTTTATAATGTAATACCATTCTTTTTCTCGCGTATAAGCCCTTAACATTTCATATAGGTTACAATCTAACATCTAATTAACTCCATACACTATTTCTCTATGAAAAATTACCAATCTACCCAACAATGTGTATCACATACAAGTAACGTGACTTAAATTGACGAAATTTTTTATAGAGTAGCTTCAAATCTAATATTAAGGATGTAATTGGAAGAATTTTATAACTCAAGAATTGATTTTTCTGAAAAAATAGTTTAGATGACCTGATTTACTTAGGTGAAAATTCATGGACTAAGTTGGCAGTTCATCACTTCATCTTATTTTATTATATTTTTTTGTCTTAACTATTAAATAAAAATTTTAAATAGCTATTGGCTAAGATTTAAAGTTTTGAAACCCTTTTTATTAGTTTTTTTTTTTTTTTTGTTGGAAAACACTTTAATATAATTTATATATTATTCAATGTACTGAGAATAATATCCTGTACCTTGTGGCCAGCAATGTCATCCATGAGCCTAAAAATGATATTGGAAGCTCTGAGAATTTTAGGGTTATTGGACAACCACTGGAACACGTCATTTGTTACAATATCTCCCATGCCAACTAAACATACAGTTGAAAGGAGGCTGTTACCAACAGAAGCCGTTGCAACATGCATATACTCCTCCATGCTTGGGATGCATTGTTCCCGTAACCATCTGGCCTCATCAAAGTAAGCATGGGCAACAACTTTCCACTGTATGTGACAATGACATGTTTAGTGTGAAAACTTAACCTTCAATAGTTAAACTACTCTAAAAAGAAAAAAGAACCAAGGAATCCTCAATAGTTTGAGTAGGGAAAATAAAAAAAAGGTCTCGTTTGATACCCATGAATTAAAAACTCAACAAATAGCTTTCAATTTTTCATTTGTTTACTGAAAACTAAACTCTAAACCTAAACCTAAACCTAAACTAAACAAAATTTTTTTTAAAAAAGACGATAAGTAAAAATGAAATGATTATAACGCTTAAGCTACTAAAAAGTACAAGTTAATCAAGCTAGCTAAGCATGAATGTGTTACATACAGCTTCTTTTGCATAGCGAACCCGGTATGACTTTCCTTCTGTTACCATCTCTTCCTCAATTTCGTTGAAAAGATTCACAAGTGCAAGATAAAATGTCTGCATATAGTCCGGAAGTTCATCAATGAAATTAACATCCCACCTGAAATTTGCATAAACATTAGATCATCCTAAGCATAGCTTTAGGAAAAACGTAATCTTTATATAAAGCCACTTTGTTTAAATCAAACCTTCTAATTGCTTCTGTAAAGATGTCAAGTTCTTCGAATGTACCAAATGCGTCGTAGATATCGTCCATTACTGCCCCCAAAGCAATGACTTTGGCCATAATTTTTCTGGCTGTAGAGTAGTGGGGTTCAAAAAATACACCCGTTGTCCAAAAGTACAATTCAACTATCCTGTCTCTTGCAAACGGCAGTTTTCTTTCAAACTCGAGTTCTTTCCACCATCTAATTAATGAAAACATTTACAAATTGGATTATAACTCATAACTATAGGAATATTTTTCTTACAAACTATATCTCTTATGCTCAAATTAAAAATAAAAATGGACTTATTACCTAGTAATTTCCCTGAGCTCCTTTTTGTGCAAAGATTGAACAAGATTGAAATCCAACTTTGCAAGTTGTAATAAAGCTTCACTGTGTGAAGCTTCTTCTTGATAGATTGACATGTAATTCCTGACACCTAACCTCACTAGACTCTTTAGCAAAGGTCTCTCCAAGGCTTGAGTTATTTGAGCTGCCATTGAACAGCTTAAACTGGTTGCAGTGGACTCGAGGTGAGTGGTGGTGAAAACAAGAGCCTCTTTTAGTATGTCTTCTCCATGCACCCTTAGATGTGTTGCTTCATAAAGGCTTAGCAAACCCGGCACATCGGCAATTAAGCTTTCCTTGAAGCTACCATCTTCACCTTTGAACTTTTGGAATATATCTACTTGATTGCCAGAAAATGAAGACATAAAAAAGAAAATAGAATAAAGCATCCAAAAATCTCTCATGCACACGACGTTCCTACCAATAAATTATTTAATTAATAAATGCATATACGTGCAAGTGGTGGATTGCCCTACTAGATACAATCTTCCTATCCAAAACCCACCTTTCCCTCTAGTGTGTAACTTACTAGTGCTTGTAATAAAGAAAACTATAAATCTACAAAATACGTACCACATGAAACATTAAATCCATGTTGCCTTAGTAGCCGAAAACGAAGAGCAACATTGGATAGATCACCACCATTATTAACGCCATTGTCCTTATATGCAGCAATATGTATGCGTTCCAAAGCTTCTTTAATCTCTTTTTCAAAATGGTATGCCACGCCAAGACGTTGGATTGCATCAATTAACTTGAGTTGTTGTGAAAAGTCACCAGCTCCAGTTGTTAATATTTCATTACTCACTACTACTTTCAGTTCCCCAAGTTCCCGTTGCATTTGGCCATTGTTTGTCTACATCAACAATTTGTTAATTAAATGAACTAAAATATTGGAAAAAGTAGAAATTTTAAGAGCGAGCAAAAGGCATGAGATTACAATGTCTTGTGAATTGTCGTAGACTGTGAACCGATCTCCCCAAATGCTTGGGTGAAAATTTGCAGTAGGACGAGCAATTTCGAGCTTATTATCAGCTTGGGTAGCAGATACGGTCTTTATTCTTTTTTTTTTTTCATAGAAAAAATTTAGGTTGGGAAGTCGTACAGGCAAACCTAGAGAAGGGGAAGCATAGAGCGAAAAGCTAGAGTTGAAGTTTGACATTGATCTTGTTTTTAAAGAGTACATTACGACTAAAGCAGAATAATGAAAAAGGATCTTTTGGAATGCAGAAACTCTCGGGCAGCATCAACTCTTACTTATACTCGGGATCTTTTCGAATTTTATTTTATTTGATTTTTTTGGAAAGCCTCAATGGTAGAAGAGAAAATTTATTGATAACGACAAAAAAAGTTACATTTAGTCAGGGAGGATATAAAGACGAAAACAAAAATGATTAAATAAAAAAGAGGAGGGAGGGACATGAAACATAACCTCTCTAAAACCAAACCTAAAGGTCTAAATTTACAAGACAAAACCACCAAGTTAAGAAAAAAAAAAGTGAGACAAACATGGATGCCGAGATGCATATTAATTTGAGAAGCGGTAGCCATGCAAGCCAACATAGTCCGAAAACAAAGCAGCACGAGCTACCGGATGAGGATAATCATGCCATGTTAAGGTTGGAGAAGACAAGCCCATGTTAGCAAAATTGGCCGTAACAAAATTTCCTTCGCGATATATATGTGGGATGAGTGGAAAGTCATTTTCCAAATGCGTTACAAACAAAATAGACCATTGCGTACGAAAAGGCCAAGAAAATCAGACAATTGAAGAGCAGAAATAACACTAGAATTGTCACTTTCCAACGAAAGACAATGCCAACCTCTCATACAAACTCGAACCAATAATACCTGATAATTTTGCAAAAAAAATAAAATAAAAATAAAAAAAAGTTGCAATGACCAATCCATTGATAAAAACCACCAAAAAAACGACCATGTCAATTCCTGAAAACTCCTCCACAAGTACCAGGACCTGAATTTCCTTTAGAGAAACCATCTTCATTAAGTTTAATCCAAGAATTCCAAGGACGAGACCAAAGGACAGGAAGGATAGTAAGCGCCTTACATGGGATAGGTTGGATCTTAAGAGAAGAAATGATCTAGTGTCAAAACCCTGAGAGTAAGCAGGAATAAACTTCTCACCATGAACAATCACATAATTGATAGACATGCAAAGACGATAAAAAAAAGATTGGTCAACCCTAAAAATTCATAGTAATTAATATACAAGTGTGAAAGTGTGAAAATGTGAAAAAAAAATAAAAATATACAAATGCTCGTGATTGCATCCAACTACGCTTAGACAATGGTTACATCGTCGTTTAGATTTTTAAAACCCTCCAATCTCATAATTGGTGTTTTTTTATTTTTTTTTTATTACAAAACTAATAATAATTAATATAGAAGTGTGAAAAATGTAAATACACACACACACACACACACACACACAATTGCTCATAATGACATGCTTTGCAACTTTCGTTAAGGGATGAACTCCAAAATTCAACACCACAATCCACAAACTCTAGGTTTATGTTTAATCGGTCAATTGTCGTTTACGCTATATTATTCTCACCAAATTTTGTTCAGATTTTTTTTTCCTTCTAAAAACATAATTTTTTTAGAGGATGCAGAAAATGAATGATTCGGATCGTTGCTATCACATTTTGTTGTTTATGATTAATTGAAATGATGGAATGGTATATAGTTTCTAGAAACTTTATAAACTTCAAGCAGTATTTTTACAAACCGTAAAAATCTGAATGTTATATCAATGATCCGAACGGTTAATATTTCTGCATCTGCTAAAGCATGTTTTAAAAAAAAAATCTAAAGAAAAAAAAAATTTGGTGAAAAGAATGGAGTGTAAGCGTAAACGTAACGACAATCAACGGTTAAATTTAAATTTATGGTTCATTAGGCTCTTATTTTGAGGTATGTAATATTTGAAAGACAAATGTGTTTTTATATTTAGAAGTAATATTTATGTGACATTGTGAGATGTAGATACTAATTTAGTATTACGTTATCTATTTGATTATGTACTGAAGTAAAATATATTTTCATTAACGGATGATTTACGGGTCAAGTTCGGTCTAGATCATATTACCCATTTATTTTAACAAATATTACACGATACAATATTTTAAAATATTGATAAAAACACAACACAAAAGTCGTATCTAGTTGGAAGCGACCAAATATAAGAGAAGGACGGGGCTGAGCGAATGATTATGCACAGAAAACGTAGGGACGTGAAATGCCCAGTAGAGGAGAAAAGAAAGGGCCCCAAAGCAACAGACATGAGCATGACACGCATGGACGTGAAGCGCCCAGTAAAAGATAAGGGGCGGGAACCAAGCAAATCATATGGACGTGAAGAGCCCAGTAAAAGATAAGGGGCGGGAACCAAGCAAATCATATGGACGTGAAGAGCCCAGTGCAGACAGTCATTGGGAAAAAAAAGCCATGAAAGGAAATGTCCAAACTGATCATCAAGTTCGCAACTTGACATTACTCACATGTGGAGCGCTTATTTAGGGCTGGAAAAAAATCCCAAAAATCCCAAACCAAACCGAAAAAATCCCGATCCCAAACCAAAATTCCTGAAATTTTCGGTATGTCATCCCGAACCAAACCGAAATTTTCGGTATGGGATTCGGTATTGCATCTCCATTTTTTCGGTATTCCCATACCGAATCGAAATAAATATTATATATATATATTATTTTTTAATTATAAGAGAATTATTTCAACCGTTCATTGTTTTAGATTTAATCTGTGCGCATTTGTTTTTAAGTTAGATCCCCCATTTCAATTTTCACTTCCGTTCCATACTTCCACTTCCACAGTTCCACCAGCCTTCCTTTACGGCTTCACCAGAATCACCCATTTCAATTTGTCTGTGAGCTTGAAGTTGAAAACGCAGCCGCTGTGCGTGTGCCACTGCACCAGCCTTCCTTCACGGCTTCACCAGAATCACCACCCAGCTTGCCTTCCTTCGAATCGTCTCTGACTCTCCAGTGGCCCAGCCTTCCTTCACGAATCGTCTCTGACTTCACGGCGTTGTAAGTTTATCCGCTTCATGGTGATTATGATAATTGCAAGTTCTTTAATCTAATGTCAATAAAAAGGCTCGATTATGTCCTTTTTTATTCTTAGCATGAAAAATGCTCCTGCTGTTGCTAATTCAGAAAGTAGTCATTATGAGTGAAATACTAGTAGTAATTTGATTAATCCTTTGTACTGAGACTAGGGTAAATTTTTTTATTTGGTTGGTGTCCTTAGCAGGCCACTCCCAAGTTTTGTTAAATTAGGACTGTACTCAGTAGATTGCTAAGAGAAATGTTGCTGTTTAGTTATGAAGAATCTTCACAATGGTTTTGATAAGTGATTACACTGATTGCTAAAGTAAATAGAATTTTTTACACTTAAGTATACTGTTTTCCAAGAACATGTTAAAGGACAGGAAAAAAAATGTCATTAAATTGATGACCTGCCGTAATGGGATATGGCCTGAGAAAGCTGATTGATGAATGAAGATTTGTAGGCTCTAACTAGTAAAGCATGACGTTTTTCATTTTGAGTTTTGTTGGCTTCTTTGGTTGAGCTAGGGATGATTTGCACCATGTAAACATGCGAAGAAAGAAAAAGAAAATATTCTAAGGTGATGTCCTAATCCTATCATGTAAGAGCATCTCCAATCATGCTCTATATTTTCAAGTCAAATTTAACTGAAAAGACTAGAAAGTTATCTTAGGAGCTACCTAGAAAATTTCTACTCCAAACATATTGTCTAATTTGGGAAGTCATAGTAACTATGAACCAATACAAACAGAGTTTATATTTGAAAAGTAATCAATGCTAGGAGATCCTTTCTCCCTCCCCAAATTTAGGAGTTCTTAAAGGATTTGCTATGCTGGGAGCAGGGTAGGGAGTGTCTTGGAGATGAATTTTTTCCAAAGTCTTCCTAATTTTTAGCGAGGAGCTCATTTAGAGAACCCATTGGAGATGCTCTAAGGATATAGTCTACGTGGAACTGATTGGTGACTGAAAATTGAGTAACTTAAAGTATTGTAAGCTGGGCTTTGATGAGTTTGAGTTTTCCTGGCTTCTTTGGTCACATGACTTGTCACTGTATGTTGCATTTCTCATGTATCTAACAAGGCATATAAAATCCGATGAAAGTACATCAATAGAAATTATAAAGTTGTTTCAGGTTGGATGTATGAACTCTTGGTATGTGACTAGTGCCTTGTCCAGTGGAATCTGCTTCAGAGATTAATGCACTGTCTATTTGTGATGTGTTTGGATGAGACTTTTTAAGGTATAATTGGGTGGTGATTAGGGGCATGATGGTGTGAACTGATATGAACCTTGGTATCGTTTAGTTTCTAATATATTTAAGATGAGTGGGCGAGCAAAAATAATGTATATGTGGAGCTGGCAAAGTGGGGTTGGCAATTTGCATGGAGATGGAGACTATCATTATAAAGAGTCTTTGAACAAATCAATGTTAATCTTCTCGTAGCGAACTGCTTATTTGATGAATTATGGATGGCTAGACGATATTCAATTTGATTGATTATTTGTTATTGAATGATACATGAAAGTATTAAATAGGCAGATTTCTTTTGATTTATGTTATATATTTTGAGTTATTTTTCTCACAACCATATATTTTCTATGTTGAATGCTCAGATTTTTGAACCATTTATTTTATTTATTGATTGGAATTTGGATATATGCTGAACTGTGGTTGTGATATATTAATGTGCATTGTTATTTTATTTGTTAGGATGGACGGGTCTAGTAGCCAATCTAGTACACCTATGGTCTCGGTATTAGGAAAACGAAAATAAACCCAACCTAGTGGTACCCTTCAATTAGGCACTCCCTCACCTCAAGATTATTTGCATAATGATTATTATGAAGATTGTTGGGATGATGATCCGGATATGGAGGAGGATATTGCATTAGAACAAAAAGAAGAAGATGAGGAAGAGGGGGAAGAGGAAGTAGAAGAAGAAGAAGAAGTAGTGAGATAATGGGAGGGTCCTCCTCGGAAAAAGGGCAATAGGAGAAAGGGTCCAAGTCCGGCATGGAATGATGCTAAGAGGGTAACGATCACCGATAATAATGGGGAGAAATCTTTCATGGCCGAATGCAAGCATTGCAAACTCTTAGTACCGGCACACCCTATAATTCATGGGACGACGGGAATTCTTAAGCATTTGAGGAAATGCCCGGGTTCTAGTCTCTTTGAGAATGTGGATCCGAAGCAACCTACATTGACACAAGCGAGGATGGGAGGTCCGGTTGTCACTCACACTTTCAATAAAAAAGACTTGATAGGAGATGTGTGAGGTGGATTATAATAGCGGAGATGCCTTTTAGGGTGGTTGATCAAGAAGACTTTCGAGATTTTATTCGTGATTTGAATCCAAAATACAAACTTCCTAATAGGCATAAGGTGGCGGCGGCGGTTTTGGAGTTGTATGTTGAAGAGAAGGCTAAAATAAAAAGTGTGATTGAGGGGTTGAGAGTGAGTATTACAACCGACACTTGGACCTCAGTTCAAATGATAAACTACATGGTCATCACGGCCCATTTTTTGGACACAAATTGGGGGTTGCATAAGAGGATCCTAAACTTTGTCCAAGTTACTTCTCATAAGGGTGATGATATTGGAAGATGTCTAGAGGTTTGCTTGAATGATTGGGGCATTGACAAGGTGTTTAGCATTACCGTTGACAATGCTAGTGCAAATGACACCGCCATTGCATACATGAAAAGAAGACTCAAGTCAAATGGTACTCTTTTACTTGACGGGGCTCACTTGCACATGAGGTGCGCTTGTCACATCCTCAATTTGATAGTTAAGGACGGAATGACGGAGCTTAGTTGTGAAATTGATGCCATAAGAAATTGTGTAAAGTTTATACACTCATCCCCGGCAAGGTTGGAGTCTTTTAGGGAATATTGTGTCTTGTTGAGATTTGATAGGATGTCAAGTATCCCTTTTGATGTTGTCACAAGGTGGAATGCCACATATGAGATGCTTAATAGTGCTTTCAAGTTTAAAGAAGTGTTCTCTAAGATGACCTTTGAGTGTGACTCTTTTATTGCTTACTTTAAAGAGAAGGTCTCGAAAGAGGTTGATGGGGTGACAATAAAGACCAAGCGGGTGGGTCATCCGGAGGTGGATGATTGGGAAAGGTCGATGAGTTTTGCTCACTTTCTTAAAAAGTTTTATGATGCCACCTTGACATTGAGTGCAACCCTTACTCCAACGTCACACTTAATACTTAGCACAGTGATTGCCTTGCAAGTGGAGATAGAAGAACAAATTTTAAACGCCTCTAATGCCACTTTGCAAAGTGTGGCTACCTCAATGAAGCTCAAGTTTGACAAATATTGGGGTCACATTGAAAAGGTGAATCCTATTCTCTTTGTAGCCCAAGTACTCGACCCTAGGTACAAATTTGATATGTTGGAGACAAATCTAGAAGAGCTCGGCTATGGATGGGACAAAATAAGGGAGGAGAAAGTAAGAGTTAAAGGCTATGTAACCGAGTTGTATAATGCATACAAGGAAGGAGTGGTCCTTAGTAGTAGTAGTACTAGTAGTACTAGTAGTAGTGCTACCTCAAATGTGGAGCAAAGATCAAGTGTTGTACTAGATGATGTGGGGGGTGTGATTGTAGATATTGATGTTGCTTCAAGGATGACAAAGAAGATCCAACGAAAGAGAGCGGAGGCACAACAAAATGAGATAGCCAATGAAGTGGATATGTACTTCAATGATCCACATCAAAGCCTAACATATGAGGGTTTCAATCTTTTGGATTGGTGGAAAGGAAATTGTGCTCAATATCCAACTCTTAGTAAAGTTGTTAAGGATGTTTTGGCCCTTCCTAGTAGCACCGTTGCTAGTGAGAATGCCTTTAGTCTTGGTGGGAGAGTTGTTGATCCTTTTAGAACTTCCTTAACACCTAAAACGGTTGAGGCTTTAGTGTGTACTAGTGATTGGCTTAGAGGAAAAGAATTTTGTTTCTACAAGGAGCCTACACTTGACGAATTCCATTTCTACAAGGAGCTTGAACGCTTAGAAAGAAGTAAGTAAACAATTTAATTTCCTCTTTTAATTTCTTAGTATTTATTATCTATTAGACTATAATTCAATGTAAATGATTTGTGGTTTATTGTTTTAGGCACGGCTAATTTGGGAGGTGAGGAGAATTCAACACAAGAAAATGAAATGCCACCTCCCCCTCCTCGACCACTCCAAGTTGAAGTTCAACAACGTCAAAATCAATCACTACCTCCACGACCACCCATTGCAAGGGGAAGGGCTCAACCATCAACATCAAGGGGAAGAGTACAAGTACCAACAAGAAGGGAGCAACCACAAGCATCAACAAGATCAAGGGGACGAAGGGGACGAAGGGGCCGAAGAGGCCAACAATATTTATAGACTTTAAGCTTTGCTTTTTAGCTTTTGGTTTGTAACTTAATTATTGAAACTTTGGCTCATAACTAATTTTTTTGATTTTGGGTTTGTTACTTTATTTATTTTAAAACCTTGGCTTGTAACTACTATTTTTGCTTTTGAGTTTGTTACTTTATTTATTTTAAAACCTTGGCTTGTAACTATTATTTTTGCTTTTGGGTTTGGTACCTAATTTATTTTTATTGCATGCATGATGCATGTGTAGTGAGCAGATTGAAACTTTGTTATTATTGAAACTTTGTGCACAAATGGGTAGTGGGTAGATTGAAACTTAATTTATGAAATTATATCAAATTTGTGTAGTGGGCAGTGGGCAAATTAGTAGAAATAACAAATTGGCAGTTTGGGCCTAAAAGCATAATATGTCAAATTTTAGCCCAAAACATACTATGTCAAATTTTAGTCCAAAAGCCCAAAAGCATTTCGGGATTCCCGATTTGTCCCGAAATCCCGAAATTATTTTGGGATTCCCGAAAATTGGGATTCCTGAAAATTTGGTTTGGGATTGGTATTGAATTTGGGATTCCCAAAAATTTCGGTTTGGGAATCGGGACAAGGGTTTCGGTATGGGATCCCATACCGAACCACCCCTACGCTTATTGGCCTCTACGTATAATTTCATTTGTTTATAGGAAGTTTTAATGAAAAATCTGCGGTTTTGTTCACTTTAACGAAAAATCATATTTTTAAAAAGTCAAATCTGATACTATTCATTTTACCCTTTATTTTGTCTTTATCGTTAAAACTCAAAGTTTTCAAATCCTTTTCATTAGTTTTCCTTTGTTTATATTGGGTCTTTTATAATCAAACGTTTCATCTGCCGACATAATCAAGAGCAATGCTAGTCATACTATGTTTTTGTACCACTTTAGGTGACATTTGATATAAACATCTACATCATTTGAATTAATCAGATTTTTAAATTTAGTTCATTATTTAATAAACTAATAATTAAGAAAAACTAATTAATTAAATGATGGTTGTGGTATACGAGAAGTCTTTCTCCTTTCTTTCCTTGAGTTTTGCAAATTTTTCAAATGATGTGGTTGTCCACATCAGATGCCACCTAAGGTGGTTTAAAAATGTGTATAAAAATATGGTATGAATAACATTACTCTTTTATGAATATATCTATGTTGAAGGTAAATTGTCTTTGAGACAGTAGAGGTTAATTTCTAATCCCAAGCTGGTTTCCTAAGATGTGGTTAGCATGTGTTAGGCCTATAGTTGGAGTTTCTATTTATTAATAGTATTAATCACACATTCAAGAAAGAATTGATTTTGCATATACTTACTATTTTCCATAATGTTAATTGATTTTACAGTAAAACTTCAATTTTCTTTATGGTATTAAAGCAAGTTCTTCCATGTGTGAAGCCTATAGGCCACATGTTCTATAGGTCACCTGATTTGTGTTGTCTAAGCCCAACGACCATACAATTGTGACACCTTGCAATTTTTCATGAAGCCAACCAGTTTAAAAAATAATTATTTTTTGTCAAGGTTCTAAAAGGCACTAGGTGCGTGCAACGGGCATGGCTTAGCCAAATTGTTTTTGCCAACGTTTTCATAGGTAGACGACGAAGAAAATTACAGAAATTGAGACGGATGTATGACATTGAAATAAAATAATAAGTAAATGCATGAGATTGAAATGTTTTAAGATGTTACAATTAAACACAAACTTGAGGGTGCAAAATATGATTTACCCAAACATGTTTTAGTTGTCAGCACAAATGTAGAACCCACTATTTCCATGTCATCACTTAACAACTAACTTAACAGATTTTAAGGGTAAATTACACAAAACTACCTCAACCATGGGTCGAATCACAATCTCATACCTCATGTTTTAAAAATACAATGTCATACATTATCTTACAAATTTGTTACAATGTCAGACTTCCGTTGGTTTGTTAGTCAATTTCTCTATTAAATGATGGTATGGCTTGAGACGGGACCTACTCCCTCGCCCAACTGGATAAAAATATTAATTAAATATTAAAAAATCTAAGATAAAAATTAATTAAATATTTTATTAAAAAAGTGGGACCCACTCCCTACCAACACCCTTAACCTTCTTCTTCCTCAATTCCTTCCTTTCTATCTCTCTGTAAATTTTTGGTCAAACAAAAATGGTGGGCATGAACACGCAAATTCAGCTTCAAGCTTTTAAGACTCTGTCATCCTAACTCATCATTGTATGCTTCCTCTACCTAGCTCACCGCTCAACACCTCCAAACCCCTAAAAACCCTAACCACTTCACTCCCTCCTCCAATGGCACTTTCTCCCCAAATCCTTTCAAATCTTCATTTAACCCCACCACCATTACCGAACACACCATAAAATCATCAAAGTCAAAACCCATAAACCATAATCTCACTTGGGTATCCAATTCAAAATCCTGAATTAAAAAAAAAAAAAAAAAAATCTTGGTACCCAAGTCAAAAACCCATATTTCGTCCTTGGAGGAGAGTGGGGTTGCCGTGGAGAGGTGGCGTGCGTGGCAGGTGAGGGCTACGTGGCGAAGGCGAGATAGAATAAACATGGTTTCTAAAGGGAGAAATGGGGGTTGGCTTTAGGGTTTTGCAGAGGGGCAGGAGTTTAATCTCGGGGACGAGGGGACAGATGAACCAGGGAAGAAGAAAGGTAAGGCCGAAGGCGTGAGGTAGGGGTGGGTCCCCTTTTTTTAATAAAATATTTAATTAACTTTATCTTTAATTTTTTAATATTTAATTAATATTTTTATCTAGTTGGTCGAGAGAGTGGGCTTCGCTTTAAGCCAGATCATCATTTAACAGAGAAATTGACAGACAAACTGATAGAGGTTTGAAATTGCAACAAATTTGTAAGATAAGGTTTTCAAGAATCATGTTTGCTTTGTTGATTTTACAAAAGGTTGGCATAATTAAATCTCGGGTAAATTACATTTTATCCTCTCAGGTTTAGGGTCGATTTCAATTTCTTACAACATCTTTAAAACATTTCAATTTCATACATTGACTTATCATTTTATTTCAATTTCATACATCCGTTAGAAAATCTGTTAAGTAAGCCGTTAAGTGATGACGTGGCAAATATGGGATCCACATTTGTGTTGATGTGGCATTTTTTTTTTTCGAATTTCAAATATAATCATATTTATCTTATTAAAAAAAAAAAAATCAAACCTAGAAACCACCCCCCAACCCCCCCCCCCCCCCGGCGGCCTGCGAGACCCACTCCCTCTCCTCCACTCTCTTCATCTCCCTCCCATCCAAAAACCCACCCCAACCCTACCTCCCCTGCAACCCCCCTACCCCGCCCACCTATTTTCGGCGACCTACTCCATCTCTTTCTCTTCCTTCTTCTCTCATCATTCTAACCTCGAATTGGCGTCAATCAGACCCACGAGATGCAGCCAACAACGACATCGGAAGAGGATTTTGGTATTTGACAATCGAAGGAGTGCTATTCTTCCAACAAAAAATTTGGGTTTTTTGGGGTTTTGGGTGAGGTGGGGGTTGGGGGTTGCGGGGGAGGTGGGGATGGGGTGGGGCTGTTGCGGGTGAGGTGGGTATGGGGTGAGGGAGGTTGCGGGGGAGGTAGGGGTGGGGTGGGATGGATGGGAGGGGAGGCGAAGAGATTGGAGGAGATGGAGTGGGTCAGGGGATAGGTTTTCTGGATTTGATTGTGTGTGTGTGTGTGTGTGTTTTTTTTTTTTTTTTTTAATTAATAAGATAAATATTATTATATTTGAAATGAAAAAAGAAATATTTTTTTGCCACATGGCACAAATTTGGCAGCCACATCAGCACAAATATGGATCTCATATATTACCACATCATCACTTAACGGTTTATTAAACAGATTTTCTAACGGATGTATGAAATTGAAATAAAATGATAAGTCAATGTATGAAATTAAAATGTTTTAAAAATATAAGAAATTGAAATCAATTCCAAACCTGAGGGGGTAGAATATAATTTTTACCCTTAAATCTCCATCCCAATTGTTACTATTATTAATAGGATGCTGCCATATGAGCGACTCAATTTGCTAACCGAGGAACCCAATTCCAATGTACATATGAGAAACAAGAGGCAAAGCGGTGTATTTCTGCAATAATTTGGAGAATGCGCCAGTTACAATGCAAATGTGATTTCTTGATGCTGTCAATAACAGTAGTGGAATCACTTTCGATGATGATACAATTGTAGCGGTTAGCTTTTGCAACTTTTAATCCCCTTAGCACTGCTTCAGCTTCGGCAGCATTAGAAGAAGCACTGTAGGAGAAGGAGGCTCCACGTAAAAAAGCCCTTCTACAATCACAGGCAACAACCCCGGAACGAGACTTAAAAGTAGAGTGATTCCAAGCACCGTCAACGTTCATTTTTATGAAAGGGTACCGTGGGGCTAACCATGATACTAGCCTTCGAGCAGCATGCCTTGAGAGGGAAGCAGTGGAAGATTGATTCTACTCACCTCGGCAACAAGGAACTGGATTCGATGTAGGACAGCCATGGGATCGGGGGATTTGCCATTGAAAAGTGCTAGAAGTATGATATTGACTTTTTAGTGTAAAAATATGATTTTTCGTTAAAGTAAACAGTATCGTGGATTTTTCGTTAAAACTCCCTTGATTTAAGGAAAACTAACGACAAGAGCTTGAAAACTTTAAGTTTTAAAGATAGAACAAAATAAAAGGTAAAGTGAATAGTACCAGGATTGACTTTTTAGTGTAAAAATGTGGTTTTTCGTTAAAGTAAACAGTATTGCGGACTTTTCGTTAAAACTCTCTTTGATTTATTTTGTTATTCCTATTTCCTTTTGGCATAATTGAAGAGAAAGTTACTGAACTAACTAATAGTAATTCCAGCTGTCAAAAGTTAGTTAGGGTTATTACCTTTGTAATTTACCCTTTTCTGTTAGTTTGTTATTTCTAGCTTCCCTATAAATACTTTTGTAACTTAATCATTAAGAAGTGTCAATTATTGTATAAAAATTTACAATATCCACAACAAAGTGTCTTTTTTTAGTCAATTATTATATAAAAATTTACCACACCCAAACACTGTTTTTATTTTATTTTATTTTTTTTAAAAGCAACCCAAAATAATGCATCAAATGTGGTAAGGGTATTTTCATCATTTTAACATTTTAACATTTTTTTTAAAGCAATCCGAAATAATGCATCAAATGTGGCAAGGGTATTTTTGTCATTTTCACAGTGTTTTTTAATAATTAATTTTTTTTTAAATAATTAGTAGCTCACAATAGGCTAGCAATAATGTGATTCAATTAATTGTTCATTAAATATTATTTTCTCTATTTTTAAACACATTCAAAACATCTTAAGATACGGGTAATGTCGGTTATAAAAAAGGTCTGTCGCACGCAGATAATAATGTGATTAAATTAGTTGTCAAATGATTGTTTTTTTTTTTTTTTTAATAAACAATATTATACACTAAGGGAAGGGATAGGGGCAGCCTCATAATGGGCTAGCAATAATATGGTTCAATCAGTTGTTTATTAAATATTATTTTCTCTATTTTTAATATAAATTCAACAGAGACCGATTTTATTATGTGGATTCAGCTACTTTAATTAGTTTATGAGGAGTTTCTTCTAGCATGATCTAAGATTATTCATTTACTTCAAATGTTTGACTTTTTTTTTTTTGTCAATTTACGTATATAAATATATTTCAAACATGTAAGTCACGCGTAACAAAGTCCAATACTAAACTAGTCCAATTAAAATGGCCCAAACAACAAATTTCAAAATTTGCCCCGACGGCAGTCTTGTCCGTTTATCATCTCTCTTCCTTTATTCTCTGTTATTCCCTGCCTCCAAAACCTCAAATCCCTCATCTCCTTTCATTATCAACAGGAGTTGCAAAGCGAGAGAAAGAGAGAGATAGAGAGATAGAGAAACAATCAGAACAATAGAGATGATGACCATCCTCGCCTCTGAGACCATGGACATCCCTGACGGTGACAAGATCAAGGTCCACGCCAAGATCATTGAGGTTCTCACGGGAAGTTCATCCGCAACTTCAAGCACTTGACTTGGACTTTCAACTCGTTACAGACAAGGAGACCGAAAAACAGAAGTTGAAGGTTGAGACCTTCAACATGGTTCGGCTCTCGCAAAATCAGCCCCGCCATCCTCACCGCTCTCTTCCACATCAGAAATCTCATCACCGAAATCACCAAGGGGTACCGCAATAAGATGCGTTTTATCGATGCACGTTTTCGCCGTCTTCAGTCTTGACGAAAATGCATCTGCAAAACAATCAACACCTTTGATCAAAGACCTAAGCCTCATGCGCCCACGAGGTGAGGTGGGGTGGGGGATTAGGCTAATGGATCTCCGATGCCTAAGTCATTTTCTCTAAGAGAGTAAAGAGTTTAGGGCTTTTTAGGGGTAGCAAAAGCTTTTGAAAATTGGTAGAATATGGGGTATATATAGGGGAGAGGGCCGACCATAGTGTTAGGGTTTTACCCTACACATGGCCGCATCCTATTGGCCAGTGTTTATGGAGAAATATTCTCAAGATATTAAATAGGAAATAATATCTTGAGATAATGGAGTAATTATCCCTAATTGATTTAAATTAGGATTACTTACTTCATTGTAGTCAATCTTCAATTAGAAATATATTAAAGATAGGATTTGGGTAATTAATCATTATCATTAATGCTTTAACTTTTCCTTGCCAATGGTAGGTGAGCTATGGGCAGTCGCATTTAGTTGCTGAGACCTTCAGGGGTGTGAGTTGCGCGTAGGAGTATCTGAGAAGCTTACCCATTTATTGAGGGCAATCTTGTCTTTCTCGAGCAAAAGTCCACGTGTCGCCTCTAGAATTTTTGGGCCGCCAGCAATTAGGTCATCGGCCGGGCGTCTTACTTACAAAAGTAGACTGCCCGCGTGACCACTTAGGCATCGTCCCTGGCTATCGGAGGCATTTTGGGCTTAAAGTGTAGGTAGAATCGCGCCATAGAGGCCATATTCTTCCGAGTTGTAGCTTCATTTCGGAGGTCACTTAACTAGCATTGCAACACTTTGGAGCCAAGCTACATTTATGAAGACTTGCACGTCGAGGATGGACCATTTAGTCATGCAAATTCTTTCATAGCGAGGAATCTTGCACTTAGCGTCTCTTCCAGTTAGAGATCCGGGCTCCCATGGAATTGAATCCTTCAGTCGGCTAAGTCTTTTTAGGAGAAAAACTATTATGGTCAATTCTGGGAGTTGTCCGGCGCAAGTGGTTGATGCATTCAAGGGGAACTGAGCAATCGTACAACCCATCCACGTCTAGATATTTCAGAGCAGTTTACCCTCTTGCGCTGTAGAGCAGACCCAGATGGGTGTCAGAGAATTATTTTACCCTATCGCACTGGATAGCATACCATATGGGTGTCGGGGAATTAGTTTACCCTCTCGTCCTAGAGGGCAGACCCAGATGGGTGTCGGGGAATTAGTTTACCCTTTTGCGCTGGAGAGTCTACCTAGATGGGTGTTGGGTTTGTGAATAACTTCTTGGATCTTCATTGAGAATAAAGAAATGTATAAGGCTAGAAAAAAAATTCTTGAAAATCCTAAACCGTATTAAAAAAATCCCGAAACCAAACAAAAAAAATCCTAAAAAATTCAGTACACATCCCAAACCGATTCTGAACCATTCGGTATGGAAATCGATCTCATCATTTTACTTGTTTAGTAATCTCAAATCGAACTGAAGTTAGAATATATTGGATTTCAACCCTTCATTACTAGGTTCAGTTGTTTTGCTTTTGGTTGTTCTTCGGCGATGTTAGCCCTCCCACCTCTACTGCCGTCTCTAGTTCCACATTCACAGCTACCTCAACCCCTGCCCCAATGGCATACTAGATGCTTGCCCATTCCCCAAGGCCAACGACACTAATCTTCTTCATACAGATCATCACATCAAAGTTCGTTGTGAATCAAGAAGCTTCAGCACCTGATGAAGTAAATTTAGTCACAAGTAAACTGTCAAAGCAAACAATACTCCGGCAACCTCAATGGACAAATCCGCTTATATGGTGTTGTGCTATTGCGTGTCTCATATTTAGCCTTATTCTTATTTCTTTGGAATTGCAACTTTGATACTCTAACCCTTTCATTCTTTCACTTTGAGCTTGAAACTCTCTGCCAACTCAGTCGAGTCTCGACTTTCACTATGTCTTTCTTTCTTTCTCTCTGTCTCTCTCTCTCTCTCTCTCTCGACCTTCACTTTGTCTCTCTTTCTCTCGACCTTCACTCACTCTTCATTGATCCATTGTGTGTATGCAGATTGTGTGCGTGTGTGTCTGTAGATTGTTTATGTGTGTGCATAGTTTGTGTGTGAATTGCTTTCATACCAAATTGAAGTTAACAATTGGTGTGCACTGTGAAGATTTGGAACAAGCAAAGCTGCAAGATAGAAGTGCAAGCTATTTTTGATTGAATTGTGAAAATATTTTGGGAATCCTGATCCATCCAAAAAGGCCGATAATATTTTAGGAATCCCGAAAATTGGGAATACTGAAATTTTAGTTCGGGATTGGTGGACGAAAATTTTTGGTTTGCGATCCCATACCGAACCATCTTTAGAAATGTATCAACTATGCTGGAGGGTAGAAACTACATAAAAACTAGGATAATCCTCGGCCAAGGAGGTCTTGTTCGTCGAGCTGCCTGAGGATTCGAACTTATTTGGATAGCCTTAAACGAAGTTCAAGAGGTGATGTGAGATTTTCTTAGGCATTCATTCACATTGCTAAATGTAGATCGAGAGTGCTTTGACCTGGCAAAGATGCCATTATACCGTATCGTCTTCAATGGGGGTTCAATGTTGTCTTCTGCTGCTTGCGTAAGTTGTGCAACTGGCTTGTCAAGGTATTCGTTGTACCAGCCTTCCTTCGTCAGCTTCTCGAGGTACTACTTCCATTTCAGGGCAGCCGTTGGTAATGTGACTCAACCCTTGGTGGAATGTGCAATACTTTGTCTGATCCAGCTTGGTAAGATCATTCTTCATGGGTGGCGGCAGTTCAAACCATGGTTCATTCTTGAGTTTACGGAGAATCTGGCCAATCAAAACTATGAACTTGGTGAATGCCTCAAGCGCTGAGTCATCTCTATTTGGGGAACGGTCCATGCGTTTATCTTTTTGCTCATTCCCGTAGGATTGCTTGGCCTCGTCCCATAATGCGTGCTTCTCTACCAAAGCATACGAAGCTGCCAAGGTTAGCTCTATGTTCATGATCAATTTTCCAAATAAAAGGTGTTCGGTGGGAAGCTAGTTTTTGAATGCTGCTATTGCTATGCCCTTATTGCAATCGACAATCTTAGCCTTTTTTGCCTTGAACCTCTTAACATAGTTGTGAATTGACTCATTCGGGCCCTTCACGATGTTGAAAAGGTGGTCGAACGTCTTTTTGATTGAACAATAAGACGAATATTCCTTGGTGAAAACCAAAGAAAGTTCGTTGAAGTTCCGGACTGAGCACGGTGGTAAGGCATGGAACCAGTCTTGCAATTCGCCCCTCAATGTCATAGCAAAAACCTTGCATATAAGAACGTCATTCTTATTGTAAAGAATCATCGCGTTGCGGTAGTGCTTCAGGTACTTGTTCGGATATTCATTTCCCTTGAAAAAGGTGAAATGTGGCGGGCTAAACTTTCGCGAAGGCTTCGTGTTCTCGATCTCATCTGTAAACGGTGACCTGCTCATGTTGGCCACGTCTTTACGAATGACATCGTCGGTAGTATCAATGCGCTGGAATCTGTACAGTTACTCTGCTACGAACCTTTGTACTTCTTTCTAAATTTGCGCCTGGTGGGGGCAGCAGAGCCTTGGGCTACCCCTGGTGTTGACCTGCTGGTCTATGTTGCTCTTTAGCATGTCCTGCTCGTCTGTGTTATGGTTGCGGTGCATGTGGTTCATTATGTGATTCTCGCCGTTACACTTGGTGGGGGTTGCCAGTGACACTTGAGCTAGACTGCTCCTGTGCTCAATTCGGTCTACCATGTGGCTGCCTACTCTGGTGCCTTGCAGGAAGATCTGCTTATAGGCCTAGCCTCGTGTGGACGTTTCGCGTGGAATATGCTAAGTGCTTACAGAAGCATGAACCCAACCTCGAATGCACACTAACTCGTGAGCCGAGTTGGGACTGAACGTTTCTCTGCGCATCTAGGTGGGATAAGACATTTTCCCAAAGGCCTAAACGAGATTACACATTACCCAAATGCACGGTTCGTGGTAGGTTGAGCAGCTCTTTACCGAGGCATCGCTAGAATGAATCACGTTCTTCTGCCCTCGTCCTACTTCTCGACACCTCGTCGGGGGCGCGCTGCATCTTGATAGGCTTAAGGAGCTTGTTCACCAAGGCAGTCTGCTGTGCGAGGGCGCTTATCAAATTGATGACCTGTTGGGGCAGGTGGTGCTCGCCATTTAGATTAAAAGAGTCTAGATAATGGGTGTCTCCATGTGTGGTGGAAGTCTAGTGGACTGCAGGTATAAAGCTTGAGCCTAAAGAGGGCATTTATGTAGAAAAGTGGGGTGAAAATAACCATGAGTCGATTGAGGGACCGATGGTCGAAATCTAGATCGCCTAAGGTGGCCTCAGATTGGATTGGGTCATTAAAGCGGGTCGTGGGGCAAGCCAACCCGGTTGGGAGGTCGGTCCGTGCATGTGTATGCTGGGCTCGAGCGTGTAGCGACTGGTCTTGGGCTGACGCTTGCCCATCTTGGGGCTGGGCTTTATCTGCAGCAAGTAGGGCTCAGCGTTGGGCTTAGGCCATGTCGGCTTGGGCTGCCTGGCTGGTGGCTTGAGTTACTGCGGCTTGGGCTTTCTAGGCTCGACTTACGGCTTGGGGGTGTTTGGCCTCCTGCCCATAGGCCACGGAATGGACCTGGGTTTTATGCCCAGGGTTTTGAGGGCTACGATGCTGTAAGGGCAGCGATGCTTGCATCTGGGCTGTGGCCTTGTGGCTCTGTCATGGCTGCTAGGTTACGGGGTGGCTCCTCCCGCCATTGCGTTGAGCCTTGAGGATCTCCATCTCGGGGCTATGTCCTCGTCTTCACTCTCCGGTCCAAGTTCTTGTACGTATGGGGTTTCGTTCGTCGTTCTGAATATTGTTCCAACTTGTCAAGGTTCTAGGCCTTAAAGAATTCAACCAAGTCTTTGCTTTGTCTTTCATAGTTACTGAAAGACCTTCATCCTGAGATGTTCCTCGGTGACTCATTCTACCAATGCTATGTTTGACATCATATTGAAGATATCTCTAATATGTGTCAATGGATCTTCAGTGCTCATGCCATCAAAAGAAGGCATCATATAAAGTGGATATTCTTCAATTCATAATTCCTTGCAGTTGAAATAAGAGTTATGCTTGATGTGATTCCGGAATGGTAGGAATATCAAGATCTCCCATCATCTCATTTTGAACTAACGCCATCATGCTCTGTCGTTGCTTTTCTTTCTCACTGACTTCTCTTTGTTCTCTTCAGATTTCACGGGGTATTTTCTCAATTTCAGGTTCAAACTCAAGTAATAAACAATCTGACGAACAGGTACCAAGCATTCACTTTCAAGAAACAATAAAAAAAAATGAGAAAGCACTGAGAAAATTAATCAAAATAAAAGAAAACGAAAAAAAAAATTGAAAAATCACAAAAGTAAAATCAAAATTAAATTCTATCCGAGGTAGCGACACCAAAAACTTGTTGTTGATAATTGCAAGTGTACAATATCGTCCAAGTAATATAGTGATAAGTAGAGTGTCATTCAAACAAGGATTGAATTAACCTAAATTTACTATTGAGATTGACTTCAAACTAAACTTAAATAAAAGAAGGATTACGTTGACAACTTCAAATATGCAAAGAAACGAAACAAAAGTAAAAATAACAATTGATCGAACACGAAGTAAAAGTGAATGAATTATAAAAGAATAATATATGGAAGTACTAGGACATCAAGTTCCTCATTCTCAATCCCGTCTAATCCCATTATTCATATTAACATCAAATTATTCCCATGTTGCTAGCAATTATCCCTTGATTCGTCAATATTTCATGTCAGAATATACTAACCATGTTTCGGACTATCTACCCATGCTATGTCTAGCCACATATATAGATAATCAAAACCCTTTACGCTAAATGGATAAGTACACGATACTACACAAATCATAACTAGTTTGTCTACTCAATTATGTAATTCATGGTAATTGTTATGAGAAGCAATCTACTAAACTCAACATGTCAGTCACAATTTAGTTCTTCACACAAATAATGGTCACTTATTGGATAATGACAAAGCACAATAACTATTACTCAACATGGAAAATAACTGAGATTAATATAAAATAACGAGAATTATATGTTCAAGATAAGAGTACACCCTAGTCCTAGCAAAAAGACTAAGTTCATGATTAAACTAATGACAAACATAGATGAATTCGATGACATGGAATAAATCTTGAACTCCAACTTTGTATTTGAGTGTGTGTATGCGCTGGGAAATCTTGGAGCCTCTGTGGAGTTGTAAGACTGGTAGTCTGTAAATGTGCGTGATATGATCCTCCCCCAAATTCCTTGTGGCACTGGGTTCTTTTCCTTCCTTTTTTTTTTTGTTTTTTTTTTTTTTTTTTTTGTCAAAATCCCCCTTCTCTTCTTAACTAATCCACATGCCTTTTGGAATCTCAAAAACCCAATTCCTTTTGGGAAAAACATCGCCACATGCTTTGCACCGCCTAATTATACTGGGCTTCCTTTAATGATCCAATTTTCTATATGATGTACTATTCCATTCTTTGCTCCAGCCCATCAATTCACATCCCACTTGGTAATTCTTTGTGTTTTTCTAATTTAAGCTTCCAATTCCCTGCTTTATTCACAAATCATCTTTTCTACAAAAACTCACACAAGACACATTAAACTCACCAATTTAATATAAAATCATGACTAAATAATATGTATAAGAGGTATAAAACATGCATATAAAATCAACCTAACACTATTCATTTGACAAATTTTGTAAAGTGAATAGTGTTACTACAGTATTATGTCTTATGGAAATCTCTATAAAAGAAAGGAGGAAGAGAAGAAGAAAGTGATGGATAAAAAAAATAAAAAAATAAAAACGAAGAAAGAAGAAGAAAGAATAGAAAGAAGATAGAGGAGAGAAAGGAAATAAAGAAGAGAGATGCAAAAGAAAATACTAGTGAGTTGGGATAGTGAAAGAAGAAAATATAGTGAGAATTAATCATTATTCTATTATTTCAGATAATGAAAGAAAATACCACTGATATCTCCAGGACATAGGCAAACGTGCCAAACCTCATAAATATTGTGTCTTATTACATTTATTCCACTGCAGACATACCCTCAATTTCACGACACAAACGGTGAAAATTTAATGGACATGTGCAACAATTAAATTTAGCATAAAACTCATATAACGTATTTGTGTAGATCAAACCAACTAAATATTTACATATTTCAATCAAATCATTAAATTTCTTAATCACCGCATAAACATCATTCTTATAAACAATCATCCAAATCACTTAGTAATATGTGTCAAAGAATAATCATTCATTCAAACATTTTAAGCTCATTTAAAAGTACTTTTAAAATGGTTGAAAACACTTATGGTGAAAATGTTTTGAAAACAACTCTTTAATAAACATGAAAGTGAATTCTTAAAAAAGAATTCAAGTGTTCTAAAAGTCAGAAATGTTGTAGTCATATTTAGAATAGGAATGTGATTGTGTAAATCCTAGTATATCTAGAGATGTCTTTGCATATTCCCTTTAGTAGTTAATATCCTATTAGAGTTGTAATTTTAAAAGGGTAAGGATTTAACCTATTCCACTACTATAAATAAAGGCACAATGGGGTGATACAACACACACCTCACAATTAAATCTCCCTCTTTTCTCTCTTATTGCCACTGGCCTCCCCCTCTCTATTCCCTTAGAATAGTTCAGTTAAATAGGCCTATAACACATTATCAACATGCTCTTGCCAGAAGCTAAAGAACTGAAGGATCGTAGGAGGAGGCTCTCTTCTACAAAATTCAAAGGCTTTTATTTGTTTTTTGCCAATCAGGCTTAAAATAAAGGAAGATATTTGAAACGACCATGAAGTATGAAAACATTCACCATGATGCATGAACACCCTATGTCTATATTTTCCTTCCGATATATATATTGTATATGTTTCATATATTTGTCAATATATATATATATATATATATATATATATATATATATATATATGTTTCATGCATTATGCAATTATATTGCTATGTGGAATTTGTGAGTCAAAGTTATAAATAAATTAGAAGCAATTTAGGGTTTTTCAAACCCTAGAAAAGTTGAAGAAAAAAACCTTAGGAACCCTGTAGTATGGCTATCGAACCACCACCGCTGGCCTGAAGCTCAGCTGCGTAGAGCGCATCATGGAACGACCATTTTGCCACCTTAGACCACACGGTAGCAGCCCTTTGGGTTTTGCTGCGCCGACCCGACACGCCAAGCCTTCGGCCTAATAGGCTTACACGGGCTTGAAGCCTCTCAGCCCAAACCAATAAGCCTACAGCCTTCTTGGCTCTGTCATCGTGTCCTTGGCCCATCTCTAGTACCCTGTGCTGCTGGGCCTCTTTTGCCCCATGACAGGCCTTCATGCAGCCCACTCACTAACAGCCCTATGCTGCTGGGCTTGACCTGCCTTGACCTAAAAACCCGAAATCCAACTTCAGTTGGGCTTCCACACACCCACTCGCAAGCCAGCTTTAGGTTGGGCTTGCCTCATGCTTAGTTTTTGGCCCAAAAGTCAACAGCTTCTGTTGCTAGGCTCCCCAAACCACACGGCTCAGAGGTCTACAGTCCTCCCGTGACCCAATAAGCTTGGAGTTGAACTGCAGGGCCCACTCCCGTGTTAATTTTTTTTTTACCCAGTGCCAATTTTTGGCATCCCCACATTATAAATCATGCCCAAGTATTTTTGAGGCACTCTAATTAATTCTAATTTAATTATCACTTGGTTTATCACCAACAAAAGCTAATATAACCCGTTTGTAATTATTTTGCTTCCACAATCGACCCCGTTTGGTCCCGATCTATTGAATTAATTAAAAGTGACCTGCAGTCTATTAATCTGATAATTAATCCAAAATTATTAACCTGAAGATCACTTTTGGACATTAATGACCCAATAATTTATTTTTAGACTTTGAACCGTTGACATCCTTTCATAGTCCCGAAGCTCTCACACTTGAGTTCCCGAAGCAACTCAAATCCACTACACTTAAATCAACATGTTGCATTCTATGTTCTTGCAGGAACCTCTCCTTTATGAACTAATAGTTCATAAAACTAAATTGAACAAGTAGTTTTCATTCAAAACTTACCACATGAAACCTGTAACTTTCATCCATAAATTAAACCAATACATGTCTATAGAACTTAAATGTTCTACGATGTATGTCTACGAATTACCATATGACTAACTACGTTTTGTTGTACCCTCCGTTTTAGGGACATGTCGAACTTGAACAAGCTCGATTTCACCGTTCTGAAGTATCTGGTATAAACTACTTGAAGTGGGTTTAAGACATGAAGCTCCATCTTACTTCCAAGGGTATTAGAGCAACCATTGAGGCACCTACTGACGACAAACCCGTTGACGACGCTCAGAATGCTAATGCAATGATCTTCATTTGAAGACACATCCATGATGCACTGGACCGAGTACCTCGCTGAGGAGGAACCACGCACCTTTTGGCTTGCTCTGGTTGACCGTTTCGATCACTAGAAAGACATTTACTTGCCTGAAGCAAGACACGACTAACAACATCTACGCTTCCAAGACTTTAAGTCCGTGAATGAATACAACTCTGAAGTTTGTAGAATCCGATTATTGCTTAAGTTCTGTAAAGTGGACTTAACCGAATCAGATCTCCTGGAGAAGACCTATTCGACCTTCTATGCCATAAATATTGTTCTGCATCAACAATATAGGGCACATCAGTTCATCAAATTTTTGGATTTGATCTCTGTTTTACTTATCGTGAAAACCAAAACCATCTTTTGATGAAAAATCCTCAAGCTCGACCCACTAGCTCGAACACCGCACTAGAAGCGCATGCAACTAATTCTAGCAGCTACAAACGATGAAAAAGTCATCGTGACCATGGAAATGGGCGGCAAGCCCAACCATGGGCCCAAGGTCAACAGAGGCAATGCCCACCCAAGGGAGGAAATTTGACCCAACAGCACCAACCCCTTACCCTTAAGGCCTCAAACTTCAAGAACAAGGGAAAAGCTACCATTTAATCGATTTCCACTGAAATGGACATGTTCTACCACTGTGGATCAAAGGATCATTGGTCACGCGTATGCTAAGCTACCCCCAAAGTCATTGCCAAGTATCATCCCCGTCGTGAGTCTAACTTTGCGCATATGGATCATCCCGAATATGCTACTACATCCATGGCGATATCAGATTTTTAGGAGGGATCATCTCTTATGGACGAATAAATTTTATTCTTCTAAGACATATTTCTAGGGTATTTTACCCTTAGTGGCCGAACCCCCTAGGAGTGTCCAGACCCCCCCTAATGTTTAGGTTTATGGTTTAATTTTTGGACATTTTCTAAGTATTTGGAATAATTTGTTTGGTTTTGGTTTGTTTTGAATTATGTACAATTGTTTATGGATATTATTTCTCGAATTGATTAATTGAATGAATGGAATTATATTTATGCATTGACCAATTCAATTTATTTATAGGTATGTCTAGTGGGGAACTTAGTTGCCTGGCTAATAGTGCTACCATGCACACCATATTGTGTGAGCGACACTATTTTTCTAACATTGTACCTAAGAAAGCACCTTTGACAACTCTTTCAGGCTCATCCAACCTGATTGAAGGATAAGGAAATGCCCATATCATATTTTTTAATGGTACTATCTTAACCATTAAAAAGGCCCTTTTATTCCCTATGTTCCAGAAGAACGTTGCTGAGTTTTAAAGATATTCAAGATAATCAATATCATATTCAAACCATTGAAGATAATGGTTCTGAATTTCTTTGTATCACTTTTTACGAGTATGGCCAGAAATGTATTCATGAGACGTTGGAACCTCTCCCGAGTGAGTTGTACATAACAACCATTTTCAGCATTGAAGCCCACCATGTGGCCAGACCTATGCCTGAGTTCCAAAACACTTTGTTGCTTTGGCATGATCCTATGGGACATCCGAACGTGACACGATGCGCCGTATCCTCAAATCATCACATGGGCATCATTTACCTCCCTACGTTGGATTCCCGCCATGTAAAGTGTGTTCTTTGGGGAAGTTGGATACTCAACCCTTCATTACAAAGATTATTCACAACCTCCCAAATTTTCTTCAAATGATTCAAGGGGATATTTGTGGACCTATCCAACCAACATGCGGACCATTTAGATACTTTATGGTGTTGGTTGATGCATGACACGATGGTCACATGTTTGCCTGTTGTCCACACGCAATACTGCATTTGTGAAACTCCTAGCACAAATTATTAAGCTAAGGGCTCACCATCCCGATTATCTGATCAAGTCGATTTGACTGGATAATGCTGGAGCCTTTACGTCATGGACTTTTGACGATTATTGCATGTTAGTAGGGATTGAAGTCGAACATCTTGTACGCCATGGTCACACCCAAAACGGCCTGGCAGAAGCTTTCATAATGAGCCTTCAATTGATATCTCGGACTTTGGTTATGCAAACCAAAATGCCAGTATCTCCAGGGGCTATGCAACATTCACCGTTAAGGTTGGTTACTGTATATGAGCCTGATGTCTCGCATTTACGTGTGTTTGGGTATGCAGTCTATGTGCCAATATCACCACCACTACGTACCAAAATGGGTCCTCAGAGAAAAATGGGAATATATGTTGGTTATGATTCGTTATTTAGAGCCTTTGATAGGAGATCTCTTTACCTCAAGTTTTGCGGATTGTCACTTTGACGAGACAATCTTCCCATCGTTAGGGGGAGATAACATGCTAACGTTCCTAGGGAACGCCGCGAATTGTCATGGTATGCTCCCACACGACAAAATGAAGTGTCATTAGCGAAGGTCACATGTCGCCGAAAAAGGCATTTTGTCGTAGCAAATACTTATTTACAACGGGAAAAACCCCCTTACTGGGCATCTCAAATTGATCCATTGAAAATACCTTTTTTTCCAACTAGCCGTCGGAATTAATTCATTTCGACGCATAGGACTTGTTGTTAGTAGTTAGTTTTTTATCGGAAATGAGTTTTCAAAATGGCAAACTTATTTTATTTTCGACATGAAAATGTGGTCGTAAATAATTATCAGTGTTCTAAGGTGGGCAAACCACCTGGATTAATGCAAAATCGAGAGCAAAATTGGGACAAGGATTAGGTGGGCACCGAGGCGGCCAGAGCGGGCCTTAGGTGACCTAGGTAGGCGACTGGGTGGCCTAGGCGGTGTGGGAATTTCAATTTTTTCTGTGTTCAAACTTGAGAAAGGATGAATGTTTCTGGTATGTATTCTGGTTTTTCTGGACTTCAAGCTTTTGGTCTTTGTTCTTGCGAAGATGAAGAAGATGAGAGAAAATTAGTTTCTATCTCTTCCCTCCACACCCACGTGATCACTTTTAAACTATTTAATTTTTTATTTATTTGTTTCTGTCCATTCATATTTAGATAGCTAGCATCTTGACTTTTCTTAAAGTAAAAAGGTTGTCAGTCCATTCAAGTGCTATTAATTTTTTTTCTCATTAAAAAAACATAGATTGTCAAGTTATCAATTCATAGCATCAAGTGCTATTTATTTTTTGGACTTGTTAGATGCCCATTTTATTATTCTTTTACTATCTTATTCAGGGATTTCATACAAGCATAATTTTTTATAAGTGTCAGTATACACTTATTTACAAGATATACAAGAAATTTATCTAAATCCGTCTAGGCCGCCTAGGCACTAGGCACCAGCCCGCCTCCCGACTAGCGCCTAGCGTTTTTTAGAATTTTGATAATTATAGAGTTGTCGAAATTACTTTTCAAACAATGACAAATATTTTTTACAATGACTTTTTTTTCGACCAAACAATTATGTCAAAAATCTTTTTCCAACAAAATAATTTTTATTTACAAGAGTTCACAATCATCGTAATTACAATTACTGACCATACGAGGTTGTCGAAAATACGTAATGGCTTGACAGAAATAGGCATAAAAACATATTTGCGATGATCAAGCGTCGTCGAAAATATGTACTTCCAATGGTGAAGCTTTGTTCGTAATACATATTTGCAATGGCAAGTTTTGTCAGGAATACATATATTTTCGACAAAGAAGCCTCGTTGAAAATATATATTTGCAATGGTGAAGTTTCGTCGGTAATATATATTTTTGACGGTGAAGCTTTGTTGGAAATATATATTATTGACTACATTTAGTCGTCACAAATTTTTTCGTAACCAATATTTGGTTGAAAATTGTGACATCCCACATTGCCCAAGGGAGTGATCCTTATATGTATATTCTCATCCCTACCTAGCACGAGGCCTTTTGGGAGCTCATTGGCTTCGGGTTCCATAGGAACTTCGAAGTTAAGCGAGAAAAGGGCTAGAGCAATCCCATGATGGGTGACCCACTGGGAAGTTGCTCGTGAGTTCCCAAAAACAAAACCGTGAGGGAATGGTAATCCCAAAGCGGACAATATCGTGCTACGGTGGTGGAGTCGGCCCGGGAAGTGATCCGCCCCGGGCCGAGATGTGACAATTTGGTATCAGAGCCTAACCCTGGCCGTAGTGTGCCGATGAGGACGTCGGGCCCCTAAGGGGGGTGGATTGTGACATCCCACATTGCCCAAGGGAGTGATCCTTATATGTATATTCTCATCCCTACCTAGCACGAGGCCTTTTCGGAACTCACTGGCTTCGGGTTCCATAGGAACTTCGAAGTTAAGCGAGAAGAGGGCTAGAGCAATCCCATGATGGGTGACCCACTGGGAAGTTGCTCGTGAGTTCCCAAAAACAAAACCGTGAGGGAATGGTAATCCCAAAGCGGACAATATCGTGCTACGGTGGTGGAGTCGGCCCGGGAAGTGATCCGCCCCGGGCCGGGATGTGACAAAAATGGGTATTTCCTATAGGAACGTTTTTGTTAGAAATGTGCACATTAACAAAAGGAATTTATGATCGAAAAAGTTATTATTCTATTTATAATTCAATTATATATTGAAATTAAAATATGATAAAAATAGGTATGTAATCGTTATGAATAAATTAACCAAACCATTGTATTAAATTTCTCAACATCCAAACGAAATTATTCATAAAATTATTTAAAAAAGAAAATAGACAATACTTAAATTGGAAAAAAAAAATACACAATACCCCACGAATAAAACTTAACAAGTTCAGATAATTGGTAATATCAAAATGAAAGTATGATGCACTACTGATCTTCAAGTTGAGCATCTGACCAACTTTCAACATTCTCCTGTCAAACAAACAATAAAGAGAATACTTAAGTAAATATATAATATATTATTCAACAGTAAGACAAATAATAAATATGAAATAAAACAATTTTACCATAGAAGCAGATGGTCCTAAGCGCGCATAATTATTTGAGTTGTTTGGTATCAGTCTTTCAACTAATGCTTGCAAAGAATTCAACTTATTTGTTAAAGTGTTGACTTGGTCCTTCAATTGCTCATGGCTTTCTTCATGTTCTAAGCATATACGTTTATTACAACTTTGGCTATTTGAGGGACATGCATCTTTAGATCCCCGCACTGCCCAGTCTGAAGCTGAGGTGCGACGAATTATAAATCTTCAGAGCATTACTCAGAGCATGCCGGATGCTTTTACTGATCTAGCAAAGGTGACAAGATCACATATGCCTTCTACAAACACACTAGCAAGGATAAACATACCCCATTTACGCCGTAATACCACCTGGGAAGGCCGGACCTTCCCCGAAAGTGGGGAAGCCACAACTTCCATACAGCCTGATACATTGGCGGCTAGCCAATCATCTGCTTCGACCCTAAAGCATGGCAGACCCCCTGGTTCAAAGGATTCACAACCTCGGAAGAGGAAAACGACACCAACTGACCACAGTTTGAATTCGACCATCGCTCACTTATCTGTTCCAATGCATGAGGTTATTCTAGATTAAGGTGATGTCTTAGATGAGACAACTCGACCTCCCAAGAATTGCGAGATTTTGGTCCACTACGCAGTATTGGCTGAGGTTTGGAATCAAAATGAGATGATCGTCGATGATGCATTTGCTTACACAGTAGCTACTGACATCATGTTTAACGATGACATTGAACCACATTTTGTTGATGAATACCAAAGTAGAACGGATTGGTCAAATTGGAAACAAGTAATACAGGTCAAACTCGATTCGCTTGCGAAACTTAAGGTGTTTGGACCTATATCTCTTACTCCACCACATGTAAAGCTCGTAGGTTACAAGTAGGTTTTCGTAAGGAAGCATAATGAGAAGAATGAAATAGTGCGATACAAAGCACACCTCGTAGAGCAAGGCTTCTCTCAGCGCCATGGGATTGATTATGAGAAGACGTATTCCTTTGTAATGGACGTCATAACATTCCTCTACCTAATCAGTTTGGTAGTTTTTGAAAAACTAAATATGCAACTTATGGACGTGGTAACCGTGTATCTCTATGGGGATCTAGATACAGAAATCTACATGAAAGTTCCAGAAGGACTTCCATTAACTGGTTCAAATAGTTCTAGATCACGAAATACTCTCTCAATTAGATTGAGGAGATCACTCTACGGATTGAAACAATCCGGACGGATGTGGTATAATCGTTTGAGTAAATATTTGACAAGTCAGGGTTATGTGAACATGAAATTATGCCAATGCATGTTCATAAAGAAGTCACATTCCGGATTTGTGATCATTGCAGTTTATGTCGACGACATGAACCTCATCAAAACACCTGCAGAGCTTGAGGAAATTGCCGTTTTAATGAGGATAAAGCGAAGCCTTCGAGTATAAAGCGAAGCATTCAAGTACTCTTTTGGTCGTTCAAACTCTAGATACTAAACGAGATCCCTTCTGTCCAAAGGAGGATGAGGAAGAGATTTTGAAACCCGAAGTTCCATACCTATGTGCAATTGGTGCTTTATTGTACTTGGCTCAATACACTAAACCCAACATCTCCTTCACTGTTAATCTTTTGGCTAGGTACAGCAATGCGACCACACGCATACACTGGAATGGTGTTAAAGACATTTTCCGCTACCTCAAGGGTACGACGGATTTGGGCTTGTTCTACACCCACGAATCCTCGAGAGTAGCCGCCGCCCACCTTGGTTCTCAGGTTGATTCCCGCCTCGTTGGTTATGCAGATGCTGGATATCTGTCTGACCCACATAGGGCACGTTCTCAAACGAGCTATGTCATTACCGTTGGAGACTCCGCTATATCTTTGAGGTCTAATAAGAAAACGCTAGTTGTGACTTCTTCGAACCATGCTGAGATTCTCGCCCTGCATAAAGCATCGCGTGAGTGCTTTTAGTTGAGAGCAGTTATGGAACATATTTGAAGCTCTAGTGGTCTTACATTCGTCGTTGACCTTCCCACGACGATCTTTGAAGACAATGCATCATGTATTGAGCAGTTAAAGAAGGGATACATCAAGGGAGACAACACCAAGCACATAGCACCGAAGTTCTTTGTATTCTCACCACCAACAACAACATTAAAACATTGAAGTCAAGCAAATCCGTTCACAGGACAACCTGGCCGATCTCTTTACCAAGTCATTGCCCAAGTCTTCTTTTCATAAGCTTGTCCAAGGAATCGGTATGCGTAAATTATCTGAGTTGAATCGTTTGTAGTTCTCTTATTTGGAAGTTATGTCTAACTCAGGGGGAGTATCTAGAAGCATACTCACTTGATCTTAATGTACTCTTTTTCCTACGATTAGGAGTATATTTCTCACCGAGTTTTTGCTACCTAATGAGGTTTTAACGAGGCACCCATCCTGGGATGATCATAGTCTTTGAGTTCACTATTTTTTTCCTGTTTGACGTTTGTTTTAGATATTATGCATACTTCTCACTTTTCTCCTTAGTCTATGAGTTTTTCTCCCACTTGGGTTATACCATAGCAAGGTTTTGTGAGTTTTACTACCAATGCATACTTTCTTTTAAATTTGAGGCTTGCATTCGACCGTTGTGCCGCCGACTTCATCAATTGTTCTAACTTATCTGTTGAAGATCTGATGCGATGTTTTGTTTGAGTATTTACACATTTAAAGGGAGTGTTGCAGTCATATTTAGAATATGAATATGATTTTGTAAATCCTAGTGTATTTAGAGATATCTTTGAATATTTCCTTTAGTAGTTAATATTCTATTAAAGTTGTAATTCTAAAGGGTAAGGATTTAACCTATCCTACTATTATAAATAAAGGCAATCCTACTATTATAAATAAAGGCACAATATGACGATACAACATAGACCTCACAATTAAATCTCTCTTCTCTCTTGTTGCCGCATGTCTCCCCCTCTTTATTTATTTAGAATAGTTCAGTTAAATAGATTTATAACAAAAAAATATTTTTTCTAAAAGTATTTTAAAAACACAATCATTTTATAAGAAACACTTTAAGTATTCTAGAAGTCTAAAATATTTTCTTTAAAAGCTCAATCATTTTAAAAGGAAGTCCAAACCAGTGGTCGATCAAAACAACTGAACTGAATCGCCCGAGATAAAAGAGCAAGTATGTGTCAACTGTCAATTGCATTTCTGTATTTTTGTTTCCCAGTAATTCCATAGGGACAATAACAATCACCGAAAATAAAAATACAAAAAACCCAAATCAGAAATCAGTATTTATGTCTACAAGAATAAAAACCCAAAATCAATAACAATGTTCAAACTCCCGTTGAAGAGCGTCTTCAAGCCAGAGTTTGGACTCGTCCATAAGCTCAGGACTCAATCTAAACATGAGAACGCAGAACTCCATCTGATTGAGAGAGCCATCGCCGTCGAAATCACCTTCGTCCAACATGGACCGTAGATCGTCGTCGCTCAGATCCTGCAACCCCAGAAGAGCAGAGTTCCTCTTGAGACTCTCGAAGGTGATGACCCCCTTGTTGGAATCCATTAACAAATTGAATCCATTACAGAGCTCGCCTATTAAACCGTCCCCACCAAGCTTGTCGACCATGGTGGGTAACAAATCTTGGAAACTGGATTGTGGGGTTTGCTGGGAAGCCATTGACAATTTGGAGGGGAGAGAGAGAGAGAGAGAGAGATGATGATGAGTGATTGAGTGAAAGGGTATGTTTGTTGGTGGGGAAAGAGAGAAGTGGGAGAGTATATAAAGGAAGAGGATGGGGTTGGCAGGGTTTTCCAAGAAAGAGAGGCCATGGGAGACAACTCAGGTACAGATAATGGGGAGGCGGTCTGTTTTGTTGAAGCTGTCATTGGGTTTCTGAGAAGGTGATGAGGAGGGGTAGGATTGCCAAAGCGCGTTTAAGGAGCGGATGAGTGGACCGATGGTCTTTGGTCAAGAGGAGGTGGTCAAGGGTAAATGTGTCATTTCGAATGAAGGTGTCTTTATCTCCATCCTCTTTCTCACTGAATACCCTTGCGGATGTTGCCGACGAAATCTTAATATCCTAATTGATAGGATCTTGCGTTTCCATTCATGCGCTCTCTGTTTAAACTCTCATCCTTATATTATTGTAATAGTTTTAAATTCTTTTTTTTTTCTTCCTCTCATGTAGTAAAATTTAAATTTTATAATATATATATAGTCCCAACAATTAATCATAAAATTAGAAACCTCGGATATTGCATATACCAAGATGGAAGGGTTTGAGTGAACCATTTGATTAAGGGTAGTGACTTTTATACTTCCAATTTATTTTCATCACTGTTCTAAAAATCTCAGCCGACGCTAGGCTGTTGGTCACAATCCCAATTAGTTCATAGGAGTTCGAAAATTAAGAAAGTACGCCTAGACCTACTTAGGAATCCGCCTAGCTTACCTAGGCGCTTGCCTAGTCTGTCCAAACTCGTTTAGGCACCCACCTAGATAGCAACTCTCATTTAGACAAAAAATCAATAACTTTCATTTTGCACTTTAATTTTTCAATCAATGTAAGAGGATTATTGAATAATTGGATGAACATTTATTATATGATTGTTGCCTAGTGTTTTCAATAAGTTCTAATACTTTATAACCTATATGTCATTTTATTTTGCAATTTATGTATCCCATTACAATTATGTATGTTTTTTTTTAAGTATAAATAAACACTTGTTTATACAATAATACAATCAATTTACTTAAATCCGTCTAGTCCGCCTAAGCCTCGCCTAGCCGCCTAGGCACAAGGCCCCAACCCACCGCTCGACTAACATCTAGAGTCTTTTAAAACCTTGATTCTCATAAGTCATAGCACTCCTCTTTTGTTTTTGTCTAGCTTCTTTCTTTTTTCATTCAATCCTAAAAGCAAGTCCACCCCTAAAAAAATGCGCCACCACCACCCAGCCTATTTAATCCACTTAGTGAACAGTGATAGACCTCAATGAATAGTAATAGGTCAAATGCATCTCCACCCTTAACAAAAAATAGCCTAGTCAATTTTATTAAAATATTATTATTTTTTATTATAAAATAATATTATTATTTTTTATTATAAAATAATATTATTATTTTTTTATATTTTTATTTATTTTTTATTAAGTTTTTTGGCTAAAAAGCTGGACCATTGATTTGAAAATGGAACGGTTCTCATTGTGCCACCTCAGTACCCATTAATTTTAAATTTCAAATTTTTTTTACCGTTGGAAGTCTAACAACCCAGAAAACTAGTTGTTAGAAATCCAACAGCTTAGAAACGAGCACGTGGTCTCCATCTGATCATCTCAGTTTGCTTGCGCTGGCGAGCCACCCCTAATTTTTGTTGTCGGGACGCGGGGCCACGCACGCGTGTATTGCACGCGCCTAGCGCAAAAAATTTTCAAATGCCCTCTGATGCCACGCTGGCATCAGATGAGCTGATCCATGGCTCGGTGGGCTGGAATGGATTCGTTGGGTGCCGGCCTAAAAAGTCCCCGATAGAACTGCTCTAAAGGTTAAAGAAACTAAAAAAGTGCAAAAGGAAAAAATGAAAAATGAAAACCAATTGATCAAATTTTTATTTATTAAAAAGTATGTTAAAGCCCAAGCCCACTCCAAGTCAAGAGCTGGACTTTCCTTACACCAGCCTCTTGCACTCCCATATAATTCCCCAAGACGAACAAGCAGGCACCTCCTACTTATTGCATCACTATGGACTCTTGATTAGATGTGTACGTAAAAGAAATTCACCCGTACTTCATGTTTTGAAAATTTGAAAGAAACAATGAAAACTCTGCAGCATTTTTATAGAAAAAAATGGGTTCACACTTCACATGCTAAATCATGTCTCCGTCCTTGATGACGGCTTACTGATCATCCAGACCACCATATTATTATCTTCTTAGTTGACGGTCCTTTGTGGCTTATGGATGTATTGCTAAGGATTTTGTTAGTTGTATAACATTGGTACAGTGAAATGATGCTATATTTATGGCTAGAGCATTTTCAATGGAGTAGGCAATTGAGTAGTCAAATTCATTTTGATGAACCACGCAGAACTTGGGAAACAATTTTCCTTTCTTTCCAAGGTGAAAAAAAATAAAATTTCTCTCTATTTAAGGTCCACACCACTTGCAAAATTTATTTTAGAAAACTAGATTTTAATCCCTAAATAAGATGAAATTTAGAAAAATATCTTATACAAGATTTAAATTTGATTTTAGTCCCTAGACTCTATTTAGACCTGGTTTGGTATTGAGGTGATTCTGAAAAAAGCTGCTATCAAAAAAAGCTGGGAGTTGTTTTTGTGTTTAGTAAACACTCAGCTTCAGCTTTTTTTCACAGTTTTGGGTGAAAAAAAGCCAAAAACAAGAAGCTGCAAAACCCAGCTTTGAAAAACTGGCTTTTTTTCACATTTGTTTTACATAAAAGTTTACCAAACACTCTAATACTGTTTTTTTTTTCAAAAGCACTTTTACAAAAAAGTTTACCAAACACTCTGCTGCTTTATTTCACAGCTACTTATTCTCACAGCACAGCAGAAGCAGCTTTTTTTCAAAGCACAGCAATACCAAACCAGCCCTTAGACCTGGTTTGGTATTGAGGTGATTCTGAAAAAAGCTGCTATAAAAAAAAGCTGGGAGTTGTTTTTGTGTTTGGTAAACTCTTAGCTTCAGTTTTTTTTCACAGTTTTGGGTGAAAAAAGCCAAAAACAAGAAGCTGCAAAACCCAGCTTTGAAAAACCGGCTTTTTTCACATCTGTTTTACATAAAAGTTTACCAAACACTCTAATACTGTTTTTTTTTTTTCCAAAAGCACTTTTACAAAAAAGTTTACCAAACACTCTGCTGCTTTATTTCATAGCTGCTTATTCTCACAGCATAGCAGAAGCAGCTTTTTTTTTTCAAAGCACAGCAATACCAAACTAGCCATTAATGTCACCATATGTATTCAATGTCTCCTTTTTATTATTTATAATTTTATGAATTTAAATTTTATAAAAATATTATAAATTTTAATTCTCATTATGGTAAGCATCTTATATAAGAAAATATTTTCGAAGAGATTTTTTTGGTACATTTATGTTTTTGCATATTTTCTTATCTGCCACTAATTCATTACAATATATTTAAGTACGAACATTTTGGTACACTGGGTTAGTATAATTTGTTTAGGTACCGACATTTCGATACACTGGGTTAGTATAATATGTTTAGGTACGGACATTTCGGTACATTAGGTTAATATCATATAGTTAGCTACAAATTTTTTCGGTACACTTATGTTTTTACATATTTTCTTATGTGTCATTAATTCACTACAATATATTTAGGTACGGGCATTTTGGTACACTAATTTAGTAAAATATATTATAATACGAATGTTTAGGTACACTAATTAGAGAAAGTTAAATAAAATTAATGAATTAAAATGTGTATAATAAATAAATTTAAAATTTAATGTAATAACATTAAATAAGCTATCTATTAAATATAAAAACAAAAATATAATATGAATTTGAATTAAGTACACATTAAGGGACTAAAATCAATATTCAATCAACACCAGATTTTTATTAAATTTTAATCTTCTCGAAGGATTAAAGTTCAAAAACCCCAATTTATTTTCATTGGCTTCTCCTTAAAACTATAAAAAAAAATTCATTGACTCAGTCTTAATGTTGAAAATATTTTGCAACTTTGAACAAATTATCCATTGGAAAATTCGTTATTATTTTATTATTGTTTATGGTTTTCTTGTGGGCCAAGCATATTAGAGTTTCTTGCCCATTAAGGATTAGGGTTTTGCTTTAGTTTTTACTATATATAGTAGTGATTGTATTAGTTTATTTTATTAAGTCAGTCAAGATGTAGTCTCTTTAGTTCATGTACCCTCCTCGGCAATTCCATTTAATAAAGTTTTATATTCAGTTTGTTTGTTTGTTTGTTTGTTGCGTACTTTGATATTCAACTTGGTATCAGAGCAGGTTTGATCCTACGGGATTTAATCTGTTTCTGTTTTATTCATATCAATTTGTCTATCTGTTTCTGTTTTATTCATATCAATTTGTCTATCTCGTTGTTTGTTTTGTCCAGTTTCATTCTGTGAAACTTTTTTGTTTTTTTGGTTTGGGTTAACCTTTGTTGTTTAAATTAAAAAAAAGAGGATATGTTGAAGTTTGGAGCCGAAGTCGCGCCAAGCCACTAGCCCGCCTTTGCCCCTACTATTGTCCATCGATGTGCTTGTTCCAATTCCCTTCCCAACAATCTAATCACTGGCTCCGTGATCAAACAAATTCACCACCATCTCATACCTTTCTTGAACGTCCTGATGAACCCATATCTTGAGTTCTCCTCAAGCGCCTCCATCCAAAAGCCCACATTTGAATATGTTGGTCAACCCATTCAATATGTCGTTGATGTACCCTCTGCCTTATAACCATTCTCTTGCTGCTGTTTGTTCGCACAGAAGAGGGGAAAAAAAAAGGAGAAGGAAGAAGGAAGGAAAAAAACAATGAACCCATATCTTGAGTTCTCCTCATGTGCCTCCATCCAGATGCCCACATTTGAATATGTTGGTCAACTCATTCAATTTGCCGTTGATGTACCCTCTGCCTTAGAACCATTCTCTTGCTCCTGTTTGTTCGCACAGAGGAGGGGGTAAAAAATAAAAAATAAAAAATAAAAAAAAAGAGAAGGAAGAAGAATGGAAAAAAACAATATTGCTGTTGTGTTTTGAGGTTTTGGGGCCCATGTGATGCTGCTATTGGGCTTGTTTATGTAGCTTGTTGTTGCTTTCTACAATGATCGTTCGAGTGCTTGGACTGATGACCATTGGAGTGGTATTGTTTACTTGGTTATTAATTGGATCTTCAACCAGAATCTGCTTGCTTGCTTGTTCACTTGGATTGTTTGTTTGCTCGCTTGATTGCCCGCTTACCTTATTGTGTCCGCCTGACGAAACTTGCCTTGTCATGTCTGCCTAACGGAGCTTACCTTGTCGTGTCTGCCTAACCAAGCTTGTCTTGTCTTGTTCGCCTAACAGAGCTTGCATCCTCATCTGCTTGTTGGCAAACTCATGACATGTACCGCGATGAGTTTGACGGGGGGTGTTGGAAAATTAATTATTATTTTATTATTGTTTATGGCTTTCTTATGAGCCAAGGATATTAGAGTTTCTTACCTGTTAAGGATTAGGGTTTTGCTTTAGTTTTCAGTATATATAGTAATGATTGTACAACCTTTTAAAGGAAGGGGTCCCCATTTTTCAAAAAAAATGGGGACACCTTCTTGACCATTAGATTTGACTTTAATGAAATTTTGTGGCTGTGATTAAATCACAGGTCACAGGATCTCAACCACATGATTTCATTAAAGCCAAATCTAACAGTTAAGAGGATATCCCCATTTAAAAAAAAAAAAATAGGGATCCCTTCCCTTAAAGGTTTCCAGTGATTGTATTAGTTTATTTTATCAAGTTAGTCAAGATGTAGTCTCTTCGGTTCATGTAGCCTTCTTGGCAATTCCATTTAATAAAGTTTATATTCAGTTTGTTTGTTTGTTGCGTACTTTGATATTCAACTTTATCACTTGTTTATTTTAGGCCTAAATGCCTAATGAATGAGATATTGGACTCCAATGCATAAGAGAGGTCCATTATGCTAATCTAATGTTGATCTTATGGGTTAGTAGAGCTGGAGTCTAGTAGCGTTCTATTATACTTGTAAGTGAAAGTTTTCAAATTCAGCTGACATAAACGACGCATTTGATTATCCTAACTTGAAAAAAGTCAACTAATGAACATAGCCACGACTATCTTTTGTGAACTGGCACAAAATATACTTGGTCCAACATCGATTGGTTATGGATTTTTTTTTTTAAGTCCCAATGCTAGTTAGGATGAAATAATAGGGGAAAGAAAAAGGCAGATCGTGTAGGCTGGTTGGGATGTCATTTCGTGTCTTCATGTATTCAGTCAAACACTCTCAACTGATAAATCAATCCAGTTTTCTCTGCGCATGGAGATTGACTAGCTACAATTTCTGTTCAATGTTCATACAAGTGAAGGTGGCTTTTGGATCAAAAATTATTTTCAAACTAATAAAAAAACATGGAGATTGACTACCTAGTATTTCTGTTTAATGTTTTCTTTTTCTATTTTTTGTTGGAAATGTTTTATTTTTCTTTAAAGTGAGTTTGTAATGCTTTAAAACCAAGGTTCTAAAAAAACGTTAGGCATTAGTCTGGCAGAAAGCTGGGACCTAGCACCTAGGCGGTTAGGCGGGGCCTAGGCGGATTTACATAAATTTATAACATATTATAAAATATCAATATATGTGTACAATTTGAGGGCTTCTTTTTTTTTTTTGTTAATTTTGTAACATTTACTTACCCCATATATATTAATCATAGTTGGACTTTGTTTTTAATTAGAAAAACAATTGGACCAGGTTTCCCTCATTAAAAATATATTTATTTTAGTCATAAAAAATCACACACGTGGCAAAGTCAAACAAAAATTCCTCTTCTTACATAAATTTTCACTCTTCCCGTGAGCCCATGACACAAAAACCCAAAACCGCTCTCTCTCATCTCTCTCACTCCCTCTCTTTTTCTAGAAATTTCTAGCAAGCAACCATAGTTTCCGATGCAGGTGCAGATGCCAAATGCGAGGTGCGAGCTGCGATGTAGGTGTTGGAAACTTGGAGTTGCAGATGCTACCAGAGTTCAAGGGAAAATAGTTGCAGTCTTGCAGAGCCTTCGATGGTGGCGAGAGTTGCAGAGCACCTTGTGTGACGGCAAGAATTTCAGACCACCTAAAGCGCCTAGCTAGTGCCTAGGCGGCCGCCTAAGCCCCCACCGATTTTTTAAACGATTTTCCCCAAATCGCAGCGGGCTTCCACTGCCGAACGCCTAGGCGCAGCCTTGAGCGTTTTTTAGAACACTGTTTAAAACAGTTTTTTATCATCATCATCATCATCATCATCATCATCATCATCATCATTTAACTTGGTAGTGATATGGCAATAAGCAGGGCCATTTTAAACATAAATAAAAATGATATGGCACTATGATATTTTTTAAAGTTTTGCTCCCTATCCGATACACCAAATTTTAAATATAAATAAAAATTCATATTTATTTTCTTTGCATTGGGTATGAAAGAAAATGAATTAAAAGGTATAAAAATATTTAAATATTGCATTGGTAATGAAAAGAAACTAAAAGGCAATGCTTTAAACCAGTAAAAATTAATTAAAAGCATTTAATAATTAATTAAAAAAAAAGTGAAGGTGCTGTTAAATTTGGTAGCAAGGGGGATATATGTCATTCCATGTCATGCCACATCAGATTTGACTTTTCGGTTGAAAAATGTTACTACTGTTTTTTTTTTTTTGTTTTTTTTTTTATTTTATTTTATTTTTTATTTTTTTTTATTTTTTTACCATTATTGTTGATTGGACATTTTGACATCTCATGTAGAGATGCTCTTAGGGATTTAATAGATATTTTAACGAAATTAACATAAAATGATAAAGTGAATAAAAAATTAAGTTTCAGAGGATAAAACGACGCAATTTAAGTTTCAGGCCCGGGGAGGTGGGGAGTGAAATTGAAGTTGAGTTCCAATAGGCATTACAAAAAATAAGCCTATATTGAATATGATATGGTTGTGCATTATTCTGGAAATAATCATCAATCTCAAAATACATTAGATTTTTTTTTTTTTTTTTTTTTTTTTTTTTGCACTTCTCAATCCACCTCCCCATGAGGCCAATCTCTTGGTCTCTCTTAGGGTGTGTTTATGCATCAGTAATGAGAATGAAAATAAGGAGTTTGGTTTCAATTACGGTGTTTACTAAGATATGAATGGGGGCCCACATGAAAAATGGAATTCAACTCCTTTTGGAGGAATTGGATTCCTTGGTGAGAGATGAGAATTGTATTCTAAGAGAAACACTCTAAACTGATAAATCAGATCGTGTAGGCTGGTTGGGATGTCATTTCGTATCTTCATGTATGCGGTCAAACACTCTAAACTGATAAATCAATCCAGTTTTCTCTCCACATCGAGATTAACTAGCTACCATTTCTGTTCAATGTTCACACAAGTGAAGGTGGCTTTTGGATCAGAAATTATCTTCGAACTAGTCAGAAAACATGGAGATTGACTAGCTAGCATTTATGTTTAATGTTTTCTTTTTCTATTTTTTGTTGGAAATGTTTTATTTTTCTTTAAACTGACTTTTTAGATTAATGGACTAAATTTACAACTAAATATTGTAAACTAAATAACATGTAAGTTGATAATTGGATTATTAGTTAAGTGTTAATTAACGTGCTTATTTATTATTATTGACGCACCATTTAGTCTGCAAATTTAATCTACAAATTTAATTTACCGTTACCCAACTTTTTCATGCATTAAAATAGTTTTATTATTATTATTAATGTTATTATTATTATTATTATTTGGCAATGACATGGCAATAAGTAGGGCCATTTCTGCCATATTAGGGATTTAACAAATTTTTTAACAGAACTGACATAAAATAAATTGAATAAAAATTTGAGTTTCAAAGGACAAAGTGACGCAATTTAAGTTTTGGGGCAAAGTGGGTTGAAGTTGAGTTCCAATTAATGGTGGTTGTTTATGATGGTTGTGCGTCATTCTGGAAATAATAATTAATTTGAAAATACATTAGATGTTTTTTTGTACATTTCTCAATCTACCTCCCCATGTATTGAGGCCAATATCTCTCTCCTATAGTGTAAAAATATGCATAGTATTCGCTATGTCAAAATGTGTGAAAATGGGACTAATGAATCCATATATATATATATATATATATATATATATATATATATATATTGATTATCCAGCTACCACCGTGGTAATGGTAATTGAGCTTCCCGTCTAATTTATACCGTCGTTGATTAAGGTATGATGTCCTCAGAGCTTCTTTCTGCAAAGAAACCAGGCCCCTTCGGATGAGGCAATGTCGTACCCTCATTGCCCAACATGAACACCACCGATGACATTGCCGGTCTGTTTAGCATTCGAACACATAATAGACCTACTTGAATGCATTTTTGCACCTCAAACTCGACGTATGAGTACTCTAAGCATTGATCTATTAGTTCCGAACACTTACTTTCGTTCCATAGTAGCCATGCCTGGTTTCAGTTACAAAATTATATATCTTCATCTGGAAAATATTAGTATTTTAGGTATTATATTGTTTGGGTTTTCTATAAGTTTAGTTTGAGCTTAGCCTGTTAGTATTAAGATTAGGTTTGTTCATTATAAATATAATACTTCGTATCTCTGAAGAATAAGTTAGACATAATGTAGTCCCTTGGGTTATAAAGTCATCATACCAATCTTTATTTACGTTAATAAAATCATATTAGTTTATAGTTACTTTGTTCGTTTGTTAGTTGCACACTTTGATATTCATCTTGGTATCAGAGCAAGTTTCATCCTTTGAGATTTAATCTACTTATGTTCTTATTGTCTGTTTGTTGTCATTAGGGTTTAAAAAAAATAATAATATTGTGATGTCCGACGTGCCGCCATAGCCTCGTCGCACCGGAGCTGACACCTAAAGTCTGAAGATTGACCACCCTGCGCTTGCATCTTCCCTGTATTGAACCCCTCTGCTTGAAGAAACTATTGTTGCTCCTGCACCCATCATCCATGGAGAAGAAGGAATTGATTTAGAAATAAAAAAGAAGAAATATAAAATATAAAATAGGAAAAGAAAACAGAAAAATAGCAAAAGAAAAAAAAATGGGTTTGAAGCCCACGATCTGTCGGGGTGTTGTGATTCGTTTGAAGGCTTTTTTGGGCCTTGTTGATTGAAGCTACCATTGGGCTTGGTTGGTTTTGAGGCCTACACGAGTTGTTGGCCTATTTGGAATTGTTTTGTGACCGTCATTCGAGTGCTTGGACTTGTGACCACTTGAGTGATAGGACTTTGTTTTTGTTTGTTCGTTGCTAGAATTGAGATATGGAAATCTCGTCCGTTTAGTGACGGGTTATTTCCAAACTCTCAACACTAACCAGTGTAAATCAGAATCAATTTGCCAGCCAGAATCAGCATGCCTGAAGCCGAACTAGTTCACTAGTTCGCCAGTTCAGTTAAGTTAAGTCAGGCCCTGTCAAGTCAAGTTTGCATGTCTGCCATTCCGCCTAACAAGCATCTGCTTGTTTGCAAACCTATGTCATATACCACCATGAGTTTGACGAAGGGTGTTAAGAAAATATTAGTATTTTAGGTATTATATTGTTTGGGTTTTCTTATAAGTTTAGTTTGGGCCTAGCCTATTAATATTAGGGTTAGGTTTGTTCTTTATAAATATAATGTTTCATATTTCTGAAGAATTAAGTTAGACACAATGTAATCTTTTGGGTTATAGAGTCATCATGCCAATCTTTCTTTACGTTAATAACATCATATTAGTTTATAGTTACTTTGTTCATTTGTTAGTTGTCCACTCTGATATTCAATACACATGGAAAACTTTAGTGTGTACAAGCTTAACATTTGGAAAGCACACATTAGCATGTAATGCTTACATGTCCAAGGAGACTGTGATTGTGATATGGATGGTGAAACCTTCTATTCTTTCTGCCACTTATTATCTCCAACAAAAGAACGCCAAAATTGAAGACATCAGATTTCATTGAAAACTTCCCGTCAATTGCGTACTCATGAGACATATATTCGCTGCACGTAAACAACACAAGTCATAAGTTTATAACTAGAAATAAAGAAATTCATGACATGTGTTGGTATAATTCACTATGTCCCAATTACGCATTTTGTTTTTGCTTCAGTTTGCTTGCATCCGAAAATCCTTGCTATGCCAAAGTCAGAAATTTTGGGGTACAACTCATTGTCAAGTAAGATATTGCTGCTCTTAAGGTCACTATGAATGATTCTTAGTCTGGAATTTCGGTGGAGGTAGAGAACTCCTCGTGCGATTCCCGTGGTAACGTCTAATCGCTTTTCCCAGTTTAAGAACACCTTTCTATTTTGATCTGCAAAAGTCATCCACCATATTTAATCAATTTGGATGACACAAACAGAGCTTCATCGGACTCATATTTAATCTTAAATTGAACTGAATAAATATTAACAAGGAAGATGAAGGGGAGAATCTCAGACAGAAAATGAAGTAATCCAAGCTATTGTTGGGCATGTACTCATAAATCTGCATCCTTTCATCTCCTTCGATGCAGCAGCCCAAAAGTTTAAGAAGATCCCATTGTTGAAGATTGGATATCATCGTAACTTCATTTTTAAACTCTTCTGACTGTCTCAAAATCAAAGTTTATTTGTGTGGGAGAAGTGATTGGTGGCGGCTGCAATTGTATCAAAATCAAACAGTGGCAACTCCAAGTTCTCCTGACTGTCTCCTGAAGCTGTAAAATGAAAAAGCAAAAAGTAAACAAAGAGAGGAATGTAAAGGACACATAAATATTCAGTCTTTTTGTCCATGCATTAGAGTTCCTCTGGCGGAGAAGCGTGACAGGATATGAACATGATAATTTTCATATATTCTTTCAGGGCACAATGCATTGAAGCATCTCTTTTCAATATAATGTGTCGACAAATATAACAGAAGGGAGCATCTGCATTTTTTACCTCTTTTATTTCTTCTCTTCAGAATTATACACCAGGAAGAGCCCAAACCCGGAAAAAGTAGCAAACAAACCGCTGATATGACTGAAAGGAATACTACTTTTTTATCCTTCTTCCAGCTCGTTTTCCCTGAAGATCATACAAGATGTAAACGTTAAACCACACATTTTCAATTTTCTGATTTCAGTACTTCTTCATGTGTTTAGGCCCTAAATTGAATCATAACAAGTTGCCCGATTTTGACCTATTCAATTTGATCCCTGCAACATACAATTCAAAAGAAATAGATCTTACTCTTGATCAATATCAGGAGCTAACATTAATGAAGCAAAGTACTGACTTACCTAGCTCTGAAAATGGCACCCGATCTATAAATCTTGCTCTTGATCACTATCTTCTTCAACGAACTCGCGCAGATCAATTAGGTCGCCAAACCACATCAGACAGCGATTGCCTTCATTTCTGATATCCGAGTTAGCATAAGCCATACAAGAACAATTCTTTAAGCATTCCGCCTTGCATTCGTTGGTGCTAGTTCTATTGTTGACCCAAAAATCCAATTGGTCCAGAAGTTTCACTTTTTCAATTTTCAGAAACCCTTCTCCCTTTGGACAATTCAGTGGTGTCTCCCTCCCGCACCCACGTGTCCAATAAGCACCCCCATTCGCTGGTTGGTGTCGGAAAAAAACTCCGGCAAGCACTGGCAAACGGGTGATCTGTTAATCTTGCAAATGCCATTTGCTCCACACTGTACATAATTATTGCATGCATCATTCTGCAAAGTATACACAACAGCCCATTCAGTGCTTCCTTTATTGACAAGTAACCGCTGGATCTGGCCCGATACAGTAACCTTGGGATGGTAGAATTATTGGCAGCCTCATATGCATAGTATAACTCATTGGAATTGTACACATAAATTGGATTCACAACCATTCTTAACGTGTGGAATTTGGTTTCAAATTTATTTTCGTATATTATGTTTGAGATTGCAACCAACACACTTTTGTAGAAGCAGCAAAGGAAACAACAAATAGACAACATCCCTTAAATTAAGGGATATTACACCTAGAAGTCAACTACAATCTAGAGTTGTGGAAAAACTAAGGAACATTACTTGGCTACTTAAAGATGAGTAGGAACTCCTACTCAAAACTCTTAGTATTTGAATCACAAAGCTTTGTGCATATAATCAAAACCATTCATATTATCAATCACATTGTAAAGATCATAAACTAAGGTCGTTTAGTCAATCTATTTTAGGGAATATATAGGCAGTTTGTAATGCTTTTACCAATTCCGTTCATTTGTTTTTATACAGTTCGATGACTAAACAACCTTAGTTTTAATTGATTTTTTGCATGGTGGATCTTTATAAGGTGATTTATATTATGAACGATTTCAGTTATAAACACGAAGTTCTATAAATTGGTAACGAACAATTTTGAGTAGGAGTTTCTACTCATCATTTAAGTAGCCAAGTATTGTTCACAACGAAGCCTTAGAGACCCTAAAGTCGACAAAAAGCATTTAAGGGCAAAACACCACCCTAGAACAAAGCTAAGCTAGGTTGGCTATGTATGCTGCATGATGCTCAACATGGCTACGTATGCTGCATGATGTTCAACACTCCCCCTCAAGCTGGATCCAAGGGATTAATGGATCTAAGCTTGTCATGGAGACTTCGAAAATGAGTGGTTACCAAAGCCTTGGTAAACAAGTCTGCTAATTGATCATGGCTTCAAGTGAAAACCGTGCGAATAACCTTGGACTGGACTTGAGCCCTCATATAGTGACAATCCACTTCGATATGTTTGGTGCGCTCGTAAAAAACTAGGTTTGATGCAATATGCATCGCAACCTGATTGTCACACATGAGAGGTATAGACGCAATGTTCGGGAACCCCAGATCAAGAAGAAGACTCTTGAGCCAAATAAGCTCACAGGTTGTTGAAGCCATTACCCTACTCAGCTTTAGCGCTGGATCGAGCGATAACTTCTTGTTTCTTGTATTTCCATATGACAAAGTTTCCACCAACAAAAATACACTAGCCAGTGGTTGACTTTCGATTAAGGGCATTGCCAGCCCAATCCACGTCTGTGTAACCTTGAATAAGGGTGAAACCATTATTTTGCATCACAATACCCCGCCCAACAGACCTTTTGGGACATCTGAGAATCCTCTTGACAACATGAAGATGTTTAATGGTTGGTGCACACATGAATTGGCTAACTAAACTCACAGCAAAGATAATATCTGGTCGAGTAATTGTAAGATAAATGAGCTTACCAACTAACTGTTGGTAGTGACCAACATTAATGATAGCTTTACCTTCCATATCCATCTTAAGTTTGCAATCTAAGGGAGTATTATCAAGCTTGCAATCAGGCATCTCAACTTCTTGAAGAAGATCCAACATGTATTTTCTTTGATTTAAAAACAATCCCTTGTGTGATGTAGCCATCTCAATGCCTAGGGAATACTTCAACTGGCCAAGGTCTTTGATGGAAAATTTTTTATGAAAAGACTGCTTAAGACAAGTGATTTCATCCATGTTGTCACCAATGATGATAAGATCATCAACATAGATTAGAACTACTAATCTTCCTACTGCCCATGTCTAATGAACATAGATGAGTCAGCATTACTCCTTGAGAATCCTACCTCTTCCAAGACTAAGCTTAACTTGGCGTACCATGCTCGAGGAGATTATTTCAAGCCATAGATGGCTTTATGAAGCTTACACACAAGACCATCCTGAGATGCTTGAAGATTTCTAGAAGGCAATTTCTTGTATACCTCTTATTCAAGTTCCTCATGAAGGAAGGCATTTTTTACATCCATTTTAGACAAAGACCACCCTTGATTTATAGCCACTGAAAGTAGTACACGAACAATGTTCATCTTTGCCACATGAGCAAAGGTCTCCTTATAATCTACCCCACATGTTTGGGTAAAGCCATGAGCCACCAATCGTGCTTTATGTCTCTCAATAGTTCCATCAGAATGAAATTTGAGTTTGTAAACTCATCAGCTTTCGATTGCCTTTTTTCCAGGAGGAAGCTGAACGACACTCCAAGTATTGTTGTCACTTAAAGCATGTAACTCTTCATCCATGGTTCGTCGCCATTCATGTTGAAAAGTGGCTTCTTAAAAGGTTTTAGGCTCAGTGTGGCTTGAGATAGAGCTAAGAAAAGCTTGATGAGAGGTAGAGCAATGATGGTATGCAACATAATCAGTGATACGATGCCTGACAGTATATGTGACATAATCAAGCTATTTAAGAGGGGTTAACATGCCCTAGGAGAATTCCTTCTTATTATAGGCATGTATGTCTCTTGAGAATTCAACAGAGGTGATGTAGCATTGTCGCAAGATTGTGGTGTTGTGCTATCAAGAGAAGGGACAGATTGAGGTGATTATTGCTGGGAAGTAGGTGGAAGATCATGTTTTGTGCTAACAAGCTTAAAATCTACGTCAACATATGAGTGGGGTAAGGGAAAAAGATCATCCCAATTCTCTATCTCAAATGAACCAGTGCATTTTTTGTCGAAGAAAGGAATGGTTTCTTTGAACTTAACATCCCTGGAAACCAAAACTTTATTAGTAGTAGGATTAAAGCACTTATATCTCCTTTGTGTTGAAGAATATCCCAAAAACATGCACTTGATTGACTTGGGATCCAACTTATCACATTGTAGAGCTTGAATATGCACAAAACACGTACATCCAAAAACCCTTAAATATGAAAAGTCTATGGAATCGTTGTTTAGGACTTCATATGGAGATTTGAATCCAAAACTCGACTAGGGAGTCTATTAATCAAATAAGTGGTAGTGAAAACTCCTTGAGACCAAAACTTCTTGGGAATATTTGTATAAAGCATGAGTAAATGTGTCTTCTCAAGAAGATCTTTATTTTTTTCTCAACTAATTGTTGGTAGTAACCAACATTACTAATAGCTTTACCTTCTATATCCATCTTAAGCTTGCAATCTAAGGGAGTATTGGCAAGCTTGCTATCAGGCATTTCAGCTTCTTGAAGAAGATCCAACATGTATTTTCTTTGATTTAAAAACAATCCCTTGTGTGATGTAGCCATCTCGATGCCTAGGAAATACTTCAACTGGCCAAGTCTTTGATGGCAAATTTTTTATGAAAAGACTGCTTGAGACAAGTGATTTCATCCATGTTGTCACTAATGATGATAAGATCATCAACATAGATTAGAACTACCAATCTTCTTACTGACCCATGTCTAATGAACATAGATGAGTCAGCATTACTCCTTGAGAATCCTACCTCTTCCAAGACTAAGCTTAACTTGGCGTACCATCCTCGAGGAGATTATTTCAAGCCATAGATGGTTTTATGAAGCTTACACACAAGACCATCCTGAGATGCTTGAGGATGTCTAGAAGGCAATTTCATGTATACCTCTTATTCAAGTTCCTCATGAAGGAAGGCATTCTTTACATCCATTTTAGACAAGGACCACCCTTGATTTATAGCCACTGAGAGTAGTACACGAACAGTGTTCATCTTTACCACATGAGCAAATGTCTCCTTATAATCTACCCTACATGTTTGGGTAAAGCCGCGAGCCACCAATCATGCTTTATGTCTCTCAATAGTTCCATCAGAATGAAATTTAAGTTTGTAAACTCATTGGCTTCCGACTGCCTTTTTTCCAGGAGGAAGCTGAACGACACTCCAAGTATTGCTGTCACTTAAAGCATGTAACTCTTCATCCATGGCTTGTCGCCATTCATGTTGAAAAGTGGCTTCTTGAAAGGTTTTATGCTCAGTGTGGCTTGAGATAGAGCTAAGAAAAGCTTGATGAGAGGTAGAGCAATGATGGTATGCAACAGAATCAGTGATACGATGCCTGACAGTATATGTGACATAATCAAGCAATTTAAGAGGGGTTGACGTGCCCTAGGAGGATTCCTTCTTATTATAGGCATGTATGTTTCTTGAGAATTCAACAGAGGTGATGTAGCATTGTCGTAAGATTATGGCTTTGTGCTATCTAGAGAAGGGACAGATTGAGGTGATTATTGTTGGGAAGAAGGTGGAAGATCATGTTTTGTGCCAACAAGCTTAGAATCTACGTCAACATATGAGTGGGGTAAAGGAAAAAGATCATCCCAAGTCTCTATCTCAAATGAACCAGTGCATTTTTTGTCGAAGAAAGGAATGGTTTCTTTGAACTTAACATTCCTGGAAACCAAAACTTTATTAGTAGCAGGATTAAAGCACTTATATCTCCTTTGTGTTGAAGAATATCCCAAAAACATGCACTTGATTAACCTAAGATCCAACTTATCACGTTGTGGAGCTTGAATATGCACAAAACATGTACATCCAAAAACCCTTAAATGTGACAAGTCTATGGAACAGTTTTTTAGGACTTCATATGGAGATTTGAATCCAAAACTCGACTAGGAAATCTATTAATCAAATAAGTGGCAGTGAAAACTCCTTGAGACCAAAACTTCTTGGGAATATTTGTATGAAGCATGAGTAAATGTGTCTTCTCAAGAAGATCCTTATTTTTTCTCTCGGCTACCCTATTTTGTTGGGGAGTACCAACACACGTAGTTTGATGAAAAATGCCATGTGTGCTCAAATATTATGGCATGATGTTAGACATATATCTGGTGCCTTTATCTAATCTTAGGGTTTGAATTTTAGAATCAAAATGGTTGGCAACAAGATTATGAAAATCCTTGAACATGGTAACAACCTCACTTTTGAATTTTTAGAGATATAGCCAAGTAACTCTTGTAAAATCATGAACAAATGTCACAAAATACTTATAACCATCAAATGATTCATTAATTGGACCCCAAACATCCGAATGTACAATTTCAAAATGTTTACTAGCCCTGGACAAAGAGGAATTAAATGGTAGTTTAGCAAACTTGGAGAAATTGCAAGTGTCACACTTGATATTAGTGTGCCTAAACTAGGTAAAAGTTTCAAGCAAAACAGGTTGGGAAGGATGGACTAGGCGTTGATCCACAAAATGGAATCCTGAGTATGACTTGGACTTGGACTTGTACTAACTTGAATGCCTTTTTATTGAGATAACTTCATTGGCAAATAGTAAGGTCATTTAGAAAGAAGCCTTCACCAATCGTCTTCCCAGTAACTATATCCTAAAAAAATCACATTATGAGGTGAGAAAATAGCAAGGCAATTTAGTGTTTGGGTGATTTTCCCTATTGACATAAGTTTAAAAGGAAAGGTTGGGATATAGAGGGCGGTGGACAGAACTTGGTTGGATATCAACTTAATTTTTCCTTGTCCTATAATTGAAACTCTTTTCCCATTAGCAACTGAGACTTGGGAAGACATTTTTTGAAAACCATGCAAGTTTATAGGTTGATTAGTCATATGATCAGTGGCACCAGAATCTATTATCCAATAGTCATGCACGAGGTTATTATTTAGAGTAGTGGAAAATGCATTTAAGATACGTGGAATGTCTTTATGTGGTTGTTATTTAGAGCAGTGGAAAAGGCATTTAAGATACCTGAAGTGTCTTCATGTGTGATGTTCTCTGCCTCTGCTAAAAAACCAACAAACTTCCCCAGAAGTGCAGTGTGATGCTTAGCTCCAGTTCCCACTGTCTCTTCACTCTGACCTTTCCAGTTCTTATGTTGAAGATAAGATGCAAAATAATTATCAGTGTAGTGGGATTAGACATGAAATCCAGCATTCCACTAGTGTGAGTGTGGACTGCATGGTTTGTGGAAGAAGTTACTGCAAGGTTGGCAACGTGGTTGTCTTTGTACGCAGGTCTTATAGTTGCCTTAAAGAGTCCTTTGCCATCCTTGTTGAACTTGGGTTTCAACTCGGGATGGAGTACCCAACACCGATCTTTGGTATGTCCAATTCCAAGGTACCCAACACCAATACAGTGATCACATCTTATATCAAGTCTCTTGCCTTTATAGGTTCTTGATTCAGATACCTTGTGATTTAAGTTGTATGCTCGAGCATCTCGCATGTTGGGTTTAGAGTCTAAACGTATAACTTTTCTCCTAAGTCGTCACGGTGTATGGTAGCACACACAGTAGAAAGGGAAGGCAGCTCCAAGTTTATCAAGATATAGTTTCTCAAGTCTTCGTACTCTATGCTCAGACTTGCTAGTAGTTGGAAGATTTTATCTTCCCCAACTTTAATAGTACTGTAGGATCAGTGGTGTGAGGTATGTAAACATTCAGTTTATTCCACATAGTGGTAAGGTCACCTATATGTTGGACAAATGATTTAGCATCTTGTTGTAGAGCAGTGATGTCCCTTTTGAGCTGAAAAACCCTAGCATAGTTGTTCTGATTTCCATACATCCCATTCACCTTATTCTATAGGTGCTGTGAAGATTCTGAATAACTGAAAATTTCAGCAATTCTCCTTTCCATAGAGTTGAGTAGCCACAACATAACCAATTGATCTTTACACAGCCATGATTCATAGTTTGGAGATGAGATTTCAAGAACTGGGGTGACAATATTGATAGAGCTAAGCTTAGCTCTTCCTCCAAGAGCTAAGGTGACAACCATTGCCCATAGGAGATAATTGAACTCGTTCAACAAAACTGAGCTGAGTCTTTGATTTTGGTTGATGTCAACCTCAGAAAAACTTGTAAGAGGTGAGGCAAGTGTGCTCTCAGCCTCTTGATTGACTGAGTTGTCTTCTGCCATATTTTTTGGCTAAGAATAGTGAAAGACGACAACAAAAAAAGGTTGCAGAGATAGGCCTAAGAAAGACACTGCTCTGATACTGTGTGGAATTTGGTTTCATACATTATGTTTGAGATTACAACCAACACACTTTTGGAGAAGCAACAAAGGAAACAACAAATAGACAACATCCCTTAAATTAAGGGATACTACACCAAGAAGTCAACTATAATCTAGAGTTATGGAAAAAACTAAGACCTAAAGACCCTAAAGTCTACATAAAGCATTTAAGGGCAAAACGCCACCTTATAACAAAGCTAAGCTAGGTTAGCTGTGTATGCTACATGATGCTCAACATGGCTACGTATGTTGTATGATGTTCAACATAACGTAAAGGCTAAACCAGAAGTACCTGTGAATCGAATAATGTTCCAAGGTCTAGTCCGAAACTTTTTCTTCGATCCTTCCGAAATAACCAGCTGAGGCAACAAAACATTGTCCATTCCATTAGTATAGTCTCTATGAGAAGGGTCGCTAGTATTTTTCCAAGAAGTCAATAATCTGTTAAGGCATGTCCTGAAGTTCCACCCCAACTTACTTCCCGGTAACAAAGTAGTTAAAATTAAGTTTAGGGTTTCAATATGTTCACTTTATTCTTCTCCCTCTTGGAGGTTATATTTAGACAACTACATCTCTTGTAGTACAAGTGATAGCTAATAACTTCTAATCAAATTAGGAAAAACAATAATAATTATTATTATATTTCTAATCAAACTTGGGCGAAGACCTTACCACCACATTTTGCTTTTTACTTCTTCAGGTCATAAGATTACCAGCTACGAATGTAAAATATCTTGGCGTAGACTGCCAATTAGTAATATTTCCAGCCCAGTCTGCATCCGTATATCCTTTCACCTTCATATGTCCATGTTTTCTATACATCAACCCTTTTCCAGGAGCCCCTTTCAAGTAACTAAGAATCCTCATTACGGCCGACATGTGATCCTCACTAGGTGCATCCATGAAGTGACTTACCATACTTACCCATAGCCAATATCATGTCGTGTAAGTGACAAGTAAATCAGTCTTCCAACTAACCTTTGATACCTTTCTTTATTTGTTGGGACTTGATCTTGATATATCGCAAGATGATGATTCTGTATGATCAGTGTATCCACCGGTTTACACGCCAGCATACTAGTTTCTGATAACAATTCTAACACATATTAACGTTGTGATAAGTATATGCCTTCTCAAGACCTAGCAACTTCAATTCCTAGGAAGTATTTGAGTCTTTCTAGATCTTTCATCTCGAATTCAGAAGACAAGTACTTTTATAGCCGTTCAATTTCCTTTGTATCATCCCTTGTGACAATCATATCGTCTACATATATTATAAGTAAGGTCACTTTACCATCCTTACGCTTGATGAACAAAGTATGATCTAAGTTCCCTTATCGGTATCCATACTTCTTCATAGCTTGAGTGAATCGTCCAAACCAAGCACTCGGTGACTATTTTAACCCCTAAAATGCCTTCAGAAGTCTGCATACATTTCCATTAGAATTATTAATGCCATATCTTGGTGGAAAATCCATATATACCTCTTTCTTTAAATCCCTATGTAAAAACGCATTTTTCACATCAAACTGTCTCATTAGCCAATCAAGGTTAATAGTAAGAGATAACATAACTCTGATTGTATTCATCTTTGCAATCGGAGCAAATGTTTCCTGGTAATCAACGCCAAAGGTTTGTGTATACCCTTTGGCTACCAATCTCGCCTTGTATCTATCGATTAACCCATCCGCCTTATGGTTGATGGTAAATACCCATTTACATCCCACAGATTTCTTTCCCTTAGGAAATGTCATCACACTCCATGTTTTGTTCTTCTACAACGTCTTCATCTTAATTTGCATTGCCTCTGTCCATTTTAGATCTCTCAAGGATTCTTCCACTTTGGTAGGTATTTTAATTGTTTCCATTTGTTGAACAAGTGCACAATATTTTGGTGAAAGTCGATGAGTGAAGACAATTACCAATTGAATACAACACCTTTCCTTCTGGAGAGTACCTGCCTGGTGGCTTTCCTCGATTTTGTCTAGAAGGTAATACATAAATTGGTTTAATAGTTTCTAAGTGAGTACTTACATTGGAAAGGATATCCAAGGATCATTGACGGGTACTTGAGGAGGTTGAAAGGGGTTGTTAAACTTTCTAAAGTCGACAAAATTATGTTCACTGGGTCTGACATCACCCATCACTTTCTTCTGCCACATGATAGCAACTGGCCTTGTTGTCTCGGCCTGATCACCCAGCCCACTGGGGCTTGCATTTTCTGGCCTTGCTGTCTCAGACTGATCACTCAGCTCGCTTTGGCTTGCCTTTTCTTGTGTGCTGCCACCTGTAATATTCTTACGCCCATATGGGCCTTCACCGCTGCCATTTGTAGCATATTCATCACGCCTAGATGGGCCTTCATCGTTACCATGTGCAACATAATTATCATGCCCAAATAGGCTTTTAGCAACTGAATTATCATGCCTATATGGGCTTTTAGTGCTATCTTGTTCACTCCTAGTTGGGCTTGTAATGCTGTTAGCTATTCTATCAAAGACGACAAGGCTCACATCCATCCATCCATAATCTTCACCTCCAGTCATCTCCCCTTTAAGATTATGGTTGGGGATGAGGGGAGTTCGTCTTCGGATAAGGTACGTATATATGTCTAGTTGGGGATGATAACATCTATACCCCTTCTACTGAGGACTAAAGCCAATGAGAACACATCGTAATGCACAGGGGTCGAGCTTGCTTCTTTGATTTTTGTGAAGAAGGACATATGCCACGCAACCAAAAACCCGGGGTTCGAGATGAAGAATGGAAGGGAGCAAAACATGATCATCAAGCACGGCCAAGGGTGTTCTAAAAGAAAGGACACATGATAGTATTCAGTTCATGAGATAAATAGCATAGGTGACTGCATCTGCCCAGTATGTCTTGGGTGCACAGTTACCAATAAGAAGAACACGGGTAATCTCAAAGATATGCCGATTTTTTCGTTCGGTAACTCCATTTTGTTGAGGGTTTGAGGACACATAGTTTCATGAAGAATGTCATTGTCTGACCGAAGCACTTTAACAGGGAGCGAATATTGAGTGTTGACCATGTGATAAAACTTTTTAACCCAAGTCGTTTTTATTTTTCATGAGATACAACCAAATCATTCTAGTGCAGTCATCAACAAATGTTACAAACCAACGCACTCCATGCTAAGTAGTTAGTAACTAGAGATGGCCCCCACAGATCAGAATGAATTAACTCGAACGAAATTGTTCTCTTATTCAAACTTGGAGAATAGAATGCTCGATGACTTTTAGCTAATGTGCAAATATTACACTTTAATGAAGAATATGGAATATTACCAAATAATGATGGAATCAATTTTTGTAGATAACCAAAAGAGGCATGACCAAGACGATGATGCCACAACTGAACAGTCTTCAACCTTTCATTATTATAGCCTTGAACTTGATGTACACGTCCTTGTGCAACATCATCAACATAGTACAACCCTCTCCTCTTAGTACCACGCCCAATGATCGCTTGGGTCCGAATATCTTAAAGTAAACAGAACGATGGAAACATTAGCACAACACAATCTAATTGCTCAGTGACTTGTCCAACAGATAACAAAAGGCTAGAGAGTGAAGGAACAAGTAAGCAATTGTGTAAGGAGAAAGTATGAGTGAGTGTTATCGAACCCACCCCCGTAACTGGAGCAATACCGCCATTAGCAATGAAAATACTTTCCTGTGGTGGTGTTGTCAAATTAAAAAGAGTACGATCATAAGTTATATGATCAGTGGCTCTGGACTCAATAATCCAACATGTATCAAGATTAACGGATACATTTAAGGCTGAGCCTGTGTTACTTGGATCGTCAGAGTGTGCATTGTAATTAATTAAATTTAAAAGGGAGAAATCTGAGCCCAAATTTTCCGAGGCTCAATTAAAAACTAGGCTGCTGTATGTGGATGGCCCAAATGGGCCTGCACCGGCCTTGTTGTTCCTCTCCGTACCAGATTGTTGCGTTTTGGGATATTGGGCTTCAGGCTCTGCAAGCCCAGCCCGCTGGAGATTACTGCCGCTTGGCTTGCTGGATGATGCATTCAAGGCAAGCGCGGAATCTGAGGAGGGAATTATTGTTTGGTTGTCTGCCACGGATGGAATCACGGCTTGGTTGCCACCGTCTCTTGCTTCAAAACACATGGCTTTAGGTTTCTTAGGTATCCCGTGTGTTGACCTTCCTTCGGTCAAATCTAGAGGAAAAATTGGTTTCTGTCAGCGGTGTCTCTTGCTTCGAGACATTGCTGGAAAATTTTCTTTTGGTTCTTTTCACACTTTTGCAGCTACGTAGAAAGCGTCAGAATCGGACAGAATCGGAACTTGCTCTGATGCCAAGTTGAAAATAAAGGATTTAGAAAATTCTAGAAAATTCTAAATCTACCTCTAAACCCTTTATTTTCAACAAAAGTGTCCGTAGGCAGATCAAAAATTTGCCACACGTAAGCTTCTGAATCAGTTGCTGCCTTGTCTCTAACAACAAGATTTCCGGTCTCCAAAAGCTGCGCAACATTATCCTCTGCTACTTGGGAAGAACTCGACCACCAAATACTGTTGTTCATTTAGTCTAAGAGGAGCAGGCTTCCGTTTTCTGATATTGTCAACGATCCATTTGAATCTGCCAGAGGATTTTCTCTGTCGGCCACCCATACAACAATATCTGGAAACTTCTTGTACCATATTCCTAAATACCGAAAACTGCCAGCAGAGAAGAGGCCAAATTCGAAGCTTGCGCCGGAAGAAAGAAGTTAATCGTGCCGGTGATAGATTGTGATGGAGAAATGGTATCAGCTGCCGTGGAGAATTCTAAGACTAAAAAATGAAGTGGAGAGGTTAGGAGGATGAAAGGAAAGGGCTTCATTCTGTGTTGTTTGGCCAGAAAATGGGAAGTATTGGACCTTAATGTTTTGGCCTTTGCAGCCGGCTTCTCTCCTTGATAATTTAGACTTTTATTTCAGGATACCATGTAGAATTATGAGAATTGTTGATATCGCAATATACATATATATACAAGTATATAACTTGAAAAAAAAGGCATAACTCCCTTACCATACACTTGTTGATTGCACTAGTGATCAGGTGGGGAAGTATCGATGTGTGCCGTAGCCCGTCTCTATGAAACTTTGACAATTATGACAAGGATTGAAGCAACATGAATGTCTTGCGTCATTAGCGACAACACTCACCAATCACACCCTAATCGGCCCTTAATTCAGATTTCTAGGCCCATATTGACTACTAGCATTTCAATTTCAACTGATGTGAAGATGGCCGGACCCGTATTGACTACTAGCATCTCAGTTTCCGGGCCCGTATTGACTACTAGCATTTCAATCACTAGTAACCTAGTATGAGTTTCCTACTAAGGAGTCCCCAACTCCCAAGTTGTTGAACATACATGATGTCTTCTCCTACCAGGCCATGTCGCTTGACATGTATGACTCTCATGCCCGCTGCAAGCTCTTGGCCGTCAAAGTCCTTTGCCCCACGCGGTGCTGGCATCGGAAAGGGAGGCTACCTGGTTGGTTTGAAATATGGAGGAAATACTTGTCAAAACGAAAAATTGCAGAGAAAATAGTGCAATCGAATTATTTTCAGTCTTAGAATTGAATTATTTGACATTACAAGCAATCCTTTAACTTTATGATAAAATGTGCAATTGAATTATTTCGCCTTACTCTTACAGTTCTAATAAACAATACTAAGTAAATAAAATTTCAGATTTTATATTTCTCAATCAACCTCTCGCTCAGGTAAGTCTTTCTGTTACTGACTAAACGCAAATGAATCAGCACCCATGTCAAAATACCAGGAAGTACGAATCCATGTCTACATGTGTCAATCATCTAGCTTCCACTGTTGTAAGGGTGATTGTGCTTCCTGTCTGACTTCTACCTTTGCCAGCTAAGGTATCTTCGATGTCCATGGAACTTCTTTCTGTGAAGAAACCAGGCTCCTTCGGTTGTGGCAATATCGCTGCCTCATTGCTTAACATTAGAAACACCGATGACATTACTGGTCTGTCTTTTGGAAGCTTTTGAACGCATAGTAGACCCACTTGAATGCATCTTAGCACCTCAAACTCAACACATGAGTACTCTAAGCATGGATCTACTACTTCCAAACCCTTGTTTTTGTTCCACAGTAGCCATGCCTGGAATAATTGAAAATTAAATTGATTTAGTAAAACACATGAGAAAATGAGAGTTCGAAATTAGTAAGACACAAATATAATTAAGCATAAAATACTTACATGTCCCAAAAGACTGTGATTGTGATCTGCATGATGAAATCCTCTGTTCTTTCTGCCACTAATGATCTCTAACAAAAGCACTCCGAAACTGAAAACATCGGATTTCACTGAAAACTTCCCATCAATTGCGTACTCCGGAGACATATATCCGCTGCATGCAAAAACACATTACTTAAGTACCATTGAAGACATTTCCTTTCTGTTAGAGAAATGAAGATTCATGGTCTATGTTAGTATAACTCACTATGTTCCAATTACACGTTTCGTCTTCGCTTCAGTTTGATTGCGTTCGAAAATCCTTGCTATTCCGAAATCAGAAATTTTGGGGTTCAGCTCATGGTCAAGTAAGATATTGTTACTCTTGAGATCCCGGTGAATGATTCTTACTCTTGAGTCTTGGTGGAGGTAGAGAAGTCCTCTTGCGATTCCCATGATAATGTCATATCGCTTTTGCCAATTCAGAAGCACCTTTTGGTTTTGATCTGCACATGAATTAATTTTTGTTCAAGTTTCCTCCTCTACGATATAAAGAGAGCTGCATTGGACTGTTTAGTTCCATAAACTGCACTACAAAGTAGTAAAATCAAATTTTAGGTACGTAATTAATCTGACAGAAGGAGAGTGTTAGACCGAATATAAAGCAGTCCAAGCTTTTGTTTGGCAAGTACTCATAGATAAGTATCCTTTCTTCTCCTTCAATGCAGCATCCCAAAAGTTTCACAAGATTCCAGTGTTGAAGATTGGCTATCATCGTAACTTCATTTTTAAACTCCTCGATACCTTGTCCAGAATCTTTTGAGAGTCTCTTGACTGCTATTAGTTCATCTTGTCTTAGGCTCCCCTGAAATTTTAGAGGAAAATATTTAGTTCAGTTCGTATAAGTACGTCAGCTATAACGTTGTTACCTTGTAAACTGGACCGAACCCTCCCTCTCCGAGTTTGTTTCTGAACGAGAAGTTATTGGTGGCAGTTGCGATTTCCTCAAAATCAAAGAGTGGCAATTCCAAGTCCTTAGGAGATGTTGAGCCTTTCAAATAGAAAAAACAAGACGAAGGAAAGATTATGATATAAAGCAACATCAAAGGATGAATTTGAATTCTAAAGTATATGCATGCTTACCACTTTTCTTTCCTCTCTTCTTCCGAATTATTAGGTGCAAAAAGCACGTAAATCCCAGGAAAAGAAGCACAGAAACTGCAGGTATGACTGAGATCAGCACTACTCGTTTATCCTTCTGAGTGGAATTACCTAAAGATCATGTAGTAAATAACATTGAGAAATTAAACTACAGATTATGCTGACTTATTCAGTAAATCTCACAAATTATTCTCTTGTGGTCTAGTTTGGTGTATTACAACTAGGCATGCTTAAATTGATGCCTAAACAAGGATTTTTTTAACTAAATATAGCATTGTGACGTACAAATTGTAAGCAATAAATCTTTGAACTTAATAAAATAGGGCTGCAGAACCTAGCTAGAGAACATTGTTAATGAAAACTGATCATTTACCTAGTTCGGAAGATGGCATTCGAATATATATGTGTTCCGGGCTAGCTTCTTCAATGGACTCTCGCATATCAATTAGGTCGCCAAACCACATAAGGCAGCCACTCCCTCCATTCCTGACATCTGAATTAGTATAAGCTACACAAGAACAATTCTTTAAGCAGTCTACCTCACATTGTTTCACACTCATGCTCTTGTTCAACTGAAAATCCAACAGGTCCGGCAATTTCACATTTGGAACTTTCAAAAACGCATCATCCTTCTGGCAACTCAGTGATGTTTCCCTTATGCACCCACTTGTCCAGTTAAGCACCTCCCATTCGTTCTGCAATTTTGGAACATAACCCTGCAGGCACTCACAAGGGGGCGAATTGGAAATTTTGCAAAAACCATTTGCTCCACACTCCCTGTAATTATCACACCTATCATTTTGGAGAGTATACATAACAGCCCATTCAGTGCTCCCTCTGTTGAGCACCACCCGCTGGGCTAAACCCGACTCAGTAAGCTTTACTCCTGTCATAATATCAGTAGCCATGTACATGTAATATAACTCACTGGTATCATAGACATAGATCGGTTTCACAATGAGCTCGTTTGAAGAACTAGGAAAGCCAGTAAATCGAAGACCATTCCAAGGCCCCGTGCGGTACAATTTCTCTGTTCCTTTGGCAACTACGAGTTGAGGCAATCCAAGAGGATCGATCCCATAAGTATATTCTCCAGGAGATGGATCACTAGCGTTTTTCCAAGAAGTCAACAATCTGTTAAGACCTGTTCTGAAGTTCCACCCGATCTTCATTTTTGGTAACGAAGTGTCTGATGGGAAATCAAAACTTTGCCATACATAACTTTCGGAGTCTGTTGCAGCCTTGTCTCGAACAACGAGATTTCCGGTCTCCAAAAGCTGTGCAACAGGATTTTCTGCTATTTGGGAAGAAATGGTGGACCAAATAGTGTTGTTCATTTGGTCGAAAAGGACCATAGTTCCATTTTTGGTTAATGTCAAGGCTCCATATGAATCCGGAAGAGGGTTTTCTCTGTTGGCAACCCATACAACAGTATGTGGTAAGTTCTTAAACCATATTCCTAAGTACCAGGCTTTAGAATTACCCACCTGGAAGAGTCCTAATTCGAAGGTTTGGCCTGAAGAAACTAAGGTATTAGAGCCTTTGATGGATTGTGATGCAGATATGGTATCAGTTGCTGTGGACAATCGTAAGACTAAAGATTGGAGTAGAGAGGCAAAGAAGATGAAAAAGGGAAGGCCCTTCATCTGTGTTGTTTGTCAAGAAGAGGGAAGGAGACTGACTACTTTGAACCTTGCAGGTTTTTTATTGACAAACGATTGGGTAATTACACTAGAGCCATCAAAACCTCGGAAAGGGATATTCAATCTTGAATGAGGAGAAGTACATTACTCTACCCAACTTAGCTAAACCCAAACCCGTCCTTACGGACTTTTGTTGAAGCAGCCTTTCAATTTTCTGTTGACGTGTGTCCATCATTCAAAAAATTTCCCATCACATAATAATTTTCAAACAAAGTCTTTGTATTGACCGTATAATTGACAAGGAAAATGCAGAAGATGGACTATTGGAAAAAGATAATATATATTGCACATTTATATACATGGTCAGAGCAATTTATAGAAAATATAGTTCGAGATATAGTATATAAAAGATGTGTGGGACTTTTTCTTTCTGGCATAGATCATATGACTTAAATAATCTCTCACATCTTCATAATACTCTTATTTTGTGCCTATTTATACGAAGCTGGTTTCGTTCTAGCTCCTTTACACACGAGATCTTATATTCAATTTCTTCATCCTTCATATAGTTGTATAAAATAAAAAATAATAATAATAATAAATTAAAAAAAAAAAACGTTTGCGTTATGTGTTGTTTTCTTCTTTACCAAGTCTTGTTGACTTGGAGAACAAAATTTTGTCCTCCATTTTATACGGAACTGCATTAGAATACCACTGGTCTTGTATATGTAAGTATTTACCCATCTATTTGACTCTTTCCAAAACTCAGCTCCCTTGAAATATTTGACCGTTTTCCCAAATTTTCACAATAAATCACTACATTATCAACTATGATAGCAACTCTAGCTCCTTCTCCATCAAACCACATAATCCAAAACCAGAAAAAAAGAAGCAAACTCAACTTACTCGTGCGCAATACGATTACAAGATCTAGCAGACACTTATCGAGACAAGTTTTCTATTAGTCGTACAAGTTGCCCACTCACTGTTCAGCGGCTTGGTTAGAAGTTAGGTTTCTTCTTGCGAGACAAGTTTACCACTCACTGTCCATTAGGCATTTTTCAATGCTAATAGCCTGATAGTGGCATGCTCACCACAATAACTAATCACTCAAGGTTCTTGGTGCTTCAATTATCTACTACCATGGTCGAAAGAGTAATAGTATTTCGGGTATGGCTTCTTCCTTCTCCCGTTAAGGGATCAATGCCCATCTAACTTCTTTTTACAAAGAATCCAGGCTCCATTGGTTGGGGCAATGTTGGTTCCTCATTGCTTAACATGAGAAGCACAGATGATACTGCTGGTCTGTCTTCCGGAAGCTTTTGAATGCATACTAGACACACTTCAATGCATCTTAATTACGACCTCAAACTCAATGTATAAGTCCTCCAAGCATTCATCTATTACTTCCAAACCCTTGTTTTTGTTCCACAGTAGCCATGTGATAAGATTTTTACCACTTGCAAGAGTACAAGGTTATCGTAGTATAGCAGCTCAAGTAAGGTCGTTCTCCACAAGGATTGATTGATTAATTTGTATTTAAACTAATTCTTAATTAACTATTTAAAACAAAGTTTGGAAAATATTGGTTTTGGATTTTAAAATAACAAAAAAATAATTTTAATAAAAAAAATAATTAAAGAAACCAATTTGAAGGGGAACAACCTTAGAAAATAATGATAAAATGACACTAGAGTTCCGACATCACCTTAACAATCTTATATAGTTTTACCAATTACTTATGAATTACACATGCAACTTTGAAGGTTAGGTTTTCCTTATGCATATTCTACTTGTGGCATTCAAGTTAAAACGTATATCAAACATGCAATCGGTATGTGGCATTCAGATCAAATATAAACATGCATGATCATTACGCTTTGTGAAAACCCTTTGAAAAACCATGCAACCCCTAAGACGTGGCATTCGCCCGAGGTGAAATTACAACTATCAATCACAAAAAAGCAATACTCAATCCTCTGGTGGCATTCCGATCGAATTGCATCTGATTACTTATCTAAACATCCTAATGGTCACAAATCATTAAGATATAGAGATAGTTTAAACACAGTGATTATAATAATTCAAAGCATGCATGTATAATATCATAAGCAATTAAATAAAAACTACATATTCATGTTAAGGCTCAAGGCATCGCCCTAACAAATGGAAATTAGTTACGAACAACCATAAAACAAAATGAATTGAAATAGAAAAAGGAAAGAAAACACTTTGAAATACAAATCGTCAAAACTAGGGCTGGCATTCGTGTCGTGTTTCTCGTGTTCGTGTCGTTTTCATATCATACTCGATAGCTTAATGGGTCATGTTGTGTAATACCCGTTAAAGTAAACGGGTAATATGACCCGACCCGAAATCAACCCGTTAATATTATCAAGTAATATGACTCGACCCATTACCCGTTAAGAAAAATATATTTTAAATCAATAAAAATGAAAATGAAAAACATAATTTGACCCAAAAGAATGTAAAACATAATACTAAATTAGTAAATACATACTAAATTTCGGAGTTGACCCCTTCATGAAAATTGTGAAGCTTTTCATTACGTGTGATTAAATTTTTCATAGTTCTACAATAATTATTATTAATTTTATTAATTTTGCACTCAAATAAAAAACACTATTCATGAGATTTGGAGGGTTTTAAAAATATAAACGATCATGTAATCATCATCTAAGCGTTGAGAATGTAATTATGAACGTTTATTATGCTTTCACATAATTCAGACTTATCCATTAATGATTATGAATTTTGTTTATTTTGAACTCCCTTAAAAATACTATTCATGAGAGTTTGTATGGTTTTAAAAATTCAAACAATCATATACCCATCCTCAAAGCGTAGATGATGCGACTACGAGTGTTTGCATATTTTTTTCATATTTTTCGCACATGTAAATTAATTATTATAATTTTTTTTAATGTGTTTGATATTTTAAAATTACTTAATATTTTTATTTTTAATGTGTTTTATGATTTTTAATCTCAATCTTTGTCTATAATATACTATAAAAATAAATAAATAAATAAAACTTAAATTTTAAATTTTATATAGAATAATAATTAATAAACAATATATACATATTCATTATATCTATTGTATTTTATAGTAAGTTTTTTTTGTAGTAGTTTAAAAAATTAAAATCATCAAAATAACTTCTTCTTTTTTTATCGTGTCGAAACAGGTTACCTGCGTGTCACTCTCGTGTAAACCTGTTAAAGACCCATTATTAATGGGTTATTATCGTGTGACCCGATAACAACCCGATTAGTAATCGTGTTGACCCGAAACCCATTATTTTCATGTCGTTTACGTGTCGTGTTAACGGATCGTGTAAGAAATTGTCAGGTCTAGTCAAAACCTAGCTAAGTTCTCCAAATTGATGCGTAGCCTTATTTATATTATTACAAAATAAAATCCCACCTATAAAAGGTCTTCTAAAAACTAAGAAACATAATATAATAAGATAAATAGGAAATAAAAGGCTTCCTATTTAAACTGAAATTCAGACTGCAGAAAAAATCCATCTTTTGAAAAACCAAATCAACTCCGATTTGGTCCTAAAAGGTCTCTTTTTAAATCTTGAGATGTCCCTAACAAATCCTCAGAAGGAATTTTCCTCAAAATATGTCATCTTGACCTTCAAAATACCCAAAACATCCATAAATGTCAATTTGGAAAAGTTGCGCGCTAGGCCTTCTTTTGTTTGCCACGGTCAAACGGCTTGGTAGAAAAATCTGGAATTTTGACACAATCATCTTGAAAGGCTCATGAACATCCTCTAATTAGAATCACTCCAAAATTCATCCATTGGTTCACTTTTTGCTCCAGATGAAGTTGAATGTCCTACATTGAAAATACATAACAAAGTATCAAAGTTCTCCCAAAATAACTAATAAATTAATACAAAGATAAGGGTAAAATATATAGTATAATATCGCCTCATCCCTGGAACAATGGCAGAACAATGGCAGATCATACGAGTTTAGTCCTACGCATGAAAAGCTATCTAGAGGTCCAAAATTACCAGACACATATAGCAGAATCACAAAAAACACCTACATGTCTGAGAAGACTGTAATGATGAGTCGGATGATGAACCTCAGCGGTTTCTTCTGCCACTTACATCTCTAACAAAAGCACTCCGAAACTGATGACATCTACTCTTTGGAAATTGAATGTTTGAGAACTGGATGGTACCTTTCAACTATTCTTACAGCAAGGTGTAACATCAATTCAGCAAACAATAGTGATGTTGAAGGGAAGATATTTCATAGATGTTTGAAATAACTGAAGGTTGAATAGAGTTATATGATTGCTTTGACAGAAAGAACAAGAAAAGTAGCTTGTGTACAAGTGCTAATAATTGAGTTATATGATTGCTTTCATATAATGGAAAACAATAGAAAAACATAGAAACATTGGTTCTCGAAAACCAGAAATCGTTTTCTGCCAAGACTTTGAACGATTTGATTATGTTTGGTACACCGTGTAACACTATAGGATCGTCTTTAGTCATCTCTTCCAATTGGCATAACGGCATAGATCCTATAACTGACAAGATAATATAATTAAATTCCTAATATACATGCATTGGTTAAGTAGCATCATAATGCTCAAGCCTTCTCTATCGACGTTCCACCATTGGGCTTATTTCATTTTGTGTATGAGATTGCTCCCCTCTTGTCCTTGTATCTAGATCAGTGGAACATCTTTCCATGAAGAAACCATGTTCAGGCCAAGGCAACCTTGCTCCCTCGTTTGCCAACAAGAAAACTACAGACGACATTGTTGGGCCTCTCCGCTAGGAATTTCTGAACATATAATAAACCCACACGAATGCATCTAAGTACTTGAGATTCAATGCAGGATTCTTCCAAGTATGTTTGCAATATTTCCAAGGATTTTTCTTCATTCCATAGCAACCATGCCTACAAAATTTCAATAACAATGCTTAACTAATCCTGCTAAAGAGAAATGACATGGAGTACTATATATATAGCTCTTCGCGCTTACATGTCCCAGGAGGTTATGGTTGTGATCAGGGTGAGAAAACCTCCCGTTTATGTTGCCATTTATTATCTCTAACAAAAGCACACCGAACCAAAGACATCTGATTTTACAGAAAACTTCCCCTGAACTGCATACTCTGGGGACATATAGCCGTTGCATGAGAAATTTGTATATAAGTTTGTTTATTTGACTAGTGAATATCAATGTACATTAGCTGAAGATGTATATCCACTGAACTTACTATGTTCTGACAACTTTCTTTGTTTTTGCTTCATTCTCATTACCTCCGAAAATTCTAGCCAAGCTAAAGTCTGAGATTTTAGGATTCATGTAGTGGTCCAACAAAATATTGCCTGCTTTGAGATCCCTGCGAATGATTTGAAGTTTAGAATCTTGGTGTAAATAGAGAAGCCCTCTTGTGATTCCCATGATAATGTTAAAGCGCGTGTCCCATCCCAATAAAGCACTTCTTATATCATCTGCAAATCAATTTCAGCCCTTGTGAATCTTAGATGCATGGAGGGTTCAAGCTGAAGCATAAAGAATCTAGACATTAAGTGCCGAAGATTCAAGATGCTCACTGAAGATGAAAAGATCCATGCTTTTGTTGGACATGTACTCGTAGATAAGCATACATTCATCGCCATGAATACAGCAGCCCAAAAGTGAAACAAGATTCCAGTGTTGAAGTTTTGCAATCAAAACTAATACATTCTTGAACTCTTCTAGACCCTGACATGGGTGTGATACCCGCTTCACTGCTATTTCTTGTCCTGAAAAGCTGCCCTGTATTTGATCATATTGAACATGCATTTTTGTTATAATCAGGTGAACGTCAAAACATACGCCTTCTTGTTTACTGTACATAACAAATTATAACCTTGTAAACAGGGCCCTACATTCCTTGAGATTCATACACTCGTTGAGTGAAAATTCTAACATGTCAGGCAATTTCACTCCTACAAGCAGTAAACATCCCTCTCTGCTGTGGCAGTCCAACGGTGTCCATCTCATGCATCCACTGGTTCTATTAGAAAGTTCCCATTCTTCTTGAAACCTCGGAGTGAACACTTGTGGCACATATGGGATGCCTGTTTCTACAAATACCATTAGCACCACAGTATCCATAATTGTCACATGAATCATCTGGTAACGAAAATATAACATCCCATTCTGTGCTTCCCCAACATTCAACACAAGGCGTTGCAAAGAACCTAATTGATCTAACCTTAATTGTGAGGCAGCTCCATTCTTAGTAGCCTCAAACTAATAATACCACTCATCGTCATGTAATTCCATAACTGTATTGAACACTGAATCCGCTGGTGCAGGAAGACCACTGAATCGAACTCCTGTTTGGTACTTTATGGCTGATGCTCCCATGACAACAACTAGTTGTGGTAACCCCTTCATTTCAATTTTGTAAGAGAAGTCACCAGTGGATGGATCATCAATGCTTTTCTGTGATGTCAAATGTCGCTCTGATCCTGTGTTTATGTTCCAGCTTATCTTCATACCTAGTAACAATGTGTCACATGGATTATCAAAACTCTGCCACACATAAGTTCCAGCACTACTTGTATTTTCCATCAACACAAGATTTTCGGAAGCTAAAAGCTGTGTAACTCGCGTCTTTGGTGTTGTTGATACATTTGAAGACCAAATACTGCTCGCATTTCAATTGAGAAGAACAAGATTTCCATTGGTGCCAATCGCGAGTTTCCCATATAAAACAGTCAGTGGACTGTTTCTGTTTGCAGTCCACAAAACTTTGCTAGGTATGTCAATGTACCATATTCCCCAGTACCTATTTACGGGGTTTCCCGGCAGAGAAAAGAAGCCTAGTTCAAATCTTCCACCCAACGAAGTTAAAGTCTCAGAATCATTGGCAGTCTGGCTAGAGGTTATGGTATCAGCAGCAATAGTCAAATTCAATTATTCAATAAGATTAATAACAAGCAAACAAGGGAGGACAAGAAGGCATTGGAACTAAGCATTTCCAAAAAATGATCTCAATGACTTTTCATTTCCATGAACGAGCGCCAATTAAAGAGAAATTGCCTAAAATGACCAATTTTCTTAATCTTTAGACTAAAATAAGACAAACCAACCATACGCAAAAATGAAATGACAAAAATATCTACATATAAATTGTAAAAACTCACAAATGATGACGTTATTTTTCTGATTTCGAAGAGAGAGTTGTGAGCTCTAGGTTTTGGGGTTGGTCAGATCCGTGAACATATCATGTGCATGTCGTGTGCATGCCACTGGAAATAGATGATTTTTAATGGGATTTCTAGAATCTAGGTTCATGTCAAAGATTTGTAAACTATGGATGTTTTAAGGATTTCAGAATTGGACCCCCACATATCACTTAACGCCGCTAATTGCACAATGCACATCTACAACAAAACGACGTCGTTACACGTATCATCCACAACTTCATTTTCAATCTCGACGGCGACAACGCCACCGTGACCAGCAGCGAGTTCTTTTACTTCTCCCAAAACCTAATTTCCCAAAACGGAGGCAAAATACTCACCACATTCCTCAAAGGTTTGCTCCAAAACTCTCAGGCTCGAAGTTTCCCTCCAAATATTGCATAAAGAACCCAAATTTCTCACGGTAAAAAAAAAAAAAAAAAATTCCAAATCAAAAAATTAAAAGATCCGATCTTTGCCCCGAAACTCAAATTGCTCACATTTTGCAATCTAAATTAATCATTGCCACGACACTCGAAGACTCCCAGGCATTGATGCCGAGGTGGAGGCATCCGAATTGCTTGCGACGTTGGAGTTGTGGCGCGGAAGAAGAGGTGTGGAGTGCATGCACGGAATCCATTCGACGAAATGCCAAACCAGAATCCGAGAGAGAGAGAGAGGTGCTGGGTTGAAATTTCTCTCCCTACTCTTTGTTTCTCTCTCTACAAAATGAGAAATGAGGATTGAAATTTTTGGACAATTCATTTATATGGAAGGGTAATTTGGTAATTATAAATTAAAAAAAATCATATTTATGTTATATTGTTGTGCATGTCGTGTATATATCCAAAAAATCCTATTTTAATCCCAAGATTACAAAATGAGTCATTTTTGTCTATTTCCCAAAATTAAAAACAATATAATGAAAGTTAAGTTTGAGATCGTACCATATATATCAATCAAATATCGTAATATATACTCTATACATATACTTTGATGCTAGTTAAAAATTTAAAATAGACAACTTGATTTTGAATATTGGATGTTGATCAGGACTAAACCAGAATAATCATGGAAAATGTCATCAGCATCACCATTCTTTTATCATTTTTATTATCCTGGTTGTTTTGTGATGGAAGACTAATACCGTCTTAAAAAATAAAAACAAGAAATTAAGGTAAAGTCTTGCTTGGGGAGTGGGGACCTTCTAAGATCGGCCATCTTTCAATGTATGTTAACTCAATAAATTAGTTATTACGCGCAAAATCAAGAGAAAAAAAGAAACTCATGAGCTATTAAAGAACTGTAGTTTCTTTTTATTGCAAAAGGAAAAAAACTTAGTTGAACAAAGAAAGTGTCTCCTAATTATTGCTAAAGGTGAATTTGACAAGTCTTAGGACACTTAATATTATGGCTAGGTCTGGCAATTCCTGACACAACCCGATAACCCGACACGACACGACACAAAATTAACAGGTGTTCGAGTCGACACGATAACGAATCGGGTCGTTATCGGGTAACCCGATAAGCACCTGTTAAGATAACGGGTATACACGTAGGTAACACGATACACGATAAGCAGAATATTATTTTTATAATTTTATAACCCTAAAAAAAATGCTGTAATAATTATATACATTAATTTAACAATTTTATACCCCTAAAAACTATAATAAATAAATAAATATATATATATTAAATTAACTATAAAGTCTATAATAATTATAATAATTATATATACTATAATAATTATACCCCCAAAATATTAACTATCTATAATAATTATATAATTATATATATATATATATTTAATTTTGAATTAAATTTTATAAAAACTATAATAATTATTAATTAATATGCATGATGCATCCATTGATTTGATTCCATTCCATTCATGCCGCCCTTTTTGAAGAAAAATAGAGGGAAAATGAAAATAATAAGAAAAGTTGAAAATGAAACCAAAAAGTGAGGGCATTAGGGAAAGATGTTGGAGGGAAAAGTGAAAATTATAAGAAAAGTTGAAAAGGAAACAAAAAAGAGAGGGAAAAATGAAAATTAATAGAAGTGGTGAGAAATTTTTTGGGATACGAATTCTCTTAAACTAATTTCAACGATCCCAACCATCAAACTTGTTTGTATATGCTTTGAGATCACATCAGCAAAAAATCACAAAAAACAAACATTCAGAGATCAAGTAACGGGACAAACCTTTTCGACGGTTATAAACGAAAAATCACGATCTAACGATTATTTTAACTCCGATTTTGATGATTTTTTACAGGTACACTCCTTGACCCTATATGAATTCAATGAATGAATTCGATTATCAATTTAAAATATTTACACAAGTGAATACCACAAAATTTTATGTTATACTTAATGAAAGTATAAATAAACTCTTAAGTGTTAGTCAATCTATCGTTTTGTTGGGATACGAATTCTCCAAAACTAATTTCAACGATCCAAACCGTCAAACTTGTTTGTATATGCTTGGAGATCACATTAACAAAAAATCACAAAAAACAAACATTCAGAGATCAAGTAACGGGACAAAGCTTTTCGACGGTTATAAACAAAAAATTACGATTTAACGGTTATTTTAACTCCGATTTTGATGATTTTTTACAGGTACATTCCTTGACCCTATATGAATACAATGAATGAATTCGATCTTCAATTTAAAATATTTACACAAGTGGATACCACAAAATCTATTGTTCTACTTAATGAAAGCATAAATAAACTCTAAGTGTTAGTCAATCTATTGTTTTGTTGGGATACGAATTCTTCAAAACTAATTTCAACGATCCAAACCGTCAAACTTGTTTGTATATGCTTGGAGATCACATCAACAAAAAATCACAAAAAACAAACATTCAGAGATCAAGTAACGGGACAAACCTTTTCGACGATTATAAACAAAAAATTACGATTTAACGGTTATTTTAACTCCGATTTTGATGATTCTTTACAGGTACATTCCTTGACCCTATATGAATACAATGAATGAATTCGATCTTCAATTTAAAATATTTACACAAGTGGATATCACAAAATCTTATGTTATACTTAATGAAAGTATAAATAAACTCTAAGTGTTAGTCAATCTATCGTTTTGATGGGATACGAATTCTCCAAAACTAATTTCAACGATCCAAACCGTCAAACTTGTTTGTATATGCTTGGAGATCACATTAACAAAAAATCACAAAAAACAAACATTCAGAGATCAAGTAACGGGACAAAGCTTTTCGACGGTTATAAACGAAAAATCATGATTTAACAGTTATTTTAACTCCGATTTTGATGATTTTTTACAGGTACACTCTTTGACCCTATATGAATACAATGAATGAATATGATATTCAATTTAAAATATTTACACAAGTGGATACCACAAAATCTTATGTTATACTTAATGAAAGTATAAATAAACGCTAAGTGTTAGTCAATCTATCGTTTTGTTGGGATACGAATTCTCCAAAACTAATTTCAACGATCCAAACCGTCAAACTTGTTTGTATATGCTTGGAGATCACATAAAAAAAAATCACAAAAAACAAACATTCAGAGATCAAGTAACGGGAAAAACCTTTTCGACGGTTATAAACGAAAAATCACGATTTAACGGTTATTTTGACTCCGATTTTAATGATTTTTTACAGGTACATTCCTTGACCCTATATGAATACAATGAATGAATTCGATCTTCAATTTAAAATATTTACACAAGTGGATACCACAAAATCTTATGTTATACTTAATGAAAGTATAAATAAACTCTTAAGTGTTAGTCAATCTATCGTTTTGATGGGATACGAATTCTCCAAAACTAATTTCAACGATCCAAACCGTCAAACTTGTTTGTATATGCTTGGAGATCACATCAACAAAAAATCACAAAAAACAAACATTCAGAGATCAAGTAACGGGACAAACCTTTTCGACGGTTATAAACAAAAAATCACGATTTAACGGTTATTTTAACTCCGATTTTGATGATTTTTTACAGGTACACTCTTTGACCCTATATGAATACAATGAATGAATTCGATCTTCAATTTAAATATTTACACAAGTGGATACCACAAAATCTTTTGTTCTACTTAATGAAAGTATAAATAAACTCTAAGTGTTAGTTAATCTATCGTTTTGTTGGGATACGAATTCTCCAAAACTAATTTCAACGATCCAAACGTCAAACTTGTTTGTATATGCTTGGAGATCACATCAACAAAAAATCACAAAAAACAAACATTCAGAGATCAAGTAACGCGACAAAGCTTTTCGACGGTTATAAACAAAAAAATCACGATTTAACGGTTATTTTAACTCTGATTTTGATGATTTTTTACAGCTACACTCCTTGACCCTGTATGAATACAATGAATGAATTTGATCTTCAATTTAAAATATTTACACAAGTGGATACCACAAAATCTTTTGTTCTACTTAATGAAAGTATAAATAAACTCTAAGTGTTAGTCAATCTATCGTTTTGTTGGGATACGAATTCTCCAAAACTAATTTCAACGATCCAAACCGTCAAACGTATTTGTATATGCTTGGAGATCGCATTAACAAAAAATCACAAAAAAAAAACATTCAGAGATCAAGTAACGGGACAAAACTTTTCGACGGTTATAAACGAAAAATCACGATCTAACGGTTATTTTAACTCCGATTTTGATGATTTTTTACAGGTACACTCTTTAACCCTATATGAATACAATGAATGAATTCGATCTTCAATTTAAAAAATTTATACAAGTGGATACCACAAAATCTTATATTGTACTTAATGAAAGTATAAATAAACTCTAAGTGTTAGTTAATCTATCGTTTTGTTGGGATACGAATTCTCCAAAACTAATTTCAACGATCCAAACCGTCAAACTTGTTTGTATATACTTGGAGATGGCATCAACAAAAAATCACAAAAAACAAACATTCAAAGATCAAGTAACGGGACAAAGCTTTTCGACGGTTATAAACGAAAAATCACGATTTAACGGTTATTTTAACTCCGATTTTGATGATTTTTTACAGGTACACTCATTGATCCTATATGAATACAATGAATGAATTCGATCTTCAATTTAAAATATTTACACAAGTGGATACCACAAAATCTTATGTTGTACTTAATGAAAGTATAAATAAACTCTAAGTGTTAGTCAATCTATCGTTTTGTTGGGATACAAATTCTTCAAAACTAATTTCAACGATCCAAACCGTCAAACTTGTTTGTATATGCTTGGAGATCACATCAACAAAAAATACAAAAAACAAACATTCAGAGATCAAGGAATGGAACAAAGCTTTTCGACGGTTATATACGAAAAATCACGATTTAACGGTTATTTTAATATATTTTAATATATTTAACGGTTATTTTAATATATTTTTATATGGTATAGTATTATTAATTTATTTCTTTTTATAATTATTTTGGTAAACTTCTCATAATTTGAATGATTTTTAATGTTTGGTTTTTCTATATTTAGTTTATGTGGAAGAGAGTTCTGACGTGGAAAACCTTACTGAAAACATCTTCAACATAACTCTTCAAGGCAATAGATGAAGCCAAAGTTTCAATACAATTTCATGATGATCGATGTAAATTGAAGATTTTGTAGATAGAGGTGTAAACTTTTGAGAAAGACTTACAATCTTGAAAACAAAAACTCTTTCATTTTGCATATCCTTGCACATTTAATATTTGTAATAGATTAGTAGTGTATGTATTATTTTTTTTATTAGGCTCTTATTTTCTAATGTAGATATAGTACTTAAACGACAAATGTTTTAATGTTTTGAAGTAATATTTATGTGGCAATGTGTGATATGTGCAAATTTAACAAAAAAAAAAAAAAATTTCTTAATGGGTCATAACGGGTCGGGTCACTTTACCCATTGGGTAAAGTGACCCGACTTGTTAAGGACCCGTTAAGATAACGGGTGTGACACGACACGACTCGTTAAGATAACAGGTGTTACACGAAAACGACACGAACACGACAGACACGACCCGTTTGCCAGGCCTAATTATGGCGTCGTAATATTCCTTTTCACTTGTAAGTGAGAGATCTTAGGTTTGATTCTCGTCAAAGGCAAAATTGAACTACATTATTATTAGCTCATTATGAGGTAAGCTCACCCCCTCTCCCTCAGTATAAATAATATCGTTTGTTAAAAAAATATATAAAAAAAGTGTCCTAATTAATTAAAAGCTTAAGTGGGATATTCAATATTATCAAGCAACACAAACAACATTTGTAGGAAAATCTTTTCAACAACACCACCAAAGTTTTAAGCGAAACAAAAAACCTTTCAAAAAATAAACATTTGTAGGAGTATGATTGTAGGTTCCCTTAAAAAATGAAGTGTTATTAATGTAGGTGTGCAAAAGTTGAGGCTGTAGGAAGGTTTCAAGGTTGTTTTCATGATAACCGTAGCCATAACCACCTTTCGCCAAGGTGAATATTGTTGTGAAGTTTAACTCACTATTGATGTTGCGATTGAAGATTCGGAAGAGTTTACCGGTGTCACCATGTCTTGGGTGACCGATCGGGGATGAACAAAGTCAGAAGGTGCTGATCATAAAGCAATCAAGTTACTCAGAGTGCTCGACATCAATTAATAGGCCACCGCTTGTACTTTTGCTATAGGGAATTTTTCTATTTTCGGGTTTCCTAGTTTTCTAGGGCTTTATCTTTCCTATATATATTTCAGATTTTATGGAGCTGTACATGGGAAGATTGGAGCGAGTTTATCGGTAGTCCTACAGGAGAGACGACGGAGGCATCAACGAGGCTTTGAGCGTGAGAAAGATTAAATACCCTTTTATTTTTTATTTTTTTTTTGCAAGACAGAGATTAAGACCTAGCTAGGGTTCCAATATATAGAATTCGTGTTCATATATTTACTTTAGGACCCATATTATTGTTTGGATTTCAATGATAGAGCTATTGGATTCTTAACATCTTATCAAGATTCCAATAAGGAAAATGCTTGGAAGATGAAGTTTTTTTTACCATATTTTGCAGATCACATGATGTGGCAGATAATGGCTGAATTCCTTGTTTAAATTATAGAACCATTAACTACCACATCATGTGATCTATAAAATATAGTTTAAGTAAATGACCTCTCTAACATCACTCGTGATAATAAGTCAAATACTTAGTATAGTACTCTTCAACTATACGTACGATTGATTTACTCATATTAAGACTTATGCTGTACTCTAAGTCTAACAAAGTAAAGGATGAAGGAAGTTGCATAGAAATTTCCCTTTTGTTGGACTGATGCTACCAAATCAATGTGGACGTTGCCTCATCCACTGATCACCATGTATTAAATTTAACTTTGAAATTTTTAACAACAAAGACAAACTTTAAAAAAATTATAATACGAGATCAGCATTGTGTAATTGTGACATCAAGATTACAAATGTTAATGTATATGTGGCTCGATAGGATGTTGAGTTTTGATGATTGGGCATTTTCTGCCTGGGTTTTCGAGTTATCTGTTTGTAAAGGAATTGTATATTTTCACAGATAAACACTTACGTAGAAGTGGTGAAGAAGAAGGTGTGCGTTTAAGTATTTCTCCTTTAGGCTTTATCTGGTATCTGGTTTATCCAAAGCCATTCCAAACATGGCATCATCAACATGCAACGGCTTCTTGTTTGGTCGGACTTTTTTTTTGCAAGCGTCTAACCAAATTCAAGTTGACCTAATTTTTTTTGTTCGGGAGTGGGTTATGGATGGTACTCCATCGCGAGGCAAAGCTCCACTACTAACCATAAACTCCCCTAGCTAAATTATAAGGCAGTAAGTGGGGTACTCATTTGCATTTACTTACACTTCCCATCACCATTCAATCTGTGGTTTGCCTCATCTGCCTATATTTAAGTTAACCTTTTTTCGTTTTCTATTTAAAAGAAATCATGTGGCTCAAAACTCAAGCAACCGCAACATCAATATATATTTACTAGCATTCATACATGCACTCACGTGTTTGCATAATGCATTTTTTAAATCACGGCATGCTACGCACAATTTACACTTTTTAAATGTATTTATATGCGTGAATTGAAAAAAGAAAAGTCAAATATTTGAAGTAAATTAACAATCTTAGATCATGCTAGAAAAAACCCCTCACAAACCAATCAAAGTAGTTGAATTCACATAATAAAATCGGTCTTTTAATTTTCATCTACATTCTATTGAATTTACATTAAGAATAGAGAAAATAATATTTAATAAACAACTGATTGAATCACATTATTGCTAGTCCATTGTGAGGCTAAGCCCACTCCCTCTCCCCCTCCCCTTTAGTATATATAATATCATTTGTTCAAAAAACAACAATCATTTGACAACTAATTTAAACACATTATTTTGCGTGTACGAAATGTCTTTTTATAACCAGTATTATACGCCTCTTAAGATGTTTTGAATATGTTTAAAAATAAAGAAAATAATATTTAATAAACAACTGATTGAATCACATTATTGCTAGCCTATTGTGAGATACTAATTAAAAAAATGTACAAAAAGAATTAATTATTAAAAAAACACTATTAAAATGAGAAAAATACCCTTTCATTATTTGGTGCATTATTTTGGATTGCTTTTGAAAATTTTTGTTTTGGGGCATATTGGTCCAAAAAAATTTGTTGAAGTTTGTGACCTCAAAAAAAAAGTTGTTGGCTTTATATATAAAGTTTAAAAAAATAATAATAATAAGGGGACAAATTAATTAAAGTAATCAGAAGTTAAATTTCAATTGTCAAACTAATAAAACCAAGCATCTATGATACCGAAAATATTAACAAAATAGTGGACCACTAAAAGATATTAATGACATAATGACAAACTGATTAGTTCAGATTTTGAATTATTGAAAATTACCGTTTCGGCCAATTTCCCAAGAAAAAAAAAAAAAAAAAAAAAAATCCTAGAGTTAGTACAAACAGACTTTTGGCTTGGCCACGACGCTCCCACTAAATCAGCCAAAAGAAGGAAACAACAGCAGCATCACTCCTAAATTTAAGGCAGCTAGGTAGAGGTTTTTTTTTTTTTTTTTAAACAAAAAATATTATCTCTACTAATTAATAAAACACTCATTGTCAATCAAAATCTTTTGAAATTACCAGTTTAACCTTCTAATTAAAACCGAATATGAATAAGAAATATGGGGCAAAAATGTAATTTCACACAACCAAAATTTGTTTTTTTTTTCAAGCCTCACCTAATTGTAATCCTATTATATCTCTAATTAAAAAAAATTTAAAAAATAATAAAATAATAAATAAAAAAAACTTCCTACTCCCACATTATCTATCACTATCTTCCTCTCTCCTTCTATTTCAAAAACAAAAATAAAAAAATTTCTCACGCACTTTGTGTGTACCCATATGCTAGTATAAACTAAGAGGAGAAGGTTGTTAGCTTCACAATGAACTAACAATAATGTGGTTCAAATTTGTCTTTGGCCAGAATCGAACCTAGAACCTCTCACTTATAAGTTAAGAGGAATGTTACTAGACCGTAATAGTAAGTAGTAGCTAAGTAAAGTATTTAACAACAATTTATTTAAATTTTTTAAAGCACGAAAATAGTATGGTTAATCTGTAATTTCCTCTCCTAAACTGAGCTAAAGTTTATAACTTTATAAACTTGGGCCAATAATTAAGCATAAAATCCCCGAGATCCCATGCAGCTTCCAGGAAGGAGATGAGCTCATCACAGAGCCAAGGAAAAAAGAAGCAAATAAAGAAGTTGCTGCTAACAGTTAAAAGGAGCTACCAAGAAAGTCACAATAATAATTTATTAATATTATTCTCCTTAAATATTCGCACCACAGCTCATCACTCCTCAGTCCTCACTCACTCGTTAATAAATAGCCCCCCTCCGGCCTCCATATTCTCCATCATACATATCTCTCAATTAGGTTACAAATAAAGCTTTCGATCATTTTAGTTTTGAATACTAATTGTTTTATTAATCATGACAGCATTCGATCATCATTATCAAAACATGATGACTGCAGTTGAATTTGTAGACTACTTTCCATCCATGATTGCAAGGTTGGGAGACGAAGGGTTTATAGGCGAGCTTTGCAACGGCTTTCGATTGCTGATGGACGTGGAGAAGGGGCTCATCACTTTTGAGAGCTTGAAGAGTAACTGCCTTCTGCTGGGATTGCATGACATGGGAGATGATGAGCTTGTGTGGATGTTGATGGAGGGTGATTTGGATGGAGATGGAGCTCTCAGTCAGATGGAGTTTTGTATTCTCATGTTTAGGTTAAGTCCAGGTCTAATGGATGGATCTAGGCAATTGTGGATGGAAGACTACGATCATCGTCGTGTAAATGATCATCAAATACATGTAGGCTTCCAATGATCAATGTATTGTCTTCTTGTCTGTCTTTGGTGCATCTTCTTTAATTAATAATGACTTTGATCATGTTATATCAATGGTTGTACGTACTTTGTAATTTGTGAATTTGAAGATATCAATCTTTGTACGAGAAAAGTTGGTAAGTTAGCAATTTTAGTTCATTATTATGTTATAGTATTTTGCTATTTTATGTATTAGGATTTTCTAATAGAATAAGATTCAGCGTTTGCAATTCGTTTTTCTTCTTTTCTCATCCTTTGATTTGTGTAACATATATATGTCTAGTTCAAGCACTCATATGCTATATGTACTTTTAAGTACTTTCTCCTTGATTTAATTACATATTGCGATGTCAGTATAAATGCTTGCTGGTTCAATCCCAATTAGTTGACATGCATGGGAAGCAATGGTGCTATAATACTTACGCGTAGTTGAAGATCATTATCCGGCCCTTGGCACAACTCTTGAAGCTTCCTGAACCTCAAAAGCTAATAAGGTGCTAATTTACCCACGAAGTTCATATAAGTATCCTAATCAGTTGGATTCTGGCTTTTATAGTTGTGTGTGGTGCCTTCTATCCACACACCCACATGGAAAAAAGGAGTAATTCTAATATTTCATTGGTAGCTACAACTAGGTCAGAATGCTGGAAATGGTCTTGTAATATTAGGTGACATGTCCACTGAAAATAATGCACGTAAAGTAGACCTGCTACCAAGTCATTTTATTTATTTGGTCCGTGTTGATATATCACAAACTGTATTTTTAACATGTCACTGTTAACGAATCACTAAGCTAACAAATGATGAGGAATGATCAACCCTAACCGCTTGGTAACAGTTTGTTAAGGGATGAGCCGCTAACAAAAAAAAAAAAAAAAAAAAATTGATTAAAACTCTTTTAAATCCATGATTTAAACTTATAATCTAGAGACCAAGACAAAGTATTTATTGAAATAAGGGATGGGTCCATGACACCATTTCTTTACATAACTTTTGACACAAGTTTTTGTAGAGCGAGCTCCGTAATGTATTTTAACGATCCGAACTATTTATCTTTTAGAACATCATTCATAAATCATCATTGCAAAATATAGACAAATTCAAAATTATTAAGACATTTATTTGTGGTGTAGAATAGAAAATGGATGAATATGGTTTTATAAAGAAACCCTAAACACTTAATCCAATGATCATATGATTTCAGATTTGGGTTTTTGGTAAACATGATATTTGAGGATAGACCTAAAAGATAAGTCATTGAGATCGTTGAAATACATTAATTACGAAGTGGGTGGCACAAAAACCTATGTAAAAAAAGTAGTGTCGCATATCCATTGGAATCTAATATGCATAAAACAACACAATACATCTCTAAACTAAGAAAAAACACAAGAATACAGCTTGAACAACTCCATGGAAAAAAAAATTAAAAAATTAAAAAAATGAAAAACAACTCCAATGCAAGAAAATTAAACGTGACAACATCTTTCAACCATAGACTTGCCGGATGGAAGTGTAACACCCTCTCGAGGGCAGGGAAATTGACTCTTATTGAGGCTTCTCTTTCTGGGCATGCCCTATCATGTTTTTTCTTGTTTTCCTTGTTCTCCTAAGTTGAACCCCATTGCTCGGAATTCGGAAAGATGTTTGTACCCCAAAAGATAAAGGTGGCCTGGGAATCAGATCCAATAAGCATTTTAACAAGGCAGCCATTGCTAAGCTAGGATGGAAAGTTCTTACTGATCATTCCGATTGGTCAAATCGTCAAAGCTAAATATTTGAGGAATGGCAACTTCTTTTTGTGTCGAAAGAAAACTAATCACGCGCTTTCTTGGAGAGGTGTTCTGGACACCAGAAATATTCATTACAGAGGAATTAGATGGATTGTGGGCAACGGTCACTCTATTAATTTTAGGGGTTTTAATTGGATGCTTCCTTATCCTCTAGTTAATCTTGTCCCTCATGATCAAAGTTCTCAGCTGGAATGGTCTCTTACTGTGGACAATTTTTTTCTGTAATCATTCTTGGAATATTAGTAAGCTTCGAAATGTTCTCCCTTCTCATATTGCATGTCAACAAAGTGATAGCAGTTCCTCTTTCCTTGATCTGACATGGATGGTGAATTTCTTTGGGGCCCCTCACCAAATGGCATGGAAAATATTATATAAAGTCCGCTTCTGATATGCAGTCAGTTCATCTCCCTCCCCATCAACAAGTTAACTTGCTCAAAAGGATTTGGAGGCTTATTCCTCCCAAGATTAAGACTTTTTCTTGGTTTTCAGCGCACCAAAGTCTTATTACCAGAGGAAGACTTCACAGGTTTATTCCTCAAATGAATCCTAGGGAGAAAACTTAGGTTTCACCATAACCATTGGCAATATCAGGAAATAGTCCAACTTACTTGTAAGTCCATCTAAGGTCCTTCCTCCCATCAATGTGGGATTCATTATCAATATGCCCCATGTGACGAATTTTTAAGCCTAACATGTGGATAACACAAACAGGGTAATATGGAGCACATGTGACTGTTGAGCTTCATACGTGGGACAACTAGCTGTAATATCACGAAGAAGGTCTCACCATAAAACTATGAAAATATGAGGAGTGACCTAACTTATTTATAAGTCCATGCAATGTACCTTCTCCCACTAGTCTGGAATTCACTCTCAACATCTTACATGTGCTCTTTGTTCCGAGGAGGTGGAGGATATGGATATCTGTAAGTGGACTGCCCTTTCGCTAGACAAGTTTGGCACCATGATGTTTTCAATTGCTCATCCTTATGCTGGGACAGGTTTGCTTTAATGATTATCCACTTTAAACGGTAAGGACAACTCTTCTGGACTCGTTCATATCATGGTAAAGTTCTTATCTATTGCCAGCTATGGGATACGAGAAATCAATGCACAATCAGAAATTATCATTTGCCCAACGACATTTTGCTTGACTAAATTTAGTCCGTCGGGTAAATATACTTTATCTAACGAAATAATGCTTTTGTCAGGCAAACCTGGTCACCATTTTGGTTTCTTAAGAGATTTTTGCCCGACGATATCGTTCTATGGGCAACGTTTCCTTCATCGGGTATATACATAGTTTTCGCGCCAATAGAAAAACTTACGCGTAATATGACATCTTTTGTGCAACAAACATTTCAGGTGTCATTGCACATAGGTATATTTTATGATTAGGGTTTAAGGTTTAGGGTTGATCATTCGTCGGGCAAAGGTGAGGGACATTTTAACATTTTTAATTCCTTCGGTGATTTTTGCAGTCTACAAAATTAATTTCAACAATCCAACCGTCAAATTTGTCTGTATATACTCTGAGATCAATTAAGCTAAAAATCAACAAAAACAAACTTTCAGGGATTAGGTAACGGGACGAAATCCTTTAATGGTAAGAAATGAAAAACCACAGATTTAATGGTTATTTTAGCTCTGATTGTGATGATTTTTTACAACTACACTCCTCGACTCTAGAAGAATAAAATGAACAAACCCAATCTTCAATTTAAAATATTTCCACTAGTAGTTACTCCAAAATCTAACGTTCTACATAATGGAAGTATATAATAAACTCTAAATGTTTGTTGAATCTATTGTTTAGATGAGATACATAGTCTATGGAAATAATTTCAATGATTCAACCATCAAACTTGTTTATATTTACTTTCGAGATATCATATGCCAAAAATCACCAAAAATAAACTTTCGGGAATTAGGTAACGGGATGAAATCTTTCGACAGTTAGAGTGGGTACAGGGGTGGTGGGTGGTGGGGTGGGTGGGTAGGTGGGTGGGTGGGTGCGGGGTATGGGTTGAAGTTTTTTAGGAAATTTGTGCAATTTTTGAAATATTTTAGGAAAGAAAGGAAATTTATAGGAGAGAAATTAAATTTGTGGAAAAAAAATTAAATTTGTAGAAACGAAATTAAATTCGAGGAACGAAATTAAATTTGTAGGAACAAAAGAATTTTATGAAAGAATGTCATGTTATGAAATAATAATTGAAAATTACTATTTCTTTATTATGTTATTTTTTTTTACAGATGTCATCGCAGTTGATCACCAATGACCACCACTCGGCCTCCGTGTTGGATCAGAGTACTTGGTGGTAGAGATATTTAGCGGCACCCATGCAGAGAGATTTCATTCCTTCATGCTTGTCCCTTCATGAAAGAAGCTCTCCCTCCAAGTGCAGGACGAGATGATGAGAGAGATTTCGAAAAGTGTGGAAGTTTTTTAATTTATTATTATTTTTATTTTTACTTATTTAACATACTTTTATACTTATACATTTGTTTATTTTGTCGATTTCAGACCAACTTCTCCATTGATATGCAACAGCTGGGCACGAAAGAGTATATAAACCAAGTGTGGACTGAGGGGTACAAGGAGTGGAAAGATGAGCTACACATGTACTACAATACTTGTGCATCTCTTACTGAAGCTCCAACCATCCACCCATAGAGTTTACGAATACGATTGACCAATGGGAGTGGTTGTGACGTCATTTTTAGAGCTTGAAATTTCTAGTAAGTTTTTTTTTTTTTTTTTTTTTTTTTTTTTTTTTTTTAAATTTATTTCCAATTTTCATTTCTTTTGTTTTAATTTAAGTGTTTTAGTTTAATTAATTTTTTTAATTTATAGTAAAAATCGATGACAAATAAGGCTAATCGGGAAGCGTACCTTCATCACTCTGGTTCTCGGCCCTCCACTTTCCTGGTCGAGGAACAGTGTGATTGCCCAAAAGTTGAGGCGTAGGGGGGATAAGCATGTCAATTATGGCAACCAGGTGGCTAACAATATTTATGTAAGTATTCCATTAAAAAAAATTTGTAGGCTTCTACGTTGCATAAGAATGACTAGTACCTTGTCAACCTCTCTAGCAGCAACCGGACACATTAATGGAGGAGTTGACACTTGATCCATAAGCGTCGGTGTAGTTGCTGCTGGACGGGTTTGGGCAACAGAAAGACGAAGAACTCTGCAACCTAGAAGCGGGTAGGGTTCAGGACCTCAGGAGATCTTTTTCATCTAGCTCTCAACCTTTCAAGAGGGACATCTTCCAGACTGCAACAATTGGAGATTGAGCTAGCAAACCTGCTATAGCAGAAGAAAAAGCTCGGGAAGAAGCACACTAGCGAGAAGAAGCTCGGGAAGCAGCGGCACACCAGTGAGATGAATGCCTTATACAATACATTGCTGGGATGGCCCAAGCAGTGGCAGCCTCTGGCATTTGTCTACCTAATATCGACCTTCAGCTGCTATCCCACCAGCTACCCAAGTAGTAGTAGTTAGTTTAGGATTTTTTATATACACTTATACGAATATTTTATTTTTAGGGAAAACTTGATATAAGTCCAATTTTTTTAGCCAATAGTAGGAATAGTCCAATTTATTAAAATAAGTCCAATTCCTTAAATTTACTTATTTTATTATCAATAATTATCTGTTCAATGATAAGATTTATTATAAAAATCAAATTTCTTCCCAATTATCTCTTTGATTATTTCTTTTTATTTTTATTTTTTATTATTTCTTGTTCTTCCTCCTGCTTTAAACCCCATTTATAGATTTTATTTTTAATTTTTATAATCAACCTATATCACAGGTTAATTATTTTTATGTATCTATATGACAGATTCTTTTTTATAATCAACGTGTCACAAATTAATGTGTCTTGCTTGTAGGTATATTATGTTTTTTCCTACCTTTTAGTTAGGTTCCATATCTCACTTATAGGTATAATATATATTCATATATTTGTTACTTGAGTTAAGGTAGAATGTTTTTTAGATAATTTATGTTAGTATATTAGTTTTTGTTGTTGTAAGATATTAATTAGATTTTTTGGAGTTGAAACATGCATAATAGTAGAAGATTTTTAATTGATTTTTAATATTTTTTTAAAATATAAACTGAGTATAAAAGAAATAAAAACATGTAATTCGATAATTGAACTCACTCTTAAAAATCATCTATGTTTTTTGACCTAGATCTAAAAGCCCCTTATTTTTAATATAATTAAATAATTTATTTAATATTGTATTTTCATATTAATATTATTTTTAATATAATTTAAATTACGATTCTTTTATTAAAAAAGTTTAAAATAGTTTGCCTGGCAAAATATTTTAAATTTTATTTATTGATCGAAACCCAATGGAACAATGGCTTCGGGCAAGAATGATTCGTCGGCCGTACTTGATCAACGCACTTTACTCAACGAAATATTCTAACCGGGTAAACAGTATTACCATACGACTTTTTACTATTTGTCGAGCCAATTCTGTAGGACAATGTTTGCATGACAACATTTGCGTAACAAATTTCTGTCGAGCAAAAATGCAGACGACAAAACTCGATTTTGCCGAACGATTAGTTTTCATCTGAAAAGGTTTTATTTTTTTGTAATGATTGGTGCTGAGACAAGTTAAACCTCACTCAACAAAAGTTATTTGCCTTGCTGCTCATGTTGGTAATAGTTTCTTGAGGTATTCACTGATTCTCCCTCTTTCCGAACTTGTAAGAAACTATCAATTTCTCCAATAATTTTAATTACTTCCTCGAACTTTTATAATTAGTCAATTTCTCCTGAATTTTAATTTTAGCAGATTACTCCCTGATAACTAGCCAATTTCTCCCCTAAACTTTAATTTTAGCCGAATACGTACTTCCCTGAACGTTTATAATTGGTTAGTTCCTAGTAATGAATTTATTACGATGAGTAATTATTTTTCTTATTTGAATTTGAGTCTTGATTTGAAATAGGTGAACCGAGACAATCATGTGAATCAAGTCACAAAGAAAGTTAATTAAATGGCATCACAACCCGAACATGTTGAAAAAGCAAGACCATGGAGAAGATTCTTAGTTGTACATGTTAAGGAGAAAATTCAAACAAAAAGTGTATGGAGTAAACTATCGAAAGAGAAGAAGAAGAAAAAAAAATAATATGGTGTCCAGATTATGGATAAAATTACCTTTTTACCTTCAGACAATTGCCATGTGTCGTGCACATGACCAAGATAGATAGTAAATTAGATGAAAAATTCTAGAATCTAATGCTACGGGGAAAGTTGTCCAATTGTAAAGTTCAAGGGGGTAATCGGTTAAAATTAAAGTTAAAGGGAAAATTGATCAATTATAAAAGTTTAGGAAAGTTTGACTAAAATTAAAATTCAAGGGAGAAATTAACGACTCTTTACAAGTTTGGAGGAAATCAACAAATACCTTTAGTTTCTTTAATGAAAATGATACAACTCCTTCTGCTGGTCATCATCATGAAAGTATCAATTGTTGGGAACTTCCCCTGATTCTTTTGTGAAGTTAAATTTTGATGGCTTTGTTAGATTTCAAAATCAAATTGCGGTTTTGCGATCAGAGACTCTCGTGGTCTGCTTTTGTATGCAAATGCTTGAAACACAGGTGATACAGTTGTTCTTATTACTGAAGGTTAGGCCTTACTTGATGGTCTTCAGTGTGCTTGGTGATAGGATTTTTACCGCCTACACAAATAGGGTTAAAATCACACAAAATATTTGCAAGAATACAGGGATTTTGTAGTATAGATGCTCATGCAAGGTCGTTCTCCACAATGACTATTTCAATAATTTATGTAAAAAAAATTCCTAATTAATTACATAAAATTAAAAATTGAGAAAGAAGATTCTGAATTTGGGTAATATTAAAAACGAATTTTAATTAAAACAAACAATAAATTTGCCCAAAACTAATATGATAAAAGAAAAGAGTTTTAAATACCAATTTATAAAAGCACTAGGGTTCCACCATCACCTAGCAATCCGATGTATTTTTACCAATTACTTACGATCTACATATGCCACTTTGAAGGTTAGGTTTTCCTAATATATATTCTACTTGGAACCTCCAACATAGAACGTATATCTAACATGCAATACATCCGGACATTCGGATCAAATATGAACATGAGAGACTCATTATGTTTTATGAAAACCCTTTGAAAAACCATGCAACCCTTAAGACATGGTGTTCATCCTAAGTGAAATTACAATTATATATTAATCACAAGACACCAGCATCAATGTCAGGGAACCTTCCGACCAAAATTGCATCAAATTACTTTTCTAAAGACCCTAATGGTGATCAAGCATTAAGACAATTAGACAGTTTAAAACAGTGATTAATAATTCAAAGCGTGCATACAATCAATCATGAGCAATTAAATAAAAATTACATATTCATGCTAAGGCTCAAGGTTTCGCCCTAGCAAAACGAATTAGTTACACATATTCATAATTAAAATCCTAGAGAATATTATTATAATGAATAAGAATGACAACACCTTAAAGTAAAAATCTGAAATCCTTCAAGAACCTTAGCCAATTTCTCTTTGTCTCCAAAATTGCATAAAAGAACATAGCCCAAACTAGGGCCGGCTTAAAACCATATATTCCTCCTAGACATCGCACAATCCTAAAAACCAAGTCTTTTATTCCAACTAGGAGACTAAATAATAATAAAATATTTTAGAAAATAAAGTCCTAATTAAACTAGGAGAATCTGCCAAGTAACTGTCCAGCCACGTTTTAGCCTCAAACATTCTCCAAATCCAACCCATGATAGCTCGTTTTGAAGATCGGAACGTTATGAACACATCTCCAGAAGGCCAAGGACCCATCAGAGGTCATCTTGGGCTCCAAAAACCAAGGTTCTATAAAATGCTAAGCCTTAGTCGAGCGATGAGTTGTGGCCTAGCGCCTAGACAACTAGGCGGACTAGACAAATTTAGGTAAATCTATTGTATTTCGTATAAATAAATATATGTTTATACTTAAAATATATATAATTTCATCATAAACTATAAAATAGAATGACATATATATTATGAAGTATTGGAACATAATAAAAATATGGGGAGCAAACATATAACGTGTGTTTATTTAAATATTCAATAAGTCTCTTACAATTTATTGAAAAAAGTAAAATGCAAAAGGAAACTTATTTATTTTCTATCTAAATGAGTGGCAACCTAGGCATGTGTCTAGGTGAGTCTGGGCGGGCTAGGCGGGCGCCTCAACATGTCTAAGCGCCATTTATTAATTTTTAAACGCCTAGGCATTAATCGGGGCTGTGGCCAGTAGCCTAGCAACTAGGCGGGGATTTTTAGAACGATGGTTTTTATGTTTTTGTCTCTCATTGACATGTTTAAAAATTAGTAGAGTTCCTTGAAATTTAGTTAAAGTTTTGATCTCTATATATAAAGCTCCCAAATAATTACATAATATATTATTTAATAATGGAGTGGGCAATTGTTTTTATTATAATTTATAACATATAAGCCCAAGTAGTGGAAATCAATCAGATAAGCGGAGTTGGTTTTGACGCCTTGAAAATCGGGGGGCTTTTATTTTGGGGTGTCCCATTTTCTCTTCCTCTGCTTCTTCTTCGATTGCTCCACCTAATTCTCTATCGTCTTCTCCGCCTAATTCCCCACCTTCTTGCCCTGCAAAATTTTTCAAAATCTAGTCTAGCGCAACAAAGATCCTCGAAAACAATGCCGACTTCGACGAAGAAATCCGAAGAGTCCAGGTCAAAATTTTAATTTTTTTTCCAGCAATTGCATTGTTATTCTGATTCCTTCTACTGGTCTCTCTCTCGCTCTCTCTTCCCTCACACTTTCTCGCTCTCTCTATCTTTCAGATTTTATGTTGTTGCCCTTCTCTTTTACGCGGGGTAGTGAAACAGTGACATATAATTTTTTAATAAAATCGCCTAGTCCGCCGCCGATACCGCCTAGCCCACCCAATCAGCCACATAGACACTGCCTAATACCCTTGCCAATTTATTGAACGTTTTGGAAAAATCACGACGGCGGTTTGATGCTCGACGCCTAGGCGCCGCTTAGGAGGCCGCCTTGACCGTGTTTTAGAACACTACCAAAACGCAATTCAAGCCCAAAATATCACTTTTCCAGCACCATGCACTGCTCCTTTATTATATCAACAGAAAATTACCGCTTGGTAGAAAAATTCCAAATTTTGATACGATCAAGCCAAGTGACTCCTGAACGTCCTCCATCTAGAATTACTCCAAAATTCATCCATTTGATCATATTTTGCTCCAAATGAAGTCGAAAGTCCTATATTGAAAATACAATTCAAAGTATCGAAATTCTTCCAAAATAATAACCAAATATACTAAGAATAGGGTTAAATATGTAATATAAAATCTACTCATCACTTGGCAGGAGGGGTTCAATAAAATTCATGTAGAAGGAGATGACTCTAAAGCTCTCATTGATTCAATTATGCGGAACTGTGCAATTCCGTGGTGTATCAAAACGATCTTGACTAATATATGTTTGCTTGCTCGCTCTTTTGATGATATTCAGTTCAAGCATATCTTTCGTGAAGCGAATCGAATTTTGTGGCGGGCGCAATTGTAGCCAAAGAACATGTTACAAATGATTTACAAATTTGGTGTAATGTCTTGCCTCTTGGTGCTTTGTATGCCTGGTAGTATCTAGTAGGGTTTGTTGTGGCTTTCTGTTTATAATTTTATTCTTTCTTCTCGAAAAGTAACAAATTTAACTTTAACTTTAGCCGTAAGAAATTATTAAACGTTCGAACCGAGGTTGTGAACCGAAGCATTATCTTAGCATGTCCATAACGGCCCCAACTGTTATCAGCATGAACTAATAAGCCTTAAAGCCAAGAAAGCAATTAATTGTACAAATTTATGTCGCAATCATATGTATTTAAACCTTCAACCCTAATCTCTATACCAAACGTACGTTTTAAAGTTTTTGTGGACTTGTAATTTATTCCAGTACGTCACATGGTGTTCCCATAACACACAATAAGCTAATTCAGTGTAAATTAGCTCATCCCACCCTAGTAACAATTTCCACACTTCACCTTTTCGCACCTAAGACAACTCCAATTCCAACCATACATGCACGTAGTAGATAAAAAAGAAACTAAAGCACATCGTTTTGAAAGTTCATCATTTCCTCACGTTAACCTATACAAAAGTAATGGCATATATGTTGACGTAATTATACATGACAACCTAGTTAAAGTTAACTAACTAGCTAACACTTCATTACAACTTGATATTACAATAATGTATAACTTCTCATTAAACGTACTCACCATATATGTAAAAGAAGAATGAGAAATATGAACCTAGCATGGAATATATGAAACAACGTTAATAGATGGCTGGCTAATATATATATATATATATATATATATATAATCTATATCTGTGTGTGTGATGACCAAACAACATGATGAGCGCTTGGCATAAGCAACATCTATGCAACTTCCAAGAAGCAGAAGAAGAAACTCTCCAGAAAATGATGAGCGCGGGGCCTGGTCCCTCGGCACTTTTGGTTGGCTGCTTCTTCCCTTTCCTGGAAGTCCTCCCTCCGTTTCCTCCTTTCGCTTTTTGTCTAATTGCTAGCCACTTCGGACAATAATGTACATGTACTTATCAATAGGTTTCCTGTTTGCATGGAAATTAATATGTTGGTGATGAAATTTAGATTTTATCCATTTTCCTATCCAATTTCATGCGCGCATGATAAGTACGGCAGGTTCTGTTTGCCTATATGTCCATTCGTGTTAGGGTTTGGATGGTGATGGGATGTGAGAGTCAGGGATTCATGTGGATGGATGGATCTAGCTGAGTGATCATGATGTGCATGAATGTTTACTTTGATTATTTAGAATCCATGTAGCTTGTAAATTCAATTAGTATATTCAGGCATGTTTGTTTGGACTTTTAAGTCTCATTAGACTGGACTGCCTTAGATAGGAGTCCTAACCCGTGTTTGGCGCAAACAAAGACTATCTTTAATGACGTTAAGTTGGACTCGCTCCGACTAAAACTCTGCACTAGCTGCTCTTAGACCATCTCCAACCCTTGGAATAAAACCTAAAATTTTTAGCTCAGAAAATTTAGGTTTTAGCCTAAAAACAACTTTTCTGCTCCAACCCTTCTGGCTTAAATTTTTTAGCCTGAGATTATTAAAGAATAAATTTAGGCTAATTTTTTCTTTTAAAGTAATTTAAAAAAAAAAATTGTACGCTATCATAATTTAATTTTATGAACATTTTAACCTAAAAATATTTAATTTCCGATAAATATTAGAAAAATCACTAAATTTGGATGAATTTTGAGTTAAATAATTTTTTTAATTATTTTAGTCATTGGATTTAAATTTGGACCGTTAAATCTTTGTTTTACTGTTAGATTTGATTATATTCAATCTTAACCACTGAATTCAATAAATCCTGGAAAACATGTCTACGTGGGTGGATTCCCACTGGTGGTGCCCACACATTTAGCATGAGTTGGATTTGGGAGAAATAAAACCTAAAAAATAGCATTTAACCTAGGGTTGGGTTTGGTCTTAGCGTGGCCCGTCCAAAACTGGAGGATTGATAATCCCATCTAGCGCCTGCATCGTCTGGAGTTGCCGACCCCATCATCTCGCGAACCCAATCACCAAATTTTGCCTCCTTTGTACATGAGTTGCAACCCCCTTCTCCAGCCACCAAATCAGATTAAAGCTTCAATTTGAAGATTGGATCTTATAAATCCCAAATACAGAAAACACCAAAATCTGCGATAAACCTAGAAAATTATTACCTTGGGTTGTAATGCTCTTCTCCAGAAATTCGTAGGCATAAACTAAATCGAATTTGGAGATGTAAATCATAAATTATATTAGAAATTTATTTGGGATTTTTGAGTATAAGAGATAGCTCTCTCTGCTTTGAAAAACAAAAAGAAATATTTGTTGGTCTTTGGATCCAAATGAAATCAGGTGCATAATCGGCTTCTTCCTTTGAAGAAGAAAACATGAAGAAAAAGGGGAGAAAAAAAGAAGAGACAGGCAGAGAGACGGCTGGCTGGAGAAAAAGGGGTAGTAAACAAGGGAGAGGGAACGGAGACAGTGGAAGGAAGCAAAAATGTTAGACCTTTCCAGAGAAATGAAGAAATTTCCTAAAAGAAAAAATAAATTAATAATAAAATATTAATTGATATGAGTAAAATAATATAATATTAGAATTTATTAATTATTCTGCTTTTTAGTTCGACACTGCATCAAACATTTCACTAACTCTGTCTAGTTTAGTCTAATCTAAGCCAATCCAGCTTAATCCTAAAGCTAGTCCAGTCCGAGATAATCCGGTGTAACAAACACACCCTCAGTGCATTTTAACTAGAGTAAACTGCTGATTTACCCCCTGAATTATCACCCAACTTTCGATTTCCTTCCTGAACTTTTTAATTGGAAAATTAAGGATTTAAACTAATTTTTTTGGCTAATTTCCCCTGCTATTAATTTTTCATTCATTCCATCCAAATTTCTGCTAAATGAAAGCATTTGCACAACATGTGTGGGTAGTTCAGTCGCTTCATTCTTTAAAATAATTGAAAACCTTAGATTTCTAAAATATAAACCTATGCAAATATGTGTGATTCTATAGCTTTTGTGTCTAAATGTTTAGTGAAGTGACGCTTTTATCTACAAATGAGAGTTACGTGGTTTGTACATGATAAGAGTTAAAGTTAATTTGGATGAAATCTCTGAAAAACTAACGGTAAGGGGGAAATTAGCCAAAAAAAAATTAGTTGAAGTCCTTAATTTTCCAATTAAAAAGTTCAGAGGGGAAATCAAAAGTTAGGTGATAGTTTAGGAGGCAAATCGGCAATTTACTCTATTAACTAAACAGTGAATTAGAAAATACACGCCACCAAACTAAGTTTTATAAAAGAACTCTTCCGAGGGTTAAAAAGATGACTAATGTCCTAAAAAACTCCCAACTTCTCGTGCTCTGCCCATAAACGTTTCTTCCGGTTGCCATTTTGAGAGTCGGGGACATACTTACTCAGTGTTCGTCATTGTCTCTCCGGTTTTTATCATCGCTTTTTGTTGTTTTCGTTCCCTTAGGTACCGTTTGGTACGTGGGTCGGGACGGAACAGAGTGGGACAAGAAGTTCTGTCTCACGTTTGGTGCGCCTAAAACGGGTGGAACGAGCTGTTCCACGGGACGAGTTTTGAGTGAATTTTCGTTCCACCTCACCCCCTAGAACGACTCGTTCCACATCCGTGGAACACAAAATTATAACCTCTCTGTCTCCTTCTTCTTCCTCCTTGTTTCCATCCGAGGGCATCTTTGCTCCCGCTCCGTTCCGTTCCGTCCCGTCCCGTCCCGTCCCGTCCCGTCCCGTTTGCATACCAAACGATACCTTAATTTTCCACTCATCCTATCTTCTTGTTATCCTTTTTCAAATCCAAACAACCATCACCCCACGTCTTTTCCCTCTACCTCGCATCCTCATAATCCATAACCACCACAACCCTTGCTCAGATCTACGAGCGATAAACTGAAGATGGATGCCCGATTCATTTTTTTTTTTCACTAGGCAGGCCAGATTTTCTCAAGTGTTGCGGCTTCTGTCAAAGCAAGGGTTCACCTAATGACAAAATATGATTGTGGTGTACTTCTAGTTGCAGGTTTGTAATTTTTTTTGTTATGCTGCCTTGCTCGAATTGACTAGTCGGTTGTTTTCTCCAAATTAGCTGCTTTGGTGGTTGTTGACAAGTCAGACGACATTTGTTTTAGAGCTTTTATCACAAATTGTTCTGAAAATTGATCCATCGCATTAAGATGATTTTTAAAATTGAAAATCAATTAACATAGTCTTTAAAAATGAATGTTGCAAATCAATGTGATCATTTTGTTATAATTCGATTGAAAGTTTTGTTATGTACTGATGTAACACATAACTAGATCCCACAAAGTCTAATTAAACATTACTTGGAATTAAAAATATTTAAATAATCAAATTTTTTTAATTTTATATAATTTAAAACTAAAAATAAAATGATGAACAGTTATGTTCTTCGCCTCCCCAATTCAAAACCTTCATTGCCTTTTAAGTTTTCGGGATTTCAGAGAACCTTCACACTTTGGATAAGATTTTCGCTGCTAGAGTCCACCACATGGTCAACCCCCAATTGCTTCAAATACTCCACCTTCTCAGCTTCCCTGCAAATCCCAACAACACAACCCCTCAAGGCCAACTAGTCCAGCTGCACGAAGAACTAGCAATATCTATAACAACCCTTTACAAAATTCATAAATTATCAAAATTTTATGGCTCATCTTCCATTACAAAAGCCAAACCAGTCACGATCTTTACTCCAGTCACCGACATCGCCTTCTCCTCCTCCGCCACCATCATCGCCTTCTCTTCCTCACAGGAACTCACCGACAACTCAAACCCCGAATTCCCCTGGGGATTTCAGCGAGTAATTCTGATGGTGGGGGATTGGTTTTTAAGGGGTATGTTGTTGTCTATTTCTCTTTCATGGCGGATTCACCGCGTGTTCCATGTCCAGTGGTGGTGATGCAATCTGGAACCATGGCACAAGCTTTTGTTGCTCTCTGCTGCTCTGGTTATGTTGGTGCCCTTTTGCCCTTTAATGAAGTTCATGTTTCCAGAAAGAAAAATCTATATAATTGAAATCAGATTAAAATATATTGAAATTTAAGCCAAATTGAAAAAATTGCAATGAGAATAGCTATCAAAAATTGGAGTTGGAATTAGATATGTAGAGCCGGATTCAAGCCAAAAAGATGAAGATTGTTGTTTGGTGGCTGGGTTTGAAGAAGACGATGGCTGGGTTCAAAACAAGATGATTTTTTTTTTTTTTTGAAACACTTTTCTTTGAAAAAATTAAAACCTTTCTCTAGTTTACATGTCATCGTAAAATTGAAATAGGGGCTCACAATGTTCCAAGTCCGCACATTAACATAAATTTTAAATTATTCTAACAAAATAATGATATGATTTGCAACAGTTATATTCAGAGATGACATTGATTAATTTTCATTTCAAGCACTATCTTGATGAAACGTGTCAATTCGAAAGATCAGATAAAAACTCTTTGTTTTATGCTCATGAAAGATAGAGATGTAAGTTTTTTTTAGTTTGTCTTTTTGCTTATTGGGCTGGGTCTTGAAATGTAGTTGGGACTCCCCATTGTCCTTTGGGTTGCCTTCTTTTGTGTTGGCCCATGTAACTTTTTTTTTGATCTTTAATGAATGTTACTTTTCAACAAAGAAAAACAAATTCTTCAAGTGCTTAATTGGAGACCTCATCATCTATCTAATTGGGATGCTCTTGATTTTTAATTAGTTGTAAAATTCCTATGGTGTTATAAAGTAAGTTGAATTTCTCTACCCTATTAAGTCTGAAGTGCTTTTCTCCAAAATTTAATGCTATCAAGAGCTCGCATGTGAAAACCATTAATTAAACTAAAATTGTACATCAAAATCCTTAAGTGAAAGTGCCATGCTACGGATAGTCAGCATGCAACTAGCAACCACTCACACGACTATCGTGATCAACATCAGTTTAATTTATATATACAAAAAAAAATTTTGAGCAATAATATCCCATGTTTTTTTTCTAACTAGCAAGTGTGTTTACCAAATTTCACTAGCTCCAGAATTGACGCCGTGTATACTAAAGCATACCTAGTTGATGGAATTAACCCTAATATTTTGCCAACGGTTGTGGATTAAGTGTTAAATATAAGAGATGATGTCTCTATGCAAATCACACCCAACATGAGTGACACCTATGTCAGGCTAGCGTGCGTTTCACGTCTTGCGTGATAAACTAATGTAATATAATGCGATGGGCCACCAACTAACAAAAATTGGTGGGCTTAGCAATACACAAAATACTTCTAACTTGTATACAAAGTATAGTGAGTGTCTAGACTCTTGGAAGAGACACAGAACCTTGATGAAAAGTACAAGGACGACACAACTTAAGCAATAAACATTTTAATGTCTCAAAATAGATTTAGAAAAAAATAACCATCCTATAATATGATCAATATATGCGAGTGAGCTAATCATCATCGTTCCTACTTTATTATTTATTTTTACTTTTTTGATATAAACCATGTTTTGCACTAATTTACTTTTTAAAAAATGCAAAAATTTGAACTCAAAAAGTAGTTAAAAAGTACAGCCTTAACCATGGACAATACATCTTATAAACATAAAAAGAATAAATGAATTTGTGCGTGTTCGACTGATCTAAGAATCTTAACTTTCCCTAATCAATTAGTTGTATTTTAAACTGCATATGCAACGCTATGTGTAAACTTTTCGATACTCTATGCAGACACCTATGCAGACACCGCAGTGATGATGTGTCATGTTACGCGAGTTGGTCTCCATATTATTAGTGGGGTGCCTACAACACATCACTGTAGCCGTCGCCCACCATCCATGGTCGGGGGTTACACGCAAGGAAAATGAACATGCACCTTCCCCTCTGTCCTGATCCAAAGAACCTGTCATATCTTCAACCTCCACCACACACAAGAAACTCTCTACAACTCGCCATACCTCCACCTCACCAAACAAAGATTTCCCACGATGTAATCATATGCCACATAGGATCATCACGTGAAAATTTTCCAAGTCATCACTGTTTTGTTATAACAATGCTATTTGACGTACTAAATCAAGGGGAGATAAATTTCTTCGCACGACAATTTTATTTTTTTATACTCTTATTTGATTTTAGTAATTGGATTAAATAAATCAAATGAAAATAAATGATAAGATTAAACAGAAGTGTGTGAGAAGTTAGTATATAAAAATTCATTCGATAACAATGTTTAACCTGATTTATAACCGATATCAAGTTTGTTTGTTATGATTAACAGTTCAAATGCATTATTTAATTAATCATAATTATATGCAACGAAAATCTTCAATTTATTTTCATTTTCTGATACTAGATTATACATGTCTGGTATTCTTAAATACACCAATATATTTATAATGAGAATGAAAAAATAGATTTTAAACTTGCTTTAAACAAGATCTATAACTAATATATTTCACTTATAAATGAAGAAGAATATCAGTTTTTCGTAATACTAAGCAGCTATACCCAGACTATATGTTAATGTCATTATCTCGTAATATGTAATCCCTAAGAATGAGGATCCTTCGGATCCTCTTTGTGAGGATCTTGGAGATCCTCCAATCACATTCAATCATTGTACATCGTACAGTAAGAAATCATTGTAAATTCTTTTATTTAAAATTGAATATAAACAATACCTAACGAAAACTTGCTGCACGATGTACGATGAACAGACATGATTGGAAGATTCCAAAAATCCTCACAAAGATGATCCAAATAGGATCCTGATCCTAAGGACATGGCCACAATCAAACCCTTTCCCTGCCCATAACTTGTGGCCCTAGTATTTATCTCAAAATTCTTTGTATATTTTCTATCAGACAAAACAAATCAATAATGTTACTTAGTATTACGATCTAGTGGTATTCTTCTTTATTTGTAAGTGAGAGGTCTTAGGTTCGATTTTCGTCAAAAACTAATTTAAACCATATTTTTGCCAACTCATTATGAGGTTAACCTCACTCCCTTTCAATTAGTGTAGATAGGCTAAATCTATCCGCTTCTCTTTAGTTTAAATAATATCATTTGTTAAAAAAAATAATAATAAAAAAAATAAAAAAAATAAAAACAAACAAACAAATCAAGTCGTGCCATCTGCTAAGACAAATTCGATTTAAAAATGCAAAAAGATTACGCAGAAGAATCATTATTGTTATAACTAATTATTACCCATTGGCAGATGATAAGTCAATAGACTTTTGTAATGGGTCCAAACCTCCTTTAAGAGGAAAGCTATGGGCGTCACGTGGCCGCACACCCCAATTTCTTTCCCTTTTGGCTTGCAACTGTCCAAATTGGCAAACTTTGGAAACCGGAGGCGCCCACAGATTGGACTATTTTTGCTCCCTATTATTTAATATGGTATATACTCATTATTCTGTTTTTCATCCTTAGATAAGTTTGAATTTCAAGATTCATGTAATGAATAAATATAAATCTCAAAATTTAAACTCATTTAACGATGATAAATAAGATGATGAACATACACCTTCAGTCTGCCCTCTCCACAAACTACAAGCTCTATATTGGTGGGTCGCCACATGAGCACAGAATCTATGTTCCGGTTCCAATGAAAATTTTTTAGCTTTTGAAAAACGCATCCATAAATCCCACAACACGTGGCGCTCACCGGTGGCGATGAGGGATTGTAGTCGTAGGGCGAGCATGTACAGGAATAGAAGGCCTAGGAACGCCCATACCATTAACAGCCACCAGAACGCCGCCACGCGGAGAGGAATCAAATCGTCAATCGTCACGTGCTGGTCACGTGGGGGAAAATGCGTGGACCTCAGCGCGGGATATAAAAGCTGAATTGCAGCCGCGGATATCCATCGTGGAGAAGAAGCTAAAACAACTTCGAAGCAACTGGTGAAGGTATTTTTCCAATTTGCTTCACTCTTCTTGGATTGACAAAACAGTCTCCGATCCTACTTCCTTTACCGTATAAAGTCACGTAATTAAATCTGAAGTATAAGGGTATTTCCGCCACGCGGTACAAGGCTGCGAGCGCGCGATTCGTACATAAATCTTGGTGTGCTGAGACGGAGGAAGCAGAAAATACGAGAGGCGGAGAAAAATGAGAGAGTGCGAACTTTGCGGAGTTCGGGCGCGGGTTCACTGCGAGGCGGACCAGGCGAGGCTGTGCTGGGACTGCGACGGGAAGGTTCACGGAGCTAACTTTCTGGTGGCGAAGCATCCAAGGAGCCTCCTCTGCCACGGATGCCAGTCGCTGACGCCGTGGACGGGGTCGGGTTCCAAGCTCACGCCGACGGTCTCTGTCTGCGAGACATGCGTGGAACGCCGTGGGAGTAAGTTCGAGCGGCGGGCGGAGGTTCAAGAAAGCGAAGCGGAGAATGACGGCGATGATGATGACGAGGAGGAGGATGATGACGATGATGATTGTGACGAGAGTGATGAAGATGAGAATCAGGTGGTTCCGTGGTCGTGTTGTTCGTATTCGGCCGCGGAGCCTCCGCTGGTGGCTAGTTGTTCGAGCAGTAAAGAAGAGGAAGAGGAAGAGGAATATTCGGTGTCGAAGCGAATGCGTGGGACTTCACCTTTGAAGAATGACATATATTCATAATTTTAAAGTTAATCTTAGATCAAAATTTGTAAATGGTTGTAGATGATTTAAGAATAATGTTAGAGACATCAAAATTTGTAAATCAAATAACTTGTAGATGATTAAATTATTAATTAAATGTTGATTAACGTGTTTATTTATTGATGACATAGTTTTGTTTAAAAAATTTGATCTTACTAATATTATTCTAATTTTAATTCTTGGAGTGATAGTTGTCTTTCACTTAGTACCACTAGTTCTTACTGAAAATTCGTCTCTCATTCAGTATAGTCGTAATGGCATCATCTTTGCACGTATCTTTACTCTAAGATTATGTAAGGAGATTCTATCAAAATGAGATTTCAAATTCTCGCAAAAGTGGTTTAACATTAAGTTCTGTGTTAGCATTATAAAGCATGAGATGACAAAAAAGTCCATAAAGGGTTTTATTTTTAAGAGAATCTTATTAGCATTTTTCTTGGATGGAGACTTCCGAATTCAAAGAGATTGAGTCCAAGTAATAAAGGATGAAGCAAAAAATGTGAATCACAGAGGATTAGTAATGTCTTCCATGAGCATTTCTAAAACATGTGTACGAGATATGAAACATTCTGAGTTAGAAATTTGCAAACCGCACCAGCGTTGTAATAGCGTAATTTTTATGACAACTAAAAGAAAAACATAAAAATTGGAGATAATATGGGGAAAGGGGACCCGCCGGGGCTGTGGGTGCACTTAGAATGGAAAGAATTAGGCGCGGGTTGACAAGTTGAGAGACCAAGTGGCTGGTGGTATGGAAGTAAGAGGTAGCTTTAATTTCCATTTTTGTTTGGTGAAGAAATAGTAATGTTTATCGTGTGTTTTGGTTTAGTTTTAATTTTCGACTTGATCGCTTTGCTTCCTCATTCGCATCACTTCTTGGAAGGTATATATATACGCAGGAGAGTGTTTAAATTCAACGGACAAAAATTGAGGATGTGAAAAATAAAAACATGTGTAGATAGCATTATCCTATATATGTTATTTCGGTTATGCACACAGAACATTACGGTATCGTTGTTACCATTATTTCGGGTATGCACGTGTCGGAACATTACGGTATCGTTGTTACCATTATTTCGGGTATGCACGTGTCGGAACATTACGATATCGTTGTTACCGTGTCATGTACGTCTTTATCCGAATGCAGACAAACCATTTCTATTAATAAAGTATTATTTTTGAAACACTTGGCTAACCAACAATTTCTCATAATCGATCATACCCCGTTGACATTGGCATCACAAAGTCGGTTTGAAAAAAGATTCAGTGCGTTACTACGATGTCATTGTTGGACTGTTGCTTGATGCTTGCATGCCCAAGCAATTCACTTGTTAGGCATATATCTATTCCAGTTGAAAGAAAAGCCCATCATTATGCTCCCCTCTAGAACATCAGACTACCACACAACGGAACCCACAACGCATTAACGGCTTACAGTCACTCATGCGCACGTGGGCGACTATATTTAGCATCACTCTTTAGGACAAATCCGACACGACAACATGCACGACTTTGAAAAGTAATATAATCATGGTTGTGGTAGAAAGTAACTTACCATACCAAGGAATCCAAATATAAACATCCAATAATTAAATTTGCATCATACTAGCAACAAGAAGCACATCACTCAAAACTAAAAGGAGTAGGTGAGTCACAAAGCGGTCGAACAAAGTAGGAAATGTGCCATAGAAACCCTAAACCTCATTCACCGTACAAATACCATCTCCAATCATCCCAAAGTTCATACATGAGAAAGAGCTGTTGGTGAGGAGAGCAAGCAGTCTGGACTCAACGTATCTTGACACCACACCCAGTCGACTCAAACATCTACACAAACTGCACCATATAAAATGAGTTGAATTGGTCACCTATACTCATTCACCATAAACGACTCAAAAACTTCACAATAACAAGTTACAAGCAAGAATAGTGACATTTGGCATTAAATGCGACCTGTACTTGAGAGGATTCAACTACGGAGATCGGAATACCTGCTAAGCTTCTGCCACAAGAAAAAATAAATAAAAAAACAAATAATAGTGTCATTAATATGAAAATACAGAAAAGATTTCAATCCAAAACAATATTTGCTCACCCTCCACTCTTTTTGAACGATACAAACTCACTTGCATACGCACACAAAACCAAAAAAAAATCTTAAAAGCTGCAACGGCAATTCAGCCCTTCCAGAACTAGTTGCAAGGTCTCTTCTTTCACACAACCTTACGATATACCTTTATTATCCACCAACCTTGAGGCTACAATAGTAAATACATATATGTGCATAGGGTAGCGTTTCATTCAATCCGACGTCCGGAAATTGAGAGGGGTGTGCATGAGGTAAAAATGGGTGTGTGGATAGCACCACCCATATGTATATGTTGTAATTATTATCATGCCCATTATTTCACGCAGCCCAAATTTTTATCATGCAAAATCGCTACAGTGTTACCAATGCACCAACTTGTACAGAGGAAACACTATCCCAGAGCTAATAAACCAAATTGAGTAACAACTGAAAATCACAAGAAGACAACTACTACTTAGGTCATCTCCAGGTCATCTCCAGGTCATCTCCAACCGAAGGATCCAGAGAGCCAGAGGACCGAAAATAGCACGAAAATCGTCTCCAACCGAGGGCTAGGCCAAAGGGCTCGTGGAATCTGAGAGGGCCCCATGGAATCTGAAAGGGATGGAGGGCTGGTTGCATGGCAAGCCAGAAAAATCATTATTCCTATCGGTTATAACAGCCAGGAATCCTTAAGCTAAAATTCAAATGCAATGGCTAGCTGACGTCAGCTAACCGTTGCATTTGATTGATTTTTTTTTTATTTTTTTTTTACAGTTTTATTATTATTTTTTATTTACAAAATTTTTCCTATAACTTCTATTTCACAAAATTTGTTTCATATTTTTTTCCTATAACTTCCTAAGCCATTATACAACATTAAATTAAGTAACATGAAACAACATCAAACAATATGAAACAACATTAAATAACATTAACCAACATACAAATTATACAACATAAAAAAAACATTTAACAACATAAAACTTAAATGCCTACTCCATGCTTCTTTTGGCCCAAAGATGTGCAACAAGATCCTGTTGTAGGTACTTGTTTGTAGCACGAGAACGTATCATTCTATAGCGTCTCATGTACTCATTTATAGAGATACTACCAGTTCTTGGATTGAAAGGCAAATTAGGTGGGTTTTGAATTTAAGTTGTAATTTTTAAATAATAAATTATGTTTAGCCCTATGGCCCTCGGTTGGAGACGGTTTTTTGTGATAGGGCTAAAACGAGCCCTATGGCCCTTTAGCCCTCGGTTGAAGACGGAGGCAAATATGACCCTGTATTGTTCATTAAAATATTAATTTCTTGGAGGCCAGAGGGCTAAAACGAGCCCTCTGGCCAGCCCTTGGTTGGAGATGGCCTTAGTGACTAAGATTATCCCAAAATAATGTATATTATTTAAAGTCCAATATGTGCGAAACAAAATAATAAGAATATTATTTAATGTACCTCACATGTCAATGTCGTAAAGCATCGCTTAATCAACTAGTTCAGAATAAACACATTAGAAAATATTTCTTGGTTCTATCATGGCTAAGGGTGAAAAACATATCCCAACTCTATACGCGTTCACCTATTCATACGTGAGAGATTAAAAAGGCACAAAATATTCTTCAGGGAAAAGCCAAAATGATAAACAAGAGGACATTTAAAACCAGTACGAATAAGCATTTTGACAAATTTTTAATTCAACGATTCCTTCTGAAATGTTATATTACCCGATGACTTGATTCGAGGCATGCAGGGGGTGAAAGAAGATATGAGTCATACAGTCATATCAGTTAAAGTCACTGATGAAACAAACTCTTTTGTTCTACTAAAAATTTGTACAGCACTGGTAGATGCAAAAAGTTGTAGATGGGCCCTGACAACTAGACGTGTAGACAACAGCAAATTTACAAACTAGGTTAGTGATTTGTTTTTAAACATTATACAAGAATCCTGATTAGGTCCCTGAACAAAGCCGTTTCATCTCAAAATCGCAACTAACAAGAAGGGACTATCCAGCAGAGTGAGAATGCCAGGGAGCTACCCAAACCATGCGGAGCAGATTAGCCTACTGAATTTACAGTTAAACTTTCCAGTGATATGAGCAACCTTGCTCCTCATTAAGGTTTCAAACAATTTTCTTTCCTACAGTCCTATACGAAGTGCACACTAGGAAACAATCAACTAGAAGTATCACCAATGAATTTCGCAAACATGTCATATATATGAAAAGGTTATCAAAATTATACGGCTTTTGGCATAGAGAACTTATTCCAACATTAAACGAGAGAAGAGGTAGACTTGCTTTTGTTTATATGAAGCATCTGGCAGCATAACCACATACTAGTAAAGGGAAAGCTAATTCCAAGCAATTTTTATCTTTCCAGAAGAAAGAAAAGGATATTCTCATAGGTAGGATATTTAATTGAAAAATCCAAAATGGTCAAACCAGTGCCACAAGTGCATGGTGATGGTAAATGCTGCGTAGAACCTCCATATACAAACAAAATTCTACAAAGGATTGATGATCGTTAAGAGAGATTGGAAAGACCAAGCAACTCTAAAAGTAAGCAAACTTAAATTGGAAGGCTCCATGTTAATCTAGCGATAAAACGCATCTCGTTCTCGTTCAACAACATGTTCACATTCAAAGAACCTCATGATGCTTTCACAAAACAAGCATAAGTTGCGGACATTGCGAAAAGATCAAACTTTAATTAATCAACCTTGGATATGTAAGTCCATAACATACAATAATACAAAAACATTTGCAGTTCGCAAATACATGGGAAGCAAATTCAAATTTTGTTTTGCGAGAAGTTAGACGGATGCATCAGTAACTGCTACAATTAACAAAGTTCCCATTTGTAGCTGTCATTTCAGATATGTGTAATGTGCAACAATCATACCCAAATATGACACAATCACCAACTAAACAAACTAGATTCTGAAAACCATTAAAAATCGAAACTTGAAGTTACTAAAATTAAATCAGAGAAAAAGCCCTAACCTGACTTATGCTCCTCCTTTAGCACCGGCTTGATCACGGCCTCTTCCTCCTCATTCTCTTTAACAGAAACAACCGCCGCAGCAACAGAAGGAGCACCAGAACCACCATCAGCAACGCCGCAATTGTCATCCTCCGGAAACCGGACAACAACAACGGGACAAACACAGTGGTGTACACAATAATCGCTGACGCTTCCCAGCCTGCCGTCGTTCCCACGCTTGGCAGCGCCGACCCCTCGGCTCCCCATGATCACGGCACTGAGCCCTAGCCTCTCGACCTCCAAGCAGAGCCGCTCCTTCATGTCATGGTCCTTGACGATGTGGATCTTGTACGGAATCTGCGCCTCCCTCAAGGGCTTGGCAAGATCGGCGGCCTTGGAGGCGGTGAAGGCATCGAAGTCGTTCTCAAGCTTCTTCTGCCTGACGGAGTCGTGCAGGGCGTGGTTGTCGACGAAATCAATGTCGTCGTTGGTATTGATGGAGAGGTCAACGGAGCCCCAGTCGGCGCCGAAGAGGACGGAGGTGGGGCTGACGTGGAGGAGGATGACGGCGTCGCCGGGGCGGATGTAGTGGTCGACAGCCCAGCGGACGGCGTGGGCGCTCTCGTCAGAGAGGTCAACGGCGACGCCGAGCTTGCGGCGCGCGCCGGCGGTGGGGGTGGGAGTGGCGGCGGAGGAGGAGTGGTGACGAGGGGAGTTGGGGTGGTGTCGGGGAGAGTTGGGGTGGTGGACTCTGATATGGGGGAGTTGGGGATCTGACAGATCTTGGCGCTGGGAAGGCTGCTGCGTGTGATTCATTTGGGTTTTGCAGAGGTTTCGGTTTGTGTTGTTTTCTGTTTGGATAGTAGCCAATTTGAGGGGAAAGTGAGAGAGAGCGATGAAGAGACTGTAGAAGGTGGGCTAAAAGCCTAATTTGCCACGGATCCCCATTTTTATCAAAAAATTGAGATTAGGTATGAGACCGACTTCATATCGAACTTTAACAATACAAATCGTATATTTTATAAATCTCGTTTCATAGATCATTCTTACAAAATTTCAATTCAATCCAAAATCATTTGTCTATTTAATTATCAAGATAAAATTTCATCGTTTCTTATATAACAAAATATTCGTTAATTTCTTTGAACTCAATTAAATATCTTAAACATTTCTGATTTGGCTAATACTCTGCAAGGATGATCTATGAGGTGCAACTTGAAAAATAGACGAATCGGATCATTAAAATTTGATGTAGTGTTGACTCCACAACTAATTACCATTTTTATAAAAAAAAAAAAATGGGGATCCCTCCTCTTAAAAGTTATATATATAAAGAATTAGAGAGAAAGAGGGGGCTGACGATAGCAAGAGGGAAGAGAGTTAATTGTGAGACGTGTGTTGTATTACCCCAATTGTGCCTTTATTTATAGTAGTAGGATAGGTAAAAACCTTACCTATTAGGATTACAACTCTTAATAGGTAATCAACTCCTAATAGGAATATAAGAAATATTCCTATATTTTATAGAATTTACACAATCATATTCCTATTCTAAATATGACTGCAACACTCCCCCTTAAGTGTGTAAATACTCAATTAACCATCGCATAAGATCTTCAACAGATAAGGTAGAATAATTGATGAAGTTATTGGCACAACGGGTGAATGCGAATCTCAAATATAAAGAAAGTATGCATTGGTAGTAAAACTCACAAAACCTAGCTATGGTAAAACCTAACGCATGGGGAAAACCCATAGACTAAGCAAAAAAGCGAAAAGTATGCATAATGTCTAAAACAAATGTTAAACATGACCAAAGTGGTGAACTTAACTGAGTATGATCATCTCAGGATGGGTGCCTTGTCAAAACCACATTAGGTAGCAAAAATCCAATGTGAAAAATGCTCCTAATTGTAGGAAAAAAAGTACATTAAGATCAAGTGAGTATGCTTCAAGATACTCCCTATGAGTTAGACATAACTTCCAAATAAAAGAACTACAAGCGATTCAACTCAGATAATTTACGCATATCGATTCCTTGGACGAGCTTCTCAAAAGTAGACTTGGGCAATGACTTGGTGAAGAGATCGGCTAGGTTATCCTGGGAACATATTTGCTTGACTTCAATGTTCAAAAGCTGTTGTTGTTGGTGTGAGTAAAAGAACTTCGGCGTTATGTGCTTGGTGTTATCTCCTTTAATGTATCCATTTTTAACTGCTTGATACATGTTGCATTGTTTTCAAAGATCGTTGTAAGAAGGTCAACGACGTAAGTAAGACCACTAGTTTTTCAAATATGTTCCATAACTACTCTCAGCCAAAAACACTCACGCGATGCTTCAGGATGAGAATCTCAGCATAGTTCGAAGAAGTCGCAACTAGCGTTTGCTTGGTAGACCTACAAGATATAGCGGTGTCTCCAACGGTAAAAACATAACTCGTTTAAGAACATGCCCTATGTGGGTCAAATAGATATCCAGCATCTCAGTAACCAACAAGGTGAGAATCAATTCGAGAACCATAAAGGGCAGCAACACTTGAAGATTCGTGGGTATAGAATAAGCCCAAATCCGTCGTACCCTTGAGGTAGTAGAAAATGTCTTTAACACCATTCAAGTGTTTTCGTATGGGCACATTGTTGTATCTAGCCAAAAGATTAACAGCGAAGGAGATGTCGGGTCTAGTGCATTGAGTCAAGTACAATAAAGCCCCAATTGCATTTAGGTATGGAACTTTGGGTTCCAAAATCTCTTCCTCATCCTCATTTCAACGAAAGGGATCTCGTTTAGTATCTAGAGTCTGAACGATCATAGGTGTACTCGCAGGCTTCGCGTTATCCTTATTAAAACATCACAACACCTTTTGGGTGTAGTTTGATTGTTGTACTTGGATTCCATCCGAACAATGCTCGATCTCTAGGCCGAGGCAGTATCGACTTTTCCTAAGATCTTTCATCTCAAATTTCGATTTCAAGTGTGTAGCAATTTCCTCAAGCTCTGCGGGAGTTCTAATGAGGTTCATGTCGTCGACATAAATTGCAACGATTGCAAATCCGAAATGTGACTTCTGTATGAACACGCATGGGCATAATTCATTGTTCACATAACCCTGACTTGTTAAATATTCACTTAGACGGTTATACCACTTCCGCTCGGATTGTTTCAATCCATAGAGTGACCTTCTCAACTTAATTGAGATAGTGTTCCATGGTCTAGAACTATTTGAACCAGTCAATGGAAGTCCTTTTGGAATTTTCATGTAGATTTATGTATCTAGATCCCTATAAAGATACGCGTTACCATGTCCATAAGCTGCATATTCAGTTTTTCAGAAACTACCAAATTGATAAGGTAGCGGAACGTTATGACGTCTATTATGGGGGAACACGTCTCCTTGTAATCAATCCCAGGGTGCTGAAAGAAGCCTTGTGCTACGAGGCGTGCTTTGTACCTCACTATTTCATTCTTCTCATTACGCTTCCTCATGAAAACCCACTTGTAGCCAATGGGCTTCACACGTGGTGGTGTAGGAACAATAAGTCCAAACACTTTACGTTTTGCGAGTGACTCGAGTTTAACCTGGATTGCTTCTTTCTAGTTTGACCAATTTGTTCTATGTCGACATTCATCAACGGAACGAGGTTAAATGTCATCGCTAAGCATGATATCAGTAGCTACTGTGTCACGCCCCAATTCCGAGATACGTTTAGAATCGACACATGACGGAAGGATAGTAGTGGTACAATATAAAATACATAGAGTCACTAAGACTCATACATATAATATACATCAGAGCTTCAGTGGAATAATTTACAACAAAGGGTGGTAATCTTACTGTTGAGCTCACTGCAGCTACACCACCTGCAATCTTTTCATTTAACCGCTACTCGTTACTCTGCAAAATAACCCTACGCCGTGGGAATGGTGCACCAAACAAAGCAAAACCCAGATAAGCTACGAAGCTCGTGTGAGTGACAATAATATGTGAAAATAAATAACATTAGATGATGACAAAGTAGTGCTACGTCCACACATGACATTTCTTCTGTATACCGTATCAACCGTCAATATTATTCCGTCATTCTCTTCAGATTGTGACTCACCACTCGTCTTTCATCATTTTCGAGTAATCACAAGGGTCCAATTTTCATATTATAATTTAACTACCATATGCCTCATTATACATATAGGAATGGTTAATCAATTTTGAATCTCATCACACGTTTTCCGATAACATTCTTAGTCATCACACAACCCAAAGTTGTGTAAGAATGACACTACATCAATAATACAATCACGTGTAGGAATGAGATTGGTATCTTTTTCATAATTGCATCTCTTCATTACGAGTAGGAATGAGTCACATCTGAATCCGTTATCATTTAGGCAACACCATCATGTAAACTATTTCATTTAATTGTCACTTTCTAGATTGAGCCACATAGGCCTTCAATCTCATCTTTCATATATGTAATAACAATAATCTAGGGTCATAGATACACACAGTTTAACCGAAGCCTACATTAAGCAATCGATCAGGATGTGGTCCCTATTACAGATTAACCAAGCAGAATCACTGCTGAGAATACCACATAGGTAATGACCACCCCATAGCGGATTAACCAAGCAAAGTCACTCCCACGAATACTAAATAAGCAGTGATCACCCATCACGGATTACCAAGCATGATCATCCCTAAATATGTATGTATGGCGATGCCTAAGTAATAAGGATCGCCCATCGCGGATTAACCAAGCATGATCCAAAAGTATGGTCCCACGTTGTGGATTAACCAAGCAGGACCATCCATGTACCATTGCTACATGGTGCAGATTCTGATTATATCTCACATTACCCCATGGACTGGGTAAGCGGTCCTCTACTAGCCCTCACAAATCACAATCATTTCAAGCACATATGTATACATATATATATATATATATATATATATATTTATTTTTTTCGATAGCGCCATCAAGTAAACATAGCATAGTAGCACACATTTCCATATAATCATTTGGAAATCCATGTCATATCCACATAGTATATAATAAGGAATTTCATGGGTAATAACCGTATCACATAATATTAATGTTACTCACTTGGGTTATTTGCACTTCTAGATTCACCAACTCTGCCTCCAAGAACCTAATACAACACATAGAACCCCACTTAGGAAACTTAATAAGACCGACATGTAAAATGAGGCCAAGACTTGTACGTAAATCAAGACGCACGTCAACTGGGAACGACATGTCTTCGTGATGAGCCAACTAAGCTCCATCAAGCTTCAATAACATCCTAAAAGTAATGACACACTAGAATAGGGTTCATTGACTAAAAAGACAAATGTCGATCAAAGGTCATCTAAGGTTAACAAGCCTAGGTTATTCAATTCGGAAGATCCACTCATCAAATTTCTAATCCATAAGTTCTCAAACGTCCAACAACTAATAACTAGGGTGCTCACAAAATTGCATGACGATCCAACAGTCGGATTGTCGTTAATTACAAAAATCGTACGGTGGTACAATTATCCAAAAAATTGAATAATGAAACCATTGTATCGAATTTCAACGAACATACTTTGGATATGGGCTCAGGACATCTAGAATGTCTCACTATCCAAAATCCATGAAAACATATTCTTCCTTACGCGCCGCCGCACGTGGTGGTTTTCAGCGACCAAAAACCCACTTTTTCGGCTAACTCCAAATTCTACCAAAATTTACAAGAAGATAGAGCTCAATAAGAGGAACAAGTTTTATACCTGCCACTTAGTCCAAAAGTGGACGAAAGAAGGTCAATTTTGCTGTTAAAGCCGGCGGGTGCCTAAAGCTTCTCGACATCGATTCGCTGCCTACAATGGTCCAACGAGGTCAAGTTTTGTCTGGATTTACTCTTGGGATGATGGGCTATAAGTTCCAAGTGGTGGCATCAACCATTGCATTGCCGATTTGCCAGAAAAATGAAAAAAGTGGCTGGAGCACTATTGGTTTTTTCAGTTTTTATGGCCTTGCACCGCCACATACTGTGGTTAATCAAGGTGGTTCTGGGTGTGTTTTGTAGAGGGAAGTGAGAGCTTTAATTTGGTCATGGTGGTGTCGAAAATATCCATCGGAGTTGGCTAGAATTGTCATCAGAAGTTCATGGGTTACGGGGATCAATTTGGGTGGGTTTTCTGGGTTAGGGATCAGGTTTCTTGAAATGGAAACTTGCTAATTTTGGAAAATTAGGCATTGGAAACTTACTACTAATAGTAAGTCCACATGTCTAAAAGGTTTTACTACTTCCGAGGCTCATAACTTCTATGTTCTAACTCAGAATTAAGATTCGTTTACACATACGTGCTCATGAAAGTAAGCTTTACCTGAACAACTCAAGAGATGACCAAAAAGGTCAAGAAATTTGGAAATGACTAAAGTACCCCTCACTTCGCTTTTCTCAAAATTGGAGAATTAACGAACTAACTTCAATTAAATCTCCATAATAGGTCCAAAAAAAAAATTTAATTTTCAGGACGGGATATCACATACTGTGTACTCAAATGCATCGTCGACGATCATCTTATTCCGATTCAAACTTCATCCAATACTGCATAGTGGATCGAAATCTCACGATTCTCGAGATGCCGGGTTGTCTCATCTAAGACATCATCGTAATATAGAATAACCTCATGCGTTGGAACGGATGAGTGAGCGATAGTCAGATTCAAGCAAGGGTCACTAGTGGGTGTCGTTTTCTTCTTCCGAGGCTGTTAATTCTTTGAACCAAGGGGTCTGCCACGTTTCAAGGTTAGATCAAATAATTGGCTAGCCGCCAATGTATCATGTTGTATGGAAGGTGCGGCCTCCTCACCTTCGAGGATAGTCCGGCCTTCCTAGATAAGTTGTTGACGTACGATTGGTACATCTATCGTTGTAGGTGCATTTGCAATGAGTATATGTGATATTGTCACCTTAGCTAGATCATTAAAAGCATCTGGCATGCTCTGAGGATCTATAATTCATCCCGACATAGTGGGAGCATACCATGACAATTCGCGACATTCTTTAGGAACGTTAGCATACTTATCTCCCCTAACAACGGGAAGACTGTTTCATCAAAGTGACAATCTGCAAAACGTGCGGTAAAGAGATCTCTTATCAAGGGTTCTAAATTGTGAACAATTGATGGTGAATCATAACTGACATAGATTCCTATTTTTCTTTGAAGACCCATTTTAGTACGTAGTGGCGGCGTTACTGGCATATAAATGGCGCACCCAAATACTCGTAAATCCGAGAAGTTGGGCTCGTATCCAGTAACCATCTATAACGGTGAATATAGTTAGGTAGTGATGAGCCTCAGGCGGACTAACATAGTTGCGTGCAATATTGCATAGCAGTAAGCAGATACCTGCAGTTTGGTTCTCATAACCAAAGTCCGAGCTATCAATTAAAGGTGCTTTATGAAAGCTTCTGCTAGGGCGTTTTGGGTGTGAACATGGGGTACAGGATGTTCCACATTAATCCCTACTGACGTGCAATAATCTTCAAAAGTCTATTACGTAAACTCTCCAGCATTATCCAGTCGAATCGACTTAATTGATTAATCAGGGTGGTGCACCCTTAGCTTAATGATTTGTGCTAGGAGTTTAGCAAATGCAATGTTGCTTGTGGACAATAGGCAAACATGTGACCATCGTGTCGATGCATCAACCAACACCATAAATTATCTAAATGGTCCGCATATTGGTTAGATAGGTCCATAAATATCCCCTTGAATCATCTGAAGAAACTTAGGGGGGGTTATGAATAATCTTTGTAATCGAGGGTTGAGTATTCAACTTTCCTAAAGAACACGCTTTACATGGCGGGAGTCCAACATAGGGAGGTAACCGATGCCTATGTGATGATTTGAGGATACGACACATTATGTCACGTCCAGGATGTCCCAAACGGTCATGCCAAATCAACAAAGTGTTCTGGAACTCAGGCATAGGGCCGGCCACATGGTGGGCTTCTATGCCGCGAATGGTTGTGATGTACAACCCACTTGGGTGACATTCCAACTTCTCGTGAATAAATTTTTGGCCGTATTCCTATGAAGTGATACAAGGAAATTCAGAACCATTATCTTCAATGGTTTCAATATGACCTTGATTATCTCGAATATCTCTAAAACTCAGCAACGTTCTTCCATAACATGTACAATACAATGCCTCTTTAATGGTTAATATTGTACCATTGGACAACATGATACGTGTCTTTCCGTGTCCTTCAATCAGGTTGGATGAGCCTGAGAGAGTTGTCATATGTACTTTCTTGGGTATTAAGTTAGTAAACTAGTGTCGCTCATGCAAGATGGTGTGCATGGTAGCACTATCAGCCAGACAACTAACTTCCCCACTAGACATACCTAGAAATCAATTGATTGAATTGATCACATATAATTCCATTCATTCAATTAAGCAATTCGAGAAATAATATCCATCAAATAACAATCCATAATTCAAAACAAACCAAAACCAAACAAATTATTCCAAAGACTTAGAAAAAATTGTTCAAAATTAAACCATAAACCTAGAAAAATAGGGGAGAGGGGCTGGCCACCCTTAGTGGATTCGGCCACTAGGGGTAAACAGCCTAAAAACATGTCTAATTTATTCATCCATAAGAGCTGACGCCTCTGCCTCGGGGTTAACTTAGCATATGTGTGACCAATGATCCTTTGATTCACAGTGATAACACATATCCATTTCCGTGGAAGCCGATTAAACGGGAGCTTTGCTCTTCTTCTTGAAGTTCGGGGCCTTAAGCGCAAGAGGTGGATGTTGCTGGGTCACATTTCCTTCCTTAGGGCCGGCACTCTATTGAGCTTAGGCCCGTGGTTGGGTTTGCCGCCCATTACCATGGCCATGATGATTTTTTCATCGTTTATGGCTGCTAGAATTGGTTGTATGCGCTTCAGGCGTGGCGTTCGAGCTAGTCAGTCGAGATTGATGATTCTTCATCAAGAGCTAGTTCTGTTTTTCAACGAGAAGTAAAGCAGAGATCAAATCCGCAAATTTTGGTGAATATCTGTGCCTTATATTGTTGTTGCAGGACAATATTGGTGGCATGAAAGGTCGAATAGGTCTTCTCTAGGAAATCTGATTCAGTTAGTTCCACTTTACAGAACTTCAGCAGCGATCAGATTCTATGAAATTTAAAGTTTTATTCATTCACGAACTTAAAGTCTTGGAAGCAAAGATGCTACCAGTCGTGTATTGCTTAAGGCAAGAAGATGTCTTTCTAGTATTGAAACGGTCGGCCATAGCAAGCCAGATGGTGTGTGGGTTCTCTTCAATGAGGTACTCGGTCTGCAAAGCATTATAGATGTGTCTTCGAATGAAAATCATTGCAATAGCTTTCTGAGCTTCGTCGATAAGAATATCATCAATAAATGCCTCGATGGTGGCTCTAATACCTTTGCAGTAAGATAAAGCTTCAAGTCTTGAACCCACTTCAGTTTTTCTTCCAAAGACTTACAAAGCAATGAAATCGAGCTTGTTCAAGTTCGACATGTCCCTAAAATAGAGGCTACAAAAAACGTGTTGAGTTATATGGTAATCCATAGACATATATTGCAGAACCTTCAAGTTCTATAAACATGTATTGGTTTAATTTATGCATGAAAACTACAAGTTTCATGCGGTAAGTTTTGAATGAAAACTTCGGGTTTCGAAGGCATTAAATATGAAACTACAGGTTCAATTTAGTTTTTATCAACGATTAGTTCATAAAGGAGAGGTTCCTGTAAGAAACACATAATGCAATATGTTGATTTAAGTGTAGTGGATTTGAGTTTCTTCGACAACTTAAGTATGAGATCTTCATTACTACGAAAGTATGTCAATGGTTCAAAGTATAAAAATAAATTATTGAATCGTTAATGTCCAAAAATGATCTTCAGGTCAACAATTTTGGATTCATTATCATATTAATGGACTACATGTCACTTTTAATTAATTCAATAGATCGAGACCAAACAGGGTCGATTATGGAAGCAAAATAATGCCAAAAATAATAGCATTAGGTCAAAAAAAAAACATGGCCCAAAAAAAATGGGATGGGTGCCATAAGTAAGGGGTTCGGGCGTGGCTGCAATAACAGCCCATAAGTGGCTACATGCCACGGGCCAAGACAAGGAGCCCTACAGCAAACTGCTGGCTTTTGGACTGAATAGAGGGCACGGTCAGGCCCAGCAGAATGCTGGCCTTGGGTTCATGTGATAAGCCCAGTTGAAGTTGAGTCCGGGTTAGGGTAAGCGCAACCCAGCAAACAAAGCTACGAGAAGCAGGCCAGGGCGACATGACGTAACATAGTAGGCTAAGGACTTTCGGGACATTGGGCCAAAAGGCTGCATACTTTTGGTTTGGGCTAAGGGACTTCAGGCCATTAGTTAGATCAGGCCCTAAGGCCTTGGGATGTCTGGGTCAGTGCAGTAAGCCCAAAAGGCTGTTGCTGTGTGGTCCACTCGACTTGGCTTCAGGCCAGTGGTGGTCCGATGATGCCATGATAGGGGTGCGGCGGTGGTGCCGCATAGTGCCCAACACAAAAATTGTATATATATTTTTTCGACGTGGTTAGGTTTAAACAAACCGTAGCATTACTTCTAATTTATATAAATAACCGTAGCGTTACTTCTAATTTATATAAATGCTTTGACTCACAAATTCGACATAGCAATTTAATTGCGTAATGCATGAAACAAATATTTGAACATAAACAATATATATATCGTAAGGAAAATATAAACATAGAGGGGTTCATGCATCATAAGGAATGTTTTCATGCTTCGTGGACGTTTCAAACGTCTTCCTTTATTTCAAGCGTACCTAATTGGCAGAAAACAAAGAAGAGGCTTTGAATTTTGTGGAAGATAGCCTCCTCTTAAGATCCATCAATTCCTCAGCTTCTGGTAAAAGCATGCTAATAACGTCTTTTAGGTCTATTTGATTGAACTAATCTTATGGATTAGAGAGAGGGGGTCGGCGGTTGCAAGAGGGAAGAGAGAGATTTAATTGTGAGGCGTGTGTTGTGTCACCCCCATTGTGCCTTTATTTATAGCAGTATGATAGGTAAAAACCTTACCCATTAGGATTACAACTCTTAATAGGTAATCAACTCCTTATAGGCATATAAGAGATATTCCTATATCTTCTAGGATTTACACAATCACATTCCTACTCTAAATATGACTGCAACAGCATTCTACTTTTTGGTAAATTACTCTTTTGGTGTTAATTGCAACCTCATATAATATTTTAAATATTTCAATTTTATACATTTACTTATTATTTCATTTAATTTCATACATCGGTTCAAAAATTTGTTAAATTAACCGGTAAGTGATGAAGTGGTAAATATGGGGTCAACATTTGTGCTAACGTAACTAACAACTTTACATGTGGACAAAAAACAAATTAATAAAAATTTAATTGTTTTGTATGATTAACAACTTAAAAGTTAGAAGAAAAAAAAGTGAAGGTTCATCGTTTTCGTCTACCTCGTCCTACGACCCGTCGTTCTTCTCTCCCCCATCCTATGATTGCCATCTTCATCTCAAACCCAGAACATCATCTTCATTCTCAAAACCCATCTTTAACCTTCGCAAACCCATCTTGAAACTGTGATACCCCGTCCTAAATTTGTCGTATTTTATATACCAAATTGCCCTTGAGGCATGAATGTTGACTTTCGTTGATCATTTCGACATAACGCTAGTGACTAATTTTCTTAGTTTATTCTTATCATACTCATCGCCACAAATGTGTGGGCATGAATAACTTCAAATTTGGAGTTAGTACGAAGACTTTACGTTTGGAAACGTTGAACGTTTTTCAGTTACTTCATGTTTCGTCTTTACTGACCTTAAAGTGTGAGCCATTAGGGCTTACAATGGATTCTTGTCTCCCAATCCTCTCGCTTTTTCCCGTGACCCCTCTCATTTTTCCCATTTCTAATATACATCTCTATCTCTCAAAACTCTCTATCTCTCTAAGTTCTTTCTCTCTCAACGCTTTCATTTTCTCTCAAAACAAACCCTCCCCGAGAGCTTTACACACAAAACAAACAACAAAAACCATGGCACCACCACCATGGTCCCTGTGAACTTAGAAACGAAGAACAAGCCTCCAAACTCGCTACACAGTGTTCACCACTGTTCACCAAGTTTTATGACGAGTTTCCACTTTCTTCGGTGAAGGTAAGCCTCGAACCTCGTTCAAAAGTTGTAGATCGTGTCTTGGTGTATGTTTAGAAGTAATTTTAAGAAGTTTTGGTGATGTTTGGACGTAGGAAACTCACAGGGAAACCTTGCTCAGTTTTTTGGCAAGGACCGCCACTTTCAAAGCATTTTTCGACCAGACCACGACGAGTTTGCCGTCGAGGGTACCGTTCTCTTCATCTCATTTAGAAGTATGATTTTTGTTTTTGAATCACTTGATTTTGTTCAGTATTGAACAAGTTATGAATGTTTAAGGTTTACCCAGTTTCCGGCGAGTTCCCTAATTTCTCACAAACCAGTCAACTTTTAGGCTATTTCCCGGCCGACTCCAACCATCACTTAGTCCCAACTTGGTATGAATTTCTTCTCCATATTCTTAAGTACACTTTGGCGTTTGAATCACTCAATTTGGACTTGTATCGAGCTCAAAATGGGCTCTTGAAGTTGAAGAAAAAAATCTGGGAAATTCCCAGATTTTTGAAGGTGGCGCATGGGCCATACGTGGGTGCTCGTGAAGGGTGACTATGGCCGGTGTGTGGAGCACACGCGTCTTCGCCGCCATCCACGGTGGCACTGATGAATTTTCTAATGACCCATCTCGGCGAATACGGTGGCGCGTGGCCTTTCGGGCCACCGCCCTGTGGCATTTAGGGGAACCCCAGGTCTTGCTTTAGGTTTTTCAACATCCTGAATATGTTTATGATGTTTGTTTTCCCAAATTCAATCATTTTAGGAAAATTTTATTAATTTGTCCCTTTATGTTCTTAGGTGCATTTGTTAGTAGTGTTTTCGTCCTCTCTAGTTCGAACGGCTCTTCGGTAACAAAGCATCTATGTGTGGACCCATTCCAAAATGCATGATTTTATTACTAGAAATGCATACATGAAAAGCATGATTTTATGACTACGTTTTATGAAACGTTTATGAGTAAATCAGATTTACACTTTATGAATTATCATGTTTTATCAAATTTACGTTACTGAGATATTTATGAATATGATTTATGATATGATGTTTGAGCTATTGAGCTCCGATGAGATATATTTTGGAAAGATTATGCTCATGATTTTCTATGCTTACTTAGTGGTTATTCATACTATGTGCCTATGGGCAAATGATATTTATATATGCCTTCAGGCGGCGATGTAGAGCGGGCGAATGATATTTATATATGCCTTCGGGTGAGCGATGTAGGGCTTTCGGGTGGAAGATTTATATATGCCTTTGGGCGGGCAATGTAGGGCCTTCGGTGGAAGATTTATACATGCCTTCGAGCGGGTGATGTAGGACCTTCGGGCGATTATGATACCACTACTAAGTACACTATATACAGTATATGTTTTATGAAAGTTTTAGCGCATGCTAGGGTTTTCGGAAAACCTATTACTTATTATGCTATATAAGTTTTCTAATGTTGGGGGTTAGTACAATGAAGTATAATTGTTTTAGTATTACTTATATATAAGCTTGGTCCACTCATGTTTTGTTTTGCACCCCCTCAGGACCTCGAAACGAGGCATACAACCCGAGCTAGGATGCATTCCCATATCAGTGAATTTGTGTCCCTCTTCCTGCGTAAGACATCTCTTGTAATCACACTTTCTAATATTCCTTCCGCTTGTGTTTCGAATTAGTAGCATGGTCTGAACATGTCATGTATTATCACTTTTAAATTCTTGGCTATTGAATATTATATTTGTTTATTAAGGCTTGTACTTGTTTATTACATTGCGTGGTTACGTGCGAAAAATTATATACATGTTTCACATGTTCTTGGCATATGCATTCATTAAATGGCTTGCGTCACCTTCGGGTGTCGACCAGCACGCGGTCATTCCGTTGTCATTCAGACATCGGGATTGGAACATGTCAGATTGGTATCAGAGCATACTTAGGACGTCATTCTTTCCACTTGGTAGTCATAATCCTTCATGCAACCACAATCTTTCGTCTTACTAAATCTTGTTTGCCTATTATCAGAATCATGGACACTAGTAGTGAGAATATGCCTCATCGGCCTCGTTTTGGTTTGATGGGTGGGATTCAGCATTTAGCCTCCACTTTACGACACGTTTTCCCTAGGAATAGCGGACAAAGTCATACTTACATGGAAATTGCTTGGAGTCACAGTGTTACTGAGCTGAATGTAATGGTGTTTGTGATGAGGTCAAAGATTAGCTCGAGAAGATTAGGGATACTCTGGACGGTATGTTCTACCCAACGGCTGAGTGGCCAAAGACCGCAGGTTAATTTCTCAAGGGTAATGCGAGATTTTGGTGGAAATCATTGAATGACTCTCAGCCATCTAACTCGATGATGACTTAGGCTACTTTCAAGAGACTCTTTAGTAAACACTTTCTAAGCCCCGAATACCAGTTGAGAAAGAGACAGAAATTCTTGAGTTTTCACTAGGGCAACTTAACGATCATAGAGTTAGATAGTACTTTTCAACGATTGGCGAGACACCACATCCCAGTCTATAGAAACCTATGATAGATGATTGTATAACTTGAAATTGCTCTAAATGATGACATTTGTGAACTTTTAGCACCACAAACTTATGCATCCTATGAAGAGATGGTTCAAGCAGCTTTGAGGATTGAGCAGTCGCGTTGGAACAGAGTTACCTAGAATCAACCTCAAAATCAGAATTTGCAATGTCAAAGTTTCTTATCTCGGAGCATGAGGGAGCCTTCCACTTCTTCTTCTTCTTCTTTCGATCCTAAACACTCATTTTCATTCAAATTTCGTGGTCAAGGTTCAAAATCTTCCAGTGAAGGATCTGGCAATGAGATAGTGAGACAATCTTTCAATCACTTTAATCCAACGATCACAGTTTATGCGTGTTGTGGTAGATGTCATTGGGGAGTATGTAATGCAGATGCAAACACGTGTTTCAGGTGTGGTGGCACTAGACATATTGCCCGTAATTACGCTAATGTGCGCCCACCAGAAAATCACCAGAAAATCTTACTTCTAGTTCAGGTTATGGTGGAAGTAGTAGTTCGGGTACTCAGAATCCTGTTCAGAGACAACCACAGTATTCTGGTGTAGCTTCTAGCAGTCGTGCTCATGGTAACTGAGCAGGCCGTAATAATTAGGGTGTTAGGACTCGTAAAGGTCGTAGTGATGGTTCAGCGGAAGGCAAAGCAAGATCCTACAAACGTATCAATGCCATGACTCAGCGGGAGGCAGAGCAGGAACCAAGAGTTATCATGGGTACTTCACTTGTTTTTGGTCATTGGGCTCATGTTCTGATTGATCCGGGTGCTAGATATTCATTCATATCTCCACAATTTGCACCGGTTGTGAACCCGCAACCTACATCGCTTGGGTTTGATATGTTTATACAATTGCCCCCTGGAGATTTATTTTATGCACAATGGGAATTTAGGGATTGCCCAATTATAGTTGAAGGGGAACTTATAGAGGTCAATTTGATTCATTTTAAACTTTTGAAGTTCGATATCATTTTAGGAATAAATTGGCTATCTAAGCACAATACATATGTCGATTGTAAAGATAAATTGATGACATTTGATAAGCAAGGATGACCATCAATCACATTTCAGGGTAAGCGAATGATTATCCAAAATAGTATTATTTTTGCCATTAGGACGACGAAGTTATTGCAAAAGGGTTATGTGGGATTCTTGGCTCACGTGGTCAAGTAGGGTGAACTTTCCATATGTGTTGGGGAAGTGCTAGTGGTGAATGAATTCAGCGATGTCTTTCCTGAAGATTTGCCAGGGTTACCACCTGCGAGGGAAGTTGAATTCACCATCTACTTACTTCCAGGTACTAACCCTATTTCTTTAGCACCATATCGAATGACACTAGCTAAATTGAGGGAGTTAAAGATTCAACTTCAGAAGCTTGTGGATAAAGGCTATGTCCAACCCAGCATGTCTCCCTGGGGCACTCATGTACTATTTGTGAAGAAGAATGATGGGTCCATGAGACTCTGAATCGATTATAGACAACTTAATCGGGTGACAGTGAAGAATCGTTATCCCTACCTCATATTGATGACTTGTTTGATCAATTGAGAGTGCTCGGGTATTCTTTAAGATCGATCTATGTTCGGGTTACCATCAACTACTAATTCAGAATGAAGATGTACCGAAGATCGCATTTCACACTCGGTATAGACACTATGAATTTTGTGTCATGCCTTTTGGATTAACGAATACATTTGCAACATTTATGAATTGGATGTATAGAGTTTTCATACCGTATCTTGATCGGTTTGTGATTGTATTTATTGATGACATCTTGATTTACTCCAAGGGTAATGTCGAGCATACGAAACATTTAAAGTTGGTGTTAGAGAAATTGAGGAAGCATCAGTTGTATGCGAAGTTTAGTAAGTGTCAATTTGGGCTGGACCAAATCAGTTTCCTCTAGTATGTGGTTTCCGCTTTGGGAATTTGTTTAGACCCTCAGAAGATTTCTGCAGTATTTATGTGAGAACAATCGAGGAATGTCACAGAAGTGAAGAGTTTTCTTGGGCTAGCTAGTTATTACTAAAGCTTTGTGCATGATTTCTTGGTGATTGCCTTGCCTCTTACTAAATTAACCCGGAAGGGAGTCAAATTCGAATGGGATGAAAATTGTGAACAGAGTTTTCAGGTGCTTAAACATCATCTTACTCATGCCCCCATCCTTGCTCTTCTGGACGATGGCGATGAGTTTGAAATCTTTAGTGATGCATCATTGTCAGGTTTGGATTGTGTTTTGATGCAGCATGGGAAAGTCATTGCTTATGCTTCCAAACAACTCAATCCTCTCGTGATCTAGAACATGGAACAATAATCTTTGCTTTGAAAATTTGGCGACATTACCTATACGACAAGAAGTGCTGCATCTTTACGGATCACAAGGGCTTAATGTATGTTTTCACCCAGAAGGAGTTAAACTTGAGACAGAGAATGTGGATGAAACTTATTAGTGATTACAATTTCACTATTGAGTATCATCATGGTCACACAAATATCATAGTGGACGCTCTTAGCTGGAAATCCTATGGACAGCTTGTCTCCCTACAAGCTATCCATGTTCCGTTATTATTTCTCTTAAAGGAATCGGCATTGTAGTGACGCCAGATCCCCAGGGAGCATTGTTGATGCACTTCCAAATTAGGCCCATTTTGGTAGATCTGGTTTAGGAAGCTCAAGAACATGATCAGTAGTGTCTATACCTAAAAGAACAGGTGCATAATGGTTTGAGGTGAGATTTGAGGATCCAAAGAGATAGAGCCTTGATGATGGGGAATAGATTATTCGTGCCTAAAAACAATGAAGTCGTGAAAAAGAAAATACTTGATGAAGCTCACATTTTGGCGAATGCCATGCACCTAGGAAATACTAAGTTGTATCACATTATATGTCTATTCTACTATTGGTATAAGATGAAACGGGATGTTGCAGACTATGTGAAAATATGTATAATTTGCCAGCAAGTGAAAGCGGATAGACACGGACCAGAAGGGCTAATGTAGAATCTCCATATACTAACTTGGAAGTGGAAGGATATCACAATGGATTTTATGTATGGATTACCGAGCACACGGTCAAGGTTTGATGACATATAGGTGATTGTGGATAGGCTTATTAAGACTGCTCATTTGTTATCAATTCGACAAAATTACACGTTGGAAAAGCTAGCATAGTTGTTCATTAATAATATTGTTGAACTTCACGGTGTACCCATCACCATTGTTTCAAACAAAGATCCAAGATTCACCTCTAGATTTTGGAGAGCATTCCATGACGCCATAAATACTCAACTTTAGTACAGCACTACCTATCACCCATAAACTGATGGTCAATCTGAGACGACGATCCAAACTTTGGAGGACATGTTGAGGGTGTGTGTTCTCTAATGGAAAGGTAGTTGGGATAATTATTTTCCATTGATTGAGTTTACGTACAATAACAGTTCCCACTCCAGCATCGGCATAACATTTTGAAGCACTGTATGGAAAGGCGTGCCGAACACCACTGTGCGAGATTGAGGTTGGTGAGCGGGTGTTAATAGGGCCAGAAATTGTCGACACCACTAATACTAACATCCAGTTGATAAAGAGGAATTTGAAAACGACGCAAGATCGACAGAAGAGCATCACTGATTGACATTCTAAGGATCGTGAGTATGAGATTGGTGATTTTGTCATTCGGAAGTTGTCACCTTGGAAGGGTGTGGTTCGTTTTGGTAAGTGAGGGAAGTTGAGTCCTCGATATATCGGCCCTACAGAATCACAGAGAGAATTGGCGCGGTTGCTTATAAATTAAAGTTACCACCAAAGTTGTCACATATACATGATATATTTCATGTTTCCATGCTTCTGAAGTACGAATCAGATCCATCTCATGTTTTACAACTGCAACCGTTATAAGTGAGTCAAGACATGAGTTATGTTGAGGAGCTAGTGGCAATTATCGACCGACAAGATAAAGCCCTGAGAAATAAGGTCATCCCAATTGTAAAGGCGTTGTGGAGAAACCACGTAGTTGAGGAAACGATGTGGGAAATAGAAGAACTGATGAAGAGTCAATATCTATACCTGTTTACTTGAGGTAGTAAATTTCGGGGACGAAATTCCCTTAAGGGGGTAGAGTGTGATACCCCACCCTAAATTTGTCGTATTTTATATTATCGGATATATGAAATTACCAAATTACCCTTAAGGCATGAATGTTGACTTTTGTTGACCATCTCGACGTAACTCTTATAACTAATTTTCTTAGCTTATTCTTATTGTACTCATCACCATGAACGCATGAGCATGAATGGATTTGAATTTGGAGTTATAACGAAGACTTTACGTTTTGAAACGTTGAAGGTTTTCCGGATATTTCATGTTTCGTCTTTAGTGACCTTAATGTGTGAACTATTAGGGCCTGCAATGGATTCTTGTCTCCCAATCCTCTCATTTTTTCCCCATGAACCCCTTTTTTTCCCATTTCTGATGTACCTCTCTCAAAACTCTCTATATTCCCATTTCTGATATACCTCTCTCTCAAAACTCTCTATCTCTCTAAGTTCTCTTTCTTGACTCTCTCTTTCTCTCTCAAAACCAACCCTCCCCGAGGGCTTTACACACATAAACAACAAACACAGCAAACAACAACTACCATGGCCCCATCACCATCGTCCCTGTGAACTCAGAAACGAAGAAAAAACCTCCAAACTTTTCCAAACTCGCTGCACAGTATTCACCACTATTCACCGAGTTTTTCGACGAGTTTCCACATTCTCCGGTGAAGGTAAGCCTCAACCTTCATCCAAAAGTTGTAGATCGTGTCTTGGGGTATGTTTGGAAGTAATTTTAAGAAGTTTGGTGATGTTTGGATGTAGGAAACTCACGGGGAAAGCTTCCTCAGTTTTTTTTTTTACGAGAACCACCACTTTTGAGGCATTTTTTTGCCAAACCACGACGAGTTATCCGTCAAGAAATATACCATTCTCTTCATCTTGTTGAGAAGTATGATTTTTTTTTAATCACTCAATTTTGTTGAGTATTAAAGAAGTTATGAACATTTGAAGTTTACCCAGTTTTTGGCGAGTTCCCCAGTTTCCCACGGACCAGTTAACTTTCAGGCCATTTTTCAGCCAACTCTAACACCACTCGGTGCCAACTTGGTATAAATCTCTTATGCATATTCCTAACTACACTTTGGCTTTTGAATCACTCGATTTGGACTTTTATCGAGCTCGGAATAGGCTCTTGAAGTTGGAGGAAAAATCTGGGAAATTCCCATATTTTCAAAGGTGGCGCGTGGGTGCGCGTGGAGGGCTGCCATGGCTGGCGCGTGGAGCACACGCTTCATCGCCAGAGGTACTGTGCTCCACCGTTGTGCCTGCGACTTTTCCGGCGACCTATCTCAGAGCGTGCAGTGGTGTGTAGCCTCCCGTGGTGGCACGTGGGGGAACCCTAGGTCCCTCTAGGTTTTTCGACATTCTGAATTCGTTTACAATATCTGTTTTCCCAAATTCAATCCTTTTAGTAGAGTTTTATTAATTGGTCTTTTATGTGCTTAGGTGCGTTTGTTAGTGGTGTTTCCGTCTTCCCTAGTTTGAACGACTCTTCTGCGACGGAGTATCTGTGGGTGGACCCTTCCAAAATGCATGATTTTATTACTAGAAATGGATACATGAAAAGCATGATTTTGACTACGTTTTATGAAACGTTTATGAGTAAATCAAATTTACGCTTTATGAATTATCATGCTTTATCGAATTTACGTTACTGAGATATTTATGAATATGATTTATGATATGATATTTGAGCTATTGAGCTTCGATGAGATATATTTTGGAAAGATTATGTTCATGATTTTCTATGTTTACTTAGTGGTTATTCATACTATGTGCTTACGGGCCAATGATATTTATATATACCTTTGGGCGAGCGATGTGGGGCCTTCGGACGGAAGATTTATATATGCCTTTGAGCAGGCGATGTAGGGCCTTAGGGTGGAAGATTTATATATGCCTTCGGGAGGGTGATGTAGGGCCTTCGGGCGATTGTGATATCACTACTAAGCACACTATATACGATATATGTTTTATGAAAGTTTTATGGCATGTTAGGTTTTTCGAAAAACCTATTACTTATTATGGTATATGAGTTTTTAAAGCTAGGGGTTTGTACATTAAAGTATAATTGTTTTAGTATTACTTATATATAAACTTGGTCCACTCATGTTTTGTTTTACGCCCCTTTATGACCTAGGAGCGAGGCATATGACCCAAGCTACGAGGCATTCCCATATCAGTGAATTTGTGTCTTCCTCTATGCGTAGGACATCTCTTTTAATTGCACTTTCTAATATTCATTCCGCTTGTATTTCTAATTAGTAGTATGCTTTGAACATGTCATGCATTATCACTTTTATATTGTTAGCTATTGAATATTATATTTTTTTTATTAAGGCTTGTACTTGTTTATTACATTGTGTGGTTACACGCGAAAATTATATGTATGTTTCACATGTTGTCGACATATGCATTCATTAAATGGCTTGCGTCACCGTTGGATGTCGGCCCGCACGTGGCCATCCCGTTGTCCTTTGGACACCGAGATCGGGGCGTATCAAAAACTCATCTAATCACCATGCACATCAACCTTCACCCCCACCTCTTCTCACCCCAGGACTCCTTTGCCACATCATCATTTAACGGTTAACTCAACTGATTATTTTTTAAAGGATTTATGAAATTGAATGAAATGATAAGTAAATGTATGGAATTAAAATGTTTTAATGATGTTGTATGTGGGGGCATATCACGTTGAATTTTAACGACTCAAACCGTCTATTTTGTAAGTTGCACCTTATACATCCTTCTTGCAAATTATTAACCAAATCGGAAATATATGATGCATCCAATTGAGTCCAAAGATGTTGACAAATACTATATTCTAAGAAACATTAAAATTTTATCGTAACAATTAAATGGGAAAATAGTTTCAAATTAAATTGAAATGATCTATGAACCGAAACCTACAAAATAGATGGTTCGATCGTTAAAATTCGAGGTAAAGTAGGTCCCATATCTAATTTCCATTTAAAAAACAAAAAATAGATATCCCTTCCAATAAAAGGCTTGCGCGCGCGAGCGCGCGTACACACATACATATATATAGATCGAAAATGGCAAAAAGGTTAATCTTTCATAAAACCCAAATTATCATTCTCTCATTACAATTTCAAAAAATAAAGACAATCAAAAATAAAACAAATGGAACTTTAACGAAAAGCTCCCGGTACTATTTACTTTAACAAAAAACCACATTTTTACACTAAAAAGTTAATCCTAATACTATTCACTTTACACTTTATTTTGTCCTTATCGTTAAAACTCAAAATTTTCAAGTTGTTTTCATTAGTTTTCCTTAAAAAAAATGTAATGAGATTGTAGGTGGTTACATTCCTTTTTTTCAAATATATTTTAATAAATAAAATAATATGTAAAATAAGTGCATGAAATATAAAAAGAGTCAATTGTCATACGTGTAGATGTGTGGCAAGAAACTAGTATATATAAGAATGCTGCTAGACTCACACCAATATCTTAAAGTGTTGATAAATTCAACCGAACCTCCACTCACAGCCAAGGTCTCCCTTCCCAATTTTTATTCCAGTTAGAATTTTAGAATCTGGTCACTTCCTAAATCTCTAATGAATTCCAAACTCTCATTCTTGCACTCTCTGGACTCCCAACCCAACCCCTTCTCTCCCCCTTCCAAATCCCACAATCAAGCGTTATGTTGCATTCCCAAAATTTCATCCTTATGCCCCATTCCAAATTCGCGACAACCAAATCTCATCTCTTCAAGCTCAATTCCTTCTTTCGGTCTCCCATTTCATTTTAGTTTTTAAATAATTATTTTAGTAGTAAAATGTTTTGAACAACTATTATATATGATTAAACTAGAGGAATAGAAAATGAAGAAGATATTTAATTGAAAGAACTGAAATAGTTGCAGAGAGATAGTGAATAGGAAAGAGAATTCTTTTTTTGCTTTGGTCCTTCGATGTCATTTCAAAATGTCAAAGGTTTTTAGGATATTTCATATTTCGTCTTTAGTGACCTTAATGTGTGAGCCACTTGGGCCCACAATGGATTCTTGTCTCCCAATCCTCTCATTTTTTTCCCCGTGACCCCCTCTTCTTTTTCCCATTTCTGATATACTGCTCTCTCAAAACTCTCTATCTCTCTAAGTTATCTCTCTCGACTCTCTCCTTCTCTCTCAAAACCAACCCTCCCCGAGAGCTTTACACACACAAACAGCAACACACAGCAAACAACAACTACCATGGCACCACCACCATTGTCCCTGTGAACTCAGAAACGAAGAAAAACCCTCCAAACTTTTCCAAACTTGTTGCACAGTGTTCACCACTGTTCACTGAGTTTTTCGACGAGTTTCCACATTCTCCGGTGACGGTAAGCCTCGACCCTCATCCAAAAGTTGTAGATCGTGTCTTGGGGTATGTTTGAAGTAATTTTAAGAAGTTTGGTGATGTTTGGACGTAGGAAACTCAAGGGGAAAGCTTCCCCATATTTTTTTTTTTTTTTGCAAGGACCACCATTTTCGAGGCATTTTTTTGCCAAACCACGACGAGTTAGCTGTCAAGAAATATATCATTCTCTTCGTCTCGTTGAGAAGTATGATTTGTTTTTTTGAATCCTACAGACTCCCAGTGAGGTTACCTGCCAGCTGCTGCCTGCATATTTATGTAATAATATGACCTGCTCTTCTCCTTGCTTAGCTTGGCTTTGGTGTGCTTAGTATACCCTGCACATCAGAGTTGTAGTACGACATGTCGTTAAACAAATAAGCTTAATTGATTAATAAATTCACTTTTTTCAAAATATACCACAAAGGTTAGTTTGTTGACTGATCATCTGATCTCCCGTAAACAGAAAAGAGAGATTCTTTTTTGTGTTTCAGCGCATGAGAGATTGAAAACTAAACTCTAAAACAGAAATTAGAAGAGAACTTTAATGAAAAGCTCCCGGTACTATTTATTTTAACGAAAAACCACATTTTTACACTAAAAAGTCAATCATGGTACTATTCCCTTTACTCTTTATTTTGTCTTTATCGTTAAAACTCAAAGTTTTCAAACCATTTTCATTAGTTTCCTAAATTAGAAATGCAAAAGAGACTTTTAATGTGGGATTCTCCATAGAATCTCTATTATCTCATAGTTTAACGTTAATTCACTTACCAATATTATAAAATATTGTGACGAAAACATGACATGATTGAAAGTCCATAGAGAGTCCAATGTTTGAGAGAGTCTCCTTTAGCTTTTCTCAACAAAAATTACAAAATTAATTAATTTTACTATATTTTTTGTTACAAAAAAATTAGGGGAGGGAAGCTACCCCTCCGAATGCATGCTACAAGCCTCTTTGAGGATTTACAAACGGAGTCTTAAACTCTTATTTTTACTTTTTACAGATTGCCAACAAAGACGAACTGCCAACAACAAGGCTCTAACTTAGGTTTTGATCTAGCGAAAAGAATAATCTTTACCAATTCAATTGACAATTGGGGACAAAGTTCAAGGTTGTAGCTATATATATAGCTAGGGCTGTATGATCAGTTTTATCTTTTAATTATAATGCTAGCTTGCTTCTTTAATTAGAATGAGGATCTTTTTTGTGAGGATCTCAAGAATTCTCTAATCACATTCATTCATCGTATATTGTGCAGTCAGTTTTCGTTAGGTACTGTTTATATTCAATTTTAAATAAAAAAAATTACAATGATTTTTAACCGCACAATATACGATGATCGGATGTGATTGTAAGATTCACAAAATCCTCAGATCCAAAGAGGATGCTCATTCCTTTAATTAAATCCAGTCTGATCGGTTTGCAAACAGAAACTGCTCAGACCAGCTAGCAGCTTATACACAATTTTCTTTTTACACCCTTTTCAATTTTTTCTGAACTCATAATGCATACATATATATATAGCTTTCTCGATTCTCGACCTGCTTTGTTTACAAAATAGTTAACTTATAATTAAAATACTACAGAGCATTGGTTTAAACAGAATAATTAAATTAAATAGAAAAGCATGTATGGCAACCAATACCACAATTATCAAACCGTAAGGTATTCCATACATCTAAGGGCAGAATTAAAACAAGATATTGTTATCCATACACTTATTTAATTTTTTTACATATTCCTCTTAATTTTCGATTATCAGATAATTGAAGAAAATCAATGATCAAATATTACAGGGTTGCAAAAAATAGTCTAAATTTGGTTAACTAACTGCGATGAAATTAGCTTCTCGAAATATATGAACAAAACTAATTGGACTCGAAGTTATCTAGCTTTAAACATGCATTAATCCAAATATATTGATTAATTTGGCGCTGAAGATATCTAGATATGTCAGTTTAATTAACAACAAAAGGGAAGCACAAAAAGCTGTATATATATAAGCTGGGTTTCTTTCTTTCCCAAATGCATTACAGATCAACAGCATCTAAAATGAAAGCTTGAGTGACAAATCAACAGGAGTATGATGGTGATGATGGTGGTGATGATGATGATGATAACTGTCAGCTGCCCCAATCCCATAGCCATTTTTAGTTGCAGCAGTAATGTCAGAAGCTTCTTCTTCTTCGTCTACTGTTTGCAGCTGCAACATCCCTAGCTCCTTGGGATATGTGCCTCCTCTTTTCATGGTCTCATCCCTTTTCTGATTATCAGCAGCTGGAAAAAACTCGTATTCCATGAAAATCCCACCACAAGCTGACCCTCCCTTTCTGTGCACTGCCCTAACCTCTACACCCTACAAATAAATACTACAAAGTCAATAATCCAGCCGATCAAATTAGTTGATCATTCACTATAACAATATTTATAATTTATTTGTTCAATGTATCTGAAAAAGTAAATATACTTGGATGGTTTTTGTTTCTTTCTTTCTTTATCTAGCTAGCTATAAAAATTAATTAATTTTTTTGCTGTGTTCTACCTGATCATCAAGAAGATTGCTGGGGCACAGGTACCGGGCGGATCTATTCACCACTCCGGCACCGAAACCACCAGCTTCAGCGTCCAATCCGAGGAAATCAGAACTCTTGATCGGTGAAACAGCCGCAGATTTGTCACTCCTGTCGTTGAAGCCCATATAACTCCCACTAAGGAACCTCTTCTTCTGCAGCCCCTAAAAAATGAGCTAGAAAAGAGATCAGCAAATTTAAACCTAAATAAAAATGCTCTTACTTGCTAATGTAACAGTAGTAGTCTTAATAACGAGAGTTTTAACAAAAAGAATGTGGTACTGTTCACTTTAACGAAAAATCATGTTTTTACATTAAAAAGTCGAACCTGGTATTATTTATTTTACTCTTTATTTTGTCTTTACCTTTAAAATTCAAAGTTTTCAAATCATTTCATTAATTTTCCTCTTTCAAGCAATTTTCATTAATTTTTCTCTTCGTTAAACAAAGGGAACACATTGGCTTCAAAGACTTCATTTTTCCCACGTTTTCTCGGAAACCAAACAAGTTGGATATTTTAAAAAATAAAATAGAATATATAACAAAACACAAAAATGTAAAGACCTTGAGGCAGAGATCACAGCAATCAGAAGACAAAGATTGTATCTTTGGCATTGAAGAGAGCTCTCTCGAGGTCTCGTACACAGCCCCACTTTGAACCCTCGGATCCGGGGCGCCAAAGCCAAACGGACCTGGATCCAGGTTCGCCACAAGATTATTCCCCCCAACATAACCAAACACAGAACCATTCCCAACCCTCTGACCCACCAAACCATAAAAATCAGCTGTAGTAGCAGCAGAACCACCACAGCCGTTAATCACCGCGGGTCCATTGAGCCCGGATGCACCGTATTGCACCGGAATACTGTTAAGTGGGTTGGGTGGGGTTAAGGGGTTTTGGTACCGATGATGATGATGATGATGAGGAAGAAGAGGAAGATCGAGGAATTGTGGTCGGGGCTGGAGCTGGGGTATTTCGGTCATTTTCTTCGATTCTTGAAGCCTCAGGCGCTCCAGCTGAGCCACTCCAAGGCCTCTTTGCGGTTGCTTTTTAGTGTTTGAGGAGGCTTTGGCGGCCGATTTCTTTGTGGGTTTGGTGTGTTTGGCGGGCTCGGGTTTGGATTCATCGTAGGACCCGAAAAAGGTTTTAGCGGGTTGTTTTGTTGTGCTCCGCTCTGAGGTCATGAGCAGCATTGGTGTCGCCATTTCTGCAGAAAATGGTGATCAAAGATGAGAACTTTAGTGCGTTCAATGGGTTTTGGGAGAGAAAAAAGACTTGGGTTTTGTGTGGAGATTTGAAATGGACAAATGGTTGATGTTTTGAGAGAGAGAATATAAATTTTAGAGAGAGCGAGAGAGAGAGCTAGAGTATGTGTGTTTTCTGGGTTTGGCTTTGGATCTTGGGATTTAAGGTTGGGGATGGGTGTGTTTTTTTTATTGAGGGAGAATATGAAGTTTTAGGGGGAGAGAGAGAGATGGGGCAGAAAAGAAAGGTGGAACTACTGCGAGTGTCTGGGTGTGAAGTGCTTAAACGACATGGCTGTGTCTCTGTGTTGCTACTTAATTTGTGTTTGAGGAATTTGTACTCTAGTGAATTTTACTAGTTCCACCCATCTTTTTTACTAACTCCCATCCCACAGTCTACTTGTCCTCTCTATATCCTCCCAAAAAAGGACGTTGAAATGGCAAAACCAAGCCTGGACATAACATCTTATCTAATTCCAGATAAAATACAAATCCCAGAAAGGGTTTACAGTCTGCACAAACCAACCAAATATTCACCCAAGTGTATGTCACTCTCCAATGCAAGAGCCAAGTGTCATGCACGCTCCCAGAGTGCAGGTGGAGTTAGAGCTAGAACAACATACTACCGGGAGACACGTGGCATGAGGGTCTGAGGGTTGGCCAATTTGTCGGTGCAGGCATTGGTCGGAGGAAACCCTAAACAGTGTTAATTATTTGTCCAGGAGGCTGCTAGGTGCCAAAAGGCCCAAAACAAGCAAAGTTGGTGGCATTGTTGAAAATATGGTCTTCGTTTCTAGCCTTGGCAAATATGGAAAAAGAATTATTAGGGTTCTCAAGTTGTAGGCTTTTTAGTCAAAATAATTTCTGATATTTGCATAACTTCTTATTTTAATCATTGAGATTTGAAATTAATAGAAGTAGTGCCGGACTTTTTCCACCATCAATCATTTTAGTTCTTTCATGAAAAATCTTCATTGAAAAAGGTTAAAATGACAAAAATAATCTCAATTTTTGTCAAGTCATTTGACCCATAGTTTATTAAATTAAGGGTAATTTTGTTATTTTGGTCGTTATTTAATATAATTTTTCATAAAATGATCAAAATGATTGATGGTGGACAAATTTAGGGACCACTTTTATTGATTTCAAATCTCAGACACCAAAGTTATAAGTTATGCAAATTTCAATGATCATTTTGGCTAAAAAGCACAAGTTTTATATACAAACACATCTCTCTCTGTGTGTGTTTTGGGGGGGGGGGGGTGTTGGGGTTCGCGGTTTGGGGCTGTAGTGTAGATAAAAAAGGGCTGTTTGATGTTGATCAGGTGGTGGTTGAAGTTGAAGGGTGACGATAGTAACAGTTGAACGTAGAGACTAGTGCAGTAGTAGTAGTTGCAGGTAGAGAAAGAAACCACCTCATACATTGGTAGCTCTGTGGCAAAATCATATAGACTAAGATTTGGTAATGTATGGAGGCAAGTGAATGTGCCTTGCTTGCTATGATATAAGCCTTGCAATGATGGCTTTCTCTTTGTAGTACCACACTCTACTCAAACATGTTAGCATCACAAAGCTGACTAAGATAGATCCAATCTTGTTAAATTCATAGGGTACTATCTTCTCAGGGTTAAACGGAGAGGAAATTATTTGAGCGGTGTTATCCACATACTCATTTTTATCTTTCACATACCTATTTCAATTCTTGGCTGATGGATCAAAGGAATTGAAGATTATCAAAAGACATAAGTTAACAAGGGTGTGTAGAAGATAAAAAAGTGGTATGTGGATAGTACCACTCAATGATTTATGTATACTGTTGTTTATTTGTCTTTTGATTTTCTTTAGATTTTTTTAGAACACCAAAAATAAATAGAGGTATGTACCAGGAGGAAATGTGTGCGACACTAACAAAAATATTACAGACAAATAAAACAATGTCCTCGTTAAAATCTTTCACCAAAGTAATTAATTAAGAAGCCGTTTGATAACTATTTCGTTTTCATTTTTCAATTATTTTTTTAAAAACCGAAATCTTATTTGGTAATTGAAAACTAGTTCCTTGAGTTTTCACGTTTTGGTTTTTAGTTTTTTATTTATTTTTTTAACTGAAAGTAGTTTCCAAACACAATTTTAATTTTTAGTTTTCAAAAAAGTGAAAAGTGAAAAGCAAAAACTAAAAATTGAAAAATGAAAGAGTTATCAAATGACCCCTACATAACAACGTCATAAGTTGCAATTATTGAAAGATTAATTAGACATTCTTTTAATTAAAGTGTGGAGTGTTTAAATTATTCGTGCGTTTGACTCCTTCTAGCACTTGTGCCATTGGTGCGACACAATTGAGGCTTCAGACTGGACGACGACTCGCGACCCCAATTCTGGTGACGATCCATCTCCCTGTGACATCGTCTCGACGATGTACTCCATGACCATGGAAACAAGCTCCACGACTCCGAATTGGGGATGACCATGGAAACAAGCTTCACATGAAAAAAATTGATAGCGTTAACGAAAATGTGGATCCTGCAGTTTTCACTTCATTGTTAATTTAATGGAATATTTGACGATTGTATGATATTACAAGTAAAACATTACTTTATGCATAAAATTGAAAAAATTGAAAAATATAGTACGAATTTAAAATTGGACGAAAACTTAAGAGTGCAAACGGTAATTAATCGTAATATCTATAACACAAACTAAGCATGTTATAAGTCTCGTTTGGCAATTCGGACTGTATTGACTATTTCAATATGATAGGATAAATAGTCGTCAGATGGTGCTGATTAAATTAATGGAGCATTTGATGTAATATCGGATTAATGAGAGAGGTCGGCCTATATATATATATATATATATATATATATATATATTGTTTTAATTACATGTTAATAGTATTTATTTATTTTTGAGTAATTCAAATTAAAAGAATCACAAATGTGTTTTTAAAATAAAAATTCACAAAAAAAATAAAAAAATAAATAAAAATCAGAGAAAGACGAATGGGAAGAAGAAATGCTCAGAGATTTGGGATCCTTTTGAAACCCATACAAACATGAAGTGCTCAGAGATTTGGAAATTAAAATAGAAGAGAAATATTCTCTTAAATTGTTGAGAATCACAGAAAAAATCACAGATTGAAGGATACACGACATGGAGAGAAAAAGAGAAAAATAAAAGAAAAAACCAAAATTGCAAGAGGAGGAAGACGATGAAGATAAAACGCATCAAATCCCACCTCTTCCCACTAATTGCAAATGCGTGTTATGCAATGCAACAAGGGTTTTGAACTACCATAAAAGAAAATTGGACAGGACATGGGGAAGATCTAAATAGAAAAGAGAGAAATAGGAGAGTAGTGTCGGTGACGATTGGCTTTGGAATGCATGCCGGAATCCGCTCCGATTGCTGAAATGGTTGGTTGGGTCGGAGGAAAGATTTTGGGTTGGTGGAAGAAGAACGACGAAGGGAGAGAAGCCGACTAATTATCCTTGCCTTTTTGGGTGTATTAGTTACAAGATAAAACAAGTGGATTCGGATTATTAGTCAAGTGGCTATTTAATACAAAGATACATCAAACAACTGACTTCATATTATTTATCATATCAAATACTTCATACGGCATGCCAAACGAAACCATAGCCTCATTAGCCATCCGTTGTTGTTTCTACGGTCAAGAGCCCCAACCTCGTGACCAGCCGACATGTTTGCTACCATGTGTGCAGAAAATACAAATACGGCCCCATGTATGTGTATGTAGCAATAGGAAGTACGAAGGTCGCGCCGTCTAAGAGCCCATGTAACCTCGTGACCATCTGACCATTCATGACCCTCCACGTCAGCAAATGGGATCCACTTTCCACTTATGGACTTTTTCCTTCCCTAGATTTAGACCGTATAAAGAGAGAATCGAAACGAGGCCCCTATTTCCACGTATCATTTTCTTAGGATCCAGCAATCGTGTTTGTTAATTGTATATTGTACGGTCAATTTTCGTAAGGTAATATTTATATTTGAATTTTAAATTTTAAAATTTTAAATTTAAATGATTTCTGACTACACGATGTACGATGAACGGATACGATTGCAGAATCCCTAGAATCCATAGGAAAAGGAGGAGTTTTTTTATGCAATATATGTCTTAACAATCATTCAATACTACGGTTTAGTAATATTACTCTTCACTTGGAAGTGACGTCTTAGGTTCGAATTTCGTAGATGGCGAATTCAATACTAAATTAGGTTGCCCCCATTATGTAGCTTAACCAGACTCCCTCTTCCCTTAATGTAAAAATATTGATGTACTAAAAAAAAAAAAACCGTCTTCATTGTATTATTTTGTGCTTATGATATAACTACATATGAAGAAAAATTTATATATTTTATAGCATTATTAACATAAAACATCACAACAACGGTATATTTATGCCACCTAAATATTGATTACAAAATTCACACAAAGTTAAATGAGATTATTCAGTAATTGAGAAAATTAATGTGCAAAAAATAACTATCCTTGTTGGTGGGAGAGAGATGTTTGAGAGAGGTTAGCATGTGGGAGGCTTCTTTTTTTTTTTTTGAGAAACCTCGGCGGTACAAGAGACTTTTATTGATATGAAAAAATAAGTTACACCTAGTCAGGGGGTATGAACTTTACCACTCATAAAACAAGAAAACCAAATACAAGAAAAGAGGGGGGGACATAAACCTTACTCTTCTTGAAAAAAAAAAATATAGGAAAAGAGGGGGATATAAACATTACCCCTCTTGGAAAAGAAAATACAAGAGGGGTACTTAGAGTCAATCCCATCTAAAATAAAGCCTAAAAAGTTACGTGCAAGATAAACTGCAAAACAGAAAGGAAAACCCAAAAGGATTAGGTAAAAAAGAAAATCACATATCAAGAAGAGGAGATAAACATGTAAGTCGGCATGCCTAAGAAGTCTGAATGCAAAAAAGGAAGAATCTGTAAAGGAGGAGTTGCATGCCAAACAAGAGAAGACGAGAAAAACCCTAAATTGGTCAATTTGTCAGCAACAACATTCCCTTCTTGAAATGTATGAGAGCAATGGAAACTCATGTGCTACAACCAGGAAATACAGTTTTTCCAACGAGAATGGAGTGACCAAGGAGGAAAAAAAATCCAGAAACAAAGCAAGATATCACACTAGAAGAGTCACTTTCAAGCCATAAATTTTGCCAGCTCCGCGTAAGAGTCAACTCTAATGCAAGGTTGACAGCATGAAGCTCCGCATATAAAGAAGTATGATGCCCTAAACTCAGGCAGACTCAGCAGAGATTCCAAGGAAATGGAGGGGCACGTGGGAGGGTTGATTATATTTTGTGAAATTAAGGGTAATATTACATGGTCTTGTTATGGGGGTTGCTGGGTTTGGACAGGCACGGTGGATTGTGGTGTTCTGATGAGAAGATTGTGCCATGCGTAGAATGATTGAGGATGCCTCCAAATTACACTCCTTTGGGTCCACTTCACACATGTTTGCTTCACCCTCCTACTCCTCCTAATACTGTTGCATTAATTATAGTCCTTAATTATATGGGTTTTTTTTTTTTCTTTTTTTTCTGGGTTTCATTAGTGTAATTAGACTAATACTAAACTTAAATTTTGTCTTATCACTGAGAAGTATATATCTCTGCGTAGTTATGTGAATATCTTACTCATTACGTTACTTATTATAGTGATGTCTAACGATTAACATTTTGTAAACAAGTTTATGCAACAATACCTAGCTTTGAGCATCTTTGCAATGAGGGAATTAGGAAATTCCAGTAGCCGCCAACCTTGCTTACCCAATAGGGCCTGATTAAAGATTTCCTGAAATCCAAGACCCCCAACACTTTTAATTTTGCACAAATGCGTCCAAGTTTTCCAGTGAATTCCACGACCATTATTATTGGCCCACCAATATCGAGCAAAAATGCTTTCAATCTCATTGCAGCTAGATAAAGGAAGCCTGAAGACACTCATGGTGTAGGATGGAATTGCTTGGCATACTGCTTTAATTAATACCTCCTTACTGGCTTTGGATAGCAATTTCCCTTCCCACCCATTTATTTTCTTCCAAATTCAGGCATTCAAAGATCGGAACATTTTCTTTTTATCTCAACCGTTGGTAACCCCAGGTACCTTTCGTGGCAAGGAACAATTGGGACTCGATGCTTGATGGATCTGAGCTTTTGTTTGAAGACCCGTGGAAGAGCTAAAGCAAATAGCAGACTTTGCAAAATTAATACTTTGTCCCGAGACATATTCATAAATCAGGAGAATTCTCCTTAGTTCATTCATTTCATTCAGTGAAGCATCGCAGAATATTAGGCGATCATCCACAAAAAAAAGGTGGTTAATCGATGGAGCCCCTGCCGCAATGGATATACCATGGATCAGACAATTCTTCTCTGCCCGTTGTAGAAGGGAAGAAAAACCCTCTAAAACAATTAAGAACAGATACGGGGATATTGGGTCACCTTGCCTGATTCCCCGGGATGGGGTTATGGTATTGTGAGGTCTGTCATTCATAAGGATAAAGTACGATACCGAAGTAACGCAATTCATAACTAGAGCTACAAAACGGGAGGGAAACTCTATTTTATACGTCATTTTCTCTAAGTACGCCCACTCAACACGGTCGTAGGCCTTGGCCATATCAAGTTTCAGAGCTAGCTTCTTCCTTCCACGTTTTCCCCTCCGTTTCAGGCAGTGGATAGTCTCAAATGCAGCAAGTACATTATCAAGAATCATTCTATTTGGAATGAAAACACTTTGATATTCAGAGATAACATAAGGGAGAACCTTTTTCATTCGCATTGCTAGAGTCTTAGAGATGATTTTATAGATAGCCTCCTCATCACGGTGCCATCTGTTACTATCATCAAGGATCCCAGTGATCAGGTTACGTTTCACTCAATAGTTAGCGTGCTTATGGAAGAACGACGTGTTTTTGTCACCATATTTCAGCCAATTGACACGCGATCTTTGGTGTCAATGATTTCATCAAACTCCAATAACCAGTCCACTTATTCCTCAACAGATCTAATTTGTTGGTGATGCTCCTCACTAGGATCCAAACGTTGGAGAGTGTCTAAATTCCTCATCATATCGCGGATAAGGGAGTGAATGTCTTCGAATTTCACACGTTTCCAAAAGACAAGTTTATTGGTGCACATTTTTAGCTTACTGCTCAAGTTATTTCCAGAAGACCATGCATCGTGGATCACCTCTTTGCATTCATCCAATGTCGCCCAAGATTCTTCGAACTGAAATCGATAATCCCGCCGTCTTCTTCTACCACTAGTAGGGTTTAAGTCCGCCGATATTAAAATCGGATGATGATCAGAGGAGTACGCAATAAGGTGGTAGGAAGTGTGCGAACCAAACTCGAGAAGATTGGTGCCTTGCATAAATTGAAGCTTAGGATATGTCAATTTAGAGTTCGGGTTAATTACACCAGCACTTCCTGAGATTTTTTGAGTTCTCACAAAACCCCTTCATTTTTTAACATTACACAAACACCTCTTGAGATTTTAATTCACTTTCACAATTACCCATTCGGGCAATAATATGACAATAAAAAGACAAACATACCCTTATACTTAATTACTTAAAAAATAATAACTTTTATAAATATATAAAAAAGAATATCGAATTATATATTAAACATGACATTGACCCACATCGACGCCAAACCCGTCTTTTCCAAAACCGAAGACGGCGCCCTTCCATTCATCGACTCCATACCCGAATACGAGGATCCGGCCGCCATACTCCCACCATCAATGATAATTTAGCACCATTTCAAACCAAAATTTCTCAAATTTCATGCGAAAATGAGAGAGTAGCATATTGTGAGAGCTAGTGCGATTAGACCCAGCAGTTTTTGACATGACAAGGTGACATGACACGAAAATAATGGGTTTCGGGTCAACACGATAACTAATTAGTCACCCATTAAGAACCCGTTCTTAGAGCATCCCTAATGGGGGCTCTGTCCTCCATGAGGCTACTACATTTCAAGCCTTAGCGAGAAATTTCATCCCCAATGAGCTGGAAAATGGGGCTAGATCCACCACCGGAGCTAGCAACGTCCTTTCTTGGGTAACATAAAATCGGGCTACATCTAGCCCCAAAAAAATAGTGGATCCCACAAAAAAGTAGCAATCCATATGAGCAAAATTCTATCACTCTCCCTCCACTTGCGAATACACTTATACTCTTCTTTTAATATTATTTTTAATTCTTTTTTCTTACTTATTTTCTTGCAATTTTGCTAATTAATGATTGTTTTAAATTCCATAAGAATTTAAATTTCAAATTGATTTAACGTTCAAGGGCATTGGTGGATAAATTGTGGATGAAATTTTAAAATATTTTTTTTCAAAATTGTATGATACTAATTTACCAATTGGTGCTAGGTAAATTGTTGTGTTATACGTGAAAAATTAAATTATTTCAGAGGGCGAAGTGGGGGTTTGTTTCTTTCAATGGATGAGATTGAAATAAGAGAATCTAATCCAATGAACAATTCATAAGTGATTAAATCTAACTTTGTCACATTTTGAACTTTTTAGGTTGAAAGGTCCATAAAAAAATAAAAATAAAAATAAAAGATAGCACGTCTAAAAATCAACTTAAGAAAAGCTAACACCAAAAAAAAAAAAAAAAATATCATCGCTTAATCAAATTACTACATAAATATATATAGCCCCATATAGAGCCCGAAATATATAGCCCCTCATTGGGAAAGATTCTTTTATAAAGCCTCAAACATTCCTCGAAGCTCTAAAATGGGCTATATCCACCACTTTTCTAGCCCCATATAGAGCCCCTCACTGGGGATGCTCTTAACGGGTATGCACGTGAATAACCCGTTTCGACCCGTTAAGAAAAAAATTATTTTGATAATTTTAAAGTTTAATTACTACAAGATTTATTATAAAATACAATAGCCATATGAATATATACAATATATTCTATATTATATATAGTTTTGTATTATTATTCTATATAAGTTAACGTGACGACCCGTCCTAGTTTATTATATAATTTTCTCCTTGAGCGTGTAAAGTGACAAATATGCCGTCGTTGGCTAAGTGATGAGGATGTGTATATGCAGTTTTAAATTATTATTTCTCTTGCCGTAATTAAATCGTACTTGACGTCTCGAGTGCGTTGAAGCAAGTTAGAACCGAATTAGAGCTGTAATGAAAAAGTTACGATTATTTAGGTGCGTAAATGGGCAAATTGTGGACCAATTATATGGGCTCCTATTTCTTTTAGGCCAATCAAATAAGTTGTTTTTCTTCTTTTGGGCCAATTAAAATTAGCTCTCTCTCTCAGCCAATCAAAACACACACACACACACACACACACACACACACACACACACACACACACACACACACACACACACACACACACACACACACTCACTCTTCCTTCTCTTTCTCATTCTCGACTTTTCTCCCTCTGTACACCCGAGACACCCCACATACACAACCATCATGAAACTCACACGGATCAAACTTTTGGAAACCATCACCATTCTCCTCTCAACCATACGATCACCATTATACCCTTAGTTTTCCATTTTGGTGAGTTTTAGCTTGGAAACCAGAAGCTTCGACGAGGAGTTAGTTTGCTCCAGCACGATCATGGATGATTTAAAAGGTTTTGAGGCTAGGGATGGTCTCTATGCAACTTCCCTAGCACTTTAGAGTAGATTTGGAGTCTTGTGGACGTCAGAATAAGTGAGTTCGAAAAGTTGTAAAGATGGCTGGATTTTCCAAGGAATTTTTCGATCGTTTTTCGTTGGATTTTGGACTTCTAATAGGTACGAACGTGTTCTACTCTTCGAGACCTTCAAATCCATATAAATTTCATGGATTTTGGTTAAGAAATGAAGTAGATATAAAGCTTTGAAAATTTTCCAGAAACCGGCGTCTGCATGCAAAGGCCGGTGGAGATCGGAGAAGAAGAAGGTATATTCTGTTAACTTTAACAGAATATTCTAACAACGTCATTGGTCGCTGTCGCTTTTTTAAACATTTTTTTTAAAACTGGTTATTTTTTTTTCTTTGGGTTAAACATTTTTTTTTTTAAAAACTAGTATGCTGTCATTTTTAGCCGACGACATTGGTCGGATTATTTGAAATATTAGGCAGGAAATTTCCCGCTTATTCTGCACAAGGAAATGGATGGAGAGACTTAGTGTTGGTTTTAACCGACACTATCATTTTTTTATTTGATGCGAGTTTCATTAAACTGACGCTACGTGAATTTCAAAAGTGTGTCTAAAGTTGGTGTCGGTTTTAACCAACGCTATCATCTTTTAATTCGACGCAAGTTTCATTAAACCGATGCTACGTGAATTTCAAAAAGTGTGTCAGAAGTTGGTGTCGGTTTTAACGACGCTATCATCTTTTAATTCGACGTGAGTTTCATTAAACTGACGCTACGTGAATTTCAAAATGTGTGTCAGAAGTTGGTGTCGGTTTTAACCGATGCTATCATCTTTTAATTAGACGCGAGTTTTATTAAACCAATGCTACTTGAATCTCAAAAAGTGTGCCAGAAGTTGGTGTTGGTTAAGACCGACACCAACATTAATTTAAACCGACGCCGTGATTTCCAATAAAGAGTGTCAAAGAGTTCACTGGTTCATTTCAAGAGGTTTCACCTCAAACCCAGAGGGTAACCTCCCTGATTAATCTCTCCCTTCTTCCAAGCACACCCTAAAACCGCAGCTCATTTCTCCATATTTTCTCAAACCTAGCCTCTGTTTCTGCAAACCAAACCTTAATCTTCCATCATCAACCCATAAGACCTTGTAGGCATGGATTTACTGCATCACCAGAAGGGTAGCAGCATTGATCTTGGTGCCGACGCACTCAGAGGTAAACTTCTCACCCTCCTTTGCCGATTCATGCACTCAGGTTCACCGATTGAAATATACCATACAAGAAAAAAATCTTCAACTCCTCATGCTTGTGTTGTTTCTTTTGCAGGGACCTAACATCTGTAGGTAAAAAAAAAGAAAAAAAAATAAACACTATGCAACCACTGGTACAGCCCTAAATCGCATCTTAAGGAAAAACCACCACAGAGTTATCTCCGTTCTAGATTCATCATTTAAAGGTATAATCTCCACTAAGCTCCTCTTTTATGTTCTTGTTCAGTAAGATCAGCAGTTTGAAAATCCATATAAAAATTCATGCATGTTCATTTTGGATCTGAAGAGTAAGGACACGGGAAAGCATAGAGCTACAGAATCTGTGGTCTTCGACAAAGGCAAGCATGGGAAAGCATCATGGCAACTGCTAGTATTAAATGTAAGCATGGAGCTCTGATTAGTATTATATGTAATTGTTAGTTTTTTTATCTTCATCTTGTAACCGGTTCTCTAATAGCTCCTATATATGTGTTATTTGTATATTATGTGGAATGTTAGATGTAAAATATTTGTATATTTTGGCACTATTTTTATTGTTAATTATTTTTATTAATGTTTGTTTTGGCCTATACTTGAAATTTATTATTTTGGTTATATAATGTTTTTTTTTTTGGGAGAAGGTTATATAATGTTTTTTAGTTACAATTAATTGAAAACAAATGTAGAGACAGATTTTCACATTTTTTTTATTATTATTAACAAAGGTGGTGTCGGTTAAGACCGTTACTAGTTTGTATATTTTATTTATTTAATTGTTATCTAACGTCAGTTAAGGGATATTTTATTTATTTAATTTTATCATGATGTCGGTTAAAACTGACAGTAGGTTGGATATTTTTTAGTTAAATTGCTAGTGCACGTTGCTTTAAACCGACGTAATGTTGAAGTATACGTCGTTTTAATCCGACGTCAACATCAGTGTCGCTTTTAACCGACACTGAGTAGTGGCAGATTAAGAGAACAAACGGACATTGAAGCCCTTTTGTGACACTAACATTGGTGTCGCTATTCCAATTCGACATTACGTTGTTTTATGTCGGATTTGTGCCAAATTTCCGACAGAAATTGGACTTCTTGTCGGTTTTTGGTTCGCCGGTGATAGCCCATATTGTAGTGGTGGAAGAAAAAGAGACACTAAAATGAATATAAACTCACCAAAGATGTTTCGAACAAAATCGCCTTCAAAACATTCGATAATTTACGTCGGCCTTTACTTCTCCAATATTGACTGTCACGTTTCTCATCATTTTCTTCATTACATAGCAATGGTGAAGTCATTGGTGACACTTTCGGGAACACCACACCTCTATTTTCTTCCATGCCAATGTATGACCTTTTCTTCGAGATCACTTTCGGCACATCTCCCTCCGACCAATCTCGATTAGAAGTTGAGGTAATTGAACTCTCATTTGTTGTGTTTGCAAAATTCGTTTCAAATTTTCTTTCATGAATCTTCTTAACCTGCCAATGTTTACATACATGATGCCTACATGCAAAATTAGGAATAATGGTAACATGAGCTAACAACACTCCCGTTCCAGAAAATTAACGCAAAAAGAAAAGTTCAAATCAAAATACAAAGTAAGAAAATTGGATTCTCTTCTTAATAATGTAAATATGGTTTTTTTTGGTAATAGAAAAGGGTGGGAGAAGAATTCGAATTCGAAACATTTTCCAACGTGAAATAGAATGAGCTAGTAGGGTTGGGTGTTTCAGAAAAATAATTGGGAAAAACTGATTGCAATATTCAAGTTTGATATAGCCACAAAATTTGGCAAAACACATGCATGACATTATTAACTGGAAATTAAAAAAGAGAAAGCAACCAACGAGTTTTTTTTTTGACCAAAACTGCCTTTAAAAGTTGAGAAAATCCACATCGTCCCTTCTCTTCTTGTTGAGTACTGTGACATTTTTTCATCATCTGATGTTGCCAGCGACGATGACGAAGACACTGGTACCACATTGGGAAACACCCTACGTTCCTTATCGCCTATAGTTATGTATGTAAAAACATTCTTAGGAAGTCGTCCTGGTTCCAAACCGGCCACATCAGACGATCGAAAGCATGGGAAGAAATTGGTTATTTTGATTTTCTTCTTCTTTGGTCTTCACTTGGGTTGTTGTGGAATATGTATTGCCACTTGCTGTGCTTAGGGGAGAAAGCGGGCTGTGGTTTTTGGGATGCATGGCTTCATTGACATGAACTTTCAGGAAAGCTAGTTTGTGTTTATCAGCCGAGAAAGTTTCCGATAAAATGAGGGTGAGAGGGAACAAGGTGGGTGTCATTTTGGTGTCGAAAACAATTATCTGCAACATGTGTTTATGGTTTGTATTTGTAACTTGTAAGAAATTTTCAATGGCAAGCCATATTGTGTGCGCGTAGTTTGCTCCTTTTAAGTCCAAATTTATTTTTAAAAAAAATTGATTGCAAAGTGTTCTATTTTTTGACAAACATGGATATGGTGGTTTTCTGTTTTAGGGTTTTTAGATGTATCAGCCAATATCATCCAACGAGTCTTCATTTGTTTTGTTTTATATCTAAAACAATTCCATTTGGTTGAAACTTGAATGGTAGAGAGTGTTTAACTCAGTTCAACTGTCGGTCTCCACCTTTCAGAACATTAGGTCTCATTTTGGACAAAACGAGAAAAAACCGAATCATTGTTTACTTAGTACAACAACTTAGTTTGGTACTCCAAAAGAAACTTTCAATGTAAAACTTCACATTTATATTTGATGGTCTATGTGGTAATTTGACATGTTTTTTATTTTCTTCCCCAACCGAGATGTTGAATCAATAATTTATTTTATTAAATTTATATCACCATGATATGTGAAAAGTTGAAGCATCACTTTGAATTTTTTTGTGACCAAACCAAATATATGATTGGACGCCACATTTTGTTTACGGCAACTTTGACGCCAAAGTCACATGCTGCCACTCCACGTTCGATTATGATGTTTTGGTTGGAGCAATTTGGCAACACTCAAATTGGGAGGTCAACAAAAATCAATTAGGTTAACTCTTGATGAGTTCGGGATTATGAAGCTAGATGATTGACAATCAAATTTAAAAGAGATTCACCCTAAGAAATGGGTTAGGGCCACTGTAGTGGTTCTCGACCTTTTCATATAGGCCCTGAGTGAGCCCTAAAAGTTTTGGGTTCTTAAATCTACCACCACCCCCTTATTAAATGGGCCAAACATGTAATCACGACCTATAAGCTACTGCTCCACTGCTCATTTGACATGAGGAGAAGAATGACATACACGGCTATTTGCTTAGTTTCTTGGGTCTACACATACTGACTGCAACGCTCGTCTAAGAGTGGTTGAAAACCACTTTAGCCGAGCGTTAAGCTTGACAATATTACGTCTCTTCATAGACTTCTGTTCTCGTTGATGGTCAACGTGTGGCCCCAAAGTTGACCCCAAAGTTGATGTCTGTGTGGACATGCTCTTGGAGGTTTGTGCCATAAAGTTATGAGGCTTGTCAACTGTCTTGAGTGCCCATAAAGTACTTTAAGTCATGCATCGGTTCCTTCTTGTAGACAGAAAGTCCAAGGCTCATATAGGTAGTGTATTGGCAGTCTTTTCAGTGCTACGGTAATGCTCTGTCTATTGAGTCATTTAGGATGACTTGTAGGCCCAATGTCTTGATTTTCTTATCCTTTAGTGGGCTCTCTTTAGACCTATCTCATTAGGCCCAACAATAACTATATATTATTTTAGTGGTCACTCAGTACTACGGTCTGGTGGTATTCCTCTTCACATCGAAATGAGAGGTCTTAGGTTTGAATCTCATGGATGACTAATTCGATACCAAATTAGACTGCCTATTATGTGGCTTAGCCGAACTCCTCCTCCCTTTAGTGTAAAAATATCAACATAATAGAAAGAAAAAAAAAAGACCCTGCATTAATGAAATTGGAGCATCAATTGGACTAGAGATGCTCTAAGAAGTTCGGGTCCATAATATCATTCATATTATTGCAAGTAGTGGAAAAAAAAAATTACCAAACGGACTCTCAATCTTATGAACTTAGTAAAATCAAGTAGGGAAAATGATCTTCTCCGGATCTACTTTGTGAGGATCCTAGGAATCCTCACATCCTAGTTGTTCATTGTATATCGTGTGATCAGTTTTCGTCAGGTATTATTTGTGTTTAGTTTTAAATAAAAAAAGTCAAATGATTCCGACCACATGATCCACAATGAATGGCTAAGATGTGAGGATCCATATGATCTCCACAATTTGAATCCGAACAGGATCCAATTTCATCATGTAGAAACCGAATTAGTTGCATAAGGTTGGGCTCGAGTAGGCCTCTTAGGCCATTAACCGGCTCTTCTCTTGAGCCTATTTTGTTTGATTGATCTTGCCGCTTAGAATTGGTAGGTGGGTTTGTCTTTCTCTCCAACTAACCCAGCCAAAAGGCCATAAGCTAAAAATAACTCGAAATGACATGAAAACGGTCTCCAACCGAGAGCTAGGCCAAAGGACTTATGGGCCCCACCGGGGGCAAAAAACTGAAATCAAGTCGCTGGGTTGGCCTTATCCATCCAGCCCTTTCCCGGCCTAACAATTCAAATACAACGGTAACAACGTGCTGACACTAGGTACCGTTGCATTTGAATTTTTTTTTTGGACGAATTTTTTTTAAAAAGAAAAAACTCTAATTTTTTTTTCCTATAAATACCTAAGCCATTTATCTTCCAATTTGGAATTGGATGAGGACTCCCCATTTGGAATGCGAAGAGAATCCAAAGTTGTAATTCATTGCAAACTTGAATTGAAAGAGATATTGGAGAGGGCAAAGATGAAAATGTGTGAATTCTATCCCAATATCCAGTCAATTTATTAATATTGGAAACTGAAGATAAGAAATGCCACGTAGATAAGAGCTTATCTATTGCACAACCAATTACATCTCGACAAATGACACTCGAAATCTTATCCGAAAAATTATTGAGATTACATAAAGATAAGAAATTGCGAGAGTTACTCACGTTAACAACACATGTCACTCGAAATCATATCCAAAAAAATTATTGAGATTATATAAAGATAAGAAATTCAGAAGCTTATTCATTTGACGACAAGTGACACTCAAAATTTGTTCGAAAACCTTATTTTAACATTATAGTTTAATTTAAGTAACCATATTAATTCAATTAAAATAATAAATTATGTTTGGCCTCCTTGTTTGGAGATGATTTTTTGACAAAAGGTTATATTTGACCTATGGTCCTTTAGCCTCCTCAGTTGAAGATGGTATAAAATATGCTCTGATATTCTTCATTAAAATATAATTTTTTACAAGACTATACGGTTAAAGAGAATTTATTAATCTTCTTTCGGTTAAAGATGGCCTTTAGCTTTACACGGATTGACACAAATACAATTTATTTGTTTACTCTCAATCCTGGACTACCAAATTGTTTAAACCTCCCAAAAAGCCCAGTCCTCCAACCATTGTCCTTCTCGAGAGTCGAGACGAGAAGAGGAAGACCAGAGAAATTTCAAAACGTATTCCCTGTTGCTTTTGTATTCAAAAAGCAAAGCATACAGAAAACTTTGCACTGGTTTAGGGCAAGGAATCATATTCTCTCTCTCCCTCTTTCTCTCTCGTCTTGCCTGTCCAATTTCAAAACCCTTTCTTTCTGCACAGAGAGCGATGCTCGACCCCATGGACCTGCTCCGATCCAATCTCTCCCGGGTTCGGATCCCGGAACCCACCAACCGCATCTACAAGCAAGAATGCTGCATCTCTTTCGACACTCCGGTAACCAATTTCCCTCCCACTCACTTTATCTACTTCAAGCTTTTGAATTTGCTTTCGTTTTTCTGTTCAATTTTCTCGAGCTTTCTCGCCCGCCAAACAGGGGATTGCTATGTTTGCTTGTCTTCTGTTTGGCTGCTGAGAAGGTATAGGAAACAACAGGAAGCTGCTATAGCTCAGTTACTAATACGACTGCTTTAATTTTTCGAATTCGACTATTTCTTCCAAGTGCTGCTTTAATTTTGCTGCACTTAGATGATTTTTATGGCTTATCAATTTTGTTTGTTTCAAGTTGTTTTTGTGCAATTTCCACTTTTTATTCCTTCTGTCATAGTGTGGATGCCGAAAAACTGAACCCAAGGAAAGCATGGTTGGTGAAGATTTCTGTATGTTTGTAAAAGCAAATACCGAAAACTTAGCACGAAACTAATTCTTAGGGTTCATTTACCTGGCTTCTTGTGTAATGAATAGTGTTTGGTGTTAGTGTGTCGTGCTTGAATTTTTGTCCTTTAATTGTTGAAAAGATCTTTGTTGTATCAGGAATTCAATTAAATGTTTTTTTCCATTTTTTGTTTATTTGTGGGTTTGTTTTCTCTAATGGCGATCCCATGATGATTTTCAGAGATCAGAAGGTGGTTTGTTTGTGGATATGAACACATTTCTTGCTTTTGGAAAGGATTGTGTGGGCTGGAACTACGAAAAAACTGGAAATCCAGTTTATTTGCATATAAAGCAAACAAAAGTGTTGGTTCCTGAAGATAGGCCTTTGAAGAAACCGACACTCATGGCTATAGGTAATTTTAATCAAAATGATCTATAACTGTGTGGTATTGTAAATTACTGAGTTTGGATGATGTATTTATGCAATCTGTGCTATTTGGAGGCACCATTGTGCATGTTGGATGGATTATCCTGATTTGATAGTATCTAGACTACAATGCAATCAGCATATGTGTAATCATCAGACAGTAGGAGTTTCTTACACTTCTCACTGAAACGAAATGAATGCGGTCATATTGCTTAAACCTCAGATGTTCTACGTATAGCTCTACAATACTCCGTGGTTATAGTGCTGTGTACTAGTAGTGCATTTTCTACTTTGATGAAACAAATTTTAATCTGTGGTATGAATCGTATGATTTGTAGGTGTCGATGGGGGATTTGATAACAATGAACCTGAATATGAAGAAACGCACAGTATAGTCCTATTGCCTGATTATGTAACTCTTCCATTCCCATCCGTCGAATTACCAGAGAAGGTGCTCATTCTTTTCTATTTGTTTTAGATTATTATTGAAGTGAAATTAAAAAAGAGAGCAAATAGGGAAGCTTACGATTTTTTCTACAGGTAAGATTGGCAGTTGATGCTATTTTATTGGCTGAGGGTGCTGAGAGGAAAGAACAACTTGCAGCATGGACAGCTGAGAAGAAGCAAGTTAGTGCTTATGCAACGAATTTGCAACAGATTGGAAATGGTATTATTATTCCTTCATCTGGTTGGAAATGTTGCAAGTGTGATAAAAGGGAAAATCTTTGGTTAAATCTAACTGATGGAATGATCCTTTGTGGGAGAAAAAATTGGGATGGAACTGGTGGCAACAACCATGCCATTGAACACTATAAGGAGACGGGCTATCCTCTTGCTGTAAAGCTGGGGACAATTACAGCTGATCTGGAAGGAGCAGGTAATGCTGCCTTGTGTTGTTAAAATCTCTGCAATTACTTATTCTATTTGTAGTTACGTGCTTGTGTTTATGAGTACATTTAAGTTATGCATTTTATGTGGTGCATGTTCATGAATGAATAACATGATGTTTAGCAGACAAATCCCGGCAAACATGAACTAATAGTTGATTCTTTCGAATGAATGAGTTTGTCTTACATGTATTGATTGCTAATGATAACTAACATATTGTGGCAGCTCAGATGTTTTTTCATACCCAGAGGATGATAGTGTATTAGACCCACTTTTAGCGCAACATCTGGCATTTTTTGGCATTGATTTCTCATCGTTACAGAAGGTTAGTTTCATCTTTTTTGAAATGTGCTCATGACCTACTAATTTTGGTTTCAAGCACGGCTCCTCTATTCTTAACATATGCTAAAATATGTTCTTAACAGATAGTTTAACTGTTATTTTTCTATTAGTTGAATTAAATTGTTATGTGGTATTCTTATACATCAATTTTGGAATGATGTAATAATTGTCAAATTATGCACAAGTTGATTTTCTTTGCAAAGATTGAAATAAAACATGTGGTACTGTATTTTTACACACATATTTGAATAAAGTTGTATCTCTTTATGAATAAAATTTCAGTTTGTTGTGTGTTAGGGATATGTTTTAGATATGATTGAACTTGAAGACAATAATAATGTTCTAGCGGGATAACAAAACTTGTGAAATGTTTGATTGGGTAAAAAATTATGTTTGATAATACATTGAGGTATAAAAGAGCTAAAGATCATCTTTGAAGGTGAAGGAATCTGTTGCATGTGACTAATCTAATTATTTAAAATACAGTAATGATATCGTACGTTCTAAAGGAATCTGTTGCATATGAGTAATCTAATTATTTAGAATACAGTAATGATATCATATGTTCTGTAACAAATACAGAAAATTTCTGGACTCTAGCTCGTTGAACAGGTCTTGAAGTTTTCTGCTTTGGTTGCATTTCTGTTTTGCAAAATATAGTCAGCACTCTCCGAGCAGGGGATTGATCACCTATTCCTCTTACCTTTGGTTAAAGCACTCCCTTGGTGGACCGCTTGGTTAAAGAGTATGGTCAATCGTGAATATTTTCAATGAAAACCAGATGTCTGTTGACTTCTGATTTTTTTTGGAAGTTCAGTATTTTGTTTCCCTGAAATTTCTTAACATTCCAAATGTTTGCTTGGAAATTATGCATTTGGATTGCTGTAATTTTATCAATATTATTCTGCCAGTGTAAAATTTGATAGAATAACTGATACCACCTTGTTTTCAGACAGAAATGACAACTGCCGAAAGAGAGCTTGACCAGAATACCAATTTTGACTGGAACCGGATTCAAGAAAGTGGACAGGAAGTTGAACCGATATTTGGACCCGGTTACACTGGACTTGTGAATCTTGGAAACAGGTATATTTGGTACCCTTGGAGTGTTCTCAAGACGTTGTATCTATTAGAACTGTCTTGATTTCTCATTTTGTTTTATTGCAGCTGCTATATGGCAGCGACTATGCAAGTCGTGTTTTCAACGCACTCTTTCTATTCCGGGTAAGTTTACACTTTCTATTATTTAGTTTCAATGAAAAGAAATCAATCTAGAAGATAAATGTTTCAAACTAGTTAATATTTTGTTATTACATTTGATCAGATACTTCAAGAATCAAAGTTTGAAAATGGCTTTTGAGAAAGCACCAGCTGACCCCACTGTAGACCTAAACATGCAGTTGTAAGTAGTTAGCGGATTCTTAGTGTTGATTCTATATGCATTCCTTTCATCTTTTGCGGTTAACTATATGTTCCTATTCACGATAAGAAAGCTAAGCTCTGTTACTTGTTAATGTGAGTCTTGTGTTAATTTTCTGCATAAGTCGTATGTACTAAAGACTTGTGTCTTGTATGGCAGAACAAAGCTGGCACATGGTTTGCTGTCTGGTAAATACTCTGTTCCTGTAACCGAGGTATGTTTGTTTTAGTAAAATGGGTTATTTAATTTGATGGTTTCTGATCCTGCTTGATGGTGGCTGAGATTTCTTATATGTTGTCCAGGAAAAAGATCATACAAATGCTGCTGCACCTACAACAAAATCAGTAAGCTCTCTCTAGATAAGCATCCGCACTCTAAGTGGCCTGCCTTACTTATCTATGCTTATGCATTGTTAATGTTTTGGTCTTCCAGTGTAAATTTGAACTTAATATGCAAGTGATTTGTTTCGTGTTCACCTTTATACTGAATCTTGATGAGATTACTGTATCCATATTTCCCAATACTTCTATCGAGACACAATTTCCCAATAGTCCCTCAATTTTCTATACTTTCAAAAATTAATGAAAAGGACATCCTTCCCCCGTTTAGCAGAATATGCGAGGTTCATTCAATGATTTCCTTTTGACTTGTTCTGTATCTCGTGTTTCTGTGCACCTGGTAATAAATATTAGAAACAGGAAGGCATACCCCCTCGTATGTTTAAAGCGGTTATAGCTGCCAGCCATCCGGAATTTTCCTCCATGAGACAACAGGTACATTCACCATCTTTTATGATCTATCTCAAAAGATTTGCAATTTTTTACAGAAGTCTTTTTTTTTTTATTAAATCCTTAAAAGAAGATTTGTGGTGTTTTTTATGTGTATTGTCTTATTGAATATAGAAATTTGAAGTTGAAAGGCTCTCTCTGTGTCTCTTTATCATATGCCACTAGGAGAACCTTCTTTGATCATCTCACATATGATTTTTACTGCTATCATTGTTCGCTCTTTAATTTAAATTATTGAAAACCAAATTTTGTTTAGGATGCCTTGGAGTTCTTCCTTCATTTTCTTGACCAAGTTGAACGAGTTCATTCTGGAAGACCTGAGGTGGATCCTGCTAGGAGTTTTAAGTTTGGCATTGAAGATCGTATTATGTGTTCATCTGGGAAGGTTGCTTACCATAGAAGGCTTGACTACATTCTCTCATTAAACATTCCACTTCATGCAGCCACTAATAAAGGTGAGTTTCTTCTTGGGCCTTTATTGATGCTGAAATATGTTTCCAAAAGCTGATAATCTTGTTTTCTTCTTTCTTTGAAAATTCAGAAGAACTTGAAGCATTTCAGAAATTGAAAGCTGAAAAGATTGCGGAAGGCAAGGAAGTGTAAGTTCATATGGTTTCAAATTCACTATCATGTTTTCACTTTTAATCTCCTTGCACGCTTTGAACTAAGAGTAGTGAGTTCTTCCAGATCCAGTGATGAGATTGTACGTCCAAGGGTTCCTCTAGAAGCATGCCTTGCAAGCTTTTCATCTCCAGAAGAGATACAGGATTTTTACAGCACTGCCTTGAAGGCCAAGACAACAGCTGTGAAGTAAGCTTTCTGATTGCTGGTATCAAACTATTATTAGATGATATTATTTTGTCCGCTGAAGGCTGATTGATGGACAAGAATGCATGTGGAGGACTTGAAGTAATTTGGAGAAAGAAAATGATGGAGCTGTCCACTAATTTATGATGAAAAAACCTTTTAAATATAAATATGGACCGAGTAACTAACAAGTAAAATGGCAGGCATGTTATTCACAAACTTGCCATATGCGGGTCAGGGTTTTTTTACCTTGGACATTTGTCTTGGGTGTTTTCAACAGTAGACCATTTGTTTAGGAAGGAAAATTGGTTAATGTTCCACTACAGAGTTAAGATATTCTTTTATCATATATTTCTGAACTGGTAATCTGCATGTCTTATATAATCCTGATGTCTATTGGTAAAAAATTATTTCCTCCCTAAAATCTATTTCAATGCACTGCAGGAGTACAGGTCTAACTTCATTCCCTGATTATCTGGTGTTGCACATGCGAAAGTTTGTAATGGAAGTGGGCTGGGTGCCAAAAAAACTTGGTATGTTTTGCTGGGTTCCTGAATATGCATTAATACTGTTGAGTTTTTATAGTCTTCTCATTGTTTATTGTATCTGTCTATGCAGATGTATATATAGATGTTCCTGATATCATTGATATCAGTGACATGCGGAGCAAGGGACTCCAACCTGGTGAAGAGTTGTTGCCGGAGGGTGGTATGTGTTGCAAATTTTCTTTTCCCAATGTCTTGTATAATTCTTTTTTTGGAGAAATTGTAAAAACTTTTCAATGGTGCCTGTTCATATGTTCGTTCTTAGACATTTCCTTAAGAATATTTATTGTGGAAATTTTCACCCAATTTGTAATGCATTTTAGTGGCACCTTCCTTGTGTTATCATCCAAATTAAACCCAAGTCGTCTCATATTTTGAAGTCTGTAAAGTAGCAGGCAAACAAAATTGTTAAAATGACGTTTTTAGCATTTAATTGCATTATGTTCCTTTAACATGTCCTTTGCTAATTGAGTTTGGAAAATGTGCCAGCATCAGGAGAGAGTTCCTTTTGCATTTTTGGTCCTGTATGGTATATGCATACGTGTGCTTGTGTAATATAAAATAATGTTATGTGCTTCTGAATTATGCGTTGACTACACTTTTCCGTTTCAGGAGAAGAGGAGGAACCGAATAAGCCTGTCGCCGACGAGAGTATTGTTTCCCAGCTTGTTTCAATGGGTTTCAACCATTTACACTGTCAGAAAGCGGCCATTAATACGTCGAATGCCGGAGTGGAAGAGGCAATGAATTGGCTACTTTCTCACATGGATGATGCAGGTAATGCAACTAGGTTCTTGCCAGGATAGTCCTTTCATCTCGGAAAGTAGCATCTTTTTAGCAAGAGTTAGCTTTTGTCGTGACACCGTGTTATGTTTAGGGAACTAAATGATACTGACAACCGCTTCCTTTTCCAGATATAGATACTCCTATTTCTCAAGGAGGACAGTGTGTGGTTGACCAATCAAAAGTGGATATGTTGATTTCATTTGGTTTTCAAGAAGACATTGCTCGGAAGGCACTGAAAGCATCGGTAAAATTTTTTAGGAGCTCCTTTTTCTTTTTGGTATAGGCAGCTGCTTGTGTATTTGTTTAACTACTGAAGATTTTGGCAACCTTTGCATATCTTTAAATTATGTATATTTGACAGGGTGGTGACATCGAGAAAGCCACAGATTGGATATTCAACAATCCTGATGCTTCTGTTTCATCGGACATGGATGCGACAACATCTGATGCTGCATCTACTGCGATTGATGCTGGACTGCCTGATGGAGCAGGAAGTAAGTATCTTATACCATTTCTTATATTATAGATGGATATGCATGATGCATATGTGATACGCGTGTGTTGAACAGTAGTTACATGAATATATCCGATGTGTTCAATTTTAGGTTTTTGTAACTGTTGTCGCTTGGGTCTATGCAGGATATAGACTCATGGGAATTGTAAGCCACATCGGAACATCTACTCAATGTGGTCATTATGTTGCGCACATCTTAAAAGATGGCAGATGGGTTATTTTCAATGACAGCAAAGTTGGAGCTTCCGTTAATCCTCCCAAGGACATGGGGTACCTTTACTTCTTTGAGAGGCTTAATAGTTGAGTCGAGAGACGCCGCATTTGTCGACACTGGAGGACAAGATCGGAGATGTTCAAAGTTGGAAAAGAGGTGGTGCAGATATTTGTGGAAACTCCGTGATCTGCCAGTATGCTGGGGGATGGTGTTTGAATTTGCTACATAGATTGATGCCATTTGCTTGCAGAGTTTCCTCTTTCAGATTTAGCTGACCTTACTCGTCCCTTCTTTTAAACATACTGCAGTTCTCCTTGTACTCTCTGAAGATATTTTTTTATGAACGATAATAACATTTAAAAGGACCGTCTTGAAGGGGCATTTTGATTTTTGTTGTGTCATTAGGTAGTTTTTTATTTTTTATTTTATTTGGAACACAATTATTATATATATATATATATTTCCAAAAGAACTAATGAAAAAGGCATAAAAAACCTTTTAAAACCAAAGGGATCTAATGAAATTTTATTAATAACAATAAAAAAAGCGGTGATATTTTCAAAGTAAGTTGAACTTCATAGCATAAGCATTGCAGTTTCTCCTTGTTTGTATTTTCGAGCTCGAGGTTGACTTGGCGTGCTTGTTATATGAGCCGAGCCCGAGCGACGGAGTGAGCTTTAAAATGTGGAGACCGATGCCTAGCTCAAGTTTTTTAGAGCTTTTGGTTTCTTGTTCCCTTGACTTGGATGTCCAAAATCAATGTTTTGAACGAGGTTGATCTGGGTGAGGAATCGGTTGAGCATCCTGGTCTGCTTAGCGCCCAAGTCGAACTTGCAACCTGGATAGAGGTCTTTTGAATGGACCAACCTAACAGCGGCCGCGTCTACTTTCCAAAGCTTGGATCAATCAATCTTCTCAATCCAGCTTGAGAGGGGGAGTATTGGACGATTGTGTATGGTTGTACGCTGTAGCTGACACCTTACCTAAACAATGTTAAACAATGTCGATAGGTATGGCTTAATGTACGGACAGGGTTCTCTCCCACTTTTGTTCATCTATATATTCTTGTTCCTTGTAATCTTTTGATACGAGACCCATATACAACTTTTCATCAAGTCTCCAACTGGTATCACATTCACTTTTTCCAGCCTACCGTACAAGGCAAATACTGCGAGAACGAGGTCAGATGATTGTGACTTCGTCGACACCATCAGATGGATGGCCTGGCACCTTCCCTAAAGGATTTTTTTTCTTTTTCTCGCGAATTCCTCCTTTGGAGTGCTGGTTTTGTATTATAAAACATGAATAGTATTTCTGGATTGCATTTTGTAATCGTATTCGACGTTCTTTTATTCATATCTGGTTTCTCCGCTACTTAAACTGATGAAAATTGAATTATCAGGAGACTATATATGTTAGTTCATACCGAAAACAGGGACCAAAATGCAAATTGAGTCGAACCACAAAGATGAAAAGTGTAAAAATAAACTAAAAATGTAATAAAACAATGACAAGGTCATACAACATAAGGAATGTAGGAAAGTTGTAGAAAACCCATTATTCCTCTCCACTATAATATTGCATGAATCCTGCTCTCCCTCTCTCTCTCTGTCAAAATTTTCTATAGAAAATATAGTCTTCTTTTTTTTCTTTTTTTTTTTTTAATTTTACGGGTTTAGTAACGAGAATAAAAGAAAAAGAAAAATGGAACCTTTTACGGGGCCATGAGTCCTTCAAGGGTGTAAGTGAGGGACTCTGCCCAGTCAGCCTTAAAGAGCAATGTTTGTAAAGTTTGCATCACATCGTATTCGGGATCAAGCTTCCGCTGCCACCCCTAGACAGAAAACAAGAGAGTCTGAATGAACATGTACATTTTAACTAGTTGGCATTCATATAACACCGATGACATAGAATAGCCCAAACATGGAAGGCAATAAATGGTCAGACATGTCTCTGCTTTCTCCAACTCCATATATTTTCAATAACTGCCTCATCCTCTAAGTTATTTCGAGTACTGTTATTCGATTTTAGATTTTAGTATGTGAGGGTGTGTGACTTTCATGCAGATGTTAAAGGAAGAAGCGCATTACCTCAAGAACCAAAGTGGTCACCATCACTGTGCAAACATTGCCATCAATTCGAACTTTATGCCGCTGAACTTGCTCAAGCAATTGATGCATGCAGTCGGCAGCATGGATGATGTCTCCTTCTGGGGAGTACCAGATTTTAAAAGATTTTTCTACTTCCTGTTAGAGAAATGCATACATAAAGTTAAAAGTGACTATGATCTATCCGAACCTCTATACAAACATTTTGGATAAACAAGGATCAAAAGTGACCAAGAACTTTGAAATAAAAATATATCTTTCGATTTGGTGTTAAGTTTTTTAGGTAAGAGGCAAAAGTGACAAGTGTAAAATTGTTTTGAATTGCAAAAACTAACAATTTCCTTTCTACCGAAAAAGCTTGGAAGCAATGCATTACCTCAATGAAAGCCTTGGGATTTGGGCAGTCTTGCTGTCCAGATAATCTCAGAGTGCGCTCTGCAACACTTCGACCATCTTTAAGGGCTACAGCCTTGAAGAATTCGACTAAATTCAGTTGATCTCTCCTAGAAAGTTCGGCAGTCATGCCCACATCAAGGAAAACAACATGAGGCCTCATTCTAAATAGTTGTTTACTTGGTAACTTGCAACGGGATACTCTGACAAGAATATTCCCAGGATGCATGTCAGCATGGATAAAATTATCAACCTGGAAGAAAAAGTACACATCTTAGCGTTTACTTAAAGGATGAGAACTTTCAAATTCAAGCTACTAGCTTCCACCATCAACAAATCACCTCTAACTGTTCTACAAGAATTATGTTGATTACTAGGTACTACAAGCCTCACTTTTTCACTTTAAATAGAAATTTATTTACTGGGCCGGCTCTTAAAAAGGCATACGTACTGCAAATAGATTGATACATGCAATGTAGTGAAAACAAACATAAATTTCCACTAGCCTATGGTATGGTATGCCTTAACAAGCATTCAATTAGTTCATGTCCTTTCATTGCCGGTTCGTGCAGATATCGTTATTGGTCAGTCACATTTTCGAGACTGGTTAAGGGTAGAACACAAAGAAACTTGTAAACCAAGATGATGGATTAACATAAACTAAACAAGTTAAAAGGATTGAAAGAAAAAGGAAAAAATAACGAGCAGAACATAGTAAATTTTACCAGAAGCATCTTCAACAGAGCATGGGACCCGATGTGAGCAAGGGCATTTTTTATTGGTTCGTTTCCTTCCAGCTCATCAACATAGTGCATAACACTTTGGCCCTGTTCATAAGTTTCCACTAAAACGGATGGGTGCACCAGGGGATATAGAGGCCTTGGAAATGAGACATCCTTCCATCTTCGGAAATTATAGATAAAACGACTCAAATGTGCAGCTTCCCTTGACAGATCAACTTGTGACATCATGTAAACGGCAAATTGCTGAATGCTTTCATCCAATCTCAACGACTTCAAATAAGGGATTAACCTTGAAATTTTGGCTACACAATGAATAATCACGAAGTCCCTCCTAATTGCCTCACCAACACCGGGATGTCTAACCTTGACAGCGACAACCCTGGGCTTGATCTGCTGACCCGGGTATCTGTATTTGAGTACAGCTTGATGGACTTGAGCAACACTTCCTGATGCCACAGGTTCCTCCTCAAATTTTTCAAAAATTTCAGGCAGCCTTCGACCAAACGCCTTCTCAATACTTTTTTGGGTGAAGTAAAAACTATGTGCTGGAGCATGGGTGTGAAGTTCTGAAAGTTCACTGCACAAATCTCTTGGGAAGAGATCTGGTCTTGCAGCAGCCCATTGACCCCATTTTATGAACGCCGGGCCAGCCTTTTCCAGTGTAAGATGGAGAACACGAAGCCATATTTTCCTATACCGACGGCCAAGGGACTTTGCAAAGGGTGCCATAGCTATACAGGGTGAGAACAAAATTGCTAGATAAATTGCTCTAATAAACAAGATAATACACTCCACAAGTGCAAACACAAGTGCAGTTAAATAAATATGTCCATCTTGGGCATGAAGATAAAGAGTGTCTTTTGTTGGGAGGCCTTCTGCTTCTGCACATGTTCTCTGTGTCCGAGCAAACTCTCCAATTACAAAGGCAATAACACCAGGAGCTACTAAATTTGAGCGTGTCAAAGACAAGCTCACCGCACGTGCAATTTGACTAATTGGCCGTAAAGTTGGGCCCCTAAAGGAACACAACTGAGAAAACCTTTTCCAAGCAAATTGAGCATGGTGAGAAACTCTGGTTCTTGACGATAGGGTATATAAGTTCCTAGAACCACTGCTCCTTAACAACTTATCTCTTGCTTTATGTAACATAAACGGAGACTGCCCTCTTAAACAATGCATATACCTCGGAAACAATCTGCATAGGGTGTAAGGAGCTTCAACTGAGTGATACACTCTGTTACTTGCAACTTCTACGTATCCAGTTCGCTGATCTTGAAGAAAGGATCTTACACCCCTCCTCACATTTCCATAGGCCAAAAATCTGCATATCATAAGATCTCTTTCATACATAACCAGCCCACTTAAGCTATAAAACCGAAAATACAACAGAAAATGAAAACAAGACAAAGATGCTACTCCAGCATGAAAATTATGCAGAGTTTTGTCGGTTATTTTAGAATTTCGACTCGATATAACAATGACAAAGCACAAAAATTTTGAGAACCCAATGCCCCCATCACTACTCTGAAACCAAAAGATTTGAATAGCCCTCTGATCCATGCTTATTGGGAATCAATTATATACATATCAATTATGTATGTGTGTGTGTGTGTGTGTGTATTTATTATTCTGCAAAAGAATTATTAACTCAGCCACAACAGAAGCATAAGTTCAACCAATTCGAATATATGAACAAATAAAATAAACACAGTTGAGCTCGAAGGACCTGTTTGGGATTGCTTCTGAAAACGAAAAAGACTATTGATTTCCATTTGTTCTTTTTCCCTCGGTTTTCTCAGCTACCAAACAAAACGCAAGAATTCAAGGAGAACATTCAAACAGACAAAGATCGAAACTTTGACAAGGAAACCGACCTGGACATGGTGATCGAGCTCGTGAAGGTTGCACTCCAGGAAACGCAGGTGGCGCAGTTGTTCAGTCGCCGGCATTTCTATTAAAACGACGGCTTATAAACAATCATCGGCGTCCGGCGTGCCCCGGCCATCTGCCGCCGCGGACGGTGATGATTGGGGGGTGCATGGTGGTGGTGATGGTGGTTGTTACACGTGTCGGGGTTCCGGCGGCTGAGAAGTTTGTGGTTTTTGTTTGTTTATTCTATTTTGGTTACGTGGACCGGGATGGTTGGAACTTGGAAGGTCGATCTGGTTCTGGTGTCGCAGAAGAAAGAAAGCGCTGAGCCTTTTGTACGGAGTGTCTCAGCTTGGAATGAACGCCGTCTTCTTTCTTGGTCGGGTACTTTTTTATTGGCTTACTTATCACAACTTTATCACAAACGACCCAAACTGTTCAATCCATTCATCCATTTACTCAACTTACCATTTTATCCTCGGCAAAACTATATATATATATATATATATGTGTTATTGACACTCTAAAAATTTCATTCTATACTTCTTACAAGTATATTTTTCTTTTCTAATATAGAAAGTTTAGAATGTAGAATGAGATTTTTGGAATGCTAATAACAATTTCATATATATGTATATATGTATGTATGTATGTATGTTTACAACTTTCTATCCTCGTCAGATAGTAAGTGCTCCTTTTAAGGTCTTGAACGTCTCCACACATTACCAATCATGATTTTGTGCTAGAAGATCACACATGAAATTATCTTAAACTTAAGGATCTTAATCTGTGTAGCTTACTCTTTTAACTTCTATGTTCTGTCACGTGAAATTTTCGTATACATGTTGGTATCATATTTAGCAAATTTGCAAAAAAAAAATTTTGTTACAATCATTTTAAAACGTTGATAGAGTGTTGTTGTAAAATTTGAAATTGTAAAGGCTTAAAGCCTTTAGGTAAAACCAACCAATGAAATATGTGTATATATTACATGTAGGTTCGAAAAGGAGAACTGTTTGTCCCTTTTGCTTCACTTCCAATCTACTGTAGGCTTCCCTTCCAATCCACTTTAGGCTTTTTAAATGTACATACCTCGTTAGTTTCTTTTTAATTATCAATTTATGTCTTATATCTAGTTTTTGTGTTACGAAGCGTGTCGCCTATTTTTGAGTTTACGTAGAAGTTACATTGGCACCATATAAATCAAAATCTCATCTAGCCTTGTCTTCTCCTCAATCAACACCTCGTATTCCAAAACGACAACCAACCTTTGCCACATCATCAATTTTGCAAAATATTGACCATATTAAAATCGACAAAAGGCCCAAATGGTGAATTACCATGGTGATTAGGACATTCTCTTTCAACCAAGAGCATTTCGGGTTCAAACATTTCACTCTCCCTCAATGTAAACTAAAGTAGTAATATCGCTTGTATTTAAAATAGTAATTAAGATAATTGATATGATATTAAAACCTCATGATGCAAAGTGAAAAAAATTGTAATTTTATGACGCAATTAAAAAAAACACCTAAAATGTAACTAGCCTAAAATAAGATAATGTATCATAGAGAAGTTTTGGTGAAGTCAAGTCAAAGATTAACCATCCTATACCTCTCATCTTCTGTGCAACTATAGACATAGGTAGTGGTGGCCGGACTTGAGGAAGGGGTTGATAGAAACCAAAGCTACACGTATTGTGAGAGCTTTGATTATTAATGTTATCGGAAATGCATGCCGGCTGGTGATCTTGTCCCGGAATGTTATAGGAACAAAACTACTCTGATCGGCTCCAATTGTAGAACGAGGGTGGGCAAAAGTAGTGATTAGGGTTTGGTTTAAAAATGGGGCAATATATTGGAGCTGGTCTGGTTGAAATTGGTTTTTGATCATTGATTTGTAAAACGTCAAGTGGCTTTTGTTGAACATCATCGTTTGAAGGAAACTTAGGATACGACGATAGCAGTCTGCGTTGACATGATAATAAGGGAGCATCTAAATTGAGGTCTGGATCCATTACAGGTCCAATTCCGAGAAAATTCAAAATATTAAGATTCGAAAATTGAAATCTGTTTGGTAACTATTTTTAGTTTTTAGTTTTAAGAAAAAAATTAATATTGAAAACTATTTTCTTTTTTAAAAATTTGGCATTGAATTTTCACTTTTCGGTTTTCAGTTTTATGAAATTTGAAAATGTTATCGAACACAATTTCAATAAATTTAAAAAAAGTGAAGACTGAAACAAAATGGCTAACCAGGAAGTGGCCTAGCAGTAAAGGTAGGGCTGCAGCTCTCCAAAAAGACAAAGAAAATGTGGGAGGTTCTGGGTCCGATGCTTCGAGTGGGTGAGTCTGCGTAACTGTGGTCACGGGTAAGGTGAAATTCCCGATAACCTCTTTGGACCCAAAAGAGGTGGATAACCGTGGTTTACCACCAGTTGTCCCTCTTTTATTTAAAAAAAAAAAAAAAAAAAAAAAAAAGGTTATCGTTTGATGCCTCAGCGGATTATGTGGGCTACTATTACAAAAGGGTTTTGAAGGTTTCGGCCCATCCTAGCAGCCAGCCTTTGAGTCCACCTCCAGTCCGACGCAGTTTCCCGCCATCACGTGGCATGTTCAAGCTCAGCACCCACTACAAGACAATATACCCTACCTCACACGATGACCACCCTTCTACCTACTCCATTATATTCCGAATTTGAAAATCGATGGGCAAAAATAACCCCAATTTTCGACGAACTCGTTCATTTCTCACCTTAAATAAAAAATTGAAAAAAAACCAAAATTCCATCCAATTCCGCAAATTTCTCAAATTAATTAGATAACACGGAGGACAAAATCATGCGAAGATTCTAACTCCTTTCCCTCTCCCGATCCAGGCAATGCTCTGATGATGATCTGATTGATTCCTTGTCCCAATCAGAGATTCGGAATATCAGAGCATTGCTTGGCATCGAAACAGTGGCTTTTGTCTTTTCAATTTTTTATTGCTTGGAAATTTCTTTGAAACTTCTTCAGGTAAAGCAATCGATGACCCTTTATCTTTATATCCTCTGCCGCCTTTTTAACTCCTCGGATTGGCTGATTGTTTTGTCCTCCGCAATCCCCACAACCCCTGTTTGGTTGCTGAGAAAAACAACTGGAGGAAAATTCTAACCACCATTTTGTTTTTTCTGAGTCAAAGCTTTAAAACCCCCTCTTTTTTTTGACACAGAAATGGAGTTTCTGAACCGGGTTTCTGGCAGTTCTAGGAATCGCTTGGCATCCCACATTCATAGTTTTCTTGCTAAGAGGTTGGATTTTCGAAAGTTTGGAACTTTAATTGATCGAATTATAGTGTTTTTGTTGTTATTACTTTTTTGGGTTTGATCATTGTCATTGATTTGAAATTGGGATTTGATGATTGAAAAACACTGCCAGTTGGGATATGATGATGGGTGATACGAAAACTGAGGATAAGTTGAGGGACTTTTACATTCCGAATTACATACTTGTGAGTGGAGCCGATATGCCAAAAGTTCGAATTGTGCCTTCGTGTCCGGTCATTGTGTTTGTTAATGCCAAAAGTGGTGGTCAGCTTGGAGGTGAACTTCTTCTTACGTATCGTTCCCTTCTCAATGAAAACCAGGTTTACTTATAGGCTGCACCGCAGCTACTTCTAATTTTGCTTCGTGGATTTACATGTTTTTTTGAGTTTGAAGTAATGGGATGATTGGCTTGACTCATTTTTCAGGTTATTGACTTGGGAGAAAAGGCTCCTGACAAGGTGCTACACAAGCTTTATGTAACTTTAGAAACTCTCAAGAGCGGTGGAGATGTTTTGGCTGCTGAAATCGAGAAGAGGTTAAGAATAATCGTGAGTTGAGCTTTTATGTTACTGAAATTTTGAAACCTGTGTTGTTCTAAATGGCCATGATTTCATTCTGTATTGTTTCTGAATTGATAGACACTTGAATTGATAGGTTGCAGGTGGAGATGGTACGGCGGGCTGGCTCCTCAGTGTAGTTTCTGATCTTAAACTACCTAACCCACCTCCGATTGCCCCAGTACCATTAGGAACCGGAAACAACCTCCACTTCGCATTTGGTTGGGTAATACTCTGTTTGCCACCCTTGTGTGTTTCAGTCTATTATTTATGGTAATTGTTTGGCTTCTTCTGGATGTGCATTAACTCAACTCAGCCGTAGCTTTGTAAACTCATCAGATTTTTAATTCACAGGGGAAGAAAAATCCTGGCACAGACCGTCAATCTGTGCAGTATTTCTTGAATCAAGTGAAGATTGCAAAGGAAATGCAAATTGACAGGTGAAATATATTGACTTTGAATTTAGAATTAGTCAGCTTTTTAAAATATACACATGTAACAGGCCCGTACGGCCTACATTACTGCTCAGTGAATCAATACTCTTCAGTGAATAGTTGAGACATAGTCTATTTATTTTACGTTTTGTCTTTGGTATATCAGCTGGCACATAATAATGAGAATGATATCTCCAACGGAGGATTCTTGTGACCCTATCGCACCTCTTGAACTACCCCATTCTTTACATGCATTTCATCGGGTCTCCCAAAATGATACACTCAATATGGTATGATTTCCGTTTCCTGGTCAAGTGCCAATCGGAAAATTGATAACTCAATTCATATATCATTTTTTTTTGTTAGCTTCATTTGTAACACGATTAGGTAAACATACTGCCAAAATTGTTGGCTGTTCTCAGGAGGGTTACCAGACTTTTCGCGGCGGCTTTTGGAACTATTTTAGCATGGGTAAGAATGCAAGAATGTCTTTCGAATTCTGCTTGTGTGTTGTGAGGAAGGGATCTGAGGATAACATTTAAATATATTTTAAAGTTCAATAACATAACCTCCAAGGGTTAAGGAGAAATGAAATAAAGTAAGCATAATATCATGCTCGTTTCAAGCATCTCTATGTTATGTGCGGACATAATTTCATAATAACATACAATCAGATAAATGACGTCTTGCATAGTCTGCCATATATTGAGATATAAGGCTTATATGACATGCTATGGAGAGGAATGGTGGTAATTGGGTAGTTATTCATAAAGGAATTGTTTTTTGAAGATATAGCTGTCGATGTGCAGGGTAATTAAGTTATGCCCCCTGTTGTATTGTTGATGCTATAAGTTAAAGTTAAAAAAGAAAGAAAGAAAAATCTGATCTTATATTTACACTGTTGCCCTTCCTAAAGTTTCGAAGTAGATATTGGTTTGGTTCATGAGTAGTGACAAGAACTCATACGGAGTGCAGTTTCTGGGTTTTCTGACAAATATATTTTGTTTTATACAGGAATGGATGCTCAAATATCATATGATTTTCATGCACAGAGGAAGTTGCATGCTGAAAAGTTTAGAAACCAGTTAGTTAATCAAGTACTAAATTATTTTCTGAATCTTTAACATCATGATCCAAAGTAGATTAGCGTAAAATAATGTCTATTTATTTATCACTAATTTTAATGAATGAAGTCTTCATCCATCTAATATGATGGTTACCTAATCAGGGTTTTCATTTGTTCTGGATTCTAAGCGTTAAAAAGTTGTTTTGGTGTCTAGGTGTTTCCATCTGTTACTACATGGGTCTAACTTGTCCCGATAAGTCATAAATTTTCTACTTTTCATAATTCTTTGATTTTGTAATTTGTTCAGGGTACTTACTTGAAGCTTGGATGTACACAAGGTTGGTTTTGTGCTTCTCTTTCGCATCCAGCTTCACGGTTAGTCTTCTAGCAACTGTATGTAACATTTGGAATTTTACTTTTATTGTTCTCAGTTGCACATGATACATCTTCTGGTTTTTCCTTTTATATTTCATAACAGTAGTACAATTTCTTGTAAAAAATGGGCAGAAATTTCATAATAAAAAAAATTCAAATTTATTGACCATCTACTTGACATCACCACTTTTGGACTCACCATTCAGTATTTGCACTCCCCACTCGACTTAAACCAATCGTCGCCTTTCCATTGAATCTCACTCACCATGCCTAGTCTAAGTTTTAGTTATTGAAAGAATTGGCTCGTGACAGATATATGATTTGCATAGTTTCGAGTGAAGACTAGTGAGTTATAGCCCAATTTGCGGTAAAAAAGACGAAAAAAGAAACCAATAAGTGACTCTTCTTGTTCTCTTTATTTTTGCAATGATCCGAAATCAGGATTGGTGAATTCATTTAAACATTCTGAGACCTATGGTTATCAACCATTCTTCAAGTTAGCCTTCTGCTTGAATGTCTATGTTAGTGACAATGCCCATAATCTCAACACAGGAACGTAGCACAGCAGATAAAGCTTAGGATCATGAAAAGACAAGGTCATTGGGAGGATGTCCTCATACCTCGCAGGTAATACAAAAGATCTGTTTTAAATTTTCGTTAGCTGTTATGCCTCTCTTACTCTCTAAAGCGACTTATCCCAAAGGTTGTTTTGACCCTTTGTTTTTCAGATTACGTTGTGTAGCATTACATTTTGCATACTTCATTTAAACGAAATGGTACAATGAGTCCCAGGCACATTGTTGATTAGAATGATATGTATGATATTTTGTTGAACATTAATTAACTGAATCAACTTATGGGACAAACTACATCGTCTCCACGTCCATCTTTTCCTATTTTTCGGATTAACATTATTAGCCTTTCCATAATCTTTAAATTTCCATCTTTTATCTTTGATGTATAGCATCAGGTCTATTGTTTGCCTCAACTTACCCAGTTTTTCTGGTGGTCTTGATCCATGGGGGAAACCAAATAGGAAGAAAATGCAATATGTGAGTTCCGTTTGCTCCCCTTATCTGTTCAGACATATTGGTTCTCTCCAAAATTCCAATTGAAAAGTGTAGCAATTTTTCTTGCCAACACTTTTTAATGATTTTTTTTCAAATAATGTCTGCTTAACAGCGGGATTTAACTCCTCCATATGTGGATGATGGCCTCATTGAAATTGTTGGTTTTAGAGATGCCTGGCATGGTCTTGTGTTACTTACTTCTAAGGGACACGGGACTCGTATTGCACAAGTACGATAAGTATATCCTCCACTGATCATTCAATGCTGCAGTCATCTTTAGATAAACACAAATCAAACTAGTTTGTAGGATCATCGTTTGAAGAATTCATCTTTATTTCTGTTTCTTGTCGCTCTCTCTTCCTTTGGTTGTAGGCAAACAGAGTACGTTTTGAGTTTTGCAAGGGTGCAGCTGACCATACATTCATGAGAATTGATGGGGAGCCATGGAAACAGCCTCTTCCAGCTGATGATGACACAGTGGTTGTAGAAATTTCTCACTTTGGCCAAGTGAGCATGCTTGCCACACCACTAAATCGTTCCCAAAGCATACATGAACCCCTGTCACCAGTGGGCTCCCACGATGAGGATGATGATAGTATTGACGAAGAATATGCAGATGCAGAAGAAATGGAAGAGAGGAGGAAGTTTGGTGCATCTGAGACGTTTAAATTTCCTGACGGGGCTGACATAGCTTGACTTAGTTAAGCCCTTAATTGCTCACAAGGTCAACCTGCATTGCAGGTTCGCGAAACTTGAGATAGGTTTTGTCTGACAGAGTCTATCAGGGCCTCAATTTGAAATCTCACCATCCTGACAGTGTAGTCGAGACATGCTATTTTGCGGATTGTGCGCATACATAGTTCTAGTAACATCTGGTGAATTCGGATTCAGATTCGAAATCCACTTCTTTACCTGAAAATCGCTTGATTGTATAGGGCATATATACTCGATTCTGTAACCGTAGGTATTAATCCTTTAGCTTGTGCAGCAAAACTCTGGTATTTAAGGCTATATAAGAAGAGTGCTCTACTGCCTGTCTGTATTTACAAGCTTCTTAGTTACGGAATGCTCTTGCAAAAATTGCATCTCAGGTAAAATTATAAGGGGTTTGAGGGCTTGAGCCATGCAACTTTAATGTCCTTTTCTGTTATACAAAAGCAAAACTAGGAAACTGAAACCCCCATTGTACCCATGTGTTGTAACTTTACAAATGGCGAGGATATGTGTTCTTGCAAATGCCGTGGCTCGTAGAATGACCAAGTTGGCTTTACTTTTTTATCTCAGCATTATTTGTTGGAGGAACTTTCGGATTTTACTTTCTTAATCTAGAAGAATGGTTACTTTCTTTAGCCTAGAATAATGTGTCAAGAATGAGTATTGAGGAGAATTTTTTGTAAGTGTGTAGTATTCAAACGGACATGAAAAAATGTCATTTCCTCCATTTGTATTATGTCATGTGGAGTACCGCTTAAATATTCGGTACTTAAAAAAATCTATCTGTCTTAAAGATATTCATCCACGGAAATATCACATTATATGGGTTATCCTCCTTTCTACCATCTGGATTAGCCTTGTATTCTCAATTATATCGTTTTGTGACTTTTGTTTTCCAGCTATCTTGCTGTCATGCATCGAATAATCTGATATCGACTACTCAAGTTTCTATCGAAATTTGGCGTAGCGTGTAAAGTCTTATTCAATGTGTTTGTATGTGATGGATTAAGACCTGAACAATATTTTAGCCAATTAAACTGAGAAAGCTATGCACATTCTGCTAATTGAGCCCTTTCTTTCTTGTACGGTTTCATTCAAAAAGGAATTTAGGTCAAAAATGTTTATTAAAACAAAGGTATGATCATACAAAAATATGAATTCTAGCAACCTTTTCATTTGGACATTCTCGTTTTACTTTTTTTTAGTTCTCTTTGTTGTCTTGCAATGTTGTTTAAAGATCAGAACGATTTACTTTATCAATCACCGTTTAAAGATCATTTATGCAAAAAATGAACTAAATTTGAAATCGTTTAGTCATCTAATTGTGATCCAATGAATAGATGAACCATGTTTCTCATTTAAACAACAAAATTTTGACAACATTAACCAAACAAATGATTTCTAATTTGGTTGGTTTTTTGGTATAGTTGATCTTTAAAAAGTGATCTAGAAAAAGAATTGTTTAGATCTCCAAACACCATTACAAAATTGGTAAAAGAGCCAAAAAAATTGAAATAAAGAGGTTGCTAGCATTTACCTACAAAAAGTTACTTGCAAAAAAATAATTGAAAATACGAGACTACATTTTAGATTTTTAGCCCAGGAGCTGTATAATTGACCTAAAATCAAAGACCCCTCTACCAAAAACAGAAAAAGTCACTTAGTACTACGGTCTAGTGATATTCCTCTCTGTTCATAAGTCCATCTCCAACCCTGGCCTATAACCTATTTTTCCCCCCTATTCCCCCCTCAAATCCAACGCAACCCAAGCTTAAAATTGGACCTAAAACCTAAAATCTAAAACAAAGCTAGATTTAACCATGATTAGTGGGTTGGCCCATCGTATATGTATATTTTATTTAGTTTTATATTTATAAATTCATTGAATTGAACGGTTAAGATCTAATTTGACGAAATTTAACGGTCCAAATTTAAACGGCTAAAGTAATTAAAAAAAAATCTTTTATGTGTTATATATATTTTTTTCATAGTGTTTAACGAGTTTCATGGCGTCAGTTAGTGATTTTTCAGTATTTGTCAGAAACTAAATATTTTTAGGTTAAAATGTTCATAAAATTAAATTGGGATAGTCTACATAATTTTTTCTTTTAAAAAAGTTACTTTGAGAAAAAAAATTTGCCTAAATTCATTCTTTAATAATCTGGGGCTAAAATTTTAGGCCAAAATGGTTAGAGCAGAAAAGCTATTTTTGGATTAAAACCTAAATTTTTTGGGCTAAAAAGTTTAGGTTTTAAGCTAAGGGTTGGAGATGGTTTTAAGTTCGATTCTTGCCAAGGCGAATTTGAAAGCCTTTGTTAGGCTTAATCCACTCCTACTCCCACAGTCATTTAGAGTAAATAATATTGTTTGTTATAAAAAAAAAATTAAAAATAAACATAAAATAAAATAAATAAATAAATAAAAACAAGAAAAGCGCGTGGCTTTGCACATTGTTTTGCAACCCTATTAGTGTTACCACAGACTTGTTGCCATGATACTGGCGGTTGTGCCTTGATTTTCACTCCCCTTTTCCTATTAGCTTCCTCTCTCTCTCTCTCTCTCTCTCTCTCTCTCTCTCTCTCTCTCTCTCTCTCTCTCTCTCTCTCTCTCTATATATATATATGCATCAATAAATTCAAGAAACCTCAGATTCAGATTTCTCATTTCATACTCCCCCTTTCAAGTTCAAACTTTAACCTGTAAGATCTTTGATCGCAGCAAAACCGGCAAACAAACAGAAAAAATGAGTGCAGGGTGCAAAGCTTGGATTGTGGCAGCAAGTATTGGAGCAATTGAGGCATTGAAAGACCAAGGAGTCTGCAGGTGGAATGGGGTTCTGAGATCAGTCCACCAACATGCCAAGAACAACATCAGATCCTATTCCCAAGTCAAGAAACTCTCCGACTCTTCGTCTTCTGCAATTTCTATGAAGATGCAAAGATCACAGGAAGACAAGTTGAGAAAAGTCATGGAATTGAACTGTTGGGGTCCTAATACCATAAGATTTTAGATTTTAATTATGTAATTTAGATTTAGGGTTTATGAGTATTGGATTATATGTCATCCCCTTCATCATGAGAATTAAACGACTTAATTTCATTGCTCATTGGACAAAAATGGCGTTGTAAAATTTTGATCAGTGTTCTGGTGATTGTTTTAAACCCTTCACTTATTTAACAAATCCATGAACAGGAACCATGAACTCTTCCGGTAGATCCATATCATAAAAGCAGTCTTAACATGGATTTGATGAATTTTAAGATTATCTTTTGCTGCAATAGCAATCAATTAACATACAGATGGATGTCATCCTTTTGGCTCGTGTGTATATATATCAAAGCACAATCAACAATTTAGGATAGGAAACCACATCCTTAGACTTTAAGAATATGATAGGAAGGCTGTTGGCCTTACCAACTCATATGATGTCATATTTAACTTCTTAACAAGTTATTTTCGAGGATGCCCATGGTATTGCTTGCTCCATTAGGCACGTTGAGTGGAACCATATTTACCGTGAGGCTAACTTTGTCGCAGACGTATTGACTCACATTGGTCTTTTTGTGGAACCTCCACATGTTTGGGGTCACTACTTACCTAGTGCCCTCATTGCTTTTAACTTTGATTGTATTGGAAAACGATTGTAGTCGTGGCTTTTCGCTTTAATGCCAGTTCTGTTGAAACTTTGTGTTTATTTTAAAACCCTAGTTATCATTTTATTCAGAAACTAGCTCTCCTATTTTTATGGTTGACCACTTGTATTTTATCAAACATATTTTGGTTTTGAAGATAAAGGAAAAGACTTAGCCTTCCTCAACTAGGTGATCACTTCCGGATTTTTTGGCCTGATTCTTAGGGCCACATTTCCCTCAACCTCTTCAACGTTAAACTTTGGTTTTTCTATATAAATTCGAGGACTTCTCTTTAGTCGATAGATAAGAAAAAGAAATTGAAAAAACCTAGCTAATAACACTGAGTATTTTGAGCAACTAAAGGGTGAGTGTTTTCGAATCTTCCTCAGTGCAAATGAAGGTCTAGATAGAGAGATTCTGGGCTATTTTATCCTGGGGACGACGTGGTGTTATTCGAACTGCTTGCACACATTGGGTAGAGCCGCGAAACGTCTTAAAGAAAGCGACATTGTTTGCGACTCAACCCAAGACAAATTGTCATTTTACGTTCTTCATTCTTTGGTAATATTGTTCCTTTTTTTTATTGTGCAGCAACTCTAACAATTTTAAGACGATCGATTTCTGCAATGGAGAATGAAAACAACACTTTTACTAATGATCTAAACAAACCTATCAATTTTGAAGAACTCCACTTCAAACGTTGGAGGCAAAATATGTTATTTTTCCTAACCACCAAGAAACTTGCCACCCACTACACGTCTAAAATGCCATCACTTCCTGATCAACCCACTGCGAAACAGTTCAAGTTGTTTCAATCCTGGACTGACAATGACTTTCTCTGCAAGAATTATGTCTTGAATGGATTATGTGATGACCTATATGATTACTACTCTTCTTGTAAGACAACTAAAGAATTATGGGATGCTCTCCAGAAGAAGTACGACACTGAATAAGTAGGAGCAAAGAAATTTGCAGTCAGCCGCTACATGAAGTTTCAAATGGTGGATGACAAATCAGTGGAAGTGTAATTACACAAACTGCAGAAGATTGCTCATAAGATCATCACTGAGGGCATGAATCTGGATGAACAATTCCAGGTTGCTGTGATCATAGACAAGCTCTCACCAAGTTGGAAGGAGTTCAAGAAGGATCTGCGGCACAAGAAAAAGGAATTCTCACTGGAAAGCCTAATCACTCGCCTTCTAATCGAGGAAGAAGCCAGGAAACAAGATATGAGGGAAGAAGTGTTGGTTGTTGCAAACAACAACAATCTCAAGAAAACTCATTCGAGGACTCATGCAGCAGTAGTGCTCAAACCCACAAGTAAGAATATGAAGAATTCCACTAAGAATCGTAGCAACAACAAAAACCCTCAAAACTTCTAGAATCCTCAACGAAGTCAGAATAGGAAGGTACCCCCCTCACGAGATGAAGATACTATGCCATTTTTGTGCTACAATTATGACAAACCTGGGCACTTGGTTAGGAAATGTCGCAACAAATGTCGGATTACTCCTCAAGCTAATCTGACTGAGGATCAACTTATTGCTATGATATCAGAGGTTAACATAGTTGACGGATCCAAAGGGTGGTGGGTAGACACTGGAGCTTCGCGCCATGTTTGCCATGATCGCAGACTTTTCAAGTCCTATTCTGAAGCTGAGGACATAAGGGTTTTGTTGGGTGACTCTCACTCAATGAATGTTGCTGGAACTGGTGAAGTAGAGCTAAAATTCACCTCGGGGAAGACTGTCATTCTGAAAGATGTATTGCATGTTCTAGAAATAAGGAAGAACCTGGTTTTAGGTTATCTAATCAACAAGGCTGGATTTACTCAAACTATTGGGGCTGATATGTATACTCTCACAAAGAATGATGTTTTGTGGGAAAGGGGTATGCCACTGATGGGATGTTCAAATTGAATGTTGATGCCATGAATAAAATTGTTTCTTCTGCTTACATGTTGTGTTCATTTAATGTTTGGCATGCAAGACTTTATCACGTAAATAAAAGGCTAGTAAAACAAATGAGTAACTTAGATTTACTACCATAACTTTTACTTAATAATTTTGAGAAACATGAGTTCTGTAGTCAAGCTCAGATAACTAAAGCTCCACATAGGTCACTTCTTAGAGAGATTGAATTACTAGACCTGATACATTCTGATATTTGTGAATTCGATGGTGTAGTAACTCGAAATGGAAAACGATACTTCATAACTTTCTTAGATGATCATTCAAACTACTATTTTGTCTACCTAATGAAACATAAAAATGAAGCCCTAGACATGTTTAAATGTTTCATAAGTGAAGTAGAAAACTAGTTTAACCGAAAAATTAAAAGGTTGCAAAGTGATAGAGGACAAGAGTATGAATCTAGAGCTTTCACTGAATTTTGTAAGAAACTAGGAATTATACATGAAACCACTACTCCTTATTCCCCAGAAGTGAACGACAAAGCTGAGAGAAAAAATAGAACACTTAGTGAACTGACTGTGGCTGTTTTACTTAACTCAGGGAGTGCTTCATATTGGTGAGGTGAAATACTTTTGACTGTTTGTTATGTACTCAATAAGGTTCCCTCTTCGAAAACCAAAATTCCACCTTATGAAATCTGGAAAAATAAGAAACCAAATGTATCTTGCTTGAGAACTTGGGGCTGTTTGGCCTACGTAAGAAAACCTGACCCTAAAAAATCAAAGTTAGCTACTAGAGCTTTTGAATGTGTGTTCATTACTTATGCATACAATAGCAAAGCATATAGGTTTTATGATTTGAAAAACCATGTTGTTATTAAATCTAATGATGCTGATTTCTTTGAAGATAAGTTTCCTTTCAAGTCAAGAAATAGTGGGGGCTCTAGTACTGTTATTATTAGGGCTGGAAAAATTTCCCGAAAATCCCAAACCAAACCGAAAAAGGCCCGAACCCAAACCGAAAAATCCCAAACCAAAACCATCCCGAAAAATACCGAAATTTTTGGTAAGGGATTGGTTTCCAAATCCCATTTGTTCGTTAATCCCGAAAAATACTGAAGTATTCGATTTCCTATTGACTTTTGGGTTTCGGTTCCCATTTCCCAACTCAAAAAGCAAAGCCTTTTGGCTCCCACTAACAGAAGACACAAAATAATATTAATAAAAAAAAACAAGAAAAGTAAAGGCACAAAATTCAATTGGCTTTCAGACTTCCCAACTCAAAAGAAGGCTCCTATTTCCCAACTCAAAAGAATGAGCCTTTTGGCTCCCATTAACAGAATGAGGAAGGAGCAGAGAGATGAATGAGCAGAAAGAGGATGGAGTAGCACTCTTTGTGTTGAGAAGCAGAGAGAGGAATGAGCTACTACTGGCGAAAGCTCTCTCAAATCTTTGAAGCTCTCTCGTCTCTAGTATCGACCCATTTCATTCTCTATCATCTCTAAAGCTTTCTTTGAATTAGGGTTCGAATGAGGATTTACAAATTAGGGATTTACGATTTCGAGCTTTTGATTGTTTCAATTTGGATTTGGATTTGGATTTCTTGATTAATTTTGTGGGGATTTCTAGATTAATTTTATGTGGATTTGGTTGATTTGGATTTCTAGATTTCCATGCTCAATTTCTGCTTTGCATGTTCGATTTCTTTTCTGCTTTGCATGCTCGATATGCAGGTTTCAATTGAATTTATCAACTTCTTCCATTAACAAGAAGCCAAATTTCTGCCCTACTGAAATCCCGAATTTATTTCAGGAATCCCGAAATTCGGTATTACCTAAGGATCAGTTTGGGATCGGGATTTGGATTTTCATCCTAAAAAGGATCGGTTTGGGATTTAGGATTCCATTTTCGGGATGGGATCCCATACCGAACTAGCCCTAGTTATTATGGATGCACCTAGAGTTAATGGAAATGCTGTAATTGATTCAACCGAAACTGATCTCGAGCCAAGGAAAAGTAAAAGAATCAAAGTAGCCAAGGACTTTGGTTCAGACTTTCATGCTTATACTTTGGAAGAAGATCCAAGAACTCTTCAAGAAGCATTGACCTCGTTGGATGCAGACTTATGGCAAGAAGCCATAAATGATGAAATGGATTATCTCGAATCCAATAAGACTTGGCACTTAGTAGATCTTCCTCCAGGGTGCAAGGCTATCAGTTACAAATGGGTGCTAAAGAGAAAGTTGAACCCCGATGGTACAGTGGAGAAGTTTAAAGCCAAGTTAGTAGCTAAAGGACAAAGAGAAAATGTTGATTTCTTTGACACTTATTCACCAGTCACTAGAATAACTTCAATTCAAGTTTTGTTTGCTTTAGCTGCCATTAATAATCTTGTTGTGCATCAAATAGACGTTAAAACTACTTTCTTAAATGGTGATTTAGAAGAAGAGATATATATGGAACAACCTGAAGGTTTTGTAATACCTAAATAAGAACATAAAGAATGTAAGTTAGACAAGTCTCTCTATGGTTTAAAATAGGCACCAAAGCAGAAATGGCATGCTAAGTTCGATGGGTTACTTATCTCTAAAGGTTTTAAAATTAATGAAAGTGATAAATGTATCTATGCAAGGTCTAAAAATAATATGTGCACATTGATATGTCCGTATGTTGATGATTTGTTGATATTTGGATCCAATTTGCATGTTGTGAATGAAGTTAAAACTATGCTTTGTGATAACTTTGATATGAAAGACTTAGGTGAGGCAAATGTAATCCTTGGGATCAAGATTACTAAGTCTATGAAAGGTTTCTCTTTAGACCAATCTCACTACATTGAGAAAGTTCTAAAGAAGTACAACTACTTTGATTGTAAACTAGCATGCACTCCCTATGACTCTAGTGTGAAATTGTTCAACAACACTGGCATCAGTGTTAGACAACCTGAGTATGCGAGCATTATTGGTAGCCTTAGTTATGCTACTAATTACACTAGATCAGACATAGCTTATGCCATAGAGTGTTGTGCAGATTTACAAGCAGTCCTAATGATGAGCATTGGAGGGCTGTTTAAAGGGTAATGAGATATCTCAAGAGTACCATTAATCATGGTTTAAATTATGAGAGGTTTCTCGCTGTCCTTGAAGGGTATAGAGATGTTGATTGGAACACATTGTCAGAAGACTCCAAAGCCACGAGTGGCTACATCTTTAAGATAACAGGAGTTATAGTGTCATGGAAGTCTAAGAAACAGAAAATATTAGCACAATCTACAATGGAATTAGAAATGATTGCATTAGCAACTGCCAGTGAAGAGGCAAGGTGGCATAGAGATTTACTTTCCGACACTTCATTATGGGAAAAACCTAGACCAGCAATTCTCATTCATTGTGATTGCACTGCAACTATTGCAAAGATTGAGAATCAATATTACAATGGTAAAAGACATCAAATACGTCGAAAACATAGCATAATCAGAGGTTTCTCTCTAATGGGGTTGTTCGAATGGATCATGTAAGGTCCGAGCATAATATTGTTGATCCTTTAGCAAAATGATTAGCTTGTGAGAAAGTTTGGAAAACCTCCAAAGGAATGGGGTTAATGCCCTTGGATAATTGAGTCACTTGTGATGGTAACCTAACCAATGGACTAGAGATCCCAAGAAATTAGTTCAAAAGGTAATAACAAGTCATGAAGTGATATGGAATCATGCTATGATATTGAGTAATGTCATTTTAATCACTTACGGAAGCATGACATCCTATGGCGATTGGAAGGATGAGTTTGTGATCTCTTAATGAGAACTTACTCTTTTTGAGTGGGACATCTAGCTATAGGAATGTCCTTGATAGTTTCACCTATGTGATGATGAAGGTGAGGCCGCTAACTGAGAAGTTTAGGGGCAAACTTCTTAACGTTATCACTAAATAGGGATACAAGCACAAGGCTGAAACGTGCTGGCTTCGAACTTCACCCGTAGAAGAGTTGTGTGTTCTTTGTCGTCAGAGGTAGAGTTCAAAACCAAGTGTTACTCTTGTTGTTCTGAGCACTGACACTATGTACTGGTTCAAGTTGATTAACACATGTGCTTAAGCATAACTCTATAACTTGATTGCTCAATGAACAAATTTTGTTTTTAAATAAACAAGTAGGGGATTGTTGAAACTTTGTATTTATTTTAAAACCCTAGTTATCGTTTTATTCAGAAACTAGCTCTCCTATTTTTATGGGTATTTTATCAAATAGATTTTGGTTTTGAAGATAAAGGAAAAGACCTAGGCTTCCTCAACTAGGTGATCACTTCCAGATTTTTTGGCCTGATTCTTAGGCCACCTTTCCCTTAACCTCTTCAACGTTAAACTTTGGTTTTTCTTTATAAATTCGAGAACTTCTCTTTAGTCGATAGATAAGAAAAAAAAACTGAAAAAACCTAGCTAATAACACTGAGTATTCTGAGCAACTAGAAGGTGAGTGTTTTCAGATCTTCCTCAGTGCAAAGGAAGGTTTAGACAGAGGGATTCTGGGCTGTTTTATCCTAGGGATGACGTGATGTTATTCGAACTGCTTGCACACATTGGGTAGAGCTGTGAAACGTCTTAAAGAAAGCGACATTGTCCGCGACTCAACCCAAGATAGATTTTCATTTTGCGTTCTTCATTCCCTGGTAATTTACAAAATATGATTTAAATTGATGATCTCTCTAGCATTACCCTTGAATAATATGGACTACTCAAGTTTCTATAGAAATTTGGTGTAAAGTCTTATTCAATGTGTATGTGATGGATTAAGACCTAAGCAATATTTTAATTTGAATAATACTAGGGAGATTAAATTTTTAAACTAAATTTGCAAACTAAATGATGTGTCATTAATAGAAAATAAGCGTGTTAATCAATAGTTAAGTAATAATCTAATTATCAATATTTACACCATTTAGTTTATAAATTTAGTCTCCCTAACATTACCCTTTTAATTTAGTTTGAACTATGAAGGAGAAATTAGAACTTAGAAACTAGAAGCAATCTTGTGGAAAAATGAGTAAATTATATTAGTCAATTAAACTGAAAAAGCTATGCACACTGCTAATTTGCGACCTTTCTTTCTTACACGACTTAATTCAAAAAGGAATTTGGGTCAAAATGTGTATTAAAAAAAGTATGATTATACAAAAATGAGGAATATTACTGACCTTCCCATTTGCGACATTTTCGTTCTATTTTATTGGCTCTTCTCATTTTGCAATATTTTTTTTGTTGATCATAATCATTTACTTTCTCGATTACCCTTTAAAGATTATTTATACAAAAAACTAGCTAAATCCAAATCATTTAATCATGTAATGGGTAACCAATAAATAGATGTAACATATTTCTCAATTAAACAACAAATTTTTTATAACGTTAATTAAACAACTAAATAATTTCTACTTTAGTGATTTTTTTTAGAGTTGATCTTTAGAGGGTGATCTAGAAAGTGAACGGACTACATTTTCCTAAAAAAATCACTTATACAAAAATAGTAATAATACGAACTGCATTTTAAATTATTAACCCCTTACATTGGAGATAGCATAATTGACCTAAAATCAATGACCCCTAATTCAAATTTGGTGTTTTGGAATACCAAAAACAGAAAAACCGAAAAACAAGAAAAGCACGTGGCTATTGACTCCCACAAAGAGGAGCGTTTCACTACCCTACGAGTCATGACCTAAAAATGCATGAGCTTTTTGCCCATTGTTTTGCAACCGTATTTGCAAAGAGGAGCATCATGATTTTTGACACTCAGAGTTCAATTCATGGAAGTTCCCAGTTTTATCTCAATTAGCGCACAATGTATGATACCGGAGGAGTGCAAGTTGTCCAAAATGAACAAAGATTGACTCTGAGGCATGTGAGGTAAAAGTTTTTTTAATATGAAATAATCAAATATTTTTCTTATATTAGATGAAGTTCTATCCCGATTATGTACTTAATTTTAGCTTTATATATATATATATATATATATTATTTGTTTATTTTCTTTTTTCTAAGAGACAAGTTTATAATTTTAGAATATGAGAGGTTATTTTAAAATAGGTATTCATCAATTTCCCCCCTGAATTTGTGACCATTGGCCAATTTCCCCCCTCAACTTTAATTTTGGCCAATTTCCCCCCTTAACTCTCATAATTAGTCAATTTCCCCCCTCAACTTTAATTTGGCCAATTTCCCCCCCTCAACTCTCAAAATTAGTCAATTTGCACCTTACTGTTAATTTTTATTTTATTTTAATTTTCCATCTATTCTTTTCTTAATTTTCAATCTTTCTAATAACTTCCAACAAAGTACTAAAATTAACATAAACTCACCTGCATAATATAGGGTAAAATGTACAAAAACATAATATAGTTAGTATGTGATATGGGTTTATTATAAGAAAAAGTTATGAATCGGGTTTAAAGCATGTAGAAGAAGAAATAAGAACAAAAAGAAATAATAATCCTAAACTCATGGATCAGACCTATTTCAATAAAATGGGTTATTCTTAATAAGGAGTCGAAAATTATGAATAGACTAGCCATTTTTTCACTAAAGCTCGATTCTCCGCAATTTACTTGAACTTAGCTTTCACTTTTATAAAGAAAATTGTATTCACATACAAAAATTTACACATCAATCCTTTTCGTTATCAATTTTGTATAGTCAAAAATTAAATAAAATTACTCCATACTGATTTATTCAGACTAATAATACTATCTATGATAAATTGTAAAATTCTAAATTTTAATCTATTTGTAATAGGATAAAGATATAGGAACATGATTAACATTTTCTTACACACACTTGTTTAATTATGATCAAATTAAAAAATTAACATTAGGGTGCAAATTGACTAATTATAAGAGTTGAGGGGGGAAATTGGCTAAATTAAAGTTGAGGGGGGAAATTGACTAATTATGAGAGTTGAGGGGGGAAATTGGCCAAAATTAAAGTTGAGGGGGGAAATTGGCTAATGGTCACAAGTTCAGGGGGGATTTTTTATGGTGTGTGTGATTATAGCGTGGGTGGGTCTAGCAGTTCTCAAATTTAATTGTGCACTCCAAATTTTTTATATTTAGAAAGAAAGACTCTCATGAAAAGTATATAATTAAATTTTTGATGTGCCAATAATAGTTACCTTTAAATAAAGTAAAAATAAAAACAAAATTGTTATCAAAACAATTTTTTTTTTAATGTTGATATTCAATTTGTTCTCATAATGTTTGAACACAAGTTTCACTTGAGGTCTATTCGTAATTAAATTATTACCGAATCACACCAACTCAAATTCATATTTGATTTGTGGATTCCCTTGATTTGGGATCGAATTCGTATCAAATCCCAACCCGTTGAATTGGTGAATGCGGAAAGGTAGCAAAACAATGACAAATTGAAAAATGAAATGAAATTAATTTAATCGATGCTTTATTGTGCAGCTAAATTAAAAATTTTGTTGTCACTTGTATTATGGTTTAGTGATATTCGTATTCACTTATGAGTAAGAGATCTTAAATTCTCATGAATAACGAATTCGATATTAAATTATGATTTACTCATTGTGTAACTTAACTTAAATCTGACATCTTGTGACCAAATTATGGTTAATTTAGCCCAAATCCAATATCTAAGGAAATATATCACTGTATTCAAATTTGAGTTTTTTTTAATTTTTTTTTTGGGTTAAACAATAGAGGGATGCACGTGGCTATGGAGGAGAACAACTTTTGCGTTTTCCCTTGGGCCGGATGAAAAAAAAACAAGCATCAGCACGCCGTTTTGCGACCCGCGTCTTACCAATACCACCGGCTGAAGTCCCACCCGAACCACTTTTTCTCGTCAACAGTCCAACACTTGTCCTCAACTGGTGCCGCTGTCGTGAATCTCACTGTTCTTTTACCGTATCAGCTGGCCTATATAAATGAAATGTACACATAACCTTTCACCCACAACAAAAATTCAAAAATCTCCTTCCATACCCTCACAACAACAACAAAAAAAAAAAAAAAAAAATGAGTGCAGCCTGCCGAGCTTGGGTGGTAGCAGCAAGTATAGGAGCAGTGGAGGCACTGAAAGACCAAGGAGTCTGCAGGTGGAATGGGGTTCTGAGATCGGTCCACCAGCATGCCAAGAACAACATGAGATCCTATTCCCAAGCCAAGAAACTCTCCGACCCTTCGTCTTCTGCAATTTCTATGACGATGAAGAGATCACAGGAGGAGAAGGTTAAAAAACTCATGGAGTTGAATTGTTGGGGTCCCAATACTATTAGATTTTAGGTGCTAATTAGGTATTTTAAAGATTTTATGTTTATGAGTATGGATCTGTCATCCCCTTTTTACATGAATTATACGGCTTAATTTCATGATTACTCGTTGAATCGTTTGTTACTTCCTTTTATTTTATTTTAATTTTTTGCGGAATTAGCATTTCTTGAAAGTGAGAGCAAATTAAGAATCCTTGGGCCTAAAGTTAACTTGCGGCTTTGGTCAAAAGATTAAATGCTGCCTCCCTAAATATACAATTTAAGAGAAATTTTGCAATATGTATACCAGTCTGATTTTTTCTGTTTTGTTTTTGCGTTCCTTTTAGTTACTATGTGTCGTCATTGATAGCAATTTAATTAGAATTTTAAAGGATGAATCACAATTAAAAATTGGATGAAAAAGGGAAAATAAGAGAACAAGATTAAAATAACATACTAACCCAGAAATTCAAAAGAGAATTCAAAAGAGGATTGGTGAAGGCACTGGAAAACTGAAAAGAAAATGGGGCACTGAAGGCATAAAAAAAATATAGATAACCAAAACGCCTTTAAATCACCTTTCTCAGAAGAACTTGGGAGCTTAACTATCTTCAACCCTTCCTATCTATGGAGGAACTCAATGCTATTGATGATACACATATTGGAGATCCTTTGTGTAGTGACAGGTTGATCTGGCCGGAGACCAACAATGGGCAGTACTCAGTGAAGACCGGATACCACAAGGAGCAAGCCCGTATCAGCCCCCCGGTGTATCCCGAGTCGGGTTTGGAAGGTCATCTGGAAGCTTAAAACGCCGGCAAAGATCCGAACTTTCATGTGGAAAACCTTACACCGGGCTCTTCCGACGATGGATGAATTGTTCAAAAGGCGTTCTGCTCCCAATTCGACTTGCCCGATTTGTCACAATCAGGATGAATCGATCGAACACTTACTGTTATTATGCCCATGGGTAGAACCCCTCCGGTTTGGGGGAATTCTCAACCTCAAAATTGACAGGGATGCGGTTTCGAGCTGGGTGGAGTGGGTTCTCTCTTTCTCAATGGAGCATGGCGGTCCTAATCATGACAGAGTGGCCCTCCCTTCGTATGTTGCCTTTTCATGTTGGCACATTTGGAAAGCGAGATTCAAATTTTTGTACAATAACTGTCCAATCAATCCCACACAGGTTTTATGTGCTATCTCCAATTCGGCCGGAGCTTTTTTCGAAGTTGTGAGAAGGAACCCGGATCCCTCAGATCAAGGTACGGTGGCTGTTCGTGAGCCCAGGTGGTCTACTCCTCCCACGATGTTCACAAAAAATAACGTTGATGCCAGCTGGTCTGCGCCGGCGTGCTCGGGCTTTGTGGCAGTTGTTCTTCGGGATGCCGATGGCTTTTTTGTTGCGGCAACCAGGCATGCTATCAGGGCTCCGAGTGTGGGCGCAGCGGAAGCGATGGCTATCCTAGAAGATTGTGAGTTTGGATTAGCTCTGGGGCTTCGAAAGGTAATTGTGGAGTCGGATTCCCTTGATTCTGTTTGCTCTCTTTCGGAGTCTCCCGAGCTGGGCAGATGGGAGGTCTTCCCTTCCCTTGCGAAAGCCAAAAGGTTGGGGAGTCTTTCCAGGACTGTCGCTAGTCTTGGATTCCAAGATCAACCTGACGGCGGACTCATTGGCGTCGCAGCAATGTGTGGAGATGCGCGATATTTCTTGGGTCAACAGACCCCATCTTCACTGGTTTTTGTGCTTCAGAATGATGAGTTACCCTGCCCTTCTTAGACCTGATTTGGTACTAGGTGATTCTGAAAAAAGTTACTGTAAAAAAAAGCTGGGAGCTGTTTTTGTGTTTGGTAAACACTCGGCTTCAGCTTTTTTTCACAGTTTTGGATAAAAAAAGCCAAAAACAAGAAGCTGCAAAACCCAGCTTTGAAAAACCGGATTTTTTTCATATCTGTTTTACATAAAAGTTTACCAAACACTCTAATACTGCTTTTTTTTCTTTTCAAAAGCACTTTTACAAAAAATTTTACCAAACACTCTGCTGCTTTCTTTCACAGCTGCTTATTCTCACAGCACAGCAGAAGCAGCTTTTTTTCAAAGCACAGCAATACCAAACCAGCCCTTAATGTAATAGGGGCAGTGGAGGGGCGACGCGAAAGCCTAGCTATGGTGTCTTCCTTGTAACTTCCTTTGTTGTCCGTAGTTTTCCTTTGCTTTGTTGTTCGCTTGCCTCGTTGTAGGTTCTCCTTGTATTGACTGACATATATTTGCCCGGTAATGAATTAACCAGTTTTCAACCAAAAAAAAAAATTGTAAAATAAATAAACAATAAATTTTGGGGCAAAACATCACATAAAAGCTGGACGCGTATGAAATGGTCCGTAACCATGACTCCATAGGCATACGACAACCCATATATTTTTTTGTTTGTTTTAATAAGCCGGTTCATAAGATTCATACGTCTCGTGAGACTTTAGTAACCAAAAACAGATATATTGAGATTCAGATTAAAGTATTAATTCTTGTTTGTTTTTTAAAATTGAATTAGAATGGATTACCCATTAAATTCGAAGTATATTAGAGGTAGGTGGAACTTTTCATTTTTAGACGACATGAAAGAAACTTCTCGCTTATTTAATTAATCCTTCTATATAACGAGAGGGTATAAGTGAAATTTAATATTTGATACCAAAGGAGGCCTACCATTATGCCAAGTAGTCAATGATTCTTGCCATCCAAAATGGTAGGAGCAGGTAAAAGAAAATTATAGCAATAGTCTCTTAACTTTAACTCAATTGGACTAATGGTCATTCAACTAAAAATTCATTACTATTGGTTCCTTAACTCATTAAAACGTGCATCTATGGTCATTTTCGTTAACTCGTCAAAATTCCATCAAAATGAGTTATGTTAGAAGAACTATTACTACAATTGGGTTAAAGTTGAGGGATCATTGCTCCAATTGGGTTAAAGTTGAGGGACCATTTTTTCAGTTAGGCTAAATTTGATGGACCATTGTTACAATTTTCTCATTTGGTTTTACATATTTGGCCCTCAATTCAGCCTCATATGTGTGGCATGTGACTTATTTGACAAAAGTTATAACGGAATTGAAGAAAATGATCATACTTGCACGTTCTAAGGAATTAAGGGACCAATGGTCATGGATTTTTAGTTGAGAGACTATTACTCCAATTGAGTTAAAGTTAAATGATCACTGCTACAATTTTCTCGGTACGTAAAGGTGCACAATACTGCTCTATAGTTTCAAGCCTTGATATAATAAACAAGAATAATACTTGGCTACTCAAAGATAAGTAAGAACTCCTACTCAAAATTATTAGTATTTTAATCACAAAGTTTTGTGCTTATGATTATAACCGTCAATACTATGAATCACACTGTAAAAATCATCTCTGCAAAAATAAATTGAAACTAAGGTCATTAGTCAATCTATTTTAGATAATACATAAACAGTTCGTAATGCTTTTATCAATACCGTTCATTTGTTTTTAAATAGTTTGATGGCTAAACGATTTTAGTTTAAATTGATTTTTTGTAGAGGCGATTTTTATAGGCTGGTTTATAATATGTACGGTTCTGATTATAAACACAAAGTTCTATAAATTAACAACAAACAATTTTGAGAAATTTTTAGTAGAAGTTCATACTCATCTTTGAGAAGCCAAACATTGTTCAATAAACAATACACCTAAAAGTGTCTTCCAATATTATTGCTTACCCAACTTTTATTTTATTTTAATTATTATTAAAGGTTTAATTTTTGGACAAAAAAAATAAATTAAAGTTTAACTTATTGTGGTGAATATTGTTAATTTTTAGGTCACTTTCTGATGTTAACATGCATGTTTTATGTTTTCCAGATTTTACAACGAAATTTCCGCTACTCTTGGATTTGATGTTTGAGCTGGAGATTATGATTAATTTATAAGTCAAGGTTTAGAATTCTGTAAAAGAGATAAAAACTTGTGTGAGGTTTTGTTTGTCTTTAAACTTTGTTGAATAGCACTACAGTTCAATCAAAACTCGTCACATGACAAGTTTTAAATATAATCTTTTATAATTTTTATATTTAAAACTGTAATAATTAATTTTCCTACTAATTTACTATATACACTATGAGATATTGAGATTATCTAATGGTTCATTTTTTTTTTTCCACTTCTCTCTCTCCTTCATTTTTCTTCCCAAATTTTCTCTACCATCTTCTTCCCCACTCTGTGCTTTTCCTTTCTTCATAAGAATCTGGGGAAAAAAAAATTAAGACATTAAAATTTTCTTCCCAATTTTTTTTCTACCGTCTTCTTCCACACACTACACACTGTATCTTTCCTTTTTCTTCATAAGAATATGGAAAAACAAATTAAGACAATAAAAAAATTTCCCCAAATTTTATCTACCATCGTTGTCCCCAACTCTGTGATTTTGTAAGCGTTGTTAGTTTGATTTTTCTCTATCTGCTTGACTTTTCTTATGTGCACGCAACCTCGATTAAAATTCATATCTAAGGGATTTTCACCTCTAAAATAAAAACCCCAATTCCTCTAATTTAAATAAAAAATTTCCATTTTAAACTAACATGAAAGTTTAAAGGTGCCGTTCGGCATTCTTCTTACTTTTCAATGCTGCACTCTCATCAAGGGATATATATAAAATATACCAGCAAATTTATTTATGTTTATTATTTGAGAATATATGCGACGTCCTGGGCAATGAAACGTTGCTCATAATTGAAAAAATGAACAAAAAGCTAAAAATGAAATATGTGTTGGATTTTTCTTTTTTCATTTCATGATAGTTGGAGACGAAGGCTTAATTGTTCCTTCTCCATATTCTTATCAAGAAAGGAAGGACACTAAGTGGGGAAGAAGACGATAGAGAACGTTTGGGAAGAAGAGAGAGAGGGAAAAAATAAACTATTACATTAATCTTATGTTGTATATTAATTAGTAGGAAAAGTAATTAGGAGAGTTTAAAATATAAAAATCATAGAAGATTAAATTTAAAACTTGTCATGTGGCGAGTTTTGATTGGATTGTAATATCACTCAGCAAAGTCCAATGACAAGGAAAGTCTCACACGAGTTTTTTTTTCTTTTTCCTCAAAAGGTAATATATGAAAAATGTGCGTGTGCATGTGTTAGCAGTTGATTGATTGTCAATGTGATAAACAAAACGCACAAAAAATATTATCACATTACGTGTGTGACTATTAACCGTTGACGGAAGTATGTCTCACAACCCACAAACGGCTGATTGTTTCGCGCGCACAAGCGGAAAACAAACTGTTGAGACCACAGCTCAGAAAACAATGGCGTTTGGATTTCTCATTCACAAAAACGAAAAGGAAAACAAGGGTGCTAGTCGTAAGAAAGGAGTGATGTCGCTATCATATGCTTAGTTGGGCTGGTCGCTACGCAAACCCGTCCCAACCTGGGGGCTGTTTCTCCAAAAACCCGGTGGAACCGCCACTTGTATTTCAATGTATATCCCAAATCCAGGTTGCCTCACACCTTATATAAATCCGTGTACGTACACACACCTCTCTTTACACCAAACAAACCTACTTTATCTCACAGATAGACCTACTTATTACCAGAACTTAAGCTAACCTTTCAACTGAAAGAAAAAAAAAAAAGAAGAAATACCAGATCCTATGTTCAATCTAAAAGACTACTTCCTGTTCAAGCATCTCTGCAATGTCCAATAAGATGATGAGAAGTAAAAATGAGCCGGATGAATCATTGAAAAAAGTTATGTATTTGAGTTGTTGGAGTCCCATTGACACATGTACGTCTTACTTACATATATATTTTCCTTTCTGGGTTCATTTGTATTGGTTTAAGGAACCAATGATAAGTGTAAACTGTGAAAATCTAATGCCACTTAATTCACATTTCTCTTGAATTTATTGTCCACTGCAAACAAAATCTAAGTAGGCATTTGAATGTTAAGGAAATGGCCCCTTCTATTGCTTACTTTTTATTCCAACAATAATTGATATGCCAATTTTTTCTATGATGTGGGATTCATGAGATTATGTTATCATGTAGGACCCATGTAAGATTTATTTTCTGTAAGAGAGTTAGTGTAACTGCATGGGAAAATAGTTAGTACGCGCAATATTACTCTTCATAAAAGATTGAACGAATTTAGATTAATGTCGTTTTATAATCGAGTTTCCTTGAGAATTTGAGAAAGAATCATAATCATTAAATTTTATTAAATAATTGTAAGTATCCCTATTTAATGTTTCTTTTTCTTTTTTAAGTAATTGTTTGTAAGTACTACATTTATATAATAACATCTATCTAGTGGGAAAAAAATGAATGTCACATATTACCCCTACTTTTTTAGGTGCCAAATGAAAACATTTTTGACCTTATTGTTAATTGCAAAGTAAATATATGTCATAGTTGAGGGTTACATAAGACAAATCATGGTGGAGGCGAAATTTGTTTTCGTGACATGTCAATCAACTAGCCTATCGAGTGATTGGTCACTGTTTTAGTGACAAATGTAATTGTAATTAAATGTCAGTCACACTTTTGGTTTAATATTTTGATATCGATATAGCTTGACAAAAAAAATTAATATCGATCATTTGAGAACTTTAGAGGTTTAAGCATGTATTCCTTAGGATCTTTGGGTAAAATCCTTGTGAAGCAAGAATTATGAACTTTAAATCGTTACAAATTTCATTAAAGGGTAATGTTTCTTGCACGCTATTTTTTTTTATATCTTCTAATTCTCCTTCAATTTATTCTATCCAAGAGTTAGTATTAAGCATGCGTCCCACGTTTAACAAAATTTGTTGCCAAAAAGTAATTGTGACTCAGTTACAATTTGGTACTTAGATTAAAAAAGGCAAAAAAAATAAAATAAAATAAAAACAAAAAACCTTTGGTAATGCTTTGTTGAGAATGAGCTCCGTCATGGTCAGTAATCTATCTTATTTTGTCTTAGCGTAGATATATACTTTCAAGTATGAATACTTTCTATAAGAAAGTATTAATTCCTAACAAATATTTTATAGAAGAAACATATATGTAAGAAGTTTAAGAAGTTTTCTTTAATATATATTAAGGAATTCCTTATGTAAGGAAACCAATCACTCCAATTTGATCAGTTAGGGTGTGGTTGTTTCCCTTCACTAGCCCTCACTGGATTGGACTAGACTAATAGTTAGTCCAGTCCCATGTTTGTTACTTCACGGGACTAGCTTTAGTGGGAGTAAGCCAGACTCGCCTCGACTAAGGACCATGCTAAACGGTCTTAGTGAGAGACATCGTGAACCATGGGACTAGCTAATCCCTTCGATCGCTCTCTTCTCGACTCTTCTATCTGCTCGCGTTCTCTCCCTCTCTCTTCGTCCCAACCTTGAATCGTGAACAAAGACCTCGATTCGAACTTCAATCGGAGAACTCATAAGCTCCATCGTCTGATTCACCTTTGCTCAGATCGATCACGCCCTCCGATTAGGCTCTTTCCTCCTAGACCTCAATTTTCGACAGCAAGGACTTCGGGCTCCGTCCACCTTAACCTCCTCCACTACTACCTCTGCTCCGCCTTGCCCCTCACATCTCCTTCTTCCTTGCTTCCCACAACTAGAAAACCCATAAAAATTAAACCCAGAAAAATTGAACCTAGAAAACCCAGAAAAGGGAAAGGGGAAAAAGACAATGGCACAGATAAAATGGCAGAGAAAGAGGAGAGGGGAGGGATGCAGTGGGCTAACAAAAATATGAGAGAGGAAGATGAAATGAGGGGAGAGATGCAGTGGGCGGACAAAAATATTAGAGAGGAAGATGAAATGGCAGAGAAAGAAGAGAGGGGAGGGACGCGATGGGCGGACAAAAAAAATGAAAGAGGAAGATGATTCTAGAAAGGAAGATGAAATGGCAAAGAAAGAGGAGAGGGGAGGGATGCAATGGGCAGACAAAAAAAATGAGAGAAGAAGATGATTCTAGAAAGGAAAATGATAATTTAATAATAAAATATTAGTATATATAGATTAAATTAATGATAAAATATTGTAAATATAAATTTAATAATATAATATATGAGTTCTGCTTTTTAGTTCAATACGGTACCAAACGCTTCACTAAATCAGTCCAACTTAGTCTATTCTAAGCCAGTTCAGCTTAGTCCCTGAAGCTAGTCTACTCCGAGATGGTCTGATGCAACAAACGCACCCTTAATAGATTAATTAAGCTATTAGTTTGATGCATAAATAAAACCAGCTTGAGCTGAGCCTTTATCTTTAATGATTGACGTGTGTGGTTTCAATTTAAATCTATCCAAACCGGCTTAAATCCAAATCGAACCAAAATGTTTCGAAATTAAACCGAACCACAACGTCATGCATCTTACACTTACTCCTAGTTTATTTACAAAAATAGAGGACGGCTTTTTTTTTTGGAGTATTTCTTAAACGTCAAGAAGCTTTCATCGAATCTATTGCCTAATTAAACTAGAGATACTTAATGATAGGGTTGTTTTCCAAACCACGTGTTAAAACATTATAAAAACCAGAAAATAGCAGCTGATTTAGAAAACCAGCACCACAAATCTGGGAGCTACATAAACCTGGATTTCCAATTCAGTCACGGTTTTCAACAATCCCACTCAGAGTTCTTCCCCTGTTCCCCATATATATATATATACATACACGTTGACATGCTTTTCTCAGCAAGAAAAAAGAAAAAAATCCTACTCCCTTTATTTGTTGAGTGATCAATCTTCCCACCTTACAAAAACAATCATATCTTTATATCTTCCTTTCTTTCTGCTCTGCGATTTCGATAAAATTAGGAAAAGAAGAAGAGAGAGAGAGAGAGAGAGAGAGAGAGAGAGAGAGAAAGATGGGAGGTGAAAGACGGGCGTGCAAGTTTGAGATGGCGTTGAAGTCCATGCAGCGCAAGATGGATGTTTCGGCTGCGGCAGATCACTCATCAGCTGCTCCCAATGAGGCCAAAACCGGTTGGCGCAATATTATTGCTGCTAGGGCTGCGAGTCCGCCAAATACGATGGCCCTTGAGGATAAGAGAAGAAGAGAGAAGGTTGAAAATCTTATTCACTTAGTCTGCTGGGGACCCAATTAAAAATTAGATTATCCTTGTATCATTTTCTGTTAAGATGATGAGGGGTTAGATATTTGCAGCAAATTCCTTTAAAAATTTTGTTGTGATAGAAATGGTGGCTAGGCCTATAACTTGCAAACAGTTTGTGGAAGAGATGATATGTATAAATATAAACAAGTACTATCATACAATTTCTGGTTTATTTTTTACTTGATGTATATAAGTCACGAGGCCTCCTTTTTACGAAGGACTCTCACTTGGTGTTATTATTATTATTATTATTATTTTAGTACACGATATTATTTCCATTAAGAAGATAGAGAGCTGGGTTAAACCTCGTAATGAGTTAGCAATAATATGGTTCAAATTCATTTTGGATGATCATTGAATATAAGATCTTGTACTTATCAATAAAAAGGAGTACCATTAGACCGTAGTACTAAATTATCATGGGGTGATATTATTCACCTAAATTATAACACTATGTATTTTTCTTTATTTAAATTATACACATAAAATGATATACGTAATAAGTTTTCTTGATACATAAACACAAAAATATCTCCTTTTCATGAACTTCTAGTAGTAAGACTTGTATGTATTTTAACCTTATTCAATTTGCTCATTGACCTATTGAAGAGAAGAATCCCCTTGCATAATTAGTGTCCCTTCTTCAGTTCTAACTAGGAGATCTTATATCCTTATAAGTTTAAATTATGTGTCCCTTCTTCAGTTCTAACTAGAAGATCTTATATCCTAATACGATTAAATTATGTGCATAATTTTTCTTTGTTGTAATCACATAATATTTATCTTCTCGTCATGGAAAGGGTGCTTCCTTTTTCTTGTTGTGGTACCATGGAGATTGAGCCCAGGATTTGGGATTTGAGATCTATGATTTATTTATTAAATTATTTTATTACAAACAATGTTCAGCACTAATTTACAAAAAGAGAAGGTGTTTGAACTCAAATTGCAAGTTTGCAAAGGAGTAAAGAGGAAGGCCCAAAGGCAACCCACCAGTTTTCGAGATCCGTGGTTTAGAACTTGAAGTTTAGGTTCGGGTTTATTAATCTAAACTACATTAACAAAACTCTATTTGTTAACCAAACGAGAGTAAAAAGACAATTGTATCTTCTACCACAAAACAAAAGCATGGGCAGCACTCAAACTAAATTTTACAATTGTTTTCCAAAATCTTACCTAAGGGTGATCCTACCATCCTCTAATTTTAAAAAATAAAATATAAAAAAAGAAAACTCCTCTCTCTAATTCAAATTCCTTTTTTCTCCCTTTCTCCTTCCCATTTTAAAATAAAAATAAAAATTATTTTCACACACAAAGTGTGGGGCATATGCTAGTAGGTATTGAATGGTTCTATGTACACCCAAGCTCCGTTTCTAGGCACCCGAAATAATTTAATAAAGTTCTAAAAACACCCTTCTTTTACTTTGTATAAATTTATTTTTCTATGGACCCATCCTAAAACTATACCAGGCCCTTGCTATTTATAAGAATAAACGTGAAAAAAAATATCATTAAACCTTAGTACTATCGTTGAAGTTTGGTACGAGTTTAAAGTCGGAGTTTATGCTTTTGGGCTCATCTAGTGTGCTTAAGATCCAAGGCCTGAAGATTGTTGGATTTGGGTCATGATCCAGGGTTCGATGAGGCCCTAGAAAGGAAGCGTCATTATTCACCTAATCAATTCCTAACCACCACGCTAAATACCCTGCACACCAAAAATCTTGTGAACATTTTTGCTCACCACCATTTAGTATAGTGTATACTCACTATCTTATTTATCACAGTTAGATGAGTTTGAATTTTGAGATCTGTGTAGTAGATAGACACAAATCTCAAAATTCAAACTCATTTAACAGTAATAAATAGAATGGTGAGCATACATCAAATAAATGGTGGTGAACAAAAATACACTCGACAACCTTAGCCAACTAATCTTGTAAATGCAATTAACAAATCCACACCTAATTTCCCCCATTTTCATACCATCATTAAGTAACCATACCCACCTCAACCCAATTAATTAATAATTCCCATTGCCTTTTCGCTTACGTTAATTAATTCCTTCACGTTGATAAGACTCAACAGGTTTGCCCGTTACCGTGGGAACTTGTATTAGCATTTAGATTCGAACAAAGTTTCATGTTTGGCTACTTGAATAGAGATCAATTTTTAAATCACTTTAGGATCGATTTACAGAATTTTATGTTTACAATCAAAATTATTATGTAAAGATTATCTATGTAAAAACTTAATTAAAATAAAAATTATTAAATGTAGCAAATAGATAGACGATTTCTAATACTTTTACCGACTTCATTTGTATGTTTTTATAGATCAAGCAATCTCATATTTCATTAATTTTCTACGAAGATTTATAAAATCAATTATTCCAATCATAAACATGAAATTTTGCGAAATGGCTCTTGTTTTATGAATTACTCCTCGTGGTTTGAGCAGCTTCTTTTGTTAATCACAAAATTTTATATTAACGTTTGTTTTCTTTTGTGAGTACTTAGCGTTTGTTTTCTTTACAAGGTTTCTTCTAAGAAATCTCTACAAATGTTTTGTGAAATGCAACAATTATTAATTTACTTTGCTTGCTAGTACTAATAAATAAAATTCCCAAAAAAGTTAGATATCTCTGTCTTTTTCTAATACATTCAATATGACGTAGGGGAGTAGGCTAAACATAATCAAGATAATTTGATTCGAATTTGTCTTTGGCGAGAAAGACGAAATCGAATCAAATAGCTCTTATTTACTGATGAAGACTAGAGAAGAGTATCACTAGACTAAACTAATAAGTTGCTTAATATCACTCTTTTAAATCAAATGAAATAAAAATTTCTTATTGCTTGGAGCTTTGAGGTGATTCGTTACCTACCTATAGAACGTAATTAGTCATACTAATATGAGAATTTAAGACATACTTAATATGACTCTAATAAATCTCACACCTAATTATATGTCCTATAACTTATTATTTTAATATGTTGCTTAGGTACACATCAACGGTACAAAACATACAAATTTCTTAGATCCTAGTTTAAGCTTAAAATAACTTAAATCCAAAGTATAAGGGAGAGGAATATTTACCACACTTGAGAAATTGATGCCCAAGAACTAACCTAAACGCCAATTAACGGACGCGTCCCATTCAGCGACAGAAACGACATCATTTACCCAAACCCCACGCACCAACTCCCTCTCCCTCTATGTCGTCGTCACAGCGGAACGATTTATCGTTTTAAGCACGGCAGTTGCAAAGCCCCCAAAATATCATCGCGATCAGATAAATGGACAAGTGGCGGGTTTAAAGGCCAATACGACACGTAGCTTAATGTCAAGAAAGTGACCCCTGGAATCGCTAATAAAAGAACTACACGTGGCGGATTCAGGCGAATTAACTGGAATGCGTGGCAGCATATCATTTACTCCCATCCGATTTATGTCTCACACCCTGGCAGACTTCCACTCTAAAATCGCAGATGGACTGAGAGTGTCAGAGAGAAACAGAGGAGCTCCCGGCGATTCTACAGAGAGAGATTTCTAACCGACAGACGAAAGCAAGCGACTTCAATCACCGGCTGTCTAATTGGATGCCACGTATCGGATTCCGGTGAAGAAAGCATGGCCATCGTCGACAGCTTCCAACACCACCGGCACAAGTCGGCCTCGGACGCGAAGGTCTTCACCCTCTGCCCGTTCTGGCAGTCGGGAGGCCAAACATCGTCCTCTTCTTCCTCTTCCACGCAGAACCTCCACGGCTACGGATTCAAATCCAACCCCAAAACGGTGTCCTCCGTCGCGAGATCGCTTCTTCCTCCTCGCCGTCGACTCCGGCTTGACCCCGCCAACAAACTCTACTTCCCTTGTATGTCGTCGTTTCTCATTTGAACGCCCTCGCTGACTTTTGCCTGGTCAATTGGGGATGAAGTTTTGACTTTTCGCTTACTCTACCTGCATTAGTTATAAAGTGCTTTTAGGAAAAGCACTTATTACTGTAGCTGACGAATTATGTACTTGTGGGTTTAATTTTGTAGATGAACCTGGGAAACAGGTGAAAAGTGCGATCCGATTGAAGAACAATAGCAGGTCACATGTAGCTTTTAAGGTGTTTTCTTATTCCTCTGTGACATCAACCTGAAAAGTTATGTTGTTATAATTACTTGCATTTTAAGCAAGAATTTAGAATGCATTTATTTATTTCTTATGTGGGTTATGATGCATTTATTTACATGCGTTACTTAAATTTATTTTGTTGTTCATTTTTCCATATGATTTTTATCAATTTTTGTATGTAGCTTCATTGACCCGTTGAATTGTTTTGCTTTGGCTCCTTTAGTTTCAAACTACTGCCCCGAAAAGCTGTTATATGCGTCCTCCCGGAGGTATACTTGCTCCGGGAGAAAGCCTAATTGCGACCGGTAATGGCCTTGCACTTGCTCTGTTGCTACAAATAACAAATGTTTATGTTTTGGATGCTCCACTGGTGGATAATTTACTTATTTTTAACTTTTGATTCAATCATCGTTTTATTTTTATTTTTATATTGACTATGGATTTGGTGATGGATAGTGTTTAGGTTTGTGGAGCAACCCGAGAAAAATGAGAAACAATTGGATCAGAAGACCAAGGTTAAGTTCAAGATTATGAGCCTCAAGGTGAACGCAGCAATCGAATATGCGCCTGAGCTGGTAATATAGTTCTCTTTCGCCGACTTACTGCTCATCGTTGTAGCATGTTTTTTATTTTATGCCTACATTGACAGGATAATGGAGTGCTAGTTGTTCATATTATGCTTATGCTACCTTTATTCAGCTTTTGTGGAATTTGATTTTGTAGCTTGCTTACATTTGTGTTTTTTGGTCGGAAATTATTATCATCAGTTTTAGTGTTTTGTTGCTTTTAAGATCATACAGTTGATGATGTCTGTCGGGGTCATCTAATAGAATTGGATCATACAATTGATGACCTTAGTTTTGCTTAACTGACCTGTTCTTTTCATCCAGTTTGATGAACAAAAGGATCAAGTGACCGTTGAGCGAATTTTGCGGGTTGTATTTTTGAATGCAGAGCACCCTAGTCCTGTAAGTTACTGTGACTCATTTAATGGGATTTGTGTTTCCATCTCTTAGAGAATACCTTCTCTCCAGCATTTGACATTGTGGATTATAGGCTCTGGAAAAACTGAACAGACAGTTGGCTGAAGCTGAGGCTGCACTTGAAGTGCGTAAGAAGCCTCCTGCGGACTCAGACCCTCCTCGGGATGTTGGGGAAGGCCTTGTAATAGACGAATGGGTATGAATTTTACCAATAACATCTGATCCGTAGTACAATGGGCTCAACGTTTAGTCTTATGTGCTTATGCATAACATTTTGATTTTTTTTTTATGCTTTTCAGAAGGAGCGAAGGGAGAAATACTTGGCCCGGCAACAGGTTGAAGCAGTGGATTCGGTGTAAAAACTGTGATTACCTTTTTCTGTAAGTGCTTTTGGATTGGAAGGGAGGTTCTCATATTGTAATGTTGTATTCTTTTTGCTCATCGGTTTTCGGATAAATGGCGGGGAGGTTATCATAGTGTGAGGAAGTAGGTATTGAGAACTACTATGGAAAGTAGTTGGCTCCGGGTTGAGCTGCCCTTTTGTAGATACTGGGTTTTGTTTTAGGATGAAAATAAGTGAACAACTCTATAGCAATCAGTGTGCTTGTACTTGTGTATTTTCAATGTTGAGGTTGAGGGACCCTAGTGTTCTTGGAAATTTGAATTCTCGTTCTTTGACAAGGTGATATTTTAAACTATCATAATCTACGTGGATGAGGATTTGAACTTCGGTGCTAGAAGGTGGGTTAATGCCGTGGCCAACGGACCTATTGACCTACTTCTCATATGTACAGTAAGAAATTTTATGGGTTTGAATGGGCAGCATGTAAATTGTCCATCATCATCTTTCAAACAGGTAAGTTGTGATTCAAAGAATTAAATTCGAAAATCCGAAAAGAATGTTTATAATCGTGAATGCAGATATCTCTCCCATCTTCTAAATATCAAATCGCAGAAGCAAGAAAGGAAAAACATAAACTGAAAGAAGAAAAAAAGAAAATCAGTAACCCTACTATGAACACATCCTGTACATAATTGTCCTCCAATCCCGCCCTGCCGGCCATCCAGCCGGCAGAAACACATGTAACCGTATCAATTGTCCGGCAGCTGAAAGTTCTGCAAACCAAAAATTTGATGGGAAGGGTTCTGAACGAAGAGGGCCATGCCACATTTGGCTGGATTGAAACCTTCCCACAAGGAGAAGTTGATGCTTCCAGAAATGGTCTTCTTTGCAGCAATGTCTTTGACAGTGCAGAGCTTTTCGAGTCGTCGGACGACAAAGTCGTTGGACAGGACACGTCCTTGGTTCTCTCCCTTGGGGCAGTCGGTGATCAGCCCGTTCTCGTACAGCGCCACCATCACATTGACACCGTAGTTGTCCACCTTTGACCTCAATGACCCTGTTAGGGATACTTGCAGGGAGTCCGGCGATGACCTTTGGAATGTTGCCTGTTCATCCATAACAAAACCAATTTGCTAGTAATTATCCTTCACTATTTGGTAACTATTCTTAATTTTCATATATGCAATTGAACACCAAAAAGTGAAAACTCGAGAAAGTAGATTTCAATTTTCAGTAGTTTTCATACACATATATATATATATATATATATATATTTATATATATATATTTTAATTTGAAACTACTTACCAACCAAAGTTCCAAGTTTCTGAAAAGTGAAAACAAAAATGAAATGATGATCGAACATAGCCTTAATTTTGTGAACAGTATAAGCCAAGTGTGACTAGCCACAAGCGATGAATTTACTCTAATAACCAAAACCCTTGTGATGGCAACATTTTAATGTCCAAATCTTAGTTTAGACTTACGAATAATTACGTGACCCCTTGTTTAAATACATAAATTAGATTCAAATCTAACAACGTAACGTTTCAGACATGATATAATATGTATCATAAAATAATTCAGATTCAAAGTTTAACAACATAACATCTTATATCAATATATTCTTTTAAAAGACATAGTTACTTAATCTACCTTAGTCTTTAGCTTTCTACAAAAGTTAAGACACTTCGAAAGTTATCATCCACCATTTGAGAAGTGACAAAATTGACATTGCATTTTAGGTGTACCAGAAAGTTGATGGGGTGTACATGTCAGGTAATAATTCCTCCAAATTATTTCCACTTTGGTACGAGATAAGCATAGCAGTCATGCTTGAAGGTTAAAATATGATTAAATAAAGATAAAGGTATTGATAGGCCTTTGATTATATCAAGTTTTAATTAAGACTAATACAACGAATCTAGATTAAATAATTAGGGTGACAATCATAGAATGAATGTAAGCACTTGCAAATATAATTGTAATAAAAAGCGTGTTACGCGTTGACTTGACAACATTTATCATTGCATCTCACGTTAAGAGTTTAATTTTTCCATCCTTTCTTCTTTAACCTCTCCATCTCAAATTCAAATCCTCTCTCTTCCAATCGTCTAAATTAGTATAAAATACCGCTTCTTTTTAAATATACAAAAATATATTTATTAGCCTTTCAAAAATTTCATTATATCTCTTTACGAATGTTACTACAAAATAAAAATTTTGAAATGCAGATAATAATTTTAAAAATCAATAACGAGAGCAGATGAGAAATGCGAACCTGTAATGCGGGTGCAGGATATCTAGGTGTATCCTTGATCGACGTTAGCAAGGCACTCTCATCATTGCCAACACATTGGGCCCTACCTTGCAGCACAATCTGGGGGGTGAACATGGTGTCCAGACCCAAGGCCTCGACATAGGCCTTCTGCCGTACAGTCCACTGGCTTGACCCATATGGGTCCTTCCAGCCCATGTAGTCCCAGTAGTCCACGTGGAACGCCAGCACCACCACAGGAGGCAGGTCGGTCCCATCAAAATCCCCTCTCCCAAGCCTCGACACCAGCAGCTCTGCCACCGGCGAGGTGCTGCAGCCCTGCGACGAGAACAGCTCCACCAGCACCGGCCCGCTCCGCTGCTGCTCCTCAGCGGAGACATGCGCTGTTGCCCCCGCAGCATGCTTTTCATGGGACGTGCGGGATCCTCCTTTTGATCCAAAGCAAGCGAGGAGACCACGCGCCATAATATTATTTACGTCGTGTCTCGTCGCCTAACTGGTGTTGGTGGTGGCGGCGGCGGTGCGGCAGCGACAACGCAGATCAATAAATCAGCTCAAAAAGAGAGAGAAGACAAAAAAAATAGTAAATATAGGTTTTTTGATGTGGGAATATAAAGAGAGATTGGAAGGGAGGAGAGTCGGTGGATGGTCGGGAGGGAAAGGTGGCCAAGAATATTCTATAAATTTGTTGCTGGTTAATTAGGGGCGGTGTTGAATGCAACGGTGCCGTTTCAGGCAAGTGTATGTGGTTGACACGTAGGTTGTCAGGGTTGGGTTGCATGTCGTTTGTGAAACAAATAATAAAAAGAGCAATTCCACCAGCCACATATGCGGTGGAAAAGCTGTCGTTTTAGCGTGAGGGTTTGATGGAAGTCGCAGACAACCTTCTGGCTACGTTTTTTGTCACCTTTTTAATTGGTTCTTACAGAAGACATGATCTAGGACAGCTGGTGTTTTACTTTAGAAAAGAAAAATAATGGTCGGTGACCAAAGAAGTTGAAAAAACAACCGATTTTCTATAGACACAGGATTGGACGGCAGACCAAAAGCATCACCGAAGCTTCTGGCTGACCCGCACTGTGTGAAAATGGATGTGATATTGTTGTTATGTTTTCAGCCGCGGAGTCCAGAGTTTTCAGCCGCGAAATCAATGCACTTTTAGTTATCTACGTAAAATTATATAATAGTAAATTTGAAAGTAGTAATTGAATGTAATAAATTTATAACTTTGCATAAATCAAGTTTTAATTAGATTTAACAAAAAAAATATTCAAAGTTGCAACTTGCAGTAGAAATAAAACATGTATCTTTAATTTTGTTCATAACAACTTACACCTAAATGGAAGAAATACCTAATTGAAATTTCAAGTATGAATTCTCACAATTCAAACAACATACAAATAAACTCGATCAAGGATAAGCATAAAATGGTCAAGAACTTACTAATTGATGAGAAAAATCAATAGACTTTGGAAGAGTAAAAAGAGATGTCTGACTTTGTCTCTCTATGTCTTTGTAGAAGATTGGCATTCTGAAAAAATGTGTGGCTTTTTGTTCTAGAATTCTAGCCTTAAGGAAGCTAAAAGTTTTGGATTGATAGAAATTGGAATTTACAGCTGAAAAATTGCTAAGAGATTAAAATTTTAAATTTTATTATGTTGATAATATGATGTAATGATTGATCATTAAATCCTTCTTTATATCACATTATATACTTCACAAAATATAATTTAAATTTTTTATCTCCCTCACGTTACGTCGCGATTGTTTGAAAATTGAAATTGACAGTTGACAACTGCATGTTAATTGTCAATGGCAAAACTCAAAAAGTCACCCTCCAGGCAATAGCCTCCAAAACTTTCATATCAAATCAATAATATAAATATGCTCATTTCCACAGAAAAGATTCTCTTAGGATTTTTTCTACCAAGTTCATTAAACCTAATGATTTGAATTTTTAAAATTTAATTCAACGGTTAAAATTATTATAATTTTTAAAGAGAATCCTTATTTTTAACCATTAGATTAAATTTTAAAGATCAAAATCACTGAATTTGATGGACTTGATGAAAGAGATCCGAAGAAAATCTCTTCTCTTATTTCTAGGATAGGAAATTCGTGTGATATTTATTTCAATGAATAAAATAATCAATGTGTTGAAAGTTTTTGAATATTCTAAAAAACCGTGAGGGGTATGAATGTTGTAATTTAGTACTACTAAATTTCAGTATTAGTTGCAGTTAATAATTTATTTAGTATTTATTAACTCTTATTTTTGCTAAAAGTAGTTCATAAAATGGCTCAAATAATTGGTCTTTATAAGCTTGAGGACGCCTGAGTTGGACACGCAGTTAAAAAAAATTAAGAGAAACAATTGGAAGTATAAGATGGAGATGCAGAGGTATGCAAAGCAAGCGCTCTACCATTTGAGCTACATCCCAAATTTCAATGGAATTCTGATTCATTATTTGTTACATTAAAATTTCTGAAATCAAAGCAAACTTCGACGGGATTAGACCTTAAGAAATACATAATATTTCGACTCTTATGATAATTCGGACTACGGAATGGACAGGTAGACCAAATAAAATTGAGCAAAGGCCTAATCCAAAAACTTCTGTGATTCAAAATGGTTCAAGACTTAAAGCAGGGCCTCTTTTGAAGATGAAAGGCCTAGCTAGTCTTCATTTTCTAGCCATTGTTAGCTTAACATTAACATATATAGAAAACTCAAATTTATTTACGGGTTGAAGAATACAAGAATTCAACGTCTAAAAATAAATGAAGTTTGGTATGACCTTATATTATGTGGTATCACTTCTAAAACTCTTTGACCTGCCATGTTCATGCTCTACCAATTGGTTTAGACAAGTGGGTTTTCCCCAGCCAAAAGGAGAGAATCAAATGAGGGGGACGGACGTTCAATAATTTAGGTCCAAGTTCTTCTTTCATTGCTTCTATTTATTCCGTCTCAAACGCAAATAATCTCTCCATGAATTTTGGAAATCTGTAAAACTGATGATTGGTGACAAGGGATAAGTGCACTAGATTATTCTTTAAGATTCTGGTTTCATCGTTTGATATGACTCATAAGAGTATGAAAAACGAAAAGGTTACAAAAACAGTTGGATTATGAACTTTCTCATCTTTTTGTGTACTGACAAGAAAAATATAGTTTGGAAATTAATTAGCCTGCACATAGCAATGCACCATCCATCTGCAACCACTTGATTTTCCCAGCTTCTTCAAATCTCTGGAATGCTTGAATACTGACCCCTCATGCATTTCACATCGTTCCAAACCATGGCCGTAACTAGACAAAACATAACCATGCAATCATATATAGTAGATGGACACATGGCAGAAACCCAATGATCAAGCCATAGAGGACAAGCTACCTCTCCCAAAACTGATTGGAACCGGAAACAGATTGCAATTTTTCCTACCACCTACACTTCGTGAGAGATGCTGCCATGTGATCAGGTCATGTGGCAAGAGATAAAAAGAGAAAAATATTACCCGATTACACTCAAGACTTTTCCCTCGACTTAATATGGACTCATCGGCATCAAAAGACAAGTGGTGGTTACTAATTTGGCACATTGCAAAGCACATGATGGGGGCCACGAAGAAAGAATATCCACATATACGTGGCTGAGTGAGTAGCACCAACTACATATCCCTTGGTTCCGAGCTCGATATAAGCTGCACCACTACCACCTTATATATCCACAACTAAATCCAAAAAAGATCAAATTTGCTTCACTACTCTTTTCCAACAAAGTTTTTTCTTGTAAATTTCTTCTCCATCTTGTTAATAACCATGTTGGAGGGCAAATCAGTCATCGTTGAGACTGACATGCTTCAAACCATGCAGCAGAAGGCACTTGACTTAGCTTCCAAAGCCCTTGATTCCTTTGATATCACTGAAGCCACTGAGATAGGCCGCTTCATTAAAATGGTACTCACTTAGGAGGAGTTAGGACCGCTTGATAACCATGTTTATTTCATTTTTTAGATTTTGGATTTTAGGTTTTAGTTTTTATTTTTCAAAAAAATTGAAAACTGAAAACAATATCAAGCCATTATTTGAAAACTTAGAAAATGAGCTTTCAGTTTTCAAAAGAAGGGATTTGGTGCTCATATTACATGATTATCAAAAGTGAAAACAAAATACGAAATGATTACCAAAAGGCCACTTATTAGGTGCTCATATTACATTTGTTTTCACTTCAAATTTATTTGACGAGTGCTAGCTTGCTTAATTATCAACAATTATAACAATCTATACGAATTATTGACAATTTTATTAAATTTATAAATTTTTTGTTTCTGCAGGAGTTTGACAGGACATATGGACCTGGATGGCAGTGCATTGTAGGAACAGATTTTGGTTCCTTTGTTACACATTGCCAAGGTTGTTTCATCTATTTTTACATGGGCACCCTTGCAGTTTTGCTGTTCAGGGGAGCTGCAGGTCCAGAAGCTAAGGCAAAGCAGCCGTGTGCAGCGGCATTGGAGCCAGTACAAGCATGAAGTTCTTATTTCTTCATCACTTTGTGCTTTTTGTCTACCCTGTCTTTGTAGTAGTGTAGGCTAGGTATTAAGACTGAAGGAGAAATTCTGAGGTTTGAATTTAAGATTCACCCGTTCAGCTAGCTGTTTATATATATTTTCATCATGTTTAAAAAATGACTTTTATGCATGTGTTTAATGGTCCTCCTCTCTTCCCCTGTAGGCATCTTGGTTGCTAATAAGTGTTGTTGATAATTATAAGTGTACGATATCGGTCAAGTAATATAGTGATGAGTAGAGTGTCATTCAAAAAAGGATCAAATTAACCTAAATTTACTATTAAAATTGACTTCAAACTAAACTTAAATAAAAGAAGGATTACGTTGACAAATTCAAATATGCAAAGAAACGAAAAGAAAGTAAAAATAACAATTGATCGAACATGAAGTAAAAGTGAATGAATTACAAAGATTAATATATGGAAGCACTAGGACATCAGGTTCCTCGTTCTCAATCCCATCTAGTCCGGTTATTCATATTAACATCAAATTATTCCCATGTTGCTAGCAATTATCCCTTGATTCGTCAATATTTCATATCAGAATATACTAACCGTGTTTCTAACTATCTACCCATGCTATATCTAGCTACATATATAGATAATTGAAACCCTTTACGCTAAATGGATAATTACACAATACTACACAAATCATAACCAGTATATCTACTCAATTATGTAATTCATAGTAATTGTTATTAGAAGCAATCTACTAAACCCAACCTGTCAGTCATAATTTCGTTCTTCACACAAATAATGGCCAGTTATTTGATAATGACAAAGCACAATAACAATTACTCAACATGGAAAATAACTGAGATTAATATAAAAAAACGAGAATTATATGTTTATGATAAGAGTACACCCTCCTCCTAGCAAAAAGACTTAGTTCATGATTAAACTAATGACACACATGGATTCGATGACATGGAATAAATCTTGAACTCCAACATTGTATTTGAGTTTGTGTATGCGTTGGGAAATCTTGGAGCCTCTGTGAAGTTGTAAAACTGGTAGTCCATAAGTGTGCGTAATATGATCCTCTCCAAATTGCTTGCGGCACTGGGTTCTTTTCCTTTATATGTGCCTTTTGGAATCTCAAAAACCCAACTCCTTTTGGGAAAAACATCGCCGCATGCATTGCACCGCCTAATTATATTGGGTTTCCTTTAATGATCCAATTTTTTATATGATGTACTATTGCATTCTTGACTCCAGCCCATTAGTTCACATCCCACTTGGTAATTCTTTGTGTTTCTCTAATTTAAGCTTCCAATTCCCTGCTTTATTTACAAATCATCTTTTCTACAAAAACTAACACAAGACACATTAAACTCACCAATTTAATATAAAATAATGACTAAATTATAAGTGTAAGAGGTATGAAACTTGCATATAAAATCAACCTAACAAATACCCCTAAACCTATCTTTTGCTAGTCCTCGAGCAAAACATAAAATGAAAACAAATAAAATTAACTGAAACAAAAACCTAACTAAGCCCACTTTCGCCGGGTGTCCCTAGTCGGAGGAGTCGTGTCTCCTGAGGGTTTACCAGTTACGCTACCCACAAACGCTTTACTAAAAAGCAAAGGTGTTACAATTATCACTTCCACCAATTAGTGAAAACCAACGCATGCCAATCACACTTCCAAAACTAAAGTTATGCCCTTATAAGTCAATGCATCACGATGGAAAGTATGTAGCCAACATCCCAAGCACTTAGGCTTCAAAACATCCACACTTGGCGTGTGTACAAATTCGCCTCGACTCTAAGGCTCACTAGATATCACTCAATTTTCTCACATAACCTAAGCTTTCACTCTTAAAAAGCATATGTGATGATTTTATGCAAAAGGAATCAATATATACTCACATATGATCAACATTGAAAAACAGCAATTTCTGAAAATAGATTTCATGAAAGGAATCAAATACTAAGAACATAGGTATCAACCTTCACCAAATAAGCTAGACTTCCCCATAAATCCGTTAGGTCTTTGAAACGGTTGTAACGTAAGGCTAGGTATTTGGGCTAGGAAAGATAAGGAAAAACAAGAACTTGAGAAACACCAAGACTTATTTGTATGTACGTAGGTTGGCACCCCTTTGAAACTTGATGTACGATTTGTGGTGTCCAAGACTCATGTTATATGAATGGTACAATTTCTCTTTTTTTTTATTTTTCTTGACTCTTTTTTTATCTAGTTTTATTCTTGAAATAATTACAAGAAATAATAATAATAGTAATAAGACACATGGTACCTTGGTACACGCCACTACTTTGATGTAGAACTCAACCTTGATTTCTTTTGGTATTACCTTGGTATCTCTCAAGCTATATGGTATGGCTAATATATGGTAGAATGGATAAGAATTTTATGTGGATGATGAAAGAAAAGGCTAAGTGTTTGGCTTCAATGGGGTTAATGGAGCACACAAAAGGGTAGGAAATAGGCTTTGTAGTAGTGGAAAACATGCATAGCCTAACATCATTTTTATAGTTCCGTCTAACCCAATGGCAAAAATGCCCAACATATATTAAAGTTCTTTAGTACCCAATACAAACTAATGTCAAAGAGATCATAAAATTAAAGAAAGAAATTGAAAAGTGTTTAAGTGTAGAAACAAATAAACCCTCTCAAGAAAAGCATAGGCTCAACAACTCACATGGGTAGTCTCCACTATTTCTCCACATCATCCAAACATGGACAATTTGTCCACCAAAGTACTTGAGACATGTGAGTTGTTGCATCACATTCTTTGGATGATGTGGAGAAATTTTAAGAAGACACATACATCATCATTAATAAATTAAAATGATAACCTTAACAACTTATGTTTCCAAGCTCTTATTGTTTCCAACAATTTCTAACACCTGATCCCAGAATTTTAATTTTACCTCATCCTTTCAATTTTATAAACACAATTCATCACATAAAGATGTATAAATAAATGCATGGAAGAACATGAGATAATAGGAAGAGAATGCACCTATTTTCGGGCATCAAGGAAGAAGGAATGGCTTTAAAAATAATGAATTCTGAGCCAAAATAGTTTTTTTTTTTTTTTTTTGATGAAAAAGAAATGTAATAAAGCTTAAAACCTTTAATACAACCGTTTCCCATACAATCAAAATTAAAAACCTCCATAGCCGAAGTTGGAAGACAAAAATCCCAAAAATGTAGGTTGGCAATAGTGAGGCCCACATGAGCTAATGGGTCCGCCATGAAATTAGCCTCCCTATAAATATGCTTCCAACTGATATGCTGAAATTCAGAAGCCAGCCATTTGATGTCCTCTATGATAGGTTTAAGATGCCAAGGGGGCATCCAAACATCTTGCACCACCTGGATGACAAGCTTAGAATCTCCTTCCACGATCAACTTCTTCAGACCTTTGTACCTAGCAAACAAAAGCCCTTCCTTTAAAGCAACGACCTCTATAACCAAAATGGTGGTGCCATCAAGGTTCAATGCCCCCGCACCAACAGGTTGCCATCCTCATTTCTAAGAACAAAAACAGCTCCAGAGCGATCCAAACTAATTGACCCATCAAAGTTTAATTTCACATAGCCATGGGGAGGAGGACGCCATCAAATGGGGTGTTGGTGGCAAGGATCACCCCTAGAGATCTTCTTACAATTAACCTTAAAAAAAGATAAGCCTACACTTGTGGCAATGGAGATACTCCTAGCCGGATTAGAAATCATACTTCTAAAAACGTTATTATTTCTATCATTCCATATTTGCCAACAATTCAAAATAACTTTACTAAGATCACTCAAATCATTGCATTCAACATTGTCAATTAGTTCCATCCAATCTAACACATTATTAAAGTAAGTCAAATTATTCTTCCAAGGACTTACTGGTGAGAGATTCCACATTTCTTTAGCATGTTCACAATTAAGAAAAAGATGATTTTGATTCTCATCCTCATTGCCACACAGGGCACAATTTGTCAATATTTTGAATAAATTTACTCAATCTCATCCTAATATGAAGTTTTTCATGAGTAAAAAGCCATGCAAAATTTTTTACCTAAGGAGGTATCATTAACTTCCATATCTTCTTAAGGAGCTTCTACATTTTAACTTCTTGATTATTATTACTATGAATCCAAGTCGCTGACTTGATTGAGAACTCACCAGTAGAGGAGTGTTCCCACATGAAATTGTAACTTTTATTTTGAAGGGAAATAGGCACCATACAATTTTTCCTCACAACATCCAAGTCTAACACTTGGGAAAGACGAACTCCATCACAACTTTTATTATCAATAAACTCACCTCACTCACTTTAGTGTCCCAATTTATGTTATGTCTTTGATTTTCAGGAATAGCTGAAACAATGGATAAGGAAAAACACAATGATAGGTCCAAAAAAGGATATCCTCACCATTACCCACAACCCATCTAATTCCTATGTGAATAACATGTCTACTATTCAAAATCCCTTTCCAGGCCAAAGAGTGGTTCTACTTGACTTTGCAACTAAAAAAATCATCATTCTTTAAGTATTTTCTTTTAACAATTTGCACCCACCAACTGTTTTCATCCTTTAAAACTTTCCATCCTAACTTAGCCAAACATGCATTATTGAAATGATCCACTCTTCTTACACCCAACCCCCCTGATCCTTGTAAGTACACACTTTTTTCCACTCCATAGGTTTTAACTTCCTATCTCTCCCCCAAAAGAAGTCCCTACACTCATTGTTTAAGTTCTTAGTTACTCGAATAGGACATTTAAAGCAAGACATGATATGATTCGGCATGCTAGATAAGTTGGACTTAATGAGGGTTAGTCTTCAGGCCTTAGAGAGAGTATTAGCCTTCCACCCAGCAAGCTTTTGCTTAACTCTTTTGATTAATTCACAATCATTCACTGGATCTTTCCAAAACACAATATTATGAATGCCCAGATATTTGCTAATGGTAGTTTTATGTTGAATATGTAAAACATTCACAAAGCTTTGGCAAACATATTAAGTACATTCCTAGCATTTCTAGTTTGAGCATTAGTATTTTCTGAAAAATAAAGTGAGGATTTGTGGAAATTTACCTTTTAACCCAAAGCTTTGGCAAACATATTAAGTACATTCCTAGCACCTTTTGTAGTTGCCCTAGCAAATAATAAACAATCGTATGCAAAAACTAGATTTGATAATCTAAATCCACTAGGAGAGGACAAAATACCAACATGCGATTTAGGGGTAGTCTCCATTTTGTTAAAGTGTCTAATCAACGGTTCCATGCAAAGAATGAAAATATAAGGGGATAAAGGATTCCCTTGCCTAATTCTCTTCTTAGGGTAAAAGTAACCATGGGTAGAACCATTAATTAAAATAAAAAAGGAAGTTGAAGTAATGCATTCCATAATTAAGTTCACCCATCTTTCTGCAAAACCAAATCTAAGAAGCACTTACCTGATATACTCCCAATTAAGATAATCATATGCTTTTTCTAAATCCAGCTTTATTCCCATTGCTCCAATCCTTCCTTTCTTACCTTTAAAACCAGAAAACATTTCATGCACAATCAAAATATTATCATGAATAGAACATCCCAGAGCAAATGCCCATTGGTTTCCAGATATGCAATGGTCGAGAAGTGGCTTTAACCTTTTAATGATGATTTTTGTGATTATTTTATAGCTCACATTGCAAAGACTAATTGGCCTATAATTACTTACCACCTTAGGATTTTCCACTTTTGGGATGAGGGCAATGTTGGTATGATAAATAAGCCTCAAGCTAGTACAATTTTCAAAGAAGTCCTTAACCATAGCACTCACCGAATCTTTGATTGTATCCCAGCATTCTTGATAAAAACTTGAACCAATTCCATTCGGACTTGTGCTTTCAGCGCACCAAATCTTTTATGCATCCCATATTTCTATATCTTTAACAGGCTTGAGGAAAAGTTCATTATGATGGTTGTCAATACAAGGATCAATAATATCTGCAGTAGAAGAGATATCCACAAGAGCAAGGGGACTATCGTAAGAAAACCGCAATTTAAAGTCCTCAACAAAAACCTGTTCTAGACTTTCACCCTCATTCCACCAAAACCCACAACTATCCTTATTCTTTCGAATTTCATTTCTCTTTTTTTTTCTTTTTTTTTTCCGAACAGTTGCCACCATTTGGAAATACCTTGTGTTCTTATCACCTAATTGCAGCCAATTGACTTTAGCTTTCTGCGCCCACATGACTTCTTCTTGTCTTAAAATTGAATTAAGTTCCTCACGTTGGTTTCATGATGGTTCTCATCTTGGGGGACCTTTCTCTAATTTAAGCTTCCAATTTCCTGCTTTATTCACAAATCATCTTTTCTACAAAAACTAACACAAGACACATTAAACTCACAAATTTAATATAAAATCATGACTAAATAATAAGTGTAAGAGGTATAAAACCTGCATATAAAATCAACCTAACAATAAGCTTAGTGTTGCTAGAGTTAGGGTTATCTTTATGTAATTTTCTGTTTGGTTAACCCTTATGTTACAATCATTTGGGAGTTTATTCTTACCCAAAGTGACCTGTGATATCATCAGACAGTTAAATTAAAGCACTTGAGATCCAAGAGAAAGGAAATGGAGTTATATCATTCATATGAATGCTAGCACATAAGGAGGCAACACACAGGAAATTCCTTGGCAACAACCAAGAACATCTACCAAGCAACTAATTTGATTATTTGCAAATACCACAAAATAGATCAACACAAGACCAACAAATGATAATTTGTAGTAAATTAAACCAAGTTCATTTGTTTTTCTTATCAGTTTATGTTATTGATGAGTTAGTAAATTCTACAGTTCATTATATTAACACTCACAGTAGAGAATCAAGAAACAGAGAAATCAAGAATTCAGGGAAAACTTAAGAGAAAAGAAAGGAAGCGAAGAAGTATTTCACTATAGAAAACAGTTATTACAATTGGACTTATCTCTCTACAAATGAGAGAAAAATAGTATTTATACACTAATATGCAGCTTAGGTAGCTTAGGACATAAGCCACAGTTTATGTGGCAATACTGCTGACGTGGCATATCTGATATGGACAATACTAATTATGATGTACATATCCAATAACCCCCTCTCAATCTTAGCTAGGATAATCGAGCAGAAAATTTGGTCCATGAAGGCCTTTAGTAAGAACATCGGCTACTTGATCCTGAGTGGGAATATATTGTACCACCAAATCACCTTTTTGAACACATTCTTGAACAAAATGTACATAAGTTTCTAAATGCATAATCTGAGAATGTTGAACAGGATTTAAGCTCAATGGAATAGCATATGGGTTGTCACAATGAATAAGTGGAGGAGACACCAGAACTTCATGAAGATCTTTGAGTAACAAACAATTCAAAGATATGTCAGCTATATTCTGCCTCCGTAAAACTCATAGAAACAGATGCTTGTTTCTTGGATTGCCATGAAATCGGGTTATCACCTAAGAATACCACATAACCAGTAATAAATCTCCTGGTGTTCAAGTCAGCCACCCAATCTGAGTCACTATATGCATTAAGAGACAAAGATAATGTTGCAGTAAAGTTCAAGCCACATTTTGCTATTCCTTGTAAAATTCGCAAGATATGTTTAACCATTCTAAAATGGACATTAGTTGGTATACTCATATAATGACATACTATGTTAACTGCAAATGCAATATTAGGTCTCGTGAAAATGAGGTATTGTGAACCTCTTATAAGACTTCGATATAAAGTAAGATCAGGCAACAAGATACCCTAAGTAGTTAGAACTTGATTATGAGGCTTGCATGGGGTTGAACATGGTTTGTAGTCATCCATGGCAACCTTATGAATAAGATATTTGACATATTTAGACTGATTCACAAATATATCCTCATTTGATTTATAAGAAACCTCAAGACCAAGGACATAGGCTAATTTTCCCATATCTTTAAGATCAAACATTGCATTAAGAGTATTGATGACAGATTGAATCATTGTAGGATCTGAACCAGTGATGATGATATCGTCGACATACAACAATAAGATAACCACATGAGCACCCTCTTTTTTCCAAACAAACTTGAATTAAAGAAGGAAGCTTCAAAACCAATAGCTATCAAGTAGGTTGTGAACTTATCATTCCGAGCTTTGGGAGCTTGTTTCAAACCATAGAGGGATTTAACTAGTTTACAAACATGAGAATGACAACTAGAGTTGACAAACCCCTGAGGCTGCTTCATGTAAACCTCTTCTTGTAATTCTCCATGGAGGAAGGCATTTTTAACATCTAATTGTCTTAAATCTCAATGATGAATGGCAGCAAGAACTAGAACTAACCTTACTGTGGTATGCCTTACTACTGGACTAAAGGTTTCACTATAGTCCAATCCCTTTTCTTGACTAAACCCTTGAGCAACCAATCGGGCTTTATATCGAGATATTGAACCATCAGAATTTCGTTTGATTTTGTAAACCCATTTACTGCCAATGACATTTTTATCAATAGGAGAGGGAACAAGAACCCAAGTACCTTGAGTTTGCAGTGCATTAAATTCTTCTTGCATGGCCACTTGCCAATGAGGAATTTGTGAAGCTTACTTGAAAGTAGAAGGCTTAAATGAATTAGTGATATTAGCTAGAAAAGTAAACCCCCCTCCCCCCAGAAAATTGATTGTCATCAATCAAATTTAATGGCTGAATTTCTGGAAAAGTTGTAGTGAGTGCAATGTAATCTTGTCTGGATATGGTTCAAGTTCTCAATCTTGTCTGAATTCAACTTAATATAGGTAGGACCAATGATGTCTGTGACGAAGATGAGCGTTTTTGACGCAAAACAATTTCTAACTGACCAGAGTTAAGGAGAGTCAACATTGTAGGTGATGTGGAAAGAGTAGCATTGGAACTATTAAGATGAACTGGGGATGCTGATTCTTGTACATTTAAAGATTGAGAATTACTAAACACAGTGGTATTAGAGAGTGAACTACAAGAACTAATGAGATTACTATGAGCAAGTACATGTGACTGTGAAGCAAAAGTAGACAATTGAACAACAATTGGTCTTAACTGTGTACTAGTACTTGAATATGATTGAGAAGAAGTAGAAGTTCTAACCAAATCCAGATAGGAAAAAAAACTTTCATCATATATTATATTGCAAGACACTAGAATCTTATATGTCAAATCATTGTAACAAATAGCACCTTTATATCCATAAGAATAACCAAGAAACACACACTGCATGGACTTGGTTTGCAGTTTATTGATATTGTATGGCCTAAGATATGGATAAATGGTAGAACTAAATATCTTGATAGAGGACAAATCAGGAGTCTTACCAAATACTTTCCAAAAGAGAGACTTCAACTTAAGTGTCTTACAAGGCATCCGATTAATCAAGAACACAGCATGTGCCACTACATGATACCAAAATTTCTATGGTAACTTGGCAACATATGACAAAGTGATGGAAGTCTCAATTAAGTGCCGATGTTTCCTTTCTACCAACCTGTTTTGTTGTGGGGTGTAAGGGCATGAAATAATATGTAGAATTCCATTGGTAGAAAGATAACTCTGAAATGCATTACTCATAAACTCTCCACCACCATCAAATTGTAAAATCTTAATTTGAATATGAAATTGGTTTTGAACATAAGCACAAAATTTTAGAAATGTTCCAAAAGCTTCATGTTTATTGATTAAAGGGTAAATCCATACAAAACTAGTGGCTTCATCTATAAAAGACACATAATATCGAAAGTCCTCAAGAGACATAGTTGGTGAAGGCCCCCACACATCTGTGTGAATCTTATGAAAATGAACCTCAATCTCATCTAATGAATTAGGAAAAGGAATCCTACTCATTTTTCCATCTAGACAATTTGTACAAACTTTTACATGATCATCTGTAATACAAGAAATTTTAGAATCTTTTAGCATAGTAGTCAACACCTTATTAAAAGGGTGCCCAAGCCTTTGATGCCACAGGGAACTCCTCACTGCATGCCCTAAGAAAGCAGAAGATAAACCACCTTTATTCAACAATGTAGGAAAAATATATACAGGAACCTTAAACAGTTCATTATTGCTACTCTTTCCTTGATGAAGTATCACCCATGTTACCTTGTCCTGCACAAAAAACTGTTATTCATCACATATAAACCAATTATGATTATCTTTGCATAACTTCTTCATAGATAACAGATTTACAGTCAATATAGGAACATGCAAAATATTCTTACGAAATAAAGAATGAGATGGAGTTTACAAAGTTCCATTGCCAATATGTTTAACTATCAAACCTTCACTATTTCCCACAACTATTTTCTCTATGGAGTAGCTCTTGAAAGTAATGTGACATCAAGACTCATATGATGAGATGCTCCTATGTCAAGAATCCAAGAATCTCCTATAGCAAATTCATAAGAGTTTTGAGCATTCATTGCTATGAAATTTGCTTGACCAGAAGATATTGCTCCATTTGTTTGAACAACATATTGATTAGGAGGTGAAAACATTGGTGGTTAAGGTCGAGGAACTAATTGAAAACCCTAATATGCATAGTTAGCAGATAGATGGAGGAGGTTGATTCCCTTGGTAAGAGTAATTGCATATGTACCTGCAATTAATAGCTATATGGCCTCGTTTTCCACAAATATGACATTCTAGAACTATTGGTTTCATTTCTGTACAGACAAGTCACTGCAGTGTGACCTTTTCAAGAACAAATCTAGCATTCAGGAATAGGCTCATACCTATTATTAGAATTACCAGACCAAGGTTTCCATGAATTTCCATTTCAAGCACCATTGAATTGAGGCTTGTATCCACCATTACCTCTAGGCCTATAAGAGTTATTGTTATAAGACTTAGAACCTTGACTAGAATTATGTTGAGACTAAAAAATTAGTTCCATTAGATTGAAAAACACCTTGAGATGGAGATTGATAACCAACATTAGATGAAGATTGATTTCCATCATGATATCCCTGTGAAGATTATGAGGAAGAACTAGAACTAAAAGAATTTGCAACACCACCCTGAGTAGGACCATTAACATACATTACCAGAGATTTCATTCCAGCCTTAACACTTTTCACAACACCCACCAATTGTACTCTGAATTCCTCCAATGTAATAGCAGTATCCCTAGCCAAGATTACAGTCCTAATCATATCATAATCATAGGGTAGACCAAACAAGGCAGTAATAATCAAATCATTATCAAAAACTTTTTCCCCAACAGCTTGTAACTGATCTTTAAGTGCTTTCAATCTCAACATATATTTGTCAATTGTATCACTATCCTTTTAAGTGATTAACTTTAGCACTAGACACATCCATATAACGATCTTGCAATGCAGTCTAGACCTCATACGATCTTTTACAACCAACAACATATTCAATAGCATCATCACTTAAAGTAGCAATCAATAGACTTAACAAAGCCATATCTTCCTTAACCCAATCTTTATATGCATTACTAATTTCTTTGGTAACCCCATATTCAGGTGTAAGAACAAACATTGGAGGACAAATGGACTTTCCAGTGAAATGAGCAAGAAGATCATATCCACAAAGTACAGAACAAAATTGAAAACTCCATTTGATAAAATTTTCATCACTAAGCTTACTTGTAAGCATACCAAGTAGACTTTCAATCTTCACAGTAGTAGACATGATGATCACAAACAATCTTTGTAATACCATAAATCAAGAAACAGATCAAGAACCCAGATGGCTCGAAAATTACCCAGATGAAATTTCACTCAACAACTGTGTAAAATTACCAAAAACTGAACAAGAATCAATTCTTTTATATATATATATATATATATATATATATATATGTATATGTATGTATGTATACAAAAATCTTCCAAAGTCAACAACTTCGTATGGCATCGACCTTCAAACAATTTTACAAGAACTCAAACATATATGGCATCGGCTTTCATGAAATCAAACAGAAATGTTGTAATTTCGACTACAGAGAAAGAACCGTATCACCTCTTTTCCAGCGAAGTGAATAGCGGAAGAAGAATCCAGCATCAGCTGCGCAAGCGATACTGGCTCTCAATACCATATTAACACTCACAGTAGAGAATCAAGAAACAGAGAAATCAAGGATTTAGAGAAAACTTAAGAGAGAAGAAAGGAAGCTGAGAAGTATTTCACTAGAGAAAACAGTTATTACAATTGAACTTATCTCTCTACAAATGAGAGAGAAAGAGTATTTATACACTAATATTCAGATTAGGTAGCTTAGGACATAAGCCACAGTTTATGTGGCAATACTGCTGATGTGGCATATCTGATGTGGACAATACTAATTATGATGTACATATCCAATACATTAGGCCTTGTTTGGTGCAAATTCTACAATTCTTAAGGAAAATTTAATGCCGACGTCAAAATTTTAGATTTTGGATAAGTTTACATTAATTTGTCTTTGATGAAGGTAGAAGAATGATTAATCATGAAGGAAAGTTATCGCTTCTAATCGTACCATTTTGTGGGGAATTAGAAGGAATAACTTTCCCTCACAATGACTAATCCATCTTCCACCTTTAAGCTTGAACATAATTTAAAAGTTGACATTCATTTCTTCTTACATATATCGAATCTAGTGAATTGAAACCAATTCTACACGTACGCCAAATGAGAGGCCTTAATGTTTAAGCGAGAGGCAGTACTAATTAACTATTAAGTGTGCATGCTAGTGGATAACTAGAACTAATGATGCCTACACCTGGTCTGGAGTGACAGCTAGAGACTGAAGAATGTTGTTTATGTGGTGTTATGTATCCATTTGGTTAAAGAAAATATATATGCTAATAGAGATTTTAGATGTCTAAATAAAAGCAATCATTTATATTTCACTAGTATTACTGCAACTTACATTCTCATAATTCTACTTAATTATTACCCAAGAAACCACTAATATCATTTCTTCCCCTTGTTCTATTTATACAAAATCGAGACATTAAAATGTAACCAAAGTTCACAACGCACACAGCCTTTGACTGATCTCTATAATCAATCAAAAAAGTCATCTTGATCATTTGGCTTTGGAGACGTCAACAAGGCCGTATACAATCTGAGCCTGTCCTCTCCCAGTGAAGAACACCTTGATAGAGGTCTCCTAGGCCTTATAAACGACAACGAAGTCAGCGTTAACCGGTGCTTGTACCTCCTCCAAGCCAACTGAATTGCCACAGCAGCCCAAGTCCTCCAACCGGGTGAGTAGTACCGTGCACTTCTCTTAACCTTTTCGTTCACAAATGTGTACCGAAAATGTTGAGTCACGTATTTGACATCCTCAGCTTCAAGGCTAAATGCCTCTGTGGTTTCAAGAGTGACTAATGTGGAGGAAGATGGTGGTAATCTTTCTATAAAGGGCCTTCTGAGACACCATGACAAAAGCTCATCGCCGCTGAAGTTGCCAGGGCCTAACATGCAGCAACTTTTCACACCATCTCTGAGAACTTGGCTGCTTTGAAGGTGACCCCTTACTACAAACAGCATTCTTTGAACTGGATCTCCTTCTCTAGTTATCTGTATGAAGCTCATAAAGGTCACTGTTAAAATTTGAATTGCAGAAAGAAAACGCAGGACTAGCAATTTTATTCTATGTACTATTGCTACCATATTTTACTTGAAGTTATCATTTAATAAGCATGTAATAGAGTAAAACTAGAATCGAACGTCTGTTGCTGTGAGTGTGGCCTAAGTTGCACATAAAACTATAAGGTCCACAAGTATTGTCACAGCTCTTTTTAATCAACAATTAGCGTCCATGGGATTTGAACTCAGAACCTGCTCAAACAGAGTGAAGACTGAGTTTTGCTAGATAAATAGTCATATGCCACGGGCACTGTTATAGCTAAAGAATAGGCATATCGATCGGTAACTCACTGTTTCTCCTTTTGGGAATATAAGAGACTTCACACGGTCACAAATATTCTCAAGAACCAGATCATCCATATGTTGGAACAATGGCACCTGAAACAAGTTTCAATAACTAAGGAATTAGCTAGATGGTGTTCATATTAAAAAATTATCTACTCTGTACCTCTCTAGTAATGTTTGTAATTTGTACTTAGAGCTGCCCAACTTTAGTTATTTTGAAGGCTGGCCCTAACCATTATTTGACTAAAGTGAATAGATTAGAAGTGTGTATAGAAACATACCTGTCTTACTAAGTCCAAGCATAGATGATATTTGATGTCCCTCCTGAGGCCCTCAGGGAGGTTTCTGATCATCTCACATTCATCTACGCCACGCATGGCGGCCCATCTCTGGCGCTCGTAGTTTCGCACTCGCTGTCTAAACCCCTGAGGTAAATGCCTCTTCCTCATCCACCACTCTATGTTTCTCATCTTCAATTGCATTGCTTGTTTCTTAGATGTTGTCGCATGCAAAAACACCTGTACGCACGTACAGTACTCAAAAGAAAGAGAATTAACCATGAATTCCTCTTGAACGTCTTGAATTTTCTTATGTAAGACAGTTTGACATATTATGTTATCAGAATATAAATAAAGACTCTTGACTAAACGATATCATGTCAAAATGTGTGGTCCTAAAAATCTTGACCAAGTTATTTACCTTTATGTTTCCTATCAACATGGTGACCAAAAGCAGCCCACTAGTTAGAACAATGATGTTGAAAACAACCTCTAACCACTCAGTTGAGCTTTCCAAGTTTCCGAAGGTGCTGCACATAATTCAATCATTTAACACTTAACACAAAGACCGAAGGTAATCAAAGCTAAAACAATATAACAATATAAAATAATTAAGAAGGGGTGGGAAAAAGAGGTGAAAATGAATAGTACCTGAGAGTCATTAGGCCCCAAAAGATGGGAAAAAGTATTTTTTCCAATCGGCTATCGTTTGTAACAAGCTGAACAGTCCATGAATAAGCTCCATAATCGTAATGATCGGCATTGTCTAAGCACGTCGACCGTGCTTTTCTGTTCTCCGCCCAGGCAAGTCTCGCTGCGTCTCTCAGAGTGTTTGTTGCTCCGTAGTAAATAGGGTCTTTGCAAGCTAGTATTCTGAGGCCACATCCACTTGATTCTCTGCATTGCTCTTTCAGGCATTTCTCTGCCCTTTGGATTCCTAACAAGTACCAACATGCTCCTGCAGCCTGCAAATTAACATCAGATCATAGACAGAGAAAAATAATTAAACATATTTACATCAAGTCTCCCGAGTCGCAAATTAGCAACTTAATTCTCTAAACCCAAAACCCTAAATAATAAGATGGTTGACACGATAAAAACTTTTATTATTTGGATAATATGATGGGTTATAGGCAAGAAAAAAAATCGGTTTGGATGTGAAAAGTTGAATTTTCTGTAAAAAGAAGTTATACATGTTTCTAATTTGGTATTACACGGGAAACAACATCAGCACAGAAAATAATTAGAGAATCTAAAGATTTCTTAGTCTGTTTGTTAAAAAAATAAAATAAAAAATTCTTAATCACGTACGTATCTTTTGTCTCTTCATAACACTCCTTTTGGACCAAAAACAAAATAAAAAAACAATTATATTATAAGCGAAAACAAAAGGGTGTAAAATCACATAATATGATGGGTAAATTACAATATACCATCTCATGTTTAGATGAAATTACAATCTTATACAACATTTTTAAAATATTTCAATTTCATACATTAATTAACATTTTATTATAAGATCCGACATCCGTTAGTCAAATCGTTAATTTAATCATTGAGTAATGATGTGGTAAATAAAAAACCTATATTTTTGCTGATGTGTTGGTTAAATTTGTTTACATAAATTAAAAAGGGAAGTGTTATAGGACAATTCTCATTAAAAAAATAAACTAAAAATAAAATGGGCCCACCCCTAGAATCCTACTCTAACTTTCCATTTCGTCCTTCCCCATCTCCTCCCTCACAGCCACCGCTGATAAACACCATCCTCACCCTCCTATCATCGGTGACCACCTCTCTCTCTCTCATCGGTTTGAGCAAGCAACCCACAGTCTCCTCGGTTTCATTGCATCTACATCTGCCGTCGTCGAGCACCGTCTTGTACACCGTCCCCAGACTCCCTTTCCCCAACATCTCCACCCGGTCCCTCTGTTCGCCTACACCCTCTGATCGTCTCCCTGCTCCCGCTCCTCTTCTTCCTGCTCTCGCTCCCCGCTATCAAGCTAGAGCCGTCGCGATCTCTCGCGCAGTATTGGGCAACGAAGAACCTAGCAGACATCACCTCCTTCGCGGCTTCGTCTCCTTCATCGATGTTTTCAGTTCATCTCCTGCAACCTCTTTGCGTCTATCGTTTGCATCGCCTCATCATCTTCAATCTCTCTCAGAGCTAGCTATTATTCCCAAATCAATTGAAAGTTGAAACCCTAAAATCCCGAATTGGCCCCAAATTCCTGTTGGGATTCTCAGACGAGTTCTATTTGCAGGAATCATCCAGGGTTCAAACATGGTACGATCCATTATTTTTGTTTACTGGAATTTGGGATTGGTTATGCTTCAACTCCATAGCGAAGAGGCAGAGAGTTTGTGGGGACGCGGAAGTTACGGGGATTTCTTAGATGAAGTGTGATTGAAAAGGCATGATGGGCACTTGGCATTAAGTTCTTTTTTCTTTTTTAAATTTATTTATTCTCTTTTTTAAATTAATTTATTTGAATTTTTATCTTTATGAACAGACACGTAATCAGTTAACGGTTAACTTAACAGAATTTTTAAAGAAGGTATAAAATTGAAATGAAATGTTAAAAAATGTATGAAATTAAAAGGTTTCAAAAATATTATACAAGGTTGCAATTACCATCAAACTTGAGAGGGTAAAATGTAATTTGCCCTAATATGTTTGTGGTTATGTGATTATAAGATCATAAATAATTATCGATGTGAAGTATGAGTGGGGAAGGATTTGGATCCTCTCCTGAGCCCAAGGAGATGATCTTCTTGATCAAGACATGTGGAACGTTGGATTTTTATCCAAATGTTACAAATAGAAGGATCCCTTTAAAGTTATAATAATTATAGTTGTTGAATAAAAGTTCAATGGCCCACATGTATTGGTTAGGAGGATCCTCTCCTTAGGCTCAAGAAAGGATCTAAATCCAAGTGGGGAAAACCATTTTAGTGTATCGTAAACACGATTCAATACATTAAATATTATGATACAATTAATTGAATATTTTTTTAATCAAATTTTCAATCAATCATATTATAATATTTAGTACATCAGATCGTGTTTCTGGTATACTAAAAAAATATATTATGAATGGGTGACACAATGCTTAAAAAGAAGGTACAATTGTTTGCCCTCATTCTCGGCAATGAGAGCGCTTTTCCAAATCACATGTATGACGATTGGGGCAAGCTTCTTGTTTTCGATTCTCGATTAATCATTTAATCATTCATGCCATGGGTAAAATTATGTTAATCTTCTTGGTCTCTTCCTTCTCTTTATTGTCGGGTTGAAGTGGACGTCACAACAATCACCACCGGGTGAAAACCCTAGACGTAAGAATTTTAAATGACCTGCATGGCATCAAGATTCCAACACCTTTTTACATGAAAAGAATATGTTATGATTTCTATTGTCGGATATTTTGGGCGCCACCTTATCTTTTTTTATCAATTTTTTTTTTTTTGTCACCCTGCTGTATAATTGGTCACAGTTATCAAATTACTAATTGTATTTATTTATTTATCTATTTAATATTAATAATAATATTATTATTATTATTGTTCGTTTATGAAATTTTCATTATGGCATGTTTCATTTTTTAACATAAAGCATTATGTCATTGTCACACTTAAAAAAATTTAGAGGATAACACGTAGTGCTTTTCTATTTTGATATGTTATATTGACAAACTGTTAGTATTATGATATCCACGCATTAGTTTACCTAATTAACAATCTAACAATATAACATATCAAAATCATATAACACTAACATCTTAAATCATCTTAAGAAAGGAAATTAGTTGCACTCTTCCTATATAAAAACAAACAATCAAGTTGAGGGCTTGAAGGATTTGTGGAAGATGTATACTTACATGGGCAGCGACAAAATATGCAATCAAGTTGAGGGCTATCCCCCACCAAACAGTTCCAAAAATGTAGCCAGAGAGATTTTGCATCCGACGCAGGAGGCAGACAGAATGATAGATCTTTGGGAGATATTGGAAGAAAAACATCAAGAACACTGTCATCACAACGGTCACCGATCCTCTCTCCAACAGTGAAGGAATTACCACCCATAATATTATCTGAAATACATATTCGCAAATAATTCTTAATTTGCTAGCTAAATATTTTGTTTCAATATACAAAACCTCTCTTTTTCGTAACAGCAGCATGAAAAATTAGGTTCACAGAAAATGTTTTATCAGTACGTACTGAAAAATGAACATATTCATGTTGATTTGTTACATAAATAATTTCTAATACAAGTGAAATTCTACACTAATCTACACAGAAGGAGAGGAGGGGGAGTTTGAATCTACAACGTAGTGGCTTGACAAGAAAAACCCTAATCACTAAGGCAATCCACCACTTGCTTCCAACAAATTGAGAATTCATGTTTAGTTAGACTCAAAACATTTGTCAACATCAATGATCTTTTGGATAAACATTATATGCACAAGTATTACACCCGGACTATTACTTTTACATGATGCTATTATATTGTTTCTTAATTAGGCATATTCTTGAATTAATGTCTCTCAAAATATTACTTCAAACTTTAGTGGCAAACATCATTCCCTTACACCTTAAAATAGTGCAATGTATATATAGTAAGTGCTCCAACCACTTAATTGACAAAAGAAAAAAAAATTATAATAAACCTACTTATTAGAGGAAGAAATTTCTTATCTTCTCATTATATATTATAAATAAATGATTAAACGCCACAAGCATGCCTTTAAAAAAAATATCATCAAAACAAAGACCCTAAATTCCTTAACCAAAACAAATGCTTTAGCCAATACTTTTCCCACAACACCCTCGCCCACCAAATCTTACTCACAAGAAAACTAAAGGAGGGTGTAATTGCACCACAAATTTGGGTTATAAATAAAAAGAAAAACGTATTGGTGTCCAAAAATATATTCTGCAAAAAAAGAAAAGAAAACCCGTTTTATGCTTTTATGTTGTCTGTGCTCTATACCCTTTTCTGGAACGAAGAGAGATGACAGTATGACATAGCTAACTCACATGTTACAGCCTTTCCTCACTGCAAAATACGTGTGCATTTTTGCTGTATTGCATAAAAACAAGTAATTGGCATGCATCTGTCACCTTCTTATTTCTCAATGCCACCTTTCTACATCAAACCTTAAACAAACGGACCAAATATCTTTGATAATGACAAATATATTATATATAGAGAGAAACCACGGCAACTATCACAACAAAGATAGCAAAAAGCAAAGATATTTAATGACGATGAGTAGTAAACGATTACCTTTAAAAATCCACCTCAAAATTAGTACTATTGATATTTAGACATGCTAAATTCCCAGACACTTAAAACTCACTCACGCTTAAGCTCACACACACATTGTCATAGAGATAAGTTTTAACGTTATGTGTGGGACCATCTATATTCGAAGATGCTAAGTATCTATGTCAGTTTTGTGTGTTTTAACAGCATCTAACCAAAATTAATTCATGAATCTTACCTGGGGTATGGGCAGAATAACAAAGAGGTCAAACAAAAACCCCTTCTTTGACTTCAAGTACTTGAGAGCCACAGACCTTGGACTAGTGTCGCGCAGCCCATTGGCTCCTCCACCATCCCCACCAACCATGGCGGTGAAGGAGTAGCGCTTGGCCATCTTCAGCTGCAACCACATGTTCCACACGTGCAGAACGTCCGTCATGCAGCGGAGCACCGTCACCGTGATGGCAAGCCACCCGTCTACAAACAGGCACATACAGCTCTGGCTAATGGACAAAGCATAGAAGAAGAGAGGGTCTATGATGAGCCCCGATGCACACACAAGAAGGAAAATCCTGTTCCATTCTTGAACCCATTTCGCCCTCGGGTCGAGAACTTGGCCTAGCGACCAACCGGGCCTCCTCCGCCGCTGCAACAAACACATGTTGTACAAGCAGTTGTTCTCAAAATTTCCTCCATGAGATGTACTGCTTCCATCACTTTTTTCGTCGTCTTCTCGTACCTCGTGGTCTTCGTGAACTTCGGATTCGGATTCTTCGTCGGAGATATAGTGCTGCATGCGTGAAGAAGTCTGAGAAATTTCGTGCTCACTAGGCATGGTGGTGATTAGTGGGATGGGTGGGAATTAAGTTTATGCGTTTTGATGAGCATCTTTGCTAGCTTTGAAAGGATATATGTATTTGCCTAAAGGACAGCAATAATTGGAGAGGGCGGAACCAGTGAATTAGGCAGAGGGAAGAGGGTGATGACAAATTTTATTTTGAAATTACCAGATTGCCCTCCAGTTAAAATCCACTCTGGATCTTTTCTGAGTTGTACAGGGCGATGTATACTTGTTTGACAGGTCACCAATTACTCTATTCATATAAAAATATTATTTTACCATCTATTATTACCATTATATCTACACGAAATTATCATTAATGTTGCTTTGCAAAATTCGGATTGAGGCAGAATGATTTTATTTATTTACTTTGTTTTAAGCATCCAAATGAGTACAATATTTGCTCCATTTGTTTAAGGCATACAAGCACAAGTTGAAGGGCAAAACTATCACAAGTACATTCTCACTACAAAGGAATAATGGTGTAATCCAAACGACTTTTTTTTTTTTCAATAGAAAATAAACATTGCTAAAACTTGGTTCTTCTTTAGGAGAAAAAGAAGAAGAATTTTCCGCGATTTATTAATTATAATACATTAATACAATTATCTTCAACCGTTGGATCCAATAAATTTGCCTTATATTATCTGCGGGTGCATCACAGATGGTGCACAGTGCGCTACATAGAATGAACTCCAGCCACATTTTAGGTCTTACTTACACATGGTGGTCGTCCCTTGGCCGATATGTTAAAACTAGAAGAAATAGAATGGGATATATCAAATATTTTAGGAGATCCTAATATAAGAGGTCTTACAAAGTTTCATTTATATACACAATATAATAGAAATCAATTAGTAAAAGATTCAGCACGTGATGATGAAAGTGAGCTATATCACACAATCTGGCATTTCATTGGAGCTGGCCTTAGTCTCTCTGGTAACGTGAAATGTGAAAAAGAAGAAAAATATGGGAGTATATAAACAAGGTTGCATGTAAGTATCACTCCATAAAAAACTAAGAGCGACTACATTAATGAGATATTTAATGATCAAGAATGAGTATAAGAAGAAAGCAAATCATTCCAATTCATGATTTTCCTCCATTAAAAAAAAATGTGGATCGGACATTAAAATTAGTAATTCAATACCCTCAGTACAAGGAATGAGTTAAACTAAGTTAAATTAGTTGATTTGATTCTCGTACCTAATTTTGACTCTCCTTATCCTTACATTCTGATTACACATAAATTAACATGATAATTTAATAATAATAAAAAGAGTCTAGTCACAATATGATTAAACAATTTTGGTGCATCAATAATTTGGATGAGCCCATTTTTGTGATAGGAATTGAAATACTCAAGAAGGGGTCACATGGACGAATTTAGCACATTATCCTGTCCAAAAGGAAATGCAACATGTTTTAGGAATTTTGGCGTGCCTTGAGTGCATGCATGGTTTCTCAATTGTAGTCCACCGATAATTATTAAATATGTGTCATGTAAACTATTATTTAGGATTGAAAGTTTTACAAAACTTCGAGATATTTCCATTGTCTTCCCCATTATTTTGAATGACTCCACAATTGCCAAAATTTCGAACACAGCATGTGATAAATGCATGCAATGGTCCAAATATTATGCGTATATGTCTTATTTCGTAGAGTGGAAATTATATAAATAAATAAATAAAGAGTAAAGTTACGCTTATTATATATATGTACAATTATTTGTATCATCTATTTAATAGAAGTAGAATCTACCAATACATGTGATTTCTCATCTCTATTAGAAAGATTGTGCAAATAATGGTATAAGGGTAATGTTAGAGACACCAAAATTCTAAACTAAATTTTATAAAACAAATGATGCAGATGTTAATAATTAGATTATTACTTAAGTATTGATTAACGTATTTATTTTAGATTGATGACATATAATTTGGTTTGTAAATTTAGTTTAAAATTTTAATCTCTCTATCATTATTTATAGTATAAATATAAGATAAGAGTAGCATTTAAACAAAAAAAAAAAAAAAAAAGGTTGATTCAACTGTTGTTCAATCAAGACTTGATATGAAAGAAAAAAAAAATTCTTCCAATATAATTACATTTTTGTGATCTAATAATCAACCTCTAATAATCAACTGGCAGCTGTCTATATAATTACAACGTTCCTATATAACGCTCAAAAATTCCAGAGGTGAAGTGAGGTAAGATTCTTTAGCATGTTTTTCCGTGATATGATTACAGCTACTAAGCTTGATTAGACTACACTCGAAGTCTCGAAAGCTGATACACCCACTCCTCTCTTGTCATAGATCACTTGTCCATCGGTATTTGGTTCTCCACAGAATAGAAGTCTCTCGGTTGGCGTGGTTTCACGAAATATATTTTCCTTTATTGAGAGGATGTAAAGAAAAGAAAAGAATCATTTCCGGAACCTTTCAACTAATTATTTTCATTAAATAATTTGAATTTTTAAAATTTGATTTAATTACGAAAATTATTATAATTTTTAGAGTGAATCTCTGTTTATAACCGTTGAATCAAATTTCAAGAGGTTGGATTGTTTGATGAAGAGGATTAGATAGAAAGGATCCGAATATGAAAAAATTTACATCGACTTACACCAGAAGTTTACCAAGAGAAACGTTTTACCTCCTTTATAATTGGTTATATAATGAAATCTTAGTTTCCTTTCGTTATATATACGTGTATGGTGAAAGGAATAATATTTCGAACCATAAGGATTTGACAGTGAAAGACTGGATACTGAAATAAAATTTATACGCAACTTGTAATTGCCATAAGCCACAAGAACTACTTTTGTTTGGTTTATAATAACTGCGTGAGTGATCTTGATCTTGGATGGACCCCCATAGGAAAATATCCACGATGTCGTAACAGTGTCTGTAACACTGTAAAGGGTAGTTTGGGAAATGAAAATAGACGGAGAGCTAATTAAGCTAGGTTAGAGGTGGGGGAAACAAAAGAAGAAGGGTGGGGGCAAAGAGTAGTGTGAGGGTGAAGGGAAGGAAAGGGACTGGGGAGAGAGGGACGTGGCAACGATTACATAAAAGTTCGAAGAAGCTAGGTTCCATGCAGCTTCGTCTCTTTGTTTGTTTCCTCATCAATTGTCATCAATTATATTCTATCGCTATCTGTCAAAATATATGTACTGTATAACGTTACTAATACCTACTTGGACAATCGATACATTTCGAAATTCTGAACCCATATATCGATCTAATCTAAGTACGTAACTTTTTTGTTTTTTTTCTTTTCTTTCGGTGGCTGTATATTTCTCTGGATCTTTTGCATAGCCGAGATCTCCCCGGCCGGCACTCTATTTGTCTCTGTGCATGATGATAACTGAGAATTAGGAAACGCAGTCCTGATCTCTGCATGCATGGAATAGTTAATTGTCATGTGACTACTATAGTTTTCTGTTGTCTTGTCCACTAATTTTACGGTTTAGTGGTATTCCTATTTATTTATAAGTAAAAGGTCTTAAATTCGGTTATTGTCAAAGGTAAACTCATTCAAACTAAAAATATGACTTTAGCCCTTGAAAATCAAGTTTCTTTACATAAAACCCGACATAGTCTTTTTACCTGAATAAAACCTAGTGACTAGACTCCACATAAGCAAATTCATTAATTGGGTTTGAATTCACACATTTTGCTTTTTTTCGGATGACTAGAATACCCCTAATTACAATTTTAACTTTTTGTTTTGTTGATAAAATTACAATTTTAACTTTAATTGTGCAGGATTAATGATTCTAAAAAATAAATTAATGTTTATATTTATTGCATAGTATAACAAATTAGAGATTGATGCTTCTGTCAAAAATAAATAAATAAATAAATAAAAGAAACAATTATGCTATACTTTTCTTAAGACTCGTTATTGTTTATCACTTACCAAATGAAAATATGAAAGGACACTACAAAAATATTTTATATAAACATATAGGTAAATTATTTAAACATATGTATTATAATAAAATTTGCTCAGTTTATGTAATAATACATGCAAAGTATCTAAAGGAATGCTATTTGATTCAAAATTAATTTGCTTATATTTTAAATCACAATATAGGTAAAATATGTGCACAAATGTATTAGTAATAAAATGTGTCATCCACAAAATAAAGGAATGTAATGTGATTAAAAATAGTGTAGCCACTACTTTTTGTTTATTGAATTTTAATTTACCTTTTTTTTTTTTTTTTTTTTTTGTTTACCAAAATAATGTATCTACAACATAATATTTACAAATATAATGTATCTACTACTTTATGAATTTTAATTTATGACACACCCCGAATCTAAAAGTGGAGCGTGCTGGCCATCACGTGAGGGTGACGTAGCCAAGTGCACAGTGCGGAAGCAAAGGAGTGAAAATATAAGAAAAATAAAGTCAACAAAATAATTTACAATAAAAAGATCAGCGAGTGATAGTGACAAACATAGAAGGAAAAATGCAAAGTAGAAGTTCAAGTTTCCTAGGTGCAATCCAGAATAAACAAGCACTACACAAGTGATAACTAGAAAGTCCTACATGGAGGGTGCTCTGTCAGAAATGCCCCAATGCCTCTTTCGTCACCCATGTTCTAGCTACCTAAAACCTGGAGGGGCGCAAAACAGAAAACGTGAGTGGGCAAAAACAAAATTTTCCAAACCATTTCAATAACAAGTAATAACCCCTCTCTGTAAAACCCGTATACTTTCCAGAAAATATTATACGTACTTGTATATCAAATCATGCTAAAATGATAAAGCTCAAATATGCCATGCCAGAATATCCAATCAAACAGTATAAGTATTAAGCAGGTGAGATAAAACAAATCATAATATGCCAATGATATCATTACGTCAGCCGGAGTCACCTAAAGTGATCTGTACGGCTGAAACTATAGCTCCTCAACCACTATCCTGCACACGAGTCGGAGCCACCTATAGTGGTCTGTACGATAGGCTGGGTGTAAATAAATACGCTCAGTGCTACGATCATGTGAAGGCTGTGCGATGTATCACAAGTCACCTACGAGTCGGAACCACCTATAGTGGTTTGTACAACAGGCTGACACCTGTCTTGGATCCAAGGTGAGTGTACGGTGCGGGAGGTGAACAATCACATGAAGGCTAGGCCCTACTCTGGTGGAGCACAATCACCGAGGTGCAGGACTATAAGCTATAACTCAATCACATCAACACCACATCTATCACTAACAACATACTCACCTGACTTACCTGAGCATCTGCGGCACCAAAGCATACATATATGCAACTACTAATGCATAAATAAATATGCAAACACTATGCATGGCATTTAAAAACATATAAACATTTAATTTCATTTTCTGGAAAAATTCTCAAGTATATAGGTATATACGGAAAACCAAAAGCCCAATCCCTGATATGTAGAAGGGTCGTAAGCCCCGAGCCTCGTGTGGCTACGCTCGTCCTCTGGATAGTCCTCACCTATTTGCGAAACAACTATAAAACCGTCAATTTAACGCACATAACCAACCTTAGGTAATAACTTCTCATACATTGCTCAATTAGGGTGTTTGAATATACCAACGTGCTCTACTCAACCTCACAAACATCCCCATATTTTTAAAATAATTTTCTGACCTCCCAAGCGCCGCCACGCACTGGCCAAGGCACGGCCAAACGCGCCGATCATGCGTGGGCACGTGTCTGGCACACGTGTGGAACCCTAACGATGTTAGGGAATATTTTGTTAAAACCCTAACAGACGTTAACGGCCGTTACCTGATGCTGTTAGAATATTCTGTTAACTCTGACGGAATATTCTCCTCCTTCTCCGGTGAGCCTCGCCAGTCGCCGCCATCTGCAACTCGAATTTCGCTGGAAACTGGGAAAATTTTCAAACTTCAATATCTTCTTCATTTCTCAACCAAAATCCATGAAATTTGTACCAAAATGAAGCTTACAACGAGTTGAACAAAACCTTACCACTTTGGGGACCCAAAACCAACGGAATCTCGCTGGAAAAACTCACGATATTCCGCCCAAACCTGTAACTCCCTGAAACTAGGCTTCCCGACGTCCAAAACACTTCAAAATTGTTCCCCCAAGCTACGTGAAGACGTCCTAAAACTTCCTAGAACCTTAAAAACTTCTAAAAACCTCACAATCATGTGTGCATGAACAGTGCACCAAATTAGGGTTCCATGGTTCTCGGGTTTTCGAAGGTCTCACGTCCTAAAAAGGGTATGGATAAGCTCCTGAGCTCACAAGGAACACAAAAGTATACTCCTCGACGTCGATCCGTGCATGGAAAGTTGGTTTCGAAGTGCATCCATACACTTGCAAAGGAAAGGGAAGAAAATGGAAGAAAATTCAAGAGAGAGAGAAGAGAGAGAGGGTCCACGAGTGTGAGTGTGTGTGGATGAGGTCCAGATGGCAGCCCACAAACAAAAACAATTCAAACAACACCCTATAACGCTAAATAACGTCCAAGGGCAAAATCATCATTTCACACTAACGGTACAAAAATCGGGACGGGCTGTCACAATTTACCTATTGTTTTTTTTTTTTAACAAAATAATGTATCTATAATATACCTATTGTTTGATTCAAAATAATGTACCTATAATATACCTATTGTTTATGAATTTTAATTTACCTATTGTTTATGAATTTTAATTTACCTATTGTTTGATTCGAAATAATGTATCTACAATAATGTAGTTTTGATGCACAATATTAAAATAATTATGTTGCACATATGTTTATACAACAATCAAAATGTGTCTAGCATATACAACAATACATAAAAAAATAATTTACCTGCAAGTTAGAGAAACGTTAGACGATTCAAAATATATTATATAATTTTTTTAATTATTAGAATAAATTAATTTACCTCCCGATTAATACGGATATAATTAATGCAAACTATACCACAAACAATGGTAAATTTGTGGTATGATATGAAAACAATCAATGCAAGACAACAGTTTATATTATTTTACTTTTATGCTACTTTTAATTTGGCATAAATTTAGGGATTTGGAAAATGAAAGAGAAAGTATTAGTGGCATGAGTGTAAATAAATTGTACTAGTAGGTCAATAGTGCTATGATGTGGTTGCAAATTTTAAATTTGGGTTTTTATTGGAGGTTTAAAGATAAATGGGTTTTTATTTAGAAATCATGAGTTGTATGGGCCAAAACCTAAAGCACCCAAATTCAAACCATTTACGGCTTAACAGAGGCTAAAGTTCTCTCATGTCTTGCCATTTAGTATTATGGTCTAGTGAATTTATGTTCACTTGTAAGGGAGAGGTCCTAAGTTCGATTATCTCCAAGGGTGAAGTTCAGATTGTTTATGGCTAGTCCATTGTAACGCTTAGTCCACTCTCCACTCTCTAATGTAGATAATATTGAATTATTAAAAAAGAAAGATTTCCCTACCTTAATTATAACCACAAGTTAAGCCCTAAGATTAACATAAGTGCTGAGAAGCGGGAGAAAAATGGGGTTGGGTTTTAAAATATAATTTAGTTAGATTATGAGTTTCATTATATTGTCTCAATGAAAATGAAATGACAAGACTAATTATCAATCTTGCCACTTAGTATTATGGTATAGTGGTATTATTCTTCACTTGTAAGTGAGAGGTCTTAGGTTCAATGTTTGCCAAAGACGAATTTGAACCACATTATTGCTAACTCATTATGAGGTTAAGCCTACCCCCACATCTGAGTGTAGATAATATCGATTGTTAAAAAAAAAAAATATATTAATTTTAGATCTAAAGCTATTTTATTTAATTTTTTATTAATTTCAGCAACACAACTTGTTTGTGATAAATCTTGGAAAGTAGATTGACAGTTTTTAATGAGTTTCAAAAACATTTTTTTCGGAAAAAATAATGTATAGAGTTAACTTTTGCACGGTAAATTGGTTTTTTTTTTATTTTTTTTTTAGTACAACAATAAATCTTATACTAAGGGGAGAGAGTTTAGCTAAGTCACACAATGGGTAACCTAATTTGGTATCGAATTTGCCATCTACCATATTCGAACATAAGAACTCTCACTTACAAGTGAAGAGGAATACCACCAGATTGTACTACTGAGTAACGAGTAAATTGGTAGTTAGATTCATAACTTAAATGAAATGTTAAGGGCTTATGAGCTAGAATATGCCAACATTTTACCTCTTAAAACGTCTCACGTGCAAGTCACGTGACTTAAATTGAGAAAAATATGGATAGAGCAGCTTCAAATCTTTTAATAAGATAATAAAATTGACAATTTTTAATAAGTTTAAAGACTTAATTTCCACGACCGTAATAATTTAAAGAACAAATCAATAATTTACTCTCTACCCTTGATGATTATTTTAAGTAAATAATCAATAATTTTTTTGTTGTAGCACACGTAAGCATTCAATACTTTGCATGTCTTTTTTTTTTTTTTTCCCTTGAAATTATAAATTTTGTTAAATTAGATGGTAGATTAGTTTTCGATGGAGTTCAAACCTACGCTGTCATATAAAAACTCAACACATTTCTATCATTGTAGTAAAGAACCACTTGCCAGCACTTTGCATGTTAGGTGTCAGGGATATTTGGCGTTTAGTGCAACACGGATGAGCCCCACTGCCGCCGGGTTAAGGTTGCGAGTTCGTACAAAGGCTATTTTCTTTGTCCTCTAGTAAAATGAAACTGTCCCATAATTACTTTTTGGCTTTTTATTATTGCATCACTTTTTTTATGATATCTTCTACGGATGAGATCTATATATATTAGTGGCTCCATCTTTACTGAGTGAAGATACAGATAATAATATAAATATATGATAAATATAACATTATTTTTTTTATTTTTCAAATTTGTTTATTATACTATTAGTATAAATTTCTGATAACTTTATTGTATTTGTTATTTTAGGAAAAAAAAAAAAAAAAGGAAGTGGCATACTTTAAATGGAGCTGCAGAGAAGAAAAACCTTGTAGTAAACATTGAAAATTTCACATCAGCAGAGCATAATATGTGTTATGTAGATACATGTAACGTAACATGAGCACATTAGTATCATGTGACAATATTTGCCACGTCGAAAAATACCATTTCTTTGTTTTTCTTTAAGAATTGTTTCAATTAGTCTCTCTATATATGCATGAAAAGTGAATAAAATTGATATTTCTCTTCACTTGTAATTGAGATCTCAAATTTAGATCACATGTATAACAAAAAGGGTTTACTGTTTGTACGAAGTTGAATACCTTACTATGACTGATTTATTATGTGAATTAAGTTACACTCCTCTATTGGAGTAGGAATATCGTTATATGTATTTAAAAAAATTGTGAGTACCATAGCACACATCAATTTAAAGTGAGGTCCATTAATTTGTGTGTGCATATATTTAGGTAGATAGTTAATCAATCTCTTCACTATAGAGTGTAGAACGTTTTCCCTATACAGTCAATTATTGTTGTACAAAATATGAGATGGTGGGCATAAGCATGCATGTGAATGTGTTGTAGGTATATGATTAACAATTCGACCGTACCCCTTGGATCATACTCAGGTTCTGTTGGGTATTGCCCCTTTTTTTATTATATATATATATATATATATGTATATTTTTTTTTTATCAAAACTTATTTCACTTTAAAGTTAAATAATAAAAAAATATTTAGTAAAAATAAAATATCCTACTTATTTTAAAAGCATGGACATCCAGATAATTGCTTTTAAAAACATGTAGGTGTTGCAGCTTATTTTATCTGATAAGGGTAAAGGGGTCGGCGGCAAGGAGAAGAGAGATTGAGAGAGATGTGTTTGTAGAATTGTAGGAGAATGTGTGTGATATCCCTAAAGCTGGTTCGGTATGGGATACCGAACCGAAAACGGCATATCAAGTCCCAAACTGACTATTTTCGGGACGAAAATATGGCGACCAATCCCAAGCCAAAATTTGGGTATTCCCGAAATATTTTCGGTATTTCGGAATTTTTTGAAACCGAACCTGCATTAAAACCCCAATTTAAAATCAGAGACAGTGAGTGAATCAGTGAAGATTGAAGGTGTAGAGAGAGATAGAGTGAAGAGTTAGTCAAACCTTCGTCTTCCTCCTGACCCAAGCCCCAATTTGAAACCCTAAGCCCTCCCCAATTTGAAACCCTAACCTTAATTGGAAACCCCACACACACAGATAATTGCTGGAGAGGATCGGAGGTGGGGATGAAGCAGTGAGATGTGGTGGTGGTTGAAGTAGAGAGAGTTTGTCGGAGTCAGATGGTGAGAGGATGATGGGTGGGTGACCTTTGAGCTTTGAATTCGGGAGGAGAGACAGAAAGAGTCTATGACTTTGGCGAATGAATAGACGGGAGAGAGTGAGATGGGAGAGACTTTGTCTAAAGAGTCTGAGTCTTTAGATAGCACCTATGTGCTTTTTTGCACACTTCACTTATTTTAATATTATATAATAGGCCATTATAGATATGTTTGCAGTTTGCTTGATAGAAATATTGACAGCACACAACATATCATGTGCTTTTCTACACACTTTGCTTATTTTAATAATATATCATAGATATTAAAGTTCGGTTCGGGGACATGGGTTTTCTGCACACATCATGTGCTTAAGTGCTTTTCTGCACCATTATAGATATTTATTAAAGTTCGGTTTGGGATATGGATACCAAATGGTGTTAAGATGTGAGACCGAATCCCATACCGAATAAGTCGGGATCGATTCGGTTTCGATACTAAAATTTTTGGGATTTTCGGTTCAGGTTTTTTTGGGTTTGGTTTCGGTTCGGTTTTGGATTTTTGGTATTTTTTTTTTCCACCCCTAGTTATCCATCCTACATAGTGCCTTTATTTATAGTAGTAAAGGAGAGAAGAAATTCCTTCATACCCAATGAATACAAGTTGTAACAGGAAATGATAACTATAATATAATCTAATCTAGGATTTACTCAATCACATATAAACTAGGAAAGTTTACAACACTCACCCTTGAGTGTGTAAATACTCAAGGTAGATTTAGCATCATGCAAAAGTTGAGGAAGTCGACTCGTCGGCACTGATTCTAAGGAACAACGCTTATTCTCAATAAGGTAGGAACTTGCATAAGTAAGTGAGTCTCACTAAAAACCCTAAGGCTATGGCAAAACCCTGAGTAGGGACAAAATCCATAGTCTAAGGAAAAATGTGTGAGAAATGCAAAAGTCAAAAGAAATGTCTAAGGGATATCATTAGGGATATTACCAGCCCAAGATGGGTGCCTCGTTAAAACCTAGTTAGGTAGCAAAAACGCAGTGGGAAAAATGCTCGTAATCATAGGGAAAAAGAGTATATTAAGATCACGCAAGTATTCTTCAGGATACTCTCCCTGAGTTTGACATAATTCCAAAGAAAAATAGCAATGTTACAACTCAGAAAGTTTACGCATACCAATTCCATGAACAAGCTTCTGAAATGTTGTCTTCGACAATGATTTGGTGAAGAGGTTGGCCATATTGTCTTGTGAATGGATTTGCGTGACTTCAATCTTCTGATGCTCTTGTTGTTGATGTGAAAAGAAGAATTTCAGTGCAATGTGCTTGGTATTGTCTCTTTTGATATAACCCTTATTGAGATGTTCGATGTATGCTGCGTTGTCTTCAAAGATCGTTGTCGGGACATCAACGGTGGGGTAAAAGATCGCAAGAGCTTTGAATATGGCTCACAACTGCTCTCAACCAAAAACATTCTCGAGTTGCTTCATGTAAGGTGAGAATTTTAGCATGGTTATACGAAGTGGCAACTAAGGTTTGTTTAGTTGACCTCCAAGAGATTTCGGTGCCTCCAATGGTAAAGGTATAACCCGTTTGAGAACACGCCTTGTGCAGATCAGAAAAATATCCTGCATCGGCATAACCAACAAGGGGAGAATCGACTCAAGAAGTAGGGGGTGCTGCATCACTCGAGGATCCGTATAGATAAAACAAACCCAAATTCGTAGTACCCTTAAGGTAACGGAAGATGTTTTTCACTCCAGTCCAATGTCAAAAGATTAACAACGAAGGAAATGTCGGGTCTAGTGCATTGAGCTAAGTACAATAAAGTGCCTATCGTACTTAGATAAGGAACTTCAAGCCCCAAAATCTCTTCATCATCCACCTTCGGACGTAAGGGATCTCATTTTGCATCTAGTGATTGAACAACCATAAGAGTACTCGAAGGCTTTGCTTTGTCCTCATTAAAGCGGCGCAACACCTTTTGGGTATAGTTCGATTGCTGTACTGGGATTCCATCCAAATGGTGCTCTATCTCAAGACTGAGACAGTATCGAGTCTTTCTTAGATCTTTCATCTCAAATTTCGACTTCAAGTGCTCGGCAGTTCTCGCGAGCTCTTCAGGAGTTTCGATAAGGTTCATGTCATTGACATATACTGCAATAATTGTAAATCCGGAACGTGACTTCTTAATGAACACACAAGGGCATAGTTCGTTGTTCAAATATCCCTAACTAGTTAAATACTTAATCAGACGGTTATACCACATTCTTCTGGATTATTTCAAACCATAAAGTGAACGTCCCAGCCGAATTGAGAGCGTGTTCCAGGGTGAGAAATATTTGAACCAGTCAATGTAAGTCCTGCTGGAACTTTCATATAAATTTCGTATCAAGATCCCCATAGAGATACGCAATTACTACGTACATGCACTGCATACTCAGTTTTTTGGAAACTACCAAATTGATAAGGTAGTGAAAAGTAATCACATCCATAATTGGTGAATAAGTTTCGTCATAGTTAATCCTGGGGCGTTGTGAGAAACCTTGTGCAACAAGACGAGCTTTGTAACGCATAATTTCGTTTTTCTCATTACACTTTCGAATGAAAACCCACTTGTAGTCAATGAGCTTCACATGTGGAAAAGTAGAAGCTATAGATCCAAACACCTTACAATTCGCAAACGAATTGAATTTGACTTAGATTGCTTATTTCCAGTTTGACCAATAAGTTCTATGTCGACAATCATCAACAGAACGCAGTTCAATGTCATCACTCAACATGATCTCAGTAGTTACTGCAAATGCTATTGCATTTTCGATGATCATCTAATTTCTACGCCACACATCATCTAAGCTAGCATAATAGACCGAAATCTCACAATTCTCAAGAAGAGGATTCGTCTCTTCAAGGACGCTTCCATAATCTAGAATTTCCTCATGCGATGGATATAATGAGTAAGCGATAGTCGGATTTATGTAGGCTCTTCAGGACCTTGTGTCATGGATTTCCTCTTTTGGGGATGTGAATCCTTTAAACTAAGATGCCTGCCATGCTTTTGTATAGAGGCAGATGATTAACTAGCCGCTAATGTACGTGGATCACCAAGATTGGTATCCCGGGCCTCCATGAGGGAAGTTTGTTGTACATTTGGTACATCCATCTTTGCAGGCGTTTTCAAAGCTGGAATATGTGATCTTGACACTCACCTTAGATCGGTAAAAGCATCTAGCATGCTCTGAGCTATGTTCTGGAGATCTAATATGTGCTGCACTTCAGTTTCAGACTGAGCGGTGCGGGGATCTAAATGAGACAAAGTGAGGGTCGTCCATGATAATTCACGTCGTTCTTCAGGAACGTTAACGTTCTTATCTCCCTCTAATGATAGGAAGATTGTCTCATAGAAGTGACAATACGCGAAATGAGTGGTAAACAGATCGCCTGTCAAAGGTTCTAAGTAACGAATAATCGAAGAAGAATCATATTCGACATAAATTCTCATCATTCGATGAAGCCTTATTTTTATACGTAAGAGCGGTGAGATCGGAACATAGACAGCACAACCAAAACACGCAGATGTGATATGTCGGGTTCGTATTCGGTAACCAACTGAAGGGCACTAAATGGTTATGTTGCAATAGGCCTCAGGCGGACCAACTTTGTTGCGTGCAATATTGCATGGCCCCAAGCAGCGATCGAGAGCTTGATACGTGTGACCAACGATCGAGCAATCATTTGTAAGTGCTTAATGAGCCAGCCTATTTTGGGTGTGAATATAAGGTATGAGATATTCAACTTCAACCCCAATTGACATGCAATAGTCATCAAAAGTTTTAGATGTGAATTTTCCAGCATTATCCAATCGAATATATTTGATCGGATAATCAGGGTGATGAGCCCTGAGCTTGATAACCTGAGCCAACGGTTTGGAGAATGCAACATTCTTTGTGGGCAACAATCACACGTGTGACCAACATGCGGAAGCGTCAACCAAAACCATAAAGTATCTAAATGGTTCGTATGGAGGGTGAATCGATCCATAAATTTCCCCCTGAATCTGTTTTAGAAAAATGGGAGGATTCAAACGAATCTTGTCATAAGAAGGCTTAGTAATAAGCTTTCCCATAAAACATGTTTGACATGTAATTCCTTGGATCGAACCTAAACTTCGGGTTAGTGGATGTCCGTGTGATGATTTGAGGATACGGTGCATCACTGTTTGTCTAGGATGTCCTAAATGATCATGCCAAAGTGTAATTTCGCGCACAGTCCCAGTATTAGGGATGGCCACATAGTGGCATTTTATAGCGCGTATGGTCATAGTATATAGACCACTCAGGATACGCTCCATCTTTTCTAGAATACGTTTCTGGCCATATTCGTAGGAGGTTATGCACAAAATTTCAACTTCGTTTTCTACGTGGGTTTTAGTGTGGTAATTGTTATCTCTAATGTCCTTGAAACTCAATAACGTTCTTCCGGAATGTGGAGAATAGAGTGCCTCAGCAATGGTTAAGATTGTACCATTGGACAACGTTATACGTGCCTTACCGTATCCTTCTATCAAGTTGGATGGGCCTAAGAAGGTTGTCAGAGGTGCATTCTTAGGTATGAAGTTAGTGAAATAGATGCGTTCATTCAAAATGTTGTGTGTGGTTGCACTATCAGCTAGATAACTAACTTCCCTACTAGTCATACCTAGAATGAAAAATTAATTTGAGCCGGTCACATGCATAAAAGATTCTAAAAACAAATATCAATTCAAAATAATTTCATTTATTCAAGGATGGTAATTAATTAAAACTTAATATCCAAAACAAATCACCAACAAATAATCTAAACATAAAGGAAAAATGTTCCAAACTCAACCAAAAAACAAAGGAGGGTTCGGCCACTAGGTGGAATTTGGCCCCATTGTGTAATTTTAACTAAAAAAATAGTTTATGTCTAAGATTCTAATCTTCCATAGGGGTGGTATCCTCTTGAAAGTCAGAAACCTCCATCTTTATAGTCTCCTGTTCGTCCACTTGCACGAAGTTTGATTCGAACTTCTTACGACAAGAATGATATTTAGCTATAACCTTCCAGGGAGCTCACGGGACCAATGGTCATTTGAACCACAACGATAACACATATTTGCATGCATGGTTTCAGGTGCTTTGCCTTTATTCTTGAAGTTCGGGGCCTTTGGAGCAAGGTTTGAGCGCTTCTGGGCTTTGTTTCCCCCTTAAATGGGCCTTAACCTTGTTGACTTTCGCATGATGGCTTCTAGCCACCTTTACCACGCCTTTTTTGGTGTTTTGGGTGTTGGTTTGTGCTATAATGTGCTTTAGGCACATTAGTCGCCCCAGTACGTCGAGCTTATGATTCTTCATCAACAGCTGGTTTTGTTTTTCAGCGAGAAGTAAAATAGAGATCAAATTCAAGAACTTAGTGAACTTTTGAGCTCTATATTGTTGCTGCATGACAATATTAGTAGCATAGAAAGTTGAATAGGTATTCTCTAGGAGATCCTCTTCAATCAAAGTTTTGTTACAAAACTTGAGAAGTGATCAGATTCAATAAACTTCATAATTATATTCATTCACACACTTACAGTCTTGGAAGCGTAAATGCTGCTAGTCATGTCTTGCTTCAGGCAAGAATATGTCCTTTTGGTGATCAAAACGATCAGTTAAAGCGACCCATAGTGCACATGGATTTTCCTCAGCAAGGTACTTGGCTTGTAAGGTATCATGAATATGTCTTCGGATGAAGATCATAGCAGTGGCTTTCTCAGCTTCACCAACGGGATTGTCCGTCTCTTCTTTAACAGCGGGACACAAGTTCTTTGTAGTAAGGTGAAGCTTCATGATGCGAGAATTATACGCACACAAATTAAACCCTCTTTTTGTCAATTTGTAGTATAAGTGTAAGTAGGGATCGTTCTGGACCGGGGATTAGGAGGGATTGCAAATCTCTTGGAAACTGACTCAAAAACTTAAAAACACAGTTTAAAACACTAAACTAGACTCAAAGAATACAAAATTAAAGTTTAAAACACTAAGACAAACCAAAAACTCAAAATGCTTTAAAAACACAAACTAAATTGAATTCTAACTAAAATGAACATTAAAGTAAAGGGGGATTTAAGTTTATACGAAATTAAATTAAATGAACAAATTAAAACAGAATGTAAATATGAAATTGATGAAATAGAATGGATGAATGCTAGCTAAGGGGGTCATCTCCACATATGTTACACTTGCATAATAAAAAGATTTCCAATTACATTTCAATAAATTATGAATCTCATCACCCCGGGTTAATTAGGTCCGCTTAAATTAACCGTCAAGTTTTCCTTAAGTTAATGAATTGGATGGGTTAGCGCAACGCAATTCACAACATTCTCCAAAAGTCCTTTACGTGAACAGCACAATAAAGATACAATCAAAGATCATTAAGCATTATGAAAACTATAAGTGTTGACGAGGCATTCGTTACTATGATGAGCATGAAACTCGTGCCAAGAATTCATTTAACGCGATTGTTTATAAGCAACCTCCACTACTTGTGAATATAAGTTCATAACGATTAGGTGAAAATCACTTATATTCTAGCGTCATATTCATGCATGAAAATTAAGCGCGCATTCTTAATAAACATACATAAATAAGTTATCAATCAAACGGTTAAACAAATTGAATCAACAACTTATGAAATGCAATTAGAAGTAATCAAATCAAAATGCAAGCATAAACATATATTTCGAATCACCCCCTAGCTAAGGGGGGGTTTAGTTCCTCATACAAAACAAAGAGAATTAAAATTAAACATTGAAATCAAAGAAACGCCTAAACATTCCAACAACTCAAACTTGAATTGTATGAACGTTTAGGCTCTCTTCTCTTCCTCTTTATTGTAGCATAAGGTCTAGGGATAATTGGTTTGGGGGATGGAAGTGTGGAATGGAAGAGGAGTGGTGGAGAAGTGGAAGGGGAATGGAAAAATGGTGTTTGGATTATAAGGGGAGAGATGGGAAGCTCACGGCTAGGGAAGGGAGAATGTGTTTGTAATGTGTTGTGTATGAAATGAGATGTTCATGAATGAATGAATGCAAGGGTATTTATAGGAGTAGTGGAGGGAACATATGGCTATGTCATTTGTAGGTGAAGTAGGTGGATGTTGTAGGTGAAGTAGGTGGATGTTGTAGGTGAAGTGGATGTTGTAGGTGAAGTAGGTGGATGTTGTAGGTGAAGTGGGTGGATGTTGTAGGTGAAGTGGGTGGATGTTGTAGGTGAAGTAGGTGGATGTTGTAGGTGAAGTAGGTGGATGTTATGTTAAGTGATAAGTGATAAGTGATATGATATGTGGTTATGATATGATAAGTGGTTAAGTGGTGATGATAAGTGATAAGTGATTAAGTGATATGATATGTGGTGATGATAAGTGATAAGTGCATGTGGGTTAACTAATGAAGGAAATGCATGTTCAATGACAATGTGTTAGAATGGATGTGTGTTATGCATGGCATGATTGGGATTAGGAAAGGTTTAAATGTCCTAAAACTAAAGAGAACAAGGTTCCAACACTTTGGCTCCAATTAGGTCTTCAATTTCGTCCAACACTTTGGCTTCAAGCATAAGCTATCCGTCCTTAGCCCAAAAGTGCTCCAAAAGTCTCCAAAATGCATCTTTTTGCTCATTTAGCCCTTTGGACCTACAAACACACGAAAATAGCTTAAAGTACTAAAATAACTAAAGAAACATAACGTAAATGTACGAGAACAAGCTATTTAAGTCGCATGAATATGCTCCTATCACTTCACATCTTGGACCCACTTGAGGTAGTTCCTTCCAAAGTTGTGAAGTCGAGTTTGTTCAAATTCGACATGTTCCTATCACAAAATAAATAGACAAGATGTGGTTAGTGTAATGGAGAAAAAAATCAATCCATTCACATAGGAGTAGAACATTCATATTCTAATAGACATGTATTGGTTAAGATTCGCATGAAACAACTTTGGGTTTTCATGGGCGATGTTTTGTTTAATGAAAACTTTAGCCTTTCAAACAAGATATGTTTATAGAAACTTCAAGTTTCAAAATAATTATGAACTTCAGGTTCATATGTTCCTCCAGGCTAGGGTAAAACAATTAGGTTGAGGGGAGCTCAAAAGCCCAACGGGCTGGAGCTATCACTGAGAACGGGCCAAGCCCAAAGGCTTGGGTTTTGGATCAAACATCCCAGTGTGTGTTGGGTGAGTTTCGCCAAAGAGGATAATCGGCGACACAGCTTCAGGTGGTCGTGTCTTGGTGCAAAAATCACGGTAAATGATCGTGGTTTCGATGGCGACCCATAAAGGTAAACGGATAGTGGCGACTCTCAACGTTTTAAAAACCCTAGGAAAATTAATTGGAATTTTGAAGAAAAACCGATGAGATTCAAAACGAATCTTGGCCAAACAACTCATTGGGAGGGGGGAAGACGATCTGTAGGTCATCGGACGAGGACCCAAAGTCAGGATTGGGCTGTAGGCCCATTTATGAGGGAAGGAGACACCATGGATGGCGTTGGGTTTGTTCTGGGTTTTAAACTAGGAGCCTATGGCTCCGGCTTGGCTCGGTCTCCAAAGCTGTAGGCTTGGTTCAATGGCACAAGGGCATGGGTTCGAAGAATCCAGGTTGCCTTTTTCAATTTCAATTTTTCTTGTTTTTTTTTTCAATTCAATTCATATACAATTCAATTCAAAGCATATTCAATTCAATAGTTTAATGCATGTACATATATATTTGATGCAATTTATGGAAAATATCAAATTCACATAATTCAACAATTAGGAATATAATGCATACACAATTTATGTAGAATCTAAAATTCGAAAAACGTAAAGTTGGGTCATGCATTATGGTGAATGTTCATGCTATTAAGGTTGCAAAAATATCGAGATAAAAATCGTTGTTTTGAAAGAATTTGATTGTGTGATGATATGGATGAATTGGTTTGATGCAGAAAATTTCCTCATCAAATTCCTAAGCGCAGTGGTAGGAGCGTGCTTATAACGTGTTGTATCCTATTTTATCTGACAAGGGTTAGGGGGCTGGTGGCAAGGAAAAGGGAGATTGAGAGAGATGTGTTTGTAGAATTGTAGGGGAATGTGTGTGTTATCCCTCTTACATAGTGCCTTTATTTATAGTAGTAAAGGAGAGAAGAAATTCCTTTATTCCCAAGGAATACAAGTTGTAAGAGGAAAGGATAGCTAGAATCAAACCTAATCTAGAAATTACACAATCACATATAAACTAGGAAAGTTTGCAACAATAGGTTGCTTTAAAAGTTGTTTTAATAAAAAGTGGAGCTGATCCTTTAATGAGTATATTCAATTTCTGCATTACCCTCATTAGTTTTAAAAAATGACATTGTTTAACCTTCTACCAACATTTTATCTATTGGAGAACAAAGTGATCGCCACTAACTACCATTACAAATACTAACTTTACACCACCACTCCCATTACCACCGCCATTGTTGCTACCAACATCATCACAACCATAACGCCACCACCTCCATCACAACCGGCACCACCTTCATTGCCATCATTATCGTTACCACCACCACTACATCCACCATTGTTGTCGCCACTGCCGCTATACTTGCCATAACCATAGCCGCCACCACTGCCACCAGAACTTCCACTACTGCCGCTGCTCTTCCTATCACCATTGTTACCTCTACACCCAAACCACCACACACCACTATTAGCACTGCCACCATACCCTTACCTTTGTCGCTGCCACCACTACCATTGTCCTCGCCAGTTCCACTAACCCCACTACCATGTCCATTTTTGTTGTCATATACAATTATAACACTTTTACACTAAAATTTATCAAGTGCTTTTACATTGCTTTATACATTACCAAACGTTCAAATGCTTTATTTTACAGCTGATTATTCTTAAAACAAATTAGAAGTAGTTAAAAAAAAAATCGTAGCAATTCCAAAGTGGCCCTCAATTTCCCTCTCTTATATATCTTCTGTCTTGAAGTTAATCTCCCTCTCTTGGTTTTATATATCTTCTTTCTTGTGATCGATAAGAGCCATGCATAACCAGAAACCAAGTGGTTAGCTACGAAGACACAGTATAAGACTTGTAACTCCCAATAAGGATGGACAAGAACTGCTACTTCTGAAATGAATAATATTTCAAGGAATGATGATCCTCTTCGGATTTTCTTTGTGAGAATCTCGGGGATCCTCCAATCACATCTGTTTATCGTACATTGTGTGGCCATAAATCATTACAAATCGTTTTATTTAAAATTAAATATAAACAGTACCTGACGAAAATTGACCGCATGATGTATGATGAACATATATGATTAGAGGATTTCCGGGATTCTCCTCACTTGTTCCAAGGACTTGGTTGTTTGGTCAATATAATCTAATCTGACATTTCTATATCATTGTACGGATGCTTCTCAATGATATTTTAACTAATTGAGGGAACCAAACCAGGGTTGGTTGGGGGAGAGGAAAAATGCGTAAAAAACTGTAAAATTTATGTGTAGTACCCACGTACGTGCCAACTAAAGTTGTCTCTTGAACTTTCAACTACATGAAAGGGAAATTCGATGTCAAATTACATAATATTAATTCATGGTGGTGAGGGATTTTCTCTTTAGCCCATAGTTACTCAGGTTTTAAATTCGATGTCAAATTATACATAATATTAATTCATACCAATACATCTCAATGACAGTATACTAATTACATATAAGTCTCTCTTCTTTGATTAACAAAGAGACTTCTCTTAATATATTTTGTCTATCACTTACGTATGTGTCATCTATTTCTAAGGGGTGGATTGAACAAAGATTTTAAAAGATCTTGATGAATTTATAAATGTATGAATTTAATTAACTTTTATATACTATGAAGTTATAAATATATGGATTTTGATGGAGTTTTCATGGAAATGTGATGGCAGAGGAGGTGGGATTGCTGATACTAGCGATCATTGACTCATCGCTAGGTGAGGTTGGAGTGATAATGGTTGTGACGAGTTGGTAGTGGCGGTGAAGGTGGTTGGGCAGAAACAGGGGTGGTGGTGGTGGAAGGCGTTTGACGATGGTCATGACAAGGTGGTGGTGTCATTGGTGGTGGCCCATCAGATCACCCTTCATGTCACCAAAGACTTGGCCCAATCCAAAACCAGATATCCAGCCCAATATACAAAACCAAAATTAGGCCACAATTGTTAATAGCTAAAAACACCAAGGGTACTTTGGTACGTAAATCGCTGAAAAACAGTGTCAGCGTACCTTTCTTCTCTGTTTCCACTGTCTTCGCTCTTTCAAAATTCCCCGCCACCGTTCCCTTTTCCGGTCGCAAAGCTTCGCCGAATCCGCTTCTGCATTCGCACTCGCAGTCGTATTGACAACACCATAAGACAGGTAATCACCTCTCGCTATATCGACTGTTTGTTTCCCGAGAAAAAAACAGGAAAAAAAAAAAAAAAGAACTCGGTAATTGACTACCGAATTCGTTGAATCGCTTACTATAGTACTTTAATTTTTGGTTCGAAATTTGTACTCACAAAATTCATCAGCAACTAGGGAATGGAACTTTCACTCTGATTTTTTTTTTCTTTTCCGTATTTACTCTGTTCGATTTTGTGTTCTTGTGCTGCTAAAACACTGCGTTTTAGGGGTTTTGGATTTCGGTTTTCAGTATTCGACTTGAGATTTTTGAATTTTTTCGATATCGAAAGTTGCATGCTGGGAGGTTTAATTTACTTCAACCTTTGTAGCAAATGCTTTCCTTGAACTGTAAATTCTGATATTTTTTTCGCTTTCAATTGTTTGGATTTTGAATTGTTATTGGTGGAAATGCCGGCGTTAGTAAAATCAAATTCTAATCGAAATCGGGGGATTTTATGATCATAACAGTCTGTGGTTTCGACAAGTTGTAGGGTTAAAAAGTATCAACTGTCAGTATGGGTGACTTGTCAAGGTACATTTCTCTGCAATATGTATTCAGATTTTCGGGGCAAATGGTATTTTCCGATTTTTACCTTCAATGAAACAATTTTCAGGGAGGATTTTAGTAATACACTTCGAATACTTGTTGCTACGGATTGCCATCTGGGTTATATGGAGAAGGATGAAGTACGGCGCCATGATTCGTTCCAGGCATTTGATGAGATATGCTCAATAGCACAACAAAAGAATGTAATAGCCAATTTTTCATTCTAGCTGTATTTGTAGTCTCACTCCATGCAAATCAACTTAGCGATTGTGGTTTGATTCCCGTTCTCTAATTCCTTTCAATTTTGTGTCCACATTTGGAGAAATACAGTATTGCAAAGCTCTTTTCGATTGAAACTGTTTCCTTACACTGTCTGTGAACCAACACATTTTGGCATTTATCCTCTATCAGGTGGATTTTTTGCTTCTGGGTGGTGATCTGTTCCATGAGAATAAGCCTTCAAGGTCAACACTAGTTAAGGCCATTGAGATTCTCCGCCGTCATTGCCTCAATGATCAGCCAGTGCAGTTCCAAGTTGTTAGCGACCAGACTGTGAATTTTCCAAATACGTATGTAGTTAATAAACTGCACGTTTGTTATTTGCTTGGAATTTTTGCTGCAATGATATGTCTAAGTTGACCTTTGGTTCAAATGCCATGAGTTGAGCAAATGGAGAAATACGGAATTTTTGCTGCAATGATATGTCACTCTGATGTGTTTTTGCATCCAAGTTTGTATCAGGAACCTTGACTTTCTGTAAAAAATTAGAGATATATTATGATAAGGATGATAGGCACCCTTCTGTTAATAACAAAATTCTTGTTCTAACAGATTTGGTCATGTAAATTATGAAGATCCTCACTTCAATGTTGGATTGCCAGTGTTTAGTATCCATGGAAATCATGACGACCCTGCTGGAGTGGTATGGATTCTATCAGTGAAGTTGTTTGCGTATTTGCCCTTTCATTTCTTTTTAAAACATTATCAATGTTTCTCATCAGAAATCATTTTTAGCACCATGTTTTAAGATTTTTTTTACAGAAATTCGTTATCGTATATAGCTCACTGGTCAAGTTTGTTGGTTGTAATTAAAGGGTTCAAGTTTCCAGGGGATTGAGCTTACAATCCTCATCAGCTTTCTATCAATTCCTACAAGAAAGAAACTTATAACTTACTAGGCTTGTCAGCAAATTCAGACATACCATTTGCTGTAGTTATGTGTTTTCTAAGTATATAGATTTACAGTTAGTAAAGGATTTGATCATTTGAATGGTCTTGTTAAAATATCAAGAAAAATATGTTTATCTTTTGGAGTAAGCTGCATCTAATGTGACCAGTCCTTGAACCCATGAAAAGATGATCCCCAAAAAATGGGCCATAAGCTTACCAGTTCTGTTGTTCTATATCCAATTACTGTAAGAGAGGAAAAGAGAGAGGGGGTATTTAAAAATGGAGAGGGAGGGTACAATAGGCTAATGGTTATCGCTGGGAAGAAAAGGGATATGTTTTAAATAGCAATTATGTTATTGCCAAAAAGAGGAGCAAGGACCCCCTCTTTCGTACGCTCATGCATGGTATTTATCGATATTTTGAATCTGTACTTCTTAACATTGTGGTTATTGGCAGGATAATCTTTCTGCTGTCGATATTCTCTCAGCGTGCAACCTTGTAAACTATTTTGGGAAAATGGGTCTTGGGGGTTCTGGGGTTGGTCAGATCACTGTGTATCCTATTCTCATGAGGAAGGTTAGTTTATGGATTTAATTAATAGTAGGATTGGGAGGATCTAATGTCTTCTTTTGGTGAATAGAGGGTTTTTGTCGTTGTGCTACATGGCGCATAACTCCTCCTGAATTGCAGGGTGCAACATCAGTGGCTCTTTATGGTCTCGGAAATATTAGAGATGAACGGCTCAATAGAATGTTTCAGGTATTTGATGTTGAGAATTTGCTTTATGCTGTTTATTTGCAGGCTTCTAAACACATATTTGTTGGGCATATTATTCATATGTTAGACACCACATGCTGTACAATGGATGAGACCTGAATCTCAAGAAGGGTTGGAAGTGTCAGACTGGTTCAACATTCTAGTGCTTCATCAGAACAGGTTTGGTGTGTGGGTCGGTGGGTGAGATTGGATTAATCATCATTAAGGAGGAATCCCGATTTATATCATGGTTTCATTTGATTTAAGTTGTCAATCTTCCTAGTTACGAAGTTATATAATTTTGTGTGCAGAGTGAAGACAAACCCAAAAAATGCCATCAATGAGCACTTTTTACCACGCTTCCTAGACTTCGTAGTGTGGGGGCATGAACACGAATGCCTCGTGGACCCTCAGGTGCCAATGAATATTGCTTTATCAATATATGCAACATGGACATGTGCATGCTTGTGCATGCAAGCTTGAGTGTGTACGTGCATCTGTCTCTAGGTGCGTAGTTTTGGTCTTGTTGGGAGGGTGCCTTACACGACTTTACATGATTTTGTTTCTGACAGGAAGTTCCGGGGATGGGATTTCACATTACACAACCTGGTTCTTCTGTTGCAACATCACTGATTGACGGAGAATCAAAGCCAAAGCATGTGCTCCTTTTAGAAATTAAGGTTGCAATGTTAGATCTATTTTTTTTTCCTGAAAGCAGCATCTTTTGATCCTTTCTCCTCCCAAACTGAGTTGGATGCTGTTATACTTTTATGCAGGGGAATCAATACCGTCCAACCAAGATTCCTTTGACGTCAGTGAGGCCTTTTGAGTACACAGAGGTGATTTAATGTTTACCTTTTCTTCTACATTAAAACTTTTGATTAATAATATATTTTTTCTGCTACAGATTGTATTAAAAGATGAACCTGAAATTGATCCCAATGATCCTAATTCAATTCTTGAACACTTGGACAAAGTGGTAAGTGTAATTGCAAGTAATATCGGACTGTTGTACTTTCCCATGCCTTTCTTTTTTCCCTGCATTATGCCCTCTGATGCATGTGCTGTATATTAATAGTATAGATTTGAATTTCCATAGGTCAACGCTCAGATAGAGAAATCTAGGAAAAATGTTAGCGGATCACAGCTCCAACTTCCACTAGTTCGAATAAAGGTAATATTTCCAATTTAACTTAAGATGTTGGTATTATGATGGTGATCCTCATATATGCATCCTCACATCTCTAGGCCTTTTTCCTATCCCATGCCTTGGCTTCCGATCTACAAGTATTTGTGTACATATGGATGTTCTCTTTTTTACCCAATGTAACCTTAACCTCCCCTTCCATGTGATCGTATAACTTCAATGGAACAATTGGCAGGTGGACTATTCTGGATTTATGACAATAAATCCTCAAAGATTTGGACAGAAGTATGTGGGGAAGGTACATTCACTAATCCTAGATCAGTATTCTACTGCTAATTTTTCTCGTATCACATTTTGGAAATAAATCATTGCTATTGTAATGACTTTAAGGTTGCAAACCCACAAGACATTCTTATATTTTCAAAAGCTTCAACAAAGGGCAGGAGCGAAGGTACTTATTATCACAAATTTTCAAAAGCTTCAACAGTAGTGGATTTTGCATTGGTTGAGTGTTTGTTTTTATACCATCTTATAAGTTCCAACACTTCACTTAATTTTTGAATAACAAAAAGCTTGGTGCAGTATGACCTCACCTATGAGATTTCCAATATATTAACCTTGTAGGTCCATTAGATTAACAGATTGCCCACAAGTTAAATCTTAGTGCTGGCATCAGTCTAAAGACTTTCACATACATTAGCTACAGTTGTGTTATATCTCAAACAAAAGTGATGATAATAAAACTTGATGAGACTTTAAATAAATTCTCACCATGTAGGGGAAGTTCACTTCTGACATCACTACGACAGTAGACTCTGTTACTCGGGGATTTCGTTACAGTCAGAGCTATTTCTGAAGTCCATTAAATGTTAGAATTCATATATTCACAGATTTTCAGTTAATTATTTCTTATCTTTTATTGTAGCTAAAATTGATGATTCTGAACGGCTTCGCCCAGAAGAACTAAATCAGCAAAACATAGAGGCTTTGGTTGCGGAAAATAATCTGGTATCAGCTGTCATATTCCTTCTTTCCTGTACTCAGATTATCATGCATATAGTACTTTTCATCCAGTGGAACTCTGGATTTGTTTTATACAGAATATAGTTTTGTTAGTTTCTCGCGGATAAACAGTTCCACAATTTGCTCAGAAACACACACCTCAACTGACTTATGGAAAACATTATCAGTGGAAAACTTAACGTGATTGAAACTTGGTTCTTTTTGTCCTTTGCCATCATAGTAAGGGTTTATGATTCCAGGATATGATTTATTTTTTGGATTATTGCTAAAATGGAAGTCATGTGGAAAATATTGTAGACGACATTACAATTACTTACAGGTTTACAGCTTGTAAATTTTATTTTAAGGTTAAACCCTCATGGGGATATCTGATCATGCAGAAAATGGAGATCCTTCCTGTCAATGATTTGGACGTTGCATTGCACAATTTTGTTAGTAAGGACGACAAAATGGCTTTCTATTCTTGCGTGAAGTACAATCTTGAAGAAACTCGAGTGAGTACTTGCTCTGTTTAAATTAAAGTTTCAACTAGCTATTGTATTTTCTTTTGAAGTATGTTACTGACAATTTTCTTTTCTACTTCTACAGAAGAAAATTGCTAAGGATCCAGATACAGTGACATTTGAAGAGGAAGATTTAATCGTTAAAGTCGGGGAGTGCTTGCAGGCAAGAATGATTAAATTTCAAATATTTTTCTTTCATCAGTTATTGTGTTACCCTATTCTAGTCAGTTTCATGGACAATTATTTTGCCCTGATGGGGCCTTCAGGGCTGTCGTTGGGGTTTGAAATGAGACATTTAGGCCCAAAATGCATAGCAGTCGACTGAGACCTCTTGTACTAATTTCATAGAGTTTTGTTTTAGTTCTTAGATATGGGAAAAACGTATATACGTGATTCAAAGTTTGCAATTCATTGATCATAATTGTAGGCAGTTTTGACATAAAAGAAAAAACATAGAAGTCTTGAATTTGGGATTTTTAGGTTTTAAGGAGCTACTTTCCCTCATGCATCTCACCCTGTTGTGGCCTTAAGCATTACTATGGCAATTAATGAGGGCTTGCTTCCATACACTGACCAAATATTTATGTTATAAGTGCAGGAACGTGTCAAGGAAAGACCTACGAACTCTAAGAGTAACTCTCCATTCTCTTCCACTGCCCCTCCTTGGGAGGTAATTTTGATTTTAATCTGCTTTTTTCGAGAATTTGCATCACTTTTCTGTGTTGCATCCATTTCAGAATTTTTTGGTTGATACATGTGCCTACTATTTTCATTTTTAAGCTATTGTTCTTCGTGTAGGATTTCAGAAGTACAAGTGCTGCTGGAACTGCAAGTGCAGTTTCCTTCAGTGACGATGAAGATGCAACGCAGATGACTGGCTCAACATCCACTGCCAGAGGCCGCAAGGGCAGAACGTCTACCTCAGAAGTTGGTAAAGGTAAAACTACTGCAAGAGGAAGGGGCAGAGGCAGGGGCAGGGGTACCAGTACCTTGAAGCAGACGACTCTCGATGCATCTCTTGGATTTCGGTCTTCTCAGAGGTTTTTCTTTGACCTAAGTTTGAGAAGATATTCAATCAATTAAGCGGCCACTTCATTTTAAAACTTAATTAATAACCAGCAATTTAATTAGTTGCTTTAGAGGTGTAAGAGAGAAATATGTAGGAACAAATATAGCTGCAAAACTTTATCCTCCCACTGCATGATATTTGTCATGATTCTCTCTGGTATTCAACATTAAAGTCTACCACAAAATGCAAATAGTACCCTTAACCTTTATAGGACTTTATCTTTTCCATTACAAGTTAGTTTTTCTGTTTTCTGTATTTACTAATGTTTTCAGTTAAAAATATCTACATGGTATCCTTTTTCTGTGCCCTACAGGTAGCGTTGCTAACTGGGGATTCCTTCCTTGTTTGTCCTTATTGCTGTTCTATGTGACAGTTCAATTTCATTCTGTATATGTCATTGTCGTTGACTCTGATGTGAACTAATAAACACAATTAAAGAAGCAATTAGGATGCCAAAGAACTAATGTAAAATCCCAAGAACACAACTAACGCAGCCTTCTTACTAAGAAACCAACTACGGTTAGACAAGAAAACAAGTTCTGACATTGCAAATTCATGACTTATTAGGATGTATTCTAAGTAGCTAATTGCAAGCAGTTAGAAGTCTGCTGCACGTTTGGTTCATATTGCATTAACAAGTCGAGACATTCATGTTCCCAGTTTTGTATCTTAGCTAATATAATTACTGCAGATCTGCATCAGTTGCTGCAACTGCCGCTGTACGAAGTATTGCTGATGATGGGGATGATGTGGATTCTCCTTCGAGTGAAGAAGAGGCGGGGAAACTCGGAATTGATGAGGTTGATAATAGTTCGGTATGGATTACCTTCTTTTTCAACTGAGTTTTGGCATTAAATCAGTAATAGCTAATGAAAATCCGGGCTGTTCTTAAGTTACTGTCAATTAACTGGCGAAGCTCTTTCATATGATTTTTTTTTTTTTTTTTTAAGTCCAACACACAACCTCCTTTTGCCTTGTGCCAACCATAAAATAATTTTGCATGTTTACACGTTCCATAAACCGAATCAATGTTGTTTATGCTACTCATTTGATAAGATAATATGGTTTCAATTATTGAAGGAAAATGATGAAATTGTTCCAAGTAGAGGACGGAAAAGGGCTGCACCAAGGGGGAGAGGTAGAGGCTCTACGCAACCATCTAAGCGTGGAAAGAAATCAGATAGCTCTGCAATTAACCGAATGTTTATGAACAAAGATGATGACGACGATGATGAAGATGTGACAAAGAGATTAAATAAGCCTCTGCCTCGGGTGGTTCTTCTTTCTTCTATTTCATTTTACCTGTATTCTTTAAAAATCAGCCTGGAAATATATAGGACTGCCTGCTTTTGGTCTTGAGAGATTTCTAATAGTACTGAGCTTTTATTCTCCTTTTTTGTAGGTCACGAGAAATTACGGCGCTCTTAGAAGGTAACAATCAGTAAAGTTCTCCCATGCTTTGACAAGGCAGTCCAACTTCATGTCACGGCTCCAACCTTATGTACCTCCATTTCGGCGCAGAAGGACGTAGGAGCTAAAGAGTTCAGAACTGTGACAAAGACAATCCATTCGTAGAGGCTTCTGACGGAAGTCTACATTCAAGCTGTTTGAATGTTCCTTCCGAAAGGTCGCAAAATGTAATTTGATCGTTACAAGAGTGGATCCCCGCTTCAGTTGATTTTGTTCCAAATCGAGTTAATGTTCTTTTTTGGGTACCGTACATATCTGTCGTGAGTGATACATGATGTGAGAGATTGTGAACATGGTTTCCGGCCACCAGACTGGTATCAACAGGCAGGTTGGCTGGAATTTGTGGTCGCAACATCCATCTGATTTGTTTCAGCTTGGAAACAACCCCGTTGTCTGAGATGGCTTGTAAGTCAAGAAAACATCAACTTGTATTACACCTTCAAAGTAAACGATTTGCGCGTCTAACATTTCATTACAGAAACCTCTAATATTTTCAAAAATGATGTGAATTACAGATCCTACTCCCTCTCTCTTTCAATTTGTCAAATGAAAAGAATTCCAGAAGAGCTTTCTCCAGTAGATATGTACATAATACTAAACGACTATTAGAATAGCGCCACTCGAAACTAGCATGAGGTGCGTGAAAATAGCGCCACTCGAAAGGTATCACCTCAACTCATGGCAATCAGAAGAAAAACTTCCATAGAAATACAGGACCCTCGGGCCAGCAAGAATCTCGGATCATTTGAGGGCCAAACTCCGTTTCACTCTACTTTTTCTCCAGTGTCAGAAGTGATGTTAGGTTTACCCTATACATACAAATCAGCTAGACTGCACTGGTCTCTCATCTGAAATGGGGTCTCTTTGGAACATCCTTCAGGCTTACCAAATGGCTTGGACCGCCGACTTTCCCCTGCTCAAAAGAAGCTCAACATTATCAGATTATTAAGTGAAAGTGTCTGCAATTCATCACCAATCTCTATACTAAATCGGATATGGATTGGGATTAACACAAAATTTAATTCGAGATTGCATATGTTCAGATAACAAGTACCCTAGCAATATCAACTAAGATCACTGCCCCAGACATGATGCTTTCTGTCTATATTGCAGCACATACAAAAGCCTAATGAGGTTCAACCTCCCCTAAATTTCTACTCTTTTACAAGATCATCCGTCAGACTAATGTCAGCACCTAAAGGAGCAAACACTTAAAAATTTTAAGTACGACAAGGTTAGCCATGGTTCTGCTGTGGAAACAATGATAAATATCCAAAAAGCCTCCACTCCCAAACCACACTTAAAGGGAAAACAGTTGTTTTTACTCTAAATGGTACATGAGGAGTGAAAGATGAACTTTTTTCTAATCCTGTTTGACAAATACAAACGATTACAAAGGACTAATTATCGACTATTAACTTATGTACCTTTCCAGCCAGTCCCATTCGGTCAGTCCTTTGCAAAATGCTCTGTTTTGTCCCCTTCGGACTCCAAACCATGGTTACAGGAGCAATGCCTTTGTTATTGCATTTCTGACTCCCAGCGATTCTCCCTTTCAAATTCTCTTTTCCTGGGGCCGCCAATCTGTTAGATCCACCAACAACTGGTTTCTTCTTAGATTTCACAGTAGTTACCGGTTTAGTTTCTTTAACTAGAACAGAATCCAAAGGTTTCCTTCTCAGAATCTGATACTGAACCTGCACAAACAGTATGATTCATGTTAATATCAATCTTGTGGCCCATCGAGATCAAACTCAGTTGGAATAAAATGTAGGAATAAATTGCAAGAAAACCATGAACAAATATGGGGCCCTCAAAATGCTTTTTGGGATGTGTTACGAAAAGAGGGAGAGAATAAGATATGCATACATCACAATTAAATAGAGTACAGTCCTAACTGACAAGTCCCTTACTAGTAGGCGATTATTTCAGATATGCATACATCACAATCAAGAAAATTCTTATTATCTGTGTCTCGGATTTGTGACATCTCACCTTTGGTTTTGTAGCTTCCACGTGGATTGACTTTGAAACATTAGGTCCAATTATGTACTTTGCAGTCCCTCTTTCACTCTTATGCATAGACAACTTGGATACTTTAGAAGGTTTTATTCTGTTCTTGGTTGCATAACTCATTCTTGCCACATTCCTGCTATCTGGGGATCTTTCTTTGTACTGTATTGATGTAGATGTTGAGGTCCTGCCATTCGAACCAGGATTTGAAGATGATCCCACACTAGACTTGCTGAATGAAGATTTACGGCCTCTTGATTCCCTTCTATCACAATTAATCTCCACTCTGGCTGCTGGCCTCGTAATACCGCTTTTCCTGAAACCAGCCTTTATTACGGAAAATATCCCATTTGTTTGACTCAATGCCGGATTTGATTTCTCCATAAACTTCTGTTGTTGCTGCTGACCACTCTCAGATGTAATGGTGCTTGCTGCACTGCTTTCATTTTCCTTGTTTGTCACATAACTAAAACTACATGTTGGATCCCCACCAGAGGACGTTGGCATAGAGCAATTGGGTATGTGATTTCCAGTTAGACTGCTTTTACAAACTGAACTTGATTTGGAACTGGATGTTCCTTTCAACTGTATAAAGCTTAATTTGGGTTTCATCTTATCACTGGACCCTGAGTTCCCACAGGAAGATGTCCCACTCAGCACTTTGTCTGGGTCCCGCTTATCTGTAAAATCTTGGTTTTCCCCTCTCCATTTCTTGCTTACAAAGTCTTTGCCTCTTGACTTAGAGACAGAAGACGGAAGTTGTGGCGAAGATGGTCCTACTAAGTCAAAGTTTAAGCCCATACTATCCTCACCCAAATTCAAAAATGCAGCCCTCAACTGGCGTGAAGAGCATTGGTGGAACCTAATAATTCCAGTACATTACTAAAACTCAGCATTCTTATTTGACAGCATGAATTACAAAGACAAAATGGAAAATGCCGCATAATCAAAGGGCCAAAGGATACTTACAGATGGCTTCTGTAAAACCAGTCATCATCACTGCAATGTATCCAATCCAAAAAAGAAGAATTAGAAATTGACATCACAGATACTTTCTAAATTATAAACCATTTCTGAAAATTAAGGAAAATATTTGTCTCTGAGTATACTAGAACCCACATATGTTGGTTTGTTGAGTTGGCTTCTAGAGTGAGATCCACCCACAGAGGCGCATCCATTTCTTCCTGTATCAATCAGCAAAGAGAGATGTAAACAAGTAAATTAAAGGTCCAGAGAAGTTGCATGAAATAAAAGAGATTGCAAGTTAATCCTAATCACAAGAACAAGATGCACCTTCAGATTTGATTAGGATATGTTTGGTTGTCAAGAATATGTAGGCTAAGAAAAAGAAATACAAGGGTAAACACGAACAGGAATAACGATTGTAACATCGAAACACGAAAAATTGCCATACTCTTGTCAACCAAACAAGATTCCTACACCCAATAAATCCAATTTCAATTAGAACTCAAAATTGCAAAAGAAGCAAACTAAACCCAAGATTTCAAAGCAAAGAACCCCAAGTTCCCAACCCAAAAAAACCCTTAATTCGAAGGGAGAGAGAGAGAGAGTAAGTTCAAGAAGATGAATTTTATACCAGAAATGCCCAGTGATCGTTGCTGTTATTGAGAGCCATATTCTTGTCTCCTTCAACTTCTTTGCGTCGCAGAAAAGAACCTGCAAAAGCCTCAGGCGAATGGGCTTCTTCTTTCATCCATGACCATCCTCCATTTTTGCTTCTGTTTTGCTATTTTGCAAGGAATAGCCTGTTTGCAGTTTCAGCCTTCACGGCTAAGAGCTCCCCTCAGCGACGTCGTTTTATCTTTGGACGGCTGAGATTAATCAGCAGGTCCAGGATGCGGTATGTTGTTTAGTACTGTGAAAAAGAAGGCGAGCTATTTGACCATTGTTGGTGGGAATCAAATTTGATCCAGGAAAAGTAATTTTAGCAAACAATGGTATCTCAAAATATTTAAATTTAAAAAATTTAAGCAAAATTTTTTTAAGCCATAATTCAGAAATTGCTTTTCTGCTATATGATTTTAGCCTAACTTTTTTTCGGTAACTTTTTTGAAAATAAATTTTATGTAGATTATCCTAATCTATTTCTATGAGCATTTTAATATAAAAATATTTTAATTTTGATAAGTAATTAAAAATCATACAAATACATAAACATTAGATTTAATTTGGGCCATCAATTTTTTTTTTAACCATTAGATTTGATCTCATTTGATTACAACTATTAGATGATAAGTAAAAAAAAAAAACAAAAAAAAGTTAAAAATATGATAGTTTGGTGGGTCCAGAATAATTTAAAACAAGCTTAAATCTTAGGGGGAATTTAGCATTGAGATATATTTTCTTTCCATGACTTATTTTAGCCTAATAGTTGGAGATGGTTTGGGGGGTTGTAAAGCTTATATTTTAAGCTTTATCCCATGGTTGGACATGGCTTCAATCCTTAGAAATAAAGCTTAAAAATTTAAGCCATAACCCAGAAACTGTTTTTCTCCTCCGAACCTTATGGTTTAAAATTTTGGTATGTGATTATTAAATAATGGTTTAACCAAATTTTTTTTTCGGTAACTTTTTTGAAAATAAAATTTATGTATTTATTTTTATGAATATTCTGATCTAAAAATATTCAAATTTCAATAAGTAAATAAAAATTATAGGATTTATACTAAACCAAGTTTAAATCATGGTATTCAAGTTTCAAGTTAAATTTGGTTTAAATTATTTTCTTAAATTATTTAGACGTTAGATTTAATTTTGGGCCGTCAAGTCTTTTTTTTTTTTCTTTTTTTCCCATTAGATCTGATCTCATTTGATCATGTAAGAATATCAAAGCTAGTGATCTAAGTGAAGAGGAAACAATGGTTAAGATTGTGACACATGTCAATGGATAAAGAGGGTTGTTATATAAAAGTTGTTAGGATTGTAGGTTGTTGGAATGACTTTTTAGCCAAAATGGTATCTGTGATTTGCATAGCTCCTCACTTTGGTCCATGAGATTTGAAATCAATAGAATTTGTCCTTGAGTTTGTCCACCATCAATCATTTTGGTCATTCCTTGAAAAATCTCCATTAAATAAGAATAGAATTAATTTTTATTAAATCATTTTGGCCAATTGTTTATTAAATTGAGGGCACATTTGTCAGAAATTTTGCACAGAATGACCAAAATGATTGATGGTGGACAATCTCAAGGACTATTTCTATTGATTTTGAATCTCAAGGACCAAAATAATGTGTTATGCAAATCTCAGGGACCATTTTGGCTAACAAGCCTGTTAGAATTGTAGTTTGTTGAAGTAAGGATGTTACACATTGTATTAGCTTAACTAGCAAGCTTTGTAATGGTTTAGTATATAAGCCCTTTGTAAAAACAGTTACTTGGTATTCAAGAAAGATCAATTCACAAAGCACTCATCTCTCTCTCTTTCTCTCTCTCTAAACTTCTTCTGCATTTCTTCTGCATTTTTCTCAGTTCTCACATGGTATCCTCACCAAGAAACAATTCGGCGCTTCGGCATTCTCCTTGAAATCTCTATTATCTTATCTTCTCAATCCTCTATTTTGTACATCTTCTCAGATAAAATTGAGCAAATCCCATATCGAATTCACAAGAAAATTGGAGTTCTTTGTCACGAAGATCAACTATTTGATTAAAAGCATCAATGAAGAAATTTCTCCCTTTCTGCATAGATGGTTACAGTAGCGCAACTACAAATTGTTCTGTCAATAATCACCAACCTTATTCCAACAATATTAACATCCTTTACAATGAAATTGGATGCCACCAATTACTTAACTTGGAGCTTTCAGATTAAATTGCTTCTTGAAGGCTGTGGAATTCTGGAATTCATGGATGGCACCAAGAAATGTCCAACAAGATTTGTCAATGATTTAACTGTCGAAGACGTGGAGACAGATGCCTACCAAGTTTGGAAAATGCACGATCGTGCAATCATGCAACTCATTACTGCAACTTTATCATGAACATCAGTATCTTGTATCATTGCTAGTACAAGTTCTAATGAAATGTGGGTGAATCTCAAGGAAAGGTTTTCATCTATGACTAAAACAAGTATCTTTAAGTTAAAGATTAAGTTTCAGAACATCAAGAAAGGGTCTGGCTCAATTTCTAAGTATCTGCAGAAGATTAAAGATGCAAGAGACCATCTTACAGCAGCTAGAGTTATCTTTGAAGATGATGATATCATCATTCTTGCTCTCAAGGGACTTACTGCAAAATACAACACATTGAAATGTGTTATCAGAGGAAGGGAAAATGGTATCTCCATCAAAGATTTTCAATCTTAGTTGCTTCCTGAAGAAGCAACTATTAATCAGTCACTGGAATCCAATATGTCTTTTGGAACTGCAATGATGACATGCACTCATGCTTCAAAAGGGAAAACATTAGTTCTTGATTCTAGTTCTATCGATTCAAGTAACTGCGGTTCATCTTTTGAGGGTAGATCAAATCAAGCCAACAACTCAAACAGTCAAGGCTATTTCTCTGGAAATCAAAATAGCTATAATAATGGTTCATAAAACTACAATGGTGGCTACAATGGTGGATATAGAAGCAACAATTATAGGGACAAAGGCTGAGGTAAGTTCAATTACAATTCAAGATCAAGATTCAATACACCAAATTAACATAAAAATGTTAAGACTTAAAAGAGTCTTCAAGATGTTATGAATTTGTTCTAATCTATTGTTAATATTTTTTTTAAGGAGTGAATGGGAGAGCTTCCCCAATATAAAGCTGCAAAACACATAAAATTGTTAAAGTTAATGGAGCTTTTGACGATTTGTTGAAGAATAAATCAGGAAATTTGGAAAAATAAACAAAATTTAGACACCATATAGAATTATAGTCATTTTAAAAAAATTTATAATAATTGTAACAAAAAATTGACATGAAAGTACACCCTTAAAAAGTTTTCCCAAAAAAATCAAAAAGCAAAATTGTTGTGCTTTCATCTTAGGTAATTACGCACCTCCCGAATACCAAAAAAATAAAAAATAAAAAAATAAATAAAAAAACCATCAAGCTTTCTTGCGGATAGCATTCTAGAAAGCTTCATTTCCAATGAAAAGTAAAACCTTGTTGCTTCATATCATGTTTACTCAGAGGTCAGAGCAAACTGCCATATCGGCTTAAATTTGCTGGCAATCTCTAGGAATTCAAATGAAACCCAAAGGCCAAAGTCTACAATTCTGTTCCAAATGTTTGCTCGAGGATGTTTACTTGGCAAGGGAAATTAGGTCTGGCATAACTAATTTCGACGTAGGAGCCATTTACTTTTCCATAACTTGTGCGTTAGTAAAACGCGAAATATGCCGGGATGACAATGATTCAAACATGCCAATTACCATTAGTTTAATGAAGTCTTTCCTACTCCCCTACTTTTTTACTATAATTCAAAAAATCCACCAGCTGATAAGTAACAATAGATAAATGAGGAAGGCTCTAGGGTTTCTCTGTGCGCTGCATCGTTGGCGCATGTGAGAATCGAAATCTGCTGTTTCAAGCAAGGTTTGTGAGAAGATTTGGGTTGATTCAGTTCGAGTTATTGCTTGTTTGCTTATTGAGAGGGTTAGGTTGAATCTTGAAAGGATAATTAGGGTTTCGTTAACTAGGGCTGCGATAATTAAGGTGTTAAATCGTTTACGGAACAATGTTAATTGGAGTTCGTATGAGTGGCTAGTGCTTCTGGGGAAAGCTCTTAAAGTTTCTGCATCCTCTTCACGTAGGTTGTGTAAGATGGTTTCGTATTTTTCACACGTTTTGTGGTTTCTGAGGAGTTGTTTCGTGGCTAGTATCTTGCTTTTGTGGTTTGCTGATTGGGCGAATTTAGACTTGAGTGATTGTGTTTGTATTTGTATGGTTCTCTGTTTCTGGGACGATTTGGCTACCCTAGGTTTAAGGCTCGGGTTTGTGACGGTTAGGGTTTCAACGTGCCTCTTTGATTATTACATGACGCCATTGATGATCTGGTTCTAGTGTGGTAATTGTTTTTGTTACTCTGTTTGGAGACGATTAAGCTCTCATTTGGTGTTGGTCATTTTATCTAAGCAGTTTCTGTGCACACAAGATAGTTTTTTATTAGCTTTTAATTTGGGGGATAGATCTAGGGCCATTAACTGTGTGAGTTTTACAATTATGACCTTTGAGCTTCCTCGTTTGAATAGTTTGGTAATGAGATTTTTATTCCGCTAGTGTGTTTTGATGGTTGGATTCCCCCAAAAGTTGGGCTATTTATGCAGGTTTTGGTGGTGCCTTTGGCCTTCACCTGCTTCCCTGCCTTTTAATTTCTTCTCATCATCTGTCTTTAAGATGTCTAACTCTCACATGGCTGCCTCTAATTCAAGCTTGGCCCTTAGGCCTAGGATTTGTTCTGATTCCTATATGCCTAGTTGGGACAACCCCTTCCCGGTTCCTCAACCTGGGCAGGAACCTGTGGTTGTTGAAAAGGCTAGGAGTACTTTCACCATAGAGAAAGCTGTGACTAGGGTGAATACTAACTTGTGCTCATCAATCAATGTTGAGCACATGCAATCTAGAATGCTGATAGGGAAGATGTTTGGGTAGCCCTTGGAAGTAAGATTGATTAAGTGGAAGCTTGGCTTATCATGGAGAAATGAAGTAAAAAATACCTTCTACCTTGATCCTTTTGGTAGAAGATAGTTCACAGTGGTGTTTACGGATGTGGATGATCTAATGTTTATCATGAGGAATTGACCCTGGTATGTCAGGGGTCAAATCCTTCATCTGGAAAGGTAAACCACAGGTTTTAAGGATTTGGACGCGATTGTCAAGCTTGTTACATGGGCCAGACTACCTACGGTTCTTTTCCAATATAAGGAGGATAATATAATCAAGGATATTACTTAGCCATTAGGGAGTTTGCTGAGGGTGGACGAAATGACTTTGGGTTTGAATGGCCTATTTGTCAAGGTTCTGTTAGAGGTGGATCCGAGGTTTCCACTGAAGCGGGTGCTTATTATTAACCAGGATAAGGAATGCCTCATTCTTGTGAGTTACAAAAAACTATTTTTGGTCTGTTTTTATTGCGATAGAATGAGGTATGATGGTTATGTCTGCCCCGAGGTGTAGGCTGATGATGGCTACTTCATGATCAACAAGGTCTATGAAGATGAACCTTCGGTGTTCCCAGAAGATACGGTGGTGGATGTAGATATGAAAGCTAATCTGCAAAAGTATGTGATGTTGTGCTGCTATGGTGGAAGAGGAGACCATTGAGATTGAGCAGATGGGACACTGTGTAGAGGATGATGGTTCTGATGAGGATGGTTGGACTGCTATTACTCCAAAATGGAGAATAGGGCTGATAAAAGATTGGTTAGTGAGAGTTTAAGAGATGATAAGTCTTTTAGGGAGGTGGTTTCTTGCCCTAAGACTAAGTGGGTGGCTAGGGCTAATTTGGTTCAGGATTGGAGAAGGGCAGGGAAAGGTGTGGATCGGGATTAGGGGGTAAGATCTTCACGCTCTAATTTGCCTATTATTCTTAATTATGTGTTTTTGAATGCAAACATGAATTTAGTGGATGCTATTTTAGTTGAATTTGCTAGGTATGATGATATGTTTGCGGATGAGACTTACTTTGCTTTGATTTGTGATGACATATGTGTTAACTCCGAGGGTAGATTGCATATTGACTTCTTTGATGCTATGCATGAATTTACTCATAGTCAGGATGTTGGGATGTCAAGAATAAGAAGTGAAGAGGGTGATAATAGGGACAAGTTTGGGAGCCTGGTTGTGGTTTGTCGTACTATTGAGGGTGCCCTGTGAGTGCTAGACTAATTATAGGAACGCTGAGTCCAAGGAAACGTGTTCGTGAAGAGGATACTGCAGAAGTGGGATTGAGTTCCTACCTTAACGAACTGGATTAATGAAGTGCATGGTTTGGAATGTAAGGGAATGGGTAGACCAGAGTACTTTACGTGTAATTTCAGTTATTTATGTAGTTTGGAAAAACTAAATTTATTTTGTGTTGTGGAAACTAAGATCTCCATGGCTAAAACCCCCTGTTAGGATTTTTGGGAAGTATTTTGATCATTTTTTTTTTTTACATAACCCCGATGGAAGGGCTGGGGGCCTTTGTATATTAATGTCATTGATGCTTGCTCTCGTTTTATACATATGGAAATTAAATATATTAAAATGAACGTTGAGTACTTTGCTATGTTTGTGTATGTTTCCCCACAAAAAGCGCTTCAAGTTATTAACATGTGGCATGAGTTGTTGCGCCTTGATCCTAAAGATAAGCCTTGGACGATCTTAGGTGATTTCAATAACATCATTAATGTAGAGGAAAAATGGGGTGGTAACCAAAGTACCAATGTGCATATTAACAACTTTATAAACTTTTTAAATGCGGGTAAACTAATATTGTTAGATGCTTCTAGTGTTCCTTTTTACGTAGACAAATAAACACTCAGATGATACCATAATTTTTGAAAGGCTTGATAGAATAGTTGCTAACTCGGACTGGCTTCAATTGCATGGTAACTGTAACTTACGTAATTACCCTATTTTTGGGTCGGATCATATCCCTTTTTTGTTGGTAACTAATGGTCCGTAACTAAAGGTGGCAAACAAATTGTTTAAATTTGAAACCATGTGGCTGTTGCATCCTGAGTTTAAGCAGTGATGCTTGGAAGTGTGGTGATAATCTGACCTCTTTGGATTTCTTTAGATGTGGTCTTCGGTCTTTAGATGTGATAATCTGACCTCAAATGTAGAATTTGATAACACTCAGATATTCATAAATCACGTGAAAAATCTGTAAATTATGCAATAATTTGAATGTCAGCGAACGGCAATGCTCCCTTCCATGTTTTATGAGTGGGAGCTTTTTATTCAGGGGTCACATAATTGCTGGGACGTTTAGGAGTTTGTCCTTTTTCACTGTAGGGCATTATTTCGATTAAGCCTATCAATTTCTAACCCAATCCGTTAATTCAATATAAAATGATACGAAATTAACAAGTTATCCGGTCAAACTGATAACAAATTAGATTGTTATAGGATAACCCGATCAACATCCGTTAAGATAACGGATCAGTTCAAGTATACACGTGGTTAACCTGATACGCTATCGGCAAAATATTAATTTAATAATTTTATATCCTTATAACAATTATATATATAATAATTATATCATGATTATATAATAATCATATATATTGATTTTTTTATAAAAATAATAAAATAAAAAGTAATAGGAATATAAAATGTTGATATAATTTAATCGTGATCACATAATACAAGAGAGGATGAGAAAAATATGAAACGGAGAGCTCAAACAATCCAAGTCCCGTGCCGACATCTTATCCCAGTCCAATGCCGTGGGTTCATCTGTTGTGCCTTTGCGCCCTTCCACACCTGATCCTACGGACCCCACTTTGGCATCCTTACTGCCGCAGCCACATCAGTCCCGTGGATTCCCTTCTCTCTATGATATAAAACTCATATATTTATGTCTACTAAACCTCAGTTGGCCTCATATATTTATATTCATCATGTGAGAGGGGTGACCGTTCATCAGCAGTGAACTTTCCAAGTTGCCCTCTCATTCCTTCCTTGCCGGACCTTTTTTCCCTCTCTGCTGCAGGAAAATGACCTCCTTACCCTTATTATTACCCTTCTTTTCTTCGGGATTCCTTTTTTTTTAATTTTTTGCATCGCCATCGGACTCTCTTTGATTCCAGCATTTTATCCTTATCTAATTCACGGGCAGCAATGGTAAATGCTTTTCCACCAAAAAATAATTAAAAAACCTTACCTCATCAGACTTGGCAGCAATGATGCATGCATTGCCTTGCCACTAAAAAATAATTAAAAAAACAAAAATCTGGAACATGCACAGAAACGCTGAGCATGGAGACGGAGTGAGATAGCACGCCTATCACCAGAAAAAAAAAAATTAAAAAACACAACCTCATGACATCTAGAACAGTTCCCCGCAACTGTGCAACTGTACATCACGTCTTTCCTTTCTTCCGGACATTGCTCCTCGCAAATGCCCTCGGTTTCTTCTTACGTTCTGTACTGTTTACGTTTGCTACAGTAAAATGTCCGTTTTGTCCTTATTGGCCTCGCGTCATTTGTCTATTCTCGCTCTTTTTTTTTTCTTTTTTTTTTCTTTTTTTTTTTAATTTTTAATTTTTATTTTTAAACCTACGTATATCATTTGGGAGACAGAGAAATATAAAACAATAATTAAAAAACAGATGGTAGCATAAGTTTTTGAGTGCATTTTTGCTCATTATCATTTATGTGTGATGAATGTTTATCATCCTATTTATTACCGTTATATACGTTTGAATTTTGAGATTTATGCTTATTTACTATATAAATCTCGAAATTCAAACTTATATAATAATAATAAATAGGTTAATAAACATACACCACACTAAATGATAATGAATAAAAATGTTTCCTAAATTTTTTATTTAAAATGGGAGTTAAACCAGGCCATGCACAGTAAACAAACAATTATAAAAAAAAATTGGATACATGGGTGCCAGGACCAAAAAAATATTTGAAAAATGGGAATTAAGCAGGCCACATGGTTTGTGGCAGCAAACAATAACACAATTATAAAGCGAATTGAATGTATGGAAAAACAGTAGTTAAAAATTATGAGAAGCCGGTTTAGTGCTCTTCTACCCCACATGTTTGCCCCTGTTTGAGCTTGCCCGTTGCTTTTCTTCTTAGAGGCAGATTAGCCATTATCTGTTTAAGTGCATTTTTGCTCATTATAAAAATGAGATTGTCTTATTATCTCTTTGAATGCATTTTTGCTCACCATAATTTATTGTGGTGTATACTCATCATCCTTGCATAACCTTTTCATGCATTCTCCACTGTTTTGCCACGTGTCGATCATCGTGGATAAGCTCTCTTCAATTGCATCTCTCCAAAATGAAGGTGAATTGTCTGCCTTTCCATATGCCCTTCTGTGATATGGAGGTGGATTCTGATCTTTCTCATTTTTCTCAGCCAAATCATTTGTGCAAATTTCTCGCGTTTAAAACCCTTGGAAAAATTAATAGTTGTTGCATCTTGCGTTTAAAATCCCTGGGTCAGTACTGATTATGTTGGTTTTTCGATTTTATTAGGGTGTATTGGTTACCTCCAAGGTCCACCTCTGTTTGGTGGTGAGTTTTTTTAACCTTTATAGTTTTGTTTTAATTTATTTTTTTTTGTAGTTTTTCATGTTCAAATGGGATTTTTGTGTGAATTTTTCTTCTTCTAATTATGGGTGTTTTCTTTATATCGTTAGATCCGATGTCTAGGTGACACACCCCGATCCAAATATCGGGGCGTGCTGGCCGTCACGGGAGAATGACGCAGTCAAGTGCGCATTGTGGAAGTACTAGAGTGGAAATACGAGGAAAATAAAGCCGAACAAGATAATTACAATAAAAGATCAGTGAGTGGTAGTGACGAAAACGGAAGGAAAACGCAAAATAGAAGTTCAAATATCCTAGGTGCAGTCCAAAAATAAACAAGTACTACATAAGCGGTAACTAGAAAATCCTACATGGAGGGTGCTTTGTCAGAACTGTCCCGATGCCTCTTTCGCCACCAATGTCACCTCTACCTAAAACCTGGAGGGGCGCAAAACAGAAAATGTGAGTGGGCAAAAATAAAGTTTTTCCAAAACCATTTCAATATCGAGTAATAACCCCTCTCTGTAAAACCCGTATACTTTCCTAGAAATACAATACGTACTCGTATAATAATTCATGCGACAAACAATAAAGCTCAAATATGTCATGCCAAAAAATGCCGTGTCAGAATATCCAATCAAACAGTATAAGCATCAAGCAGGTGAGATAAAACAAATCATAATATGCTAGTAATATCAGTACTTCAGCCGGAGTCGCCTAAAGTGACCTGTACGGCTGAATCTATAGCTCCTCAACCATTATCCTACACACGAGTTGGAATAATTTATAGTGGTTTGTACGACAGGCTGCTGTAAATAAATACGCTCAGTGCTACGATCATGTGAAGGCTGTGCTATGTATCGTAAGTCACCTACGAGTCGGAACCACTTATAATGGTCTATACGACAGGCTGGCACCTGCCTTGGATCCAAGGTGAGCGTACAGTGCGGGAGGTGAACAATCACGTAAAGGCTAGGCCCTACTCTGGCGGAGCACAAACACCGAGGTGCAGGAATATAAGCTATAACTTAATCTCGTTGTCACCACAACTATCACTAACAAACATATTCATCTGACTTACCTGAGCATCTGAGGTACCAAAGCATAACCAACGCAATCACAAAAATAATAGTATCAACGATATTCGACATGGCATTTCAATTATAAACCATTTCAATATAAAACCATTAAAACGTAATTTTTGGAAAAATACCAGTCATAATAAATATATACTTAAAACAAAAACCCACTCACTGATACGTAGAAGGGTCGTAGGCCCCGAGCCTCATGTGGCTGCGCTCGTCCTCAGGATAGTCCTCACCTATATGTGAAACAACTATAAAACCGTCAATTTAACGCACATAACCAACCTTAGGTAAAAACTTCTCATACATTGCTCAATTAGGGTGTTTGAATATACCAACATGCTCTACTCAATCCACGAACACCTCCATATTTTTAGAAATTTTTTTTGAAGCCTCACGCGCCCCCACGCGCCAGCCAAGGCACAGCCACATGCACCTTCCACACCCAGGCACGTGCCTCCCACGCGCAGGCACGTGCTTGGCACACAAACGGAATCCTTAACGCCTTTAGGGAATATTCCGTCAAAAACCAGAATATTCCGTTAACTTTAACCCAACGTCGCTAGACTCCATTAGGAATATTCCGTCAACTTTGACAGAATATTCCGTCGTCTCCTACCTTAAGTCACCGGAATCCGGCGCTGGCCACCGCTGCGTCGCCAAATTCTGGAAAATCTTCAAACTCACTTTTCTCACTCATTTCTCAACCAAACTTCACAAAATTTATGTCAAAATGAAGCTTAGGACAAGGGAAAGAATTTTATACCACTTTGAAGCACCAAAAATGCCGGAATCTCGCCGGAGAAATCTCACAAAATTCGGCCAACTTTAGAACTTGCTATCCCAACGTCCAAAATCCTTCAAACTTGCTCTCCGAGCTTCGTGAGAAATTTTTAAGACTCTTTGTGATCTTAAAACTCGATAAAACCTCCACGATCACAAGCATGTGAACAGTTCCATCGACGGAGTCCATGGATTCAAAGGGTTTTCGAGGGTTCCAAGCCAAATCAAGGGTATGAGTGTGTTGGTTAGGTCACAAGGAACACAAAGAAGGTATTTGGAACCTCGATCCGTGCCACAATTGTAAGGTGTGAAGCTGTCCGTACAACATGGTGAAAATGGAAGAAGTGTCGAGAAGGATGAGAGAGACAGAACCAATGGTGCAAGTGTGTTTGTGTGGACGTGTGTGTGTGTGTGTTTAAACCAATCACCAAATCCAAAACGTAGCCCATTCACACACACGCAATCACTAACGAGTAAGGGCAAAAAAACGCCATTCTCGCACTATTGGTAAATTATTTCGGAACGGGCTATCACAACCTACCCCCTTATAAAAATTTTGTCCTCAATTATATAATAAAAACAATTCACTAATACTCGTAAAACAAGCGTGGATACATTTCTTCCATCAGCTCTTCTGTCTCCCAGGTGGCTTCCTCCACCGAGTAATTCGTCCACAAAACCTTCACCAAACGCACTGTCTTATTCCTCAGAACCTTATCTTTCCAGTCCAGTATAGTCACCGGCTCCTCGTCATAAGTCAAATCAGGATTAATTTCCAATGGCTGCGGAGGTAACATATGTGATGGATCTGAGACATAATGACAAAGCATCAAAACGTGAAATACATCATGCACTCTAGACAACTCCGAGGGTAACTCAAGTCTATAAGATACTTCGCTGATCTGCTTAATGATCTTGTATGGTCTGATATACCTGGGACTCAATTTCCCCTTTTTCCCGAACCATACAACACCTTTCCACATCGACAGCTTCAAGAATACCTAATCATTTACCTTATAGGTCCAATTAGTGGCATGTCTGTCTGCTAAACTCTTCTGACGATCCTGGGCCGCTTTCAGGTTAGACTTGATTACTTGAATATTTTGGGTAGTCTCATCCACTATCTCTGGGCCCTCCAAAACTCTGTCGCCTACCTCTAACCAACACAATGGTGTATGACATGATTTACCATACAATGCCTCGAAAGGTGACATACCAATGCTCAAATGGTAGCTGTTGTTATAGGTAAACTCCATCAGATTTAGACGTTTATGCCATGCATCGCCAAATTGCAAAAATAGAGGATCTCAACATATCCTCCAGTGTCTAAATGGTCATCTCAGATTACCCATCTGCTTGATGATGATAAGCCGTACTATACAGTAATCTCGAACCAAGAGCTTCTTGAAATGCTATCCAGAATTTAGAAGTAAATCTCAGATCTCGATTAGAGATGATGTTGACTGGTACACCATGGTATTTAGCGCTTCGACACAAAGAGCTCAGCTAATTGTTTCAGGGAAAACTTCTCTTGAATTGGAATAAAATGCAGGGACTTGGTGAGCCGATCAACCACTACCCAAACGCCATCATAACCATTCCGTGTATAGGGAAGCTTATACATGAAATCCATGGTAATATTTTCCTATTTCCATTGTGGAACGGGGAAGTGGCTGCATCCGTCCAAACTGCTTCTTTCTCTCAGCTTTAACCTGTTGTCATACAACACATCTGCTAACATACTCAACAATCTCTCTTTTTATACCCGGCCAATAGTAAAATGGTCGTATGGTATGATACATTTTAGTGCTTCCCAGATGCATATCATATGTCGATACGTATGCCTCATTCAGAACATCCCTCTTTAACTTCACGTTGTTCGGTACATGCATTCTACCTTCTAGCATGAGCATGCCATCTGATTCTCGAATCCGAAGATATTTCTTTTTTCCCTTATTTCTTAGCCGAATCAACTTCTAAGTTTCATCATCATCGATCTGTGCCTCGAGTATACGGCCAATCAAGATTGGCCTAACCTAAAAATGAGCTAGTAAGGTTTCATCTCGAGCTTCCACTTCTAACTTTACTCCGATTGACCTAAAATCAGCAAGAAGAGGAACACGGCTTGCATGTAAAACATCAATTCTACCATGAGATTTCCGACTAAGTGCATCACCCACCACATTTGCACGTCCTAGGTGATACTCGATCGTGTAGTCGTAATCACTTAGCAGTCTATCCATCTCTGTTGGTGAAGGTTCAAATTTCTCTGAGTAAATAGGTACTGGAGACTCTTGTGATCCGTGAAGATCCTACATCTTTCACCATAAAGATAATGTCTCCAAGTCTTCAGTGCAAACATGATTGTCGCCAACTCAAGATCATGAGTAGGGTAATTCATCTCATAAGGCTTCAATTGTCTTGAAGCATATGCGATAACCCTGCCGTGTTGCATTAGTACGCAGCCCAAACCATTCAACGACGCATCACTATAGATCTCAAAGTTACCACTATCATCTGGAAGTGCTAACATCGGTGCATGAGTGAGAAAGTACTTCAATTGTTGGAAGCTCTGCTCACAACTATTGTCCCACTTGAATCACTTTGAGAAGACCTTCAGACTGATGCGGAGTCAGGGGAGTGTATCTGCAGACAGGTGGGTAGAGACGACCACATGATTTCTGGGTAAGGAACCTGCGTCATGGTGAGAGCAGCAGGCCGATGAGTTATCTTGAGAGAAAGCTGCAGATTGGGAGGTATTTAAGGAGTTGTTCCAGAAAAGATTTATTCCTCCTGCGTACATCGATAACAAGAAAAAAGGTGCACGTGTGGACGTGTGTGTGTGTGTTTAAACTAATCACCAAATCCAAAACGTAGCCCATTCACACACACACACACAATCACTAACGAGTAAAGGCAAAAAAACGTTATTCTCGCGCTATCGGTAAATTAATTCGGAATGGGCTATCACACTGGGTGTATGATTTGTTTGTGTTTTTCGTTTCAAAACACATTGCTCTATGTTTAATTTAGTTTTTGTAATTTTTGGTGTTTTGTTTATATCTTTAGAACTGTCGTTCGGTTGTACGATTTGCTTTTTTTTTTTTTTTTTTTTGTTTCAAGACACTTTACTCTTCGTTTTTTGGGGCTTCTGTGTGCAGCTTCGAAGCCATTTATGCTCAAGGTAAATAATTTCAGTTTTTTTCTTTTAGCATTTTCTACAACAAATTTTATTTTATTTTATTTTTAATATTGTGAAGTTGTGTTTTCTATTGTGTGAAAGTCGAATATGTGGGAATATATATATATAATTTTTTTTTAGATTTTGGTGTCTTTTAGGGTTTTATTCTGGAGCTTGCTCTTTGCTGTTAAATTTATTTTTTATTTGGGTTTTTTGATTGTTTGTGGTTCAATTTTTCCCTGAAAATTTAAAAAGAGAGGAATAGTCATGATTATTTTTTCCGTATTGAATGTCAAATTATTAGTGTATAGATACAAAAAATGATTTCAGTGTATGTGGGCAAGATAAAATTTCTATGTTAAATGGTGAAGTATCACGACTTGGTTTCCAGTTTTAATGTTCTTTTTATGTGTTGTCTTTACTTTCATAAATTGATACTTTATTGACACTACTACAAAAGGGGATATTACTGGCGGTTTAAAGCCGACAAGAAACACCGGTTACTGTCGCATATTTGGTAAAAATCCGACATTAACTCGTGCAATGTCGCATATAGTAACCGACACTAATACTACCGTCACCAAAAGGGTAATGACGTCGCTTAGGCCCTTTAATCCACCACCAAGAAGTAAAGTAATATAAAATAAAAATAAACAACAACGTCGCTTAAAAACGACATAGGCTATTTCGTCGCTTATAAGCGACATCGACATCTGACATTATGGTGGTCAAAACCGACATTAAGAAACAAATAAACAATAAAAAAATCAGACTTCCTGTCGGTCCAAACCGACATCATATAAGTTAAATAAATAAAATAATCTCGCTACTGTCGTCCATAAAGCGACACCTGATATATTAAAAAAATTATACTGCTCTCATCCAAAAAGCGACACCAGTTATATTAAAAATAATGTGATAACAATTTCTGGTTAATAACAGTTACTGCAAATTATATGGAAATAATTTTAACTATAATTCATATATTAGCTGAGGCAACCATTAACAAAAACTTATAACAAACATTTTATATTTCACATAACATACAAAACTTATTCGTCATAACAAACATTAAATCCGCCATTGCAAATTCAACACACAAAAAAAGATATAGAGACCATAAATGGTGGCACAAGTGTCATACATTGCCGTACCACATACACTACTCGGCAGAAGCGGAGCCCGAATGTGACCCAATTCCTTGCCTGGATCCTTCTTCAGATCCTCCTTGTGATCCAAAAACCCTCGCCATGTCAACATCTAATGGAGCACCTGTGAGCATTCCAGAAAACACTCCAATTGGAACATCATTAGAAGAAGGCATCTCGGGTCGATATGCATGCACTTGATATGGCAGCAGCTGCATGTATGGCATGTGTGGCTGCTGCATGTATGCCATGGGCTGTGTCGGATACATCGGATGGGAAGGAGGTTGCTGATTATAGCCTGTATACTGATATATAGGTGCAGTATGAGGCTGACTGTTGGGTTCCTTGTGGGCATGAATATGGAGGAACAGGCCGACTCTGGCCTGTTTGTTAGGTTCCCGGGCTATACGGTGGGGGCGGCTGAATTTTTTGTAGAAACACCGCCAACAACTGATTGTTTAGCTGCTGCTGGTTACATGTTTCTTCAAGCTTAACCTCTAAGTCTGCCACCCCTTTAGCATTAGCTTTTTCCTTCCTTCTCAATTCATTGTTCTCAGTCATCAACATTGCCAGTGAACTCTTAGATGATCTTTTGGAAGAATTAGAACTAGAAGTTGAAGAAGATGCATACGACACCATATTCGGAGTCACACCATGTCCATAACCTTGTACTCTATTATAATGCTTAGGATCCATTGTCTCCACATAAACTCGGGTCCTAAGGTCATCACTATCCTCTTGCCCAGACTGAACATAGTTTGAATATGCCCCTCCATAGTTGCCTTCCAATAAAAATTTAAAAAAAAAAAAAATTCATCTGCAGATAATAAAAATTAATAACTTTAATATACTACCACAAAAAAAAAAAAAATCAATTACCGCAGTATGCTCAGATGTTTCATCAATCCAAGTGTTATCCTTCTGAGTCTGACAGTAACGAAAAAACGAAACAGGATCCGCCTCCTTCCCATTCTTTTTCCGCTATAATAATGAGTCAATAAAAAAACCAAACCAGTTTTCAGCAACCATCAAATTAATAACAAATTTCTACTAATTATATATTAAATTTAAATCTTTTTACGATTCTTCAAAATGTAGAACCCTTACAAGTTCTGCCCGAACTCTTGCAAAAGATTTTGCACCGGATGTGTGGTTCATTATTTTCAACCGCCAATTGTGCTTATTATTTGTAGCCATCTCCTGAAAAAAAAAAATTAATTAAACAAATTTCAGGCTATAATAAAACAAAACATTAACCGTTTACCTTTGTTTTTTCCGTATTCCAGTGAGCCACCAAATCAGCCCACTGTCGAGGATCCACATTAGGAGGAGTCTTCTGGCGCTCCTCGACTGGTTGATCAGTATAATGTTTTTTATTTTTAATTTATTTTGGTACTCCTTATGCGCATGCTCCGCAATATGAAGTGTCATGTGACGGATCATTGGCATTTTCGGTATATCTTCTTCATAAAAAATAATAGTTTCCTATACTCATCAAAAAACTGAAGCAAAATAATCATAACTATAAACATTGATTTATTCCAATCTCTTCAAGTAACAAAAAATATTAATACCTTTATTCTATTCCAGAAAGCTTCTCTACGATCTTTCTTGATCATACGCCAATCTCTCACCAACGAAATATTTCTATAATCTCTAACCTCTGCCGCTACATGTTTTGAAAGTGCACTTGAATTTTCACTAATGCATTTTCCAGAAGCATCAAAAGAACAAGGCTGTTCCTTCCAATTGGGAATTGAGGGTCCCCGTCTTTATTGAGTTGATCCTTATAAATACAGAAAAAACAATAAAAAACCAAGGTACAAAAATATATTTTCAATCTAGGCAATATACTAGTTAGAATACAAATAAAAAAACGAAAATTAATAACCATAATAAATTAAAAATAGACCACCTTCGCCTTCTTCCTCGTCAGCATGTTCATCTTCAAGATGATGATCCATAGTTACAGTTTCTCGAAGGAGAAGTACAAAAATTGAAAAGGGAGAAGAAATGGAAGTACAGACGAAATTGGGAAGGAGAAGGACAGACAGAAATTTGGGAAGAAACAAGAGCACGGATGAAAAGGGAAAGGAAGGGGTTTAAATATGCATACTAAGTCAGCGTTGGTTAAAACCGACATTAATCCACTGACATCAAATTAGAAACCATGGACGTCGAAATAAGTTAGGTTTAGTGTTGATTGAAACCGACACTAGCATCTGACACACATTACGTCGACTTAAATCCAACCACTTCTGACAAAATTTATTGAGCTTAACGTGGCGTCAATTTAGTTACACTTTGTGTCGGTTTAAACTGACACTATATTCTGATATTTACTGATATACACATCACATTAAATAAAACCACCAGTTTCTGACATTGAAATGCATCGCTTTTAACCGACACTAGTCACTTCACAGTCAAATAAATGAAGCTGGCGTCGAATTAAAAGACACTAGCGTTGGTTTCAAGCGACATTACATACTAGACATCGAATTTAATGTAACTCGTGTCGAATTAAATGTAGTTGGCGTTGTTTAAAACTGACATTGACTCGTTGAAAACAAGCGCGAAAGTTCCCGTCTAGTGCATTTCAAATTATCTTACCAATGCCGTCGCCTAAAAGCGAAAGGAAAAAGTTTTGAAAAAAAAAAATGTTGAACCCATACAAAAAAAAAATAAATAGTTTTTTTTTTTTTTTTTTTTTTTTTTTAATCTCATATAACATTTTAGTAAATAAAATTGAACTTAAATAAAATACGTAATAAAAAATAAAAATATAGTCTAATTAATACTTAAAGCACATAAAACAATTGATATATTTATTCCATGTCATCATCCGTTGTGTTGTCGTCGGCATTGGCATAACTAGCGAACTGGGTAGGCAACGGTAATGATTCTTGAAAATGAGTCTCTTCCACACCAAACCTTGTATGGAAATTTTCATGGTCAAGTATCTAATCATCCAAATTTGGTATGGCATAATCTTCAATTGCATAATTATCCTCTAATACGTCAAACAAATCCCTTGGCTGCGTTCGAACAACTACGTGCCAATCTTTTTCAATTGTGTCCTCGACGTAAAATGCTTGTGATGCTAATATGAAAGGATCATCTTTAAATCCTAATCGATTGAAGTTCACCATAGTAAATCCATATTGATCAGTCTTCATTCCTTGTGGACTTTCACTATTAACCCATTCGCACTTAAATAACATCACAGCTCGACCCCTATCTCCCAGCTCAACATGACCACAATATTTAACCTCAAACATATCTACAACTCTGCCATAACAATTCACTTGCCCAATTGCACCAGGAACATTTGCAGGTACAAAGACACCACAATTTTGATTCTTATGCTTATCATCCACAGATTTTATACGAAATCTGAACCTATGAACAATGTGACTTTTATACTCACAACTCTGCTAGGATAATTAGCTAGCCAATGCAAGTCTTGAGATATCAACGTGTCATTAGGATGACATCTTGAATTCTTCTATAATAAGAATGAAGATAAAAGTTGACACAATAACTATAAACATGTTATAATTAAAATATTAAAATGTAAATAAATAATGCGATTGTTGTATCAACTCACACGTTGCTTAAACCATTCTGGAAATTCTTTCTTGCTTAGCTCCTTGATTTGTCGCATAGTTAATCTTTCTCGATGATGTTTAGTTTTCAAGAATTCCTCATGTTGCCTGGGCATTTATGTCCAAATTTAGATAATTAATTTTTCAAAGTTAAGAAAACCAATAAAACATTAAGACGTATGATTAAACGTTCTTACCTTCTAAATGGCTTAACTTCATCACAATTATTTAGAATGTATCTATGGCTTAACTTCATCACAATTATTTAGAACATTTAGATCAAGCTCCACATTTTCTCCTGAACCCATATAACATCATTTGGAGTCAAAAATTGATAACCCACCAGACACTCCACGTCCAATACCATCTTCATTTCGCCCTTTATGGGTGCAACGAGACTTGACATCTCTAAGATACATGGAACAAAAGGACAAACACTTATCCGCCAAATATGCTTCAGTAATAGAACTTTTAGGACGACCCTTATTACGAACATAGCGCTTCAACGTTTGCAAATACCTACAATTATAAACGAAACACAAATTATTATAATTATAAATTAAAGTTATGACTACAATTGTAAAAAATTTATAAAAATTTATTAATTACCGTTCAATTGGATACACCCATCTATGTTGAACATGCCTTGGAAGATGCACCATTATATCAAAAAATGCAGGAGGGAATATTTTTTCAAGTTGACACAATGTCAAGGAAATTCTTGAATTCAGTTGCTTGAATCCTTTCTCAGACTCCTTCTTACTACATAATTGTCTGAAAATTGCACTTAACTCTAATAATACCATAGTAACAGCTTTAGGCAAAATCGGGCGTATTGCAAGCAGGAGTAACTGCTGCATTAAAACATGACAATCGTGACTTTTCAACCCATGTATTTTTCGTTCATTCACATGCACACATCGCAATAAATTTGATGAATATCCATCGGGGACTCGAATAGTAGACAACACTTTGCAAAACGTAGTTTTTTCTTTTCATTTCAACGTGAACAATGCTGGAGGTAGAAATGTTTTATTTCCTTCTCTACGTGGGTGTTGACTACGTCTTATGTTCAAGACTTCAGGATCTGCACGTGCAACCAATCCATCTTTAGACTTTTCTATATCTAGCAATGTTCCCACCACACTGTCACATATATTCTTTTCGATATGCATAACATCAAGATTGTGTCTATTCAACACATGCTTCTAATAAGATAGTTCATAAAAAATAGATTTCTTCTTCCATTGACTGTTACTACTTGTACTGCTCGAAGTTCTTTTTCTGCGTTGTCCAACTGAAGCATCTTTCTTTGGTTTTCCGAAAGTAAATCTCAATGTAGAAAGTTCTTCGAGACATTGTAAACCAGTCCACTACCTTGGTGCACTACGATGCTCTCGATGACCATTAAAAGTTGTGGTTTGCCTTCGAAACCTATGATTATCTTCAAGAAAGCGTCGATGCCCCATATAACAAATCTTACGACTCGCGGGCAAGTAAATAGATTCTTTATCATGCATGCAATGTGGACAGGCTTTATAGCCATGTGTACTCCATCCTGACAACATTCCATAAGCCGGAAAATCACTTATAGTCCATAAGACGGTAGCCTTCATCATAAAACTTTGGTTGGAATACGCATCATAAGTGGGAGTGCCCACCTCCCACAACTCATTCAACTCGTCAATCAGTGGATGCATGTATACATCAATCTCTTTACCAGAACTGCGCGGTCCAGGTATTAATAGAGACAACAACAAATTTGGTTACTTCATACACATCCAAGGCGACCAATTGTAAACAGAAAGAACCACAGGCCATGTGCTATGGTCATTCCTCATTTTCCCAAAAGGATTAAATCCATCACTGGCCAACCTTAATCGGACATTTCAAATTTTTGACGCAAAATCCGGATATAAATTATCCAAATGCTTCCATGCTGGAGAATCTGAAGGATGCCTCATAAACTCATCCTTAAGACATTCAGTTGCATGCCACCTCATATGTTCAGCTGTATGCTTCGACATAAAAAATTGTTGCAATCATGGTTTTAAAGGAAAATACCACATAACCTTAGCTGGAATCTTTTTTCTCGAGCTACCATCTGCATTGGTAATTTTATATCTAGATTCACCACAAACTGAGCACACGGTGAAATCTGAATTATCTTTCCAATAGATCATGCAATCATTGGGGCATGCATCAATTTTCACATACATCAGACCCAAGTCATTTATAAGTTTTTTTGCCTTGTAACAAGATTCAGGCAAACAATCATCTTCAGGCAACATTCTTTTAATTAACTCCAGTAAAGTGGTGAAGATCTCGTCTGGCATTCCCACTAAACATTTGATCTGATACAATATTACAACTGCTTCCAATTTCTTAAACTCCTTACAACCTAGCCACAAATCTTCATCTGCTTCTTCAAGCAACCTAAAAAAAAGTATCCCCCTCTTCTGGACGCCGTCCCCTAATAGGGGGTGTAGTAGACAGCCTAACACCTTCTTCTGTTAATGGTTGGACAAATACATCATTAAGAAAATCATGCATGCCAATCACCTCATCTCCTGTTTCTTCTTCTCCAATTGCCACATTTTGCTCTTGAATGTTTTGCTCGCCATGATGTCGCCACAAAACATTTTTATAATCTTTATCCATATCATACAATATGAGATGTTCAACAATAGTGTTCCTAACAAAAGAATATCGATTACAATATCTTTTGCAAGGACATCTAAACTTATCAGGACCAACACCATTTGCAACTGCTTGATCCAAAAACAAATTAATTCCAACTCTATACGCTTCAAAATTTCGGGTATCGTCAACCAACTATTGTCCATGCTTTACCACCTTACGAGGGAAAAATATTACGTTGACACTAAGATGCCTACAATCTTTCAATCCCTATCATGTAGGCATAACTATTAGAATTTTCAATTTCTATCTTTCAACCCTCGAACTTTATCACGATTGCAATCTTTTAATTTTCAACACCTATTATAGTAAAAGCAAATTAAAATAACAACAAAAAGTTATCAAAATTATGCTCATCTAATCCATTCTAATAAATAACAACAAAAAATTAACAAAGTTATCAAAATAACAACAAAAACAAATTAAAATAACAATTAGAGTGCAAAACAAATTAATTTAACATAATATATTCTTATATTACTAAATATTATAAGTTTATGCTATATTTAATATTGTTAATTTAACATAAATACTTATAAATATTATTCATTTCCATTTTCTCATAACAATTCAAGTGACAAAATTAATTAATTGGACTAAATATTTATTAATTTAACAAAAATAGCAAAAATTTATCTAAGTACTTAAATTAGAATTTTTAAATAAATAAACTTGTGCATTATACAATTTAAAAATTAAAGAATTTAGTGATAGAAACCTGAATTATGGAAGAATTCCGTTGTCGATCAATTCTTTATGTACTCAACTAGCTCAAATAAATTCCCTACAAAAATAAATTGTAAATAAAAATTAAAAATAAGTGGAGAAAATAAAAATATTAGAAGCAAGAAAAACTTATTGTTGTGAAGAAGATACAAATGAAGTTGGAAGAACAAGTAAGAAAGGTGCAAAAGAGAGAACATGGGGAGGGTTTGTAAATTGGAAGAAGGAATAAGTAAAATGCAAGATAGGATTTCAAAATATTTCAAAAACACGGGGGATGGTATATAAAGATGATCAATCTGTTGCTTACAATCGACATCGGATTTCAAAATATTTTAAAAAAGTAAAATCTATGTTGCTCAGAACCGACGCAAGCTTTAAAATACTTAAAAACAATATTTAGTGTCGGATATAAGCGACACTTATAATTTATGTCGCTTAAAAGTGACACTATTTTGTTTAAAGCGACGCCAGTATTTAAAATTTTTAAAATATATGTCGGTTATAAGCGACATTAAATGTTTACGTCGGTTTTAAGTGACGTATACATTTTATGATGCTTATAAGCGACAGTAAATCCGACTTCATGTTCAATTAGTGTCGCAACTGTCTTATTTGCCACTACATTATATTAAATCGACACCACCCACTGACACTATAAGTCTCTTTTGGAGTAGTGTGATGATAAACTGATTTGGTTTTGCAGACCATAATTTTTAAGCAACAAAATTAAGTTGGAAATTAAATTGAGGTATGAATGCTTCCACTTATTCAGGTTATTCAATTGATATTTTCCTTAACCTAAGAATAGTCCTTGCTTCCATACCAACTGAAACTCACGAAAACTACAAGCCTATTTCAATGGTAGAGTTCATTGAGAGGTATTGGAAGTAGTAGACTACCTCTACTTTGTTGCAAGGATCAATGGCTTCATCTTCATAACCATGTGTTCCGTATTCTACGGATAAGTTTGATATAATTAGTCATTCTCGATTTTATATTGATTTGATTTATTCATGATCCTAATGTTTTGTTGTTGTGATTTCAGAATCTGTACAATTTGTTGGGAATCTCGCTCCACCGTTGAAGAGCAGGATAGATAGTGCCATAATAATTGATTATGTTTTTGGAGTTATATCTAATTATCTCTCCATATAAAGAGTTAGAATTGGGGGGACCCCATTTTAGACACACTTTGAGACACATTTTCATGACCTGCGTATTTACTCTTGGTGGACAATGAGAATGGGAGATCCGGTAAGTGTTCCTTATTTTTTTTTTTCCATAAATGAGATTTTCTAATTTTTAACATTTTAACATTTATTTTATTTTATTTTATTTTATCCACGTGGCACAAATATGTGAGGTCCACGACTTCCAAATAGGCAAATAATGGAGGAAATAACAGAAATTGAGATGGACGCATGAAATTGCAATGAAATAGTAAGTTTGTGTATGACATTGCAATGTTTTAAATGTGATGTATGAGTTTCCAGTTGTACCCAAACTTGAGGTTATAGAATGCAATTACCAGATAAATTATTACAAATAGTTCGAGTCCTGAAGACTCTAAACAAATCATCAAATAAATGAGTTCCAATCCATTCAGGTGGATTCTCAAAATAATGATACTCAAGATTCATTTTATAACTTTAATTGGCAAGGCCATCCGTCACAACGTTCTTTTCCCAGTAGATATTTGAATTCCACTAACAATGGTCAAATAGTTGAAGCTTGCTCTCTCCATTCACAATCACGGTCATGCACCATCCGTTTACATCGGGGGAGGTCTCGCAGCTTTGAAAGCTGAAATGGCATACATATTGTGCCTTCCAAAATAGCAAAACAGAAGCAAAAATGGAGGATGGTCATGGATGAAAGAAGAAGCCCATTTGCCTGAGGCTTTTGGAGGTTCTTTTCAGCGGCGCAAAAAACTTGAAGGAGACAAGAATATGGCTCTCAGTAACAGCTATGGATGCAAATTTCTTCTTCCTTGATCTTAGATAAAATTGCACCTATAAAACAAATAACACCCTTGGTAAAGGCTAAGAGTCTCACGCGCCCACGATGAATTTTGGGGAGGGGGTGGGGAGGGGGGCTTTGGCCGAAGAACCTCCAATGCCAAAGTTAGAATTTTGAGAGAAACGTATTTGAAGAATTTTTGAGTGTTTAGCAAGAGTCAATACCTAGGGTTTTAGAGGAAATGAGGTCCAATATAGTGCATGGCCGGTCCCTTTGAGAGAGAAGGTGACCGGCCTTTTGTGTGTATTGGTGTAATTGGTGGTTTAATTGGCCATTAATAGATTAATTAGGTAATAGATCCATTAATTAGCCAATTAACATAATTTAAAAGAAATGTTTTGGGGGTTACCTTGTGGAGAGGATTTAATGAGGATGGATGAAATAGGTTTAAAAATAAATACCTATTTGGGCACTTTTGACTTGATTGGGGGATGTTTATCCACTGCTCGCGCGCAGGAATCTCGGTGCTTCTCAAGGGTAATTTTGTCTTTTTTGCCCAAAAATCCACGTGTCACCTCTTGATTATTTTTGGATCCACAAATTTCCCCCACACTTGTTGGGCTACTCCTAGGAAAGGGCTGTAGGTGTAAAGATCTTCTTGCTTTAGGAAACATAGGATTGTTTCCTATTTTGATGTTGATTCCCTTTTTAATAGGAAAAAAGACTTCCTCCGCTGCTCATGAGGGTCCGCCTACTGTCAAGAGGCCTGTGATTGACATGATTTCTTCCACTGGGAAGAAAAGTGAGGCTGCTAGATCTGAGCCTGTGGCGCCTAGTATGTCGAGAATGGCTAATTCTATTGCTGATACTATTGCTTAGTGTAGAGGTCTTGTCATGTCTTCAGTGTTGAAGTCTATGCTAAGACGTCTGTTGGTAGCTAAGTCCGGTTCTCCTTCTAAAAGGCTTACTATTATAAAGAGCAATAAGGTGGAATCTTCTACTAATGTGGCACTAAGGCCCATTCCCTCTGCTACTGAGACTAATTCGCATACTGGGAAGGAGGAGGCTGATCGCGTGAGTAACTGTGAGAAATCTACTAAGCCTGCTTCTGGGGAGGCTGCTGAGATCTGTGTGCTCTTGAAACCAGATTTGCTTGAAACATAGACGCTTGTGCCAAGTTTGTTGATGGCGTTAGAAAGGTTTGTTTGCCTAAGTTCATTTGTGAAGCATATGACCCAATATAGAAGAATTGCTCTGCTTGCTATGATGTAGATATAGCAAGGCTGCCAAGGAGGTGGCGAAGATTATGGCAGCTGAAACTTATTCCTCGGCCGAAGGGATCAAGAGGTTAGATTATGAGCTCGTTTTTTTGAAGGGGTCTAATATTTATGCCCCCACTTCTCTGCAGCTTGAGGCCGCTTGCCAAGAGATCATTGACTTAAAGACTAAGCTTGATGCGTTCCAAGTTAAGTATAAAAGTGTAGAGAAAGAGATTGGATGTTACATACCTCATATTCAAGATCTTGAGTTTACAGTTTTTGAGCTTTGTTTCGCTGCTTATGCAAAGGATGAAGAGTTATTGCTGCTTATAATCAAGTGATCCACTTCAAGAGAATCATCAATAGGCTTGAACCCCAAGTGTTGGAACTTCAAGGTATACTGAAAATCAACAAAAGTCTGAAGAAGGAAGTGGATGAGTTGCAAGACTTCCGTGAAGGGTGAAAATGATGGGCTCGAGGTTTCGAGACCTTCTCTATTTCTCCAGAAGATAAGCTTGCTTTTACTTTTGAGGCTTTCATTGGTGAAGTAGTTGGAAAAGTTGGTGCCCATGCTGGGGTAGCCAGAGGTGAAGTGCTGGATGATGTTCTTGCTAAGAGCATAGCGGCTGTTGAAGGTGTGGCAACCGAGTAGTCGTGGGATGTCCAAGCTGCTGAAGTGTAGTCTTCTAGGTAGCCTTTAGGATTGCCTTTGTTTTTCCTTGTAGATCTTGTTTTGCTTGAACTCCTTCAGCCTTTACTAGTTATTTATAAACATATTTCCTTTTCCTTTCTTCATATTCGCTTCTTTTGTTCATGCCTTAACCTTTAGACTTTATAGACCAGTAGCAGGCGTGCTACTTTTCTAAAAGCAGATAGGCCCGCGTAACCTATGCAGCTGTATGTGTTGGTGTAGAATTTTGCAAAGGTGTTAGCCATAGGGTTAGCAACCGGATGTCTTACTTACAAAAACAGACAAGTTTGTGTAACCACTAGGCTATTAACCTTGTCTTTCTCCAATTCCGTAGGTTGCGTAGCAAGTATCACAACACTTTAGGACTTGGTGTAGGTTTTTCCATGCTTGGCAGAAGTGAAGCTTATTGACTATGTAGCATGTCGACAGTGGATACAGCTTCGTATATGCATGCTAGCTTATTTAACCTTTCACAAGAATATGCGGTTGTATAAGTCTAGCGTGGTTTTACTGCTCGAAGGGCAAGTCGTAGGCAATCTTTCGAAAACTGTAGGCTACCTTAGTGCACTCGGTAGCAGCTTTAGGGTTCTAAGGCAGCCGTCTATAGGGCGTACTGTGCAATATGCCCTCTTCGTCTCTCGGGCTCGGTTCCTTGCGGATTGGGCTAAGAGACCCAAATTCCTTCAGTTAGCTAAGCCTTGAAAAAGATCATTGTGTTTACTTCTAGGAATCCTAGCACAAGCCATCGTGCATCTAGTTATACTAAGGCAGCCAGGCTCATCCATATCTGGATATTCGGAGTGTAGAGTTTATCCTTCCATCTTGGAGAGCTGACCCATATGGGTGTCGGGGAATTGGTTTACCTTATCGTACTGAAGAGCAATTAGTTTACCCTCTTGCACTTGAGAGCATGGTTGGTCTCTTGGGGGCGTAATTCTTACAATAAGTCCCTAAGAAGGGTGCGATCTTCTTTTGAAGTGCAAGAGTGATCAGTTGTTGTAAGCATGTAGCCGAGCCAAGTTATGATTACTTTTGAATTCCTCATTGAAAAAAGAGTGAAACGAATGAGAACTTAGTTGTAAGGTAGAAACTGCATAACAACTGGATAATCTTAGGCTTATGAGGTGGTGCCCGTTAAGCTGCTTGAGTCTTCAAGCTTTGATGTAGTGGGAGGTCACACATGGTACTTCCTCAGATTGTGGGCGTTCCACTATTTTTTGATCTTTTTGTCGTTTCTTGGTAACGGGGGTGTAATTACTCTTACCGCCTACTCTGTTTGTACTGACCTTCCCAGATCAGATCTATCTTTTTGGAGCCTTCTTTGCGTGCAGTGATGAAGGCTTTTTCTTAAGACTAGATTTTCAAGCTGGAACTGTTGGATCTTGGCCCTTTTGTTGTAGCTACAGAGGAGCTGCTATTGGCAGGCTATGATGCGAGTGATGGTCCGCTCACGCATCTCCTCTGCCAGATTTAAGCTTGTGACCATCTCTTTACTATTCTGCTCAATACTTGGTAGTAGAGTGATGATACTTGGCTTAATGACATTGGGATGAATGACTGCTTTTGAGCCAAATGCTAAAGAGAAAAGAATCTCACCGGTTGCTCGTTTTTTGGTGGTGCGTTATGCCTATAGACATCCGGAAAGGTCGTCTAACCATTTTCCTTTCTTGTTGGAGAAGGATTTCTTGAGGCAGTGGAGGATCATCTTGTTTGATGCTTTGGCTCGCCTATTGCCTTGAGGATATCTCGGCGTGGACATGTGCTGCTTGATGTCATACTTTTGGAAGAACTTCGCCACATCTTTGCCCACGAATTGCGGGTCATTGTCTGTGACAATAGATTGAGGGATGCCAAATTGGCAAATGATGTTCCTTCATATGAAATGCTCTATATCCGTCTGAGTTGTGGTCATCTTGGGCTCTGTTTTTACCAATTTGGTAAAGTAATCGGCTGTCATGATCATCATGCCTTTGCCCTCAGTAGTAGGCTGTATAGGTCCTACCAGGTCGATTACCTACTACATGAATAGCCAAGGATTCGTCTGCAGGTGTAGCTCGTTGGCAGGAAGTGATGGTATTGGCTTGTAGCGTTAGCAACGGTCACACTTTTGTACTAACGCCTTAACATCTTGGTGCATAGTAGGCCAGCAGTAGCCTGCGTTAAAAGCCTTTAGTGCTAAGGATCGACCTTCGAAGTGATTTCCACAAATGCCTTCATGGATTGAGCTTAGAACCTTCAAGTTATCAGGAGGTGCTAGGCAGCGGAGATATAGTCTAGTGTAGGATTTTCGGATGAGAATGCCATTCCACATGAAGTAGCATGCTGCCTTGATTTGGATCTTCCTAGACTCAAATCTTTTCGTGGAGAATGTGTCATTGACCAAGTAATCTACAATGAAATCTTGTCAGTTTGGAGTTGTATTAACCTGTGGCACCTCAGCTGCTGGCTTTGCCTCTATGCTTAGCTCGTCTAGATACTCCACCGGAATAAAGCATTTGAGTTGGTGGTCAGGGCGGAGCCTAGGCCGGTTAGTAAGTCCACGTGAGTGTTGTCTGCCTATGGAATTTGATTGAGGGTGTAAGTCTGAAACACCTCAAGTAGTCTAAATAGTGATTAACAGGGAATCAGAATGAATTGCAAGCTTTTTCACCGCCAAGTCTTTTGCTATTCGGAGGCCTGCTAGTAGGGTCTCATACTCTGCTTCGTTGTTTGATGCTTTGAAGCCTAGAATGATCGCCTGTTCGGGTATTGAATCGTCTAGGGTGATAAGGATTATGCCTACTTTCGAACCTTTGTAATTGGATGCGCCATTGACATACAAATGCCAGAAGTCTCCATCAGGTGGAGTGGGCGCGGCTAAGGCGTGCTTAGTTCCTTTGGGGCGTCGTTGGGCCTCTCTGTTGAGTTGTGAATGCGTGGTAGGGAGTCGTGGAGTTGGGACCATGTTACACATAGCAGAAGATACTCAACTGCCGGTATTGGACCACTCTCGAGCTAAATTATAGAGCAAGGGTAGGCTAGGGCCGTGTGACGAGCAACATGAGATGGTGCTCAACTGCTGGTACATGTTGCCCCTATGTAGAATTTTTTGGTGCTACGAAGACAAAACTTGCTTTCGAGTGTGTCATTCTAATGTTCATTTGCCCTTGGCATGTTTTTTGGGCAGAATTGTTGCGTTTGTCAGAAAACTTTGCATCTACCAGGATCTACACCTTTATTGTCACGCATCTGGATTGGGCAGAATAGTGCGTCATGAGGATGACTGCCTACGTTTGAAGGTAAAACTTGAGCTTCCGGGTTGTAACAACTATCACCATAGTTAGCTTTCAAAATTCTGATAGCATCGATGAAAGCTTTTGAACTGTGGAATACACATAGTTGGGCCCCCAAATCTTCTCGTATGATGGTAGAGCTTATTGTTTCTTTAAATACAATCAAACATGCCAATAAGTCCTTAATTGCTTCCAGTTTGGATAGTAGGGAAGTGATGTCGAGTACTTCTTCAAGCCCTTGAATGTGCATCAGCAAACCTTTTCCCAAAATGCATGCTTCTCTGCCAGAGCGAAAGAGTCTGCCAGAGTTAGATCTTCTTTCATGATCAATTTTCCGAATAGCAGCTGGAAGTCTTTTTTGGAAGACTGCTCTAGCTATCGAGTCATTGCATCAGACTATCCTTGCCTTCTTTGCTTTGAACCTCTTTATATAGTTATGAAACAACTCTTTTGGGTTCTTCTTGACATTGGACAAATGGTCAGATTTCTTTTTTATCGGGCGATATGATCAATATTCTTTGGTGAAGACCAATGAAAGTTCATCGAAACTCTGGATAGATTATGGCGGCAGGGTGTAGAACATATCTTACACCTCGTTTTGTAGAGTGGTGGCGAATATCTTGCATATGAAATCATTGTTGTTTCGATAGAGGATCATTGGGCTTTAGTAGTGGTTTAAGTGTCTCTCCGGGTATTCATCCTCTTTGAAAGATATGGAATGTGGCATGCTGAACTCGCATAGAGGCTTTGCCTGCTTGATTTCATCCATGAAGGGTGACCTGTTTATGTTGGTCGTGTTCCATCATAGTGCCTCGTCGGTGACTTCGTTGTGTTGGAAATTACGCAATCGCTTAGTCAAGAGTCTCTCTACTTCTTCTTGAATTTGCCTTTATTGGGGGTAGCGGAGCTCTCGGCTACCCCTAGTTGTAACTTACTAGTCTAGGCTGCCAATTGAACTTAAGCCGGATTGAGTGACTGCTTCTCTCCGTCCGTCGTGCAGCCTACTTCGATATAAAGTGGATGATGTTCCTTGAAGGCTTAGCTGTGAATAAACACTTCGTCTGGAAGGTTACTTATGTTGACTATCGAGAGTGCATTCTCATCCGCGTTCTAAGACATGAGTATACGCTATCTAAGGGGCCCAATTGGGAATGCAAACTGCCCGAACGCTCAATTCGTGGTTGGTCAAATGGCTGCTTGCTGGGACGTTGCTGGATAGGTTTTTTGTCTGCCTTTATCCTACTTCAGGACACCTTGTCTTGGGCACATTACATCTCGGTGCACTGCATGAGCTGGTTCACCAAGGTCATCTGCTGTGCGAGGGCGCTCGTCAACTCTGTTAGTTGTCGAGACAAGTGTTGTTCTCCATTTGGGTTGGAATAGCTTAGAATGAATACGTCTCCTTTAGCAGTGGAAATGTGGTAGACTCTGGGCACAAGATTTGAGTTGGGAAATGTCAAATCAGCAGAAAAATATGGTGAAAATGCTCCTAGTTCAATCGTTGATTCAGAAATTTAGAGCAGGTACGGTTGAACTAATCTTGGATCGATTTGGGTTGCTTGGAAGGCCACAGGAGCAGATTGGGCCGCGGGAGCAGGCTGTGCCACAAGAGTAGACTGGGCCATGAAAGTAGGTTGTTCGGTGAAAGCAGGCTGGGCCACTAGAGCAGGCTAGGCCACGAGAATAGGCTACTCGGTAGAAGCAGGTTGGGCCACGGGAGTGGGTTGTTCAGTGGCAGCAAGCTGGGCCACGGGAGTGGGTTGCTTAGTGTGTGGCGCACGTGGGTACGAGGCTAGGGCTCAGCTTGGCAACGCTTTGGGCTCTTGTTGGGTGTGGAGTGACATGGCTTGGGCTATGGCTTTGGTGTCGTGGGCCTTGGATGGCATGGCTCGGGCCGTGGTGTGACACCATAGACCTCGTCGCAAGTAACTACCATGGTGGTGGAAACTCGTGGTAGTGGTGCCGCTCCACTTATTGTCACATTTAGCCTCGTGGATCACCACGGTCCCATCTCTTGAATATTGGAATTTTCACTTGTTGAATTTTCTAAATTTCTTGTCATTGTACTTCTCTTTTATGTTTTATCAAAGAATTTTTGCAAATAAAAAAATAATAAAAATGTATGAAAAACCTACAAATGGACAAGAAAATAGAAAAACCTTGGATGCGAGAGTCTTCCACAAGTGTTAGACTCAACTCTCAATGAAAGCACCAATTTGTGGATGCAAATTTCTTCCTCCTTAATCTTGGACAAAATTGCACTTACAAAACAAATAACTCCTTTGGTCAAGGCCAAAAGCCTCACACGCCCACAATGAATGTGGAGGGGGGCTTTGGTCAAAGAACCTCCGATGCCAAAGTTAAAATTTTGAGAGAAAAGTGTTTGCGGAATTTTTGGGTGTTTAGCAAGAGTCAAGACCTAGGTTTTTAGAGGAAATGACGTTGAATTGGTGAGAAGGTGACCGGCCTTTTGTGTATTTTTTGGATGTAATTGGTGGTTTAATTGGCCATTAAGAGATTAATTAGGTAATAAATCCATTAATTAACCAATTAACATAATTTAAAAAGAAATGTTTTGGGGGTTACCTTGTGGAGAGGATTCGATGAGGACGAATGAAATAGGTTTAATAATAAATACCTATTTGGGCACTTTTGATTTGATTGTGGGGTGTTTGTCCACTGCTCACGCGTATGAATTCTGATGCTCCTCAAGGATAATTTTGTCTTTTTATTCCCAAAAATCCACTCTCTTTCTCTCTCCCCCCCCCCCTCGAATTAAGGGTTTTTTTTTGGGTTGGGAAATTGGGGTTCTTGGCTTTGAAATCTTGGGTTTATTTTGCCCTTTTTGTAATTTTGAGTTCCAATTACAATTGGATTTATTAGGTGTAGGAATCTGGTTTGATTGACAAGAATATGACTCTGAAGAACAACAACGATCATTGGGCATTTCTGGTACAAAATTTCATCCTTTGAACTTGTACTCTTTCTCACTCCTCGAATTAAGGGTTTTTTTTTGGGGCTGGGAATTTGGGGTTCTTGGCTTTGAAATCTCATGTTTAATTTGCCTTTTTTTTGTAATTTTGAGTTCTAGTTGAAATTGGATTTATTGGGTGTAGGAATCTGGTTTGATTAACAAGAATACGGCAATTTTTCGTATTTCAATGTTGCAATCTTTATTTGTGTTCGTGTTTACCCTTGTACTTCTTTTTCTTAGCCTACATATTCTTAGCAACCAAACATATCTTGATCAAACCTGAAGGTGCATTTTCTCCATTTTGTCTTTGTAATTCATGCTGTTATATAAGCATGCAGAGTTTTAGTAATACAATGGAATTATTAGGTTCCACCAATGCTCTTCAAGCTAGTTGAAGGCTGCATATTTAAATTTTGCTGAGGACGGTAAGTAGGACCATCTTCGCCATAACTTCCGTCTTTTGTCTCTAAGGCAAGAGGCAAAGACTTTGTAAGCAAGAACCGGAGAGGGGAAAACCAAGACTTTACATTCCGCATCCCATTAGAAGCGAACACAGTAATCAAACCTGATGGTTCATTTTGTTCTTCTGAATCGATTGCTGAAATCATTTCAGAATTGATTGCGTTCAGTTCTCTGTTTACAATTGGGAATAGGAAAAGGATTTAGAGCTTTACATCTTTACAGAACCCCATTACTACATTAGGATTAACTTGCAATCTCTTTTATTTCATGCAATTTCTCTGGACCTTTAATTTGCTTGTTTACAACCATGGTTCTAAAAGACGCTAGGCGCTAGTCGGACGGTAAGCTGGGACCTAGCGCCTAGGGGGGCTAGGTGGATTTAGATAATTTTTTTTATATATTATTTATTTTATCTACATAATTTGATGGTCTAAGAAAAAAATAACATTATCCAAAAAATTCATATAACATACACACACACACACACACATATATATATATATATATATATATATTATATGTATATATATATTATATGTATAAATCTCAAACTTTTGACAACTTTTGAAAAGACAAAAAGTAGTGGGTGGTTTCATAATTCAAAACCATGTGCCACTTCACCTCTTTCACATTCCCAAAGGTGGAGTCCCAAATCATCACACATTTTTTACCCCTTGAGAATTGAAAAACCCTTTGTATTACACCTTTACATTTCTTCTTCTTCCTTAGCCCTTTCAGAGCCATTCTAGAGCTTCAAACTAAATCAATGGATCTGCAGCTCATGCCACTTCAGATAAAATGTCAAATGCCTTATCTTTCTCTCATTTACTTACAAACGACAAGTTGCAAAAGATCGTCGAGGCTTTGCTGCTACGTACTACATTAAAAGTTTCAGATTTGTTGGGAGAGTTGCACCAAGTTTGTGATTTGCAGTTCCCTAGACTGCCACCTAGACCACCTAGCAAGAGCCTAGGCGGCCACCTAAATCCTCCCCACCTCAAGTAATCGTTTTGGCCTAAATCACGTCGGGGCTCCGCCGCCCAACGCCTAGGGCGATTTTTAGAGCACTATTTACATATTTCTTTGCTGATTGATACAAGAAGAACACAATTGATGTGGATTTCACATTAGAAGCCAACTCAACGTATGTGAGTTCTACTATACTCAGAAACAAATATCGTCACATTCCCACACATTTTTACTTTAATTTTCAAAAATGGTTTATAATTCAGAAAGTATATGTGATCATCAATTTCTAATTCTTCTTTTTTTGGATACATTGCTTGTAGTGATGATGACTATTTTTACCGAAGCCATCTATAAGTACCTTTGACCCTTTGATTATGAGGCATTCTCTATTTTGATTATGATACATAACATGTTTTATTTAGAATCATTTTTTCACATTTTTCTGAGAAATAAACAGGGGTCTAGAATTGCTTCTTGAGCAAGTTTAAAATTAATGTACTAGTATATTACGTAGCTAGCTGTAATTTATTAGTTATAGTTATTTTAGATAGCTATGTGTAATACCACTCTTTCAATAGTTCTTAGCACTAAGTTTGATACATTTGAAGAGACAAAAGCCCTTATATCCTTCTCTTTATTACCCTTGCATCATTTTCTTCCCAAAGTTTCTTCTATTCCTCTCAGATCTTTCTCTTTGTTACTTCCTACCCATTCATTTGCCATGGACGTTGTAGACTCTAGGTCCTTGATGCTTATTAGGGCAGGTCTTAAACCTAATGTGCCTGTTTTCAACAAGTCATTATACAACCTCCAATGCCTTCACCCATAAACAACAAGGGTGATTTTGAGGTGTTCGCAGAGTTGCATCACGATGTGTTAGGGGGCTCCCTCCTCAGGCTAGAGGCGTGTGGGGTGAATGTGTTCATTGACCCATATAAAGGCAAGAAGGTGACCCGACTGGATGTCTGTATCCACCCGTGGTATTTAAGCCTGGGTCTCAAACTCCCCATGTTCGGCTTTGTCAAAGAAGTACTAGCCCACTATCAGCTTGCCCCTATTAATCTTACCCCTACTGCTTATAGGGTCATGTACGCTTTCAAGCGCTTAAACATGATTTATGAAGCTTGGTTGGGCCTTCTTGAGCTCCGAGCCTTATATCTGTTAAAGCGCATCAACGTAAGTTCGAGCTACTTTTTCCAGAGTCGTCATGTCGAATGATGGAATCGGACTTGGATTACGAATTGGCCTAACCTTACGACTGTGACGTACTTCAAGTCATAGGGAATTGGGAGGGTGACATTACAGGCCGTCGCATACCCGTGATACCTGATCCTCTATTTTCGATCATGCTCACTCCGTCAGAGTTGTAAGGGCGCACCTAATTGATTATGCCTTCACTGTCATTCCTAACATTCATAGGGATTGGTCTCATCCAGATTAGGATTTTCACAACAGAATGAATGATGTTACTAAGCAGTGTCTTGAAGAGATGGTGATTGAAAGAGTTGGTGATTATTTGGACGTGAAGAAGCTGAACAGAGCTATCAAAGTTCCTAGAGATGACTAGACGGATTCAAGAGCGGCGAGGAGGAAAACTGCCACCTTTTCTCGAAAAGAATGCATGTCATCCTAGGAAAAGGCTCAGGAGTAAGTTGTTGATTTATGCAAATTTGGTGGCGCTGCAGAAGGTGGAGCAAAGTCAATGGCAGAGCTACTGGCAATTGAATCTAGACCTACATTGGCGGTTAAAGAAGAAGAAGCGGACTCGGAGGATTAAGTACCTCTAAGAAGGAAGCGATTTCGCAAGGCCAGCGAAGTGACCGCCGCGAAGTTCATGAAAAGAAAGACAGAGTTAGTTGAGACCGATAATGTTGAGAATGTGTAGGTCACCGATGTTGGTAATGTTGACGCACCTGCTGATGGGGGGACGAATCCCCGTAGAGTCGATGTTGAAGTTTACTGGTAGAGTGAAGCTGAAGGCCACAGGAGTTTAATTCACCAAAGTAGATTTTCAGGCTCTGATCACCCGTATCACCGAAATGGCATCTCAAGGGGTAAAAGCCAGTGGTATTGATAGAGTGGGCACTAAAGAGTCCATGATATAGAGGCTGCCAGAAGATGGGTTATCTTTTTCTTAAAAAGCAGTTCATCTCCCTTCGCCCGCTCTAGAGGATGGTCGCCATCGATGTAATGTTGCCTCATGTTTCTAGATTAAGAATTATGTATTCATTATCTTCATCCGCCTTGGACTCAAGCATACAATTGTCCTGAGGTTCGAGATCAAAGTCGAATTCCTTAATGTTCCTCAACAGACCCCCAGATTTTGATTGCTATGCAATGTTAATGGCTGGAGTGGGCAACTCTACCTGATTGAGCTTAAGGACAAAGTTAAAGCTCGAAACAACATAGGAGCGAGCGCTTAACTGGTCATCCTCAATCTCTTTTACCCCAGTCAGAGTAGGATACTAAATCACTTGATAGTAAGTGGAAGGGACTGCCTTTATAAGATGCATTTAGTTTCACCCTAAGATCACGTTATGAGGCGAATGCGTGTCTAGAACATGAAAGTTGATCATAGGATTGGAAGGGTTGGCATCAATCAACAATTTGAGTCCCTAGAATGACAGATATCCCTTCAAAATGCCATTATAATCAACTGAGTTTCTTGATGTCACCGAGTAACCCCATTTGCTCCACGGTGTCTTTGAAAAGTAGATTGACTTCGGCTCTGCCATCGACTGGGATACGACTGACCTTCGTGTGGGCTATCTGTAGAGTGATAATGAGTGTGTCGTCGTGCAGAGTGCAAATCGCTCCGTGTCTCAATCTAAGAACATGATTATGTTGTTATCACTAGGGAGATCTTTATTAACAGAGGCCACTATCTTCAGTTTCTTGCAGGCAATCTTCTGCTTTTTTTGTGAGGCCCTCAGGTACTTTTGGGGGTAAATGCAGTTGATATGAAACGTTGGCCTCTACACATGCCTTTTGTCTCCGTCATTTTTATTCTTCGGAGTCGATCTTCTAGTGTCATCTCGTTTACCTTCCTTTTCTTTCTCGACTACAAACTCCCAACAATGGCTATGATCATAAATCCTTAATGAGCTCTTTGAGGTTTATGCAATTTCTTGTTGTGTGACTGTAGGTTTTCTTGTTGTGAGGAGTGCATCTTGTTGATAATTGTATTCTCACTAAGATTTGCAGTATCCCTATTCATTTACAACAGAATGAAGACAAATTGATTTGGGGCCCTTTTGCTAATGGTAAGTTTTTAGTTAAGACAACTACTTGGTTGCAAATGGATAACCATGCCTTGTCTTCTGTGCAAAATCTTCTCAATATTCTCTAGAAATGAACTTTTCCCCCTAAAATTAAAATATTCGGGTGGTGTCTCATTAAAGGTAAGCTTTAAACTAAAGCACGACTGAGTAGGTTTATTAATAACATTGATACGAGTTATCCGTTTTGTAAAAATAACAAAGAGGGTATAGTGTAATTTTGCTAGGCAAGTGTGGAATTTGGCTAATGTTGATTTGCTGAGAGATGCTCTAACTAGTAACAATGTGGTGGATTGGTTGACTGCCCTTCTTCATAAAGATGGGAGGGAGCTAAGTACTTTTGGTAATGCATTAATAATTTGTTGGAAAATCTGGAATGATAGAAATGGTATTATTTTCAGAAGCGAGAATCCTATTTGTAACGAACTTACATTAGGGCAATGTCAGTTGTGAATGAGTTCTTAAAGGAAAATGTCAGTTTTAGTGTTCGAGTAGGAACCATGAGTTTAATGACATTATTAAAAGGTGCAAGCCGTCTCATCCCTTTGTTAAAATCAATTTTGATGGGTCGGTCATTAACTCAGTTGCAGCTGGAGGTTTTGTGGTTAGGAATGTGCTTAGGAACCTTTTAATTATGGGTGCTTTAAATTTGGGCCATAATACCATTAATGTGGATGAGGCCTTAGCTCTCCAGGAAGCTATCTATTAGGCATAGAGGAAGAATTTCTCCCATTTCATCGTCGAGGGCGACTCAAAGCTGATCATTGATGCTGTTCAAGGGAAGTGCGAGATGCCTTGGAACTTGAGATCCATCCTTAAGGATGTTTAGTGGTGTGCCAGCACTTTTCAGGAAGTTAGGTGATGTCATATCTTTAGGGAAGCTAACTTTGTGGCCGATGTTTTAGCTTCTATTGGTATCAAGTCCATTTATCCTTATATTTAGGATGCCTGTATTCTGGTCAAAACTTCAAATGCTTTGTTGTTTGATGCTTTCGGAATTGGTTATACTAGAGGTTCTTCTCTTTAATGAATTTCTTTTTCTAGCCAAAAAAAAAAAAAAAAAAAAAAAGTAACAATCCATCATATTACCAAAAATCTAAAACCATTTATTAAAACTATAAAACCTTTCATTAAAACATCAAACATGATCATAGTATTGCTTACCTAGAAATATAGACATATAAAATCAAGGAAAACAAAGAGAGAATGATGGAAATACCGGTCGCTTTGGATCACAGAGACGATAGGATAATTTGAAGGCGAAAGAAGCTTGGATGTCAAGGTGTCCCGGGCTTCAAAACTCTCCCTCCCCTAGTTTATTGTAATAATTTTGAACCACTCCCATCCCTTATAGACATGTAAATTTTGGTGAAAATAAATGTTCACCAACACATTAAATTTTGACAAGCTGGGCTTATATGGCATGCACCATGTGACTCACAAATCGTACACATGGCATGTGACTCATCAAAACTAGATGAGTCCTGAAGACGGACACGTGTCAACATTTGGTGGAAATGAATTATTTGTTTTTAAATTAAAATTAAACTAATTAATTAATTTAAATTCAAATCAAATATTAATTGATGAAATTAAATCTCGAACCAAGGCACAAATCAAATCTTAGTTCTTTTGTAGACAAACTTAGAGAGTCTATAAATACAAGGCTCCAGAAAACTCCTTACATTCTTTATCAAACTCGTGAAAAATCATCAAGCACCACTACACATGCCAATTCTTCCATTGCCACAAGGCAAACCCTTACAACATTCGTTCATCTGAGATCAAGTCATCGTGACCCTTGGACCAACAATTCCCTACACACATTTTATATTCCAGAGACCAAATCAGGGGATTCAAATTTGTAACAGAGATTGTAAACCCTAAACATTTACATTAATACAAATATAATTTTGTACACATGTTCTTGTCTCATTTGTCATAGGAAATTCGTGTTTACAAATTTGACACACTCGGTGGGACAATCTCTACCTCTCATAGCTTTCTCCATTCAAAAAATCCAAACACACTTCGAAATCAATGGCTACCAAGAAGGGTCAAGCTACTCTCATAACCAAGCGAATGAGCATTAGCACTTCTGCTACAAGCAGAGAATCCATTGGTGTCATAACTCAGAGAAAGTCAAAGGTGGTGCCCATGCTTCAACACGCCACTTCCAAGTTGGTGACACTAAAGAAGCAAAGGGAATGCCAGAGGCGCAAACCCGTCATCAACCTAGCCTTGTTAGGGGCACTAAAGCATACTATAGCAACACAAAAGAAGATGTCCTAAAGCAATGAGTGGCATTCTTTGACTTCAAATGATTTAAATGAGCATTCCTTGTCACCAATTTTGGATAAAGCCTCAAGCGCAAGATTGTACCGTAGATCATCAAGTAGCGACAGTCGCATAAAAACTTTGTTGACACCCTTGATGTATGTAAAGAGTTTCATCATTTGGTTGCACAAGTTATGACCACCAGTGCCACCTCAATCAAAGAACAACTCACATAGATGAACGAGGCGATAGCAAAGCTGACCAGGACTGTCAATGAGAATGACATGCAAATCACTATGCTTATGAGCAGGTTGGAGTTGCAGACCCTAACCCAAAGAAGAATAAGCATGACGAGGAATCTGGCGAGGAGGAGGTGCTTTGTGTCGACAACGCTGGGGGGAAACAAAACCCAGAGTTCGAAGCCATGTTAATGGGCTCTCTTTTTATCCAACAACTTCAGAACATGATCGCAAACACCATCAGAGCATAGAATGAAGGTGCTTCGCAAGGTACACTGATGTATTCCAAGCCATACACCAAACGAATTGATAGCTTGCGGATGTTGACTAGCTTCCAACGTACTATGTTCATGCAATTTGAAAGGGAAGGCAATCCAAAGTAACACACAGCTCATTTCGTCCAAAACTTGCAACAACGCTTTAGACGGAGGGAGACTACCTCTTGAAGCAATTTGTTCAAAGCATAGTGAATAATGCTCCTTTAATGAAATTTTCAAATGCCAACTATACTCCTACATGTTTTACAACATTACAATCTTTACCCCTACATTATTCTCTTTAGTGAATCGCATTAAATACCTTATCATTTTTAGTCATTTAACATATTCACAACAGTTTTGTATAAAAAATTACCAAACACTCAAACATTGTTTTTTTTTTTTTTTTTTTTTTTTTTTTTTTTTTTTTTTGTGAAAAGAACTTTTACAATAAAAGTTTACCAAATACTCAACAACTTTATTTTACAACACTGTTTATTCTCATAGCACAACAGAAGTAGTTTTTTTTTTAAAACACAGCAATACCAAACTAGCCATAAGACTATACTCTTAGAATCACCTTATTTAAGTCATATCTCTAAAAGGCTCCCAAAGATAAGTACCAAAGTCATCCTACTCAACAACACAATATTCTAACAACAACGAAACCACATCATAGTGGCACTGGATCGATACAAATTGAAGCAACACTATCTTTCGTCACCTTCCCCACATGTGTGAATCCATCTTCCTGTTTGTAAAGAAGATCAGTTACTCTTGTTAAATTGAGAACGCGCATAAGAACAGGCATTGGCACAGAAGTTGGTCTAAAGAACTCCACGTTTATATCCTTCCACAAATTCGTAATTTGCTTCTGAAAAACATCAACTGTCTCTTGCTCTGACACCCCATATTGCTTCATGTAGCAATCAACACTAGAAGCAGCATGCCCTCTCTCTTTCTCAAACTGCAAAAGTTAAATCCAAAATTAATGTCTTAGGATCTTGCTGTGTTGAAATAATCACACAAGAAGTTGATAAAATTATACATACGTTTGTCGAAACAATGTCATCCATGAGCCTAAAAATGGTATTTGCAGCTCTAACAATTTTGGGGTCAGTGAACAACCACTCAAATGCTTCCTTTGTCACAACATCTCCCATGCCAAGTAAAGATATGGTTGTAAGACAGGTGTAACTAATCGAAACTGTTGCAACGCGCATATACTCCTCCATACTTGGAACTCGTCCCTTGTGCAACCATCGGGCCTCATTAAAATAAGATCGAGCTTGATCTTTCATCTGACGAACCAAGGCTATATACGTTAATTTACCAGTTAGAAAAAAAGTTCAAAAGGAAAGTTCTGCATATGTTTATGTACTACGTACAGCTTGTATTGCATATGGAACTCGGTATGATCTTCCTTCCTTCGCCATCTCTGCCTCAATATCATTGTAGAGATTTAAAAGTGCATGATAAAATGTTTGCATATATTCCGGGAGTTCATCAATGCAATTGACATCCCACCTGAAGCGCTAGCATAATCATCATCGTAATCATTGGAATAAAGTAGCAGTTTTTAATTATTTTTAACAAATAGTTATTATTTAAATATCTCAAACCTGTCAATCGCTTCAGTAAAGACTACGAGCTCTTCAAATGTACCAAATGCGTCGTAGATATCATCCAATATTGTCAGCAAGACACTTACTTTTGTCATAATTTTTCTCCCAACAGAGTACTGGGGTTCAAAATACACTCCGACGATCCAAAAGTACAACTCTACCATCCTATCTCTTGCAAATGGCAGCTTCCTTTCAAAGTCTAGTGCTCTCCACCACCTAGACATATTACTTGCCTATTAATTACTTCGAATTCGAAAGTTATATATATATATATATATATATATATATTTGGTGCCATCTTGCAAACTAATAAGATCATCTTAATTACCTAGTAATCTCTCGGAGCTCCTTTTTGTGCAAAAGCTGAACAAGATTGAAGTCTAACTTTGCAAGTTTCAGAAGAGAGACATTATGTGAAGCTTCTTCTTGGTAGATTGAAATGTAACGTCGCGCAGATAATCTCTCTAGACTTTTTCGCAGGGGTCTCTCTAGGGCTTGAGTTATTTGTGTAGCGAGTGGATTGCTTACGCAGGTTGCTGCTGACTCAAGGTGAGTGGTGGTGAATACAAGAGCCTCTTCTAATATGTCTTCTCCATGCACCCTCAGATGTGTTGCTTCGTAAAAGCTTAGCATACCAGACACGTCATCAATCAAGCTTTCCTTGAAGCTACTACTTTGATCCTTGAAATTGGTGAATATGGCTGCATGATTTTCAGAAAATAGGGACACAAGAATTAAGAAAGTTTTAATAGTAACTCAAAATCAAATAATCAATTAAGTTAATTTGTTTACACCTACCACATGAAACATTATACCCGTGTTGTCTTAGCAGCCGGAAAGCAAGAGCAACAGTGTATAGATCAACATCATCGTTGCCATGGTCACCATCAAATGTAGCATGCATACGTTCAAGTGCTTTCTCGATTTCTCTTTCAAAATGGTATGCCACGCCAAGGCGCTGGATTGCATCAATCAACTTTAGCTGAAGTGAAAAATCAGTTGCACTGGTTATCAATAGTTCCCTCACAATTTTTTCGAGTTCATCAACCTGTTGTTGACTGTGAGCTTGTGTAATCTGCAACAACAAATTATTTACGTGAGTAAAAAATGTCAGAAAACGTTTTGAGAAAATTAAAGTCACGTGCAAAATTAGCTATAAGGCAAATTTGAACTACATTATTGTTAAGCCATTGTAAGACTAAGACCTGGTTTGGTACTGAGGTGATTCTGAAAAAAACTGGTATAAAAAAAAGCTGGAAGCTGTTTTTGTGTTTGGTAAACATTCAGCTTCAGCTTTTTTTCACAGTTTTGGGTGAAAAAAAGCCAAAAACAAGAAGCTGCAAAACTTAGCTTTGAAAAATCGGCTTTTTTTCACATCTGTTTTGCATAAAAGTTTACCAAACACTATAATATTGTTTTTTTTTTTTTTCAAAAGAACTTTTACAAAAAAGTTTACCAAACACTCTGCTGCTTTATTTCACAGCCGCTTATTCTCACAGCACAGCAGAATCAGCTTTTTTTCATTTTTTCAAAGCACAGCAATACCAAACCAGAGTCATCTCCTCTCCCTTAATGTAGATACTATCATTTATTAGAAAAAATAACTAAAGTTTCCACCAAATTAGAAAACTCACAAACGAAGATTTTCTAAAAAGGAAAAGAAAAACAGCTGTGGTGTTGTAGAAAGAAAATGTTCATGCTTGCATAATATGTATTACAATGTCTTGGGAATCATCATAATTTATGAACTGATCTCCCCAAATGCTTGGGTGAAAATTTGCCGTCCGACGAGCAACTTCAGGCTTGGGATTTTGTGATTGAGCTTCTGCTGAACCTTGGATTAATGCCATGTCTTCCATGCTTTCCTGTTGGAAAATTTTAGTCAATTTGAAGAACAATGCGTGGACGATCACGTCTATATATAGGCAAGCAAATGTAGAATTTGATAACACTCAGATTCATAAATCATGTGAAAAATCTGTAAAGTATGCAATGATTTGAATGTCAGCGAACGGCAATGCTCCCTTCCACGTTTTATGAGTGGGAGCCCTTTATTCAGGGGTCACATAATTGCTGGGACGTTTAGTAGTTTGTCCTTTTCCACTTTATAGCATTATTTCAATTAAGCTTGGCAATTTCTAGCACGATCCATTAATCCGATACAAAGCAACACGAAATTAACAAGTTATCCAGTGACCAAGTAACGAATCAAGTCGTTATCAGATAACTGGATAAACACTTGTTAAGATAACGGATTGGTCCGGCTATACACGTGCGTAACCCTATACACTATAAGCAAAATACTAATTTAATAATAATTTTATATCCTTAAAAATACTATAACAATTATATATATATAAATAAATATAAAATCACACATATATATATAATTATATATATTAAATTAAATTTAGAAAATTTGGAAAAAGAGGTAATGCATTTTTATATGCTATAGTACTATTGTTTTGTTTCTTTTCATAATTATTTTGATAAACTTCACATAATTTGAATGATTTATAATGTTTAGTTTTTCTATACTTAATTTATGCGGAAGAGAGTTCTCATGTTGACAATCTTACTGAAAACATCATCAACATAACTTTTGAAGGTTGATCAAGCCAAAGTTCCAATACAATTTCCCCATGATGATCGATGAAAATTGAAGGATTTTGGAAAATGAATAACATGCAAACTTTGAGTTTCATTGGCAAGATTTTAATTTCTAAGAAAGTCTTCACAACCTTGAAAAGAAAAACTCATTCATTTTGCATATCCTTGCACATTTGATATTTTGTAGTAAACTAGTAGTGTATTGGTGCTTTTTTATTAGTCTTTTATTTTGGAGTGTAGATGTAGTACTTAACGGCAAATATGTTTTTATGTTTTAAAGTAATATTTATGTGACAATGTGGTATGTGCAAATTTAAGGAAAAAAATATTTTTTTAATGGGTCGGGTCATTTTACCTGTTGGGCAAAGTGACCCAACCTGTTAAGGACTCGTTAAGATAATAGGTGTTACACGAAAAAGACACGAAACACAGCAAACATGACCTATTTGCCAAGCCTAATTTCAATGTCGATGTTTCTGGCATGTGAGGAAGATGTATGAAATATGAGAACACCTTGTATGGAACGAGGTTAATTGTTAAGTGACGTTCTTGACAAAAGTTGCAGTTTTATCATCAAATAATGAAATATATGTAGAGTAACACAATTACTTATTAGTACATGTAAAATTTCTTCTTTTACAGATGTGTGATTCATAACCTCAATAGTTTCTGTTCATAATACCATGTAGCAGAAAATTCTATTCCAATCCTTGAAAAATATTATTATTTTTTTTAATAAAACCTTGTATAATATTAAAAGCTTACTCTAGTCGTTGGCATTTAATTGTAATTTTCAAATTAGTTGTAATAATTATTGAATTTTTGTGTGTAGGTTGTATGTTAATTATGTAACGCTCCCTAACCTTTTAGTATCATTCCAAGGTGATCCTAACCTTTTCAAACATTGCAAATATGTATCCAATTTTTTGAAAACTCATTTCCATTAAGTGCTAGTTAAATTGAACGGGAAAAAAAATTAACTGGAACTTAAACAAATATGACACTTTCAATAGGTTGGTGGGTGAGTAATGGGGGGCGTCAATACTTCAGTGCAGTGCATTCTTGCACAATTGATCTTCCAACTACATATTCTCATATGGTAAAGTTGGATAAATACATGCCTACTATCATTGAAGAATGACATATTTCACCTGTTGCGAATATTCATCGTATGAATTCAATGATTGGAACTATTCAATTTCTTAATTTAAAGATCATTTTTACAAAAAATTATTCAATTTAGAGATCGTCTATACATCCAAATGTATAGAACAAACTAATAGTTTGAGTACTGAGTACCAACTAATATATTCACGATGAACCATCTGTTAAACCAATGGTAGGAGCAAAATACCTAAAATTTAGCATCGTATTTTCAACTATTCATTTATACGTATTTTCAACTATTTTGTTCGTTTCATTTATTTAATTTTATTTTGAATCTGAAGATAATATTTAAGGAATGAAGTACCAACTACATATGAGAATGTATTTTAAATTTATCACGTAATGCATGTGAGTAAGTTAAAACTCGTTACAACACAAAATAGGCTTGAAACACTTGATAACACATAATAATTTTGTTCCCGCTTGTGATTGATGTTTATCCTAAATAAGCTTAGATGTTCTTCTAATGCATATGCATACTAATTATTAAGAGACTGAAAAAATCAGTCAAGCTCAAGGCACAAGAAAGGTGGTGGACGGATGGGAGATGGCATAAGGTTTTAGTCAAGGACATTAGTGGCTAAAGACCACATCCAATGTCTCCTTGTTTTTTAATTATTCAATCAATATATTGTTCGTTTGGACCTTTACAGTTGGGTCTTTAAAAACAATATTGAGATTTAAAAACTTACTTTTCGCATAACCTAATATTAAATATTTGCGTTTTTATTTTTTGCTTATATGTGTACTAACAAAAAAAAATTGGGGGCCCTCTTTTATACGGGGCTCAGGCAGTTGATCTTCTAGCCGTTGGTCAGAGCATCTTCAGTGGAGTCCCTAAATAGGGACAACCAACGTTTAAAATAGGTATAAAAAAATATAGGGACAACCACGCAAAAAATGCTCCCATAATCCTACCAATTAGTGCTAAAAACAATTTAACAACCACACAACACCAAAGTGTGCTGTCGTTGAGAGACGCGCCTTGAGCCGAGTAGCAAAGGTCGGTGGTGGAAGACTGACGATGGAGATAAGCTATGGAGGAAGAAAAAGGGCATAAAAGCCCAGATCTGAGACAAGCTCAAGAAAACTAGAAATTAAGAACGTTACCAGAAACAAAGAAGAGAAATAAAACATGAAATTGAGGAGAGGGGACTTGAACCATAAAATATGGGAGGGAAGAGAGAGCGATTGGGAAGAAGTAAGTTGGGAGGGGGGGGGGGGGGGGCGACCGAATGGGAGGGATGAAAGATGATTCGAAAGTTTGTCAGAAAAAAAAAAAAAAAAAAAAAAAAAAAAGATGATTTGAAGGAGGGGTAGAACGCTGGAGAGGAGAAGGAAAATGAGGAACATCAAGTAAGTTTTTTGCCAACCCTAACTAGAGCAGAGATTTTTCGTTGTGATCGGAATAATGGGTGGTACATCACGTGTCATTATACAAATAATGAGATTGTGTGTTAAAAAGTTAATAAATTAAAAATTAAAAATTTTCACCATTTATATAAAAATACGTTCGGTCACAATAAAAAATTTCTCCAATTAGAAAGGAAGAATTCGGCGACGAAGCAGGAATTTTGTTGGGGCTTTTGTGCGAGAAAAAAGTGAAGAGTGGCTAGGCTTTGCTAGAAACGTTTTAAATGTGGAAAAAGAAAAGAAAAAAACAAAAACAAAAGCTAGAGCTCCTATTTCCTTTTTCTTTTTCTTTTCCACCGATTTAACGGGTGATGACATTTTATTATTAGGATACCGGGAGACTTTTGTTTTTTTATCCCCTTCTATCCAGCATATTCTATGGCCATGATGATGACCTTTTATTTTATTTTATTTTTTTTTATCCTTTTCAACATATTCAAGGAAGATGGTGATTGCCTTTGAATTTTTTTTCTTTCCAACAGATTCAAAAAAGATGGTTGGGTTTTTGTTTTTTTCAAGTGATGCCTTTTTAGTCATGACTCATAATCCAATCATGGAGCTCAATAATGAGCCATGATGTTGAATAATGTAATCATTCTAATTACGTTTTTTTTTTTTTTGGAACACAAAATTTGGTATCAAATTTGATTTTTTTTTTGTCAAAATATTTTACAACAACGTAATACGAAATTAATTAAAAAAAAAGTTAACACAAACAAAAAAAATTCATCTAATCAAATTATTACTTAAAATTATAAAAACCTCAAATTTAGAAATTGTAACTCTTTTATTGGAGATAATATTCTTTTAGAGACAGGAAAATTCCCTTAAAATCCCTAAATGAGTTCTCAAAGGTGATGGTGGAAGTCCATAAATAGAGACTCCCATTGAAAAGGCTCTTAAAATAATCGTGCTTATTCTTTGAGAATTAGTAGAGTACAAAGTTTTAAAATGAGGACTCTTGCCAAAAAAAAATTGTGCATCTTTTTCATATAAAGTTATACTATACTCTTCAATTTGTCCTACTTTTGTTAGGTTGGAGTTAATTAATCCGAACGTATCTACATGATTCTCGCATGCATTATAACAATCTTTTATTATAATTAGTGTATACATCATACCTAAATAGAAATTGTTATAACCTTATACATATTTTACCTAAATAAAAATTGTTATAACCTTATACATATTTTAATATTTATCACATACTAATACAAAGAGTCATTTCTATACGGTATCACCATTGTCTACCTAGCCTACCACAGACCTTCACTTTGCTTCCCTGTGTTTCGTGTAGGCTTGCTGCACCAGTCTTTTGCAGCCCCACGGTACCGACATCTTATCCCAGTCCAAGGCCGTGCGCTCATCTGTTGTGCCTTTGCGCCCTGCCACACCTGATCCTGCCGACCGCACTTTGACATCCGTACTGCCCCAGCCACATTAGTTTCGTGCATTCCCTTCTTACTATGATATAAAACTCATACATACTTTCTACGTGTCGTGATAAAGACTAATTATCGATACTTTATATGTTACTATTAGATATTTAAATTGACGAAGGCAGATTGTTTGCCTTTCTGTAGGCGTGCTCTTCTCATCCCTTCTTATTTATGCGATTATGGTTAAATCACGTCAACATTTTATATTAATTTTTTAATAGAGATAATAAGACAAAAAAATTAATAGCAATATAAAATATTAACATGACTTAACCGTGACCCCACAAATAAAAGGGGATGGAAAGGGCACTGGTAACAGGAGGGCAAACAATCTACCTCCTAAATTGACATAAAGATTTTAATTTAGTAACACATTTGAAGTTAGTTTGTCATTTAAAACGTTTTTAGCTACATTTTATGGAGCAGATGTAAGTCACTTTGAGATGCGGCCCTTTTCAATTATAGCATGATCACAAAAGAAGGGAGAAGAGAGGGGATTCAACAATGTTTTGTGGAGTAGATGTAACACGTGTTGAGATGCTGTCTCTTTCAACTATAGCACAGATCACATAGAGAGAGGGAGACATATATATGATGTAATTCAGTATCACATTTGAAGCTAGTTTTTCATTAAAAACGGTTTTAGCTATGCTTTGTGGAGCAAATGTAACACATGTTGAGATGTTGTCCCTTTCTACTATAGCATGGATCACACAAGGAGGGAGAGGGGAGAGTCAGAGAGATATATAGATTAATTTAGTAAAACGTTTAAAGCTAGTTTTTCATTAAAAACCTTTTCAGCTATGTTTTGTGGAGCAGATGTAACATGCGTTGAGATATATAGATTAATTCAGTAAAACCTTTTCAGCTATGCCGTGCGCTCATCTGTTGTGCCTTTGCGCCCTGCCACACCTGATCCTACCGACCGCACTTTGACATCTGTACTGCCCCAGCCATATTAGTTTCGTGCATTCCCTTCTTACTATGATATAAAACTCATACATACTTTCTACGTGTCGTGATAAAGACTAATGATCGATACTTTAACTGTTACTATTAGATATTTAAATTGACGAAGGCAGATTATTTGCCCTTCTGCTGGCGTGCTCTTCTCATCCCTTCCTATTTATGCGATTATGGTTAAGTCACATCAACATTTTATATTAATTTTTTAATAGAGATAATAAGACAAAAAAATCAATAGCAATATAAAATGTTAACGTGACTTAACCGTGACCCCATAAATAAAAGGGGATGGAAAGGGCACTGGTAACAGGAGGGCAGACAATCTGCCTCCTAAATTGACATAGAGATTTTAATTTAGTAAAACATTTGAAGTTAGTTTGTCATTTAAAACGTTTTTAGCTACATTTTATGGAGCAGATGTAAGTCACTTTGAGATGCGGTCCTTTTCAATTATAGCATGGATCACAAAAGGAGGGAGAAGAGGGGGGATTCAACAATGTTTTAAGGAGTAGATGTAACGCGTGTTGAGATGTTGTCTCTTTCAACTATAGCACATATCACATAGAGAGAGGGAGACATATATATGATGTAATTCAGTATCACATTTGAAGCTAGTTTTTCATTAAAAACGGTTTTAGCTATGCTTTGTGGAGCAAATGTAACACATGTTGAGATGTTGTCCCTTTCTACTATAGCATGGATCACACAGGGAGGGAGATGGGAGAGTCAGAGAGATATATAGATTAATTCAGTAAAACGTTTGAAGCTAGTTTTTCATTAAAAACCTTTTCAGCTATGTTTTGTGGAGCAGATGTAACATGCGTTGAGATGCTGTTTCTTTCAACTATAGTATGGATCACATAAAGAGAGGGAGAGAGACATAGACATTTTAATCCTGTAACACGTTTGAAGCTAGTTTTTCATTAAAAACGTTTTTAGCTATGTTTTGTGGAGCAAATGTAACACACATTGAGATGATGTCCCTTTCAACTATAACATGGATCACACAAGGATGGAGAAGAAGGGGAGAGAGAGAGACATAGAGATTTTAATGCAGTAAAACTTTTGAAGCTAGTTTTTCATCAAAAGCCTTTTCAGCTATGTTTTGTGGAGCAGATGTAACATGCGTTCATATGCTATCTCTTTTAACTATAGCATGGATCACACAACGAGATGAAGAAAGATATAAAGATTTTAATTCAATAACATGTTTTAAGCTAGTTTTTCATTAAAAAACTTTTTTAGCTATGTTTTGTGGAACAAATTTAACACGCATTAGAGATGTTGTCCCTTTCAACTATAGCATGGATCATACAAAGAGGGAGGGAGAAGGGGAGAGAGAGATATGGAGATTTTAATTCAGTGAAATGTTTGAAGCTAGTTATTCATTAAAAATGTTTTTTGCTTTTTTTTTTGTGAAGTAGATGTAACAATCGTTGAGAGGTTATCCCTTTCAAATATGGCATGAATCACACAGAGAGGGGGAAGGGAGGGAGAGAGGGAGATTTCACTATAAATAGCCGAGTATAGCCCTTTTTATAATAATTAAAGGAACATTGATCTCCATGGTCTATCCGAATAAGGGAAAAAAAATGTCAGATCATCAAGTTTCAGCTACATCTCATGGTCAAACACTAAATGTGGTTTCGGAAGATGTTAAACGACGTTTAGCTAATTTCTCTTCCAGCGCTTGGGGCGATTATTTTACAGAGTTATTAGACCCATTCTATTGTCCTATTTTCTCACTCACCTTAAAAAGTTAAAAAATTAAAATGTTAATTCTCCACCCACTATTATTCCCAAAATAATCTTTAATATATACATACATATTAAATTATAAAATTGTCCCTTAAAAAACCACTAAGGTCTGCAAATTCATATGGAAACGACATATGTATCCAAATTCAAAAGAATTCAACAACGACAAATTCAAAAACACGATGGACAAATTCAAATGACCTACACACAAATTATTCTTCTACCTTTTCAATGGAAACATAATCTTCTACCTCTTCCGTAGAAGCGTCATCTTCCACTTGTTCAATGAAAAAGTCATCTTCCAAGTCTATTGATATTTTTTTACTTTCTCTGAATGAAAGGAGATAAAAATATGAGTTAGGGTTTTAAGATAGACAAATCGTCTCTCATGCCCAACCTTTTTTTTAAATTAAGCAAAATAAGATAATTAATGTCCTTATCATTCTTTTTGTAAATGAACAAATTTGTAATTAAAAAATTTATTAAAAAGTGGGTGGGAAGATAAGACATTGGGATGGGAATAACATTACTCTTATTTTATTTCATATGCTTCTCTGGTAGAAAATTATGCCTAATAATGCTAATTAATAATGGGCTATTAATACTAATCAAGTGCTAGCTGCGACTTACATTTAGAGTATATACTTTGTTATTGTAGATTAATTTTTATAAGTACTTTTTAATTTGCATACACCATGCATGAACATCATACTTTTCTTAACATCCTTTAAATTTGTTTATGTAGGAAACAGATACAAAACTTGAGAAAGATGTCCAAGAACTGAAAGAGAAAGTGAAGAGGATGGTAATGGCTCCATCAATGCCTTCCGAAAAATTGAACTTAATCAACAACGTTCAGCAATTAGGTGTCTCCCTTCATTTCGAAAATGAGATTGAGGAAGTTTTGCAGCAAATTCACAAGACTATCATGAAGGTGATGGCGGAGAAAATGATGATGACCTTTACTCCACCGCTCTCCGTTTTCGGTTGGTTAGACAACAAGGTTTTAAGGTTTCATGTGGTCAGTTTTCTCTCTGCGGTCATGGTTTGTTAATTAATAATGTTTATAACCTTGGATTTTCCCTAATTTTGTTTACGTTAACACGTTTATTTGGTGGAGCTAGCAGACATGTTCAATAAGTTCAAGGACGTCCATGGAAAATTCAAGGAATCACTTGCAACTGATGCAGTAGGGCTATTAAGCTTGTTCGAAGCCGCACATGTAGAGTTCACGGAGAGGACTTGCTAGATGAAGCACTGACTTTCACCACCACTCATCTTTAATCATCGATTGAAGCGCACCGTTTAAGCCCGTTACTTTCAAAACAAGTAACTCATGCCTTGTATCTACCATTCTGGAAGGGCTTCCCTAGGCTAGAAGCATGGAGTTACTTGTCTATTTATGAAGAACGTGGTCATTTAGTAAATCAAACTCTCCTAACTTTTGCAAAGTTGGACTTCAATCTGTTGCAGCAAGTCCATAAAAAAGAACTAAGTGAAATTACAAGGCTAACTCTGATCGCGTCCACGAGCCATATACATGCTACAAGAAAAAGGACAAAAATCACACTTGTTTTATGGTTATTTTTTTGTAGTGACATGTCAGTTCTTACAATAGTGAATGTAAAAGTGTGTGAATAATGCTATTTAGACACATAAAACTATAATACATTTGTTGACACTAATCAAACTATGCCCTACTATTCTCTATGGCTACATATACTAGCAAGTGTGTTCGTGTGTCTAAATATAGCATCACTCTTTACGCACGTGCATACACAAAGGTTACAATAAATAGTAATTGGTTTGACTAATTCCATTATTATTATGTATTAATTGGCAGGTGGTGGAAGGATTTCGACTTTGTAAACAAACTACCTTTTATAAGAGAGAGTATTTTTTTTTTTTTTGTTTTTTTTTTTTTTTGGTGGACAAAATAAGAGATAGAGTGGTTGAATGCTACTTTTGGGCTTTGGGAGTCTTCATCGAGCCCAAGTATTACTTTGCTAGGAGAATATTCTGCAAAGCTAATGCTATGGTTACGACTATTGATGACATTTATGATGCTTATGGAACATATGCAAACAAGAGCTGTTTACTAAAGCTATTGAAAAGTTCGTAGATTATATACTAATACAGTCAATTATCCTTTTAATTTCATACCTTATACTACAAATTTAGTTAAACACTGATTAAATATATAATCACCACTCGAGAAGGTCTTGCTAATTTTTTTTAATCACCTGGAGGTGAGATATCTCAGTCATCGACTAACTGCCGAAGTATATGAAAGTCTGTTATCAAGATATGTTGGATGAATACGTTGAAATTGAAGAAAAGCTTACAAAAGAGGGGAAGTTAGATGGCATTCACTATGCGAGAGAAGCAGCAAGACTTATTAATATTTTCAACTGAGCACATTCACTTCATATTATATCAATGTTATAATAAGGGGTTAAAAGTGAATTTATGCGTATATTATAGTAGTAAGAACATATCAAAGTATTATCATGATATAAATGAATTGATTATACCATGTTTTAGTGGCTCATAATAATTGCTCAAAAGGCTTCTGAAAGTCTCAATGACTCACCACACTTCATTGACTTTCAATGTCACACTTGTACCACTACCGTGAAAATTACCAAAACTCATGATATAGAGTCAGGGGTGTGAGATTTGAGCTTAAGCCACATAATAAGTTAATTATATGAATACCATTACACCATTAAATTAATCTTGTTTATTAACAAATTTAATTGATCATGGAAAATAATGTTGTAGTTGTATTATCATCAGATTACATATGGAAAGTAATTAACTAGAGACTGCGTGTTGATTTCGTAGATGAAAGTTCTAGTTCGAGCTTACTTCGAGGAAGCCAAATGGTTGCACCAAAATTACACACCAAAAATGGATGAATATATGTCAGTAGCACTTACCACGTCCTACTTTCTGCTATCAGTCGTGTCATTTGTCGGAATGGCAGATATTGTGACAAAAGACTCCTTGGACTGGATTTTCAATGACTCTAAGAGTTTTCACGCTTTATTACTACTTGGCAGACTCATAGATGACATGAAATCCCACAAGGTTCGTACCTATACTAATATCTATAAACGTATATATCTAGTGATATATGAGTAATATACTTAGAGTAATGCTAGATATTTGTAGAATATTTACAAAATACGTTACTCAATAATAGAGAAGCGACTCACCTATTATGTGAGATTCATCTTTAGTTGAGATGCTCATCAGTAAATGTAGTACGAACAACATCACTCATAGACAAAAGTATTTTTATTCTCAACCTTTTCTTTTTTCTTTTCGTAAAACAATATTTTGTTCTTAGACAAACAATCACATGGGATTTTCTATAGCAACCGAGCATTGGATACTCTGGAGATTTAAGTTTTAAACTTTAGATCCTTGATATAAAAAATAAATAAAAAACACACACATACACACACACACAAATCAAGATCTAACAGTTAAAAAACTCTTTTAACCTTAAAATTCATGCATGTATGTATGTATATGTAGTTTGAGCAAAAGAGAGGACGTATTGCATCGGCAGTGGAATGCTACATGACGGAACATGGTGCCACAGAAGAAGAAACAACAATCGAATGCACCAAACAACTGAATGATGCATGGAATGACATAAACGAAGAATGGCTGATTCTCACCATTCCTAGGCACCTTCTGTTGCGAATTCCTAGGCACCATTCCTAGGCACGTACAAATGAAGTTATATACAAGTATGAAGATGGCTTTACTCATGCCGACCTAGTGCTTAAGGATTCCATTGTTTCTTTGTTTGTCGATCCCGTGCCCATATAATTAAGCCTACTAAAAATTATGGTCTTTGCTATAAGCCGATAAATAATGTGGTCTCCGAAGGCCCTGTAGTGAAACACGGAGCAGCAAGTCCTCTGAAGTTAGTTTCGAAAGACAGTGTTTCTTCTTGTTGATATATGTGTGTGTGTGTGTGTGTGTGTGTGTGTGTGTAAATGCTTGAATAAAATGATTTGGATTGTCAGTTTGTTGTCTACATCTACTATCTACAAAAAGGGAAGATGTTTAATAGTCTGAGTTTTTCTTCTAGAGTGAATTGTGCATTCCAACATCTTCTGTTATGTTTGTTTTGTAGCCGGCGCTGTTGCCCTTACTTCACTTTGAAATTTCTTCATAGCCCTTGGATGTCGTAAAAGCTAAGACATTCTCCACTCTAGCGCTGTAAGGGATAGATTTTTCTAATCTAGGAACTCGGTTGCAAGTCTCCAAACAACTTTGACGGCACAAATCTGTACAATTTGTTGGGAATCTCGCTCCACCGTGAAGGAGCGGGATAGAAAGTGCCATAATAATTGATTATGTTTTTGGAGTTATATCTAATCATCTCTTTATATAAAGAGTTAGAATTGGGGGGACACTATTTTAGACACACATTTTGAGACACGTTTTCATGACCTGTATATTTACTCTCGGTGGACAATGAGAATGGGAGATCCAGTAGGCATTCCTTCTTCTTTTTTTCCCATAAATGAGATTTTCTAATTTTTAACATTTTAAGGTTTTTTTTAATCCACATGGCACAAATATGTGGGGTTCACGACTTCCAAATAGGCAAATAATGGAGGAAATAACAGACATTGGGATGGATGTATGAAACTGCAATGCAATGAAATAGTAAGTTTGTGTATGACATTGCAATGTTTTAAAGGTGATGTATGAGTTTGCAGTTGTACCCAAACTTGAGGTCGCAGAATGCAATTACCCCATACATTATTACAAATAGTTCGAGTCCTAAAGACTCCGATCAAGTCATCAAATAAATGAGTTCCAATTCATTCAGGTGGATTCTCAAAATAATGATACCCAAGATTCATGTTATAACTTCAATTGGCAAGGCCGTCCGTCACAACGTTCTTTTATCAGTAGACATGAATGAACTCGCAACAGGTATGGGTACCACAAAATGTCAAGGTTGTTCAATGATGTTGACAAGATAAACGAGAAATTTTTTTTTTGCGTACCTCTAAAGTATCATAATATAAATGATTGAAATTTTTTTTTTTTTTCAGGTATCCAACTACTTGTATTATGACAATTGGTGTATTCGACTGTGTTCCCTGTACACTAAAAAACCTCTTCAAGTAAACGGGTCTATATTTTTAGTCTTATCCGGTCTCTTACACGGGCTGTCAAATATTGATATAATTTTGAAACCTCTAAAAATACAATGTGCCAAAATTAAACCCATCAGCCCATTTTGAAACGGACCTCAATTTGAACCCGGCCCATTACCAATGTGAGAACCTTTTGTTTTCCTTGAAATTTGAATTCCACTAACGGTCAAATAGTTGAAGCTAGCTCTATCCATTCACAATCACGGTCCTGCGCCGTCCGTTTCCGGGCTGGTTTGGTATTGTTGTGCTTTGAAAAAAAAGCTGATTCTCCTGTGCTGTGAGAATAAGCGGCTGTGAAATAAAGCAGCAGAGTGTTCGGTAAACTTTTTTGTAAAAGTGCTTTTGAACAAAAAAAAAACAGTATTATAGTGTTTGGTAAACTTTTATGTAAAACAGATGTGAAAAAAAAAAAGCCAATTTTTCAAAGCTGGGTTTTGCAATTTCTTGTTTTTGGCTTTTTTTCACCCAAAACTGTGAAAAAAAACTAAAGCTGAATGTTTACCAAACACAAAAACAGCTCTCAGCTTTTTTTTATACCAACTTTTTTCAGAATCACCTCAGTAACAAAACCAGGTCTATGTCCGGGGAGGTCTCGCAGCTTTGAAAGCTAAAATAGCATACATACTGTGCCATCCAAAATAGCAAAACAGAAGCAAAAATGGAGGATGGTGATGGATGAAAGAAGAAGCCCATTCTCCTGAGGCTTTTGGAGGTTCTTTTCAGCGGCGCAAAGAAGTTGAAGGAGATAAGAAAATGGCTCTCAGTAACAGCAACGATCGCTGGGTATTGCTGGTATAAAATTAATCTCCTTGAACTTACTCTCTCTCTCTCTCTCCCCTCGAATTAAGGGTTTTTTTTGGGTTGGGAAATTGGGGTTCTTGGCTTTGAAATCTTGGGTTTATTCTGCCCTTTTTGTAATTTTGAGTTCTAATTGAAATTGGATTTATTAGGTGTAGGAATCTGGTTTGATTGACGAATATGGCTCTCAAGAACAGCAACTATCACTAGGCATTTCTGGTACAAAATTTAATCTTTTGAACTTGTACTCTTTCTCTCTCCTCGAATTAAAGGTTTTTTTGGGGTTGGGAATTTGGGGTTCTTGGCTTTGAAATCTTGGGTTTAATTTGCCTTTTTTGTAATTTTGAGTTCTAATTGAAATTGGATTTATTGGGTGTAGGAATCTGGTTTGATTGACAAGAATACGGCAATTTTTCGTATTGCGATGTTGCAATCTTTATTTATGTTCGTGTTTACCCTTGTACTTCTTTTTCTTAGCCTACATATTCTTAGCAACCAAACATATCCTAATCAAACCTGAAGGTGCATTTTCTCCATTTTGTCTTTGTAATTCATGCTGTTATATGAGAATGATGAGTTTTAGTAATATAATGGAATTATTAGGTTCCACCAATGCTCTTCAAGCTAGTTGAAGGCTGCATATTTGAATTTCGCTGAGGATAGTAAGTAGGATCATCTTCGCCACAACTTCCGTCTTCTGTCTCTAAGTCAAGAGCCAAAGACTTTGTAAGCAAGAAACAGAGAGGGGAAAACCAAGATTTTACATTCCGCATCCCATTAGAAGCCAACACAGTAATCAAACCTGATGGTGCATTTTGTTCTTGTGAATCGATTGATGAAACTATGTTCGATTATCATTTTAGAATTGATTACGTTCAGTTCTCTGTTTACAACATTGGGAATAGGGAAAGGATTTAGAACTTTACATCTTTATAGAACCCCATTACTACATTAGGATTAACTTGCAATCTCTTTTATTTCATGCAATTTCTTTGGACCTTTAATTTGCTTGTTTACATCTTTCTTTGCTGATTGATGTAGGAAGAACGCAATCGATGTGGATCTCACATTAGAAACCAGCTCAACGTATGTGGGTTCTAGCATACTCAGAAACAAATATTGTCACATTCCCACACCTTTTTTTCCTTTAATTTTCAGAAATGGTTTATAATTCAGAAAGTATATGTGATCATCAATTTCTAATTCTTCTTTTTTGGATACATTGCCTGTAGTGATGATGATTGTTTTTACCGAAGCCATCTGTAAGTACCTTTGACCCTTTGATTATGAGGCATTCTCCATTTTTATTTAGAATCATTTTTTTGCATTTTTCTGAGAAATAAACAGGGGTCTAGAATTGCTTCTTGAGCAAGTTTAATAGTTAATGTACTAGTATATTACGTAGCTAGCTGTAATTTAATAGTTATAGTTATTGTAGAAGCAATGTGTATATACCTCTCTTTCAATAGTTTTTAGCACTAAGTTTGATACATTTGACTTCTTTTCAAGAGAAATCATTCCTAAACTTTGCTTGACTGCATAGTCAACAACAACTTTCATGCTCTCATCCGAGATGGGGGAAACTAATCTTTTGCACCTTTTTAGGGGCTATTTTCATTCGAGAGAAAGTAAACTGACCCTTATTTGTGTCTGCTTTCCTTCGAGAGAGGGTAGACTCACCTTTTACACCCTTCTCATGACTTAGTCTCCTCCAAGAGAAGGTAAACTAATATTTTACACCCTTCTCAATGTCTACTTTCCCCTGGGAAAAGGTAAACTACCCGTATATCCAAACATGGATGAGTTTGGCTGCTCTGGTGTAAATGGGTGCATGACGACTTGAGCCAGCGTTTCCCGAAATTAGTCACGATAGTCTTCATCAAGACTTAGCTAATTGAAGGATTTTGGCCCATGGCCTAATGAGGAGCCAAACTTTTTTACCGAAAGAAGCACGAAAGTGTGGCGCCTCTTGAAGACCTGAAGGTTATGAGCTTGATCCATGAAGACGTTTGTTGCAACCACTCTAGAGGGGGATTCCCTCAGAAAGCTCTTAACTTAAGCTACTACTGGCGAACCATGCATCAAGTTGCTAAGAAACTTGTACAAAGGTGCAATAATTGCCATCGTACTTCATCCGCAGATAAGCCCTTGCTCATTCATGTAGTGAGCAACCAACATGGTGGGACCAATGCCGCCTACTACTGGGGCAGAGACATGATGATTGTAGTAACTGACTACTTCACCAAATGTGTTGAGGCTGAACCCCGAGACGGACATAGAGAAATTTATCTAGAAGAACATCTTCTGCTGATTTAGAATCCTGCATTACACCGTCACTAACAACGTCCTGCATCACATGTTCACACCAAGATACCCCTAGGGAAATGAGCAAGATGAGGCATCCAACAAGACTATCTTGGATTGCCTCAAGAAGTCTCTTATACATAAGAAAGGGAAGTGGCCAGACAACCTTCTATGAACGTGTCATACAACCAAATGATAAGTTATTGGTGAACTATCTTCTCCTTAGCATTTGGCATTGAGGCAATCATCCATCCCAACATCGTTATGCCAACCATTAGCATTATACTGCCAAATTTAGAGCAAAACAATGAGGTGGCCACTAACTTGTACCTGGCAAAGGAAGAATGTGAGAAGGTTGTCACTAAATTGGGCAGCAGCTCTTGTCCTACTACAATAAAAGGACCAAGATCTAATAGTTCCAGATTAAAGACATATTCGTAAGAAAGACCTTCATCACTGCCCATGGAGAAGGCTCTATAAAGATGGATCATATCTGAGAAGGTTGTTAGGAGGGTAGGTGGAAAAAGTAGCTACACCCTCACCACCATGAACGAGAAGTAGATTTAAAAAGCATAAGAACTCCTACAATATGAGAAAGTACTAAATGTGACCTCCCGTCACTCCTTGAATCTCATTTAGGCCTATCAAGTTCAAAGACTCAAGCAGATCGATATACTCCTCTAAGTGTTTGAGGATTGTCTTTGTTGTTTTGTAGTTTTCTCTTTCTAGCAAATTTTGATACATTTTACTTATTTTCAATGAAGATTCATAAAATCATTCATAAACATTGCTTGACCACATACTCAACGACTTTTATGCTCTACACCAAGAGAGGGTAAATTGACTTTTTACACCCTTCTCAATGTCTGCTCTCCTTATGGAGAGGGTTAACTAACCTTTTTACACCCTTCTCAATGTCTGCTCTCCTTATGAAGAGGGTTAACTAACCTTTTACACCCTTCTTAAGGTCTGATCTCCTTATAGAGAGGGTTAACTAACCTTTTACACCCTTCTTAAGGTCTGCTCTCATCCAAAAAAGGGTAAATGAATAGCGCAGCGCGATGACTCATTCTCTATAACTACAAAAATACTTTCTCGTGCATGAGTGACTTTCATAGAGGTGTCGCTTATCGTGCAATCCCGCAGCATGAAGAGCTAGACAAAGGCACCTCCAAATAACCCAGACGACATAAATTTGATTTTGGCGGCTCCAGCCGAACTCACTCCGAAAAAGGACTGCAGTCGTCAGTCGAATATGACCCCCTATTCGCAAATCTGATATGGGATGCTTCTCTAGATAAGTTTACTCAACTCCGAGTAAAATATTTCAAGGGAAAGTCTGACCCCTCCAACCATATTCTTTCATATAGAAATGTTATGGCTCTATATGGCAATAATGACTCATTGATCTACAAAGTGTTCCCTTAATCTAGAATGGAATGTTGAGTTTCATCTGGGTTCATTTCGGATTTTAGGACCCTCTACATAGAGTTCGTGAAAGCTTTCTTCGCCTACAGGGGAGCGAAGAGAGCGAGACATACATTTTCTTCCTAATAAGGCAAAAGAAAGGAGAAAGTCTCCGCGAGTACATAAAATAATTCCAAACGGAGTTCGCAGAAATGGATAGACCATATGATAGTTTGGCTGCCACAAATTTCAAGAAGGGCCTTCTTATTGTGCTTGAGAGTAACAAGAAACTCCACAAGCCAAAATGTGAGTTTTTAACTTTGTCGGAGTGCTTAAATAAGGTGGAAGAAATTGTAGCTTAGGACATAATACAAAAAGATGGGAAAACCTATCAAGCTCAAGCTTGTACCGAAGTCTCCTAGACCAAAAAAGAAGTGAGAGGAGCTGTCGCCCAACGCAAGCGAATTGGTAATAAGGGTCCCCGGTGCAGCTTTGGAAAAAGAATCTTGAATTGGCAGGGAACATCTTCAATAAGGACAATGCTCTAAATGCTGCAAAGCCCATCCCAGTTAATGGTGAGAACATGGTAAGCAATTTAAGTGAGGTTGGAAGAACAAGGCCGTAGTGAATCAACGGTTACTTCACAATTCTAGACATCAAGAATATTAATTCCAAACTTAAGTAATAGGGATAGATTCAGACGTAGAGGTGGTGAGCCACCCCAAACTCAAGCTATCTTAAATGCTTGCTCCCCGTGATTCCAACTCCATATGGCATTGGCCAAGAACTGCCTAATGCTCATCCACAAACTTTTGCAGCCTCACCTCATTGTACATTGTTGGCAACATTGGAAGACTACACCTTGAATTGCCGGAAAAAATCCTTCACGAAGGGTTTTTGAGTTAGGAAGATTGAGGAAGAACTGAGAAAAATCATAAAAAAAATTTTGAAAATTGCTAGATAAATTTAAGAAGGAAAAAAACAAGGGCATGATCAGAAGTGAAAAAAGAAATAAGGAAAAAGTCATGAAGTGGGTTTAAATACTCAAAGCCTAATAAGCGGCGTTAGACGAACAGAGGCAATGGGCTACGTGGCGGTTTGTCGACCGTGATCGACGGACCAAATCTCACACATGCTCCACCATTTATAAAGGGCATGCTACCCCCAACTAATGGTGACGGTTGGCAGAAACAAAGCATCTCTGACACAAACTGGAGTTCTGTGCGCGCCTTAACTTCGACGTCAAGCATTAACTCTTGCCTCCATTTGTATGGATCACTCAACAAGCTCCTTAAGAGACTATCCAAAAAGTGCTAAGTGTTTGCTAGTCTTTCCCATATCCAAGTTCTAGCTCACAGTGACAACTTCCACTTCGCACCAAATAATTAATGTTGGAATAAAATCTCTACAGTTACTAACAGGTAATCTAGGACAAGATTGCATCCCTTTGATGACAACTCCAATCTTACTCTGGGTACGGTCTCTTGTTTAACTACACCCTGAGGTACTCTAGGGCATAGCTGTAACCATGAATATGCAAGCCTATCCTGTAGACCTAGCCGGAGTAAGTGAGGTACCTCATTCCTCCTATCGCAATATACTAAAACTTGGTGGTTTCTAGCTAAGTCCAACACAACCACTCCGAAACTCTTTCTTAAAGCAGGGGGCCCCAAGATATTTCAACAGATTATAGGTTAAAGGGCAACCACACTTCTGCTGATAGCTCTAACAAGATCACACTTGGTTTTAAAAGAAAAAAATCTCACTGCCCCAGGTCGGAGCCTTAACAGGATTATGCAATTTGTCTTCTAGCCACTCAGAGAAGAATGGGCATTATAGGCACCCACGTCATGTCTAATCGCCTCCACGTCATCTCCATTCTGCTACATAGAAAGTCTGGTCAAAATGATAGGCATAGGCAATGTGATAAAGCATACTATGCAAATGAATAACTAGACTGACCCATGCTGTGCAGGGAGCTAAACCTATGCAATAGAGACGTTTAAGTGAATAGAGCCTTACCTTTAATTCCAATAACTCTGATGTTTCAAAGAGTTGACAAAGCATCTAGTATGACTCCCCAATAGCCTATAAATAGGAATCCTAAATCTTTACAGAATGGTTAGACACTATAAGTTTTCTCCATACTCATAGCATCTCAATCCTCCATTTCATTCACTTCCTAACTTGATCGTCAAAATACCTACGCCGGGAACCACTATCCCTGGCGCTTGGTTTCATATTCTTCCCAATAGGTGCGTCGGGGACGCTTTGTTTCTACTAAACACCATCATTAGTTTAGGTGTCATGCCTGTTGGAGATGGAGAGCGTGCACGAGCCCGTCGATCACGGTGGACAAATAGCCACATGGTCTATTGCTTTTAACGTCGCCAATTGCATGCAGTTGGGGCTTTGGGTATTTATATCTTTTCCTTTTCTTTTTCCCTCTTTCTGCCTTCATTTTTTATCTTGCAAACCTTGGTTCTTGAGTTATCAAGTTTACCCAGCAATTGTTGAAAATCCTTCTATGATATTCTCAATTCTTCCTCAACCTTGTGATGGCGTCACCTAATTCAAAAGCCCTAATCATTGTTGCCCATTCATCTAAGGTTATTCCTGTTTTCAACAATTCAAGGTGCAGCCCTCCGATGCCGCCAACGATGTATAATAAGGCAGCACTGCAAAAGTTTGTGGGGCAGTTCTGGGTGGATGCCATCTGGAATTAGGCCTACGCGGAACAAGCATTTTCAATGAATCTATCCCTGGTACCTGAATGGGCGTAGTGAAGTTCAAAGCATTGTATTTTTTGAAGATGATCCCTGCCAGTTCAAGATTTTTCTTCCAAAGCTGCATTGCCTGGAAATGGAACTACTCGTGAATTAAGAACCTTCCCACGCAAGACTACAACACGATGTGTTAATTGTTTTCGATGAGTGACACCAACAAGTTGTAGTCATTCGGACCAAATCTATTACGTTGGATGACCTTTTGGATAAAGTTGGAGTTGTCATGGCACATCTTATCAACAAGATCTATGCAGTGATCCTTGTAGACATAGGGAATGCCAGTAGATCGCCCATTCGGATTGGGACATGCATGGATGATTGGTGGAAGTGATGAAGAACGCTTAGAGCTAAAGGTTGCTAAGGTGGTTAAAGATTACAACCGAGTAAAGAGAGGTGATTCTTTTATGTGCGGAGTCCTAGTATTCTAGAAGTACGGTGGCTAAGAAAAAGGCTAGGTAAGAGATTGCAAAGATTTATAGGTTTCGTGTTATTCTTGTGCCAAAGCTGATTAAGGTTGCTAGAGAGGTTAGGATCACAGTTCCTGATAAGGGTAAGAGTAAGAGTGCAAGAATTGTCAATGATTATTAGGAACAACAAAGTAGCAAAATGGTCCGTAGCTGTTGAGAAGAGCAAGGTATGGATAAGCTCGTGGAATGAGGAAATGAATCGGGGATAATGATTCACCGAGAAGCTGAGCCCATGGTTGTTGAAGCTGGCGTAGATTCTTCTAGGGATGTTTCTGTTATTAAATGTACTAGTGAAGTGATTAATCTAAAAGTAGATACAGGGGATGTCATCATTGAGCCTACTAAGAAAAGATCTAGCGGAGTAACTAAGGGATGAGTCACTTTGCCTAAGAAAAGGGAAGCGCGATTTTTGAAAGAGGGTAGAGTGAGTTCAGAGCCCATCAGAGGTCTTAGATTTAGAAGCTACTGGAGGTTAGGTTATCCAGCGAAGGGAAAATCATTTCACGGTCAGCCGACATTCTTGTGGGTGGAGAGAATCATGCCCTGCCACTTTGGGGAGAGCTTCATATCTGGTTCTGGAGCCAATATTCCATTGAGACGTGTTAATGGTAGATTCAAGGGAACTGGACAATGTTTTTGTTGCGTCTGCGTTACTTAGCTATATGGTGTTGGCTAAGGAAATGGAGGATTTGCCTTACCTGGGCTATATGGTAAAACAAGCACCGTCAGGTACGACCTGGAATGAAGTGAAGGCTAAGTCTACCCCGAAGGGGATCGATCTAACACAACCACTCCTCTTACCCATGATGAAGAAGAGACAAATTGTCCTTCTCTGATATGGCATCTGTATGTGAAAATGGTATCCTCTCGGACCCTTTATTCCCTTCTATGAAGGGGAATGTCGGGTGACATTTACCGACTCTACAAATGGCCTATAAATGTGCCTGGTGACCTCTCACCAATGGTAAGCCCAGAACAGCTCAGAAACACACTTTACACCCTTTTCTCTATAACCACTAGCTTAGGCATCAAAGCCTCTACGCCGAGAACCACCCTTCTCAGCGCTTGGACTCACGACGTTTGCCTATTCTTGATCTATGTAGGTCTTACTCATTATTATCCTATCATGGCTGATTTTTTCGGCTTCAGTCTCCTTAAGGCAGAAATGGTGAGATGCCCTACACCCACTCTTGCCATTATTGCAGACTCTTTTACGCAGCACGCATCCTCTACACATGATGTCAAAAAACGCTTGTTGCGACTGAAATCTACCCTAGATTGCAACAATGCCAGAATATGTGTTACCTGGATGGGATATCTAGGCTCTCTGGAGGACGACATTCCCCCGAATGCCCTAACTTTGGTACATGCCCCAACAGCTGCAGAAACCTCTCTAAGGGCAAGAGATGCACCATTAGAGCCTCCTTCAGTCATGCAGTCCCAACGTGCACAGAACTAGACTAGAGTTTCTCCAATCAACCAGAGACGTTTGAATTGTTATCTGAATGGTGCAAGCCAGGCACCATTGGATGGAGGCACATAGTCATGCTATGGCGGTGACTCCCTCTCCAATGCTCTGGCGTATGAAGCACCACCAGACAAGTTCACGTAATTAATGGTGAAATATTTCAAGGTGGACTCCGATCCTTTAAGCCATAAGATGTCGTATCGGAATGTTATGGCCTTGTACAACCACAATGATTCCCTAATATGTAAAATGTTCCCTACCATATTTAAGGGAAATGCCATGACACAAAATTCTTTTCCAAATCCATCATCGACTTCAAGATCCTCAACGATGAATTCATGAAGGTTTTCTCTGCGTATAAGGAGGTGAAGCACGAAACAGATACCTTGTTTCTGATCCATTAGAAAGACAATGAAAGCCTCAGAAACTACATATAAAGATTCCGTACAGAGTACGCCAAGGTTGACAGACCTGATGACCGCATGGCAACCACCACATTCAAAAATGGACTTCTCATTAAATTTGAACTTAGTTGCATAAACCCATGTACGAGTATATCACACTTATAGAATGCTTCGACAAGGTAAAAGAGATAGTCGTCTGAGATGAGGAATACTGGCGGAATGGGAAACCATTAAAGTCTGGCCCTTCATTGACGTCGCGCTCGTCGGAAAAAAAAAAACGAATGAGCCCTGATATGAACATAGCGAAGGCAAAGGAAAACGAGCAAGGCAAACGAACCACGCATAGAGCATCGCAGAGATTCATTTTCCTTCACTCTGCTGAACACATCCCTCAACAACATACTGAATGAAATCAGAAACAAACCTTACTTTAAGAAGCCTTGTTCCATAGGAATTCGAATCCCAAATTCGAAGGAGTATTGTAACTACCAGAAAACCTGTGATCACACAACAAGAAATTACATAAACCTCAAGGAGTTCATCGAGGATCTACTTGACCATGGCCATTGTTAGAAGTTCGTAGCTGAAAATGCGAAGGAAGGTAAGCGAGATGACACCAAAATAAAAGTGACTGAGACGAAAGACCTATGAAAAGGTCGACATTTCATATCAACTGCATTTACCCCCAAAAGTATCTAAGGACCTCACAAAAAGAGTAGAGAATTTCCTGTAAGAAACTGAAGATAGTGGCCTCTGTCAATAAAGATCTCCCCATTAATAGTAACATAATCATGTTCTCAGATTGAGACATGGAGCTAGTTTGCACTTCGCACAACGACGCACTCAATGTCACTCTACAGATAGCCCACACAAAGGTGAGTCGTATCTTAGTCGATAGCAGAGCCGAAGTCAATCTACTTTTCAAAGACACCATGGAGTGGATGGGGTTACTCAGTGACATCAAGAAAACTTGGTTGATTCTATTAGCATTTTGAAATGACACCTGTCACTTTAGGGACTCAAATTGTAGATTGTTGCCGACCCTTATAGTTCTATAATCAACTTTCATGTTCTAGACACATATTCGCCTCAAAACGCGATCTTAAGGTGGAATTGGATACATATTATGAGGGCAGTCCCTTCCACTTAGTATCAAGTGATTTGGTATCCTACTCCAACATGAGTAAATGAGATTGAGGATGACCAGGCAACTGCTTATTCCTATGTTGTTTCGAGCTTTAACTTTGTCCTTAAGCCCAACCGGGCAGAGTTGCCCACTCCGGCCATCAACATTGCATAGGAATCAAAATATGGGAGTTTGTTGAGGACATTAAGCAATTCAACATTGATCTTGAACCTCAGGACGATTGTACGCTTGAATCCAAGGCGGATGAAGATATTGAATACATAATTCTCAATCTAGAAACTCGGGGCAACATTACATCAATGGCGACTATCCTCTAAAGCAAGCGAATGGCGAGGAACTGCCTTCTAAGAAAAAGATAACCCAGCTTCTAGTGGCCTTCATATCATAAACTCTCTAGTGCCCACTTTGTCAAGACCGTTGGCTTTTACGGCCTAAGGTGCCAGTCTGGCGATATAAGTGATCGGAACCTAAAAGTCAATTCTGGCGGATTAAACTCCCACGTCCTTCAGCTCCATTCTACCAGTAAACTTCAACATCGACTCCACAGGATTCGTCCCCCCATCAGCAGGCACGACAACATTACCAACATTGACAACCTCCACAACATTCTCAACATTAATAGCCTAACCAACTCTGTCTTTCTTTTCATGAACTTGGCAGCGACCACTTCATTTGCATTGCGAAGTCTCTTCTTTCTTAAAGGTACTTAATCTTCCGGGTCCGCTTCTCCTCCTTTAATCACCAATGTAGGTCTAGATTTAATTACCAGCAGCTCTGCCATTAACTCCGCTTCACCTTCTGTAATGCCACCAAATTTGCATAAATCGACAACTTCCTTTTGAACCTTTCCCCAGGATGACCTGCATTCTTTCTAAGAAAAGGTGGCAGTTTTCCTCTTCGTCGCCCTTGAATCCGTCTGGTCATCTTTGGGAACTTTGACAACTCTGTTTGGCTTTTTCACGTCCAAATAATCACCAACTTTTTCAATCACCACCTCTTCAAGACACCGTGTAGTAACATCCTTCATTCTGTTGTGAAAATTCCGATTTGGATGAACGATCCAAAATAGCAGATAAGGTCGCAGGTATCATGAGAATGTGACGGCCTGTAATGTCACCCTCCTAATTCCTTATGACTCGAAGTACGTCACGATTGTAAGGTTAGGCAAACCTAATCCAAGTTCGATTTCATCATCCGGCATGGCGACTCTGGAAAAAGTAGCTTGAACTCGTGGAGATGCTCTTTAATAGATATAAGGCTCAAAACTTAGGAAGGCCCAACCCAGCTTCATAAATCATGTTTAAGCGCTCTAAAGCATACATGACCCTATAGGTAGTAGGGGTAAGATTAATAGGGGCAAGCTGATAATGGGCTAGTACCTTTTTGATTAAGCCAAACATGGGGAGTTTGAGACCCATGCTTAAATACCACGGGTGGATACAGACATCTAGCCAGGTCACCTTCTTACCTTCATACAGGTCAATGAACACATTCACCCCACGCGCCTCCAACATGAGGCCAAAGCTCCCAACACATCGCGATGCAACTCTGCGAATACCTCAAAATCACCCTCTTTGTTTATGGGTGAAGGCATTGGAAAGGTTGTACAAGGACTTCAACACCTCCCCTGATAAGCATTAAGGACCTAAAGTCTACAGCATCCATGGCAAATGAATAGGTAGGAAGTAACAGAGAGAAAGATCTGAGAGGAATAGAAGAAACTTTGGGAAGAAAATGATACAAGGGTAATAAAGAGAAGGATATAAGGGTTTTTGTCTCTTGAAATGTATCAAACTTAGTGCTAAGAACTATTGAAAGAGAGGTATATACACATAGCTATCTACAATAACCTATAACTAGTAAATTACAGGTAGCTATGTAATATAATAATACATTAACTATTAAACTTGCTCAAGAAGCAATTCTAGACCCCTATTTATTTCTCAGAAAAATGCAACAAAAATGATTCTAAATAAAACATGTTATGTATCTTAATCAAAATGGAGAATGCCTCATAATCAAAGGATCAAGGGTACTTACAAATGGCTTCGGTAAAAACAGTCATCATCACTACAAGCAATGTATCCAAAGAAGAAGAATTTGAAATTGGTGATCACATATACTTTCTGAATTATAAACCATTTCTAAAAATTAAAGAAAAAAAGGTGTGGGAATATGACAATATTTGTTTCTGAGTATACTAGAACCCACATACGTTGAGTTAGATTCTAATGTGAGATCCACATCGATTGCGTTCTTCCTGTATCAATCAGCAAAGAAAGATGCAAACAAGCAAATTAAAGGTACAGAGAAATTGCATGAAATAAAAGAGATTGCAAGTTAATCCTAATGTAGTAATGGGGTTCTGTAAAGATGTGAAGCTCTAAATCCTTTCCCTATTCCCAATGTTGTAAAGAGAGAACTGAACGCAATCAATTCTAAAATGATAACCGAACATAGTTTCAACAATCAATTCACAAGAACAAAATGCACCATCAGGTTTGATTACTGTGTTAGCTTCTAATGGGACGCGGAATGTAAAATCTTGGTTTTCCACACTCCGTTTCTTGCTTACAAAGTTTTGGCTCTTGACTTAGAGACGGAAGTCTTGGCTCTTGAACTAATTTGAAGAGCATTGGTGGAACCTAATAATTCCATTATATTACTAACACTCAGCATTCTCATATAACATCATGAATTACAAAGACAAAATGGAGAAAATGCACCTTTAGGTTTGATTAGGATATGTTTGGTTTCTAAGAATATGTGGGCTAAGAAAAAGAAGTACAAGGGTAAACACGAACACAAATAAAGATTGCAACATCGAAATACAAAAAATTGCCATATTCTTGTCAATCAAACCAGATTCCTACACCCAATAAATCCAATTTCAATTAGAACTTGAAATTACAAAAATGGAAAAGTAAACCCAAGATTTCAAAGCCTAGAACCCCAAATTCCCATCCCCAAAAAAAACCCTTAATTCGAGAGGAGAGAGAGAGAGTACAAGTTCGAAAGATGAAATTTTGTACCAGAAATGCCTAGTGATCGTTGATGTTCTTGAGAACCATATTCTTGTCAATCAAACCAGATTCCTACACCTAATAAATCCAATTTCAATTAGAACTCAAAATTACAAAAAGGGCAAAATAAACCCAAGATTTCAAAACCAAGAACCCCAATTTCCCAACCCAAAAAAGACCCTTAATTCGAGGGGAGAGAGAGAGAGAGAGAGAGAGAGTAAGTTCAAGGAGATGAATTTTATACCAGCAATGCCCAGCGATCGTTGCTGTTACTGAGAACCATATTCTTGTCTCCTTCAACTTCTTTGAACCGCTGAAAAGAACCTCCAAAAGCCTCAGGCGAATGGGCTTCTTTCATCCATGACCATCCTCCATTTTGTTAGACCAAGTCATCCAGCTCATGTTTAAACTCTAAAGTGCCTGCCATCATTACAACTATAGTGGACATGTGATTGCTGACTCATGGACAGCAGGGAGGGCAGTAACCTGGACAGAAGGAATACTGCATTGACTGCAATATTCCTTGACAGCATGGGCAGCAAGCACGCCTGTTTTTAGTTTATTGTGTGTGTGTGTGTGTAAGATGTATATAAAACATCTAACTGTCTTTTTGTAGTATATATATAAGATCCTTCCTGTAAGGCCGTAGAGAATGAGAAAGAGGATTCATTGAGATCAGAAATTCTATCATGGTATACTGAGCCTTTCTGTCTAACGACAAAAGATCCTTGTTTTTTTTTCTTCCGCATCACTGTTTCCATGGCTGAAACTAATAATGTCAACCCTATTTTTCCCCCTCCTACAACTTCATCCGTCAATCCCTTCTCCTCTTCCATGACTACCATAGTGAATATTAAGCTTGATCGTGCCAACTATCCTCTATGGTTGGCGCAGATTTTGCCAATACTGAAGAGTCGTGACCTGATGGGTTACGTCGACGGCTCTCTGGACTGTCCTCCGAAACACTTGGCTGGAAATACTGCTGTCAATCCGGAGTATGTTACATGGGTGCAACGCGATCAAATGGTTCTGAGCTGGATCAATGGCTCGCTGACTGCTTCCGTTCTAGCAACTGTTGCCAGCAAACGCACATCTCGTGCGTCATGGGAGGCTCTTGAGCAGCGTTATGCATCCACTTCTCAGAATCGCATTCTCTTTCTGCGCAATGAATTGCTCCTGACCAAAAAATGCGATCTCTCAGTAGCTGATTACTTGGATCATGTCAATGCTATTTCCGATAATCTTGCCCTCGCCGGACAACCAGTAAGTGATAATGAACTGGTTCAAATTATTCTTAATAACCTTGGACCTGCATTTGAGATGACTGTCAATGCAGCTCAGGCACGTGATACTCCGATCAAGTATCCAACCCTTGAAGCCCTCCTTTTGACCACGGAGAGGCGCATGATGGAACACACTGTACCTATGGTGGAAGCTACTCCAGTCAATGCTTTTGTAGCTGCAAGAGGACGTGGTGGACGTTCTCGTGGAAATGGACGTGGTGGTTTTCCGTCCAATCGAGGTGGTGCTTCGCCTATCAACCAGCGAGGTTTCTTTCCTCGCAACACTAATCAGCGTAATCCTGCCATTAATGGGGAACGCTTCAATACAAGTGGAGAGCGAATCACCTGTCAAATTTGTGGTAAGCCTGGCCATCCTGCTTTAGATTGTTATCAGCGCATGAATGGTGCTTATGAAGGACGTATTCCAACCAAACGTCTTACTGCTATGGCCTCTTCACCCATTACTTTGAATCGACAACAAAATGGCACCTGGTTACTGGACACAGGAGCTAATGCCCATGTCACTCCTGATATTCAAAATCTGGTAAATCCAAAGGAGTACAATGGTAATGAGAATATCGGTGGTGTAGGTAATGATACTGGCCTTTCCATTAAACATTATGGTTCGAATAAAATCAGTACTAAGGCTTGCTCATTTGAACTAAACAATATCCTTCATTGTCCATCCGCCTCCACTAGCCTTATTTCTGCCCATAAATTCACTCTTGATAACCATTGCTACCTACTAATATTTCCTCATTTTTTCCTTGTCAAGGACCTCAAGACCCAGAAGACGCTTTTCCGAGTGAGATGTGAGAATGGGTTATACCCATTTCCAGGTGGCGGTGGATTAACCCAGTATCCTATGTCAACATTCTTAGGTGTTAGAGTCTCAGCCAAAAAATGGCATTCTCGTCTTGGTCATCCTGCGTCTTCAATTATTAAGCTTTTAATTTCAAATAATCAAGTACCAAGTCATGGTACTGCCGATGTACTGTTTTGTGATTCTTGTCCTTTGGGCAAGAGTACCAAACTTCCTTTTAGCAAGTCCAAGTCTGTGTCTCACTCTCCTTTGGAACTTTTGCATTCCGATGTGTGGTGTTCACCAGTTATATCAATTGAAGGTTTTCGTTATTATGTTTTGTTTGTCGATGATTTTTCTCGCTATTCTTGGATTTTTCCCATGAAACACAAATCTGAAGTATTTGGCATTTTTGTCACATTTAAGGCGCATGTTGAAAAAATGTTTAACACATTCATTAAAACCCTTCAATGTGATGAAGGTGGTGAGTATAAGAGTCAAGCTTTTAAACAGTTTCTTGCGACTCAAGGTATTTCCCAACGGTTTTCATGCCCTAAACATCCTGAGCAAAATGGAATGGCGGAACGAAAACATCGTCACATAGTCGAAACTAGTGTTGTCATGCTTTCCCATGCCCACATCCCTGACAAATATTGGTTTGATGCCTGTTTGACAGCCACATATCTAATTAATAGGTTACCAACTAAGGTTTTGTCAAACAAATCTCCATATGAAAAGCTATTTCATCGAACACCGATTTATGTATCCTTTAAAGTCTTTGGGTGTAAATGTTTTCCTTGGTTGACACCCTATGTCAAACACAAACTTCAACCCAAGTCTAAGTCTTGTGTTTTCTTAGGATATTCGTTGAATCACCAAGGATACAAGTGTTTGGATTTATCCACGAGACGAGTGTATTTGTCTCGCCATGTGTTATTCGATGAGGATTCCTTTCCCTTCCAGGAACTTACATCTCTCAAGGAAAACGTCTGCACAAAAGGTATCTCTCCACCCTCTGAGCTTCTTTTTCATTTTTCAGATCCTCTCCCTGGTACACCAACTAACCACAGTCTAGCCCCACTCAATGTCCAACCCGCCACTACAACTAGGTTCCCAGATACTCCACCACTAAGCTATTTTGGAAGGCACAGTATGTATGCCATTTCAGCTTTCAAAGCTGAGAGACCTCCCCCGACGTAAACGGACGGCTCAAGACCGTGATTGTGAATGGAGAGAGCGAGCTTCAACTATTTGACCGTTGTTAGTGGAATTCAAATTTCCAGGAAAACAAAAGTTTCTCGCATTGGTAATGGGCCGGGTTCAATTTGAAGTTCGTTTCAAAATGGGTTGTTGGGTTTAATTTTGGCACATTGTATTTTTAGAGGTTTCAAAATTATATCAATATTTGACAGCTTGTGTAAGAGACAGGATAAGACTAAAAATATAGACCTGTTTGCTTGAAGAGGTTTTTCAGTGTACAGAGAACATAGTTGAATACATCAATTGTCATAATACAAGTGGTTGGATACCTGAAGAAAAAAAAAAATCCAATCATTTATATTATGATACTTTGGAGGTACACAAAAATATTTCTCGTTTATCTTGCCAACATCATTGAACAACCTTGATATTTTGTGGTACCCATACCTGTTGCAAGTTCATTCATGTCTACTGGGAAAAGAACGTTGTGACGGACGACCTTGCCAATTGAAGTTATAACATGAATCTTGGGTATCATTATTTTGAGAATCCACCTGAATGGATTGCAACTCATTTATTTGATGATTTGATCGGAGTCTTCAAGACTCGAACTATTTGTAATAATTTATGGGGTAATTGCGTTCTACAACCTCAAGTTTGGGTACAACTGCAAACTCATATGTCACCTTTAAAACATTGCAATGTCATACACAAACTTACTATTTCATTGCAATTTCATACATCCATCCCAATTTCTGTTATTTCCTCCATTATTTGCCTATTTGGAAGTCGTGGACCCCACATATTTGTGCCACGTGGATAAAAAAAAAAACCTTAAAATGTTAAAAATTAGAAAATCTCATTTATGGAAAAAAACAAAAAAAAAAAAAAAAAAAAAAAAGGAACGCTTACCGGATCTCCCATTCTCATTGTCCACGGAGAGTAAATATGCTGGTCATGAAAATGTGTCTCAAAATGTGTCTAAAATGGTGTCCCCCCAATTCTAACTCTTTATATTGAGAGATAATTAGATATAACTCCAAAAACATAATCAATTATTATGGCACTATCTATCCCCGCTTCTTCAACGGTGGAGCGAGATTCCCAACAAATCTACCCTTACAGCACTTGAGTGGAGAAAGTCTTAGCTTTTACGACATCCAAGGGCTATGAAGAAATTTCAATGTGAAGTAAGGGCAACTGCGCTGACTACAAAACAAACATAACAGAAGATGTTGGAATGCACTTAGGGTAGGCATAAAAACCGCCAAATCGCAAAACCATATCGAAGTGTATGACAAAGAATAAAAAAGAACCGTGTTGACCGGAAAAGTCAACTTTGAGTAAAAAACCAAAACGAACCATTTAAACTAGTTCTAGTTCCGATTTCGAATGATCAAGAACTAGCCGGAACCGAACCGAACCGAACCGTTTTATTAATAATAAATAAATAAATTATATATACACACATGGCATGGTATAATAGGTTGAAAAATTAGTTTTACCAAGTTGCAAAAGGTTGCAATTTAATAGAAGCTAGAATATTTTTTTTTTGTGCAACTGCTTGTCGTATCTGATTATCTTATGAAAGTGTTCTAATTTTTGTGCAGTATACTGAACAAATTGACCCTCAGAGAAGTTTGACATTCTCAAGGGCCAACAGATTGATTAAGGAATTACCACTCCAGATATTTTAAGGGTTTGTATTAACTAAATGTCTTTGAAAACTTCTTACTTCATACTGAGCTATTAATTTCCTGATGATGAGCTTGAGGGTTCAATTTGAATTGCAGGATGTTATCTTTCTGATATTTGATAAGGCTGTGCTGGAGCCAACCTTTTGTCATATGTATGCGCTATTAACTAGAAAACAGAATTTGACATTGATCAAGATCTTTAGAGAATGAAAGAGAGTCGAAGAATCAAAGAAAAGCTCAGAACTCAGAAGAGGAAAAGACTTCATTATTCTTGTATTGTTAAAAATCATTACTGCGTTATTACAAGAGAACCAAATATAAAGGAATATCACTATTCTCTTAATGACTAAGCTACCCCTCAACATATCTCACTAAATCTCATCCATTTAACCAAATCTTACAACATATCCAACTGTCAGAACCAATTCCAACTGATTTGCTGACATGGCAACTATATGTAATATTGCCATGTGACCATACTCATCATCCCCCCTCAATCTCAGGTAGGGTGACCAATCCTAAGATTGCAGCAATGCTTGAAGAAGGCAGGCCCATGGAGACCTTTGGTAAGAACATCAGCTGTTTGTTCTGCAGTGGGAACATATTGAACTTGCAAGTCCTTCTTCTGAACCTTTTCTCTTACAAAGTGAAAATCGGTATCCAAATGTTTAATCCGTGTATGAAACACAGGATTAGAACATAAGGATAACGCAGAGAGGTTATCACAATGTAACAATGGTGGCATTGACAGGAACTGATGAAGATCTTTGAGCAGCAACCTGATCCATATTACATCAGATGCACAATGAGATAAGGCCTTATATTCTGCCTTTGTGGAGCTCCTAGAAACTGAGGACTGTTTCTTTGATTGCCACGAGATTGGATTATGTCCCATATACACCACAAAACCAGTAATAGATCTTCTAGTATTAGGATCAGCTGCCCAATCCGAATCAGAGAATGCTGTAATAGAGTTGTCCGGAGATGCAGAATAAGTAATACCACACATGGCAGTACCTTGAACATAGCGAAGAATCCTTTTCACAAGACCATAATGAACATCAGTAGGTTTATTCATATACTGACAAGCAATGTTTACAGCATAAGAAATATCTGGTCGAGTAAAGGTAAGGTACTGTAAAGCACCAACAAGACTGCGATACATAGTGGGATCACTTAAAGGAGTGCCATCAGATGCTAAGAGCTGAATGTGAGGCTTACATGGTGCGGATGCAGGCTTGCAACTGTCCATACCAGCTTTATGGATCAAATCTTTGGCATACTTAGATTGATTCAAGAAAATATCACCATTATCATTGTACTTAATCTGCAACCTGAGAAAATAAGACAATTTGCCCATGTCTTTGAGATCAAAAACATCTCCCAATTCGTGAATAATAGCCTGAACTTTGGTGGCATTAAATCCTGTCAAGATAATGTCATCAACATATAATAATAAGGCAATAACATCAGTGCCATCATGTTTGATAAACAGACTGTTATCGGATTGAGACACTGTAAATCCCATAGCTGGAAGATAGCCTGTAAACTTAGCATTCCAGGTCCGAGGTGCCTGTTTCAAACCATACAGAGACTTAACCAATTTGCACACAAAATCAGGATGTGTAGAATCCACAAAACCTTGAGGTTGCTTCATGTAAACCTCTTCTTCTAAATCTCCATGTGAAAATGCATTTTTAATGTCAAGTTGCCTTAATTCCCATTTGTTTTGAGCAGCAATGGAAATTATCAATCGAACTGTAGTATGCCTAACAACAGGACTAAAGGTTTCAAAATAATCCAAACCAAACTCTTGAGTATAACCTTGAGCCACTAACCGTGCCTTATATCTGGATATTGTACCATCAGGATTCTTCTTCAACTTATAAACCCACTTACTACCAATGATTGATCTATGTGTTGGTGGAGGAACCAAAACCCAAGTCCCTTGACTGTTTAAAGCATCGAATTCTTCTTGCATGGCATTTTGCCAATTAACATTAGTTGCAGCACTCTTAAAAGATTTAGGCTCAGAGAGATCATTCATACTAGGTTCAAATGAAAAACCACCAGAACAAGAATCCTGGAAATCAAGCTGCAATGAGTGTAATTCTGGGAATGATGCTATGTAATTAGCATAGGTCTTCCTTGAAATGGCACCAGTTTGTAACCTTGTTTGCATTCTTGGAGGAGAAGAAACAATAGGATGTGTAGTACCCCCAGTAGAAGATGAAGGAATAGGAAGAATTACCTCCAGTTGTGCAGGATCAAGGACAGGTAACACCAAAGCTGTTGAGGAAGATGAGGGAGTTGTTTCAGATTCAGGGACAGTCGAAGAATGACTCAGTGTGCCAGAAGATTGCTGTGGAGGATGCATAGTAGTAGAATCAGACAAATCGATACCATCTCGACCCACAACACAATCCAGAGATGAACCATCATTGGGCACTGAAACTGACTGTGGCAGAAAGATAGCAGAATGTATTGGAGAAGATACATGTGTGGAATCTGAAAAACTAATCCCCTGAGATGTATTCTGTAAGGAAAGCAGAGACTTATATGGAAACAAATCTTCATCATGAATCACATGCCGAGAAATGATAAATTTCCTAGACTTTAGATGGAAACAGATTACTCCTTTATAACCTAAGGCATATCCCATAAAAACACATAACGAAGCCCTTGGTTGCAATTTATTGACATTGTAAGGTCTAATGTATGGATAAACTGCAGAACCAAATACTTTAAGACCTTGTAATGAATGAGAAACACCATATAGGCTTTGATATGGAGATTGCATGCCTAAAACCTTGCAAGGCATTCTATTAATCAGAAACACAGAATGTGCACAGGCATGATACCAAAGATCCTGAGGTAACTGAGCAGTAGTCATCAGGGTAATAGCAGTTTCCACAATGCGTCTATGTTTCCTCTCAGCAAGTCCATTTTGTTGAGGGGTGTATGGACACGAAATCATATGTACAATGCCTTTATGGTTCAGAAAATCATCAAATCTTCTACTTATATACTCCCCACCACCATCAGATTGCAAACACTTAATTCCAATATTAAACTGAGTGAAGACAAAATTGTAGAATTTCTGAAAGACATCAAACACTTCTGATTTATTGATTAAAGGAAATATCCATACAAATCTGGTAAACTCATCAATAAAACTAACATAGTATTTGTAACCTGCTATAAACATAGTAGGTGATGGACCCCACAGATCAGTATGCACCTTTTGAAATGGAAAGTTACAAGACTCGTTTCTATCATGAAATGGCAACCTAGACATCTTGCCAGAAATACAACAGGAACACACATGTTGATGAGTATCAGGAGAACTAACTATATTAGACTGTTTCAACATTACAGATAACACTTCATTGCTAGGATGACCACACCGTTGATGCCATACTTCAGACTTTATTTTCTGTCCAAGAAGAGCCACTAACTTCCGAGATGAAGACTCTGATAACAACTTCACTGGAATCCGAAACAACTCACCCTCATTTGTCCTTCCGTGATACAGAACAACCTTGGTTACCTTGTCCTGCACAAAGAACTCGTTATCATCACATATAAACCAACAAAAATTATCCTTGCATAATTGTTTAACTGACAGTAGACTAACTGCAATAGTAGGAACATGTAAAACTGTTCTGAGAAGTAAAGACTGAGGTAAAGTATGTAAACATGCAGTTTGCAAACCTTCACCATTTCCAATAGTAATCTTATCAGTACCATCATAAGATGTGACTTGCTGCAGGGAGTTCAAATCAGCAGTCATATGGTGCGAAGCACCAGTGTCTACTATCCAAGAATCTTGAGGTAGAAGATTAGGAGGAGCATGAGCTTGCATAGTAGTCAAGGAAGGAGCAGGATATGTGCCCTGATAGGCAAAGTTATTACGATGATGACAATCCAAAGCACTATGACCACGCTTGCCACATATTTGACATTCCACAACTTGTCCCATAGAACTAGGACTAGTAGATCGCTTCCAACAATTAGGGGCTGTGTGACCACGTTTAGAACAGATTTGACACTCTGGGACAATATGAGATCTGATTTCAGTATTCCCTGACCAAGACTGCCAAGTACCTCCACTTTGTTTAGGACCAGAAAACTGTCCCCGTCCACTGCCGAAATTGGAAACTCTATAGCCCTCATTAGGCTTAGACCCAGAGAAAGGCCGCAAACCATTATTGGAATTAGGAAATGGCCTAGGAGAATTACCATTGCCCATAAAACCATAGACATTTGTAAAATCAGGATATATAGGAGGCAAAGATGGAGGCAGCATGTATGAATTAGGAGAATATGGAACTTGAGGAAACATAGAACCATCCATAGAATAAGGAATATGTGGAAACATAGGACCTGGTGGCAGAGCATGCATTGTATTAAAACCCTGAGATATAAATGGCGTACTCACAGGTGGAGCATTGTAGGTACTCGAGTAATAGTACCACCAGTGGAGAAAGGAACATTATCAGAGTTACTAGAGGAACCTTGAGAATCACCTGACTAAGAAGAAGATCCTTGCATATACAACCCAGAAAAATTATGAGCCAAAGTGTTAACCATAGAATCAGCCTCTCTCTCTGCACACAGTAATTGCTCTCTGAATTCTCTTAGAGAAATAGAAGTATCTCGAGTAAGAATTACAGTTCGTATAGTAGAATACTCTCTCGGTAAACCAGATAAAGCAGCCACCACAAAATCATTGTCTGAAACAAATTCACCAGCTGCAACCAATTGTTCTTTAATATGTCTCATTTTGGACAGATATTGATCAACTGAATCACCACCCTTCTGAATTGTTTGAAACTCTGTCTTTAACGTATTCACCCTAGCCTTTGAGATTGATGCATATCTATCTTGAAGATTAGACCATGCCTCATGTGTAGTCTTACACCCCAACACATGTTCAATAGACTCATCAGATAAAGTAGCAATCAATAGACTCAACAGAGCTAAATCAATAGATTCCCATTCAAGAAAAGCTTCTGTAAGAACATTAGTAATCCCAGAGGTCGGATCAATCACAAATTTAGGAGGACATATAGCAGTTCCATCAAAATGACCAAAGAACTTATAACCTTTCAACACCGACTTAAACTGAAAAACCCATTTTGAGAAATTTTTATCAATTAACTTGATCGTCAACATTCCAAGCAAACCCTCAATTTTAACTCCAGAAGATGCCATAATGATTACCAATCAGGAAAACAAAATACCAATTCAACAATTATCAACGAAATTGCCTACTAAACAACAATTCTTGCAAGAAAATTACCCAGATGGCTTCGTGCCTGCTACAAAATCTTGAATTGGCTTCATGCCCAGTTCACAATCCAGAAAATTACCCAGATGGCTTCGTGCCTGCTACAAAATCTTGAAATGGCTTCGTGCCTCAACTGATGTCATAAACCACAAACACAGAATCAAAGCTCCATGAACAAAACTCCAGAAATGCACATAACACCAAGAACCACCAAGAACCGATCAAACTTTCAGAAAAACCGCCCCAAGAAACTACGAACCACAGGAGGAACGAAGGCTCTGGATACCATATTAACTAGAAAACAGAATTTGACATTGATCAAGATCTTTAGAGAATGAAAGAGAGTCGAAGAATCAAAGAAAAGCTCAGAACTCAGAAGAGGAAAAGACTTCACTATTCTTGTATTGTTAAAAATCATTACTGCGTTATTACAAGAGAACCAAATATAAAGGAATATCACTATTCTCTTAATGACTAAGCTACCCCTCAACATATCTCACTAAATCTCATCCATTTAACCAAATCTTACAACTATATCCAACTGTCAGAACCAATTCCAACTGATTTGCTGACATGGCAACTATATGTAATATTGCCATGTGGCCATACTCATCATGCGCTTTTATGCTCAGATCTTAATGCAAAACTTCCTCCTTTCCCACCTGAGGAGGCTGGTGGGAAAGAAATCACGTTTAATTTATTTTCAGGATACATTAAAGATCACATAATGTAATGTTGCCAGTCCTCACTTTGAATATTTCTTTTTTGCTTGCTGCTGTTGTGTTGTATGCAACTTTATATAATCAGTTTTAGAAGTTTTTTTTTTTTTTTTTTTTTGTTGAAGAGTTTGAGAAGATATATTTGAATGAATGATGATTTGGTGTTCAAAGAATTTAGTATTTGGAACCATAAATTGGCAAGAACCGAATCGGAACCGATGTAGACCGAACCGTAAGGTTCTAGTAATAAATTTAAGCAAAACCGCACCAAACCGAACCGTTGATATTTTCCGGTTCTGGTTCCGATTTAAGGATGGAACCGCACCGTGCCCACCCCTAAATGCACTACTTCAAATCACTCTAGAAGAAAAACTCAGACTATTAAACATCTTCCCTTTTTATAGATAGTATATGTAGAGAACAAACTGACAATCCAAATCATTTTATTCAAGCATTTATACACACACACACACAGATATATATATATATATATATATATATATATATATATAGAATTTCAACAAGAAGAAACACTGTCTTTCGAAACTAACTTCAGAGGACTTGTTGCTCCTTGTTTCACTACAGGGCCTTCGGAGACCATATTTTTTAGTAGGCTTAATTATATGGGCACGGGATCGATAAACAAAGAAACAATGGAATCCTTAAGCACTAGTTCGGCATGAGTAAAGCCATCTTCATACTTGTATATAACTTCATTTGTACGTGCAAGATTGAGAATTCGCAACAGAAGGGGCCTAGGAATGGTGGGAATCAGCCATTCTTCGTTTGTGTCCTTCCATGCATCATTCACTTGTTTGGTGAATTCGATTGTTGTTTCTTCTTCTGTGGCACCTGTTCCGTCATGTAGCATTCCACAGCCGATGCAATATGTCCTCTCTTTTGCTCAAACTACATATACATACATGCATGCATGAATTTTAAGGTTAAAAGAGCTTTTGAACTGTTAGATCTTGATTTGTGTGTCTGTGCGTGTGTTTTTTATATCAAGGATCTAAAGTTTAAAACTTAAATTCCCCAGAGTATCCAATGCTCCGGATGCTATAGAAAATCCCATGTGATTGTTTGTCTAAGTACAAAATATTGTTTTACGAAAAGAAAAAAGAAAAAGTTGAGAATAAAAATATTTTAGTCTACGAGTGATGTTATTCGTACTATATTTACTGATGAACATCTCAATTAAAGATGGATATCACATACATGGGTGAGTCGCTTCTCTATTATTGAGTAATGTATTCAGTAAATATTCTACAAATATCTAGCATTACTCTTAAGTATATTACTCATATATTACTAGTATATATACCTTTATAGATATTAGTATAGGTACGAACCTTGTGGGATTTCATGTCATCCATGAGTCTGCCAAGTAGTAATAAAGCGTGAAAACTCTTAGAGTCATTGAAAATCCAGTCCAAGGAGTCTTTTGTCACAAAATCTGCCATTCCAACAAATGACACGACTGATAGCAGAAAGTAGGACGTGGTAAGTGCTACTGACATATATTCATCCATTTTTGGTGTGTAATTTTGGTGCAACCATTTGGCTTCCTCGAAGTAAGCTCGAACTAGAACTTCCATCCGTGAAATCAACACGCAGTCTCTAGTTAATTACTTTCCATAGGTAATCTGATGATAATACAATTACAACATTATTTTTCATGATCATTTAAATTTGTTAATAAACAAGATTAATTTAAGGGTGTAGTGGTATTCATATAATTAACTTATTATGTGGTTTAAGCTCAAATCTCACACCCCTAACTCTATATCATGATTTTTGGTACTTTTCATGGTAGTGGTGCAAGTGTGACACTAAAAATCAATGAAGTGTGGTGAGTCATTGAGATTTCCAAAAGCAATATGAGATTTGAACATAAAAAGTAAAAAAACCACAATAGACCTTTTGAGCAATTATTATAAGGCACTAAAACGTGGTATCATGATAATACTTTGATATGTTCTTACTACTATATCATATACGCATAAATTCACTTTTAACCCCTTATTTTAACATTGATATAATATGAAGTGAATGTGCTCAGTTGAAAATATTAAAAAGTCTTAATGCTTCTCTCGCATGATGAATGCCATATAACTTCCCCTCTTTTGTAAGCTTTTCTTCGATTTCAACGTATTCATCCAACATAGCTTGATAACAGACCTTCAAATACTTTGGCAGTTGGTTCATGACTGAGATATCCCATTTGCAGGTGATTAAAAAAAATTAGTAAGACCTTCTTGAGTGATGATTATATATTTAATCAGTGGTTAACTAAACTTGTAGTATAAGGTATGAAATTAAAGGGATAATTGACTGTATTAATATATAATCTATGAACCTTTCAACAACTTTAGTAAACAGCTCTAGTTCTGCATATGTTCCATACGCATCATATATAAATGTCATCAACAGCGGCATTCATAGCAATAGCTTTGCATAATATTCTCCTAGCAAAGTAATGCTCGGGCTCGAAGAAGACTCCCAATGCCCAAAAGTAGCATTCAACCACTCTATCTCTTATAAAAGGTAGTTTGTTTACAAAGTCCAAATCCTTCCACCACCTGCCAATTAATACAATTAGTCAATCCAATTACTATTTATTGTAACTTTTGAGTATGCACATGCATAAAGAGTGATGTTATACTTAGACACATGAACACACTTACTAATATATGTAGCCATAGAGAATAATAGGGCATAGTTCGATTAGTGTCAACAAATGTATATAGTTTTATGTGTCTAAATAACATTATTCACACATATTTACATTCACTATTGTAAGAACTGACATGTCACTACAAGAAAACAGCCACAAAACAAAGTGTGATTTTTGTACTTTGTAATTTCACTTAATTCTTTCTAATGTAAGAACTGACGCGATCAGAGTTAACCTTGTAAGAACTGACGCGATCAGAGTTAACCTTGTCAGAGTTAACCTTGTAATTTCACTTAATTCTTTCTAATGGACTTGCTGCAACAGATTGAAGTCCAACTTTGCAAAAGTTAGGAGAGTTTGATTTACTGAATGACCACGTTCTTCATAAATAGACAAGTAACTCCTTGCTTCTAGCCTAGGGAAGCCCTTCCAGAATGGTTGATACAAGGCATGAGTTACTTGTTTCGAAAGTAACGGGCTTAAACGGTGCGCTTCAATCGATGATTCAAGATGAGTGGTGGTGAAAGTCAGTGCTTCATCTAGCAAATCCTCTCCGTGAACTCTAACATGTGTGGTTTCGAACAAGGTTAATAGCCCTACTGCATCAGTTGCAAGTGATTCCTTGAATTTTCCATCGACTTCCTTGAACTTATCGAACATGTCTGCTAGCTCCACCAAATACACTTGTTAACGTAAACAAAATTAGGGAAAATCCAAAGTTATAAACATTATTAATTAACAAACCATGACCTCAGAGAGAAAACTGACCACATGAAACCTTAAAACCTTGTTGTCTAAGCAACAGAAAACGGAGAGCGGTGGTGTAAAGGTCACCATCATTTTCTCGGCCATCACCTGTAAGAGTAAACTAGACTTAAAAGATTAATACACTAGCCAAGAACACAAGGATTAATCAACTAAATCACAATCCTTAAATTATGTATGTAATATAAGTGTAAGAACTGCAGCAATTATAAAAATACATACCTGCAGACATGTTCATGGATGAAGAAACCATAAAAACCTGCACACAACCTTCTCCTCTCTGCAAAACTCAATGCTCTCCAAGTTATAGGTAATTGGAACAATAAGAGCATGCTTTGTGAGAGCAGGGGCTTGTGGCTTTATACTACAAGACCTGGATTGCCCTATAACAATCATACAAGGAATATAAGACTGCATTCCTTATACAAGTTTGAGTTCTGTTCTTAAGCTTATCAACACAGAGTTTCAATCCAAACCAAAGTCGAATTAACTCTCATAAACATATTAAGACTTATTTATAGCAATCTGAGACAAGGATTATTACCAGACCGTATGAATCACACTCATACTCTAATATTCTCTCACTTGAGCATGATTCACAACAGTAAATAATCATCTCAAATTCAATATAAAGGTGATCACACAAGCCTTAACACATATGTCTCCAATATTAAAATGATACTACTCACACATATCAGACAATGAATTCATAATCTCCTCTGCAATACAATGTACAGATTCATCTTATAAATCACAAAGTCCAATTCATGGTTGCAGTAACATTTCACAGCTCACGAGCAAACCAAAAGTTTACTCCCACTCATAAAGCCCTAAATATTATAATTAACCAACAGCTTTATCAAAATTCGAAAATATTGACTCAAGAGCCTTTATTGAATTATCAAACTGTTTTCATTGAACAACTGATCACAGATTTATCCGGAAGTGTTGAACTATATGAAAACATCAACTAACTAGATAACATATACAAAAGCTAGCTACAAAGCATAAAGCTAACTATAAAGCATGAAGTTCTAAACTAGAAAACTTAGCTTCTAGAAAACCTTGTGCAGCATACTTCCACTTGTAAAGCACTCAACAACAGGCTTCCATAAGCTCTTGATAACAGATATAATTACTCCCACTTATCAAGAGCATCCACCATTCCCATTTGAGCAATATGAGCTTTGAAAACTCCATTTGGCAACGCTTTGGTTAAAGGATCAGCAATCATGAAATCAGCGGCCAAATGTTCCACAATGATGGCACCTTCTTTCACTTTTTCCCTCACCTTAAGAGCAACCATACAAGCTCTATAAGTGATCACCAAATCTTTTGGATGACAAAAACTTAACCTCACATACAACTTAGCAATGCATTTTATAGTATTAAACTTAAGAATCTTTTCTGTTACATCGCAGAATTAACTCAAAAGTCACAACATACTTAATTTGCACTTTGTAACTAAGTGAACCAATGTAGCAAAACCAAACCAATTTGCTCCCACTTAACGAGGCCATACTTAACACAACCAAGTTAAGTACAAGTTAATAGCAACTATATTAACGAAAAATCATTCCAATACAATGAATGACTAATCAGAATCTATATGGAAACCAAATTCGTTTCCTTTTGAATGCTAACATAATAGGATCCTTCTCATTACTTAAACAAATTAAGTAACAGAAATAATTCAACCAATTGCTTCAATAAAACCATAAACTGGTTTTTAAGCATCAATATGAATTATAATGGCCGGCCTAAATACTTTTAGCCTTATGCTTACATTCGAACATATGATTCTCCCACTTAAGTATAAGCAGAATGTAATGCACAACAAATAAAGAAACCGGAGATATGAACCAATCGGGAACCGATTGGTTCCCAATTCCTCACCAATTGCATAATCTTAGTTTAGTCATATACACCTAAACCATTATGCAAATAGTCTATGTATCAAAAGATAGTCACAATCCATTTGGAAAAAAATTATCTCACATAAACCCAAAATCACCAGTTTCAACAACGATCGAAATTAGAATAGCAAGCACAATATTTTTGCATTCAATTTGATCCTAACTAGTTCAATATCCATTCAGCAAGATCAACCAAATCTTGATAATGTCCGGATATATGTCACAACAATATGTCTTGATTAAAACGAGATAATCAAGACCACTATTTCTTCTGATTAAAACGAGATAATCAAGACCATTATTTCTTCTAGAGAACACAAAGTTCATCTTCCTCCCTATTTGTGATTTCAACCAAAATATAATAGCGGAAGCATGCATCATGAAATCACAAATATACATATACAATAAGCATGCATTTTAAACTCCATGATTTTCATAATACAATAAGCATAGGCTTTCTTATGAATTCATAAATTAAATCAATATGCATTCAGAAATGTCAATTTGTGTTGTACAAAAATATAGACAACAGCTCACAGAAGCTAATTTGTTTATCATCTCTATATAATGGATGATACAAGCTAATTCTCAAAAATTTATAGCTTGACCTATATAATCATACAAGTAAATTTTTAAGGCTAAGATCAATATATATCGCCACAAAATCTAATTTGGGTCAACTAATGAAAATAAGATCATTACATAAATAAAACCCAAATTACACCACTGTATATAGATCCGTCATATATGCACAATAACAATTCTACCCAAAACATATTTCACATATATATGTTCATTCATCTGTTCATATATTTTCTTGTATGCATGCATCAATACGCAAAGAAACTTATGCAAGTTCTATTTGATATAGATAAAACCGCATGCCCATAATTACAACATCTATGCACGAATGCTATCTCCATATGCATATAGATTTCATTCATATATGCTATTATATATAAATCACAAAGCAATTGGCATCCATTTTATATATGCATTTGTATTTGTTTCTATATAATACATGCCGACTTGCATATGATATGCAGTCAAATCCATTCCAACCCAAACTTGATATAAATCAAACCAATTGAAAATCAGGAATTGACAATACGATGTGCAAGTGCTGCTCCCCGCAATTAAATACATCGTGATTCCCGACATCTCACGTAAATCACAAGTTGGCATCTATAGGGATTTCGAGTATAATCATGACTTCACAATATATATATATATATATATATATAAAAACAAGCATACTTGAAATAGCAAAAGCCTTAATTCATTATGCTCCAACTCATCGCACTATAATCATGCATGTAGGAAAACAATTAATCATGCATGAAATAGTGAACTGAGTTACTCGAATGCATCACTGGACCCATATCGTCAACCCGACTGAGATTCCTCGACTCATTGCAGATTTTCGAAGTAAATCGCCATTGTTACAAATGCGCCGAACCAAAATCATCGCCAAAGTTATCGGCCAGAATCCCGTCGGCACCAATTCTCAGAAAAAGACAATTCTCATTCAGATTTCAATAAGACAAGAGAAAACAATAGAACAAGGAATGAGTCAACATCAATATGAAGAATCATAAGGATAACACGATCTTTATTCAATGGTTTTTAACAACATAATTAGTTGATCAGAATACATCTTTATTCATATAAAGGATTAAGAAACCACAATTACCTCAATCTGCAGACATCATAATAAAAACAGCGGAAGCAATAATTCTCAAAATTAGAACTATGATGTTTAAGATAAATGTGTTTTGCTAAATGACTTTATTGATCTCCAGAAAAGCAAGCAAGAATAAGTTCACCCTTTCCCAGATTGAAGAACACGAGTTTCTCCCCTTTTGGATCAATAATGGTCAAAGAAAATTAAAGTAGAATAAATCCCTAGTTTTCCCTTTCATGTTGCCAGGGTCAGAAATAAAAAAACGAAAGGGTATTCATAAAACGACGTTGTATTATCATTGTTCTATAAAACCAATAAACACGCTTGTTCTTTAACTTAATTCGCAATTAGTTTTGCAGATTGAAGGACCAGTGATTGAATTTAATTGAAAAATCCATTTGGCTCTGATACCACATGTAAGAGTAAACTAGACTTAAATATTAATACACTAGCCAAGAACACAAAGATTAATCAACTAAATCACAATCCTTAAATTATGTATGTAATATAAGTGTAAGAACTGCAGCAATTATACCAATACATACCTGCAGACATGTGCATGGATGAAGAAACCATGAAAACCTGCACACAACCTTCCTCTCTGCAAAACTCAATGCTCTCCAAGTTATAGGTAATTGGAATAATAAGAGCGTGCTTTGTGAGAACAAGGGCTTATGGCTTTATACTACAAGACCTGAATTGCCCTATAACAATCCTACAAGGAATATTAGACTGCGTTCCTTATACAAGTATGAGTTCTATTCTTAAGCTTATCAACACAGAGTTTCAATCCAAACTAAAGTTGAATTAACTCTCATATTAAGACTTCTTTATAGCAATCTGAGACAAAGATTATTACCAAACCGTATGAATCACACTCATACTCTAATATAACATCACCTTCATAATAGCTCTTGTGAATTTGCAGCAAAACTTCCTCAATCTCATTTTCGAAATGGCGGGAGACACCTAATTGCTGAACGTTGTTGATTAAGTTCAATTTTTCGGAAGGCGTTGATCGAGCCATTACCATCCTCTTCACTTTCTCTTTCAGATTCTTTTCATGGTTGTGAGTTCTACATAATTTGATTGTTTTGGTTCTTATTTTTTCTAAAAATAGTTTTACTCTAACTTGCTATACCTTCTGTGGTGTATCTACAGGATGGATCATGGAAGACACATGCTTTTAACTTTTCATCATTTCGGTGTTTGAGATGCAGAAGATTGATTAGACATATAAATTTTGTTTAGACTACCATTTGTATCTAATAGGCATAAACTTCTTCATGATACTTGTACCATTTCTATATAATCAATGAAGTATGAATCATTCTAATATTAATTTTTTTATTGATAGTTTTTTTTTTTTTTTCTTCTAGGGTGGTGGGGGAAAATAAAAACAATCGTAAACATATTTGACCCTAAAAAACTTTTTTAATTAATATAATTCCCAAAATGCAATAATAATAAATATAAATGCATTAAATATATAATAAAGTAGGGGCCTTAATAATCACCCCTAATACTTCAAACATTCGTACCTAATATTGTTTGCACATCAGATTGGTCTACGTGGCAACAAAACTATTAGGGGCGGAAATAAGTGCTTATTTGCCCCTATTTATTAATAGAAACGCTCTTTTTAGGTGCAATTTCAATATCCGTCACTCCTAACTATTAGGTGCGGAAATCCTCAACTTTTACCCCTACTTTTAATTAATAGGTGCAAATGTATTGGCATCTACTTGTTCATAGTTTTGTACAAGTTCGATTGGGAACTCGCTAATGGTGCAAGAAGAGAAGATTTAGACATGATTGAATGCACTGGTGCAGTCGTACATATAAAATAGCCTCTTAAAGCTGTTGCTATTCCATATCCTTATTGATGCATATATGAGCCTGTAACTTTGGATTTCTCCCTTTCTGTTAGTTAAAACATGAATACCCATCCCAAGAAATGTAGTAAAATAAGAAGCTAGTCCTTTGAAATTGTTTCCAAGCCAGTGCCTGCTTCAATAAAGTAATTTGGATTGTATGCATTCCATTCGTACTGTCAACAAATGAACAAAATAAAGTAGTTTGGATTTTATGTATTACGATAGGGCTGCAAATGCCGCCAGGCTGCCCATGCTTCTCATTCCTCGCGTAGCGTCTTTGCTTGATTGCCCGTGATTTCTTTTAATTTGTCACTTTGTTATAAAATCTAAACACATGGTTGTAGAGTACGAACGTCCAGCAACAAAACTCCTTTGATGTCGTATAATTTGATTGAAAATTATTGTGTGCCAAATTAGCTTATCAAATCTAGAGATTTGATTTTTCTCTGCAATAAGAGGGTTAATGGAAATGTTACTAACGATGACTGAAACCCTATTCTATTCAACCAAGAGTGCCCTTGGCATCCGGTCATTTTCTCAATGCAATGGGATATTCTGCTCATCAAATGCGCTAGAAGAAAAACTCAGACTATTAAACATCTTCCCTTTTTATAGATAGTATATGTAGAGAACAAACTGACAACCCAAATCACTTTATTCAAGCATTTATATACATATACAGACACACACACACACACACACACACACACACACACACACACACACACACACACACACACACACACATATATATATATATATATATATATATATAATTTCAACAAGAAGAAACACCGTCTTTCGAAACTAACTTCAGAGGACTTGCTGGTCCTTGTTTCACTACAGGGCCTTCAGAGACGACATTATTTATCGGCTTATAGCAAAGACCATAATTTTTAGTAGGCTTAATTATATGGGCACGGGATCGACAAACAAGGTTTAGGATGATCCATGCTATAGTTGAAAGAGATAGCATCTCAATGCGTGTTATATCGGCTCCACAAAACACAGCTGAAAAGTTTTTTAATGAAAAACTAGCTTCAAACGTTTTACTGAATTAAAATCTCTCTATCTCTCTCTCTCTCCCCCCCCCCCTTTCTCCCACCCTGTGTGATCCATGTTATAGTTTATAGGGACAGCATCTCAAAGCGTGTTACATTTGCTCCACAAAACATAGCTAAATACATTTTTAATGAAAAACTAGCTTCAAACATGTTACAGAATTAAAATTTCTATGTCCCTTTCCCATTCTCTTTGTGTGATCCATGCTATAGTTGAAAGAGACAGCATCTCAATGCGTGTTACATCTACTCCACCAAAACATAGCTGAAAAGGTTTTTAATGAAAATCTAACTTCAAACGTTTTATTGAATTAATCTCTATATCTCTCTAACTCTCCCCTCTCCCTCCCTGTGTGATCCATGCTATACTGGAAAAGACAACATCTCAATGCATGTTACATTTGCTCCACAAAACATAGCTAAAATTGTTTTTAATGAAAAACTAGCTTCAAAAGTGCTACTAAATTAACATCTATATATATATATATATATATATATATATATATATATCTCCCTCTCTCTCTATGTGATCTATGCTATAGTTGAAAGGGACAGCATTTCAACGCATGTTACATGTGCTCTACAAAACATTGCTGAAAACGTTTTTAATGAAAACTAGCTTCAAATGTTTTACTAAATTAAAATCCCTATATCAATTTAAAACTAATAGTAACAGATAAAGTATCGATCATAAGTCTTTATGATGACACGTACAAAGTATATATGAATTTTATATCATAGAAAGAAGGGGAATGCATGGGACTGGTGTGGCTGGGGCAGCACGGGTGTCAAAGTGGGGTCGGCAGGATCAGGTGTGGCAGGGCGCAAAGGCACAACAGATGAACGCATGGCCTGGGGCTGGGATAAGATGTCGGCACGCTCACAAGCTGACAGTGGGGCTGCAGGAGACTGGTGCGGCGAGCCTAGACGAAACAGAGGGAAGCAAGGGGAAGGTCTGTGGTAGGCTAGGTTGACGATGGTGATACCGTGTAGAAATATGACTCTTTGTATTAGTACATGATAAATATTAAAATATGTATAAGACTATAACAATTTCTATTTAGGTATGATGTATACACTAATCATAATAAAACATTGTCATAAAAACATTGTCATAATACATGCGAGAATCACGTAGATGCATTTGGGTTAATTAACTCTAACCTAACAAAAGTAGGACAAGTTGGAGAGTATAGTATAACTTTATATGAAAAAGATGCACACAGATTTTTTGGCAACAGTCCTCATTTTAAAATTTTGTACTCTACCAACTCTCAAAAAATAAGCAGGGTCATTCCTAAGAGCATCTAATGGGAATCTCTATTTATGGACTTCTACCACCATTTTTAAGGACTCATTTAGGGATTTTAAGGAAATATTTCTGTCTCTAAAAGAATATTGCCTCCAATAGAAGAGTTCTTATAGTAGAATCCCTAAATTTGAGGTTTTTACAATTTTAAGTAATTATTTGATTAGGTGAAATTTTTTTGTTTGTGTTAACTTCTTTTGAATTAATTTCCTATAACATTGTCGTAAAAAAATTGTGAATATTTAGACAAAAAAAAAATTCAAATTTGATATCAATTTTTTTCTTGAAAAAAAAAAAAAAAAAAAAAAAAACATAACTAGAATGACTACATTGTTGAACATCATGGCTCCATTATTGGGCTCCATGATTGGATTATGAGTCAGGACTAAAAAGGCATCACTTAAAAAACAAAAACCCACCCATCTTTCTTTGAAGGTTTTTTAGCCAAAATGGTTTATGAGATTTGCATAATACATCATTTTGGTCCCTGAAATTGCCCACCCCCCCTCAAAAAATACTTACTTCTTCCTAACCGCTCTCTTTTCCCTCCCATATTTTCTGGTTCCGGTCCCCTCTCCTCAGTTTCATGGTTTATTTCTCTTCCTTGTTAACATTCTTAATTTCTAGTTTTCTTGAGCTTTTCTCATATCTAGGCTTTTATGCCCTTTTCTTCCTTCGTAGCTTATCTCTGTCATCAGTCTTCCACCACCGACCTTTGCTACTCGACCTATTGCGTGTCTCTCAACGGCGGCGCACTTTGGTGTCGTGTGGTTGTCAAACTAGAAACTTTCCGTTCATCCAACTTGTTCGTGGGTTCTTCCTCTTAGTGGCGGTGGTGGATCTGCGATGGTGGTGTGGCTGCTATGCTGGAGGCAACATTCTTCTAGAACTACGGTTTTTGTTTGTTGTGGACTTGCTATGGTTGGGCATCTATGATGTATTTCCTTTTGAACTATGCTTGTATTTGGACTACCTTTGGGCTTTCTATTTCATGTAATAGTTTTTTAATTAAGAAAGTTTCTAGTTTGACCAAAAAAGAAAATAGGAAAAGGCCATTCAGCTGGGACCCACGCCTATAGCTGGGTCAGCAGTTGTCTAGCGAGTCTAGCAACAATCGCGAGTGTTAGGCAAGTAGCCTTTTAGTAGCATTCAAGGTGATGGGCCACGTTTTTTACTCATTGATGTCCTTAGATATGAGTACATACACTACGTATCCAGTAAGTCCCTATACTTTAGGGATGCACTTTACGATCCATTGGAGATTCATTTTGTCCCTATATTTTTTTATACCCATTTTAAACGTTGGTTAGGGACTTCACTGAAGATGTTCTGACCAACGGTGAAAAGATCAACTGCATGTGCCCCGTATCAAAGAGGGCCCCCAATTTTTTTTTTATTAGTACACATATACACAAAAAAATAAAAAACGTGAATATTAAATATTAGGTTATGCAAAAGTAAGTTTTTAAATCTCAATATTTTTTTTAAAGACTCAACTGTAAAGGCCCAAAAGAACAATAAATTGATAGAATAATTAAAAAACAAGAAGACTTTGGATGTGGTCTTTAGCCACTAATGTTCTTGACTAAAACCTTATGTCATCTCTCATCAGTCCACCACCTTTCTTGTGCCTTGAGCTTGACTGATTTGTTCAGTCTCTTAATAATTAGCATGCATATGCATTAGAAGAACATCTAAACTTATTTAGGATAAACATCGATCACAAGCAGGGAAAAAAAATATTATGTGTTATCAAGTGTTTCAAGCCTATTTTGTGTTGTAACGAGTTTTAACTTACTTACATGGCATTATGTGATAAATTTAAAAGACATTCACATATGTAGTTGGTACTTCCCTCCTTAAATATTATCTTCATATTCAATATAAAATTAAATAAATGAAACTAACAAAATAGTTGAAAATATGTATAAATGAATAGTTCAAAATACGATACTAAATTTTAGGTATTTTGCTCCTACCATTGGTTTAATAGACAGTTCAACGTGAATATATTACTTGGTACTTAAACTGTCAGTTTGTTCTATACATTTGGATGTATAGACGATCTCTGAATTGAATAATTTTTTGTAAGAATGATCTTTAAATTAAGAAATTGAATGTTTCCAATAATTGAATTCATACGATGAATATTCGCAACAGGTGAAATATGTCATTCTTCAATGATAGTAGGCATGTATTTATCCAAATTTACCATATGAGAGTATGTAGTTGGAAGATCAATTGTGCAAGAATGCACTGCACTGAAGTATTGACGCCCCACATTACTCACCCACCAACCTAAACTCTTCTGCCCTAATTAATTACAAACAGGGAGATAAACATCCCACTCCAAAACACAAAGGGGAGCGACCTCAGGTCCGTTTCTACAAACCTATCGGATCGAATGCTCGAAATCAGTAAAACCTACAAACTTCTCTTCTCTAACATTATATAAGAACACTACCACCCTCCTAATTCTAACCATCCAATCCTTTGAAGCTTTCCATCTTCCCACACCATTTCTCATCACCCTCCATTACTTCTCATTGTGTTCTTGTACTGCTTCTACGCGTTTTCCTTTTAGATAACAATATATTATTCTTCTCTCACCATCCCATCATTGCAGCCCATCTCCCGTTCCTCATCATCACACCATTACTTCTCTCCATCTTCGCTATGATGACGACCTACACTGACTCATCAGAAGACGAAAACGGGAACGCAACGACCTGCACTGGTTCATCAGAAGACGAAAACGGGAATGCAATGGCTTCCCTCGCACAATATGGGGCTAGATTCCCCGTAGGATTTAAGGATTTAAGCTTGACTTAAATTATTTTGGACCCACCAAACTGTCGTATTTCGAACTTTTGTTTTTTTGTTTTTGACTTATAATTTAACGGTTATGATCTGTAAGAACTGAGAAAAATGCAGAAGAAATAGAAATGCATAAGAAGTTTAGAGAGAGAGAGATCGAAAGCTTTGTGAACTGATCTTTCTTGACTACCAAGTAGCTGTTTTTTACAAGGGGCTTATATACTAAGCCATTACAAAGCTTGCTAGTTAAGCTAACCCAATGTGTAACCTTCTTACTTCAACAAACTACAATTCTAACAACCTACAATCCTAACAACCTTTATACAACAACCCTCCTTATCCATTGATATGTGGCACAATCTTAACCATTGTTTCCTCTTGACTTAGATCACTAGCTTTGATATTTTTACATCCCCCTCAAGCTCATGCTTCATGAAACTGAGCATGAGATTGCTCCAATGTTGATGAAACAAAGATGATGACAACCCTTTAGTTAAAATGTATGCAAACTGTTCAGTAGAAGACACATGTTGGACACCAAGGTCACCACTTGTTACTCTTTCTAGGACAAAATGGTAATCAATTTCAATATGTTTTGCCTTAGAATGAAAATTTGGATTTGTGGATAGTGCTATAGCTGAGATGTTATCACAATAAAACATTGGAGACATGAGAAGAATATGATGTACATCACTGAAAAGCTATCTTATCTAGGCAAGTTCAGCTAATGTGATTGCCAATGCCCGATATATTCAGTTTCAGTGGATAAGCGTGACATTGTATGTTGTTTCTTTGAAGCCCAAGATATGGGATTGGAACCTATAAATACAACAAAACTAGAAGTAGATCGCCTGTCATCGAGATCACCTGCCCAATTAGCATCATTGTATGCCTGAAGATGAATTGGTCTTGGTTTAAAGTGTATTCCATAATCTAAGGTACCTTTGAGATACCTGATAATCCTTTTCACAGTGACAACATGGGATTCCATCGGGTTGTGCATGAATTGGCATGCTGGATTAACAGAAAACGTTATGTCAGGTCTTGTGAAAATAAGATATTGTCAGGCACCCACAATGCTTCTCTATTGTTCAGGGCTATGATAGGGTTTTCCATCATCTTGTGAAAGTAAGATATTGCCAGGCACCCACAATTTTCATAGGCATGCAATTTTCAAAGCGTACGTTTTGGATACAATTAATATCTCTATAAAAGGAGAGGCAACGTAGCCACTTGTTCAAAAATCAAAGAGATACCACTCTCCGAATTTCAAAAGCCAAATTTTCCTGAATAAAGTTTGTCAACATTTCTCAGACGCAATCTCAGCTTTCTAGATATCAAGGACAACTTTGTCAAAATGTCTCTGGCAAAGTTAAAACGCATAAAGTTCACTATTCCAACTACACCACTATTGCCGTCAAGCGTAGGTGACAAGGTCACAACCTCACCACTACCAGCTATCGGGAAATCCCTATATATATCGATCTTTGTCCTCTATGGCAATGCACACCTCCAAAACGCCTAACTATTCTTTCTTGCCGAGAATGCATCTTCAACCAAGCCTCACAAAATACTGAGTATTCCTCCTCTCAGAGAATACCTCTTCAACCAAGTCCCTCAAAAATGTCAAACTCATTTCCTCAGCAAGAAACCCATTTTGATCGAAAACGTTTACACCAGCATCAAAATCTTATATTTTTTTCCTTCAAGAGCAAAAGTATCCCATATCATTAGGGTCGAGAGCAAGAGTACCTCATATCATGCTTTTTCCCTCTCTTTTCCTTTGCCATTGCTCTTACCTACAAGATAAGGAGAAAAAGAGCAATCAATCAGAACCTAAAATCAAACTTCCAGTCAAGAACTGACTGCCTGGAACCTTTCCTTGATTGCTTACCTTGCATTGCTCTCGAGTAATGATCTTCAACTGTTGTTGGAGCCGGGTCTCAAGTCACCAATAATTGGTACACTGTTGGCTCTTTACATTGAAGTTGCCAAGCATGGATGAGTCACCAAGTAGTGATGGACCATCTAAGGGCAAAGGTTATGCACCACTTATACTGTGCAAGAGATTGAAGCAGAAAAATTAATGATGAACCCATAAAGTCTAAAGGGAGAAAATTGGTGGCTAACTGAATGAATGGAAGACCAAAGTTCAATGATGGGAATCCTACTCACAACCCTAACAAACACTACCAGTTTATATACTTCACATAATGCACAAAAAGGTAATGAAAATTACTAATTGATTACAAGTTACAAAAATGCCGCACCGATTGAAGTCTTAGTCAGACTATCTATAAACTTGACACTACTGAACTGTTGCATACCTGAAGCATGATAGTCGCTGCATGAATTCAAGTTCTAAAAGGATAATCCATGAACACGGTAATTTTAATATATCTTATGCATGGAGCATGATCGATGTGTAGGTTCCAATGATCCAACTCCCCATAAGTGGAGATTACAAATTCAAGTTCTATAACACTCTAGAGGAGGTTATGATCCAAATTCTCAAACAATTCATGTAATAAGCGATGACTATCCTAGAAGAGACAATGTAAAGCCCCTGAAGAGGCAAGGATATCCAAAGTAATGAAATGTTCATAAATCACGTGAGAATTATAGGATCACGAATTGATGATTACCAATGTCAATTTTGGTTTTACAGTAGCAACTAAATTCATCAATGAGCTGTGTTGATATTGAGACACGTTCTTTTATTCATCGACGAAAAAAAGGAAAAATTATTGGTAAAAATGGAGAGGAAATTTCATTACAGTTTAATAAGAACGTAGAAAAATAGACATATATATTGTACAAATAGCCAAAGAATATTGAACCTAGAAGGTTACATATGGGCATTTTTGATACAATGAAACACACTAGTATGATATGACACTAGGTTCATAGTCGAAACCTGAAATTGTAATACACTCCTTTAAACATGGTTTCTTATTGTGAAACCTATTCATTTTAATGGAGAATTATATATATGCCCGAAGCATATCTCCATAAGTAATTCCCTCAAGTATACATAGAAGCAAATTGCTTTGTATAAAATTCCAAAGGAGAATGTGTCATGAAGTGTAGAAAATCCCTGAAGGATTCAAATAGCTTGAAGTAAGCCCTAAAAGGGTCAAGCACAAATTATGTACTCAATGTCAATGGATGGTATAAATTACCTTAGTGAGTACTACCATTATAATATTACTGCAACATACTAATCTCTTATAAGAGCTGATGATATTAAATTGGGACTCGTGAAGAGTCTAGAAATATTATAAAGTGTTAAAAGGAATATTTTTCGAGCTGCAAATCAAACAATTTGCCAACACGATTCTTATCCACCAAAAGGGTTTTATGGTTAAAGAACCATGTGGATTAAAGGTCATGAGTTGAACACTCAACTGATTAATTGATATTTAGACACTAAGGAAGATCATTCATCCTCGTGTGAATTGATATTTGGTCCAGAAGTACCACATCTTAGTGAAGTATGTGCCTTATTGTATTTAGCCAACACATTGAATCAAATGAAACATTTCTTCTAAGGCACAATACCAACATATAGGTATTGGAATGAAATGAAGTTTATCTATTGATATCTCCGAGAAATTATAGACATGTGCTTGTTCTATTCGAATAAAGTCACTAATAACCATGGTCTTATTGGGCAAGCAAAATCAGAATACCTTTCTAGCATGCATACAAAATGCTCTTGGAAAGGATTTGTATTTACATATGGAAATATATTGATTATGCAATGATCGATGAAGCAAGGATCATTTGCTGCATCTTCATATTTCTCAGAAATACTTATCTCCATGAAGTTAGTCATGAATGTGTTTGGCTGATACTTGTTACCTATTAAAATTTGGAGCACATGTAATCCACATTCAAAAGCAAACACTTCAACTATCATGCATGATATCAGATTACATCAACTTAGTAATTAGTCAAATTGGAGAATTCGAAATCAGGGAGAGATACCCATCAGGCGGAGCATCCAAAACAGAACAAGGTTTTAACGAGGCAACCGAATTTAACATATAGTCATCCAAGGGGTAGTGTTGTAATGTAATAGGTGGATGGCCCACATGAATAGTTCTTTACTATTAATCTGAAGAAAAATTAGATGGATTACTATTTATGCAATATTCATTTGAAGAAATTTTGTAAAGTGAATAGTGTTGCTACATTATTCTGTCGGATGAAAACCTCTATAAAATGAGGCTCATTCGTTCATTGTAAACACACAATTCAACATCAAAGAGAAAGATACGAGAAGAGGAAATAAGAGAGATGCGGAATAAATTACCAGTGAGCTAGGCTAGAGAGAGAAGAGAAAATAGTGAGAATTATCTCTGTACTTCTATTATTTCACATAAAGAGAGAAAGTATTGTTACTGCACCCCAACGACGTAAGCACACTTGCCGAACCTCGTAAATATTATGTCTCATTTATTTTATATTCCACAACACACATATCACCGATTTTATAACAATCATCACATTCCTAGAATCTGTTGAAAAGAAGGGAAAAAAAAAAACATAAAGTCTCCCACCATCCTAATAATAAAATGCCGTCACCCGATAAAACTTTTCTACATTTAAAACAAAAAGTCTCCTATCATCCTAATAATAAAATGCCATCACCCCTAAAAAAACAAAAAACAAAAAAAAAGGTCTCCCATCATCCTAATAATCGGTGTAAAAGAAAGAAAAGATGAGCTCTGTTTTTTTTCCACGTTTAAAATTTTTCGAGCAAAGCCTAGCCGCTATCCCCTCTTCTTTAACACAGAAGCCGCCGCCCCCTCCCAAAACAAAATCCCTACATAACCGCTGACTCCTTCCTCTCTGGTTGGGGTCGGTACGCAAACTTGCTCTTTCTCCTTTTCCTTCTCCTATACAGCCTTCTACCCCTCCCTCAAATCATTTTTCAATAAAATTATCAGACAGACGAGCCAAATGCTCTCTTCCAACAACACCAATATTATCCCTAACTTGATAATTACCACCTACACATTCCGTTAGATGTGGAGTTTTATCACAAAATGTTTCAGTATTCATTGGAATGGAGTTGAGATATTTAAACTCTTCTTTTCACAGAGATATTGTCGATGTAGGATATTTCAACACACTTATCACATGGGACCAATTGGTGGGTCACACGTGGCAGATCCACACATTGAGAACCACGTGGAGCCAAGGGGACTCACCCTACACCTGGGGTCAAGGTACCCACCATCAACGCATGGGGCCAAGAGGACCCACTTATCACGTGGCAGTATGGTACGGGTCAGCTCCTTAGCTCTGATGGCATATTGAATTATTAAAGAGACGAACCAAATTCCCACCTCCAAAAACACTGATATTATCCCTAACTTGTTAACTATCACCTGCACAATCCATCAGGTGTGGGGTTTTATCGCAAAAGACCTCAGTATTAGTTGAAAAAGAGTTGGGATATTTAAACTCTTCTTTTCATTGAGATACGGTCAATGTGAGATATTTCAACACTTTCTTCCCTCATATCTGGTCCCCCTCTAACTTACTTCTTCACAAGCCCTCTCTCTTCCCTCCCATATTTTCTGGTCCTGGTCCCTCTCCTCAATTTTCATGGTTTATTCTCTTGCTTGTTTCTAGTAACGTTCTTAATTTCTAGTTTTCTTGAGCTTATATGCCCCTTTCTTCCTCCGTAGCTTATCCCCATTGTCAGTTTTCCACCGCCGACCTTTTCTACTTGGCACGTCACATGTCTCTCAACAGCGGCACACTTTGGTGTTGTGTGATTGTTAAAGTCCTTTTAGCACTAATTGGAACGATTATGGGAGTACCTTTTGCGCGAGTGGCTCGCTCACCCCCATTTTCCGTTCATCCAACTTGTTCGTGGGTTCTTCATCTTGGTGGTGGTGCGACTATTGTGGTGGAGGCAGCAATCTTCCATACCTAAGGTTTTTGTTGTTGTAGACTTGCTCTTTTGGGGCATCTATGATGTATTTCCTTTTGAACTATACTTGTATTTAGACTGCCTTTGGGCTTTCTATTTCATGTAATAGTTTTTTAATTAAGAAAGTTTCTAATTTAACCACACACACACACACACACAAAAACAAAAAAAAACAAAAAAAAAAAAAAAAGGAAAAGGCCATTATGCTAGGACCCAAGCCTACAGTTGTGTCAACAGCTGTTTGGCGAGTCTAGCAGCAATCACGCGTGTGAGGCAAGTAGCCATCTAGCAGCACAACAGCATTCAAGGTGGTGGGCCACATTTTTTTACTCATTGTTGTCCCTATAAATAAGTACATACACTATGTATCTAGTGTCCCTATACTTTAGGGACTCACTTTACGATCCATTGGAGATTCATTGTCCCTATATTTGTTGAGGGAATTGTTATTAGCACTCCAAAAATCTCATTTGGCACTCCAAACTTTCCATAATTAGAAAGAAAAATACAAGTGTGAGGAGTGTAAAATGAAATTTTTGAAGTGCTAATAACAATTCCCTTTGTTTATACCCATTTTATATGTTAGTTGTCCCTATTTAGGAACTCCAATGAAGATGCTCTGAGCAACAGTGAGAAGATCGACCACTTGAGCCCCGTATGAAAGAGAGCCCCCTTTTTTTTTTAATTAGTACACATATACAAAAATACTATAAAAACGTCAATATTTAATATTAGGTTATGCGAAAGTAAGTTTTTAAATCTCAATATTTTTTTTTAAGACCCAACTCTAGTATAGTGTAAAGGCCCAAACGAACAATATACTGATAGAATAATTAAAAAGCAAGGAGACTTTGGATGTGGTCTTTAGCCACTAATGTTCTTTTACTGAAACCTTATTAGTTTTTTGTTTTTATCGAAGTTCCTAACTTTTAATATTAATGTAATTAATGCATTTTCAAGCTGACGACCTTCGTCAAATCTAATCTCTATGATTATACAAAACCTTGAGTGATTCTTCAATCAACCCAACTATTTTTAGCACAAACCTTATTGTTCTTCAGCAGAAACCAATTCTCAGCTCTTTAGCTACAAACTCAAAGCCTTCCTTCGAAGCAAACGCTGATTATGACCCCTGAGATCTAAATTGTTATAGTTCTATCACCCCATGGTATGATTTGGTTGACGTGCAATTCCCTCTCAAAGGAGTAAGTTTTGTACTAAGTCCAGTCCGAAGACAGTGATCTCGGTCCTCTAGCATTATTTTTCCCTTCATGTCCTGAAGCTTGCTAAGGGCTTTTACTACTTTACATTTCCAATGTATTTCCATTTAAAAGTCATGTAATCCAGCCCATCAACCTAATTTTACTTTATGAACATTTGCTTGACTCCATCATAAAATGATTAGATGTGCACATATAAACCACATCACATTCCATCACTCAAGCAATGTGAAATTTGAAGTTCACGCAGGGTCATCACAGTTTAGCCGTCTGATTATGCACATCACATTTCAAACTAACAAATTATGTTCCTTTGCACATTTAGGATGATTATTCGGTAAAGATGTAAACATTTATGAATTTGGATGATTATTTGCATGGATGACACTTAAATAAACACGAAAGTACATACAATTTTTTATCATTGAATGCATAGTGGAGTAGCCATACAGGGATGTCAATATTTTTCTTACAATATGGACATCTTATTGTAGAAATATTGTATATGGGTGCATATACATATGAGGCTTTCTATGTTGCGTTTCACTACAGTTTTTAACTGCAGATATGTCATTGTATGCAGTCGATATTATGCAAACTATTGTCGTTAATGTATACGATATAGTTATCGATATAGAAAATTTTATATAAACTCAAAAACAATGCCATGTCTTAGGAAAAACTCTAAATGTTAAAACTTTTTAATTTTTTAAAGGGTAATGTTAGGTAGACAAAATTTGCAAACTAAATAATATGTCATCAATATCAAACAAGCATGTTAGTTAATACTTAAGTAATAATCCAATCATCAACTTTTATGTCATTTAATTTATAAAATTTGATTTACAAATTTAGTCTCCTTAGCATTACTTTTTTTCAAATTAGTGGTGATGAGTCAGATGATATTTCGGAAGAGCTGTTATTCCCACCCCAATGTCTTATCTTCCCACCCACCTTTTAATGACTTTTTTAATTACAAATTTGTCTATTTGTAAAATGACTAATAAGGACCTTAGTTACCCTCTTTTGCATTATTTTTTTTTATAAAAAATAAAAAATAAAAAATAAAAGTTTGAGTTTGATAACTCTTTAGACTATTTGTCTTCCTTAAACCCTAACTCATCTTTCCCATCTCTCATCCTTCTCATCTCTCTTCATTCATAGAAAGCAAAAAGAATGAACTTAGAAGATGACGTTTTTATGGAAAAAGCAGAGGATTATGTTTCCATCAAAGAGGTAAAAGAATAATTTTTTGTGTGCAATTTGTTAGGATTTAAACATTTGCCTTTCTGGGTTTTTATTTTACATGCAATTGATGAAAGTTTTAATTCTCGGAGAAATACAAATGTATTAGGTCTTGTAACTATCACTTTTGTGTCTCATGTTACACAGCCCGATTTCAGAAATCGAATGGAATGGCTTTTATTTTTGGGTTTACTTGGACAATAAAGAAGTGCTCGAATGTTGGGTCTAAGACGAGATTATTTGTATGCGTATGCAGTGTCTTTAAAGCCTGAACTGTTATTCATAAATTGATGCAAAGGTATGCCCTTTTTGATGAAATCTCAGGTGGGAGAATGGGAGAGCTACTTTTACAATAGGATTTTACCTACTTTTAAAATAGTTCAATGCCCTGGAGACTGGAAGTTGTTCAAGTTCAGTGGTATTTCCTGATGACGGTAACCTGTTGACAGGGTAAAATTCTGATTAACGTTTATGTCCATCCGATCAGACAATTCAACAGCACGGCAACTCGAACTTGAATCATTCATCGAATTGATTCCTATTTGAATGTGTTGTATCTACGATTTCATATTACGTTGCCGTACAATTTGGCAATAATGGATTGTGTATCGTGATCAATCGAACTAGAAACATGAAGCACAGTGTTGTAATTAACTTGACTAAACTCAGTTCGATAAAACAACGAAAACGTGAATAAATTAGAAAAATAAAACAACATGACTTGAGATATGGTGAAAGTGGAGCATAGATAGTTAAGTTGAAAAAAAAGAAAAAAAAAATTATATATATAAAGGGTTATTTTAGGAATAATAGTGGGTGGGGAAATAACATTTTAATTTTTTTAACTTTTTATAGTGGGTGTAAATATAACGTGGGTGGGGAAATAAGACAACGGGGTGGGTTTAGCAGCTCTCTATTTCGGTTGCAATTTTCTATTTCTTTGTACCTATTTTACCCTTCTAGCGTAGGCGATTCATTAATCAAGGCAAGTAATGTTAATTGTTTTATTAACGTTTTGAATTGCAATTTTTGGGTTTTCAATCAATTATGGTGTGCCAAACATGTATATTTAGTATTACTTAACCCTAAAATTCCAATAAATCAATCCATCCTCAAAAAACAAGAAAAAAAAATTCCACATGCAGATGGCTGCTGATTGCTCTAGTGGTTATGGTTTTCTCTTCAATCCCCAGATTCAAACCCTCTCCCCTCTCCCTCAATATAGATTAGTAGAGAATGTCGCTTACAATACAAACAATATTTCACTTATAATACATAGTCTAAGAGTAATGTTATTATTACCATTAAATATACCATGATTTCATACCACCTTATGTGGCAATTGACATCCCTAGAGTGGACGATGTCTGAGCTTCTTAGGCATCCTAGAATCCTGAAAAAATTGCAGAGCGAGGTAAGAGAACAGACATTTTAACTGAGGATGATTTGGTTGGAATGCACCACTTGAAGGCAGCGATCAAGGAGAGTCTCCGTTTACATCCTCCAGCTCCATTACTGCTATTGCCAAGGACGTCCTCTGAAAATGTGAAAATAAACGGTTACGACATTAAAGGCAACACACAAGTTCTGGTGAATGCATGGCAAACCGGAGGAGTACAGGCCAGAAAGGTTCTTGGATAGTACTACAGATTATAAAGAGAACGACTTCCAATTCATTCCGTTCGGCGCTGGAAGACGAGGCTGCCCAGGGATTCGGTTTGCCATGGCTATTAACGAGATTGCTTTAGCAAATTTAGTGCACAAGTTCGACTAGGGACAGCTGCCTGATAGTACAAGAAGGGAGAACTTAGACATGACTGAAAACATTGGTGCAGCCCTACGTAGAAAGTATCGTCTTAAAGTTGTGGCTATTCCATATTCTTGCTGAAGTGTGTCACCGTGTGTATCACGTTATAAAACTGTTTCAAGGACAGTGTGGTCCTATAATGGCCTTCAAATAGTTGCCCAAAAATAGAAAAGTACCTGCCGTCCAAACCATATTTCGATTAAGTAATTTGAATCTACCATCGATTAAGTTCTTCTGACTATGTGTACTTCTTTTTCTTAAATCAATAAAATGTCTATTCCCAATCGGGTCATGATAAATAATTCCTTGTGAGATGCAAAATAATGGATTATATAGTATTTTAGAGGATGATCAAGTGTCTGGTTGGTCACGTTTTACAAATCGATTTTTCATTTTAGACATACAAAAACGAGTGTAAAAGTATGTTTGGTATACTATTTTAAAATAATATGTTAGAAAACAAAAAATACCACAACATGCAATATTTAACTTACGTTGTAAGACAAAGTTGGTGTTTTAAGAAGAAATAAAAAAAAATTATGTACGATGTTGATGCACAAAATCGGATTGACTTTGGAACAATGTAAAATGTCTAGGTGTGATCTTTACAAGGTTGTTTCGATCACCAAATGTAGGTAATATGTAAAGAGATACAGATAGGGAAGCAAACACTAGATATATGTAGTTGACTCTAAGTTAGGCTATGTCCACAAGAGTCAAGGAGTTCTCATTAATAATGTAGAGTTTACATGATACAAAGGTTTATGCATAATCATTATTAGTGAGTTTTAATAATGAATTAAGTAGAATAATGACATTAGTGTTTGAAATTAATGATATGTGTGCAGTGAAATAAAATAAATAAGACACAATATTTATGTGATTCGGCAATGCCTACGTCCTTGGGGCAGCGGTAGTACTTTCTTTTATTATCTAAAATAATAAGAGTACAAAATAACTATCACTATTTTCTCTTTTTTTTCTCTAACCTGGCTCACTGGTATTTTCTTATGCATCTCTCTTCTTTATTTCCTTTCTTTCTTTCCTCTTTTCTTTCTTTTCCTCCGTATGTTTCTCACCTCTCTTTTTTCCTTTATTCTTCAATCAGGCAAAATGTCTGATAAACTTGCCAAACCTACCAAGCCACTCTCTTTGACAATGTTGTAAAGGTGTGAGTCATCCATTCAAACCAAATAATAGATGGGAGCAAGTGGGCATCCATAATTACAACAATTAGGGATTAGTTGTAGGAGAATAGTCTTCTTTTAGAGTTGAGGATAGTCTCATGCTTTCGTCCACGTTCAATGTGAGACTTTAGGAACTTTAATTTGATGTTAAAATGTGTCACGTTGTGATTGGCTTCTTGGTTAGCGAGAAACTCTTGAGCATCGTTAGGGGTGCCTCCACACTAATCCTTTAGTGAATTCCTAAAGGTATGAAATTGACTGGTGTTCAGTAGTTTTGAAATTAATGAAGTATGGTACAAACATACAACACCACCACCTTATAATGATCATCACAACCGACACCTCAACCACCATTGCGATTACCACCACAATCACATCATCACTCCCCTCGGACCATTTACACCTCCATCTCTGCCACACCACCATCTATAGCACCATCAATTCCACTACCTCCCAACCACCCTCACCACCACCACACATCCCACCATCGATATAGTTGCCTTCGCCGCCACTGCCTGCTATCATCACCACCTTTGCCATCATGACTCCCACAACCATTGCTCCCTCCTCCCAACTATTGTCACCGCCCATACTAGCACTACCACCTCCATTATCAAGCCCTGTTAATTTAGTCAAATAATCTCGGGATCATTTTAACGAGATAATCATCTTGCAAATCATGGCCCCTCATAGGCCATGATCATCGAGGATATATACTAAGAGTCCCCTGACTAAAGGCTCTTAATGTCGCCGTTCATCGCGTCTCCTCAAGTCCAATAGTTAATTGACAAGGGACCTAAGAAAAACTCCAGCACGAGTAAAGCCATTACCATGCTTGTACGTATATAACCTTAATTACTCGAGAAAGATTAAAGAATTCATAACAAGAACTTACTAGTTGGCTCATTATGCACTTGTGTAGCTGCATATAAAACATGACCTTTAGTTGGCTCATTATCCGTTTACTTGTAGGTAAGGGGTTCGAATATCGTGGATGGCTAGTTTGAAACCAATTATGTCACTCCTTAGTGTAAATTTATCATTATATAATAAAATGTGTTGTTTCAAGCCCCTTCCCCCAAGCAAGGGCAACATGTCCCTATCAGTTTGGAGAATGACTAACATGGAATGGGTACATAGCTACTATGGCATCCCAAGCCAATAATATAATATACATTATACAATTAACATGTCATGTGTAAGTTTTTGTTAATTGATATTATATTATTAACCACAACATCCGGTATAGTAGTAAGCCCGTTTTGTGTAAGTTACTCCCGAGCAATTAGAGACATTAAACCACAACCACCATTCATTTATCCATCAGGAATTTGCCGTAGGGCCCCATACAAACACTAAATCCATCTGTGCCACACAGTGCAAGTTTTCCCAACAAATTAATATTAAGGACTTGTGAGTTTGTGATGTGCCTTTGGCTAGATAAAATGTGGATAGAAAGATATGAGTTGGAGATGCTTAAAAATCCTTTGAAACCTTCTCATTGGTTGATTCAAACCCTCAGAATCCCCACCATTACTTCCCACTCCTGCATTCTCAACCACCCATCTGTGCATAATATTGCACACACAGCTTTCCTTTCTACACACTTCCAAGCTTCAAACACAATTCCACCAATTAATTCATCAGAACACAAATCAAGTCATCGGAATTAAGTTCTGAAAGCTTGGAAAGTCATGGCAGCAGCTGCTAGCTCAAGCACTCTTCTAAAAACAACCCCATTTCTTGGCCAAAGCCGAGGGCCAAGTTTTAACACTCTCAGAGATGTTGTCCCAGTGGGAACTGGCAAATACACCATGGTGCGTACGTATCTATGTAATTTTTTTTTTTTTATTCAAGCGATGGTCTACACTAAATTAGTCTAAACTACAGAATGCATGTCTAATATTCGGGGTTTGTGACATGAATAGGGGAATGATTTGTGGTATGGACCAGACAGAGTGAAGTATTTGGGACCCTTTTCTGCTCAGACTCCTTCGTACCTGAACGGAGAATTTCCCGGTGATTACGGCTGGGATACTGCAGGGTTGTCAGCTGACCCAGAGGCCTTTGCTAAGAACCGGGCTCTTGAGGTATTTCAACACTTCAAGTACTGTTAATTTTTCGTTCTCATTAGTGTTAATTTCCACTCCCCAAATAACCCAAACAGTTACTTAAGATTAAGAATTAATGAAGCAAGACTTTAAGCATATTTTTCAAAAATACATGCATGTTATTGCCTTCTATTCGCAATTCAAAACCAAAATGAGTGGAGACTAATGATGCAGTCTTAATTTACAGTCTGACAACATAACTTTTTTTATATCTAACGAGAGATTGTTGTTGATAACGATTATACTACTTTGCATTGATTTGGAAGTAGAGGTTTAGTAATGTTGTGCAACTTTAGGTGATCCATGGCCGGTGGGCTATGCTTGGAGCACTAGGCTGCATCACCCCAGAAGTTCTCGAGAAATGGGTGAGAGTGGACTTCAAAGAGCCAGTGTGGTTCAAAGCCGGAGCTCAAATCTTCTCAGAAGGCGGCCTCGACTATTTGGGCAACCCCAACCTAGTCCACGCTCAGAGCATCCTAGCAGTGCTTGGGTTCCAAGTCATCCTCATGGGTCTCGTTGAAGGATTCCGTATCAACGGTCTTGATGGCGTAGGAGAGGGCAACAACCTCTACCCCGGAGGGCAATACTTCGACCCCCTCGGCCTTGCCGATGACCCTGTCACCTTTGCCGAGCTCAAGGTGAAGGAAATCAAGAATGGGAGGCTAGCCATGTTCTCCATGTTTGGGTTCTTTGTCCAAGCCATTGTGACTGGGAAGGGTCCCCTAGAGAACCTCTTGGACCACCTTGACAACCCTGTAGCTAACAATGCATGGGTCTATGCCACCAAGTTTGTGCCCGGATCATAAATTAATCTTCAGTTCCTCTAGTTAGTAATTATTAATCTTGTTTGGGAGAATGTAATTGAACGGAAAATTTTATGGAGATGTTAATACTTGCCGTTTTAATTGATCAGATTTCTCAAATTTCACTATCAGTATCAACTCTATAACTGTAATCCAATCTTCTTAGTTCCATCATTTCAGATCTACTTTGAATCATTTCTTTTGTTCGAACTATATTTTAATTTAATCTAAATAACAAGACGGAGGTATCAAACTTGAGTGCATGGAGAGAGCAGACTGCTCAAGCCCTTAGCTGGGCCCAAGTCAAAATATAAATTACTCATCCAAGCAGATTGTTTTTTTTTTTTTTTTTTTAACAAAGGATATTATCTAAACTAAGGGATATGGGAATGAGCTAAGCCTCACAATAGACTAGCAATAATGTCATTCAAATTCGTCTTTGCCGAGAATTAAACCTAAGACCTCTCACTTACAAGTAAAGAGAAATATCACTAGACCATAGTACTAAGTGACCTAAGACCTCACAAATATACAAAGTGATACAATAAGAAGGATGAGTTTCTTTCAGGTGTCATCACTTCTACATATACAATTATTCACCTCTATCCTCAACATATATACTTTAAACTTATAAAATTATCCAATCCAATCCTAGGCACCAAACTCCCCCACACAAACACATTGCTCAGGAGTTGAATATAGAATAACCATAACCCTACAATTATATATGTAATATGCTTTTAGAAAGATAAAAAACACATTGGAAAATCAGGTACTAATCACTTCATACAGAGACAATATGAACATATTTTCCCACATCTTCAATAACAAGATCTACACTGTAGCACATTACATCAATGCCAACAGAATATACACAAACTACGTAAACTAATCAACAAAGAAATAGCTACTGAAGAAGGAGGTAGCTTACTGAGAAAGTTACTTCCTTTCTTCAATCATCCTCTTAGGTATCTCCTTCTTGGTCCACCATGAGATGGTGATTGATCATCTAAAACAAGATACTACAATGCTCTTGAGCCTATCTTTGCCCACCATTTTCTCTGTCGTTTTTCCTCTTCTGAGTGCCAAATTTTATGAAGCTTTGTCTTTGTTTCCCGTAATCTTGCCTTGTACTCTTTCTTCCAGGACTCAAACCGGTGTTTAAGTTTTCGTAAATCTTCCTCAGGATTCATATTTGCAGCTGACTGCCCAGGTTTTACCTCAACTAGAGCTTTCGCATCATCATTGAATGTGTGTCTCCGCTGCTCAAATTCCTTCACCAGACTGCTGACTGCATTTGAACTGCCATTAGCCTCACGCCCTGCTCCATTGAATCCCATCGATGTGGCTTCTTCAGAATCGTAGCGGGGTGATGAAACAGAACCTAGTCTTCCAGGTTGACCAGCAGTATTGTCAGATGCAAGACTATTTCTGGCTGCAGCAAGACTCGTCTGCATAATAATAGAGAGTATTAAAGGTGATGCAAAGTTCAATCTAAGATGTCAATCATCAACAAGGAACCATCCATTTCTTTCAAAGGAGACAAAATGTAAATATAAGGTGAAGATGCATGTGCATGCACATTGGTTGTGGTGAAGTAAATTATGATCCCAAAAGCTTACGACTAAGGTGGCGGTTCAACAATGTTGATCGAAAAAAGGTGGGGGTTCAAAAAACTTCATCGAGTTCAATTTTTTTTTTTTTCAAAATTTTTAATACTACAAGGGGGGAGGGGGGGAGAGTTCAATACTATTACAATAAATTAGGAGGGGGGGGTTTCGAACCCATGACGCATGGGTACAAACTACAAACACAACACCCTGTCGAGTTCAACTTAATAACATACGTTAACAGTTGACTTCTTCTAAGTCGACATAAACTGGATAATCATCTCCAAGTCACCAGAACAACAAACTCACTGGTCAATTTGGGTTTTCATCGCATGCAGCAAGAATATGATTTTAATTGGATGAAGATAACCATCTCTTGTGCAGCTTTATAATGCAGTTTTACAGAATAAATTAAAATTGCATAATTTTAGCATCCATTACTGTTTCAGATCTGAATATTCAGATTGACTGTGAGTTGGAACAACCATACAAGTTGCATCATTTTCCCCAATTCTTCTACTCATATCTCTTAAAACTAAGATCAAGCATACACAAGAAAACTCACCTGTAAAGACGCCATCTGCTTTTGCCACACGTCCTGCATCGATTTCATCTTTGATTCATGTTCTGACCATCTTGTTTCAAATTGTTGCAGTTGCTCCTGTAATTCAGCATTTTCCTCCTCCTTCCGCACCAGAGTTGCCTCAGCCTGAAGCACCCGCCTTTGAAGCTCTGCCAAATCTGATGGCAAATCCTGTTCAGAAAACATTTCCACGTTCAGTTATTCAGATCCGCAAACCTCAGAGACATAAGAGAGTGGAAAATAGTCGACCTTTCATTTACAAAACCTCCAAAAAGAAAAATTTACCAAAATGCACAAGTATTTCTTGCAATTTTCAGCTTTAAGTGTAATCATACTGTTTCAAAGAGCAGATTTTCACAATTTAAAATTTTCAAGCCTTGGAGAATTTTGTCTATACAGTGGGGCGACTTAAATTCGATAGCCAAGGAAGATAAAATTCTTTAACCACACTGGAAAAGACTTCTATTTAAAACTGAAACTCAAGATTAAAGCTAATGCAGTGCTTTTGAAAACTCAACCTTCAACCTACCGGACGTGTTTTTGGTTCTATTAAATAAAGTTAGATTGTTTCATGTGGTTAGGTAAAAGTAAAACTATAACTATAACTGTTGAACAAATTTTTTGACAAATCAGCTAAAAAGAGCAAGTATTGGGTAATGACTAGTCAAATTTCAGTGTGTTTTCAGCATTAAGATCTTCATAAGGAGATGAGGCAAAGGAAACAGGTTTAGCAAGTAATTACTTTATCGGAAGTACCTTCACCTCTGACATCTTCCTGCCAGCCTTCCTTTTAGCTTTCCCATTCTCAGGATGTGACTTCTTCAAATTTTGACGCTCATCAAGAGTTTCACAAGAACCTGCTTTCCTTCCAGTATTTTCACCAAGACCGTCTGCATCTTAAAAAGTAATTTCCATTAATACTAAAAGGTAGTCAAAAGAGATTATTTTTCATTATACATGAATTGGGCAACAAATGGAGTTTGAACCACAAAATCAAGCATGTTCACTTCATAACATAAAGAACAGTATGGTCAGCCAAACTACAACATCCTGAAGAGAGTCCAAAATTTGTATTGAACCAGGATTTTGTTTTTCAGAAGTATCAAATTGTACCAAACAATGCTGTAATATATGATAAAAACAGCTAAATGTCTTGATCAAATGAAACTATAAAAGTTAGTAGGCATTACTTGATGGTATCTTTGGGACTCCCTCCTTAAGTTGATCAAAGTGGCAACGAGCCCGGTGACCACGGAAGTATTTTTGGACACCAATTATTCCTCTCAGAACTTTCTTTCTCTTATCCTCCAATGATGCAATCTATGAACAACCAGACTCAGCAACATTAGGAAAGCCACCAGAGAAATAAGCTTTAAATAAAAAATTAAAAAAAAAAAAACAGAAAGAAATGAAGAGAAAATTTTCAAAACTCTTAAAGGAGCTCACCTGCCCTGTTCTAAGAAACACTTTCGTATAGCCAATTTGGTACATCTCAGGGAGGACACTGAATCTTTTTAGAACAGCAATGGATAGACTTAATGGATCCCGAGGTAAATCGTCCTCCAAAAGTAGAAAACCATATCTAATCCAAAAGACACATGAGAAAAGATAGTTGAGAAAGCCAGTACTAACTAAAAACCTGTAACTCTGGTTCAATGTATACCAACCTTCCTGCAAATTCTTGATGTGCCATTCTAGTAGGGTATCCAGATCGTGATATTCTAACAACCTCCAAAACTCCACAACACTTGAGCTGTTGTAAAACAAGGTTTACTTCATACATGCCGGGAAGCTGCTTACTGTTTGGCTTTATGCAGCTAATGAAGTGAGGGGTGCTGCTCTCCAACTGGTGCAGTAGTTTAAACAATTGACCCTACAGGAATGAATGATGTACAATTAAACTTTAAACGATGCAGTACATCTATGTCTCAGCCACCGTTCAATAATTTAGAATGAGATGTAGCTTTCTGAACAAATAAGATCATCGACCCCCATCTGTTACCAAAAGAAAACTATCATCCAAACTCATCTAACAAAGCCCCATCCTACTCGGATGACATTCAAAATTTTGGCATCTGATCTAAGCATACAAAAGCTACTCCTATATCCAGCTAAAACTTGTGCAAGCATATGTACCTTGAAGTCAATACCAGCGCTTGATTTTGAAGGGTCCAATGCATCTATCTGGTATGAATCATTTTCAGGTTTCTGGAACTGCTTAAGCTCTTTGGAGGTAAACAACTGCAGAAGCCGGCATCTGCACGATGACAGGAGTTGGAAGAAAACAGAAGGCAACCTATCTCTGTTTTTTTTCAGGAAGCCACTTGTGTCATATAGAACCTAATAAAAATACAAATGTTAGTAAAACTATTACACTATGAAAACCAATAGCAATTTTATAGAAATAAAGGTCATCAAACTTGCATCAATATGTACAGGATTACATCATGTATTGCCTAGTACGAAAACATAAGTTGGACTATCCTCAAATTACATTTAAGAGAATCAAGAGCAACCAATGCAATGTCTCGTAAGCCAGTCCTTCCCTATGGTCAAGGCTTAAGTTATTTAATAAAGCCAAGGAACCAGTCATAAGGAAAAAAAAATGTGTTAATCAAGTGGTTGCAAACTCACAATTAACAATGGTAGCTTGAGGAGACTCAAATTAACAATGAAGATTGATGATGAGAATGAGGATAAATGTTAAGAATCAAAGAAGTAAAAATTTTGGGAAGGATGAGTTGTCTGGGGTGGATTGAAGACACCCTTGATATCAATAAAGCAGAGGCAACAGGAAACATGTGTGTTAATCAAGTGGTTGCAAACTTGCAATTAACAATAGTTCCTTGAAGAGGATGAAGATTGGTGATGACAATGAGGATAGCAGTTAATAATCAAAGTAAAGTTTGTGAAAAGGATGAGTTGCCTGGGTTGAGTTGAAGGCACCTCCGAAGTGATGCCAGAAATTTTCTAGCATCTCTCTAGGAGTGAGTCCAAGAAACCTTGGCGTGATGTTAATGTCCGACACCTTCGATGTGAATCCGAAGACCAGAGTTATTTCAGAAATCTTCCAATAAGAAGGCCGAAACGGTGACAATCATAATTTGTCACCACTGTTATTTTTACCTTTCCATGATTCACTTAGCTACTTTCTATGCACTACTTTCAGAGCATGCAGAAAGAATGATAAAAAGCAGAGTCAAAACAATTCTTAAGTTGGTGCGTACATATACAATAGTGCAAATGAAGTCAGCACACAACTAAAGCTTGGGAACATGCTCAAACAAAAACTAACCTCTCCAGCATGATGACGAATACTGAAAGTGCTTCCTTTTTCTTCTTTAAAGCAAGAATTAGCATTCAAGTGTTGCTTAAATTTATTGGCAAGGGTCAAATCATTTGCCTTAGGGAAGTTCGATTCCTCATCCAACATGGATAGTAGCCCAAAAGGTTTCTGCCCACAACACAATAAAAAGTGGCTTTAATGATAGAGGCAAATACTATGATCAGAAATACACCCTTCTTACTTTGCAATGGGAGAAGGGCGCCAAATGAATTTACAATTTTTTTTTTTTTTGAGAAGAAACGAACCAAATGAATTTACAATTAAGAATCAATTAGAACATACAAGTGGATAGTTGAGGGGTTTTCCTCCAGCTGAGCTAATGAAGTTTTTCTTTAAAACATATAAAGAGAACAGAAGACTAATACCACGTAATTCATTGCTTTTGTAGCAATCATGCAATGTGAATTTCTATTAAGATATCATAAGCATTAATCAAGGTAAAACAAAATGTGAAGGCCCAACCCCTAATTATCACAAATTATACAAGTTGATTTGAATGTCACATATACTATACAGTGAAGATGAATCTAATGAAATTCTGATGAAAAATTAGCAGGTCAGTGATATAGAAGGCTCAATGAAATACCTTCTCAAACAGATTCAAGCATTCTTGATTGTCTTGAAAATCAACTTTAGTCCAATCAACCCCATCCAATTCACATTCCTGAAGTAAAAGGAATAAGCAATCACAATTCACACGTTTAGTCATAACATGTAGTCTGACACTAAGCAACCTTAATGCTACATTGCACTTGAGATGCTCACCTCCTGCTCAAGCTTAAATAAATGTCGGTTGAAATGTTGTTGCAGCCTCTCATTTGCATAATTAATGCACATTTGTTCAAAGCTGTTCTTCTGAAAAATAGCCCTTAAGATCATTACTAAATACACAAATCTTATTGCAAACATCACCAAAATTGAAGTATATATTAGTACCTGGAATGACTCAAACCCATAAATATCAAGTATACTGATGGATCTCCCAGTACGGCATTTTCCCACTGCAAGTGACTTATTAATTTGTTCTACAAGCCAGTCAAACAAGCTAACATAGATAAATTTTGCCAAGGCATCTCTTGCATCAATTGCCTGAATACGAAAGAACGAAAGAAAAAATAAGCCTTATTTTCATCAAAAAGTGCATTTAAAGGCTGTCAGGACTCAAGCATAGATTGTTACAGAAATTAACAAACCTGTCTCAGTGTTAGCCTTGTGTCAATACTATCCTTGGCACCATGGATTTCGGGGGTGGACAAAGAAAGAATTAGCTCCTGGGAACTACAACCCATCAGCATGGAAGCAATGGTTACAGCTGCCCAATGGAAAAACAAAGAGAAGTTACTCATATGTATAGAAACAGAAAACTTCCTCTGTAAGTTTTCTGATTGTATTGAATGGAATAATCAGTTACACAGATGTGAATATATATAGCCTTAGTTGCCTTAGTCTAATTACAAGAATACCCTCAACTATCTTAACTAATTACAGTAACTAACATAACTGATTACATTTAGCTTTATCATACTACTTAACAGTAACTACAGTAGATGACTTGTCATTTGCCCTATTACACCCCCTCAAGCTAAAAGAGGAATCAGTGAGGATTCCAATTGGAAGCTTGGAACAGAGAAAAGAGAACCTGTTCTTGGACAAAGATTTGGTGTGAAGATCAGCCAATTGGTCTTCACTACAAACATATTGAACTTTGATGAGATTTGCAAGAACCAACTCTCGGATATAGTGATAGTCAATCTCAACATGCTTGGTTCGAGCATGAAAAATAGGATTAGAGGCTAAAGAGATTGCAGAAATATTATCACACCATAGGGTAGGTAGAGTAGGAAGAGGGAAATGAAGATCCTTGAGAATTTTGCAAACCCAAGTGAGTTCTGCTGCAGTATGAGCTAAAGAACGATATTCAGCTTCTGTAGAGGAACGAGCAACAGTGCTTTGTTTCTTTGCACTCCAGCTGATGAGATTAAGGCCAAGAAAAACACAATATCCACTGGTAGACCGCCTGTCAAAAGTGCAGCCAGCCCAATCAGCATCAGAGTAAGCTGAAAGGGCGAGGGTACCTTTAGTAAACCATAACCCATGAGACAGAGAACCTTTAAGAAATCTGAGAACCCTTTTTGCTGCTTGAAGGTGTTGTTCTCGTGGAGCATGCATAAACTGACAGATCTGATTAACAGCAAATGCAAGATCCGGGCGAGTCCAAGTGAGATATTGTAGTCCACCAACTATGGAACGATATTCAGTGGGATTGGATAAGAGAGGCCCACTGTGGTCCAGCTTTTGAGACCCGAGAGGAGTGCAACAAGGTTTGGCACCTTCCATATTTGTTTTCTTGAGGAGGTCAAGTAAGTACTTAGTTTGATGAAGAAAGAGGCCATTGGAAGACCTGTTAACTTCCAATCCCAAGAAATAGTGTAAAGGGCCAAGATCTTTCACTGGAAACAGATTACTAAGTTGCTGGATAAAATGTTGACAGAGTTGAGAATCAGGGCCAGTGACTAGGATATCATCCACATAAACAAGAACAATGACTTGTTGAGGACCAGGAAGGACAAACAAGGAAGCATCAGATTGGGATTGGTGAAACCCAAGAGTATGAAGGGCGTGAAACAACTTATCAAACCAAGCTCGAGGAGCTTGTTTAAGACCATATAAGGATTTCTTCAGCTTGCAAACAAAATGGGATGAATTGGAATCAATAAAACCTGGGGGCTGTTGCATGTAAACATCCTCCTTTAAGTCACCATGAAGAAAGGCATTGCTAATGTCTAACTGATTCAAGAACCAATTAAATTGGACAGCAAGTGCAAGAAGAATTCGAATGGTAACTGGTTTTGCAACAGGACTGAAGGTTTCTTGAAAATCAACCCCTTCTTGCTGATGAAATCCTTTTGCCACCAAGCGGGCTTTGTGTTTGTCAAGAGTGCCATCAGGATTTTTCTTAACCCGGAAAACCCATGTACAACCAACTACATTTTGAGAAGGATGAGGAGGAACAAGAGACCATGTTCCTGTGGAGATTAAAGCATTATATTCAGCTTGCATGGCAGCTCTCCAGTGAGCATGCTTTGATGCTTGCAGATAGGTACTAGGAACAAGGTCAAGATCAACAGGGAGTGGATGTTTGGTTGCTGAATAAGCCCGAGACATGTTTATTCCAGCCTTAGATCTTGTAATCATAGGATGTGTATTCACAGAAAGTGGTGGATGACTTGTCTGAAGAGGTACAAGAGAGGAATTACTGAGAGAGACAGAACTGGATGAACTAGAAGGATCCACTGACTGAGTGCATGAAGGAACTGCAGGGGGAGGTGGAGGTGGAGGGGCAGAAGGACATGATGAGTCTGAAGAGGTACTAGGTGTAGGAGAACTTGAGACATAGTGGCGGAAGTGAAGATCCAAGGATGGAGAATAGGCTGAAGAAGAAGTCTCTGAAGTTGAACTGTTACTCAGCAGGGACTTGAATGGATAAGAGTGTTCATCAAACACAACATGTCGAGAGATGTAGATCCTGTTGGTCACGGGATCAAGACACCTATAGCCTTTATGTTGGAGACTATACCCCAAAAACACACAACTTTTGCTTTTAGCATCCAGTTTGCTAGGAATGTAAGGCTTAAGCCAAGGATAACATTGACAGCCAAAAACTTTCAGTTTAGAGTAATCGGGATGTTGCTTGAAGAGAAGTTCCCAAGGAGACTGTGTAAGACCAGAAATAGGAAGCCTATTAATAAGATAGATGGCAGTGGAGAAGGCTTCAACCCAAAACACTTGAGGAACATGAGAGGCAACAAGTAATGTTCGAGCTGTCTCAACAAGATGGCGATGCTTCCTCTCTGCACAACCATTTTGTTCAGGAGTATGTGGACAACTAAATTGATGTAAGATGCCATGTGTTCGAAGAAAAGAAGCAAGGGAGTGACTGGTGAATTCACCCCCTGAATCTGAGCGCAGAATCTTGATTTTATTGCCACTGAAATTTTCTACATAGCTTTTGAAAGTAACAAATGTAGAAAATACATCAGATTTGGACTTCAATGGAAAAAACCAACTATATTTGCTAAAGTCATCAACAAGAAGTAGGTAATACTTGAAACCACTATTAGATGTAACAGAGGCAGGGCCCCATAGATCACAATGCAGAAGTTGGAGACTTTGAGTTGTTGATGAAGAAGCCACTCCAAAAGGAAGCTTGTGGTTCTTGGCAAGTGCACAGTCTGAGCAGAAAAAATCAACACTCTTCTTGCCTTGTAGGGCAAGATTATTAGTAGATATAACCCTTCGAAAAATGGAGGAGGAAGGATGGCCAAGGCGCTTGTGCCATAGTGTGACAGGTGCTTTGATGCTGAGAAGAGCTGAGGGAGATGAATGAAGACTGGTGGAACCTTGGAGAGGATAGAAACCATCCCTAACAGGGCCGTGCAAAAGCATCTTCCCCGAAATGCGATCCTTGACAGTGGATCCATAAGGGTCAAGAGTCAATGAACAGTTATTATCCTTAAGAAACTGATATGCAGATAGGAGATTGTGTTTCATAAAAGGAACATGCAAAACATTGCTCAGTTTAAAGGAATTATGGGGAGTGTGCAGAGATGAGGAACCAATGTGATGAATAGACAATCCTTTACCATCGCCAATGTAGACTTTGTCCTCTCCAGTGTAGGGAGTAGGAGAAGAAATATTGGCTACATCATTGGTGATGTGGGAAGTGGCACCAGAGTCAATTAACCAAGGCTGAGATGGTTTGACTGAATTGTGCGCACACATAGCAGCAAGTTTGGCTGGAGGGATTCGACCACAGATGTCCGGATTCATACGATCAAAACAGTCCAGTGCCTCATGACTTGTAGAACCACAGATCTGACACGGAACTTTGAAGGTGGAAGAACCTTGAAAGTGGCGAGATCCTTGATAATTGCGATTGCCACGATTTGGAGAAAAAGTACCACGAGAATTGTGAAAATTGCGACTGTTGCGATTAGAAGAGAAGGAACCTCGAGATGGCTTACCACGGTTGGAGTTAAACCTAGAAGCAGAGTGAAGAGGTTGATGTTGAGCAGCAAAGGCAGATGGAGTAGGAAGCAGGGGAGGTTGAGAGTGGACAGAAAAAGCTTGAAACGGCTCAGTAGCAGAAGAAGGAATAATAGGCCGACGACGAGCCATAGATAACTCTTTAGTGAGTAAAAGACCATGGAGCTCATCAAGGGAGGTAGAAGATAACCGCAACATAATGGAATCAATAAAGGATTCGAAATCATCAGGCAATCCATGAAGTGTAGCAGCAATTAGGTCACGATCGGACACTGAGGCACCAGCAGCTTGCAAGGAATCAGCAATTTCCTTGATTTGTTGCAGATAATCAGAGATGGATTGAGAGCCTTTCTGAATGGACTGGAGCCGCGATCGCAATTGGTGAATATGAGCCTCCGAAACACCACCAAAGCGCTGTTCAAGCTTTACCCAGAGCTCGCGAGAAGAAGAAACACCAACTGTGAACGGAATGATTTCTTCGGAGAGGGTAGAATTAAGCCAAATCAAAAGATTTTGATCCTTTTCATACCAATCCTCAAAGGCAGGGTTCATCGAGCGATCTGGCAGGAAGGGCGAAGGACAGATCTCAGTGCCATCAATGATACCAAGAAGTTTGTAGCGGCGGAAAATGGGAGCAAACAGTGCTCGCCATGGCAGATAGTTAGATCGTTTCAGCTTGATCGGCACCATACTGCCAATGTTGTGAATCGTAAGAGAGGTATACGAGTTCAAAGGACTGGGATTAGAGGAAGAATTAGGGTTTTGGATCGAAGGAGAGATGATCGGAGAAGACAATCCAGTGGGTGGTGAATCAAATTGAGCAGCCATATCTTGAAGAGATCAAGATTCAAGAGAGATCGAAGACAAAAAAGCAAAGAATCAGAGAGAAACGATCAAGAAACGATCGATTTGTCGAGCGGAAGAGAAGATCAGTGCTGGGAAGCAGAATGGCGTGATACCATATAGAAACAGAAAACTTCCTCTGTAAGTTTTCTGATTGTATTGAATGGAATAATCAGTTACACAGATGTGAATATATATAGCCTTAGCTGCCTTAGTCTAATTACAAGAATACCCTCAACTATCTTAACTAATTACAGTAACTAACATAACTGATTACATTTAGCTTTATCATACTACTTAACAGTAACTACAGTAGATGACTTGTCATTTGCCCTATTAATATGTAGGCATCTGTTCATGTGCTCAAGTGTAAGTCTAAAAGTAATGTTTGACTTAATAGAACAAACACATTCTGAGACCGCAGATGGTTGACATGGAATGAAATCAGACACCGAGGGAAACCTCTTACAAAAATTTGGATAGACAAAATTTTAAAGGTCTTTTTGGACATATATGTGCACAACACTCTTAACACTGCTCAATAATATGACTGCAGTAGCAGACCCCAAAATGCCATTCCAGTGATCCAGTGAATGACCAAATAGAAAACCTTAGTAGTTAGAACTATCATTAAAAATCCAAGCCAGGAATGCAACTGGCTTAGAATCAAGCATTCTATACAAAATATCCTATGGAAAGATCACCAAGTGAATGACCTATTTCTTACCTTCATCAGCTAACACTTCCACATGCTTCTCATTGTCAATCGCTCGAAATGATATGTTTCCCAGCCATAACACTGCGGCCAGCAATGAAAACATGTGTTCTTGATCTTCCTTACAAACATGAACAACATCTAGCGCTTCCTGAGGAGATGCAAAAACAATACAACATGGGAGAAAGTGACACTTTGGTTATAGAAGGAACAAACTGGAAAAGAAAGTATATTGATTGCATGAATGGTGATATAAACAACTATCTCTTTACTTACCACAAGTATATGAAACTTTCGCGCATCATCTACACCATCGATTTCCAAACAATCACTCTGATTAAGATACTTGTACTCACTAGCCCTTTTAAGGTTTAGCCTCTCTGCAATCAAAAACAAACAATGATTCCCCAATACTTGTACAGCAGAACTGTTGAAGGCTCTAATTTTGTCTAATAACAGAACTAAACATTAAAAGGCAAATGGTTATCATAGAACTTGTAATGAACCCATTTAATACGTTTCCTGCCAGCTTCTGAAACACAAGCAAGGGCCATTACTGATAACTGATCATTGCTAATCACCATACGAACCAATTTTGTAAAAAGGAATCAAGAAGACTAGCCTGGAGCTCAATATTTTTATGTGGTGTTAGTGGTTCCAAACATTATGTGGTGATATAGTGGTTCCAAACATTAGGTTCCCTGCCAACTACTATATAGTTTTCCTTTCTTGCTTAGAAGAGGAATTCAACCTAAGATTTACTTTTCACGTAACCTCAACCCATGCCAATTATGTTAAAGCTCATGGGTCATACAGCAAGATTTCAACAAAGTAGACACCCGAACTTATGATGTGACACTATAATTTATAAATCTAGGCATCCCATAAAGAGGACATAAATTTAGAAAAGAGATTAATGGGCATGAATTTGCCATTTTGCCATATATGGTGAAACAAGCAACTAGAATTGATGATTAAAATAAAACTTCCCTACCTTTTAGCGTTGATGGAGCGCCAGCACAGAGTTGATAAAAGACATGATACGACCTCTCACCATTTTCTAGTTGAGCAACTCTGGACTGCTCAAATGAGACGTTATAGTGTCAGATAAGGCATATTTAGACAGCTAAAACTAAGCTGATTAAACTCAAAAGGGGCAACTAATTACCTTGTCCAAAAAAACTGTTCACAATCATGATAGCCGCATTGGAGTTGACATGTGAATGAGGTAGTAAAATCAAGTCAGTTACTCTGATTGAAATGCAAGTCAGGTAATAGAATACCAGAAAAGGAATTTATTCAATTTAAACAGCTTACATGTTTGGATAAAAGCACCACATATTCTTCCCGCAGTGCTAAAATGAAATTCAATCAATTTCCCCTGAAGCAAAGCAGAAACCATGTTTAAAGTGCATACCCTTTAGACCTCAATTAAGTAATGAAAAACAAGGGATGGATATCATTGACAAAATAAATAACCAATTCCAGGCAATAACTTTGAATAAAACTTCAAAAAGAAGAAAGAAATAAAGTAACTTACGAATCGGCTAGCATTTTGATTTCTGGATGTTTTTGCATTTCCAAACGCTTCTAGTATACAATTGGTCTGAAGGATTGCATTTGCATGCTCTGTGCCACAACTGCCACTACCAAGAGCAGCCAAGTATTGCATTGCAACTTTTGCTGTCTCGGTTTTCCCAGCTCCACTTTCCCCACTGTAAAAGAAAATTTATTGACTATTTATTTGCAAACTACATTCTGATTTAACAATGAACTTTATGATCTAGTATAGGATAACACAGTACACAAGTACTAAGCGTGATTCACAAAGAAGATTCTAATATACCAGAAACCAATTTGAAGAGGTTCTAACCTTATGATTATGGACTGATTTACATCATCTGCAAAATAAAATTTACATCCAGGAAAACGGTCAAAAACAAGTTACAGAACAAGTTAAACAATGCCACCATAAAAAGAAAATATTTGGCACAAAAGTAAATATATAAATAAAATAGGTGTCATGCACCTGTCATCATCTCGTCATAAGCAGCGTCTGCCACAGCATAGACATGAGGTTTGTCTGTTAGTTTCTGCCTATAAGCTCTAATAGAATCTTTTCCATAAATTTGAACATCTTTGAAAGGATTGATTGCAATCAAAACTGGCCCGGCTTTGCTCTACAGATTAAAAGCACGAGAATGTAAAAGGAGAAGAGAAGAAGACATGAATCTGAAACGAATGCATCAGCAACAGGAAAATGTGATACTTACATAAATCATATCCTGGGAATATCTACACTGAAGATTGTAAAGAACAGCAGGCTCATTCAAATAACTAAGCTGTATAAGATCATCCACACCTTCGAGAACATCTGGGTTTGCAGGTAAGAGCTCAACTCTATGCACTTTGATTACCTACAGTAACAGAACAAGGGCATAAACAGCCCATCAATCTAAGTGCCTTCAGCAGTTGAAATGGGATTTGGGGTGAAGCCAAAAACTGATGAACTTACATTTCCACTAGAGAGTGAAACAAGTGCGGCGTCCCCTGAAGTTGACTGTATCGTTCCTAACTCCCACAGCCCACTAGGTAGCCGACACCAAACACAAAGTCTCTGAAACCAAATATTTCAACATCAATTCATGTTTTACAAATAAATTTCCTATGCCCAAAGAACAAAGATGCTATATTTACAAAATGATATCGAACAAAAATCTTTTTTTTCTTACGGATCTATGACATTTCAACAAAAAGGTTTGACCTCTAATTTGAAAGTACAGGTGTTCATCATAACCAAAATCCAAATTCTGCGGAATCATTGCAATCATATAAATCCAAGCTCTATCACATTACCCAAAACTTATCTTATGGACTAAAGTTCTTGGATTACCATACTCCAAATAACACTGTAACACAAAGCAATGCGTAAGAGTAAAGAAACATAAAAAATAAAAATAAAAAGGAGATCAGCCAACCAACTGTCACCCTCCTAATTACCTTCTTGATGAAATAACCAATGTTGTCATCGCAATCCGATTTTGCAATCTTCTCCGGCCTCGTTCGACAGTCCTCCAGTGACCCGCCGTAGGGCGACTCAACAGTTTGATCATTCTCCGTCTTCTTCACACCAAAATGACCTGCCTTGAACCCCAAGTCCCCCTCTTTTCTCTTATTCAAACTAGGTAAACACTCCAGAGAACCCTCTGCGTTTTCGACCCTGAAGTTGTTGGGCATAGAGCGGCGGGCTGACGGCAGCCGAGCCTTGGAAGGCGGCCGAGCTGGTAATGCCGGCGGCAATTCCTTTGGCTTTTCCCCCATATCTCTTCGCTGAAGCGACTCCAGCATTTCCTCCAACGAGCTCCTCGCTATCATCGACGGAGACACGGAAACCATCATTTTCACAATCACAAGCTACAAATTCAGTCTATGCACACCTCCCGAACCCCCAAATTCACACCTCGAAACGTCAATTAAATCCCTCGGACTTGGACCCCGACCCAATTCAAACCCCGCATTGCGAAGAAAACCAAGAACCCACAAAATCCGAAGATCCAAGTGTCCAGAAACAGCGACCCAATTCTTCAAATTCTCTCTTCAGACTGAAACAGAAAAACCCAATTGGGGATTGGACGGACGGCGAGCTGTGGAAATGGAAATGCGCAATCTTTTTCTTGTTAGGGGAGAAAGAAAAACCGAGGGAGACGAACTCCGAAACTGGGCTAATCGAGGGGTTTACGTTTTGGGGATTTTGATACTGAAAGCCTAAGTTACGAGGTTTAGAGAGAGAAAGAGAGAGGAGAGAAGGGAGGGGGAGGAGGTGGAGAAGGAGGACTAGAAGGAAAGGGGAGGTTGAGTTTGTTGAGGAGACAAACCTCTTTTTCTAGAGAGAGAAAGAGGGGGGGAGAGAGAGAGGGAGAGAGGGGGGGGTGGGGGGTGGGGAAGGAGGAAGAAGAAGAGAGTTGGGAAAATGGAGGAAAGAAAATGGACAATCAGTTTGTTGTATGAAAACAGATAGATGAGCCCCTGTTTCTGTTCTGTTTGTTTTTCTTCTCCTCTCTTTGTTTTTTGAAAAACAATAAATAAATAATTTTTTTTGTTACACGATAAATTTATTATATTAGAAATTTAAATCTTAGATTTAAAAGTTAAAGAAATTTGAAATCATTCCGTGATCCAAAGATAGCATTCATCTCTACTATAATGGTAGAGAGCCACTTGAAAAAAATAAATAAATTGGAAACCAACTCTTGAGATGGAGCGTGCGAAGAAGATTAGTATATACGTTGGTTTGCTTCAAAGCATAGTTTTGTTTGTTATTTTCTTTGGTTTGAATTTAAATTTAATTTTTTATTTCTCTGCAGATTGGTTCCAAAATTTTGCCTCTTCCAGTTCAGAGAGCCGTTTGAATCCGATAGAATTTAGGGATTTAAAAGATGAAATTTTGAATAAAATGGGACCTACTGAGCCACAGTGGTAATTGTTAGTTAATGGGGTTTTGGATTAGCACGGAGATTTTGAGGAAATTACAATAATAGAATCATACTATTTTTGGTTTGGTCAATTTTTATTTGTTACCAAGGAAAAAGATTTTTTATATTTTGTTGGATAGGGTTTGGTGTATTTCTATTTTCTATTTACGTACAATTTGATAATCACACCCAACAAACTTGAAAATGTCAATTTTACCATTATTAAACTAAATTTCTAACCGGGACGTGTGTGGATCACACCCTTTTTCACTTCTCACACATTCTATTAATTTTCGATCGTTGGATCGGATGAATTAAAAAAGATCAAATGACAGAAATTAACAATGAATGTGTGAGAAGTAAAAAGAAGTGTGTGGATAGCACAACCCTTTCTAATATTTTTTTTCTTCACAAATCCCTAATATAATGATTTGTACAAAGGTGGTTGACCATTTTTCTATTTTTTTTTTCTTTTGTTTGAAGTTCAAGGGGACAATGTTTAAAAATTAATTAGGTGAAATTTGATATCTAGCATCTCTTAAAAACTTGTACTTCCTTTATTTATCAAATCTTAAATACTTGCATTTAACGTGTAGAATATCGTTATTGTAGCAAAAAACGTGTAGAATATCATAATCACTAGAATCATGATGCTAATATTTCTCCTCACCATTCTAAGTGATTTGATACAAAATTATTACTAGCCCACCAGCCCAAACCCCACTCTCAATATGTTACATAAAAAAACTCTTAGAATATTGCTCGTGTAAAGAAAATAAAAGTGTCAATTTGTTTGTTAGTAAAAATATAAAAGCACCTATTTCGACTCCTGGTTAAATTTCTTATATATTTATTTAAATTTGGTACAGAATTTGACATCTACAAAAGTTTTACTTATAAATAGAGAAGAGTACTCTTAGACTCTAGTCCTAAGAGACAATTGTTTGATCAATTTTAAAGAAAATGAACTTTGGTTAGAAGGTGCGTTAAAATATGTTATGAAGTAAAACTTAGGTTAAGAAACAAACAAATATGAGAAGCTTGTACAAATATATAATTAGGTGAAAGACTTAAAACCCAAGTATCATAGAATGGCATTTGCTTTCGAAATAAACAAGTATACTCTCAATTTTCTCTTTCGTATGGACCACACTTCACATTATACTTGTCAAATGATGAACCAAACTTCATCAATCTGGTCCCAACAATATATATCAAGCTAAAACGAGCACTACGTGCATGTTTTCTTAGCATATATATGGAAAAGAATGGCACATCTCGAAAACTTTGGAAATATTTCTATCTTCGTTTATTTAAGATTGATGGAGCCCTACCTATTGAATTAAATTTGGATGCGACTCAAAGCTTTACTTTACATATCCTTTATATATAAGTGCTTCTATTTGTGAATGAGATTTACATTTTTGGGCTACAACCCTTCATTTTAGCAGTGGTCCAAAATATCATAAGAAATTTAGAATAACAATATGACAAAAAATATAAACTCATTTTGTTGGTTAATTTCTTTCTTGTAAGTTCTTGTTAAGAATGCTTAGCAAATCATTTCTACAGTAATCGAATACTTTTTTTTTTTAATTCAAGTAATACCAAGACAAGCTGAAATTCTGTTTTGAAGTGAAATGTCAAATTATCAAAGAGATGGATCAAGGCTCACTTTCAAAAATACCGATACTGTCTCCAACTTGTTAATTACCACCTGCACAATTCGTCGTATGTGGGATTTTTGTCACAAAACACCTCAGTATTAGTTGAAGTGAAGTTAGGATATTTAAACTATTATTTCTTTCTTTCTCTGGCCGATGTGGGACATTCAACAGCTGAAACTTTTTATCTTAATTCATAGATCAGAGTCATACCAATTGTTTTTTTAAGAATAATTTAATTTATTTTGTTCTGACTATTGATATTAATGTTGCTATTCCTACTCAACCGATAAAATTATCTTTTATTTTGGAAAAAAAAATTAATGTTCATCATATGTGGTTTTTTTGTCACAAAACACCTCAGTATTAGTTGAAGTAAAATTAAGATATTTAAACTCTTTTTTCTTTCTTTCTCTGGCCGATGCAGGACATTCAACTGCTAAAACTTCTTATCTTATAATTCATAGATCAAAGTCACACCTATTATTTTTTTTCAAAAATAATTTAATATATTTTGTTCTGACTATTGATGTTAACGTTGCTATTCCTACTCTACCGATAAAATTATCTTTTATTTTGAAAAAAAATAAAAAATTAAACATGACAACGTTCAAAATCAAAATAGCTAATATATTGAAGAATCTAGATTTTGTAAAAGTTTGACATTGAAGAGTTATGTTGTCCACATAAAGGGTACATGAGTAATTTGACCTTACCAAGTCCCACACATCAATCAATTCATATTTTAAATGGAGGGGATTTATTCAATCATAACGGTAGCGTGGCTCGCGCTAATTAGGGCAGAAAGGAAACTGATGAAAGTCAAAAACAAGTTGAAAAATAAAGGTAATACTAAATAAATTAAATTTACAAATAAAATAATATCTTATTAATAAAAAATAAGTATGTAAATAAATATTTAAATAATAATTAATCATCAATAACTACATTTTTTGATATACAAAATTTAATTTAAAATTTTAATTTCTTTAGCATTACCTAAAAAAATAATATCATGACCTAGCAAACACCACCATACCTATTTCTCTTCCTGGGGCAGGGGATTTTAGAACTTAATATTATAGTTGCTTTCCCTTTTTTTATTGCCAAATCCTTTCAATGCGATGCTACGTACATCAATCTAATTTGTGACCCCATTTGGTTGAACTAGAGTCATGGTATTAGGTTGAATTGAGATTCATGCCTGCATACACTGGCACATAGTCCCTTGAAATGTAATTATTTTTCTTTTAGTTTATATAAATTCTCATACGACTCCTATTTTAGTGACCAGGAATTCATGGTCACATATTGAATTTAACTTATAGCATTTAATCAATAAAAGATGGAAATAAATAGATGCGTTATAATGCTTTAATCTTATCCATAAAAATTGTTCTAATCTTAACTATTCAAATCAAATTTAACCGTGAGTGAATATGCATTCTTTACCAAATGACGAGAGGATTCTTCATTTAATCTATGTTTGTTATGGAAAAACAAAAAATATGGAAGAAACTTCAAACTCGTCTTGTGGGAGTTTTCTTCTTAATTCAATAGTAACGTTAGCTTCTATACTAGTTTCCTCCTTCATTCACTTAGTACTACGATTTAGTGATATTTCTTTTTAGTTGTAAGTAAAATGTCTTAAGTTTAAATATTATGACGGGCAAGTTTGATACAAATTTACTTATTACTATGGCTAGATATAATTTGGCTTAAAATACAAAAAAGAGATAGAACTGTTACAACATAAACTATTGTTTTTGAACTAGTACATGCTTACCACAATCATAAGGAAGTGGTTTTGGCAAAAGCCAATCGATTATATGTGCAAGACTCAAGACTGATTAATCTCTTCAGGTGAGGCAAAGGACAAGCCATCATCTTTGTTGGAATGCACGCATGCTTGCATGTATATATGCAAGCAGCGCGTTCGTTAATCAATAAGGTTTTGCATGTCATTAAATATAGCCATTAATGTAATGCGATTAAAAGAAAGTTCGTTCCATTGTTATTTTAGACACAAACACAACACAACTTTTTTTAGTAATCATAATATATACTTTATCTTTTCGAGGATTACCTATATGGACGGAGTCAATGAAGGCTCACTAGGGGCATATGCCCCCATTCAAGTGATTCGTTTGTTGAATTGTAGACTACAATTATATAATACACACGCGTTATGTTTGAAGAAAATATATGTATCTAATATCCAACATACATTCATACTGCATATACTCCATATTAAATATTATATGAGCAAAAGTGCTCTTGTTCTGTCATTTAAATCGAAAAACCTCTCCCGCGTAATTATGTATTAATATTTTTCTTCTCACTTTGCCACTTTCCACTACTACATTGAAATTTTTGTAATATTAGAATTGTGATGCATCATCATTTGAAATCATCCCTATTATCATATTAGGTATAAATCATAATATAATAAGATTTTCTTAGTTGATTTTCGGGTTGCTCCTACTAGAAGAAATTTCTAGCTCCGTACCTGATTACATATATAATATTCTCTTAACAAACAGTTTCTTTTTTTTTTGTCGACCTCTTAAGAAACAGTAGGATCATATATATATTTGGTATCATATAAATCAAGATCATATCACGTACGTGTTCAAATAAGACTTAATTGTGATGGTTTTGTACGCATCCTACCTTATCATGATATATCACTGTTTTAATCTTCTTTTTTTTCTTTTTCTTTTTCTTATGCTTTTATGACAGAGGAACGCATAATAGATTTTAAACATTCAAATAAGAATTCATCTTTGCATGTAAATAAAAGATATTAGGTTCAATTGGCGAGTTCGATTCAATATTACTCCTGTCACATTGTGAAGGTTAGTCCAACTCCGTTCTCATAATATCGTTGTATCAAAATAAAACTCAAATAAGAATTCCTTATTTAAAAATGGATAATACTTGCATTCCACTTTGAAGGGATGAGGTCATTCCCCCATTTGTGAATAACGTATCTTGACCGAATAAAATCAACGATCTGAAACGTTCAATCTATTATTCTTAATTTGAAGATCACCGATATAAAAAATCATTTAATCGGAGAAACCTAGTCATTCAAATTTCTAAAAAAGATTGATGGTTTAGGTACCAAGTATATTCATGATGAACTATCTATTTAAATAAAAATTAATAAATTGGACTATTCCGATTGTTGATTTTATTCGGTCAAGATATGTTATTTGCAAATGGAGAAATATGTGCATTCCCCACATGGGGGATGCAAGTATTATTCTTTAAAAATTGTCTTCATTAATATTAGGATCTAATAGTATTTATTTTCTACTGTAAGTGCGAGATCTAAATTTGGCTCATAAATAATTAATGAGTTTGATACCACATTATTATGACGGTTTTATTGTGTGACCGCTCAAATTCCTCCACCTTTTTAATACAAAATATACATTTGTACACAAAATAAAAGTAAAAACTCTTTTGTCACAAACATTTTGGCATTGTACCATATGCATATATGTCTACTTTCTGTGGCAAACGGCATCTTTAATTTTTCTCTGCAAAGCTGAAGAAAAAGAGGAAAAGAGAAAAAAGTTTTGCTTATTCGATGAACTGGTAGTGGTAGTTCCAAAATCTCGAAATCCTAATTGGTTATCATAGCATTAACCTGATATATGGATTGAGATGGAGCTTTGATATATGTAAAGTGACAAGTTTGGCCTCTGAAATAACAACAAACTCATTCAATCAATGATTTTTATCCAAAAAGGTTCTTGATAACTCCTCACTTTGACCTCTAGGATTAAAATCGATATAAGACTTCTTGAGATTGTCATCTGTCAATTATTTTGGTCATTCTGTAAGTAATTTCCGTTAAATTAAGAGTATTTTTGTTAAATCTACCCCTTCTCTTGAACTGGTTATTTCTTTAACTCGACATAAATTTTTCACAAATTCATAAAAAATGATTGATGGTGGATAATCTAAAAGACTACTTCGATCGATTTTAAATCTCAATGATCAAATTGAAAAGTTTTGACAGCTTAGCTAAAAAGCTTTCAATTAATTAACAAAATCCCAAACCCTATGAACGTGCCACTTGCTTAATTTCGATGATAGTGTTTCCCAAAGGCAATATACCAAAAAGTTTGTCTGGGAATATGATAATTAACTTACCTAACGATGCGGATCTAAACTGACACACAGTTTAAAAATAATACTTCAATCCCAATTTTTACATGTTCGATATTTCTCTTCAGCAGCAGACCAATAATTAGGGCATGCACCATGTCCACGTAGTTTGATTTTTATGATAACCGAATGCCCTTTTATGCATGTCAATTGCACCTAAAAGCTTTAAAAGGCTTGAAAGTTGGTATTGGCAATAATTCAGCCTTTAAAAGCCTGAACTAATTACTGGAATTTAAAAAGTTTAGGGTCATCATTTGCTTAATTAAGGTTTCTAGACAAGGAATTTGAGTGAACAAGGTATACCTTCATAATAACAATTCGGGTGATGCTAGAGAATAAAGAGATCAAATTGTAAACTATTTTTTGTAGACAGCGTAATATGATTGTTGATGGTTGAATTTTTTCTTCAAATCATTAAAAAAATGAGTCCAACCATCAATTGCCACATCATGTGGTCGTCAAAAAATAGTCTAAAAATTTAATCTCCCTAGCATTTTCCTAACAATTTGGTCCAATAACATAATGTCTTAATATATAATTGTGTTATTCAACCAAAATGCTATCACGATAGTAGACTCAATCCATATAATTTGTTCTCGTAATTTGAGAGACTCCAACTTCTTCATCAAGTTTATTAACTCATCTAACAGTATATCCTGAGTCTTATTCAATAAAAACAAATGAAGTCTAAAGTTAATACTCCTTAGATGAATAAATAACGTATTAAAACATCATTTGGTGAATAAAATTTAATAAAAAGAGTTTGGTTGAATATAACAAGGGGTAGTGCTATCCACATTCCAAACAACCATTTTTATCTCTTTTATACACTCTTTTTAATTTTCAATCGTTGAATTAAATAAATTAAAGAAGATTAATAAATAAAAATTAATAAAAATGCATGAAAAATAAAGAATAGTATCCCGAATAACACTACCCTAAAACAAGACTTGAAATTAGAGAAGACAGAAAAATGGAGTATGGATTGCTTTTGTACGAGAGAGCATGTGTCAATGTCATTGGCTGCCCCTACCTTCTCCATGTTGTCATGTAGGACAACAGAAAGCCCTTTAGTCATTATTGGTGAAAGGTAAAGTTCTGGCAACAACTGAGATATCTGGTGGGAGGGAATGTTCAATCAATATTTTGTCTTAAAAATGAGAAAATGATCTTTTTCAAATTCATTTTGTGAGAATTATAAGGATTTTTATATTCTAATTCTTTATCATATATTGTATAGTCAATTTTTATTAGATTTTATTTGTGTTTAATTTTAAATAATAAAAAAATTAAATAATTTTTTATCGTATGATACACGATAAATAATTAAAATGTGAAAATCCTTATGATCTCCACAAAATGGATCTGGGATCCAATTCCTTAAAAATGGTTGCCAACTCTCCATACTTAAGTACTTCTGAGCAGCTTTTGTTCCCTCTGTGATCTTGCTTGCTTGAGTAGTTTCTAAGGTAAAGGACAATGCCAGTACAAACAGTTTCATCACATTGAATTCATTAGTAAATTAGAAAGCCCTAAACCCAATTTACAATAAAAATTCGAAAACAAAAGCATAGAGTCCAGATCTTCGTTGGATTCTCTTTGTGAGGATTCTGGAGATTCATGAATTGTGTTCGTTCATCGTACATCGTGCGGCCAGAAATTATTTTAAATATTTTTATTTCAAAATAAACATAAACAATACTTGACAAAAATTAACCGCACGATTTACGATGAACGGACACGATTCACGAATTCCTAAGATTCTCACCATAAAAATCCGGATAGGATCCTGTTGGAAAAGCATAAACCTAAATGCATTAGCAATAGAGAAAACTCTATAGTTTTATTGTTAAATAAGTTGGATTAAATAAAAAAAACTTAAAAACCGTAATTCATAGGATACCATAGAGGTTGCAGAATATTCATAACTACTTGTTGACCAAGAAAGCAACCCTGACTCAAGGACAATAAATATAAAAAATTTCAAGAAAATCAAACTTTCTTAAAATCTCTAAAAACCTAATGTTAATTATTTAGACAAGACATTCAACCGAGTTTTTAACGTGTTCATTGCAAACCAATGCATCTTATAAATCTTATCGTTCCTTTTATATCCATAGCCTGTACAGCCTGAAAAGTCAAAAACATCAATTCATCAATTTATATTTTGAATCATTTTCTATGTTAAACAATTCCCATAATATTTAGAGGTATTCATCAAATTCCCCCCTTAACTTGTGACCATTAGCCAATTTCCCCTCTCAACTTTAATTTTGGCCAATTTCCCCCCTCAACTCTCATAATTAGTCAATTTCCCCCATCAACTTTAATTTAGCCAATTTCCCCCCTCAACTCTTATAATTAGTCAATTTGCACCCTACTGTTAATTTTTTAATTTGATCATAATTAAACAAGTGTGTGTAAGAAACTAAATAAGATGTATGTTAATCATGTTCCTATATCTTTATCCTATTACAAATAGATTAAAATTTAGAATTTTACAATTTATCATAGATAGTATTATTAGTCATAATAAATCAGTATGGAGTAATTTTATTTGATTTTTGACTATACAAAATTGATAACGAAAAGGATTGATGTGTAAATTTTTGTATGTGAATACAATTTTCTTTATAAAAGTGAAAGCTAAGTTCAAGTAAATTGCAGAGAATCGAGCTTTAATGAAAAAAAATGGCTAGTCTATTCATAATTTTTGACTCCTTATTAAGAAAAACTCATTTTATCGAAATAGGTCTGATCCATAAGTTTAGGATTATTATTTCTTTTTGTTATTATTTCTTCTTCTACATGCTTTAAACCCGATTCATAACTTTTTCTTATAATCAACCCATATCACATACTAATTGTATTATGTTTTTGTATATATTACCCTATATTATGCAAGTGAGTTTATGTTAATTTTAGTACTTTGTTGGAAGTTATTAGAAAGATTGAAAATTAAGAAAAGAATAGATGGAAAATTAAAAAAAAAAAAAAAAATTAACAGTAGGGTGCAAATTGACTAATTTTGAGAGTTGAGGGGGGAAATTGGCCAAAATTAAAGTTGAAGGGGGAAATTGACTAATTATGAGAGTTGAGGGGGGAAATTGGCCAAAATTAAAGTTGAGGGAGGAAATTGGCCAATGGTCACAAGTTCAAGGGGGGAATTAAAGTTGAGGGGGAAATTGGCCAATGGTCACAAGTTCAAGGGGGGAATTGATGAATACCTCTAATATTTAAGGGGAAAAGAAAAGGAAGGCATGGAAGCCTAGTGATATGATTGTGAATTAGGTTCACACTATTATGTGGTCTGATAAAAGCGGGCAACAACTGGCCAGTTGTTGCTCTTGCTGTTTTGTTGGTTGATTGTTCTGTTCTTGTCGGCCCTCCTGGGCTTCTTGTTTGGTACAATTTGAACCCAATTGATCATTGTGTAACAAGTCCTGGCTCATTTGAAATTACAAAATATAAATTGCCAAAAACAAAAAACCAAACCTGTCTAGCTGTGTACTGCACATGACAGGAGGAAAACTAATAAAAATGATTTAAAAACTTTGAATTTTAACTATAAAGACAAAATAAAAGGTAAAGTGAATAGTACTAGGATTGATTTTTTAGTGTAAAAATGTGGTTTTTCATTAAAGTAAACAGTACCGAAAGTTTTTCGTTAAAATTCCCCATACCAGAAGATCATAACATGTGTGTGTTGCATCATGTCCCTTGTGTTAGACAGTATTATTTGAAGGCGGTGTGATTTTCGTACATTTATTTTATCTTTCAGCACATCTCTGTTTATTTTTTGTCTTTCGATTGTACAAATCAAAACAAGATCTGACAGAAGAAAAAAAATGTACAAGAGTGTGCAAAAGGAAAATTTTTATTTTATTTTAGGTAGTAGTCACTTAGCCACTTAGTAATGCGGTCTAGTCATATTCCTCTTTACTTATAAGTGAGAGGTCTTAGGTTCAATTCTCATCAAAAGCGAATTTGAACCACATCATTGCTAGCCTATTGTGATTGTGTGGCTAAGCCCACCATATCTTCAATGTAGATAATATCGTTTATTCAAAAAAAAAAAAGTAGTAGCCACTTAACTTGATTTGTTCACTTATTTATTTGTATCAGGGCATAAGTAATTAGCTCTTTGTTAAATATTTCGAAATTGTCTGTTAATCGACTATGAGTATCACCTAGGTCATAATCTACGTGTAGATATAGCTATGGAAAATTTTCGAAGGATCATCATCTGGATTATGAGGACCAAAATGAAAATGATGGGACTCATTTTAAGCAAAGGTGCAACTAAAGCCAGACTTTGGAAAACTTGACGTGACTAGGCCTTGAGATTAGGGTTGGATTTTTGCTAACAAGATTAGTAACCAATTGTGCCAAGTGGCTAAAATAAAGGAGTATATATGGTGATGGGTGATTAATAACGGTCCAACCACTTAGGGGCATGTTTGGTGGAACGAACTTGATAGGAATTTGTATTTCAGACTGGTTAGGCTAGGATTGGAGTGGATAGGTTTGAGTTTTTTGTCCACTGTTTGGGGTAGACGATCTCAATTGTAGTGGAAGCTTAGAACTTAGAACCCTATATATATCTACCCAATTGGTAAAATTTAATTGGCAATACATTGCAGGGGAAGCTTTTTTACTGACTATTTTTTATGTTATTTTGGCATGCTTTTTTAGCACTGGGATTTACTTGAGTTAGGTTGTAGAAAGCAAGGATAAGAGAATAATTACAGAGTTTGCAATGGTGTTGGATGCATATGAAGAAGAAAGAGGGAAGAAATCCGTGATTCCCATATCTGAAAAGGTACTACAATTTTTGGTTTTGTAATGTTGCAAAAAGTAATTAACTTTCTATAAGCCAAAGTCAAATAGTTAATAAGTTGTGTTTTATTGTAATGTTCCAGGTTCATGGGGATGAAAGTTGCTATTTACAAACAATTCAAGTTTGAAATCTTTTGGTACCAAACTTGGTTTCAGCATGTTCAAAATTGACGGTTTTAAAAAAAATAGTCCAGCCAACACTGAATGGCCAATTGATTTCGGGCATCTGAGTTTTTGCTTTATCTTAGCTGAAGGAAGATATATGTTGTTGTTTTGTGAATGACAGTGGATGATTTGGATGAAAGTATGTATCTTGAGAATTTTTTTGCTTTCATTTGTTTAGGCCCAAATTGAAGTTTTGTGGAATGAGATTCTTATTAGATTCTTATACCAAATTGTTTATCCGTTCATTGCAGGTAATATAAGATTCAACGATTTTACTCTATTTATATGCCTTGGTCAATTCTTGGACCAATTAATTACATATTCGTAACTAACTTTGGTAGGTGGTTCAACAAGTAGCTGATTTCCTTTTGCCCAAGCTTGAGTACTCTCAAGATTATTGCTCAAGTTAGATAAAAATATCAATCATTGCAAGTACATTATGTCACTAGAACAAATGTTTACCTGTACCAAAGGATGCAAGGCCAGCAGTATTGGGGGATGTGGAGTGAAGAGCAAGCCTTAAATACTTCACTTCATTCTTAAAATTGTCATTAAAGTGCGCAAATGCATGAAATCGTCACTATTTGTAGAGTATGGGAACAATGTATTATAGGAGAAGGATTTGCTTTCAGATTCAACCAGGTATTATAAGAACATGAATTGAATTAGTTGGTGATTTCGAAGTAATATGATATCATTTGCAACTTTATTGTTGTCTTCCATGAGAACTAAGTCTCTTTCTACATGGTGACTTTGAAAATAATTTGAGTTCATTTTTGTATTCGTATTTGACACCCTTTTAATGATTGAGTAATGAACTTATTTCAAGGGATTACTGAGGTCAAGTTAGTCTTGAATGGACTAGAAATGTTAGATAAATGCCCTACATAATTATTACAAAAGGCATAGGAGTTATGAATGACTGATACCTTCATTCACAAACCTTTATAATGTCTACAAAGTGCAGTTATTTTCTTCTTTAATAGTTTGTAGTTCGTTCCTTACTAATTTGACCTTAATTCTTTTGGAACTTTGATGTCCCTCTCGCCCAAACATACGATCTTTAGGGGGGTCTTTTGCATATGCAAGAGCAAAACAATTAACATGAATAAATATATTTAAGTCGTGTGTAGTGGGTCGTGATAAAGAAAATACATTTCACATGCACAAAAGCGCGTGCAGAAAGGCTAGTATGTTTATAAACGTGAAAACGCAAACTCGTTTCACTTTTGTCTCTCATCCACCAAGTCGCCGTTGGCAACGTCGTCCTTCTCTCATCTCTCAAAACCCAATGGATCTATATTTCTCCTCATTGCCATTATCCAAATTGATAAGTCATTGCTATGTCATAGTCCAATTATTGATAATGTCTCAATATAACATCGGTTCTCATCATTCGCTTCATTGATGTAGTTTGTGTCTTCCTATGTATTATAACATGCTAGTTTGACCTGCTTGTACCGGCCATTGAGTACTACGATTCAGTGATATTTATTTTCATTTGTACATAAAAGGTCTTAAGTTTGATTATTGCCACATGCAAGTTTGAATCATATTATTGCTAGCCCATTGTGAGGTTATACCCTTAGTGTAGATAATATCGTTTATTAAAAAAAAAAAAGAATAAAAAAATTCAGAAGCTTCCCCAAATATGAATCCCATAGGAATCTACAGTTAGAAATCAGTCACCTGATGAATAATTTCAATTGATGTTTTCCCACTAGAATGGACCATTAGGAAAACACTTACAAATGTAGATCCACTTTCTCTTTCATTAAACTGAAATTACTTTATCCTAAACAAAAAATGAGTTCATGACCCGCGTATAAGGAGAGGTCGAATTCCAAAATTCTCTCTCGTGTATACCCATTACCAAAAGATGGATGTCACTTTGGGACACATGTGGATAGCCGCCCCGCGTGGCTAAAAGTACAAAGTCACTTGGTCCAAAATGAGGGTATTTAATATTTATGTATACAAATTTTAACTGACAAACTTTAAAGAGGGCCAAAATAAAACAAAAGAAAGGCCCAAATCCATTCCTAAATGTATGAGTGGGCAGGCTCCTTTAAAGGTCCATACTTGTTTGCCAAGGAGGACGACATCAACGATCAAAGAAGTTGCCAAAGCCACTGGGAAAATCGCAGCGGGCACGAGCAATGGCGAGACAGAGAAAGAAAAGGAGTTGCTGACCATGAAAAGAGGTTGCCGCCGTAGGAGACGAAGGCTGCGCTAACCTGTAAAGTGCATCCGCTTTCTCAGATGCCAACGGAGAAGAAAACTGCAAAGAGACGTATTCAAGACCATGCAACTCGAACATGAACACCAAAAGGTCTTCAATGAGCACCAAAGACAGAGAAATTAATTGAAGAAAATTAAGGCTGGCTATTTCTGTAGGATAATATAAATGATTATAATCATTATACACACATATCTCTATTAATTAATGAAACTCTCTTTGTCAACCAAAAGAGGATGAAAAGACTACTTAGTCTCTATCACAAAAAAAAAAAAAAAAAAATGATGGGCAATAACCTCCCACTCAACCCACGTTCTCTCTCTTTCCCTCTCTCCTTCTCATTTTCTAAAAAAATGTGTTCATACACACAAAGTGTGTATGTAAATGCTAGTATTAATAAACAAAGCAGTAAAAATAAAAGGTAAGGAATGATCTGACGTGTGATATCAAGAATTGTGTTGTTCACCGTAGACGCCTCCCTACGTGCCGGTATAACGTCTCTCTACAACTCCAAGATACAATCCTTAAATCTCACAGAGTGTTTGACCTCTAAGTATGATTATGGCAAACGGGGTGTTAGTGATCAATTGCCCATTAATAGTGAAGATGAGTAGGAGGATAATAGGGGAAAAAAATAGCATTTTGGAACAAGGCTTTTTTGAAAGGTAGTTTTCTACAAGGGCTACTTGAATCAAATTTTTAAAAAGAAAAAAAAACCTTTGAAAAGAGAGATTGTTTTTTTTACTTTTTTACGTAAGAGTGGGCAAGATGTCCCAGAAAAAAATAATGGGCTAGATGTCCAAAATCCTCATGGGCCAATGGCCCAACAGGGTATAAGGTAGTTAAAGGTCCAATTAGCCCGCCTTTTCGCGGGTTCTCTCTCCGTGCAACGAGCTAGGGTTTATTAGTCCCTAAAACCTCTCTCAGATTTTTAGCCATGGCGAAGAACAGGAACAAGAAGAAGAAAACCGGCGCCGCTTCAATGGACATCCCCGAAGATCCCGTCTCAGATCTGCCTCAAGGTATCGAATTGGAAGAAGACACACGAGAATTTGGAATCATTTTTTTTTATAATTCCTTCAAATTCCATGGTTTTGAAATTTGGATTTCTGATCGTTTTGATCTTTGTGCAGCAATGGATACGTCAGAGTCTGGAGCTCATAACCCAAGTGCTGCTGCTTCCAATTTGTAAGTATCAAGTATAAAAAAGCAGTCAATTTTAATTTTTTTAATTTTTTGAAGAATTTCAGACTGCCAATCAAGACCACAAATTGAAACCCTAAACCTTAATCACAAGTCAAAGCATGATTCCATGTGAATGAATGAATTGATTAACATTCTGATAAAGTGTGCTAGATTCTGTGCAGGATTGAGATGGTATTATTGTATGGTTATGTGTGAGATTAATGGGTTTTAATTTTAAAAAATGAATATATATATATATATATATATATATGGAGACTAAATTTACAAACTAAATGATGTGTCACCAATAAAAATAAGCACGTTAATCAATAGTTAAGTAATAATCCAATCGTCAACTTCCATGTCATTTAGTGTACAAAATTTAGTCTCCCTAGGATATGTGTGTGTATGTACGTACTTATGTCTGTATGCATTCAATGCATGTTTATCTGTCTTCTTCTTTTGTGTGAGAATATCGGTGTTTACTTTATAAATGGTGCAGAATTTCAAATTTTAATGAATTAAGCTTGGAATGTATATTGTTTTGGTTTACACGGTAGATGTTACCCAATTATGTGCATATTGCGAGTAATTCCAGAATTCTATCAGAACATGTCTTGGTTGAATGTCGTATGTATGAAAGTGATCAGTGGCATTACTGTCAACTTATGATGGTTTTCTAGTCCCAAGTTCTTCAACAGAGGGTATCTCTGCTACTCTCATTATGAAGTATTTGTTGCATACAAGTTAGCACGATTACTTATTTTCCTGTTTTGGGGCTGTGAAAATTGAGCATGCTAGAATTGGTAATGAGGAGACTTGTTTTTGTGGCTAGGTGATGCTGCTCTGTGACTGTTCATGTCACAGGTGCAGGAATATAGGGTTCAAATCATGGGAAGAGATTGAGGAAGGGAGGTTTCATTGATGCGTCACGTGATTGCGATTTGATTATGTTTTGTCCTTTGAAAATAGGGTCAAGTATTTAGTATTTTGGTGGCTTCGTAGTTTCTTTCCCCTTCGATTGATGTTTTATTTGTTCTTTCTTATGAACTCTTTCTGTGATGTCTAAGTTGTCTGTTCAAGTTACTCGTTTATGTTTTTGTAATATGCCTTTTTCTGGTTTCATTTTTCCCGAAGCAATCTGTTTTCTGTTTCGTACACCTTTTTAATGGTGAAAATTTCTGTGACAGAAAGATAAAGGGAAGACAAATGAAGAGATCGAAAAATGCTCGAAAGAAAAAAGCCGTAGTGAGAGCTATATCTAAAACAGAGAAGGCTGTTGAGAAAGTTAAGAAGCATGAAAGCAAAACCTTGAGAACTCAATCTGCAAAGTTGCTGTATGACTGATTCTGGTCACCCATATTGATAGTATTAAGATTCAACTTTTTATGATCCCTGTATCAGTTTCCTTTTAAGTTTCTTTCCCAATTGATATTTTGACCATGGATGTAATTAGATGGATGTTTTCGGGTCTTGACGTTGAAATTTTGCTAGTTGACTTGTACAAGCATGAAAGCGAAAGACTCGTGCCGGACTCTCGTGTGTCTGGTCCCTTCTGCCTCGCAGGAATTTGGCATGAATTTGTAAAAGAACAAACAGAAAACCATCTTAGTTCTAATTGATTCTTCTTGAGCTACAGAGCTAATCCCAGATCTTCATCTATAAATACTTCGAAGCAGGTTCGTCGTCTACAATCCAGCATTGTGTTGTACACTTACCTTAACCTAGAGCAGGCGGATCAGACGAAGCAGCCCTTATCGTTCCAATTTGAAGCTTTCCTTTCGGAAGCAATTCCATTTAATGTCACTGAACACCAGTTTGCAAGAAATATTCGGACAACAAGACATTAGGATCGCTAATGTTAAATATCAAGTTCTACGACGCTAAAGAAACGCATGCCATACTTCTAGAAAAAGTTTGAGCGATCTTCAACAAAAGCGTACTTGTACACGAAACCAACACAGGGGATAAATGTGAGTTCTTTAATACAATTGGTATTAGAACAGAGGAATTAAAGACAATTTCTCAGAATCTCATCTATAAAGATAATGTTCTTAACCATTTGGTAAGCGTCTCAATGGTAGTATCAGTGTCTTAGTTAACTAATGCTAAAAAGGACTACCAAAGTTTAACAATGTGAGTCAATTTGGAATTTTCTTTTAGAATAGCTAAAAATAATTTTTGGCAACCAAAAAAACGCTATTAATTATAACAGAAAAATCTAAAAGTGCTACTAGCTCATAAAAGCGCTTTTTGGAAACACACTTACACTTGAGTTTTTAATAAAAACATCACACGTGTGTATACTGAAGTCGTTTTCTAACGTAAGCGTTTACAAGCAAAAGTGATTTCTAAAAATGTAATTACAACCAATGTCTAACTCTATGTTTATAACTCATGCCTCTAATCATAAACGTCTGAAAACAAACTATTGGGCCTCAAATGTGTCTTCTATGTTTAAAACCCATGTGCATGTGGGTGTTACTTGAGATGCCCATTAGCCTAGTAAGCCCATATATGGTGATATTATTTCTTCCAAAGTTTGTGTTGATATTTCTGCCAATGATTACTTGCTTGCTTGCTTCCACTGCTGCTGTGTGAACCAAATCCGAAAAATTTGAGGTAAAAGCAAAAAGCTTTGAGATTTTCTCTGCTCAAATCCAACAATGATTGAAAATTTAGCCGAACAATTTTCTGGGTTCCCGATCATTTCTTCCAGTGTTCAATTTTTGTGTTTTGAGATTTCTGTATGCAGATGAATTTGGCTATCAACAATTGCGGCAGTTATGGAATTAATCCTTTCACAATTTCAAGCTGCAAGGGTGGCCAGAAAATCAGTCACGGTGAGTAAACTGTGATTATAATTTTGCTTGTGGGGATATATTATCAAGTTCAAGCACTGAATCTTTTGAATATATTTGTATAGATTTCGTGTGCGTTTTACTACTAAATACTAATTACTGCATGTTGTGGCATTTTTATTGTTTCCCAAATTCGTGTGCTGAAGGTAAAAAATATATAGTGCCCAGCAGAATGCTGAAGGGACCTGCTTCTACTTCTACACCTCAGGATGCTTGCCAAGATTCTGCATCATTGGCAAAGACTGATAGAAGCAGCAGCACCAGCAGCTTCCCAATTAAGACTTTTGTAAATTCCATGGCAGGTAACAAGCCTTCGTCTTTTGCAGCTTCGCTTAACACGGATTAACTTCTGTTTCTATTGCCTCTGTTTATTTTCTCCCCAAGAAGTGAACTTTCATATGATTAATGAATAGAATAGGTCTAACTTCAAACGTAAAGACGTATAATTAGCCAGGAGCCTTTTGATTTCCTTTGTCTTCTGAATACCATTCACAATTCGTGAATATTTATACTCTTCGAACTGTGAGAAATTAGCTGTAGTTTTAGCTCACTCGTTTCCTGATGGTTTTTTTTTTTGTGGGGTTCGGAAGTTTTTTTTTGTTGAAATTTGAAAATGTATTAGTTTCGAATAAGTTATGGAAATCTTCCGTTTATATTTGTGGTTTGGCTATACATTTTAACATTTACGTTTTATTGATTCACTTGCATATTTATATAATATACATGTAGATAATTACATTAATTAACAGCCATGGCACGAAGGAAATCTTCCATGTTACCTGTGATTCTCAGTTGATTCAAAGCGATTGGATGTACTCTATAAACTTTCTTGTAACTGAGTTGGTTTTTTGTTTCTCATTTTTCAGCGGCGAATTTGGTCTTTGCCGACTTGGCAAAGGCTAGCACGGAGAAAATGTTGGTGAGAATTTGCTTAATTGCTGATCCCATTATACCTTTTCAGTAATTTTTTTTTTCTTTTCAAAATTTCAGTATCATTTTGCTGCACAGTCCTTATAGTTTTTGTAGTTGTGTTGTTTCATGATGATGGTTTAGAGTGTCAGTACCTGGGCCAGAACTACTATTAAAGTCTGTATCCTAGTTATAGTTCTCATATATAATCTGAGGAACTAGAATTCTTTTCCAAGTCAGGACGGAGCTGTTTCAGTATATACCTTGGCTGATGGAGGCCCCGGAGAATGGTTTGGAGGCTTCCTATTTTCTGCTGGACAAGATGCTAATGAAGCTGTTCAAGACCAGCTATCAGCCCTCAGTTTCTCTAGGTTCCGTCCCACCTTCACGTCTTCATTTACGATTCTATTTTTGATGATTTACTGCCTTGGAATATGCACTGTTTGTCATTGCTTGTTCATCTTTGCAGTTTGGCAGTTATCTTTGGGGCTGGGCTTGTGACCAGCCTTTCTCCTTGTACTCTTAGCGTTTTACCACTGACCCTAGGTTACATAGGTAAGCATTTATGTCTTTTATTTCATGGATATGGAGACAAATGGGGGGAGAGGAGTCGTTTTGCATGAAGATGGACAGTGACTCTTTTGCATATATCATGCGTAATGCTTATATGAATTTATTTGAATCATACAGGAGCATTTGGCTCAGGGAAAAGCAAGGCAGAGGTGATAACTTGCTACTTTTGATTGCCTTTGTTACTCTCTCTTTCTCTTTCGCTCTCTCTCTCTGATAGCTGACACACACATATTCCTATAGCATGAGGCTAATGTTCCTTTATTGGTCAGGTTCTTGGGAATTCAATTGCGTTCTCCTTAGGATTGGCAACTACACTTGCACTCTTAGGCATAGGAGCCTCATTTGCTGGAAAGGCATATGGACAGACAGGGCAGGGGTTACCTTTGACTGCTTCAGGTTTAGCTATTATTATGGGCCTGAATCTCCTTGAGGTATTTATTCATGTGCTAACATTTTGTATTTTTTATTTTTGCCTAGAATGCGCTTAGTTTATTGGATATTATCTTTCACTTTGATTGCCTAGTCTTTCTGATTATATGCTATCCCTTAGTTTTATGCTATCACCATATGGGTTGATGTTGCAGGTAATTGAACTACAGCTCCCCTCATTTTTTAGCAATTTTGATCCCCGGGCTGCTGCTGCTAATTTCCCTTCAAGTAACTACCCACCATAATGTTATAGATTTTTGTGGTTTAGATAAAAGCCGGTTGTCCAACTGATCTTACAAGTTTCAACTTGAACGTATTAGGTGTGCAAGCATATCTAGCTGGGCTTACATTTGCTTTAGCTGCCTCGCCATGCAGTACGCCAGTGCTGGCCACTCTGCTTGGATATGTTGCTACGTCTAAGGTAAACTCAAATGTTTGATGTTCTTGAATTTCTTTTTAGCTTTCAGTTTGCTTGAGATTACTGATAGCAAAAGCAGTAGCTTTATATTTGTGCATGCGTTAATAGCCTGGCATATTCAGAATCTCTTACTCTTGAAAGGAGATAGATAGATGCAGAAGAATCTTTAGATTTTCAGTACAAGTTCTTCACTAATGCTTGTGAGACTCGGCTGTTGCTCTTGGACTCCCTCAAACCCTTTGTTAACTGGATGTTATGGATGATCACATTTTTGGAGTAAAACTTCATATTTTATTGGTGTAGATCAGTTGCAGTTAGGCAGATGATGTAGGAGGGTCATTGTAAATTCCTTCGATGTTGCTTATTGGTCTCAGCCAATCATCTCTGGAATGTCATATATAAGAAATTTTTTTATCCATCCTGATATCATATTATAGCATGCAAATTCAAAACAGTTGATGCTCTCAGTACTCTTTGCCAGCTTAAGTTGTGCCTTTCACAGTTTATGTACATACATAGCGGATATTTTTAGTTTAAGTGGACAAATTTTATAACAGAATCCAATGATAGGAGGCAGCTTACTTTTGACATACACAAGCGGTTATGTTGCTCCTTTACTTCTTGCTGCTTCTTTTGCTGGAGCACTGCAGGTATGTGGTCTATCACTTTTTAGATATGTTGTAAGTTCTGTTAGAAGTTAGAACATAATGGTTAGTGAATGCTTCCAGTATATTTCTTTGCTATTGTGTTCTCCCGCCTGTGACGGGCCTCATATTCAAAGATTCAAGACTTATGTGTGAATGTCTCTAGAAAGTCTGCTTAGCAATGTTGGCAACTTTAACCTTCCATTTCATCTGTAATTGTGAGTTGAATATTGAATGAATTTAAATCACAAGAAACAACAAAGAATGGTTCGGAAGTTCGGACAAGAAAAAAGAAATTGGAAAGAACATGCAAGAACACAATAATAGAAGTCATATCAACTGACAAAAAACTACGTTGATGGGAACTCAAAATGAGATCATAGTCATTTCTGTGGAAACCTATGCATTCAATCTTTTGTTTCAAAGTCGTGATTAATTAAGAGTAAATAATTATCGTATTCTGCTTCAAGGATTTTTCCTTTTTCCTGAGCAAAACCTATATTTGTTTTGTGCAGAGCCTACTTTCATTTCGCAAATTTTCAGCATGGATAAACCCAATCAGGTAACACTTGACACCTTTCCATGTCGTTTTTAATTCTTCGAAAACTTGTTAGCACATTTGAGTTCCCCCAAATTATAGGAACTAAGCTCCATCATTAGTAATCAACTGTTGAGGTGGTATATATTGTACAAGTCTGTCAACTTTCAACCCCCTTCCTATTGAGCACTTTGGTGATTCTCGGGCCATCACAAGGCAACTAAGATGTCTTATGAGCTATTTGCTCATTTCTCAAATACCCGGGGTCACTGAACGACTTTCACTAACATATTTGAATTTTGTTGTTTTAACAGCGGCGCACTTCTGTTAGGAGGGGGTGTGTATACTTTCTTGGATAGGCTTTTCCCAGTTACAATGGCAATGTAGAGATTTGCTCAATGAAATAAACGTCGAAACACTTCCAGAATGGCGGCATTACGTTCTTCTTTGAACTCCGTTTGCTCGCGGTTTCACTTGTACAGGATGCAACAGTTCTAGTAATGTGTAAATCTATACTAAAATTGCATAAGATGGTAAGAGTGAAAATAATGTGAATCCTTTGTAAAGTATTCTGATTTCATCATTCAGACTGAGGTAAATAGGAATCCTCTAAGCAAGACCATCAGCAGTCAACACCATATTTGACCAAACCATTTGTTTTTTTATTTTTTGAATAAAAAATATTATCTACACTAAAGGGGAGGGAGAGCTTAACCTCACAATGAGTTAGTAATAATGTAGTTTAAATTCGCCTTTGGCGAGAATCGAGCCTAAGACTTTTCACTTACAAGTAAAGAGAAATATCATTAGGCTGTAATACTAAATGGCTTGACCAAACCATGTTAGTTATGAACTTAATGGGAAAGTCTCATCGGTTTAACTGTTAGCTAGAATAACGAACCTTTTTCGTTCTCTTGACAAAAGAAGGGTGTTAAATGACATTATGGCATGAAAGGTTTTGGATGTTGGCCATTAGGTAGAGATTCTTAGCCATTGTTAAGAGCTCATGGGTGGAACTTGCCCTAAAAACTGAGCAATACTTGGCTACCCAAGGATGAGTAAGAGCTCTGAGCTTTGTGCTTACAATTAGAAAACTGTTTATAATATTAATCACTTGTAAAGTCATCTTTGCAGAAAATGAGTTAAAACTAAGATTGTTTAGTCAATCTATTGAAGCAAATACCTAGACGGTCCACAAAGCTTTTACCAATTCCGTTCATCTATTCTTATAAAACTCGATAACTAAACAATCTTAGTTTTAAGTGATGTTTTGCAAAGAAGATCTTTATAAAGTGATTTACAATATGAACGGTTCTAATCATAAAAACAAAGTTCTTCAAATCGACAATGAACAATTTTGGATAAGTATGGCCCTACTCATCTTTTGAGTAACGAAGTATTATTAGCGTCTTAAGGAAAGGGGTGCCCAATAACTCCGAACTCATATGATATATTTTTTTCTAAAAATGGATACGGTTTCCATACACCGCAAAATCGTCGACGCATTCTGTCGATTGAATTGGCCGATGGTAGCCATTTTCTTCTACTATTGACACAAAGGAGAGTGAAAACGATGTCTAAATTGTGTAGGCCTGATAACCTTCATACTAGGAATTGGGAAAAATGACATCATTAATCAGAAACGATGTGGTCCAAGAAGATGGCAACTGTATAATACAAGGTAAGGGAAGCCCAAACGGTGGATACTGGTGGAGTCTGCAGACTCGACTATTTCTTCAAGCCTGAGATGGAAGATTTTCTAGGCCAGCAAAAACAAAATTTCCAATATTTTTTATTTACGTGGTTATAAAAAGCACTTAACAGATTAGCCACTACAAGTACGTGGAGGTGTACTTTTTTCTGAAGTGCTTATCCAGAAGCAGAAACATTTTCCAAGCTTTTTGGCCACATCCACTGTGCCAATTTTAGGCTAAATATTTATTGGGGTTAGACTTACCTCACCACCCACCGCCTTCGCAATTATGATACTAACATGATGTCTTCTTCTCTTCCTAGGGTTTTACTCCATAAATGTTTCATGATCTCATGATCTCTGCATTTGAAATGCTTTGGCTGCTGTGATTGGTGAAAGGAATTCAGAGTAGGGCAAAGAACTAGACGAAAAATACTGGTATTGAAAGCATTATGGGCACGAGAATGATTGGGTATGCGGTAAATAACTCTCTACGTTAGTAAGATACTCATCATTTTTCAAGCATGCCATATCAAAGGGTCCAGAGGGTTGAAAAACTTCCGAAAACCATCTTCAACTGAGGATTAGGCCAGAGGGCTTATGAGCCCCACGGAATCTGAAAGCAAATCAGCTAACCGCTTTCAGTTAGCCCAATTTCATTTTTGTTTTGTTTTTCTCCATTAACCCAGCCCTTTTTCTTTTTGTTTAGTTCTTTTCCATTGCCCAGCCCACTTTAGGGTTTAGGGCTTGGTTTTTTTTTTTTTTTTTTATGGTCCTAGCCCACTTTTTGTTTCTATGCCCAGCGGCCTTTTTTTTTTATTTTTTTATTTTTTTTTATTTTTTTAATTTCTAATTTTTTTCTACACCATTTCTCACATATTTTTTACTATTCCATACTATTTTACCTCATTTTATTTCAATTATTCACATTCCATACTATAGCCTTGTGGTTTTCGGTTGGAGACGGTTTTTTGTGACAAGGCTAAAATGAGCCCTATGGCCCTTTGTCCCTCGGTTGGAGATGGTAAGGAATATTGCCCTGCACTGTTTATTAAAATATTAATTTTTTGAAGGACTAGAGAGAGAAATGAATCATCTGGCTAGCCTTCGGTTGGAGATGGCTTTACTTTTCAATCCATTAGTAAACACATGAGCTCATACTATTTAGCTTTATTTTTTTTAAGTGGACACGCCCTATAATTCTTGTATTTCTTTGTGTTTACTATACTAACACAGGTTATTAAGTACATGCTATCGATAAATCAATACTTGAAATTAGCAAGTAATTGATCTCATTTCCATTCCCCCAAGTCTCAACCTTATTCTTGATCTCCTCAAGAAGATGTTTTGGTAAACAAATGAATCTAGAAGGGCTCATAGTCATAGCCAGAAGCGGATCCATCCATAGACCCGAGTGGTCTCGGGATCATCAAGGGCCGAAGAACCGCTTGTGAGGATCTCTGAGAACCATCCAACAGTCTGGGCAAGTGGTGGAAGAAAGAAAGCTACCATGACTGTGCAGATGCTATGCAAGGGAAACTTTTCATAAAGTACTATGAACTCCTAATGATCTTTCATCTCATACCATCAAATTCACTATAATACTAAAGAAAAAATTATGATATTTTTGTATGTCATATATATGTTAAACAATACACCTAGTTAAAATAACAAACGTAAATTCGCAATACAAGTATAGTTTCTAAGTGTAAATATACACTTACTAGCTCGTTTAAAATAATAAGCGCACATTCTCAATAGACACTTAATAACCCACCATCCCATTTGTGCTTACTGTACCTTAATTAGAAATACCCAATATTAGAATTCTGAATCCACCAATACTGATCATTGACCTAAAAATTTTTTAAAATTCGAACAATATTACAATTAACGTAATCTAATTCAAAATTTTGGACAATGAAACTCCAACTTAAGGGAAAAAAAGCATGTTGTCTAACCAATTTCGCTACACTTGAGTATGCAGATATTGATTTGGATTTCAAACATCTTTACGACTTAACCGTTGGAGTTGATTGCAATTTTCAAAACCCACAAGAACAACATTGCATGTTTTTATTTATTTATAATTATAAATACAAACAACAATAAAGCATTTTCCCGCTACGTGGGGTCGGCTATATAAATCCTAATACGTCATTGCGCTCGATTCTGTATCACGTCTTCCGTTAAATTCAAGTACTCTATAAGTTTATAATTATAAATATATATTAAAAAAAAAAAAAGATAACTAAACTAATGAGCCATTGGAGCCTTGGCCCCGCGGTTCACCATCTTCTGGTACTGATTCAACGACTCCTGCCTCTGCAGCCTCATTTCCTCGTTAAACTTATTGATGAACGCCTCCACCCGCCGGTTCAACTCGTCCTGACTCAGCGACGGCTCCTTCCTCAGCCGCCCCGACCCCGACGACAGAGCGAGCGACGGCGAGTTCGCGCTGCTTCGCTCCTGGAACGTCTCCGACTTTTTCATCTTCGGGTTCGGAGGCGGAGAGTTCGCGTTACTCCGCTCCTGGAACGTCTCCGACTTGTTCATCTTGGGCTTCGGAGGCGGCGTGTTCTCGTCTATCCCCTGCACGTGCGTGTCCCACGCGTCCGACTTCTTCAGGTGCCTTGCTAACGGCACCGACCGCGCTTCCGTTATCGTCTTCCACGTGCTCTCCAGCGTGTCGTTCCGCTTCGGCTTCGATACTCCGAACGACTTTCCCCCTGCCAAAACAAACTCGTTAATTTACCATTGTGACATCGTCTACTCAAATTCTATGCCGGGCATTTCACAGTTCAATTACACTTCTGCCCCCACACGACGAGGTCAATTTCGATATTTTACAATCAGAAATAAATTTGAATTTACACGATAATAACAAAAGCAAAATCCAGGCGGCGCTCTGACCACCGAACGGTTAAGCGGTCAGGCCAGTCCGGTTCTATGTTCCTATCCGAATATTCCAAGGCTTATACGACAAGTCGTACACAGAGAAAGAGAGTGGTACCTTCAGGGCTAGCTTTAACGGCTTTAACGGATCTTCTGTGACCGATACGAGCGGAAACCGGCGGTTTCTGGTTCTCGTTCAACCAGAACTCCATAGAGTCCTTCCTCTGCAAACTCGTCTTTACAGGCGTCGATACCGCGGCGGCCTCATCTCCGCCTTCAATCGCCGCCAGATCTTCGCTATTCTCCTCCTTCCCCTTCACCACCTCCGAAACCATTGGTTCTACTAGCACTCCTCCGTACGAATCCAACACCTTCGTCAGAACATTCTCATCGTAATCGGACTCACTCGGAACGATGCCGTCGTACGCTGTGTAGTCAGGACTAATTTGTGCGGATATCTTTGCTGTCGTCACGGGAGAGACCCTCACCAGCTCCTGCTCCGTCACCGGCGTCGAATCTTCGGGTTTGGGGTGGAGCTTGGAGGAGGCGACGATGCTGATGATGATACAGTTGATGATTATGTAGAGATACGGAGGTCTGAGCCAGGAGACGGCGGAGCTCCAGAGAGAAGGGACATGGGAGGTGACGGCGTCGGCGACCACTGGAGCTGAGAGTTTCAGCCCCACGGCGATGGAGACCACACCAGTGGATATCAGCGCAACCTTTAGAGTGAGTAACCAGGTGTTGCTCGTGCTCGTAGACATTTTTTTTCCGGCGACGCAGGTTGGGAATCGATCGGAATCTCACCTTTTCCGGCGAGAGCTCTATATAGGAAGTTTAAGGAATGAGTGAATGGGGTGAGGAGGACGATTATAAATAAGGGCGGAGGGGAGAGTGAGTTTTTGCGACGAAACGAGAACGGGTGACACGTAAGCATGTAATGGTTTCTTCCACGTGGCATTGGGGTTTTCGAATGCTAGGGAAAATAAGAGGATTGAAACCATCGACATCACTGATGTGACGGTTAATAATGGAACTTATTTTTTAATAATTATGAAAAAAACACATTAATTAATCGAATATAATATGATCCACAATAGATTATAAATTTTTTGTCTCTCTTGCTCCTCCGTGAATATTAAAAAGATTTATATTACTAAAGTTAGAACTAATTGATGCTAATATCAACACCGGGTTGCCAATTAATATGCATAACGCTAATATCAGCATCAGTGACTCGATTTTGACACGACAAACACATTTAACTAGTATCATATATACGTTTTTTAGTCAAAATAATCTCTGAAACTTGCATAACCCTCATTTTGGATATTGAAATTTGAAATCAATAGAAGTAGTTCATGAGTTTGTCTACCATCAATCATTTTGGTCATTCTAGGAGAATTATGTTGAAAATGATCAAAATGACAAAATACCCTTAATTAATAAACAATGTGCCCAAATGATTTGACAAAAATTGAGAGCATTTTTGTCATTTTATACTTATTTAATGGAATTTTTTTATAGAATGACCAAAACGATTGATAGTGGACAAACTCAGAGACCACTTCTATCGATTTCAAACCCCAACGACCAAAGTAAAGAGTTATGTCAATTTCAATGATTATTTTGACTATATATATATATTTGAATAATATCATTCATATTTTTAGTTTTATAAGCATCAAACAAAAAATGTCATATTTATAAAAAAATAAAAATAATAATAATAAATCATTTTAAGGTTAAGTGGGTTTAGAATCATTACACTAGCAAATGTTATTATTTATTAACATTCCATTAAGACATGTTTGGGATTACTTCTGAAATCGTTAAAAATGCGTTCTAACAAGTGTTTTTAGTTGCGTTTGACAGAAAAAGCTAGAAGTATTTTTTATAAATTTCTTATAAAAGCACTTCCAATCGAAGCACTCGAGCAAAAGTATTTCTCGCTAAAGTAGTTGCAAAACCCCGATGCGAAAATTGTGACTTGAGGAGCACTTGATTTATCTATCCTATGATTTTTCAAGCTCAATAATTTAGTTTTAACAATTTAAGTGATGATCTTGGATACATAAATAAGAATTTAGCTGCCATTTCTTGCATTAGGGTCTCTCATACACAAAAATAGATGTGACTTTTACCTGTTATTTCTTGGATAAGAAGTTTCGTGTCCATAAATAATCAGTTTCTACTTCTCCAGACCGTTCTGGTGGTGGGGAGGTGGGACATGTTCTTTCCCTTTTTTTTTAATTTCTTTGTTTACTTAATTATCATTTCATCATAAAAGTAAATAAAAAAGGTGATTAATTGTTTAATCTTTGTACACGAAGAATTAATATTTAAAAGGTACCACTACCACATCTCAACGGCTATATTTTTATATATGTGACCGTTAACTCCGGCGGTGTGTTGATCATGAAGGATCCTAAATGCCCGGTCCATGGGTATCGCGTTGGACCACTCACTCGCTCACCCTTGGAGACTGGGTAATGGATTTTTCTTAATTAATCTTGAGCTTCCCCACACGCTTGCCACCCTACTTAATTAACCGGCCGTGTTTAGAAGGTAATTAAGAAAGAACTCGTGAGTTGTTAATCAATGTTTAAAATATTAATCAGTGAAAATATTGATATGTAAATTTATGAAAATACGATGAATATATCGATATCAGTTGCATTTGATGGAAATGATGAAAATTTGCTAAAAACGTGGAAATTTAAATAGAAATTTTAGAGAATACCATACGGCAGTTTGTCGATATTTAACCAATATGCTGGATTTATAGAAAAAAATATGTCGATTTTAGCCGAAATTTAAGAGTTTATCTGATATAGAGTGAAGTCAACTTCACCCTCTTTCCATATCTTTTTCTGATTAATCTCAACCAAATTGAAGAAATTTCAAACATTGATTGTGATACAAGGGAAGGCCAAATATGGTACAATAACCAAATTAATTAGAATGCAACGAAAGCCATTAGCCATGCAAGATGCATTGCGAAAAAATTTGAATGGAACCGAAATATTGTCATACTATGTACTAATCTATGTGTTATAAAATTGTGACATTTCAGAAGTGTAAGATATATTATAATAAACTTATTATAACATAAGCTAGTTAGTATAACACTAATTCTTCCTCATACAATATTTACTTCTCACCTAAGAAACGAGCACTTACAAGCAACAGGATCCAAGAATGTATCTCCAGATTTCGTGAGAGTAGTATATGAACATATTGAATATAGGGGCTTTTAGATCTAGGTCCAAAAACAGTGTTTTTAAGAGTGAGTCCAGTTATCTAATTATATGTTTTTATTTCTTTTATACTCATTTAATATTTTCCAAAAATATTAAAAATCAATTAAAATCTTTTAATATTATGCATTTTCCAACCCCAAAATAATTATTGGATAGATCCTCCTTAATCTGAAAATAAAATTTTAGCCCCACATAATTAATTTTCTCCACATAAACTTAATATCATTTTTTTTTACGCAAAGAAAACCCAATAACTAGGATCCACATCAATAAATTCAATAATTATGCTTTACAAATTTTACAGTTATTGGATCCCTAAAATACTCCTATTGCATGTTTGATGTAGACAATTAATTATATGCAAATTGTAAAGCGGGATTAATGACTTTGCCCAAAAAATAAAAAAAAGGAGAAAAAAGGCATTAATGTTGTAAATTCATTGCATATATAATATCAAATATGATTTTTTTTTTTTTTTGAAATTGAAAGATATCATTAATTTGATCAATTATTATAATAAATATTGAATATTAATGTTTATTTCTCAATTTAAATAATACAAATTAGAATGTGTCACATTATTTTATGCACAAATTTGATATATGTAGCACCACCCTATAAATATAGGTAAATTCACCTAAAAAAATATAGGCAAAATTATTTTATACAACATATATGTAATAACAATAAAAGTTCCTAATAAATATAATAATACATACAAAAGTTCCTAATAAAAATAAATTTAACTTACATACATTTTACATAAAAATATAGGTAAATTATTTGCGCGCACGCGCACACACACACGTATATATAAGAATAACAAAATGTGTTTATTATATCTAATAATACATACACAATAATTTACCTACAAAATAAATAAATAAAATTGTTTGATTCAAAATTAATTTACCTATAGTTTAAATAAAGTATAGGTAAATTATTGCACACACATATATAATAATATCACAACGTGCCTAATGTATAATAAAACATGTAAAATAATTTACCTATAACGATTGTCACCAAATAAAAAAATAAGACGTGATAGATAAGTATTAAAATAATGTGAGAAACTCATGAGTGGATAATTTCTATAATAATAAGGCACTTATTTGCCATAATCATGGTTGGTAATTAAATACGTTAACGTAGTTAAAGTGTTATGACACATTTGTAAATATTTTAGTAAATAGTAGGTCACTTATTTGTCTACTTGGGAATTAATTTGAAACTTGGGTTTTATTTAGAGGTTTAAAACGTTATGGATTTGTGTCTAGAAAATAAGTACTGCAAGGGCTTAACCTTCAAGAACCCTAAATTAATTAGCATATAATAAAACATTAATTCATGTGTTAAGATTGCCGACCAACCAATAAGCACCAAGCATTTTTGTTTTTGCAGTAGTCCAAATAACGAATATAATCATGATGTGCATGTTTTATTAATTCGATAGGCAATGTGTGTACCTAAAGAGTCTTGATTTGTCTGTGGTCAATTTAAGCATGCACGTTTTCCTCACCAGAAACATACAAATGCAAGAGTGCGACGTGGGAAGAGTATTTAACCGTAGCTAGCTATATATATATATATATATATATATATATATTGCTAGTGTAACTATACGCAAGTGAGAGTGATCAAGTCTTTTTTGAGAAGTCGACATGTCCTACATAGTAAGGCTGTATGCATATACATCCAAAAAATGGTCATAAAAGTCAATTGGATGGCAATGACTCAGAGCCAAGAGACGGTCGAGCATGCAAAAGTCGTAATATATGATTGTTTTGCAACAAATTTCATAGAAATGTGATCGAGGAGGACATTAACAGATATAACACGGAGTAGACTAATAAGATTGAGCAAATCCCATTGCAGAATGAATTTTAATAGAGAAATGTTATCACGTCAAAACTGTTTGGCAAGTTATGTTGTTAGACTGATAAGATCAACCTAATCAACTAATATTTAAATATAATTTAACCTAACTAATGATGTTCATCGACGATCAAGCAATATCAATATGTTAGGTCATATGTCAAGAGAACATTACTAATTTGTATATATATGCCCATTATATGATTTTCAAAGCCATTTCTCCTCTCAAACTACATATGACGGCCGGAGAAGAAATATAAGTTACAAACTTTCAATTAAATTGAGAAGATGTAAGCATAAAAAGTTGTTTATGCTTAACATTTGTAGACCACCGTCATGTTTGTGGCTGGATGACACCCTGAAACATGAACAAGAGATTAGGAAAATTAATGGGAGGGTTTGTGGCCCTTAATGGGTTGTTATGTCCGCCTAATAGGCCGAAACAACTACAGAAACAGTTAGGCACTAACAACTAGATAACTTGAATATCAACTGTGCGTAAGGACACTTCAACAATTTTATCTGACTATTATTTAGTTTAGTGACACTTATTTTTATTTTATTAGCAAAGTTTTTAAGTTCAAATCTCATGAACTACAGTTGCGTAATTGTTTCTTTTTCCAAGTACAAATTTGTAGGTCATGCATAGATTTCAGACGTGTTTCAGATTGCTTCTGAAAATGAAAAAGGAGTGTTCTGATAATTAAAGCAATTTTAATTGTAAATTAATCAGAAGTGCCTATATGTAAAAGTGTTTTCTATACAGATGCTCAAGAAGTACTTTCAAGTATTTTTGAAAAAAAAACTCTTAGTAAAATTTCAACGCATTTCAACTTAAAACAGTTTTCAAAGTAAAAATCATTCACGCTCCGCTCCAATTTTCTCTAAAACTCCCGATGATTCATTTTTTGCAATCTCATTGGTCCTAGCTTTTTATGACTTGTCCCCTTCCTCTGATGAAAGCCCCACCGAAGCAGAAACAAAATCCCCACACCAGGCTCTCAATCTCCAGGAGCTTACGTCAACAATATATAATATAATTATATATATATACACAGAGTTAGAACTTTAAGACATTATCATGATCTTATATTGCATCAAGCAAAGTATGGAGCAGATATGCATGCATGCATGTCATTCAGCTCATCATCTTCAGTCGGCCTCTCTCAAAACCCATGCTTGCAGTCGACACGTGGTGGTTTCCCATTGGCCGGTGATGACCTAATATACTTGGACACCAAGCTGGTACAAGTGAGTCAAAGATGATAATATTTGGGAGGGTTTGGAGCTGTAGCTTATGGCCTTGTACTACCACAAATTCATCTGTGTTCTCATGCCACCGTCCACTTGTTGGGTGATTGACAAGTGTTAGCCATCTACCGGTACTGTATTCTGATGGGTTATCGGTTAGAACAACTAGTACTACAAATTTTACAACCATTGCAGGGGACTTCGATTTGGTATTTTCCAAGTTCAACATTTTGTACCTAATTTTGGTAGGGAAATTTCAAGATGTAGCCAAATTCGTAAAGATGATGCTCACTTGGCTTAAGTACACAAAAGCTCTGATGACCGATTGGCAAGAACAAGACATGTTGTCATGTGTATTTTGAGTTTTTTTTCCTCTTTTTTTGGCACGTCGTTCTTATATTCTATCAAAAAAATAAAAAATGTCCTCGTATTCGTATTTTGAGTTTATTTCATTATGTGTTACGTTATAAGAGAAATACTATGTAAAATATTCTTGGTTACAAACAATAATATTTTTTTGAAAAAGTCTATCAAAGTATTTTGAAAAAGAGAGTTGTGCTATGATGGTCATAGTTGTCTGAACTTTATTTCCTCATTGTTCACCAGGCATGACCTTGAACATCTTCATAAGAATAAGAAATTAAAAAAAAATTGAAAACGTTGGGTGACAAATTGTCCATGAATTATTGTATTCCGTGACTTCGTAATACTACTCAATGCTTGAAATTGGCCTTTCCTTTTCTATCTTTCTTTTTATTACAAAGGTTAGGTTATCTTTACATTTGGAGTTTGGTAGATGAAGTTGAGATTCCCTTAAAGTCTTTAACATTATTGTGGCTCTTAGAGAAACACTTTAGTAGGGCAACTTGATCACGTGAACAATGATATCACTCTCATAAAAGCCATGGTTCTTTCTTGTATTTTGATCTCATTCAACCCCAGCTATTGTGACCTAGTGTAAAAGTTGCTCTAATCAAGCAACCTTATTGAAGTCTCTTCTTAGCATAGGGAAGACCTCAAACTACCATCCTGTCATGATTCTCTCAGGAAAGCATTGGATCTTTCTTGTATTAATCTCATTCAACTCCCACGAAAATTTAACTCAATATGAGAGTTGTCCTCATCATGTAGCGTATTGAAGTTTCTCTCACGTAGGTGAGGTTTCAAACCACCATCCTATCCCAATTGCAGCATGATTTCATTGCTTGTGGCAAAACCATGACCATTTAGCGTGCTTATTCGAGATTTATAGTTCATGTTATTGAGCATAAAACAGTGGACTTCAAGAGGACTTGCCCTGAGTTTTGGCTAGAACTTGCTGGTGTTTGGGATGTTACCCATCCTTGTTACCGAAAAACGAAAGAAAATAATAACGAGAAACGGAACGATCTGTAAGAATTCCGGGATTCCAAACACGATGTATCGATAGACATTGTTCTTGAGGTTCCCTCAGGTAAAAAATATTCATCCAAAGAACACAAATTAAACTGGGAACAAAATAGTTTTGATCAATCTAAACCCATCTTATTACTCAAATAGCCCTAATCATACAAATGAAGTGACCACCCAGAGAAACGCTAAAAAGGGGTACTCCCTCTACAAAATAGTTTACGAACCCCAGTACAGGTGGAACAGACGATGGGAAGAAAAGAAGTCATATCCTTCCGTAATTCGACTGTTTTTGTATGGTATAACAAGGCTGGGACCAGAGACTTTTCAGGGTTTTGCGAACATCAATTGTGTTAAAGAAGAGAAATCATAATCTTTTCCTGATTGTGCAGAAGTTGAAGATGATACTGGAGATGGTGATTGAGTCTTCTTCGCCCCATCGTTTGTCACGCCATTAACTGGGTTAACTTGGGCCATACCGTAAAAGCTACAAAATAGAAGCAGTAGTATGGATGAAAGAAAATACTAGGGGTAAAACGTTTCATTCATTAATATTAGCTGTATAGAATCCAATTAGAAACTCCGAAAACCTTTGGGAACCAGATAAGAGGTGTGTTATTATGCTAATGAAGCAAAACTAAATGTAACATTAGCACGAAATGATGAATATTTGATGCATTACATCCCCATTTCTCCAGTGTAAGCTCGTCTAATTGGTAAACTAACTTAAGCCCATATGTTTTAAGAACAGTGCTTGCAAAGAGACGGATTCATTATATTCCACAAAGAAAAGGTACGGCCTTAGATTCATAACGGAAATTGAGAAAAAAAAAATCATGGTAAATCTTAAGGTTTTACGCTCAATGTTCACATCATGCTCACTTCCTGTCAGTGTTGGTTTTGGGGGGTTGGGTTTGACATGGCAGTCAACGATTCACCACCAATTCAGTTCAAGAAGGGGCCTATTGCATAACAGCAGCAATCAAGGTTGTGAAACATGAACCACAAGGACCAATATGAGCTCAATTTGCTTCAGAATTTTTTTCATTTGCTAACCATTTACACACCCAAATAACAGCGAGAAAATCCCATCACAAATGTGCCAACTAAAACTAGGACAGGCAGAGATTTATGACATACCTAGATGCTGAATACGGAACAGAGGTCCCCAGTGGATGTGCCTGTCCCATGGTCTTTGTCTGACTCTGACTCAAAAGGAAATATACACAATGAGAATGTCACTCAACGTTGATGAATGAAAAAACTATACCGTAATGAAGCCTTATTGTGGACTCTACCTGTGGAACTTTCTGTAGATCAGCCTGCCCATCTACAGGCATCACCAATCCAGGATATTGGTAGGCAACGTTTGACCAACCTTGGGAAGGTAAATTGCTTCCGTTGGACACAGGTTGTTGAATAATACCAGGAAACTTTTGATCTGCGCCAGATTTAGCTGCAGCCATGAGAAGAGACTGGTGCTGAGCCAGCATTGCTAGTTGCTGCTGATGCATTGAGAAGGGTGACACCATGTTCGACTGCAGATATTCAAATCTTTAAATAATATAACGTGCATTTACAAACCATGTTATGCAACGGAACAAGAAAACGATAATTCGATTTAGTCAAAACCAAAGTAATTTTAAAAAAGATTATTTTACTTAATTTTGTAAGGCTTAATTTTAAATTAAATAAATCAACCTTGTACAAAATTTATAATGGATTATGGGGCAAAAGCCAGATCCATTTTTGTCCAACTAACAAAAAGAATTTATCAAACCATTTAAATATTCTCCAAACAATAATTCGGATTCACATGATAATCCAGCACATACCTTCTCAAAAAGACTCATAATGTCAGTTTTTACGTCTTTCTGGGGTTTCTCTGAAACAGGTGTTAACGAAGGTGCATCTTTAAATAGATCCTCAATTCCTGATGAAGATTTGACATTGTTCTCTGCTGCATTTGATGGACCAGTTTTCTCAGCTGTCGATGCCTTTTCAGCAGCTGCAGATAAAGGCAACCATATCTCTTAACCCCCAGAACCAAACTTATATAGGATGATCCCAGTAAAGGAAAACGTGTGAGAATGATGGGAGGGGAGTAAAGACATACACTGAAAACCAGCCCAATCATTATCCTCAGCTGATGCTGCATCCGATCCATTCTCACTTGGACCATCCACTGAAAGCATGTTGAAAAGGTCAGTAGCATAATCAACTTTTGGAGGGGCAGTAGGAGCAGCATCAACAGCTTGCTTTGTTGCTTCAGCTGGCTCAACAGCTGGTTCTATTTTCTGAACATCTTGTGGTCTTGAGCCATGTACAAACTGTCAAAATTTGGATACACCATGACAAAACTTTTAGGTCTACTACTCTTTCTAAAATAAATGAGGTAACAAATACTATGGAAAAAAAACTGTAAAAAAAAAAGGAAATGGGCCAATAAAATCAAAGTATGCAATTTTTTTTACAGGACTTGAAACATACTGAGAGAAGAAATAAAAAAAAAAGACAAAGCGCATCAATCAATACACTTTAAATAGAAAAGGTCAAACCAAAAGGAACCAAGCAACAAGCAACAAGCAAATTAAAAATTCATGCCACCTGAAGAGATAGCAGCTTCACAATCCAAGTTTAGAATGAAGAAAATGACATTTTCTGAATTCAGATGACACCAAACTCAAAACAGCACAAAGAAGGAAAAGGCGGTTGATACTGTCAATTGCTCCTTTGCACATGGGACACCATTGAAGGGATAACAACCTTTCATTAATATAGGTACTTTAGCCTTCCATAGTAAGCAAGGGATAAAAATCATGGACAGTGATCTACACAAACAGGTGACTGAACTCCAAGCATGGCCATCCAGGCTATTCTTCAAGGGGAAAGGGATATGGTCTCAATCGAAAAGAAGAGCAGAAATCTGGACAATTTCCTGATCTCTCAGATTCCCAAAGAAATTGAAGTTCCACCACAAAAGATGAAGCAGAGGAAGCACCGAACTAGCTATTAACGCATTATGAGACAAGGGAAGCTAGTATGATCAGGGGAAAGGAACGCAGAAAGAGGAATCCTCATACCAGAAATCCTTCCAGAAATGAATCTTCTCCCTACTACATGATGTGGAACAAAGGTTAAAAAATAACTCAACAAGTCCCTGAGAAACGTCTCTCTATGACACCTACTTGAACCTCTACGCTCTAATTACCACTTTAGTGCCCCACCAATATTCACACTCTGGGTTACCAAATGCCAAAGGCAATTCAATATTTCTATGACACCATTGATACTTAATTTTTGCAAGCTTTCTGCATGCCAGCAACGGAATGATGCATTATCTCCAACATATCACATGTTTTTGTCCATTCTTGCTACCAATTATCAAACGCAAGTTCGTTCAACAATGCTCTTTTCTTTTAAAGGAAGATGATTTCCATGAAAACATGGTAACATAGTAGCACACCCCTTAAATAAAACTTTCCATTTTTAATTTTACTATTTCCCTTTCTTTTGTCATGTTTGTTGCTTTACTAACTCTCTTACTGTTGACCAAAAAAAAAAAACTCTCTTACTGAGAATATCTGCCCATCATATATTTTCTTGTTTCTTAAACAATACAGTTCATGCAAAACAATTGGTAGATCTGACATAAAAATCATTAACACTGAGTTTGTCAACAAGAACCCCAATCTACAATAAGAAATCAATCAGGCGCAACAACATGAAAACAAACAGAAAAAACATAAGCTTACAGGGAAACACCATATTAAATACCTGTTCAGGACCTTTCGGAGGAACAGGAAGACAAATTCTTGCAGCAGGAACACTTTCTTTTGTACGAGTCGCTAGAATGTTCTTCCTTTCCTCAACCTTCTTTTCAGAATTTCCAACATAACCATGCCCACTTTTTTCTGCAGGTTGAGGCCAATGTAAGTTAGTCCTTTCTTCCCACACTTTAGAAGGTGGCTTTGGTTGTCCGTCCCTAGGAACCCATCTCTTATCTTCATACCTGAAAAGAATGCCAGAAGCACTTTTAAAGAGTTTACCTAAATCATAATAAAAACTAATGATAGACAATAACTGTATCTCGACAAATAGATGCTAGTTCTAAGGGGTACCGCCAGACACGCACTTTGCACGAATAAAATTCTCAATTCCAACTCTGTCATAGTTTGGAGGTAGTTCTGCTTCCCAGTAACTATTTGACTTCTCATTTCCCATTGCTGTATAAAATCAAACAATCTTTCTAAACATAAGAAAATTGACATCAATCAACAGAGAAACAAACTAGAAGCCCAGGTCCTAAGACCAACTTACATTGAATAAAAGCAACCTGCTCTGGAAGCCATGTGTCCAAAGTAGCAGACCGCACCTGCAGAAAAAGTCAATAACACTCAGATCAGCGCATTACAACTGTACTACATGGGTTGTTCTTGGATTTTATATCAAATTCTGTTAATTTAAAAAATTAGTTGTTTACCGTTCTACCCTCATGATATTAAATTATCGTTTATTAGAAATCTTGTTACCCAAGGGGATTTTATGGGTTTTTTACGGTTTTTTGGAGCCTGTCCATGTAAATATATAGATAAGAATGGAAGGCATGAAAAGACACAACAGTGCCGTTTGCCACCAACAAGGGGCAGTTAATGAAATCCATTTTCAGGATATTTTTCAAAAACCAAGACCTAATGTTAGGTGGATTCACCCGTTATTATAATTTGCTGGACCTTAATATTACTGTCAACAAAAATTCGAAGAGGCATACCAAGAGAAATGTAAACAGCCCTAACAATTAGTTCACCAAGTATTCTTGTCATGAGCCACATAAAAGATGAAAATCACCTTCGATATGTGTACGCCAAGACTTCTGTGGATCCCAGAACATTGCATGCATATAAAGATACCTAAATTCACGCTAGCCCATCTTGGACCCCTGTGAAGAAGACAATTCATCATTTAAAATTGATACTATACGTTCACCAATTTAGAAAGCTTATTATGACACTTGTTATGCATGGATTAAGATGCACGGCTGTTATGACTTAAATCATTTTTCATTCTCAATGCTTGGTTATTCAGTATCATGAAATGCAAATCATCTCTTTTGAATGCTTACGTACTTAGCTTTGCAGTCAGCACATTCCCTATTCTCTGGCAATTTAAGAAGTCCTTCCAGTATCTGCACATCATAAAACAAATACGCAAAAATTATAAATACATGCAACCACTGAATATAATCATAAAAAGAAAGTGTAACTATTTAAAGAGAGACCAATGACTTGCCGCACAAATAGCGCACTGGGTGATTTAACACTCAGTAGGATCACAATCATAATGTTGCAAACGATCTGCAACAGCTTACATGGAATGTCAATAAGGCAAATTCGATTTTCAATTTTATAAAAGAAATCAAAGCAGAAAATGATTTGGAAATCACACATAAACAGAATTGACAATAAATGCTTCGAAAGGATCTTCTTCAAGAATAATTTCTCCAAGCTTCAAAATTCACATATTAACTAATAACAGCATACACGGATAATTACAGATAACTGTTAAAGCATAAATGCAAACTACCATTATTGCCCATTTCGATAGTTCATCATCTAAACCTATGACCAAATTTCATACACATAGGAAAAACAGTAGGGGTATTGGTGAATCCAAACAAATTCAGATAAATCGAATCATGACCCATAACTATAGATCAAATCTCATCAAATCCAGTCAAATCTACCACTTCAATATTGCAATTCATATCCACGAATCCAAATTGAAATGTACAAATCTAATCAAATCCAATCAAACTCCAACCATGCACAGATTCTCAAACGTTTTCCCCTCAATTCTCAGCAACCAAACAAAAGGGATGATAACACCCAAAAACAGAAATCGAATTCCACAATTCATAGTCGAGGATCCGAAACAATTTGCACGGAAATGAACAGGATTGGGGGGCGGGGGGGGGGCAAATTCCAAATTCTGGGTGCATAAATTGTAATTTCCAAAATTTGAAAACGGGAAAAAGAAAAAAAAAGACGAGACCTTTCTGTGCTTGGCGTTGAGCTCCTTGGTGACGTTGGCCTTCTCGTTCATGGTGAGGCGACCGTACAGCAGCAAAACTAGCAGACGCGAGGAAAGACGAAGAAGAAAAAGCAGCAGCAGCTCCGCGGGCGGACGAAGGTCAAATTGGTCTTTTTGCGCTCTTTCTCCCTCTCCTTTCTCTCTCTGGATTATTATGCGACCACCAAAGAGAAATGAAGGTAAGAGAGAAGGAGAGAGGTCAAAGCAGATTCGCTCTCGACTTTTATTTTTGAGTCTTTGCTATTAACTCGCCCTGTTTTTTCCCTTTTCACATTTCTCTTTTTTTTTTTCCTTTCATTTTTAAGGAAAAGGATCCTTTTCCTTGAGATTTTTCCGTGATCGTGTCCGTTTATCGTACATCGTGCGGTTAGAAATTATTTGAAATTTAAAATTTAAATTGAAATATAAATAATACCTAATAAAAATTGATCGTACAATGTACGATGAAAGGACACGATCACATGACCCTTCATATTTTCCCATTTTTAAGACCCAAAATCACATACTAGGAGTGGAGGTGACGTCAAGTTCAACCGAACCGATCAAACCGACCGGTTTGAACCGTTTTGAACGGTTTGATTTAATTTTGAATAAGAAATTCGATTGGTCCGAAATCAAATCAATTTATAGTGATATGATCAAATTTGATTTTATATTATTGTAAACTAGTCTAAACCGAACTGACATTTAAAAATGTGTGTGTGATAAGTCAAGTAATATTTTTAAGAATTAATTTGGTTCCTCATTAGCTGAGGAGGAGTTCCTCCTCAATTAACTTTGGGGGGCTGATTCAAGAAACTTCAAGTTTATGATCGAAACTGTTAATATTATAAACCACTCTATAAGGATATCTCTGCAAAAACATCGATAAAATATGAAATCATATAATCCTACAAAAAAAATTGCACAAATTCAGTAAAAACATTATCAACCATCTATTTATTTATTATCATTGATTAAACAACATTGATTTTAACTATTTTTTTTTGGAAATTTTTACAAAATGATTTTAATATAAACGATTTTAATTATAAATACAAAATAAACTGAAGAGGAACTCTTCCTCAATCTTAAAAATTAGAACATTTCCAAATGAATATCACAAACACAAAGTATGTATCAGAAATAATAGTGGAAAAAAAAATTAGTGTTTTCTAACCGAAATGTCAATTCTTATGTAGCCTGACACGGAGAACAAAATTTTATTATTTCTATTAAAAGTATTTAATGTAAATCGGGTGGAGAACAAAATTTAAAAAAATATTAATAAATGGCTTTATTATTTTTATTATTGTTTTTGTTCTGAAAATATTTATTACAATTATAAAATGTAATTAATGTAAATTAGGTGAGAACAAAACTTTAAAAAATATCAAAAGTGCCGCACAGGATTTTAAATTTAAATTTTGTATTTAAAATTTGACATCTACTTTACAATGCTCTTAGACTTGCTAACTATTTTGATAACATTTTCTTGAACCTAACACATAGAAGCGTTGGCTGCTCATGAAGGTGTGACAATGGCGGTGTCATGTGATTTTCTAAATTTCAATTTGAGAGGGATTCACTCTACATCATCTCAACTCTTCGAAGCTCTTCTACTAATCAACAATCAAATTTTCTATATTGCTTACTAGGGGAGGCATGTCACATCTTGACCCGGGGTGGATCACTTCTCGAGCCCGCTCCACCACCGTAGCACGATATTGTCTGCTTTGGGCTTACCATTCTCTCACGGTTTTGTTTATGGGAACTCACGAGCAACTTCCCAGTGGGTCACCCATCATGGGATTGCTCTAGCCCCCTTCTCGCTTAACTTCGGAGTTTCTACGAAACCCGAAGCCAGTGAGCTCCCAAAAGGCCTCGTGCTAGGTAGGGATGAGAATATACATTTAAGGATCACTCCCCTGGGCGATGTGGGATGTCACAATCCACCCCCCTTAGGGGCTCGACGTCCTCATCGACACACATGCAACCACGGTTAGGCTCTGATACCAAATTGTCACATCCCGGCCCAGGGCGGATCACATCCCGGGCCCACTCCACCACCGTAGCACGATATTGTCCGCTTTGGGCTTACCATTCCCTCACGGTTTTGTTTTTGGGAACTCACGAGCAACTTCCCAGTGGGTCACCCATCATGGGATTGCTCTAGCCCCCTTCTCGCTTAACTTCGGAGTTCCTACGGAAGCCGAAGCCAGTGAGCTCCCAAAAGGCCTCGTGCTAGGTAGAGATGGGAATATACATATAAAGATCACTCCCCTGGGCGATGTGGGATGTCACAAGGCATTGGTACGATTACCGTACCAAAACCCATGTACCAATTACCATACAAAACTTTTGGTATGACAAAATCTATTACCATTACCGTGCCAAACTTTTGGCATACTGAATTTCGACATGCCAAATAGTTCGGTTGGTATGGTATGGTAATGGTAATTTGATTTTTTTTTTTTTTCAACCCAAGTCAAGATCCAAACATGTTTTGACCACTCCCTTTGGGTTTCTAAAACTTTTGTATATAATTATGAGAATTTTATAGAGATTCATTAAAGAAACAAGAAGTAAATAGATGGAAGAATTGCTGAAAGAACTCAATATTTCTAAAAAAAATAGTACAAAGATTCTTAAATTTCATATCTATATTCTTTAAAATTGTACAAAAATTAACTTAATAGACGAAGCCAAAGAGAAAGACATCCCAATTTGATGAAGGAGAAGATGAGATGTACTTCGGAGAGAGAGTCGCCGGAACTAGAGCAACAAATATGAAGTAGGTGGCTAGATGAGTGAAAAGATAAAGAGTTGCAGTGTAAGAAGGCTTATGTTTTTTTTATTGAGAAAGTAGAGGTTAAAGGGTGAGATAATTGGATAAATGACTAGGAAAAAAATATAAAGTGCATATATAATGATAATAATACCTAATTATATAGAAAAGAATAAATAAATGATATAATATTAATAATAGTAGTACGGTACGGTATACCACTGGTAATGGTTTTAAATACCATTACTGTACCAAAAATGTATGGTACGGGACAAATACTGTACCATTACCAATGGTACAAATTTTTTGCCACAATTTTGATATGGTACAATTGCTATGGTAATTTGGCAAAAAATTCTACCTATATTGCTAACATATTTTCTAATCAAGATAAGTCTCATGTACGATAATAATATGGTCAAATTTCTATTTTGAAATAACATTACTGAATTTGCAAATGCTTAGCTCAAACAAGTTATATCCCTAGTAAAAATGGTAAAACAATACATAATTCCACATTAGCACATTGTATCATTGTTTCCACTTTGTTGGATGGTAATGTTGATGTGAAAGCTAGAAATGACATAAGATGGTGGGAAGCTTTTGGCTCCTCTAGCAAGTACTAGTCTAGTATAAAAAAAATATGTGGTCGGTATTGGCTTAAATTACGAAATTAAGTCCATCATATCAGATCGCATTTCTCAATATTAATTTAATCATACAATAAAAGTGATTTGATTTGAAAAATCAAGGTGAGAATAAAAATATAAAGATCCATTCGTAATCGTATTAAAAAAAAATTATAATTTCTTAAAATATTTCTTAAGAACATCTTTTAAGAACATTTTTTTTAAATTAAAAAATTTGTTTGGTATGAGATTTAAAATTGTTTTTAAATTTTAATAATTAAAAAAAACAAATATGTCTACTACAACTCGTCGTGAATTTGCAAATTACTACTAAATTTAATTGGCCAGACATAGAAATTCAAAGGGAGGATTGAAAGAGCGAGAAATGAGAGAGAAATAGGAGAGAGAAATGGGAGAAAGAGAACAGGAAGGTAGGAGAGAGAAAAAAATGATATTGGCTCAAATTATGAAATTAAGGTCATTTCCAACCAAAGGGTCCAGAGGGTCAAAAATAACCCGAAAATCGTCTTCAACCGAGGGTTAGGGTAGATGACTCGTGGGCCCCATGGAATTTGAAAGGGCCTAAGTGTTGGCCGCATGCAGCCAGCCAGCCAACTCGGGCTGGCCAGAAAATTAGAGCAATCTTGTTGATTATAACCGACAAAGTATATTTAATATAAATATATTCTTGTCGGTTATAATCGACAAGATTGCTTAAAGAAAAATTTGAATCTAACGACTAGCCGACGTCAACTAGCTGTTATTTTTGAAAATTTTTTTTTTTTTACATTTTTTGTCACATTCCGGCCCAGGCGGGACCACTTCCTGGGCCCAACTCCACCGTAGCACGATATTGTCCGCTTTGGGTCCCGACCACGCCCTCACGGTTTTGTTTTTGGGAACTCACACGAGAACTTCCCGATGGGTCACCTATCCTGGGAGTGCTCTCGCGCGCTACTTGCTTAACTTCGAAGTTCCAATGAAACCCGAAGCCAGTGAGCTCCCAAAGGGTTAAAGGGCTAGAAGGTTGGCCACTTCCGGCCAGCCAGCCAACCTCGGGTTGGCCATTTGTTTTTTGCTTATGTTTGTATTACTAATATAAATGTATTACTGTCGGTTTTAATCGATATGATTGATTTGAAATTTTTTTTTTACAGTTTTATTATTATTTTTTATTTACGAAAATTTTCCTATAACTTCTATTTTTCATTTTTTTTAAATTCTATTTTTTCCTATAACTTTTATTTTACAAAATTTGTAGTTTTTAACAACATTTAACAAATTATTAAAAAACATTTCTAGTTTTTCATATTTGTTAAAAAAAAACATTTAACAATATGAAACTTAAACAACATTTAAGTTGTAGTTTTTAAATAATAAATTATGTTTGGCCCTATGACCCTCGGTTGGAGACGGTTTTTTGTGATAGGGCTAAAATGAGCCCTCTGACCCTTTGGCCCTCGGTTGGAGACGGAAGCAAATATGGCCTTGTACTGTTCATTAAAATATTAATATCTTAGAGAATCTTGGAGAGCCAGAGGGCTAAAATGAGCCATTTGGCCAGCCATCGGTTGGAGATGGCCAAAGACCATTGTATTTTTCGTAAACATACGATATTATCTATATTAAAAGGTAGGAGAGTGAGCTAAGCCTTTCAATAGATTAGTAATAATATGGTTCAAATTCGCTTTTGATAATAATATAACTTAAGATCTCTCACTTACAAATAAAAAATAATATCATTAGACCGTAGTACTAAATGGCAAAATCATCATATTATGTGATCGTTGCCAGTATTAATCTAATCATACAATAAAAGTGATTTGATTTGAAAAAGGTGAGAAGAAAAGCATAATTCATCCTTTCAAGGTGGCTTCCAAGTTAGTGGAATTGGTTAAGTAGTAGCAGACAATGCTTGCTGTGTGGTTCACCCAACTTCAACATAACTAAACAAGCAATAACAGCTCCACAATAACTACTACTTCTTTATTGTTTTTGACAAACAAAAAAAAAACGGTAAAACTAAGAGATCCGATGGTATAAGATTCTGGAAAATGGGAAGCGATTTTCGTAGTACTTTTTTATGGGCAATTTTTTTCTAGTTTTTGAATTTAATACCAAGTGATAGATTGTCCTAGTAGATAGATCGTTATCTTCAACTCATTACATTTTAGTCCCAATCTTCTTTATTTCCTTAATTAAGTTTAAAGTAGTAATATCGCTTGTAATTAAAAAAAAACTATTGAATTGACTAACTTAAACGAAATAAAAAAAGATGTGCAAAAGAAGACAATGAGAGTGTGAATGTGACTTAACCACTACCCAAACCTATGAATGAGAATGAGAAAGTGAAATTGTTGGCAGACAAAACAATTTAACAAATCAATTTGCAAATGTCAATTGTTATTTGGGGGGAGCTGGTTTGAGTCTTGCAGGTAATGAGTTGTGTTGAGTGATCACAAAAGGTGGAAGAATTATTTAGTGGGAATCCATCCCACTTAATAAAGTGGGAATTATCAAACATTTTGGGGCTGACCATGTAACTAGTTATTTTTATTGGGTTTGGATCGGTTTCAACCCGATCTGTTAAGTTAATAGATCACTTAAATTCAACCTGTTAACAAACTTTTTTCATAAAAAAATTTTGCATTTCATTTCAACTTACATTTTAACCCAATGCTCATATTAGACCGAGAGTAGCCTTTTAGCAGGGAAAGGGATTCTCTCCGGTTCCCTTCCACCAAATCCACCCAATCACCTAATCCGGCCCTTTGAAATTTGATTCAACGGCTAAAGTTATTACAACTTTTAAAGAGGCTCTTTATTTGTAGCCGTTGGATCGACTTTCAAGAGCCCAGATTGATTGATTGAGTGGATTTGGTGGAAGGGATCTAGAGAGGATCCCTTTCCTTTTACCAGGTGCCAATAGGTTAGCATTATGGTTAGTTCCATGGAACACAGTACCAGGTAGTTTGATGTCATCTTCAAAATAATTCTGTTATCTCTCCCCAACAATCTATTCTTATAATTTGGTTGTCTGATTTCTCCAATTCAAATAAAATCAAGTGTTCTTTCAAAATATCCAAAACGTTTTTAAAGAAGATATTTTTAAATTCCCAAAATAATTAGTGCTTTATTTCAAGAATATTCCGTTGTGTGCTTCTTGTAAATGCACTATAATTTTTCTTTTAAAGTTATTTTTTATCAAAAATTATTTCCAAAACCATTTCAACCAAAAAAAAAGAAAAACTCTCAGACAGTTTAATTTAACTTCCAAACCAGCCCACAATATCTCCACGGCTTCTTCTTCCCCAGCGAGAAATTGCTTCCTCGTAACGAGGAATCTATAACTACAAAAAGTCTGTAAGTCCCCCCTTGTTGTAGGGTTTTACGTTTTCTTCTCTGTCCTACATCTTTTTCCAAATCGCGGTCTTGTTTGGTTGCCGAGAAAATGAGCGAAATACTATTGGACAAACAGTGAGATGTTGGGGTTTTGCATTTGAGTTTACAATTTTGTGACTCCGCCCAAAACCCTACCTTTGATTTCCAAATAATAACAATTTCGAGGTTTTCTTGAAAGTTGATCCTTGTAAGGCCAGGAGTACGCTTGATGTGACCACGGAAGATGGCGGCGGCGCTCAAAAGCTCCATGGAAGCAAACAGGGCCTGTGGAGAAGAAGGCGCCAGTGCACGAACAAGTGAAGAGAATGCAGAAGCTTTCTGCACACAGCACTTACGTCACTCACCGGTTGCGGGTTCTCAACAAAATTCTCCAGCTTTTGTCCATTCAGGTGCACAAACGTCGGATTTTCAGTTTACTGTATAAAGCGTAGTTTAACTATTAACTCTCGCCTGGTACCCAATGGATTTAAACTATTATGTTCAGAAATTTCCATTTAAAACTGCAATTTAATTTAAACACGGCCATAGTTCGGAACAGAACTTGTCCCACATCGACCACGGACAGATAAACATAACCCTTTATATAGATTGTGCATGGAGCTCCCATCGCCGAGCTTACTAACGAAAGCTTATAACCCAAGTGGGGGCGACAAGATGTTGGGACGCTGGTTCAGTCTCAGCGGGTTGGGTCCGTCGTGGCTCTATTCTGGACCGCCCATTCCAAGCTGGGAGTTGGGCTGTGTGGCATGGGCGAAGGCTCAGGCTTCACGGTTCCTAGAGCGGAGGGCACCGCGTAAGGCTGGTTTCACAGAGCAACGATTACCTCTCGCTCTCGGCAGTGGAAGGATAACGGGTCGGTGTCACCCGGATCCACTATGGCCTGCTGGACTGTTCCAATTGAACCAACATTTTTTTTGCTTTCATTAGGGTAGTTTTTGTTTTAATTTATTTTTTTTAACGGAGGGATTTGAATTTCCTTTGCTCAATTTGGTATTCTAGTTGATCGACACGACAAGGCAACTAAAATTCCAAATTATCTAGCTGCCTAATTTATTTATTTATGGTTGTCTAATGGGCTCTTAATTTACTTTTTTTTTTTGTTTGTTAATGAAATATGGAATGTTGTGTTTTGTATATGATTCTGGTTAAAATTAGAAGAGAAATGTTGTGTTGGGGTTGCCTTTTGCTGGGCTGACTATCTGAACTCAACCTTTCTCGGCAGTGGTCGGTTCAATTTGAAAGTTTTGTTCTGTGGAATTAGGGAACCGGATCCCCTCCTGAGCATAGGGTGGGGATCTTCCTGACCTGGCCATCTGGGTCCTTAAAATTTGATCCAACGGCTACAATAATCATAATTTTTAATGGATTTTCCTGTTTGTAGCCGTTGGATCAAAATTCAAGAGTCCAGATGATCCGGTCAGGAGGATCCCCACCCTATGTTCAGGAGGGGATCCGGTTCTTGGAATTAGATGCTGTAATTTATTTAGTTGGAAGACATGATCATGTTACGACCTTCCTTACCTTTTTGGATCGCTTAATACTGTGTCCATATGTGCTATACCAATTATATTTTATATTTGTGTTTATAAAAAGACACGAGTTTGGGTCTTTTCCATCACACACTGAAGATTGTACGTTTTTGGCACACTAATAACATCTTACTCTTGTGACTATCTTTTGTATGTGTCTCTTTAAATTTTATTTTTTTATTTTTTGTGAACCAAGCTTGTAATATTCTTTTTGTTGCTCTGGTATCCTTGCCTCTTGACATGGTGGAAGTGTATGTTTTTGTGATGTAGAAATATGTGTATGGATGCAATTCCTTTGGAGTTAATGACTTGGAGCATTCCTTGGTTTCATATGGATGCAATTCTCCGAAAGCAGAATCAGCATGAACTTTGGACCTCATTTCTTGAAGCCCCGATTTTGGTAACTTCATTGTCGGTTTTTCTGTGTTTCTCATAATATTCATCCGTTGAGACTGTTCATCAAGGAGGTTTTTTTATTTGTTCTGTGTAGTGGCAGAGCCAGGATTAAATCACAATGGGGCACAACAAGAAACTCAATAAGTTCTCCAGGAAATATTAAATGGAACATAAGTTATTCCATTTATTCAGTTTGTGTATGAGACCTTTCTCCCATGGCTTTATAGCTAGCTTTGCCTTGGGAATGAACCAGCGGTCAAGAAAGCTTCATACAGGGGTTATGCTTGGCTGATCGGTAAGGGATTTTACTTTGCTGGGTTTGGATTGATTATGGGGTCGGGACTATTATTGGTTGTGTGAAAATAAGAGCTTATTGGGGTCACTTGCATCCGTTGACCCCAATGTAACTCCACTACTGGTTATGTGAATGTGAAGAGTTGTACTTTAAGTATCTTCATATCTTAAACCATGCTTTATTTTTGTTTGTTTGGGACTTACGATTGTGTTTTTCTTAAGCCTCAAGCTGCAGTGCTATTTAGTACTACGGTTTAATAGTATTCATTTTCACTTGTGTAAGCAGTAGCCACCAAAAAAGAGGAGGCAGCCACGACAGAAGGGAGAAAAAGGAAGGACCAGAGCACCGTTCTGCAATTCGTCATCGAAGAGTTTCTTCTTCTCCTTTTACTTTCTGTTTTGTTTGTCTTTGCTGCCCATTTACATTATGAGTAACTAAATTTCATAGTTGGGACTTGGTTGAAGTCTAATCATGTTTCCTTGAGAATTTTCGATACATTTTGTTATAAGACAATTTGTTGATGCTTTAGTGATAAATTCTAGTTTTAATTCCAATCTTATTGAGTTATTTTATGATTGATCTGTTAAAGTTATTCTAGCAATCAGATTCAGTTACATAAACCACAACCAAGATCAAAACACAGAATAGTAATCCTTATAAAGTGAAACATACTAACCTGAAGAATTTCCATTGGAAGCAGCCATGGTTGTTCACTGTTAATCTAAACGCATCAACTCTTCTTCTCTCTGTCAGGATGTTTTTACTCTAACCAAGAATAGGACTTAGTTCCAACAAGAGCCCGCCCCTGTGAGAGGAGAGAATGCCATATATATACACACATATCCTTCTCATATTAGCATGTGGATTCCCTATTAAAATCCTTATGGGAAACAACTTATGTTTTCCTATATCAGTTTACTACTGCAATAAAATCCTTTATTGACAAGAACTGATATTCATCTTCATATAAGACTTTCTTATCCGTATTGGATTTGAATAGCTAATGCCCGATCATCTTATCTCATGTTTATACTCTTACATTCTCCTACTTGAACATGAGACAAAAATCAAACATAGCTTTTGCCAATCATAAGAAGTGATCACATAACCTTATCCAAGATTCCACCATCATGACCAATGTCTCGTTACATCTCAAAATACAGGAACCAAGATTCACAGACTACAACCAAAATGTAGTATTAAATCTAAGCTCACATGTACTCAATCTGTAAATATGACTCATGATTCAAAATAACATAAACAGTCCAGATTATGCTCTCACTTTCAAAAGATCACAGCACATAACAATCTTCATTGAAAAGCAACATTTTAAAGACTGAATAAAATTCATTAACAATAAACTTTAAAACAGACAAACTGTTTTTTTCAAAGTATCAAATGAATCTAAACTTCTAACATAGTCTATCTCCAATACTACAATACTTTCAAAACTAAAAGTATTCAGTCTCGGGACAAAGACACTTATTAAAACACAAAATCAAACTAGCAAACTAGCTATAACTTAACCTCAGTTTGTCAGAGCTGCACTCATTTATATATTCTTCACAGCTGCAACTCCAAAGCCTCAAAACATGCTTGATTACTCCCACTGATCAAAACTTTCTAGCACTCCCATCAAAGAAACATGTTTTCTAAATTCTCCAACAGGCAGTGCCTTAGTTAACGGATCAGCAAGCATCATTGTAGTGCTTATGTGCTGTACTTCGATAGTTCCTTTCTTGACTTGTTCTCTGACCTTAAGAAATTTGACATCCATCAAGCGTGAAGCTGAAGTACGCCTATTATTCTTGGCAAAGAATACAGCCGAGTTGTTATCACAGAACATCTTAATAGGCTTCTGAATCGAATTCACAACCTTTAAATCTGTTAAGAAATTCTTCAACCATGCTGCTTGTTTCATGCCTTCAAAGCAAGCTACAAACTCAGCCTCCATAGTAGATGTAGTTATAACAGTTTGTTTTGCACTTTTCCATGAAACTGCCCCTCCATTAAGCATGAAGATATAACCCCCAGTTCACTTCCTATCATCCACATCTCCAGCCAAATCCAAGTCTGTATATCCCATAAGTTCCAAAGAATTGGTTATACCATATACCAACATATGATTCTTGGTTCTCTGCAAGTATCGCAGAACTTTCTTGGCTGCTACCCAATGTGCTTCACCTGCATTTGCTTGAAATTTGCCTAGCAAGCCAACAATAATGGCAATATCAGGCCATATAGTTGCATACATGAGACTTCTAACTAAAGAAGCATAAGGTTTAGCTTGCATTATCTTTGCTTCCAAATCAGTTTTTGGACATTGACTCTTCGAGAACTTATCACCTTTATTGACTGGAACTTGACCATTATTGCAACTTTCCATATGAAATCTCACCAAGATTCTGTCAATATATCCCTTTTGAGATAAGCCAAGAAGCCTCTTTTGCCTATCTCGAACAATCTCTATTCCCAATACATAATGTGCTTCACCAAGGTCCTTCATCTCAAAGTTGTCACTGAGCATTCTTTTAGTACTTTGAAGCAATTGAGGACATGAGCTTGCAAGAAGGATGTCATCAACATAAAGTACCAAGAAGATGAATTTGGATCCTGAGAACTTAATATATATGCAATCATCCAACTTATTTTCTACAAAACCTTGTGCAGAGATATTTGATCAAATTTCAAGTACCATTGCCTTGATGCTTGTTTTAAGCCGTATATTGACTTATTGAGCTTGCATACCATACTTTCCTTCCCCCTTTCAACAAATCCAACAGGTTGTTTCATATAAATGTCTTCTTGTAGATCTCCATTAAGAAAAGCTGTTTTTACATCCATTTGATGTAACTCAAGATCAAAATAAGCAGCCAAGGACATTATAACTCACATAGAATCTTTAGAGGAAACTGGAGAGAAAGTGTTATTATAGTCGATTCCCTTTCTCTGAGTAAACCCCTTAGCAACCAACCGTGCTTTATATCTCTCAATTCTTCCATTAACATCCCTTTTAGTTTTATATACCCACTTGCAACCTATTGGCCGAATTTTAGAGTTTGAATCTACCAGTGTCCAAACTTGATTTTTGAACATTGATTCTAACTCATCCTTCATAGCATTGTTCCATAGAACTAATTGAGGACTTTCAATTGCTTGAGTATATGTGAGAGGGTCATCACTGTCACCTATGTCGAACTCACTCTTTTGCAGATACACAGTCACTTGTTTCAGTGGATTTTCGAGCTCTTGTAGATTTTCTGATTTCAACTTGAGATGGAACTGATGCTAGTTATTCTTCAAAGGAAGTCAATATTTCAGGTTGTGTTAATTGATCGACCTCCGCAGTGTTGTCAACTTGAACCCCTAATTCTTCACTCATATCCTCTGTAGCAGGCGTCAATGGATGAGAAAACAATGGAACTTGAGTGTAGTCCATTGCTACATGGTCATCACCATCTTGATGTATCTCTTCAAATACAAACGTTTCCCTTGACAAATGTGAGACATCTTGATCCTCCAAAAAAACTGCATTATTTGTTTCCTGGATCCGAGTGTGACTTTGAGGGATATAGAACCTGTATCATTTTGATTTCTCAAGATAACCAATGAAGTAACATGACCGAGTCCTTGGATCCAGCTTTCTTTCATTAGGATTATAGAACTTAGCTTCTGCTTTACAACCCCAAACATGGAAATAAGTAAAACTGGGAACTCTCCCATGCCATAACTCATAAGGTGTGGTAGACACTGCCGTGCTTGGAACTTGATTCAATATATGATTAGCTGTTTTCAAAGCCTCTCCCCACAGGAATCCTGGCAATTTCGATCTTGACATCATACTTCTCACCATACCAATGAGAGTCCTGTTTCTTCTTTTAGAAACACCATTCTGTTGAGGTGTTCCAGGTGTGGTGTACTGCGCCACAATCCCATTCTTCTCGAGATAAAGCGCAAATTGACCCTTTTGTTGCCCGGATTTAGTGTACCTGCCAAAGTATTCACCTCCTCTATCTGATCTAACAATTTTTATGACCTTCCCTAACTGTTTTTCTACTTCTGTTCTATATTTGACAAAACAATTAAGGGCTTCTGATTTCTCTGTAATAAGAAAAGTATAACCGAGCCTAGGAAAATCATCAATGAAGTTGACAAAATACCTATGACCACAAATTGTTTTGACTGGGAAAGGACCACAAATGTCAGTGTGTATGATCTCTAATAGCCCTTGACTTCTCTTAGCATCCATTTTTCTAAAATTAGTCATTTTGCCCTTTAAACAGTCAACTCACTCATTTGCAAAAGTAAAATCTAATTTTGGAATCAATTCTACCTTTGAAAGTTTCATTATTCTTTCTTTAGAAATGTGCCTTAGCCTCTTATGCCAGATAATATAAGAAGTGTCAGTTCCTAGCGTCCTTTTGAAACCAACATTCAAAATTGAGTGATTATTTGACTCTATTGAACATTCTAAACTCCACAGATTGTCTAATAGAAGGGCAGTACCTAAAACAAAATCTAGATAGTTATTTTTAAAGATTTTCAAACACTTATCATCAGCAAGGAAAGCAAAATCGTCTTTGACAATTTTAGAGGCAGAAATTAAGTTTCTTCTCATCTTTGGCACATAGAGCACATCTTTTAATTTTAAAACAAAACCAGAAGTTAACTTTAAATTTACAATCCCTATTGAATGAATTGCAACCCTAGTCCCTTCCCCTACATAAACATTGTATAAAGTATCACCAATTTCCTTTTGTTTTTGAAAACCTTTTAAAGAGTTAGTTATATGTACTGAGCATCCAGTATCAAACCACCAAGAATAAACAGGTACTTCACAAAGGTTTGATTCAACACAGACAAGTACTTGTTCCTTTTCTTTACTCTTCACATAATCTTTGAAAATTTCACAGTTGACTTTTAAATGGCCCTTAGTTTTGCACCAAAAACATTTAAGATTAGACACATCTTTAGGTTTAGCCTTGAACTTATTAGATTTTCTAGGGGAATCAACTACTTTGGCAGAATTACTGAACTTATTAGAATTCTTATTGGAACCAAAAGAGCCTCTGTTGTTGAACAGCTTCTTCTCATTTGCAATCTGCACAAAGTTGATATCCTCAATCTCTTTGCCTCTTTCTTGTTTTTGATGAGCTTCTTCTTGCACACATTGTGCAATCAACTGGTTAACATCCCAGTTTTTGTCTTGAGTGTTGTAAGAAATCTTCAATTGGCTATATCTGTTGGGAAGTGCTTGAAGAATCATGAATACCACCTGCTTTTCACCAATATTTATGTCCATTGTATTGAGTCTTTCTGCAGCATCGGTCATCTTCATTATATGATCCCTGATGGAGCCAGTACCTTCCATCTTGTAAGTATTCAATAGAGACATATACTGACTCACTTCAGCTTTTACAGATTCTTGAAATTTCTTTTCTATGGCATTCAGATAGTCAGCAGCCACATCATGTTTCTTAATTCCTCCTCGAATAGTATCAGTCATGCCACTCTCTAGAATGGATAGTGTCACCTTATTGGCTCTTGTCCATCTCTCATAATCAGCCTTTTCAGCTCTGGTGCTCTGATCATTAATGATAGGTTTGGGGTTGTCAATTGCTATATCAAACTCATTCAGAGTCAATAACAAACTAATATCCCTTCTCCACTTCTTGTAATTTCCCCCACCAGTGAGGATTGAGATGTTGGCCAAATTGAGGGTCTTCATTGATATTGCAGACACTGAAGAATAAAACGAAATCACAATACGAACTTTTAGGTTCCTGATTTCTATTTTCAGTCAATTGCACATCATGTCATCAAAATCAATTATCCATATATACATAACTATAACAACAAAAGCTGATAAGTATATATAGAATAAAAGATTCCCTTCTGAATGCTCAGGACTAAAATTATGTAGTCTTGAACAATCATTCCATTACTGAAGAATTTGTCGTATACACAACTCAGTGCATTGGTTTAGTTCTAAAGAAGACTGAAGCCCTAAACGGCTTTCTTCCACAGATGATCATACAATCAACAATTTCAAATAACAAGAAAAATATCAACCTATGTTATTCAAATCATGTTATACCAATAGAATCGGAAAACAACTGAACTTGACTTTCAATTTTAATTTCAGTTTCGATAACCTACCCCGAAGAACAAGCATCAATATCCCGCAGCGGAAGCATTTATCACAGATATTATCGAACTTAAGATTAGGTTTGAACCATCATGAAACACTCAGAATATTAAAATTGATTTCCAGAAAGGAAGAGGAAGAATGAAGAGTCGTAATTCCGATTCATAAAACCCCAAACTAGATAAGTTTCGAATTTCTTAACCAAAGAGAATCAAGCAATCATATTTTATTAAAAATGCACCGTTTTCCCTATGCTCAGTTTTAGGTCTGAAACCAATTTCGAAACCTGAAGAATGGAATTTTTTTTTTCTTTTTCTTCTTCTGTTCGATTTTATTGATCGAATTTATGAACATGAACCCAAGGCTCTGATACCACATGTTAAAGTTATTCCAGCAATCAGATTCAGTTACATAAACCACAACCAAGATCAAAACACAGAACAATAATCCTTATAAAGTGAAACATACTAACCTGAAGAATTTCCATTGGAAGCAACCATGGTTGTTCACTGTTAATCTAAACGCAGCAACTCTTCTTCTCTCTGTCAGGATGCTTTTACTCTAACCAAGAATAGGACTTAGTTCCAACAAGAGCCCGCCCCTGTGAGAGGAGAGAATGCCATATATATATATACACATATCCTTCTCATATTAGCATGTGGATTCCCTATTAAAATCCTTATGGGAAACAACTTATGTTTTCCTATATCAGTTTACTACTGCAATAAAATCCTTTATTGACAAGAACTGATATTCATCTTCATATAAGACTTTCTTATCCGTATTGGATTTGAATAGCTAATGCCCGATCATCTTATCTTATGTTTATACTCTTACATGATCATCATAGAATAGCTTTGTAATTGAGTTTGTTACATGGGTAAATTTGGATGATCGAGTCTTGTACGTATGCCGAGTGACAAGATAACTAGTTACGGTTCTTGGAATTAATTATCACGAATAACCGGAATAGATACCATGTTCTAGGATTCGTGTGTTTGTCGATTTCCATTGTATTATGCTTTCTTGGAGTGCAATTAAGTAGATACCATGCTAAATACTTCGAGAATGAAAGGAGTTAGTGTAGACGCCCATGCCTAATTTGTTGTTTAGGGAAATCAATAGCTTAAAGAGTAAATACCATGCCTTTAGGTAGACAAACGTAAAGCATCAAAAATCTGTTTTGTATCATAGTATGTATCAGTTGTTTAGGCAAAAAAAGTTAGAGATGGAAGTCAAAGTCCTAACCGTTCAAACATCGTTTTCAAAATTCTTATTGCCAATTATTTTTATTTACCTACGTTGTGCTTTTATAGTTAAACTTAAGAAATTATTTAATACTAAAGTCAGTGGAAAAGTACTGTTTATCAACAGTAAAATGGTGGAATGGCCCTCAATCAGCTTTCCTTGCCCCGTTGTTTTTCCATCTTGCCACAGTGAAATTACGCATTTGTCCGCGTTGGCCACGAGTCCATCATCGTGTGAAACCTCTGCTTTGGCTGCAGCTTCTCGATTTTTCCATCCGTTTCAGTTCTCCCTTTCGAAAATCTCTGCTTCCGTTGCTCTCAACTTGCCTTCTGTCACTCTCAAACGCCGGATAAGCTATCGACCACCCCCTCTCTATCTTCTTCTTCTTCCTTCGCTTTTCCCTGTGCAAATCTGAGAGACGCCTACCTTGGCTTTCCAAATAATAACAATTTCGAGGTTTTCTTGAAAGTTGACCGGAAGCTCCATGGAAGCAACCAGGGCCTGGGGAGAAGGAGGCGCCAGTGCACGAACAAGTGAAGAGAATGCAGAAGCTACCTGCACAAAGCACTTACGTCACTCACCGGTTGCGGGTTCTCAACAAAATTCTCCAGCTTTTGTCCATTCAGGTGCACAAACGTCGAATTTTCAGTTTACTGTATAAAGCGTAGTTTAACCATTAACTCTCGCCTGCTACCCAATGGATTTAAACTATTATGTTCAGAAATTTCCATTTAAAACTGCAATTTAATTTGAACACGGTCGTAGTTCAGAACAGAATTTGTCCCACATCGACCACGGACAGATAAACATAACCCTTTATATAGATTGTGCATGTAGCATCAATCGCCGAGCTTACTAACGAAAGCTTATAACCCAAGTGGGGGCAACAAGATGTTGGGACGCTGGTACAGTCTCAGCGGGTCGGATCCGTCGTGGCTCTTTTCTGGTCCGCCCATTCCAAGCTGGGAGTTGGGCTGTGTGGCTTGAGCGAAGGCTCAGGCTCCACGGTTCCTAGAGCGGAGGGCACCGCGTAAGGCTGGCTTCACAGAGCAACGATTACCTCCCGCTCTCGGCAGTGGAAGGATAACGGGTCGGTGCCACCCTGATCCACTATGTCCCGCTGGACTGTTCCAATTGAACCAACATTTTTTTTGCTTTCATTAGGGTAGTTTTTGTTTTAATTCGAATGTTTTAATTTATTTATTTTTAACGGAGGGATTTGAATTTCCTTTGCTCAATTTGGTATTCTAGATGATCGACACGACATGGAAACTAAAATTCCAAATTGTCTAGCTACCTAATTTATTTATTTATGGTTGTCTAATGGGCTCTTAATTTACTAATTTTTTTGGTTAATGAAATATGGAATGTTGTGTTTTGTATATGATTCTGGTTAAACTTAGAAGAGAAATGTTGTGTTGGGGTTGCTTTTTGCTAGGCTGTCTATCTGAACTCAACCTTTCTCGGCAGCGGTCGGTTCCATTTGAAAGTTTTGTTTTGTGGAAATAGGTACTGTAATTATCTTAGTTGGAAGACATGATCATGTTACGACCTTCCTTGCCTTTTCGGATCACTTAATACTGTGTCCATTATGCTATACCAATGTACGTTTTTGGCACACTAATAACATCTTACTCTTGTAATATCCTTGCCTCTTGACATGGTGCAAGTGTATGTTTTTGTGATGTAGAAATATGTGTATGGTAGTGATCCTGGAGATTATATCATCAACTTGGCATTCCATTTCCCACTTTGGAGTTAATGACTTGGAGCATTCCTTGGTTTCATATGGATGCAATTCTCCGAAGGCAGAATCGGCATGATGAACTTTGGACCTCTTTTCTTGACGTCCCCGAGTTCGGTAACTTCATTGTCGGTTTTTCTGTGTTTCTCATAATATTCATCTTGTTACTTCATCCATTAAGACTGTTCATCATCAAGGAGTTGATGAGAAAGGATTTGAACTCATTTTTTGTTTGTTTTTGTTGTGTGATTCTGAAGAACTGTACTTTAGAGTTCTTTACATCTTAAACCATGCTTTATTTTTTGTTTGTTCGGGACTTACGATTGTGTATTTCTTAAGCCTCAAGCTGCTGTTGTTTTGAAAACGAAAAATGGCTTAAAGTAATAGTGCAAGGGGTTTGTGTGTTCGAGTTGTATTCCCTTAATATTGCTTGTATAAAACTATATGCAACAAGAAAAAACTATTTTTCATATTAATTGAGAGGCTAACTTTGTGATGGATGCCTTTGTTCGCCATGGCCTTATTAGTACTAATTGTCATATTTTGGATCATTGTACTCCTTCATTTGCTCTTCATGCCCTTCAGTTTGATTCTGTAGGGAACGGTTGTACTCGTGGTTTTTTCTTTTAATTTATTCTTCTTGATTAAAAAAAAAAAAGAAGAAGAACTGTTTGACTAAAATCCTTTTACAAATTCAAAACCCTTAAAAATATTAGAAACACTTCTAACAGAGAAAAGCGTGAAAGCTCTTCTAAATACAAGTGCCTCCAAATTTGAAAAAAGCAATTATGGACAAAAAGTGCTTCCTAGATTATCTCCAAAGAAGATGTTAGATTTTAAACAAAAAATTTTAATTTGATAGCTTATATCGCATTTTGACATATTTTAAAATTTTACTCTTCATCTGATATGTCAAATTAAATTATTATTTTATTTTTCATAATTTTTGTTTTGACATTATCTAGATCCTTTTTCCACCACCTCTTCGTTGACCTCGCTCATCACATGGTCCCCTCTCGCAATGAACTGCATCATCCTTCTCAAATCCACCAACTGCCTCTTCATCAAGAAAAGCCTCTCCTTCAATGTCAGATTCTCTTCCTCCAATTGAACAATATGGGTATCCTGATCATCCACCCTATCCAAAGCATTGTTACAAGCAACCCCACTGTAGTTTGGGTACACCATGTTGAACCGACTCAAATCATGATCCAACCTCCTTTCCACCTCCACATGGTCCTCCACATCCCTCTCACTTGATCAGCCACCACCCTCCTCGTCATCATTTCCAGGTGAAGGAAGCCAAATCTACTCTTTCATTGACCCATACCCATCAATACCCACTCCGCTTTCGCCATATCTCTTAAGATCTCCCTCAAAGGTGAAACATGGGCATGGGCAGAATAGTTGGAGTCACCACACAAGGTGAACCCAATGAGGCTAAGATTCAACGGCGGCGGCTTTTGGGCAGCGAATTAAGGCATCGGCTGAGGCCAAGCCTTGTAGTTCCGATTCATCATCATCAGCTGAGACTGACTCTTCATCATCATCAGCATGTAATAAATGTTTTAAAACAATAAAATATTAATAAAAAGCATTATAATAAATTAAAATGTATTTGAAGCTGCTGTCAAATTTGACAGCAAGCCCTTTTGCTGCCATTCTATGTCATGCCGCATAAGATTTGACATTTCGGTTGGAAACAATAGTGGATATCTTTTTTTACTGTTATACCTTACGTGGACAATTTGGCATCTCCACCTCTTATAAGGGCAGTTTTAAGCATGCCTTCATTTCTATAATCATTTACATGGAACAAATATACGGTATCCATATCGTTTCATAATAATGATACAAACGCAATATACACAAAACGCGTATTATTATTATTATTGGCGCCAAACGTCCCAATCTCAGAGTCTAACAATGGCGTTAAAGTCAAGTCACAAACTTCCCCACTTATTCATAAAGCGACCAAGACAAAGAGGAAACCCTGAAGCTTTGAGCTACAGAGAAAAAAACGGGGATTTGGGATTACATCTCCGGGACAACCGATTCGCTGAAACGGAAAAGCTTCGGACCTCGGTGGCCGACACCCAATTCGGTCAAACGAATCACACCCGATGTAACATCTGCCAAGAACTTGTGCTCCGCCGCTTACAAGTACGGGGCTAGAGTTCAGTTCCAGTGACCTATTAAACTCACTTCCCAAATTATATGTGGGAATTTGTTGACATGGAAATATCAAGGGAAGAGCCCTCCCTTTTCAGTGTATCCAGATACTCAGCTGAAGGTTGTGCCCTTGCAACTTTGGCAATAGCCTTGTTTTCTGCATCTGTCCCTCCCTCCAAAAACGCTCCCACAATCCTCCCGTCCTTGATCCATGCTGCTCCAAACTTCGGTTGGTTTGATGCTGGATTGGGGTCCCCAAACAGCAACAGATCGCCCACATTGTCTCCATAAAATGTCCACGACAAATCAAAGGCACGGGAGTAGAAGTACGGAACATAGTCATACTCTTCAATGCACTTCCCTTCCTCGCTTGCCCTGATAGCTCTCACAGCATGCTCAGCTGATTTTCTGGCATGGTCAACATGCTGAACTCTTCTCATGTCGTCATACAATTTCATAGGGAAAGTAGCAATGTCCCCCACGGCGTATACATCAGGGACATCTGTTTCGAACATTCCATCAGTTTGGATTCCGCCTTTCTCTTCACTGACTTGCCCATCGAACAAATCAATTAGAGGCTTTGCGCCGACACCAACAACAACAATGTCAGCTTGCAGCACCCTGCCATCCTTGAGTTTCACTACCTTAACCTCTCCGTTCATGTCAGCATCGAACCCTACTGCAGTGGTGCCCTTGATCATTTAAACTCCTCTATTGGCGTAGTAACCCTCGTAGAAAGCGGCTATCTCTTTAGTGAAAAGCCGAGGCATGCACCACGGTTCCGGAAAAACCATGGTGACATTGAACTTGTTGATTCTAATAGCTGCTCCGACTTCAAGACTAATGTACCCTCCTCCAACAATCACTACCTTTCCGTTTTTCTTGGCTCTAATTGCCTCCACAAGTTTATCGGCATTGCTGATTTCCCTCAAGTAGAAAATGTTTTTGGCATCATCTCCTTGCACACCAAATTCCGTCAACCTTATAACTCTGGAACCAGTTGCAATGATCAAAGTTTCGAATTCAAACATTCCCCCAGTTGCACTAGTGAGGATCTTTGATTGAAGATCTGCTTGGACTATTTCTGTGCTAAGAAGTAACTCAATGCCTTTCTCCGCATACCACTCCGGAAGCAGCTTCTCTCCTCCACTTCCGACACAGACATGGAACCCCGGAAGCCTTGCAGCTCCCTCAGGAAGCAGATGGCTCTTACTAAGTGCCGGACGTTCATAAGGTGCAACGGCTTCTTTGGATATGATCGCTAACTCACCTGGTTCAAGCCCTTGCTTGAGAAACTCCCTTGCTGCGTATCCAGCTGCAACTCCACCACCGATGATCACGTACTTAAACGACTTCTTACTGGAAATCTCACTAAAGAGACTACCCTTTTCGAACAATTCTTCAACTTCTCCAATTTTTTCATCAACAAGCTTTGCAAGATGTGCAATCGAGAGAAATTTCCGTTCGCCGAGTTTTTCAATAGTTAGTATTTGAGTTTTGATCCTTTCCACATTCTCTAACCACTCATAGACTTCATCGCGTTGCGGTTTACTTGGAAGGAGAGGCTCGGCCTCTATTTTCTCGATTATATCTTGACTTTGGCTAATCAAAGTTTTGTTGATACTTTAACCATCGTGTAATCAGAGCCCATATGAACATTATTGGTTCACAAATCGGTGTCAGAAATCCCATAGCTTCCTGCACATCACCAGAACAATGCAAGATAATTTTACTCTGAATATACGGTACCTCGATCCATATATTTTTGAACAAGCAATTCGATATATAGAGGATCATTAATCTGGTTTTCGAAACTGTGGTTAAACATTTTGTACCATATCATATACAGGTCCTAGCAACATCTTCGTCTATTTATGTATTGAGTTTTAATCTCATTTAGTGAAAGTCCTATTAACTTCATTAGCACCAGCCTTTATCTTTTTCATTTCCACATGATTTTCCAGATATTTGTCGAAATTATACTCTTCCTGATTCTGATTTGAAGAGCGGGGAACTAGCAGTAATTGTATCTGTTTACAATGGCTAGCTCTTGGTTGTTTGGGTTTGATCTAAAATTAGTTGTTAACTGTTATCTGATTAATTAACTAAACTATCAGAAATTTGTAACATATAAGAAACTAGCAGTCGATAATTTTCAGAAAAGAGAGCGTACCTGGCTTCACTGACTGCTAAAACAGGTAAAGGTCGCGTCCTCTATGAAAAGAAACCGAAAACCAGAGCAAATTAAAAGTAACTTATGTGTGCGAGGGATTGCCTTGAAAGGCTAAGCCCTTTATAAGAGAACTGAAAAAAATTAAAAGCATAGAGTTACTGAAGCAAAGTATCTGCTGGTCTTGGTGCTAAGGGAAGCAAAGAATGTCTTTAGAAGCACCGGATAAAATGGCACTGTAAATCTTGGATAAGCACTTTCTGAAGTTCAAGTACTTTTAAAAATTACAATCTGATGCTAAGCCTTTTCTTGAAACAAGGGCAAGAACAATTATGTACAGTACAACTTTTCAACACTGCCATATGACACGAACACCCTCACATAAGATTTGTTTCGGACAAACGCAACTGTTGTGGAAAACTCGCATCCCAACTATTTCGAGCTACACTAATCAACCAAATAAAAAGCTTTTGGCGAAATCTTAAGTCTAGGCCCCTCAATAAAACAGATGGAATTGCAAAAGCACTTAGAGATACATAGCAGAGCCGGCCCTCAGGGTGTGCAAAAGGTGCCACCGCGCGGAACCCCCAAATTTTCATTCAATCATATTTATATTTGTGGTTCTAGAGCTAGCGGTTTAGCTCTTCTTCCTTATCGCCCATCTGTTGGGTTAACAAAAACACATCCAACGTGTATCGAACCTAGGACCTTTGAAGGTAAGGAAAAAAAACCTAGCCGATCAAACAACTTATTTTTGTTGCAGTAACTTGTAATATTTTAATTTTATAGATGAAAAAATTGAAAAAAAAATAATAATAAAGAAATATAACATTAAAAAAATAAAGGGCCTCCATCTAAATTTTGCACAGGACCCCTAAAAACTTAGGTCCGACCCTAATCCACAGTACAAATTCATGACTAATAGTGATCATAGCTCCACCTATCTTCACTCGGTACCTGGCGTTGCCTTCTATTTCCTTTGGTCTTCTTAGGTTTCCCGGCGAAAAAAACAATTAGATCGTCGAAGAAATGCCCGCCCATAAACTCCTCCATCACATCTTCGAACGAATCTTATCAGCTGACTTCAAATCTGCACATGGCTTATCTATCTCCTCTTGCTTGTGTAATTTCCTGTTTTCACTGAATTCCTTCTTCAATCCGTCTAGATCAACCTGTACCGCCTTCAAATGCACTTTTTCTTTATCAGACTCCTTTTGAGAAGTTTGATTATCGGACTCTTTAACGTCGCGAAGTGATTTGGAAAGAATTTTGTAACCTAAAATCCACCTAAAAGTTAGTAGAAAACAAATGCCGGCTAGGCTTGTAACAAACTCCGCATCAATGCATGACACCAACACTTTGGAAACTCATGGAACCCAGACTTTATAAAGTTTGAGCAACATATTTACAGGTGAAGGAAAGACGATAAAGATATCAGCAAACCAAATAATATAAATACTTGCTTGGCAAAAATAAATATATAAATTTTTGTACATAAATATAGCAGTATTCAGACACTTACCTAAGGCTATATCGACGCAATTTAATTTTCCAAAAAATGAGAAAATGACGAGGAAACAAAACCTGGGACGGCTTTGAGGCTCTCATGCGCTGTGTGTTTAACGATGCTGGAGCTGAACCGGACGATCTTTGCCCGGCCTTCCGTGTCCCCCAAATAATAATTCAAGTTACCCCGGACGGCCTTGTCTATTTGGGTAACGGCACCCGCCCCGTACCCGTAAGCGGTGGAGCACAAGTTCTTGGCAGATGTTACATCGGGTGTGATTCGTTTGACCGAATCGGGTGTCGGCCACCGAGGTCCGAAGCTTTTCCGTTTCAGCGAATCGGTTGTCCCGGCGATGTAATCCCAAATCCCCATTTTTTCTCTGTAGCTCAAAGCGTCAGGCTTTCCACTTTATCTTGGTGGCTTTATGAATAAGTGGGGAAGTTTGTGACTTGACTTTAGCGCTATTATTAGACCTTGAGATTGGGACGTTTGGCGCCAATAGTAATAATACGTGTTTTGTGTATATTGCGTTTGTATCATTATTATAAAACGATATGGTTACGGTGTAATAACCCGTTCCGGGATTTACGGAAGAAAATGGATATTTTTGTATTTTCACTAAGTTAGAGGGATATCTTTCTTTTTAAAATTGTTTTTAAGTCTTAATTGGTGAGCCCAAGGGGCCCAACCCCTGTTTTGTCCCCGGTTCCCTTTCCCTTTTCTTTTCTTTTTCTGAAATGTCTTCTCTTATCTCTTCTCTCTTTCTTCCTCCGTGCTCTCTCTTTCCCCCCTCCTCTCGATGCTCTTTCCTCCGACAAGAACACACACACACACACCCACAACTACACCTACTCGAGGAAATCATCACCATCATCGCCATTCAACTGCATCTCTCTCTCTCTCTCTCTTTCCCCTGCTCGCGGCGTCGGGAGGACACGAACACCTCCGGCGAGTTTTGGTTGTTTTCCGGTTGGGTAAGCCCTTTTTCTTCTTCTTTTCTTATGTTAGACTTTGCCTAGATGTGGTTATTGAGTTTGGGTTCTTGATTTCCAAGGTTTTGGAGTGTTTTTGGCACGGGTGAGTGCACACCCAATTTTCCGGCGAGCACCGCCCCTTTCGAGGCAATTTCTGGCCAAAACACGGCGAGTTGGCCGGCGTGCGAGGTATCAATCTCTTCGTCTCGCTGAGTACTACAACGTTCATTTTTGTTTCACTCAATTTCATTGAGTATTGAAGAAGTTATGCTTATTTAAATCTTACCCAGTTTCCGGCGGACACCCGTGGCTTCCAGGCTGTTTTCCGGCCAACTCCGGCCACAATGACGAGAACCAAGGTATATTTCGATTCCTTACCTTCGGGGCTTCAATTTGGTATATTAAATGACATGTTTTGGTTAAGTTTTGAGCTCCAACGGAGCTTGGGAATTTTCCGGCCGAATTTCGGCGTCCTTCTCCGGCGCACCCAGGCCTTCGGGCCGTTCTCCACCCTCACACGGGCCTTAGGCCTGTTTGGTCTCTGGCCCAAAACCCAAAACCTTTTCCTTTTTATTTTTATTTTGTTTCATTTTAAAAACCCAAAGGCCTTAGGGCCTTGGTTGCAGCCCAAACCCATTTCCCCTTTTAAATTAGGCCTTGGGCCGTGAGGTTCAAAAACCCAAACCCATTTTCTGTTTTTACCCAAACCCAACCCATTTAAAACCCTAGCCCAAAACCCTAACCCAAAACCCTAAAGCCATGACCCGTGACCCGTTTGACCTGTTGACCCGGATTCGGTCTGACTGTTGACCCGGTCAACGGTCATCGTTGACTTTGACTTTGACCGGTCAACGATCAACGTTGACTTTGATAGTTGACTTTTTGGTTTCCGTGCGGGACCCCTCCTAGGCTAATTTCGATGTCCTGAACCCGTTTCCGATGTCTGTTTTCCCAAATTCAATTGTTTGAGTAGAGTTTGATTAAATGTACCCTTTATGTGCTTAGGGACGTTTAATTGTGGCGTTTCTGTCTTCGCTAGTGGCGTGGATTTTCGACGGCGAAGTACTGTGAGTGGACCCCTTCTAAAAATGCATGTTTTAATGGTAGAATTGCATACACAGAAAAGCATGACTTTACGATTATGTTTTATGAAACGTTTTGAGATAACATGCTTACTAAGGCTAGTTTGAATTATTACTATTTTTCCTATAACCCATGATCTTACATCCATATGAAACCAAGGAATGCTCCAAGTCATTAACTCCAAAGTGGGAAATGGAATGCCAAGTTGATGATATATATAATCTCCGGGATCACTACCATACACATATTTCTACATCACAAAAACATACACTTGCACCATGTCAAGAGGCAAGGATATACAAGAGTAAGATGTTATTAGTGTGCCAAAAACGTACATTGGTATAGCATATATGGACACAGTATTAAGTGATCCGAAAAGGCAAGGAAGGTCGTAACATGATCATGTCTTCCAACTAAGATAATTAGTGTCTATTTCCACAAAACAAAACTTTCAAATGGAACCGACCACTGCCGAGAAAGGTTGAGTTCAGATAAACAAAACTTTCAAAAGATAATTATTTTTTGTTTGTTCGGGACTTACGATTGTGTATTTCTTAAGCCTCAAGCTGTTGTTGTTTTGAAAACGAAAAATGGCTTAAAGTAATAGTGCAAGGGGTTTGTGTGTTCGAGTTGTATTCCCTTAATATCGCTTGTATAAAACTATATGCAACAAGAAAAAACTGTTTTTCATATTAATTGAGAGGTTAACTTTGTGGTGGATACCTTCGCTCGCCATGATCTTATTATTACTGATTGTCATATTTTGGATCATTGTACTCATTCATTTGCTCTTCATACCCTTCAGTTTGATTATGCAAGGAACAATTGTACTTGTGGTTTTTCCTCTTAATTTATTCTTCTTGATTCAAAAAAAAAAAAAAAAACAACTGTTTGACTAAAATGCTTTTACAAATTCAAAACCCTTAAGGGGGCGTTTGTTTGATCGGATTAAGGGGGACTGGACTAGACTAGACTGTAGTCCCTTATTTGGTCTGGACAAGGATTAGGTTTAATGGGACTAAAGGGGACTCGCCCCGACTGAACGTTTCGCTAAACGTTCTTAAGGAGACCCCTCAATTTCAAGCGGACTGCTAGTCCCGTTCTCTCCCCCGCCGCTGGTCCCTCGTCGTCTCCCTTCTCCTTCGCCCTCTCCCTTCTGATCCGCACCTTTGCCCACTCCCTTGGGCCTTCACTATGCCACCCAAAAGCCTAAACCCAGACCTCAAACAAAACTGAAAAACAATCCATTGATTCCCTTCCTTTCTTCTCCGTTCAATTCACTCTCTTTCTCAGCAAAATCGTCATGGTTGCAACCACCAGACCACCACCAGACAACCATCACCAGAAGCTCGCCGTCGATCTCTGCATTCGCGCGCAACCCAGACGCAAGTCGGGACCGCAAGCGTACCAAATGCTCAAGCACCTGCAAATCCCCACATAAATTCAAAACAAAAAGGCAAAATCACCAGAGAATCCTGAGATTTTTCGAGAAAATCAGGAGGCACTGCGTGGAGAGCTCCGATGAATCCTTCATGCGAATCTTCTGCATAAGGAAAAGAGGGAGAGGTTAGGGATAAAGTGGACGAAGGGAAAAAAAGGAGAGGGGAAGGAGAGAGTTGCCGGAAGAAAATAGGGAGAAGTTGCAGAGAGAGGAAGAATATTTTGGAAAAATGGAGAAACAGAATAAAAAAGAAGGAGATGAGAGGGAGAATGGCGGAGGAAAAGAGGAATAGGGTAGAGAGAGATAATTTTAGGAATAAATAAATAAAAAGATTTTGGCCCTTACAGAAGAATATATGATTCTAGAAACAAATAAAATGATAAATTAATAATAAATATAGATAAAATAATATAATATTTGAGTTAGATAATTATCCAACTTCTGAGTCCGACACTGCACCAAACGCTTCACTAAACTAGTCCAGCTTAATCTAGTCTAAGCCAGTCCAGCTTAATCCCTGAAGCTAATCTAGTCCGAGACAGTCCAGTGCAACAAACGCACCCTAAAAATATTAAAAAACACTTCTAACAGAGAAAAGCGTGAAAGCACTTCTAAATGCAAGTGCCTCCAAATTTGAAAAAAGCAATTATGGACAGAAAGTGCGTCTTATAAAGGCAGTTTTAAACATGCCTTCATCTCTATAATCATTTACATGGAACAAATATACCGTAACCATATCGTTTCATAATAATGATACAAACGCAATATACACAAAACACGTATTATTACTATTGGCGCCAAACGTCCCAATCTCAGGGTCTAATAATAGCGTTAAAGTCAAGTCACAAACTTCCCCACTTATTCATAAAGCCACCAAGATAAAGAGGAAAGCCTGACGCTTTGAGCTACAGAGAAAAAATGGGGATTTGGGATTACATCTCCGGGACAACCGATTCGCTGAAACGGAAAAGCTTCGGACCTCGGTGGCCGACACCCGATTCGGTCAAACGAATCACACCCGATGTAACATCTGCCAAGAACTTGTGCCCCACCGCTTACGGGTACGGGCGGGTGCCGTTACCCAAATAGACAAGGCCGTCCGGCGTAACTTGAATTATTATTTGGGGGACACGGAAGGCCGGGCAAAGATCGTCCGGTTCAGCTCCAGCATCGTTAAACACACAGCGCATGAGAGCCTCAAAACCGTCCCAGGTTTTGTTTCCTCGTCATTTTCTCATTTTTTGGAAAATTAAATTGCGTCGATATAGCCTTAGGTAAGTGTCTGAATACTGCTATATTTATGTACAAAAATTTATATATTTATTTTTGCCAAGCAAGTATTTATATTATTTGGTTTGCTGATATCTTTATTATAAAATTGGGGAAAAAATCCAGAAAGAATTTGCTTGAAATTTACTTGACGACCGGTACTCCTTGCGCTAACGTAGTTTTGCGAAACCCGAACATATACCACATATGTCATAGTTACTCTACATACATATACCACATATGTCCAAGTTACTCTACATAGACTACATTGCTGATTTTTGAACACACTCGATGTTGATGTTGTCTTAAAACATGGATGTGCCGCTAAACTACGGTCATGTAACATTCATCTCCACTAAGTGAGGAGGTTCTAACTCACTTGGATGACATGTTCAATACCTAATTATTTTGGTTGTCCTTTGTGCGTGGTTTAGCCTAAATCCACACCCATTTAGTCATAAGCCATAATTCATTATTTTGGATAATTTTTCATGCACGAGTTGGTGCGAATAACGGTTCACGAATCTGTTTTGTGTAGGTTTGCTGTATAGAATTGTGCCAACATAACTTTTGTTCAAAATTTGTGAAGTTTGGTTTTCATGAAGCTTCAGAACTATGGTGTAGCATATTGATTTGGGTTTCTTGACTAGTCTACCAGCAGTTGTTTTCTATTAATTTGCAAGCAGATTGTGTAGGTTACAAAATTGTTGCGAGATCAATCCGTGACTTAAATGAGTCCGATAAACAGGAAGTGGATGTGAAGGCAATGCAGACTGATCTACGCAAATTGAAGAAAGAGTTCAGTGAACTCAGGAAACGACATAAGCAAGTTCAGCTAGATAAGCCAAGTGTAGATTTGAAGTCACCAAACACAGCCAACATTCATTCAGTTGCAAATCAGAAACTGATGAAGGAGTTGGACCTCTTTTCTTGATGTCCCTGATTTTGGTACTTTTCATCTTCGGTTTTTCTGTGTTTCTCATAATATTCATCTTGCTACTTCATCCATTGAGACTATTCATCAAGGAGGTGATGTGAAAGGATTTAAACTCTTTTTATTTTTTTTATTTATTTTTTATTTTTAATTTGTTCTGTGCAGTGGAGCCAGGATTAAATCACAATGGGGGCACAATAAGAAACTCTAATAAGTTCTACAAAATTATTTCATATTGATGGTTCATTGATCTCTATGTAATTATCATATATTAACTATGTATTGTGGAGAACTAAATATTGAATCATAAATAGTCAATAATAAGTATTACATAATCAATAAATAATCAATATATACGTGGATACTATCTAATTATGCCTCTTGAAGAATTTAGTGTCTAATTTGAAAAACAGAGAAAGAATTTTTTTTCTTTTGAACAAACCCCCATCTACTAAAATGTCAGATTTCTTTGCTACTGCTGTATTAGGATTTTAAACTCAATCTTGAAATTGAGTATAGGCCTTTTTGGTTGTACATAGGTTGTTATTGTGGAATAGATACAAATTTACCATATACATATTCTACTATTTAAGTAATGAACAAAACTGTTCTTATGTTTCTAGCTATTCATTTATCAACTTAAACGTTTTTAAAACCTGCAACGAAGTGCGGGTATTCTTACTTGTGGTAACGAAATGCACTCAACTCAGTGCAGAACATATGCCCTTATCAGAAGCAAAGATTATACCAACATTTTGCTTTCTCTATTGGAATATATACTTGTCTCCATGATTAGCTAGGTACCATTTGCAACTTCTCATTATTTTTCAACTTTTCAAGTTTCTTTCTTACCAACATTTGCCCCCGATTCCCTCGTCTAGTTTGAAATCTATATCAGATGAATCGACGACACTAACTTCCAACTCTATATTGCTAGACTCGATGGCTCACAAAGTTTAGCGCATAAGGCTAGCGCACAAGAGATGCAGTCTTATTATTTAAGGTGTGGTCCGTTCAACATGAAAGACCCAACTCAACCGCCTAACGCCTAAGCAAGGCTTTTTAGAGCACTGTTAAAAAAAAAAAAATATTAACCATGCCACATGGTTGACAAAATATAATATAAAAAATGATCGTTCTAGAACATATGCACTCAACTCGGTGCAGAACATATGCCCTTATCAGAAGCAAAGATTATACCAACATTTTGCTTTCTCTATTGGAATATATACTTGTCTCCATGATTAGCTACGTACCATTTGCAACTTCTCATTATTATTCTACTTTTTAAGTTTCTTTCTTACCCACTTTTGCCCCCGATTCTCTCGTCTAGTTTGAAATCTATATCAGATGAATCGACGACACTAACTTCCAAATCTATATTACTAGAATCGATGGCTCACAAAGTTTAGCGCATAGGGCTAGCGGACAAGAGATGCAATCTTATTATTTAAGGTGTGGTCCGTTCAACATGAAAGACCCAACTCAACCGCCTAGCACCTAAGCAGAGCTTTTTAGAACACTGTTAAAAAAAAAAAAAAAAAAAACCATCAACTGCCACATGATTTACAAAATATAATATAAAAAATGATCGTTCTAGAACATATGCACTCAACTCAGTGCAGAACATATGCCATCACCAGAAGCAAAGATTATACCAACATTTTGCTTTCTCTATTGGAATATATACTTGTCTCCATGACTAGCTGGGTACCATTGACAACTTCTCGTTAATTTTCAACTTTCTACGTTTCATTCTTACCCACTTTTGGCCTCGATTCTCAAGTCTAGTTTGAAATCTATATCAGATGAATCGACAACACTAACTTCCAAATCTATATCACTAGAATCGATGGCTCACAAAGTTTAGCGCATAAGAGCATTTCTAAAAGAGATGTCAAATTATCCAAATTAGTAATAACGGTAACAAATGACAACATTAATGTTTTCCAACCGAGAAGCCAAATCTGATGTGGCATGACATGGATTGACATCTCTCCCCCTTGCTGCTAAATTTGATAGCACCTTCAAAATTTTTTAATTAATTATTAAATACTTTTAATTAATTTTTTGTTAGTTTAAAGCATTATCCTTTTGTTTCTTTTCATTCTCAATGCAAAGAAAGTACATGAATTATTATTTTATGTTTAAAATTTGACATATTGGTTGGAGAGCAAAAGTTTAAAAGATGTCAAAATGCCATGTAAGCATTCAAATTTAAATTTTAGGTTTACAATTTAACATCTCCTTTGAAGATGGTCTAAGGCTAGCGCACAAGAGATGCAGTCTTATTATTTAAGGTGTGGTCCGTTCAACATGAAAGACCCTACTCAACCACCTAGCGCTTAAGCAAGGCTTTTTAGAACACTGTTAAAAAAAAAAAAATATTAACCATCAACAGCCACATGATTTACAAAATATAATCTAAAAAATGATTGTTCTAGCATTTTCCTCTCTAATATAAGTGTATACAAACATAATTATTTTTTACAAAAAAACATTTTCAAACTAGCTCTTTATGGTAAGTCATTGAAGAGAATGGAATTTAAACCACCACTCACAATGCATGTACCAATGCAAGAATGGGAATACTAAAGAGCAAAGCGGAATTCATTTCCTAGCATGTGCTTACCAAGGCGAACCAATGAGTATCGTTGCAATAAACACAAGGCCGCCTAGCTATTCATATGACCCATGCATCATCGTCCTACGTACCCATATCAGACACAAGGTTGTTTACCCTCCCAAATAATCTCTTGCTATACCAATTACTACAAAGAGAAACGCCTGAGCTTGAGCTAAGAGAGCAGCCCTACAGATGAGAAGTAACACCGTGCTCCACCGCTCGTTACCAATCGAAATGGATCGCGCCGTCAGGGGCAACTGTTGGAAATTATATATTATATATTATAGTATATAATTTTAATAATTGAATGAAAAATATTGTTAACCAATTTCTTAGAAAGGTTATGTTGTTTAGTTGTATTCCCTTGATAAGTGATGTATACTTATAGATGAAAAGTTACATCTTTTTGATAAGTAGAAATTGGATTCTATATAAACCCATGAAACCATTGGTATTAAATAGAGAAAATTAGAGTTAATTTTTACTCTTGAGAAATATGATTTCCCACTTTGTTTCTCTCATGCTTCGTGTGTCAAATTCCAAGTCGTGTCTTGAGAGTACGGAATATATAAAGTTCGCCAGAGTCCGAAGATTGAAGTACTTTAATTTCGGATTATAGATTGTTGAATCCTGGGAGACGGACGCTTACCGAACTACAAGCACAAGAGTAGAGGCGAAATTCTGTCTTTAGAACATTGCATTTATGCAAGCCTCAATCTCCAAGTTTGTCAGTTTTTCTAACATTCTCTTTAGTTGTTTATATTAATCTCATGTATAATTGATGTTGTGAATTTCTTTATGATTATTATCATTGGAATTATATTGTTATTTTTCATATTTTCTAATATTGCTCCAACAACAACTTGAACCACTTATTTCAGGACGAGGATGCCCAGGCCAAGATGGTCCGGTTGGGCACCAGCATCGTAAAACACGCAATTGAGGAGGGCCTTAATGGTATTCCAGGTTTTACTTCCTCATCGCACTCTTCTTATCTATATGTTTGTTACACCAGCATCAGTATAGTAATGCATGAATACAGAATTTGTTACTCTAGTCTGTAGTCTCGGTTGCTTTTCTACTGATTTTGCAAGTGGACGTGTAGGTTACAAAATTGTTGCGAGATCACTCCGCTTCTTAAACGGGTCTGATGAAACAGAAGTGGACGTGAAGGCACTGCGGGCAGATGTACACCGGTTGGAGAAAGAGTTCAATGAATACAAGAAGGAAGTAGCTGAGCTACAAGTGGAAGTGAAGGCATTGGCTGCTGATCAACACAGATTGGAGAAACAACTCTGCGAGTATAGGATAAATAAGGCAAGTGCGGATTTAAATATTAGGTCTTGCTTGCTCTATGTAATTGTTTTTTCTCTCTGCTTCTGCATCTCTTTTGGTTGGGATGCCTAGACTTCGATATTTGATCATATGTGCCCATGTAGTAGTTTAAGTTGTACTTTGTATTGTTTAATCCCTTAAATTGATGGAAAAATGAACCTGTCAAATTCTGTTAAATTTTGAGACTACCTTTCATAAATTGTTTCAATGATTAAAATCTTTCTCTTTAACTCATTGCATTTCGAGTTTAAACTTTTTCCCTTCCCCTAACGTAAATAAAGTAATAATATCGCTTGTACTAAAATAAAAAGTCATTCCATCAAACCGAGAGAAACTTATGTAGCACTATCCCTGCCATGTGTGATAGTATTGATAGTAAAAAACGGAACCGGATCTCCTCCGGGTTCAAATAAATTGAGCCTTTTGAACAAAGGATCCGGACCGTTGAAATTTGATCCAACGATTTCAAACAGGGGCCCCTTTAAAAGTTATAATAATTGTAGCTGTTGGATCAAATTTCAACGGCTTGCAACCTTTAATCCTTAGATTCAGTTTATTTGAATCCGAAGGAAATCCAGTTCCGTAAAAAATAGTCTAGTTAAAAGAGTGACTGAAGTCTACTGAAATAGATTGGACCTGAATATTTCCCTCCAAATTGTCGACTACAGTTCGGATCGCTGGTTTAATCAGGTCGGTCGGATTCATACCTACCCTATCAATTTTCAATGTATTTTCTAATTTCTTTCATGGAATGGTGTATTTTTTCACATCATTATTAAATGGTTGTAATGTTTATAACTATATTTATTATTGTTGAATAAATATAAATTCTGAATTTTATCTTTATTTATTAAATAAATTTTAAAATTTAAACTTGTTAACGATAATATATAAAATAACAAATATTACCACCACTAGAGAATTGGAGGAAAAATATTCCTTTCATGGAAAGAGTACTATGGAGTATGGACACCTTGACCCAAACCACCAACCATTGGCAGTGCCAGTGAGTTGTCACTTTCCCTGTCTTCACATCGCCTGAGCAGCTGAGCTTGAGCTACTGCAAAAATGGGGATATGTATTTCATTTCCGGCACAATCGATTCACTGAAACGGAACGCTCCGGATGCAACGGCTGCCAAGAGCTTGTGCTACACCGCGTACGGTTATGGGTCAGCCACCGTCACCAGAATCTATAACGCCGTCAGAGGCGAGGAATCCCGGTCCAAGTTTGTCCTGTTCGGAACGAGCGTCGTTAAACACAAAGCCGACGAGGGCCTTAAAAGCGTCCCAGGTTTACTTCCAATTTCATTTACATTTTTCGAATTTTGTCTTTCAAATTAAAAAAAAAAATTAAAATTTAGGACGAACTACTCTCTCTTTGCTTTTGAAGAATTAATTGTGTTTATTTATTAGTGTTTTTGTAGTTTATGAAATCTTGATCACGGATAATTAGGAAATAAAAAGAAATTTGTAGAAATAATTTGGTTCCTTGGACCTCGTCGCACCAATTCACTTGTCCCAACACTCTAATTTTTGCAACTTTACGTCTTGTTACATGTATCACTTAAAGATATTGTTACTCTACGACCTCGCGGTGCTTGATAAACATTTCGTTTTTTTGTTTTTCATTTGCATTGTTTGTGCTCGAGATAGAGGAATATGATCATATGAGTGGAAACTATGGAAGAGAAACAGTGAAGGGAGGGTGGTGGAAGAAATGTATGAAATAAAAACTTGAAAGTGAAACCAACTGAAAATTGTTTCCGGTTTTTGGTTTTCATTTTTGTGTACCGTTACATTTACATTTCTTCCACGTCTCCTGCGTCATCCTTCCATCCTTCATCGTCTTTCCTCCAACTGTAAATATGTTGCTCAAACTTTATAAAGTCCGGGTTCCATGAGTTTCCAAAGTGTTGGTGTCATGCATTGATGCGGAGTTTGTTACAAGCCTAGCCGGCATTTGTTTTCTACTAACTTTTAGGTGGATTTTAGGTTACAAAATTCTTTCCAAATCACTTCGTGACGTTAAAGAGTCCGATAACCAAACTTCTCAAAAGGAGTCTGATAAAGAAAAAGTGCATTTGAAGGCGGTACAGGCTGATCTAGACGGATTCAAGAAGGAATTCAGTGAATTAATACAGGAAATTACACAAGCAAGAGGAGATAGATAAGCCATGTGCAGATTTGAAGTCAGCTGATAAGATTCGTTCGAAGATGTGATGGAGGAGTTTATGGGCGGGCATTTCTTGGACGATTTAATTGTTTTTTCGCCGGGAAACCTAAGAAGACCATAGGAAATGGAAGGCAATGCCAGGTACCGAGTGAAGATAGGTGGAGCTATGATCACTATTAGTCATGACTTTGTACTGTGTGTCAGGGCCGGACCTGAGTTTTTAGGGGTCCTGTGCAAAACGTAGATGGAGGCCTTTCATTTTTTTTAATGTTATATTTCTTTATTTTTTTTTTTTTCCATTTTTTCATCTATAAAATTAAAATATTACAAGTTACTGCAACAAAAATAAGTTGTTTGATCGGCCAGGTTTTTTTCCTTACCTTCAAAGGTCCTAGTTACATGTTGGATGCGTTTTTATTAACCTAGCACATGGGCAATAAGGAAGAAGAGCTAAACCGCTAGTGCTAGAAGCACAAATATAATTGTCTTTTGCATCTGATCTATTTTATATGCATTAGTATACATGTAATGAAAATTTGGGGGCCCTTCCGAATCGGAGGCCCTTTTGCACACCTTCAGGGCCGGCTCTGCTGTGTATCTCTAAGTGCATTTGCAATTCCATCTGTTTTATAGAGGGGCCTAGACTTAAGATTTCGCCAAAAGCTTTTTATTTGGTTGATTAGTGTAGCTCGAAATAGTTGGGATGTGAGTTTTCCACAACAGTTGCGTTTGTACGAAACAAATCTTATGTGAGGGTGTTCGTGTCATATGGCAGTGTTGAAAGGTTGTACTGTACATAATTGTTCTTGCCCTTGTTTCAAGAAAAGGCTTAGCATCAGATTGTAATTTTTAAAAGTACTTGAACTTCAGAAAGTGCTTATCCAAGATTTACAGTGCCATTTTATCCGGTGCTTCTAATGACATTCTTTGCTTCCCTTAGCACCAAGACCAGCAGATACTTTGCTTCAGTAACTCTATGCTTTTAAGTTTTCAGTTCTCTTATAAAGGGCTTAGCCTTTCAAGGCAATCCTTCGTACACATAAGTTACTTTTAATTTGCTCTGGTTTTTGGTTTCTTTTCACAGAGGACGCGGCCTTTACCTGTTTTAGCAGTCAGTGAAGCCAGGTACACTCTCTTTTCTGAAAATTATCGACTGCTAGTTTCTTATATGTTACAAATTTCAGACAGTTTAGTTAATTAATCAGATAACAGTTAACAACTAATTTTAGATCAAACCCAAACAACCAAGAGCTCGCCAGCATAAACAGATAAAATTGCTTCTAGTTCTCCGCTCTTCAAATGAGAATCAGGAAGAGTATAATTTCGACAAAAAGCTCGACAAATATCTGGAAAATCATGTGGAAATGAAAAAAGATAAAAGGCTGGTGCTAATGAAGTTAATAGGACTTTCACTAAAAGAGATTAAAACTCAAAACATAAATAGACGAAGATGTTGCTAGGACCTGTATATGATATGGTACAAAATGTTTAACCACAGTTTCGAAAACCAGATTAATGATCCTCTATATATCGAATTGCTTGTTGAAAAATATATGGATCGAGGTACCGTATATTCAGAGTAAAATTATCTTGCACTGTTCTGGTGATGTGCAGGAAGCTATGGGATTTCTGACACCGATTTGTGAACCAATAATGTTCATATGGGCTCTGATTACACGATGGTTAAAGTATCAACAAAACTTTGAAGTTACTAATATGAACACTCTAAGAGAAATGTTGGAAGAGCTAATTAGCCAAAGTGAAGATGTAATCGAAAAAATAGAGGCCGAGTCTTTCCTTCCAAGTAAACCACAACGGGATGAAGTCTACGAGTGGTTAGAGAATGTGGAAAGGATCAAAACTCAAATACTAACTATTGAAAAACTCGGCGAACGGAAATTTCTCTCGATTGCACATCTTGCAAAGCTTGTTGATGACAAAATTGGAGAAGTTGAAGAATTGCTCGAAAAGGGTAGTCTCTTTAGTGAGATTTCCAGTAAGAAGTCGTTTAAGTACGTGATCATCGGTGGTGGAGTTGCAGCTGGATACGCAGCAAGGGAGTTTGTCAAGCAAGGGCTTGAACCTGGTGAGTTAGCGATCATATCCAAAGAAGCCGTTGCACCTTATGAACGTCCGGCACTTAGTAAGGGCTATCTGCTTCCTGAGGGAGCTGCAAGGCTTCCGGGGTTCCATGTGTGTGTTGGAAGTGGAGGAGAGAAGCTGCTTCCGGAGTGGTATGCGGAGAAAGGCATTGAATTACTTCTTAGCACAGAAATAGTCGAAGCAGATCTTCATTCAAAGATCCTCACTAGTGCAACTGGGGGAATGTTTGAATTCGAAACTTTGATCATTGCAACTGGTTCCAGAGTTATAAGGTTGACAGAATTTGGTGTGCAAGGAGATGATACCAAAAACATTTTCTACTTGAGGGAAATCAGCGATGCCGATAAACTTGTGGAGGCAATTAGAGCCAAGAAAAACGGAAAGGTAGTGATTGTTGGAGGAGGGTACATTGGTCTCGAAGTCGGAGCAGCTATTAGAATCAACAAATTCAATGTCACCATGGTTTTTCCGGAACCGTGGTGCATGCCTCGGCTTTTCACTAAAGAGATAGCCGCTTTCTACGAGGGTTACTACGCCAATAGAGGAGTTCAAATGATCAAGGGCACCACTGCAGTAGGGTTCGATGCTGACACGAACGGAGAGGTAAAGGCAGTGAAACTCAAGGATGGTAGGGTGCTGCAAGCTGACATTGTTGTTGTTGGTGTCGGCGCAAAACCTCTAATTGATTTGTTCAAAGGGCAAGTCGGTGAAGAGAAAGGCGGAATCCAAACTGATGGAATGTTCGAAACAGATGTCCCTGATGTATACGCCGTGGGGGACATTGCTACTTTCCCTATGAAATTGTATGACGACATGAGAAGAGTTGAGCATGTTGACCATGCCAGAAAATCAGCCGAGCATGCTGTGAGAGCTATCAGGGCAAGCGAGGAAGGGAAGTGGATTGAAGAGTATGACTATGTGCCGTACTTCTACTCCCATGCCTTTGATTTGTCGTGGACGTTTTATGGAGACCATGTGGGCGATCTGTTGCTGTTTGGGGACCCCAATCCGGCATCAAACCAACCGAAGTTTGGAGCAGCATGGATCAAGGACGGGAGGATTGTGGGAGCGTTTTTGGAGGGAGGGACAGATGCAGAAAACAAGGCTATTGCCAAAGTTGCAAGGGCACAACCTTCAGCTGAGTATCTGGATACACTGAATAGGGAGGGCTCTTCCCTTGATATTTCCATGTTAACAAATTCCCACATATAATTTGGGAAGTGAGTTTAATAGGTTACTAGAACTGAACTCTATTTATTTATGTTGCACCCTCTATAAAATTCAACAGATTGATAATGTGTGTCCTGGATTTGATATTTTTCAATTCTTCACAGTTCATTCTCTGTATATATTCCTTGGATTGGAAAAGAAAAATTGCCTTCATAATTTCATTGCACTTTCCTTCTCTTTTCGCAATGCATTTAGATCCTAACTACGTTCTTTGTGAACTCGGATGGATGAGCGTGTCAACAGGATTACGTGAACTTTGGTTGGAACAACACTAAGAAAGCAAAATAATAACTATCAAATAACATTTAACGACGGTGGATATTTTGGACAGAAAATTGGTTGAGTTCTTGGTACACGCACTCGTGATTGTTTCTCGTTCTCCATTTTTCCATTGTTTTCTATCGCTGCAGGTAGGAAGGAAGTGCATCAGATTCTACAGGAAGGATTAAAGGATCAACCACCCCTTTCAGCATCTCCTGATGACAAGAAGAAACCGGAAGATCTTAAGTTGGTGATGGAGGAAATGCACGCGAACATGGAGCAGATGCAGGAAGGCACGGATATTGTGAAGCAACAATGTAAGACATAAGGGCATCCAAAGAAGATGCCGGATGAAGGCGTTCAGGGTTCAGATCTTCTGCAGGACAATAAGAAAAGGATCTTCATTCGTTCGCGTCTTTAGAACGAGATTTAATGTTAATGACCAAATGCAATGTGATATAGTATTGGGGATAAATCATATTTTACCAAGCATCCATTACTTAGTAAATTTAAAATACCATTTCATTCTGAAGTGAGATTTGTTCTGTATGATATGAATGTTTATGAACTTGAGTTGTGTTAGTATTTTTGGAGCAACTCCTTCGACAATCCATCAATTTCTCAAATTTGTTGTGGTGTATACATTTGCTTTTCTGAAACATAAGTTTTACATATCAACAACATTGTTATACTAAATTTATTTGCTAATTTTGTTGATCAAATGATATATCTACGCAAATGTAAGTACAATATGGATTAATAATAAATGAAATTCAGAATGAGCTTAAATTTCAATAAAATGAAATATTGTCCCATGATTTGGTGGGTATAACACTCAAATTATTAAGCAAAATTTTTTCCCAAAAGAACATTGGAAATTTAGTTATGTCCCATTAATCATAGACCTTGTTTCACTATGCGCCTTGACCTTTCAATTTGTGCCAACACTTCATGCGGTTTTTGTTAATTATCTTGTCAATTTGAGGGTTATTTTTGTCTGTTTTGTACATTAAAAACCTTTGAATTTACTGTAGTATGTAAATGTATACTTTTAATAACATTTGTTGTAAATGTAGCGTGTTGTTGACATATATGCCCTTGAAATTTTGGTGATGTGCATAGCACGAGATGGAATTTTCGGATATTAGAATTTACATACATGAATTGAAAGTCTAGGGATCAGAAATTCAAATTGGAAGTTCAAAGAACAAAGTGAAACAATGTTTAAAGTTTAGACATCATTAAAGTTTTCTCGATGGTTTGCTTATACTTATTTTCTCTACATACGGAGCTTATATGAAGTACGTCGTTTTGTTGATACTTTCGATTGATGTACAAAAAGGAAGTGACTTACATGATATATAAAGGGGAAGCGACTTACAATGCATGAAAATGACACAATAACAATATAACGGTGTCGACACACTCCGACCCGAATATTCAAATGAACATTGAAATCAAGGCATGTTAACGGACATTTAGAAGTTGATGATGCCATAATATGCAAATGATATGTAAAGCGTACAAATAAATTAAAACCAAAGTCTAGAACTAAATTAGACAAAGAGTGACAGTGCCTAGGGCGGGAAGAACCCTTATTACAAATGCATGTAGTGTCAGAGCATAGACAAAAGTGCAGTAAAGGTAAGAAAATTCTCATCTTGGGGAGGACGGATATTACACAAGTAACATGAAATAAACTTCCTACATTATTAGAAGTAGATGTCAGAATCCCCTAATGAACCCTCGCTCCCCATAGAGTCCAACTATTAAGTCCTGGAGGAACGCAAACAAAAAATGTAAGCAGGCAAAATAAGTATTTACCAAAACCTTTGCTTTTGTAACCCAGTGACCTGTAGTTGTAAAACCCATAGTTTCCAAAATCATAATATGTATAAGTATGAAAAACCAACACGAATGGTATAAAAGTAGTTATACTAAGGATACCGGCAAATCACAACTATGTCAACAAATGTAACAAATATGCTCATAAAAAATGCAAACACACAAGTCCATGTATAATGTAGCTACATGCACAGGTTAGGCATAATAATCTATGATTGAATACTACATACATGTGAAGCTAGTGCTAAGCATGTCACATACGAGTCCTAAATGCAAAAACAACTAGTACATATTGGCATTTACAATGAATCCAAAATGAGCATAACAGTGGCATGTAAACATACACAAGAAGTTGGTCTTGGCCTGAACAAGTACTATAGACATCCATGTAAGCATGCATGATGAGTAGATAAAATATGTATGATTACGCCACCATAATTTCATAAATCTCATCTCAATCTCAACATGTAACATTTCTAAGTAAAAGCGTGGCATGGTGTAAAACATTCATAAAAGCCATCATCGAGACTATATAAATATAGTCGAGGTTTGAAAACAAAGCTCACTCACTCATATGTTGTTGGGTCGTAACCGCCTTACCTCGTCTAGCCTTTGTAATCCTCGGAGTGAGTCTCTCCTATATGAGAAACCACTATATTATTTACTGAAAATTTGATATTACCCCTTGAAACTATATTCTCCTCTACTAAAACCCATCCCCTTTTGTTTTCTTGAATAAAGCCCATTGACTAGCCTCCAACTAAACAAATTCTTCAATTAAGTTTGACTTTTCAGATTGTGTATTTTCCGAAAGCCTAAACTACCCCTATTAATACTTGGATGACGTTTTTGGATCAGTTACTTGTTATATCCATTTAATTAATTTTATATATTTTACAAAATAATTCATGCCATTCATTGTATATTCAATGTATTAACTTTCAATAAGTTAATTTACCTACCAACACAACAATAAACCTAAAACAGCTTCGGCTAATACTCTAATCCCTAATACACAAAACAAAAGCTATATGTTCCACGCAATTTTTACCTACAAAATAGTCTAATTTACCTATTCCATCAAACCAAAATTTAAAGGGTCTAATTTACGTACATGATTTATGTGCATTAGATTAAAAGTTTATTTAATTGCCTACAAGCACAAACCCACAACATTCGAACATTATCTAATATCACTATTTTTTTTTTTTGGAATAGGCAAATTAGTATAATATTAATAAGTAGGTAAATTAATTTAAATGTAGGTAAATTAGTATAATATTTTATAAGTAGGTAAATTAATTTAAATGTAGGTGAATTAGTATAATATTTGTATGTAGGTAATTGCATGATTCAAAATGCAAGTAAATTACTATAATATTTTATAGGTAGGTAAATTAATTTGTATGTAGGTAATTACATGATCCAAACAATATTATTTTTTCCGTACAAGATATATATATATTTTTTAATTTGGTAAATTAATTTACATATGTTGCTAATATTTATGATACAAGAAAGGCAAAATATCCATATGGATTTAATTGCTCATCATAATTAGGATGAGCAAATTAGGATTTTGTGGCATAGGTTGTAAATGTATTGTAATAGTTGGTCATATATTTGTCTACATGGTAGACAATTTGAAATTTGGGTTTTATTCGAATGTTTAAATTTAGATGGATTTTTATTTGGAAAATAGGAATTTCAAGGGCCTATATCTAAAGAACCCTATTATTTATTACACTAATTTAAGGGTGCAGAATTCAAATCTCACCTCGGTTTGGCCTAAAGGTGGCAAAAAAACCGTGAAACCGAACGAAGAAGTCACAACTTGTAATTCAAGGTTTCGAATTCGCCTGGCTCCAAGGTTGAAATTCAAGGTTCGAATCCGCGTAGTTACGAGCATGAAATGCTCGAATCTCAGCCTAAGGATGATGGTGGGTCAATTTGTGACCACAAACTCATCCAATTCAACGAGATTGAGGTCGGAATGGCCTGGCCGTGTTCTACAAAAGTCACTGGAAAAGAAACAGTGGTTATTAGCTTCGAATCTCACTCGTATGAAGCATATCCTCATGTACAATGGAAGGGAGATAGTGGTCTAGTGCACGCAAATAAAAAATAAAATAAAATAAATTGGATTTGCTAAAATATCTGAGTTTTGTAAAATGTTCCTTGAGTAGTGTTGTTCATACCATATTTTTGTACCGTATTTTTATACTATCGTATGTGTCATTTGATGTGGATAGTCATATCATTTGAATTAATTAGATTTTTAAATTTAGTTCATTATTTAATAAATTAATAATTAAGAAAAACTAATTAATTAAATGATGATTGTGGTGTACGAAGAATCTTTCTCCTTATTTTTCTTGGATTTTGCAAATTTTTTAAATAATGTGGCTGTCCACATCAGATACCATCTAAGATGATATATAAATATAATATAAAATGATAGTATGATTAACATTAATCATCTTCCTTTGGTTTCAAATTCTATTCTACTTTGCATTCACACGTTTGTATTAACGAGCACTCCTAAATATGAGAAGAAACGGAACAAAATATGAAATACTCTCAAATGTCCACGTACGATTTCCACGTGCCCTTCTCGGAGTATTTTTGTATTTCACAAATTGGGAAATATAATACAACAAAATTAGGGACGGCCGTAACCGTGCAATGGGGAAGTCCTCGTAGAAAGAGCAAACAAAAAAACATAGAAGGGTATTTATGGAAATTCAGACAATTTTCTTTCTATTTGCGCCCAGGTTTCTTCTACATTGTTCTTTCACCCTCGTGTAGCTTCTCTGGACTTCCACATATTCGCTCCGAGCTGACAACCTTGCGTAGAGAGATCAGACCACCGAACAATGGCGGCATGGACAGCGACGGCCCGTCGAGCAGCGAATATGGCGCGGCTTTCCTCTCCCAAGTCGGCATCCACCGCAAAACCTGCTTCCCTCGTCCATCGGCGCGGTCTAGCCGGCGGCGGCGGTAATTCATTCGCCTTTGATTGACCTCTTTTCGTTTCATAAATAGCTCCCCGTTTAATCTTTTTCCTTTACTCGTTTGCGTTTGGTTGCTCAGAAAGTGTGAGAAAATATGTATGAATTGTTTGGGAAAATCTGTATGAATTGTTTGAGAAAAAGCGATGGGGTTATCAACTTTAAGCCAGTGCCCATGTCATGAAAGTTTTTGGAAAATCTAAATTATCCGGTCCACTATTTGTATCAGTGAATTGTTTACTTGCTATTGTACTTGTTTTGACCGTGTTGCAGATCATCATGGACCTCCGAAGGTGAACTTTTGGGAGGACCCAATGCACCCATCTAAATGGAAGGAAGAACATGTGAGTTTTATATCATGTTATTTTTACCCTTACGTGTTCCATCTGTTGTGTCTTGTCCTTAATGGTTTTGTTGCGGTTCGCTGTTGAGACCATCGATTACTTATTTACTTGAGAAATGTCTTGTTTTGGCATGATCATTCTTGTGGTCACGTTACGCGCATTCTCTAGCCCCTTAGTTGTGCTTATTATGTTCCGAGGAAGATCTATGCGAAGTCAAAACTCCATGTTTAATTTGTCAAAGTTTATAATCAATGGATGGCTCGCGGTTATATGTGTTTTTATCGTCAATCAAAAAGTTGCACCCGCAGGGTGAAATAGAAATCCGGAATGGACAGCTCTCAGTCCCTTTGTGATGTTGAGGAACGAATTACCGGTGCTATGTCTGCACTATGCAGTGGTCCTAGATTCCACTCCGAAAAGGTGGTATGTCTGTGAGAAAGTTTGAATGCTACTATTATTCAGGGTGTATATTGAGGCTCTAGTCCATATGATAATGTGGGAGAGGAGGAGATATGCTGGGGGATGTCGTTAAGTTGTCTGTTGAATTACTCGGTAAAACGAGACAAAATGATCTGGTTAAGTCCTCACACCAAAATAAGTGGATTGCTTTCAACAATGTTGCATGCGAGCGCAAACTTATTGTTCATGATAGTCAAAATTCGCTTTGCTTCACCTGGCTTTTTCTTTTTGGTCCCTTACAGTTTGTGCTCGTCTCTTTAGCTGGATGGGGGGCGGTTATATATGGGGGTTACAAGCTCTTCACAAAGGGCAAAGAGGACAAAAAGGACGAGGTATTATGTCTATTTCATTTTCATGTCATGATCTCATGAAACTAAATAATCAATGTGTTAAGTGCTTTCTCATACTCTATTATGTGGTTGTATCCAGTATTTAGTGTCTTGGGGTCGCATCTGAACCGTCAATTCTCAACCCTTGCATTATAAGTTATAGTATGAATGCAATGTAGGAAGCTCTATTTGGTGTTTTCACCTGCTAGAGGTGTTTTCTTTTGTTCATCAAAGTATTTGATTACTTGTAGCTCTTGTTGGATGACTTGCATATTTTTGAAACTTTGAAATAAGTGTGCACTTGATGAAGTCTTCCTTATCTGCTTCCTTTTTCTTGCAGAGAGTTGAAGAACGGCCACACTAACTTTCGGGGGACCTGAATATATGTGCAAATAAATAAACCGTGTTTTGGCGTCGGAATAATATACAATGAGGATGCGCTTTCTGATGTTACAAGACACCGTACATTTTTAGGCAGTTTCTGTTGTACATGGCAACTTTGTAACTACACGGTGCCTGTTCACTTTATCACCCGTTGGTTTTGCTTATGGTGGATATGTTCCTCCCGACGCACCCAAGTTTGAATCCTCCTCCGCACCTCATAACAATGAATGGGCAAAAATTTGTCTCATAGCCTTATATGAAAGAAAGTTGAGTGAGCAATTTGCGAAAACTTAGAACAAACACAATCGGTTCCGTATGCTTCATCAAGCACAAGGGCAATGCAAAAGAATGCATGCAGAAAATGAACAATTCACGTCCTTAAATAATATACAACGCACGACGCAAAATGTTCTTTCGAAGCTTTCTAAATACAACTATTGTGTTGTCTGTTCTATATGTGCTATTTTCCATTATCTACGAGTAACCAAATCATTTCGAAACATAAGTAGTTTTTCTTCCAAGCAACCTCAGTCTGCATCTTTTACTTCTGCTTCGATATCAACGACTGCCTTCGAAGAATCCTTCCCTGTAACCAGTGTCAACGCTCAGAAAACATATCGATTGGACGCACACACTGATATAGAAAAGCCCTACGATTTATGGATTCATCGATGCTTATGAGTCGATTTATACCCTTCGCCCTTAATGCAGATAAAAACGAAAGCAATGGTGACAAGAAAAATGCAGACGTTAACGATCATCAAATGCAGGCTCTCAACATATGATCGGGAAGAGAAAATGGCGACAGGGGTTTCAGGGATAACCTCTTGTGGAACGGGTGAAGTCGTTGAATGCCTGCCCAAATGTTGTAGATTGTTTGGAGAATTTTATAGGGTCCATTACGAACTTGTCGTCCACCACTGAAATTAAAGCACATCTTCGCACATGAGGCAACATCAACACTACTTTCCCATCAAATACCAAAACAAAATCATTCCTACTAGTAACGACGCGGTAGTGAAATGGCATTTCTCTACTGACAGGATAAAGCAGCATGAGGAATTTTTGGAACTACGAAAAAACATAAACCCAAAATTTTTGACGACTACTCAGAAAACAGGGGTTCATCAACACGAAAAAACTCATGTACTATAGTCAGTAATGGTAACGTAAGTATAAGGTCTGCAGAGTGCAGAGAGCTAAGAGGCAAAAAGCCGCAAGTATGATTTGGAACTCAGAAAAGCAAGAAACCAAAATATGAGAATGTACCTGAGAAAGGTTGACTACAGTAGGGGCACAGCTGCAAATCATCATTTAAAGTAGACCTGCAAGATAGGCCAACTTTCGTTCATAACAATCCTTAGAACAAGAGCATAACAATTCGATATAGGTATCCGTAAGTTAGCTTCACATTATAACAGATTTCAACAGGTCTTACTTGAAAATCTGGAATGCGTTTCCACAGTTTGGACACTGCAAGTACATAAAGAAAAGAAATCATTCAAGGCACAAGACTGCAGAGTAAGAATCTAAACGTACCATTGGAAAAAAATCACCCTCAGGATGGTACTCGAAAAATACTTGATTAAGAGTCGATAACATTTGAGTGGAGAGTTCACTAATTTTTGTACGAACAAGTATCATTCAAGTACTCAAATTTTTTTCAATTATTCTGCAGGTAACATGCATTCCTCTGATACTTCTCCCGAAGGGAAGAATGAACTGATTACGATTTGAATCCTTCAAACCATGTATCCAAATTATCTACTTATAAAGCAGCTGCGATACAGTTATTTGACATCAAGACATCTAATACTGCAAATATTCTCAACTCCTAATGAACCAAAATCACAGAGCGTTTCGGTAAACCATCCATTCTTCATATATCACCCAAATTAAAAGATCACTAGTTTGAAACTTAACTCCCAACACACGCCAAAACATTATGTAAGACCAACATATCTAGCAGACAAAACTAATATAAACAAAAGGTATTAGCTCCCTCTCCTGAATTACTAGTCAATGTTTGCAAATGCATAGAGGGAAATGATCAAGATGGGAACATGAAAATTAAAGCAACAATTGAGTTGCGATTTTCCGGCAAAACCCAACAACAGAAATTCGATACGCAGTCGAAGAAAACTTAAAAGTTGAAGTTGGCTTACACTGTCTTGAACCATATCCCGCCCTGCCCACCACAGAAAAGCACCCACACCAACAATTGGTACAAGCACTGCAATCAGCTGCATATCAAAACCCATCAATTTCATTAGACATACACAAAACAGTAGTAACATACCCAGAAATCTTCAGAAATGTTAGAGAGAGAGAGAGAGAGAGAGAGTACCCAAATGGAAACAATTGCATCCAAAAGCCAGCCAAGCTGCCCAGTAAACGAAAGATAAGTCAATCCAATAGCCACAGCCAAATTACCCAGAAGTCTAGCAGTGGCTCCGTCATCCTTCCCACCACCACCACCACCGCCTCCGCCACCATTAAACCCACCAAACCCCTGATTCAACCTCACCACGACCTCCCTTTTCTTGTTCTTGTTCCTCTTCCACCCTTCATCTTCCACCAAAATCCCATCCCTGTCCCAATAAGCCTCCAACCTGAACTTGCTCTGCTTCAAAAACCCAATCTTTATCCTCGATAAAGGAAAACATTTGATGGGTTTCTTGCTTATCTCATTGTGCAAACTGCTCAGCCTGTAAGCTAAAGAACTGATGGAGATTCGAGCGACGGTTGCCATTGAAAAGATTGGAAGCTCTTAAGAACAAAACGACCCAGTATCTTAAATCTCTGGTTTCAAACTTTTCATGGTGGGATTTGGCTTGAGTGAGAGGGGAAAAGATAATTTCTCTTTGGATTTGGCTTTTCTACTTTCTCGTGTGTCGATTTGGTTTTTCTACGTTCAGCACTGCACCAACTTAATCTGACGATTTTGGTATTTACCACGGATATGTGACCAACAATCATGCAGTTTCAGATGTGACTCGTGGACGGTAGTTGAAAAATGATTTCTACGCACTTTTTATTATCACATTGGTGTTCTTTGTATTATTATCTTATCTCTTCTTTTCCAAAAGCCATTTTTGTTTATGTTTTGGTATGTAAATATAACACATAACGCGACAATCAAAAATCTTCCACGAACACGACAAAGTTTATTCGAAAGTTTTCTTTTGTTTAAATTGTCATCTTGCACTCCCATTTCATAAAAACGTAATTTAAAAAAAGAAAATTATTATTGGCACTCTAAAATTACAGCTAGATACTGATGAATGGAGAGATTCATTCGTATTAACATCGCGATATTGTATGGACAGATTCCATCGTATTAGAGCTGCTTACTATGGAATGTTGAATTGGGTTGGATCCGTTCATGATGAACAACATCAGCAACACCGGTAGAGGTACTAGTAGCGGCAATGACGACGATACCATTGATTATTACAAATGCCGTCTCATTGTGGTGCCGTGGGGATGCCTTCAGATGTGCAACTTCAATGACTTGACCGATAATTTAATTGTTTGAAATTTTCAAAAATTCCAGAATCCCAAATTTAATCAGGCGACAAAGAGATAGTCGAACACCGAGCACAAAGCATATTAAAAGGTCAAGCCAGGTCAACTGTGGCCGTTTGGTTGCAGGGAAAAACGCTTGCTTCTTCCGCTGCGAAATTTTCTTGCGTTTCTGGAGAGCTATGAGAAAATACACAACTGGTTTGTTGGCTGGTCGGATTGAGATTATTGGGCGCTAAGAGAGGGAAGCGATTGGAGGCTTGGAGGTTGGAGCTCTTTGAACTTTAATGGTTGCAGAAATAGAGCTCAGATTACACAATATCTTATGTATCCAAATATGATATCCTCTGATACATCAACAGCGGGGATAGCTCAGTTGGGAGAGCGTCAGACTGAAGATCTGAAGGTCAGGTGTTCGATCCACCTTCACCGCATTTCGTCATCATTTAATTTTTTTATTTTTATTTTTCTGTAGAAGCCGAAGGAAAAGCTCCGAGTCCGACCCGTCAAATCATAATAAACCATATCGCAACCACTCATGCAAAGGTTATCACGGTGGTGGTGGTGGTGCGACATGGAGTGGATATGATGGCGTTAGAGACAAAATGGGATAAGAGAGATCAAGATTCTGTGTTCAGAGTCTGCGAATTAAGAAATCAAAACTACTTAGTTTCAATCTTACGACTCCAACTAGCCCATCTCACTACTCCACTTTACATATCCCAAAAACCAAAACGGTCTAGATCTCTCTCTTTTGAACATCCGGATCTCTCATTTGCAACTCCCAACACCCATTTCCATAGTGGATCTCAATGCGAAGAAAAGGGGTGGGTGTTTTAGTGTTTTAGGATAGGGTTTTTGAAGAAAAGAGTGTGAGTTAGAGAAATCCAAACCACTCAGTTTCAATCATACGACCCCTACTAGCCCATCCCACTAATCAACCCAAAAACTAAAATGGTCTAGATCTCTCTCTGTTGAATGGTCCGGATCTCTAGTCCACTACTCCCAACACCGATTTCTAGAATGGATCTCAATGCAAAGAAGAGGGGTGGGTGTTTTGGTATTTTATGATAGGGTTTTTAAAGAGAAGAGTGTGAGTTAGAGAGGGGGTGGAAGAGGGCGGCAAACACTGCATCGCAGTCAGAGCTCATGAATCTCCGAAAGTAGGACAGAGGTGCACGTTTTACAAATGAGTTGTAATTTGGCAAGAAAAAGTAGCAAAGCTGCCAAATTTCCTAATATCATTAGTGAAACTTGTCAATTCAGCATTCATTCTTGCACATGATTGCATTGTATTCAAAGTTCATTCGACGATTTATGTATAAATATGTTCAGTGAATTGTAGAGTTTTCAAAATTTAAGTAAAGTATGTAAATGCCTCATTAATGTGAGTCATTTCAACATATTCCACAACATATAGGCATGTTTGTGCCTTATGATCTGTTGGGATGTCCCTTATAAAATGAGTTGATTTCCAAATTAAACTTTGAGATGTGCCTTATGATCTACTGGGGTGCAGGAACACAAAGTTATGGCAGGAGAATGTCGAGCCACCTGAGGTGTGTGTTATGTGGTGGCAGTAATTCGTAAGGTCGGTATGTGTTACTTCAAATTGCGGTATTGGGACCTAGGTCATACCCAGGTGGGTTGCACCTTCCTCGGGACGCCTCCAAAATGAACGTTGACGGCTCTAGGAATACTGAAATAAAGGTCGCGGGTTCTGGGGCCGTTATCCGTGGCAGTGACGGGGTGTTCGTGACAACGCATTGCGGAAGTTTTGAGGATGTTTTCTCTCCGCTCCAATTGGAGGCCATGGTGGTAAGGGCGGGTTTGCTTTGGGCAGTTGACAGGGGATTCTCTTCTCTTTTGGTTGAAACTGACTCTCTTCAGATTGTGGAGGCACTTATGGATCCTTGCCTCAATCTGTCCACCATTAGACAAATTGTAGAGGATTATAAAGAGCTTCTTGCCACAATCACTGAAGCTACTATTTCCCACACTCGTCACCAAGCAAATGCTACCGCTCACCATCTCGCTAGGACTGCTTTATCTCTAAGTCATTGTTGTGAATGGTTGGATTCCCTTGCAAGTATCATTGTTGATCTACTTGTTGAGGAATCTCATTCAAGTGTCTAGGAAATGGATGGAAACCAATGTACTATGATTATGTTTTGTTGAAATGAAATCTACTATCATATCTTTTCAAAAAAAAAAAGAAAAAAAAGAATGTATGTTGTGTTCCAAATGCACAATATAAAGGCCAAAATTGTTAATATTTAACTACTTTCCAAGGTACCCTTCTTCAAGCTAAAAGTTCACTGATTTCTTGCATCGATCCAAATCAAAGAACCAAATGGAGAAGAAACTAATTTCCAAGATGCTACGAAGTATCTCGATTCCAGTAAGCCAAGCTGATAACTACAGTAACAAAAATACGCAAAATTTAGTATCAAAATTATGAAACCAAGTAGTTTGATTTACTTTTGAAATTTAGAGGAGAATGATATTACAGTCATTAGATGCAAGAAACTCAAACATTTAACACGATAACAAGGTAGCAGTAAAATAGTTTGACATACCTTATAATAGTTATTGTTGACTCATGTGTTTTTTTTTGGAAGTTACTTAGTAGTAGTCAAGGTTCTAAAAAACGCTAGACGCTAGTCGGGTGGCGGGCTAGCGCCTAGCGCCTAGGTGGCTAGGCGGGGTCTAGCGGGTGCCTAGGCAGCCTAGGCGGATTTAGGTAAATTCTTGTATATTTTGTAAATAAGTGCATATTGACACTTACAAAAAATTATACTTGTATGAAATCCATGGATAAGATAATAAAAGAATGATAAAATGCAAAAAGAGTATCCAACAAGTTCAAAATTTAAAAAAACATTAAGCATATATGCCATATAACCATAGTGAGTAATGTAGGATGACACATGTACAACAAGTTCACAATTTAAAACCATATAAAATGAAAAATAGGAAGAAAATAAGGAAATGTGGTAATGTAAGATACTTGCAAAGTTACAAAGCTAGGCATCAAACTCCTCTTCACCATATCCCTCCAAGACTCTATCCGTGTCGGACTCAAGCTCAACTTCTTCATCATCTCCTTCTTCTTCTTCCGTGTCCTCATTCGATATAAAATCTTCTTCATGAAGTTCTCTTACTTCAACAATTTTAGAACTCCCCCTAGGCTCTAGGGAACTACCTACCTCCGATGTCTCTATAATTCCCGAGCTAGGCTCAAGTTCTTCATCACCACCCACCACAATCTATCCTTGAGCCATACTAGCTTCACTTGCAAGTAGCATGTCCACTTAGACTTAGATAGGAATTTTTTTTTTAATTTCAAAAAAAAAAAAAAAAAAAAAAAAAGAACCCGCCTAAAGGCCATTCGATTTTTCCAATCGATTTGCAAGAAGAAAACACATCGGGTCACCACCACCCAACACCTAGGCACCGCCTAGGCCCTTTTTTAGAACATTGGTAGTAGCTATAATACTTATTATTAAATAATAGTTATAGCTGAGCCTAGTTGCTTGAACGTGTAATTAGCCAAAATATTAAAGTGTTGATTGTATGAGGAAGTTCAGCTTGACCCTAAATCCACAAGACGCTCCCTACAGACCATGAATAGGTAGCAAGTAATAGTTATAACACTTGTTACTAAGTAATAGGAACAAGAATTTTTAGCACAAATGGTCCCTAAAATTAACGCACATCATCAAGATGGTCCCTCAAAATTGATCCACATCATCAATATGGTCACTGAAATTGAAAATCAATCAATGAAATCTATGAAAATATTGTTGCAAATCAATATGATCTTTCCGCCACAATTCTGTAAAAAAAATTGTTATGTGCTGATGTGGGTTTAATTATTAATTAAAAAAGTTGTCTAAATACCTTTTTGCATAATGGAATTTTTTTTTTCCTTATAGTAGGGCCTACTTCGAAGAGAGCTCCATTCCATAAATTCTCAAAGGCACAAGGCTTAACCAATGCCTAACAGGGGGTGGGGAAATAGTTTTTAATCAACAATGGACGCACCTCGGTTATAACCTTATTATTTCAAGGCAGACCTCGTCATTCTTTGCATCACTAGAGCACTAGGAAAGCGCTGAACAAGCTCTCCAAGATTAAGGTTGTGAGAGTGCTGATCGCCTAAATGTTAACGATGATGTCCCAGAAATCGTTGCCAATGGGCCAAGCCGTCACCAATGGTGATCTCGATCCAGGTTCAATTAGGTGAAAAACATTGAAGTGTGTAAAGATGAGTGTATTGAGATTTGTTTAGAGAATAGAGAGCGAACGGGATGTAGAAATGTGGACTGAGATCGGAGGTGATTGTAGGACTGGGTTTTTGGGTTGACAATTTTTTTATTAACTATTAAATTATTAAGCCTGTTTGTAATTTTTTTTTAAATTTAATTAGACTTTGTGACCCATTTATGTGTCACATCATCACATAATAGAAATTTTGCCAGAATTGTGATAGAAGACCTTGATTTGAGATACTTACTTGAGGGACTACATTGATCAATTTTCAATTTTCAATTTTAGGGACCATTTTGAAGTCGCGGGTCAATTTCATAGACCATTTTGATGTCATGGGTCAATTTCAAGGACCATTTGTGAGAAAAAAAGAACTTATGGGGTCCATTTATTTGCCACATCATCACTTAACAAATTTTTAACAAAATTGCGACGGAATGGCCACATTGATTTGCGACACCTATTTTCAGGGATTACATTGATTGATTTTCAATTTCAGGGATCATCTTGATGGTGATGGTCAATTTCAGAGACCATTTGTGATAAAAATACCGTAAAATAATAGTTACTAGGTGACAATAACAAAATCGAAATTATGGAACATAGGAAACAATTCTTTTACATATATAAAATCGTGTAACCTTTGTCCATATTTCAGCACTTGGTGCTCGTGCTAAAATCTGATAAGGTAACACTTCTTTATTTTACTTTGGACGGTCAACCTAGTATGTTAGGTACTGACATATTTTCTTTGCATTTTTCAAGTTGGTCAATGACTATTTTTTTTTTCTTCTTACTTTGAAATTCTTCTTTGGCATTGATTACCATGTTATTTCTTGCTTAGTATTCTATGTTTGCAATTATATTCGAATTTTAATTAGAAGTGCTCAATCACACATAGTACTACTAAGTAAAAGTCACACGTGATGAGAAATGACTGGGAGATTTTCAATTTTTATTTCTTTATCAAATTTCTCATTTTCTTTAGATTTAATTAGCATGCATATAACTTAGCCGCATATCAAGTGTATCGTTTAGTGCGAAGTAGACGAGTGAATTCTCTTTTCATTTGTCCATTAATGCACATTTTGGAAAATGTGTAAATTTGTTGTACTATTCTATCCGTGAGAGCAGATATTGGCCAGTCTTGCGTTTTATTCATAAATTTGAATTTAATTATAATTCTATATATGTGAAAGGGGCCCTAGTTCTTATCTCCATTCATGTATTTAGCTCTTGAGAATCAACCAGTGAGCGAGATTTAGAGTGAGAAAAGACAAAAATTTTACATAAGCACCCAAAAAACCTTGAAGAAGGTCAGATATCAGATTTATCTGCTCAAAATGGGCCGAGGTAACTCTGATCTATTCAAGATTTTCTTGTGTATATTGTTTGGAATCATTCATGAAGATCAAATGTCATGCATGTCTAATTAGATATGTAATCTGCAATGATATGTTAAGGGAAGATTTTTATACACCCATTCTCTTTTTCTGAACTCTCATATTTATGCATGTTCATTAATTATTTTATTCATTCAATCCAGTAGTAAAAAATAGACTAAGATGTGTATGAAAAGAAAAAAAGTGTAATAAATCACATATTTGTTGATCCATGGCCGTCTTTTGATGTACACGCCTTTGAACTTGACCAATTTTTTTTTTTTTTTCGTTTCCAATTTATTTATAAGATTTGGATGAGATCTAAGAGCTTTAATGAGGTTTATGAATTTATATCAACTCTTGTTAAGAACAGAATTAATTGATCGATTTTCCTAACCACTATTGTATATCATTTAGTTTTATTTTTTGTCTATATTTTAATGTTAACTTTCCCAAAACCTTGTGTCTTTTTCGTACCGAACCCAAATAATTCAAAACTAGTACATATTAATTGATTATCATTTGACTTTTCTTTTCTTTTTTTATTTTATTTTATTCAATAACTGTCGTCGTCCAATATGATTAGAACTTATGATAAATCAAATGCATTTTACCAATCACAGTTTACAATGCTCCTTTCAATAGTAAAGGGTTTATTTTGGAGCGTACTTTTCAGTAAATGCACTTAAATATAGTCAAATCACTTTATATTTTAGGCCAAATCAGAAAAATGATCCTTGTGATCCTAAGGTATTTGGAACATAGCCTATGTGGTAAAAAAATTTAGATTTAAATCCATGCAATATAGCCTATTAGTAAATTTAATCCAAAGGTATTAGTTCTGTTAAGAATCCGTTAAATACATGGATATAATTGTATTTTCACAAAACCTTCTTCCTCATGCTTTCTCTGGAATGTGTATTTTCACAAAACCATGTCTGAGATCAACCTCATCACTGATCTCGATGCCATCCCACTCAGAGCCCTGAATACACTTTCCACAAATCCATCTGCTACAACTTTGGCAGGGATACCTAGGACCAATACTGGTGGTGTTTGTATTGCATTCGCAACACATCTTGCTGTCGTTACTGGGCATATCAAACTCGCCAGACAAAACCCGCGAGTACCTAATTTGTCTATTTGATCTTAGTAGTGAATGATCAGGTATTCCCATTGAATGGTAACAACCCAACAAGAAGAGAACCCAGAATTTTCTTTTTACTTTTTTCTCGAGAAACAAACACACTGGCCTCGAAATTTGTCAATGATACGACCTCTCAGCTTTAAAGAAAGAAGAAGAATTACAACCCAAAAATGAAAAAAGAAAAGCAACTTACTTTATTAATATCATGGTTCATAGCAGCAGCAGCTTTCATGATCTGAAGATTAGTGCGTACTCTGGTATTCATCTTTTTTTTTCTTTCTGGAAAAAAAAAAAAGAGATAAACAAACTATGATGCAAATTTAATGCATCCTGAAAAGATGAACAGAGGGATGACAACTAGAGAGAGAGAGAGAGAGAGAGAGAGAGAGAGAGAGAGAGAGATTAATTATATTTCATATATGGTTAAGAGAGCGGGAAAGTTGAAGTGGGTAAGACTCAGAAAAAGAAATGGCTGCATTTGTTGTATTTAGGGCTCTTAGTGGGATGGCATCGAGATCAGTGATGAGGTTGATCTCAGACATGGTTTTGTAAAAATACACATTCCAGAGAAAGCATGAGGAAGAAGGTTTTGTGAAAATACAATTCTATCCATGTATTTAACGGACACTTAACGGAACTAATACTTTTGACTAAATTTGCTAATGGACTATACAACATTAGTTTAAATCCGAATTTTTTTACAATATAGGCTATGTTCCGAATACCTTAAGATCACAGGAACCATTTGTCCGATTTGACCTATATTTTATTATGTTTGAATGGAATAACTAAAAGTTCATTTTGAGTGAGCTTCTCCTGATAGATTAATAACTAAAAGTTCATTTTGAGTGAGCTTCTCCTGATAGATTAATAACTAAAAGTTCATTTTGAGTGAGCTTCTCTTGATAGATTTTTTTTCCCCTACTAGTATTTTTGCGTAGATCCGCAGAACTACTCAAGTTTTATGTGCACTTCAAAACAATGGCGGAGCCAACATGAGGTCATTGGTTGTCCTTGATCCCAACAACTTCAAAAACCCCATGTATATTTGTTTGTATATTATATTTGACCGCTATAAACAGCTAAGGAAACTAAATTACAACCTTCTCCTCCTACTTTTATTTTCTTCTATCATACTTGTCTTCATTTTCTATTTTCTTGTAAAAAGTACTTTAGTTGAAATGCCTTGACAATCTTCAATTACTGCACAGTATCCTGCATCCACTGTTTACAAGCCTCTACAAATGTTGACGTATGTCGGCATAAACCTTCGGCATATGTTGACAGGAATTAGAAGATGCCTACTAGATGCTTAATGAAATGATAGCTTTTTTTATTGGTATTATGACCCTATTATTTGAAAATCCTGGTTACGTCAATGCTTCAAAACATGCCTCTATTTGGCTATATAAGTTTTGTTTTATTTTTAAGTACACCTCTTATATACACCATCAATTGGTAGAAAATATACGGCATCCATGTTCATAGTATAATTCGAAGGACATATATAAAATCGTCCTAATCCTAATCAATCGTCCTTAATTTGCTTTTATTTCTTTTAGTTTTCTCAAACTGCTTTTGTTTAGACTTCACAGTTCATGTTTATGTTAATTGATAGGCACAATCATTCATCAAAAAATACATAAGTGACATTGAGGAAACACGGATATTGTCTATACAACCTTTCAAGGAAAATGGTATTTACACACCTAATTTTTAGAAAAATCTTATACTTCTGCCCCCCACGTCTGTTAGTTTATATGTTTTTTAGCTCTCCTTTGCTTTTATTCAATTTCATGGTCAAAAAATTCAGAAAGGGTGTAGAGAGAGAATAGCGTGTGAAAATTATTTTCCGGAATTGTTAACATGTATGCACCTTAGCCACCCCCACCCTCTCTCTCTCATCATTTCCACGTTTTTCTACCTCTGCATGGTTGTTTAGGCGTCAATGATGAGTGCATTTCGGCTTCATTACGACATAACAAGGTTTCAAACACAAAAACACTGCGATAAAAATTCTCACTTCTTGTCGTGCTATTTCTAACAAGTTTTCGTTGATTAATTTTCGATGCATATTGATCCAGATCATCTCTTCTAATTATTTTCATCGTACTGGTGCTTTTATTTTTTTGAGTCACAGGTGCAACGACATCTAGTAATTCATCTGCAGCTGCAAGGGCTATCGAGATCAGAAATGAAAATCGAGAGATCATGTTCACCGACGAAGATATTAAACCAGTCGAGAACTTCTATGGACTTGAGCGAGGTCCAAATTACATCGAAGTCGTTTGTGGCTGTACGAGCAAGAAATACGGCGACTCTGTAGGAAAGCTGAGAATTTCCTCCACAGGGCAATTTTCAATTACTTGCCAATGCCTCTCAACATCTTGCAACGAAGGTGCTCACTCTAATTTATCTAATTACCTTATATGGTATCGGAGAGGTACTTGTTTGAAACCATGGATCTGTTGAATAATTGGCCAAGTGGACAAATGTCCAAGAAAACTTTACGTGATTAAACAATCCAAAGGTGGAAACACATTCCTTGTTTTGGGGAGGAAAATAAGGGAAATGTTTGGTTGCTTTTGAAAAAGGTTTTGAAACAACACCCGTGAGTTTTGGTTTTTTCATAATAAAGGGTTTGGTTGCTTTTCCATTCGGTTGTGTGGAAACAAGAGAGAAGGGAGATTTGCAGAGAGAAAGAGGGCAGAGAACAAGGGGTGCCACATCCCCCATTTGAAAAGAGCTCCTCTCTTCGGTTAGTAATCATCCACCAAAGTAGTTGTTGTTGTAATAGCTTTGAGCTATATGTATAGAGAAGAAATTATTCATTATATTTCTTTCTCTATTTGTTTCTTTGGTGTGAGAGTTATTGGGTGTATTGGGCTTTTGGGTTGTGAGATCACCAACACTTTGTAAACTCCCATTTGGTTGATAGTGGATTATTGGGTGAGCTCCTACTGCTCCGAGGACGTACTCCAGTTACACTGACTGTGGAGGAACCTCGTTAAAATCTTTGTGTCTTTAATATTTTGTTCTTGCATTTTCATTTGATAAATTTCCTGTGGGCTAGCTTGAGTTGGTTCCAAAAGATTTTGGTGCTATCCTAGCACAACAATTGGTATCAGAGCACTGGTTGCTCTTGGGTACTGTCTAGTTGCCAAAGATGTCAGACGGGCAAGATGAGAATCCTTTTAGAAGCAGCTCCGGGTTTGCAAGAACTACGGTGCAAAATGCAAAGTTCGAAGTGGAAAAGTTTGATGGCACAAACAACTTCGGGATGTGGCAATGTGAGGTTAAAGATGTGTTGGCTCAACAAGATCTTCTTGCCGCCTTGGGAGAGAAGCCTGAAGCTATGTCGAAACTGGAATGGGAGAAATTAAATTTGTGGGCTTGCTCTTCAATTCGGTTGTGCCTTGCAAAAACTCAGAAGTATTTTGTGATGCGGGAGACTTTGGCAAGTGTGTTGTGGCAAAAATTGGAAGACAAGTATATGACGAAGAGTGCAGAGAACCGGCTACACTTGAAGAAAAAGCTCTACCGCTTCCAATACAAAGAAGGTACAAAAATGATTAGACACCTTGATGCTTTTAATAAGTTGATTGCCGACTTGTTAAATTTAGATGAGGATATTAAGGATGAAGATAAGGCCTTAATATTGTTGAATTCCTTGCCGGACTCTTATGAGCATTTTGTTACCACTATTATGCATGGTAAAGAAACTGTGAAATTTGAAGATGTGTCAAATGCCTTGATGAATTATGAAATGAGGCATAGAGATAAAAATCATGATAGTACCTCTGAAGCTTTATTTGTTAGAGGTAGATCATCGGAGAGGAGATCCTCTTCTAGCAGGAAAAAATCACAGTCTCGACCTAGAGGAAACTCTAAAGGTAGAAAACCTTTGGAAAGGGATGAATGTGCCTTTTGTCGTAATAAGGGCCATTGGAAGAAAGATTGTCCTAGATTGAAGACCAAAGGCAAAGAAAGTTCTGAAGCTAATGTTGCTGAGGTTGAAACAGATTTTTCTGATTTTGCTTTAACCACTTCCTCATCATTTGATTGTGCTACTAAGTGGGTGTTGGATACGGGTTGTACTCATCATATGACTCCTCACAAGGATTGGTTTTCAAGCTTGAAAGAGTTTGATGGCGGTGTTGTGTTCATGGGAGATGACAATCCTTGCACAACAAAAGGGATTGGTACAGTTCGTTTGAAGTTGCATGATGGCATGGTTAAAGAGTTGACAGGTGTTCGGTATGTACCGAATTTGAAGAAAAATCTTATTTCTTTGGGAACTTTGGAAGCCAAGGGCTTCAGGTTTCATTCAGATGGGCAGACATTGAAGGTGACTTATGGTGCACTTGTTGTGATGAAAGCTCCTCGATATGGCCATTTGTATTTATTGCAAGGAAGCACTGTGACAGGTGAAGCATCTGTAGTCTCAGAAAATATGGGCACATCCGATTCTGATACTACTAGATTGTGGCATATGAGATTAGGCCATGCCGGTGAGAAAGCTCTACAAGGGCTTGTGAAACAAGGTCTTCTAAAAGGTGCCACGACTTGTAAACTTGATTTCTGTGAGCATTGTGTCTTGGGGAAGCAAACTAGAGTGAAGTTTGGTACTGCTGTACATCAGACGAAGGGCATTCTTGATTATGTGCATTCGGATGTTTGGGGTCCTACAAAGACTCCCTCTTTGAGTGGTAGACATTGGTTCGTGACCTTTGTTGATGATTATTCAAGAAGGTCTTGGGTCTACACTATGAAGCACAAGAGTGAGGTGTTGAGCATTTTCTTGGGTTGGAAGAAAATGGTTGAGAACCAGACTGGGAGAAAGATTAAGATTTTGAGATCGGATAATGGTGGTGAATACACATCCGACCCTTTCTTTAAAGTTTGCAAAGAAGAAGGGATTGTAAGACATTTTAGTGTCCGGGGAACTCCACAACAAAATGGAGTTGCAGAAAGATTGAATCGAACCTTGCTTGAGAAGGTTAGATGCATGTTGTCTCAGTCGGGTTTGAGCAAGTCATTTTGGGCAGAGGCAGTTACTTATGCATGTCACATCATCAACCGATTACCCTCAGCTGCTATTCAGGGTAAGACACCAATGGAGGTATGGATTGGAAAACCTTCTACTGATTATGATTATATTCGTATTTTTGGTTCACCTGCTTATTTTCATGTAACTGAAAATAAACTTGATCCTAGAGCCAAAAAGGCTATCTTTCTTGGTTTTAGTAGTGGTGTCAAAGGTTACAGGTTATGGTGCCCGGAGATGAAGAAACTTGTAATCAGCAGAGATGTGACATTTGATGAAGAAAATATGTTCAGAGACTCTGAAAAGAATGTGAAAGATGTCCAACAGGTGGAGCTTGAGAAAGTTGCCTCTAGTACTTCAAATCCTATTTCCGCTGATGTCGAAGCCACTATAAGTGAAGAAGTGGGAGACCATGAGGATGTTGAAGAAGTTGAACTTGAAGATTCTATTCAAGTTGAAGAGCAAGTTTCACCTCAAGAGTCTATTGCCAAGAACAGAGGAAAAAGACAAATTACCAAGCCAGCTCGGTATAGTGACTATGTTGCTTTTGCTCTTCCTATTATCACTGATGAGATTCCATCCAATTTTGAGGAAGCCATTGAGAGTGAGGAAAAGGAGAAGTGGTGCAATGCCATGGGCGACGAGATGAATTCTCTCATGAAAAACAAGACTTGGGAGTTAGCTAAATTGCCTAAGGGTAAGAAAGCTATTGGTTGCAAATGGGTGTATGCCAAGAAGGAAGATGTTGCTGAGAAAAGCAATGTCAGATTCAAAGCAAGATTAGTTGCTAAAGGGTATGCACAAAAGGAGGGCATTGACTACAATGAAATCTTTTCTCCAGTTGTGAAGCACTCCTCAATTCGCATTATGTTAGCTCTTGTTGCACAATATGATCTTGAACTTGTGCAACTCGATGTGAAAACGGCTTTCCTACATGGTGATTTGAATGAAGAGATCTATATGTGTCAACCGGATGGGTATATGGTGAAAGGGAAAGAAAATTTGTTTTGCAAGTTGAAGAAATCACTTTATGGCTTGAAGCAATCTCCAAGACAATGGTATTTGAGGTTTGATAAATTTATGAGAGGCCAAAATTATTCTAGAAGTCAATATGATCATTGTGTGTACTTCAAGAAGTTGCAAGATGGGTCTTTCATTTATTTATTGATATATGTTGATGATATGTTGATTGCCTCAAAGAATGTCGAAGAGATTGAGAAATTGAAGAAGCAAATGAAGAATGAGTTTGAGATGAAGGATCTTGGTGAAGCAAAGAAGATCCTTGGCATGGAGATCACTAGAGACAGAGAGAAAGGTTTGGTATGCTTGAATCAAAGACAATACCTTGAGAAGTTGATTCGGAAGTTTGGAGTTCATGATTCAACTAAACCGGTTAGTACCCCTTTGGCTCCTCATTTTAAATTGAGTTCGCTACAATGTCCTAAAACTGATCAAGAGAAGCTACAAATGAAAAATATACCATATGCAAATTTGGTTGGTAGTTTGATGTATGCAATGGTATGCTCTAGACCGGATATTGCTCATGCAGTTGGCATGGTGAGTCGGTATATGCATAATCCTGGTAAAGAGCATTGGAATGCAGCTAAGTGGATATTGAGGTATCTCCATGGTACTCGAGATGTTGGTTTATGCTTTGAGAGGGATGACTCTGGTATTGGTCATTTTGCTGTTGGTTATGTTGATTCAGATTATGCAGGTGATCTGGATGGAAGGAAGTCTACTACAGGCTATGTGTTTACTATGGCTAAAGGGCCAGTTTGTTGGAGGTCCATTTTGCAGTCGTCTGTTGCCTCGTCTACTACAGAGGCTGAATATATGGCAGTTGCTGAAGCTATAAAGGAGGCCATTTGGATACATGGACTGATTAGAGATTTGGGGGTTGATCAGAAGCAGGTGGAGGTGCATTGTGATAGTCAGAGTGCCATTTATTTGGCTAAGTATCAGGTTCATCATGCGAGGACCAAGCACATAGATGTGCGTTATCACTTTGTTCGTGAAGTTGTTGGTGAAGGAGAAATCATTCTCCAGAAGATTCCAACTAAAGACAACCCCGCTGATATGTTGACTAAGGTTGTTGGTGTAGCCAAGTTTGTTCATTGCTTGAACTTGGCTCACATTTTGCCTATATAAAGAAGGCGTTGAGCAGTAGGAGTTTTGGAGATTTGGCTCGGCATGAGTTGTTCTCTTGCTAGTGATTGGGAGTGATGTTGTGTGTTAATTGTGTTGTTTGGCTTATCATGGCGTTTTTCGAAACTTGGCCAAGGTGGAGATTGTTGAATAATTGGCCAAGTGGACAAATGTCCAAGAAAACTTTAGGTGATTAAACAATCCAAAGGTGGAAACACATTCCTTGTTTTGGGGAGGAAAATAAGGGAAATGTTTGGTTGCTTTTGAAAAAGGTTTTGAAACAACACCCGTGAGTTTTGGTTTTTTCATAATAAAGGGTTTGGTTGCTTTTCCATTCGGTTGTGTGGAAACAAGAGAGAAGGGAGATTTGCAGAGAGTTTTGCAGAGAGAAAGAGGGCAGAGAACAAGGGGTGCCACATCCCCCATTTGAAAAGAGCTCCTCTCTTCGGTTAGTAATCATCCACCAAAGTAGTTGTTGTTGTAATAGCTTTGAGCTATATGTATAGAGAAGAAATTATTCATTATATTTCTTTCTCTATTTGTTTCTTTGGTGTGTGAGAGTTATTGGGTGTATTGGGCTTTTGGGTTGTGAGATCACCAACACTTTGTAAACTCCCATTTGGTTGATAGTGGATTATTGGGTGAGCTCCTACTGCTCCGAGGACGTACTCCAGTTACACTGACTGTGGAGGAACCTCGTTAAAATCTTTGTGTCTTTAATATTTTGTTCTTGCATTTTCATTTGATAAATTTCCTGTGGGCTAGCTTGAGTTGGTTCCAAAAGATTTTGGTGCTATCCTAGCACAACAGGATCTGCATTTTCTCGATTAGTCTACGCTTCATCCTGCCCGTCGACTGAGAGAAGCACAAACTGATCGAAAAATAAGTACGTTGCACATACATACACACCTGCATGCATGAGGCTAACTTTGATACACAATACATTGTTGGCTAATTTCTTGAGAACTAAGCAAGCTTTTACGTGCAATTAACGCAGTGGGGGTCTTACAAGAGAGGGGGGAAATTGACACCCGATGAATTCGAGAAGCATTCTAAAGAAGGGGGCCCAGAAAATGGAAGAGCAACATCTGGGTTACGATGGACGAAGATGGTCAGAAAGTGCCACTCTGGAAAACTGGGCTGATGAAGTTTTACAGGCATGCCTCAAACGAAGGCCAGTTAGGTTCTACTATTCGGCGGCGGTGGAACCTTCACAGGGATGAACTGCTGCGCTGCTTCAAGTGCAAGAAAGAACGCAGGTTTCGCCTGCGGACTAAAGAAGAGTGCAGAGCCTTCCATAATGCCTCAAGGAATAGAAGATGGAAATGTGCTGACCACCCCTATGACATGTGAGTCTCTATCCTCTTTCTCCATTTTAATTTTTATGCACTTCATTTTTATTATTTCATGTCTACTACCTAGAAAAACTTGGTGATTCATTGTACTAGTAAATGTCATTTTTTGTAAGTCTGAACCATTGATCATGTTTTCATATCGGAGTATTAGGATTTCGTTAACGAGTTCACAACTATCTTGAAATGAAATGAACATTCAGTTCAATGTATTGTGTATTTTGGAGATTAAAAAAAGGTCATTTTTGTTGTTGTTGCATGATAAAAAATAAAGTGTAGTGATGAGGAAGAGCGTGAAAGTCGGAAGAGCGGCAGGGGATGTCCTCGTGCTTCCACATGCCAGGGTTGCACTTCCTGCGTGTGTTTAGGGTGCCTCAACTGCCGCTACTCGGACTGCAATTGCCGCACCTGTGTTGATTTCATGCACAATGCCAAACCCTAATTAAACTCATCCCTCCTTTTGTTTTAGCTTTAGGTTGCTCCTTGTTCTACCACCCATGTTCATTTTGATGAGTTTACTTTGACAGTAATGTGCTTTGTACTATTTATCACATGCTACTCGGAATCAGAGAAGTCAGCTGATATGATTTCATGTATTAGATTATGGATTTCGTTATATGTATAAACGTGTTAATAAACACTCGAAGGTCATGAAACGGAATAATTTCAAAACTGAAGAACAGACAAGGGACTTAATTGTCTATTTCCACATTCAACTTTGGAAACTAGACAAGAAATTCTCTTCTAAATTTCTATCAAACTGATTCAGGACTAGACGTGGTTTAGTTAAGTTGCTCACATGCTAAAAAAATCATTCGATGAAATTAATTGCAAAACAACTTCAGAAACTAGACACAAATTGCTCCAAAATATGTCACCAATAACAGGTTTCCGCCGTCGCCCTTTTCAAACACCCGACGAAAATAAGAACAAGCACATTAATGCATCAACACATGCTATATGGAAAAGTTCGATAACTTTCATTGTCTATTGATAATCTGTTCCCTATTAACATGGGATCTCCAGCCTAATCAAAACTTCACATCCGAATGAATGAATGGTCGATGACTCCTTAGTTAATCTGCTACCTGAATCAAGGTTAGACTAAAACATCTTCTACAGAAACGCAGAAAATGGATTTTCCTAGTTCAACCCTGAGAGATCAATTTCTCTCTTAAACCTAATTTTTCAATGTCCCGCCGCAAAAGTGTGCACCTGAACATGAAACTCCACACGATGCACAAAAGAACAAATTAGTCCTTGAAACTGCAAGCAACCTACTGCCGTCCTGCAGACGTGCGATTCCTTCCCCTTCCTCTTCGACCATTGGCAATGCTAACTGCCAAGGAGTTACCTAAAGTTCCTATGGCACTAGGTCCAATCAGCCTCAAGCCGAAAACTTTCACCAAGTATGAAAGCCTACTTTCATCTTCTCCGGTCACCAGTTCTAACCCACATGCTTGCTCGTGAGATATAAACGTGTAAAGCTGCAAGGGTATGGTTATGGCATGTTGGGAGCTACAGCTTAACTCTTGTTTGTAACTGTTTTCAATACTCCTAATACCAACTCTCATAAGCCCTATTGATTTGGGGTCCTTTGTTGAAGGATCAAATACACATGAAAAGTTCCCAAATTCCAAATCAGGCTTCTTGAATAGTTCTTCCAGCATATCACTGATAGACCAAGTCAGTGTGTGAATCTTACTTCTGAGACTTCAGGAAGTTGTGATCGCTCTAAACTCTTATCCATGAAGAGTTAGTTTAGGTTACAACTCTTTCAAATGTTTGTTGGTTCTCGGATATATATCTTTTCTCCAGTTTGTTGTAATTTTTGAATTTTGTAAATAGGGATTGCTTTCCCTGATGTAATCTGAAATGCAATATAAATACATGCAGCCTCTCGTTAAAGAGGTATGCAATTAACGTGAACTCTTGAGCATTCTTAAGTTTTACATGGTATACGAGCCTTAGCAAGTCCAACGACACAAATCCAATTTTTTTTTTCCAATGGCTGATAGTTCCAACGGTGATGCAACCCCAAACATCTCCATTCCCAACCATCCCAACCCAGCAATACCTGCTATGAACTCCTTCTCGTCCATGACTACAGTCGTCAATATCAAACTGGATCGAACCAACTATCCTCTATGGTTGGCTCAGATCCTCCCAATCCTCAAGAGTCGTGACTTGATGGGTTATGTAGATGGGTCCATTGCATGTCCTCCCAAACATTTTCCTGGTGCCGCTGAAATCAATCCTGCATACACAACCTGGGTCCATCATGATCAAATGATACTGAGTTGGATAAATGGCTCCCTCACGCCATCTGTGCTATCGGTTATGACAAGCAAGAGATGCTCTTGTGATACCTGGGAGGCTCTTAAGCAAAGGTATGCTTCCTCGTCCCAAAATCACATCTTGTTTCTTCGGAATGAACTAATGCAAACCAAAAAAGGAGATATGTCTATTGCTGACTATCTTGATCGAATGAACTCGATTTCTGACAACCTTGCCCTAGCTGGGTAACCAGTGAATGATGATGAGCTTGTCCAGATTATCCTGAACAATTTGGGTCATGCTTATGAAATGACTATGAGTGCTGCACAAGCACGTGACACTCCAATCACGTATCCTACACTTGAGGCTCTCTTATTTACAACGAAGAGGAGGATGGCTGAGCAAACTGCTCCTACTGTGGAGGTTGCTCCTGTGAATGCATTTGTGACTACTAGAGGTCGTGGTGGACGACTTCAAGGTAAATGACGTGGTGTGTGTTCGTCTGCACGTGGTGGTGCTTCTGCCAACCAGCGAGGTTTCTTTCCTCGCAGCAATAATCAAAGGACAAACTCGGCTTGTAATGGTGAGAAGTTCACGGCTACAGGTGAAAGACTTGTCAAATCTGTGGAAAACAAGGGCACCCTGCCCTAGATTGTTATCAAAGAATGAATGTAGCATATGAAGGGCGCATTCCAGCTAATAGACTTACTGCTATGGCCACATCACCGGTCACCATCAACAAGCAATCTAATGGACAGTGGCTGCTTGACACGGGTGCTAATGCACATGTCACTCCAGATCTTCAAAATTTAATCAATCCAAAAGAGTATAATGGTAATGAGAATGTTGGTGGTGTAGGTAATAATACTGGTCTCTCTATCTCTCATCTTGGTTCAAATAGAATTCAAACTCATTCTTGCTCATTTGAATTCAAAATATTCTAAGATGTCCTACTGCCTCAACCAATATTATTTCTACCCATAGGTTTACCCTAGATAATAGTTGTTATTTAATTATCTTTCTTCATTTTTTTCCTTGTTAAGGACCTCAAGACTCGGAAGACGCTTTTCCACGGGAGATGTGAGAATGGCTTATTGATAGGAGCATATTTAGGCGACTTACTTAGCTTGTTTTCGTGCATCTATGTTGTTAATTCATAGTTGTTTTAGTAGTTTAAGCCATTTTCGTGTGTTTTTAGGTTCATATGGCTAAGGAAGCAAAAAGATGCATTTTGGAGCAAAATTGGGCTTGGAATGGATAGCATATGCTTGGAGCCAAAGTGTTGGACGAATTTGAAAGCCTTGTATGCACTTTGGACATAAAACAAAGGGCCTAGCCCAATCAAACAATCATTTGAGCCATGCAAAACCTCTAGCCCAATCAACAACCCTTAGCCACATGCATTCACATGCATCACAACCCCAAAACCATCAAGAAACACCCATTGCCGTGCCTTGCACTCCCACTTTCATTTTCAGCCATTCCACTTCATCATTACACCACCTTCTCCATCTTTATTCCACATGCATTCATCATAATTCACCCTAGCTACCACCATTCACACACACATGCACTTACTCTTTCATCATTGCACCACCATTCACACACACATGCACTTACTCTTTCATCATTGCACCACCAATTCAACACATGCATTTCCACCTTCCTACTTCATCATTTCAGCCACATATTCACCCACATGCACTCTAATCATTCAACACATGCATTCACACACCAACAACAACTCAATGCCGTGCACTTCCCTTGCCTTTCCACCAACAACCTAGCTCTTTTTCCATCATTATTTTATCCACATGCACTCTCAATCATAACAACCACATTCACTCTTAAACAATCACCCACTTATTCTCTCATTCCCCCTATAAAAACCCATGCATTCATACACAAAAATCACATCTCATTTTCATACACAAGACACCACAAACACATCCAATCTTCCCCTTTTGCCGCAAATCCCCTTCCATTTCTACACAATCTCTTCTCGGCTTCATTCCATTCCATACACTCTCCCATTCGCAGAAACCATTCAACCTTAGCCGCTCCGCCTTCATTTACAACACACTTGGAGCACCAACACCGAAGGCAACTCTTAAGGGATTTCGACATCAGTTTTGCTTCAAGGGTTCTTTCTTCTTAATCCTATGTTCACTCATGTTATATATTTTTATGTCAAACCTTTTGTAAACATGAAGTGTAACTAATCTCTCTCTAGGGATTCGATGTAGCCTTGCAAGATTGCCATGTAGTTAATTCAGAATTCTCATTTAATCTATCTATTTCTTGTTTCATTCTCCGATTTAATTGTGACTTAGTGTGTTGATTTTAATGCTTGATCATCATTTGAATTAACCACAGGTTGTTTAGCCAAGATTAAAGCACACATCATGCATAATCTTGGTGGATATGTGAATGAATGAAGGGAATGTTTTGCAAACATCCTGCCGAGTGTTCCCTTTGGTTTTGTGAAAGTTTCTTGTGCACTACATATTCTTGATTAGGAACCAAAGTTGCACATCACAATTAGGCTCATGATTAGAGACATTTGATCAAATCCACACATCATATGGTTGATCATATCTAAGTGAAACAAACTCAAGAAATAGGTAGATGGATGAGTATAATCTGATTCAACAAGCATGGCCTTGGGTTAGCAATGGTAAAATCGAATCCCTAGCTTCATCTCCATTGGTACTATCTCATTTTATTAGCTGTTGATTCATTCATTTTGTGTTTACTTCATTTCCTTATGCTTTCAAGGTACAACAACAAATCTGCCTACATTGATTAGTTTTATTTCTCTAGTAAAGAGTTCTTGCAAAACAAGTGATTATATAGGTCCAATTAGTCCCTGTGGATTCGACACCCTTACTTGTGCCATTATACTAAACATATTCTAGCATGAAGAAGGAAAACCTCAATCACTTATACCCATTTTCTGGTGGCGGTGGACAGTTCAATTACCCTATTTCAGTGTGTGTAGGCATCCGAGTCTCGGCCCAAAAATGGCATTCACGCCTTGGTCATCCTTCGTCATCTATTATTAAGTATTTAATTTCAAATAAACGAGTACCAATTCATGGTACTTCTGATGTAATGTTTTGTCAATCATGTCCATTAGGAAACAATACTAAACTCCCATTTAGTGCTTCTGAGTCTGTTTCCCAATTTCCTTTGCAAATTTTACATTCGGATGTTTGGTGTTCTCCAGTTGTTTCACATGAAGGTTTTAAATATTATGTGTTGTTTGTGGATGACTATTCTAGATACTCTTGGATCTTTCCCATTAAAAATAAGTCTGAAGTGTTTGAAATATTTGTCACATTTAAATCTAAAATGGAAAATATGTTCAATACTTCCATTAAAAATTTTCAGTGTGATGAAGGAGGAGAGTACAAGAGTCGTGTTTTTCAAAATTTTCTTGCACAACATGGAATTTCTCAAAGATTTTCATGCCCAAAACACCCTGAGTAAAATGGTATTGCAGAAAGAAAACATCGACATATTGTTGAAACTGGTATTGTCATGCTTTCTCATTCTCATATTTCAAACAAATATTGGCCTGATGCTTGTTTAACAGCAACTTATTTAATCAACAGGTTGCCAACTCGGATTTTGTCATATAAATCACCTTATGAAAAATTATTTGGCAAATTTCCAAAATATGAGACGTTTAGGGTATTTGGTTGTAAGTGTTTTCCTTGGCTTGTGCCTTATTCACAAAATAAGCTTCAACCCAAGTCAAAACCGTGTGTGTTTTTAGGGTACTCACTGAACCATCAAGGGTACAAATGTTTGGACTTGTCCATGAGGCGAATATATTTGTCTTGCCATGTTCTATTCGATGAGGACTAATTTCCATTTAAGGAACTCACATCTCCATTGGAAAACGTTGATCAAATAGGTATTGCTACATCCCCTGATCTTTTGTTTACTTTTCCTATTTTAATATCTTCCACCAACTCATTGCCTTCATCCCGTAACTTAGTGACCTTGCCTCAATCAATTCCCGCTGCTACTGATTTGACAAACCCTCCACAAAGTCCAAACCTATCACAACCTATAAACCCGCCACCTACCTTATCTTCACCTAACCCTATCTCCACTAATCCTAATTTAAATGAGCAAGCAGAAGTTTCTGAACCAACCCTACATCCGCCCATACCATCTTCAGATCATGCCCATACTCAAATAAGTCAGACCTCTGAGCCATTGCAACGCATGACAACTCGTTTGCAGTCAGGAATACTAAAACCTAATCCTAAATATGCATTGCATGTTTCTACTGACTTTTCTTTTGTTGAACCCACGTGCTTTAGTCAGGCAGTCAAGACTAAAGCATGGCGAGATGCCATGGTCCAAGAGTTTAATGCATTGCAACGTTGTGGTACGTGGAAACTTGTTCCTTATCATCCTAATATGAATCTGTTGCCAAATAAATGGGTGTTCAAGATAAAAAAAAAAAAAAAAAAAAAAAAGGCAGATGGCTCAGTGGAGAGGCACAAGGCCAGGTTAGTTGCCAATGGATTTCATTAACAGTCTGGTATTGATTACACAGAGACCTTTAGTCATGTGGTCAAGCACAACACTATTCAACTTGTCCTCAGTTTAGCAGTTTCAAAAAGGTGGCACATAAGACAACTGGATGTACAAAATGCTTTTTTGCATGGATTTTTAAAGGAGGATGTATATATGCGCCAACCTACTGGCTTTGTTGATCAGCAGTATCCCAATCATGTGTGTAAATTACAATGCAGCATATATGGCTTGAAACAAGCCACTAGAGCATGGTTCCTTTGGTTTTCAGAGTTTCTTCTTCAATTAGGGTTTCACGATTCAACTTGTGATTACAGTTTATTTGTTTTCAATCACCGTGGGGTCTATTTGATTTTATTGATTTATGTAGATGACATCTTATTGACAGGAACTAGTCCTTGCCATATGTCGAGATTGATCAAGAAATTTGGTACTTTATTCTCAATGAAGGACTTAGGTCCACTCCATTATTTTTTGGGGGTCGAAGTTAATTATTTTGGTCAACAAATGCATCTCAATCAACCAAAGTAATGCTTTGGATTTGCTGAAACGTACAAATTTTTTGGATGTCAAACCAATTTCTACTCCAGTTCCTAGTGGTCACAAACTTAGTGCATATGATGGTGAGCCACACAGCAATCCAGAGATGTACCGGAGTGTTGTGGGTGCCCTACAATATTTAACAATCACGAGACCAAATCTTTCCTATGCTGTGAACCAGGTATGTCAGTTCATGCATTCTCCAAAAACTACACATTGGTAGGCAGTAAAGAGGATTCTTCGATATGTAAATGCCACATACAATCATGGTCTTGTCTACAAACCTGGATCTACTCATCTCACGGCTTATTCTGATGCTGATTATGCTGGTAATCCAGATACTCGACATTCAACTGGTGGTTTCTGTATTTATTTTGGGTCCAATCTTGTGTCCTGGAGTTCTAAGAAACAAAAGACTGTTAGTAGGTTCAGTTCTGAAGCTGAATATAGGCAGCTTGCTTACACAGCTGCAGAAATTTCGTGGCTCAGGTCTTTATTTCGAGACTTGTACTTGCATCTTGACACACCCACAATTTGGTGCGACAATATTTCCTCAATTGCTCTTGCTTCCAATCCCGTTTTTCATTCCCGGACAAAGCACTTGGAGCTTGATTACCATTACGTTCGAGAGAAGGTGGTTCGTCGTCAGTTACTTGTTAATTACATTTGTTCTCAAGATCAGGTTGTTGATCTGTTCACAAAAGGATTGTCATCAACAAGGTTCAAGCTTCTTGTTTCCAAGCTTTCCATTGTTCCTCCACCTATTAGCTTGCGGGGGGATGATAGACCAAGTCAGTGTGTGAATCTTACTTCCGAGACTTCAGGGAGTTGTGATCGCTCTAAACTCTTATCCATGAAGAGTTAGCTTAGGTTACAACTCTTTCAAATGTTTGTTGGTTCTCGGATATATATCTTTTCTCCAGTTTGTTGTAATTTTTGAATTTTGAAAAGCCTTGTAAATAGGGATTGCTTTCCCTGATGTAATATGAAATGCAATATAAATACATGCAGCCTCTCGTTAAAGAGGTATGCAATTAACGTGAACTCTTGAGCATTCTTAAGTTTTACAATCACTGATTGGTCCAACATTCTTTTGCATGACTTTCCTTGGATAGTTTTGACTACGCCTTGTGGCACGATATATGCATGAAGCCTCTCTTAGGCCACTTAGAAAGGCCCCATGCATGGTAGCTGGATGTTGCCTAGTTGTGGCCTCACCTGCAAAGAACAGGCGGTTTCCCACACTTTCTGCTAGTAAATCATAATCGCCACCAGATGACTGTACTCGAACATGAGAATATGAACCATAGGAAACGGGATCATAGCCCCAACTTGTGCATATGCTTTGTATTGGATTAGGTACATCAATGGCCTTAGGAGTATATATACCTGAAGAGGGGGAAATGAAAATGGAACCAAAATCTATAAGACAGGAAGGAAGACTAGATCTAGATGGATGCTTTGTAAAATCACCCTAATGATGAAGTTACAGAGATGTGAGTTGAAAGGAACCATAAATCAATTGTTTATTGATAAATACATACCTCTAAGGACGCTTAAAACTTGATTGAGCAGTATTGATGGCTCTGTGCACTCAAATGTTTGTGCAGCTTCTCCAGCCACCAGTGCAACGAGGATTGGACCTCCGGATACAGTATGGTACCCGTAGAACAAAAAAAACTCTGCACGTTTATGGTTATGTTCATTGAGACATCCAAAAGTATCCAGTTCTTCACCCCAGAAAACATGAGGAAAAACCATCGCCACTTTGTTCAGCAGCCCAAATCCCAACCTTTCAATGGTGGCGAGCTTTCTTTGGGGCAACTCGGGTTCAAATCTGATAGAATCCTTTTTCAGAACTCCAAGAGGAACCGTGCATAGGACCATATCCCCTTGAAACACTTGGCCCCCTGCAATAACTTCAACCCCTTCATCTCCATACCTAATAGTATTGACAGTCTTTTCCAAAGAATATGGGAACACTTTCACACAGTGCTTTAATCAATCTCCCATTACCTCCAGCAAGAAAACAGTGGTCCCCACCCATTTCCTAAGGATCATCCTGATCCCAATACGCGGCTGAGAGATCTGATAGACATCCAGCATTTGCATACTCCAAATTTTCATGATGCCAATCAAGAAGTTGCCTCTCCTCAGTACTTCTAGCGACAGAATACAACTGCCTCAGCGTCTCCAAAACCGAAGCCAGAGAAATATCATTTCCAAACCCGCCCATTGTTTGTCGGAGTTCCATGCCTTTGTCAAGAAACTTATTAAAGATGACTTCAATCTTAGAATCAATGTCCTTATCAACAGGTTTCCCATCAGGTTTGTACAAAGGACAATTATCTCTGACCTTATGAAGCGGAATTGAGAGTTGCCTCGCTAGAACTCCCAGAGGGTTAGCATGGATGCCAGTGATGACACTGCCGCCAAGATCCACAGTAGAAAACTTTCCATCCTTCCCCATCTTTTGGGTGTAAACTCTTCCACCTGGTCGATTCCTACCTTCTAAAACAGCCACCTTGAAACCTAATTGCATGAGCTGCCTTGCAGCTGCTAGTCCAGCAAGTCCCGCACCAACAATGATGATAGACCCTTCAGTTACCTCCTCTGGCATATTAGCCATAAATGCTGGTGCAACCCCAAAATTGATGTATCCATTGTAGAAAAGAAAATCATAAGCTGAAGATATCAAATGCTCATAATCACCACTCACAGTTTCTTTAATCTGGCCTTTTGAAAGCCACACTCGCACATTACTCCGCCATGTTACCAAAATATGATTCCTCACGACAATATAATCATTCTGCTGCTTCCCACCCAACTCGCTGACCACCCCAGCTTGTTTTTCCTCCTCAAGCAGCTCATCAATGGGGAACCCGAGGGACAACGCTATCATGGCCTCTGTTTCGGTCTCTTTCTCCAAATCCACCTTTGTACCCTTCCTTTTCTTAAAAGTACCACCTAAATGCTTCTCTATTATATCATCCATCAAATTCTCATCATAATTTCGCAAACTTGCTTTCTTCCTCAGAGACCGCTTAGAAACAGAACCATCTGAACCTGGTGTCTCCACTACCCTAGACCGCCTAGACTGCTTAGGAACAGAACCATCTGAACCCGGTGTCTCCATTACCATAGACCGCACTCTCTTTACAACAACTTTTTAACCCAAATCAAGTAATCAGCTTAAAAACAAATAAAAAACACAACACCCCATTTCTGGAATACCACCAGTATGTCATAAGAAGTAAATATCACCAATTGGATATTTCATATCAGCAATTCCTCACAACCCATTAACAGTGTGTTTCGGATTCTCGTATTCAGACATTGATCATCTTTACACACAAATTGAATAGCCAATTCACATATATGAATCTCTACCCTCAAAACCCATATTGTTTCTAGCTCCAGCCGGGGATTTCACCAAGAACTCACTGTTAATATCACTCAGAGTGTCAGTACGAACTAAAATTAATCTAAATCCGAGTCCTAATTCCCCAATTTTGCACTCAAAATTTAATTCACAAGAAGGTACAAAATATAGTAGTTGCAAATGTTATCGGGAATTGAAAGTGAAGGGCGACTCAGCTGGTTGGACCGAGTTGAATCAGAAACTGGAAAATTTAGCAGGGTTTTGCTTGTCGAGTAGGAGTTAGGGTTTTTATTTTATTTTTTATGCGAGCATGCGAAATGGAAAAGACGAGTTAACTGAACTGGGGGATTGGAGGGAAATGAATGGACGCTGGGCTTTGACATTGATGATCAATGCTGGACATGCAAATGAGTAGGTCCAGTAACAAATCTTCTGGGCCTGAAGTAGTGAAGTGGCCTACTATATTTTTTTCTTTCAATAAGAGATTGGAGACAGGAATCAAACTTCGTACCTCAGGCGAAGAGATGAATACTCTTGATAAATTGAGATACAAATCATTTCAGTGTTACAAGTACACCAAAAATTGATTTCCCATAAGGGGACTTACTTGTCCTCCCACCTACGATTAATAAATTTTTACTGTCCGAACATCATAATCGGAATCACCCTGGGTCCTATTAGACATAGACTTTGATTCAAAGGTAACGAATCCATACAGAAAGATATCATAGGGGTCTTTGCTACCAAATCCCTTTATATGAAAGATCAAACGTTCATTCTCTTTATCATTATCTAAAAATCATATTTGTTAAAAATTATTTAATTTGGAAATCTTTTAGTTATTCATATGCATAAAACAAATGAACGGTTCACCATGAAGATGCTATTTATTATCAAAATCGTTGATTGGTTTAACGAGTATGAATGACTAAACAATCTTCAAATTGAATGATTTTTTGCATATATGATATTTAAATGATGATAAAGAAAATGAATTGTTGTGATTATGATATCCAAAACGGTAAAGATTCGTTAATCGTAAGTGAAAAGAAAAGTAAGTTTCCCATATGGAAGCACAACTATTATCCCTTATGCGAAATCAAATTTTGGTGTGCTTGTAACACCGAAATGACTTATATCTCAATTTATTAAAAATATTCATCTCTGTTCCAGAGATATCAAGTTTGATTCCTTCCTCCAGTATCGGTAGATATAGCTTCTTTTGACACCCCATAAGATCCCCATTATATAATTTTTCTCTCCTTTAATATCTTTCATTTAATTTAATTGTAAGACATATAGCCTTCGCTAGAAAATGAGAAAGAAATTGTAAGATAAAGCCTTCATCCCTAATTCAATTTTTTATGCTAATTTTGTTTTCTTCATAATAACTCAAAGACCCTCTCTTTTTGTCAACTGGACATCTTCGTCTCAGAACCAGTCTAATTACATTTAAGTACACCTTAATTCTCGAAAGGGTTCTCTACATTGCTACTTCCCAAAGAAAACAAGGCACAGACACAACCTAGGAAATACCTTAAGCTACAATTGACCATAAAATCAAATTGCATATACTACGAACTCCAAACCATTTTAGCACAAAAAATGCAACACTAATCACGTTTTTTATCCAAAGACAAAGCCGATAAATGCTCAAGGTGGTCGACTAACCCTTCTCAAGTTAACAAATTTTATTTTTATTAGACCTTCTCACTGAGTAAACCTTTAATCAAGCTACAAAAGCTGACATTTCTTAAATAAATTTTCATATCAGTAATATGGCACTTCAAAACGTCTATGAGGGGAAATCAACTTGTCAAATCTTTATCTACGGTTGACCCCTTTTAATAGATTTTTTATTTTTTATTTTTGCTCAGCCATTGAGTGTATCACTTCTCTAATAGATGTAAGATCTAAAAGTTGAGATTTCACTATAAAATTAATTAGCAATATGAAGAGTAGTTTAATTTACTATAAGTCCATGCAAGGTCCCTTATCCAATACGTCAATGTGGGATTCATTTTCTATTAAAAAGGTTGTACAACTGTGGTACACAAATGTGGTAATTGTAGGTAATTAGGAATATTTACTCCACTCTAAAGTCATGTGTTTGAACAGTAGATCGTATAAAAAACCACCCTCTACAAATGTAGTCCAATCCTGAATCATCAGTATGCAGTAACCAAACCAGATGGTGATATAATTTGACATGTAGATAATCATGGCCGAAAGTCCAATTCCTGAATCATATGCAAGCAAACTAACCTAAATTGTATTTGAAGACATTCATCTTCTACAATATGCGAACATGCATGTATGTTCACAATGGCAAAGTGCTAGCCAACAATTCCGGTTCATACTTCTAATTTCAGCTATGGATCGATTCAGTCACAAGCTTTATAATATAAGGATATCTGAGATGTAAAGCAAAATGAAAAGGTTAAAATGTATAAATAGCAATGGGAAACTGATCCATTTCTTACAATTCTATCGATCTAAAATCTGCAGCCTATTAACAATTAAGCATGGAGACGTTAAGAAGCAGTTCCACCACATTAGTCATCGTACTAGTATTTGTTGCAGGTGCAGCATTTCAAGCTAAAGCATACAAATCTCTTTACTGTACCAACCCGGCCAGCCGATGCTATGGAAAGACTGTGGAATGCCCATATGAATGCCCTAGCAGTTACTCTGAAGACCATAAAGCCAAAGTCTGCTATATTGACTGTGATTCCCCTATGTGCAAGGCCCATTGCAAAAGTATGTTAACAATCTTGGCTTCATTTGTTTTCTTTGTGTTAGTAGTGTCCTTAAAATTTATATAAGTCAGCTCGTATGAATGTAGCGAAAGTATTATTTTTTAAAATAGTCTGACATATTATATATTATGAGTCTATCAAACTTGATCATTAGTCGATTAGGTGCACTTGTGTGAATGCATGGTCCAAAGTTATTGATCTGACAAAAGAACATTACTTGAGAAATGCTATTTGGCTCTTTAATTTTGTTAAAATGAAAGAGATATTGTTAATTTTACCTACCTTGTAGCTTGATATAGGACTTGAATTCTTTTTCCGTTAATTATGCATACAAACTAAATGAAGTAAGTGTTTGATATTTCTAGACCGTAAACCAAACTGCAATAGTCCTGGATCAGCATGCCATGATCCCCGCTTCATCGGTGGTGATGGCATTGTTTTCTATTTCCATGGCAAGAGCAACCAGCAGTTTAGCTTGGTCTCAGACAACAACCTCCAGATCAATGGTCGCTTCATTGGCCATAGGCCAGCAGAACGAAGCCGTGACTACACTTGGATTCAAGCCCTAGGAATCATTTTCAGCACTCACATCTTCTCTGTAGAAGCCACCAAAGCAGCTGCTTGGGACAATCAAATTGACCACCTCAAATTCACCCACAACGGAAACGATGTAGTTTTACAAGAAGGGTATCTATCCACTTGGTATTCTCCAGAAAAGGATATTAAAGTTGAGAGAATATCAAGCAAGAACAGTGTTATTGTGTCCCTAAAGGATGTTGCTGAGATTATGATCAATGTGGTGCCCGTAACCAAAGAAGATGATAGAATCCACAACTATCAAGTTCCTTCCGACGACTGCTTTGCACATTTGGAAGTCCAGTTTAAGTTCTTTGCTCTGTCCACGAAAGTTGAGGGAGTGCTTGGAAGGACTTACAGGCCTGATTTTGAGAACCCGGCAAAGCCTGGAGTGGCAATGCCGGTCTTGGGGGGTGAAGATAAGTATCGAACCTCATCTCTTCTGTCGGCAGATTGTGTTTCTTGCAGGTTCTCAGCACAGGAAAGTGTGACAGAGGAAGATAGATCAGCAATTGTGGATTATGGTACACTTGACTGCACCAGAAGATCCTCAGGAGGATATGGAATTGTTTGCAAAAAATGAGTGATTTATTCAAGATAACAAATAATATGGACGCTTAACAATTAGCTTCTAAGGGAATAACTGAATGTTGGCAGTGAAAACATGTACCTGCTGTTTGCTTTAGCTACTCAAAGCATGTGTGTTTATCAATAATTAATTATGGCCTTGATTATGAAATATCAAGATAAATAAAGAACATAAGGCTCGTTTGGATCCTCAAATTTAGAATTGAGTTTGATATGAGAATGATTATTTGGTCTATTGGAACTCGGTCGCAACTTTTAGAAAGGAGGTTGTGAGTTCAAATCTTATGAATGACGATTGTTAATTAATAAAATAAAGTTGTTATCAAGAGCTTACTATTGAAATTACAACCACAATGGGGTTTTTCCAGCTCGAGAAAATGGCGAATTACCATATAGAATTGAAACAGCCCAGACCTTGTTGGAATGATAACAAAATTCTAGACAGCAACATTATTCAACAAATATTCCTCTAAGTTTTTTACCAAAGCCAAAGTGGACATTGTTATCTTGGATGGCATGGCGTTGTTGTCTTCCACTTCAGACCCATAGGGATCTCAATGCTCACCAGGGTCTCCTTCTCATGAATTGAAGTACGTTGGAATGTTGTTTTGTATGAAGAAAACCCAAAGTTCAGGTGTCCCCCTTCAATGACTTGCAGCCCAAATTTGTGTACAGACTCATCAAGCTCCACAATCTTTTCCTTTTGGTAACTCATCTTTGGTACATCTGAAATTGTTCCCAGAAGAAGGAAAGTATATATATATATATATAATCATTAGCATTTAACATCATATAATTTTGAAAAGAAACTTCACCATAAAAATGTCAATGATGATGAATGTGGGTTAGGCTAGTTGGTTAGAAAGAAACAGGACCTTTTTTACCGAGTTCGAATTCTCTCTCTCCAAACTATTCTAATGAAAAATGATTTTCGCAAAATCTTTTTTATCATCATACTTACTGTGGTAAAAAGTAAAAAATTAAAAAATTAAAAAAAAACCAAAAATGATTTGAATACATTTGGTTTATTCGATTTAAAATCTAAAAATAAACATGTGTATAAAAGAATAAGAAAGATGGTGGAAATCATTTCCATTAGAATGATTTAGATTATCGCTTTGTATAAAAAATTGTGATATGGTGGAGGGATTTCAAAGAAGCTGTTCATACTCAAACATTGAAGGCCGAGTTACATACCAGAGCCAAAACTGAAGAGAAGGGACTGTTCCAATGCCACCATCCCCTTCTATCACTTCCACACTCTTGACCAAATTTGGGATGATTTTGGGAATCAAGATTCTCAAATCTTTTGCAAGAGCTTCCCACAAGGCTTCAATCCCTACACATACTTTTGCTTCAATTTTAACTTCCTTGGCCATGGCTAGCTCTGAGATGCAGTTTTTTGAGTGAGAGATAAGGGGCTGATATAACCGAGGCCATAAATATAGACAAAAGTAATTTTGAAGTGGCAAGACAGCATCTTTTGCATACATGGAAATTCTGGCATTGCTAGATGCTGTGCTCTTTTACAACTGGCTGGTTTCTATAAGGACAGAAGTTCGTCTGCATGTGGCATGCCCGATATGAAATTCTCAAGTTTAATATGTCGACACGTTTGTTAGTACATGTTATTGACCACAAAAGAGCCTATTTAATATATGTTGTGGTGGTTTCCACTTGTTTTACAATTCAATTTGGATGGGAAAAAGCATTAATCGGAAATTTAGAAATATGACCATTTTAAGAATCATTTAATGAAATATAGCTTATTGTTTCGGATTTTGAGAAAAATTAATTAAAAATTAAAGTTAAAAAGACTAATTTCCTCCTCGGTGAGAGAAGAATACAATTAACAAAGTATTCCGAAGGTTCTAGGATGGGTAATAGTTTAACCTAATGTATATGCATGCTGAACTTACTTGAGTAAATATCTCTGAAACATTTGTTATTTTTGTGATTGAAAGCATGAAAGACATACTTAGACTAAAACAATTACAATTGAAACATGCACTAGTCCAAGACATAACATACTCATGTGTTTTGTTTGAGAATTGCCAATTTTACTCTAACTAATTTTACATTAGTTTAACCTAATGGATATGCATGCCGAACTTACTTGAGTAGATATCTCTGAAACACTTGTTATTTTTGTGATCGAAAGCAAGAAAGACATACTTAGACTAAAACAATTACAATTAAAATGTGCACTAGTCTAAGACATTATATTCTCATGCATTTTGTTTAAGAATTGCCAATTTTACTCTTAACATATTCAAACCCAAAGAATACGAATAAATTTGTTTCAATCGAATACATTTTTGTAGAAATTTGTTCTTACAAAACTGGTTTTCTATGTGTGACATAGGAATTGTAACATTCCTCCACGCTTTCATATCCAATACCGTCGTCAACACATGAACGCTATAGACACTGGCTTGATATATAGCCAGAGGGAAGGTTTCCTTCCTTTGATTTCGATTATAATGAAAGGAAATCAAACCCTTGACCTAAGAAAATGCCATTTCGACCCTTCTCTTCCAAGCCACCGGGATGTACGTTGAGAACCGCAAACGAACTTATCAACCCCCTCACACGTCGGTGGAAGATTGATTTGTTACCATCGCTGTTTTTGAAGGAAGAAGAAAACCTTAATTCGTTCCATCCCGTTAAGTATCCGCTCTTCACTGGACAAATTAACGTGGCATTACGAGAAAAATGGGAGGTTTACAGTGCGCAGCGCATACCACCTTGCTCAGAAATGGCTACAACCACCTACCCATGAGGCCTCTCATCAACACAGCAAATTGCAAACAAGCTATGGTCCAGGCTATGGAATGCAAATGTCGCACCAAAGGTGAAGGTGTGTTTATGGAGGGTTACCAATGACTTCATACCTGCCGAGCACTCTTGGCAAAACGACATATAACTACGGACTTGGCTTATGTCTTATGCAACACTCACGGAGAGGCCACCATCCACCTTACGAAGGAATGCCCATTTGCAAAGTGTGCCTGGCTGGCTTCAAGTCTTGGACCATTATTGAGGAATGTACACCACCAAAACTTTCTGACATGGATAGATGATGTGGCAAATTTAGTTTCAAAGAAAAATTTTGAGCCTTTCCTTATGATTTGCTAGTCGTTGTGGGGCGCAAGGAATGGCAAGCTATGGAATGACAGGACGGACCCTCCTGATGTTTGTGTCAATCGGGCTACAATGTGGTGGCATGAGTTCGTTCGAACCTCGGTGCTAGGTCACCGTACTCGGGTACAAATTCTTTCCAAGTGGGTTGCTCCACCATCGGGGCATCTCAAAATGAACATTGATGGGGCCTGGAATGGGGAACGAAATGTCGCTGGTTTTGGTGCCATTGTCCGCGATGAAACAGGTAATTTTGTGTCGTCAAAATGTGGCAGGGAAGAGGATGTTTTTTTTTTCTCCTCTCCAAGCACAAGCAGTGGCCTTAAGGGCGGGTTTGTCTTGGGCAGTTCACAGGGGTTTGTATATTTCTTTCGAAAGCGATTCACTTCAAATTGTGGAGGTGTCGTGTGATTTCTCCCCAAATTTATCATTCATTGGGCAAACTGTAGAAGATATCAAGTTGCTCCTCCGTTCAATCACTGAAGGTAAAATTACCCACACTCGTTGCAACAAGATTGTTTATGGGATGTTACTCCCCCAAGTATTGTCACCGACTTACTTGTGGAGGATAATGTACTCCCATAACTGGCTCTGAATGTAACTCTTGTACCACATCTTTTTTGAAGTAAATGAATCTACTACTGTATCTTTCCAAATAAAAAATAAAAAAATTCTTGATGCCAACCCTTTTTTACGCACCCTTATCACTTGGAATTTTGTCATGCTCCTTGGCTAAAGCTATAACTTGAACTAATATGTTCTATTTTTTTCGGTTTTCTAGTCAATCTCCTTGGAATTTTGACAACAATTCTATGATCAATTACGACCTGTTGTCCATTTACTCTCAGCAGATTAGGAACTACCAGGAGACATCGTAGTATTCGTATACTGTTTTAGAATTTTCTATACTAATATTGTTAGTGATTTCGGACCGCACATGGATTGGATTTGAAGTCTCTGCTGGCCAAAAGACTCTCTTGACTGAAGACTTGAGGGACTCCTATTGTACCATATATTGGGCGTTAGTATTTGGGCCTCATGACTTAACCCATGATGTATGTAGGAGGTGAAGGAAACTCTTATTCTATAAAAGGGATCCTTCACCCTCACTTGAAGGGGGAGGGCAAAAAGAATAGTGCAAAGAGAGCAAACTCTAGCCTCTATCGCCATGTACATTGTAACCCTCAATTTACATAGTGAAACCGGATCAACACCAGTGTGGACGTAGCCCCAACTTGGGGTCAACCACGATATATCTTTGTGTTCTTGTGCATTTGTGTGATTTACGGTTGGATTTATATTGGTCCAAGATTGACCTGATTTGTGCATCAACAAATATCATATCTGAGAGCTTGCAATTTTACTATATAAAATAACTGTCTTCTCCCTAATAAACAACATCAAATTCTTTTTCATAGATAAAGAATACATAATCATATTAGTTATCTTGTTTTTTTGACACACGATAGCGTTAGTGGGTTAAATAGTTATTAAATGGGAGAATCAGTGAAGATTAAACCCACACCAGGGTGCATAGATAATGAATGTTGTCCGTCACTACGGCAAAGTGTCGTTTCCTATGAAAGACACATATACTTGATTGAGAGTCCACGAGCTAATCATGCTCTAATAACCTTAAATATTGGGAACTAAATCAAATATTTACCAACTTCACCGGTTGTAGTTTTCTCCGTCATAACAAGCAAGTTTACTATTTTTTACGTCATTTCGGTTTTCAGCTATCCAACGCCAATTTGTTGGAATAGAGTAAGAAAATAGCACTAAACTAGCACAAATTGGGATTGCATACACAAGAGTTTAAAAACTCTCTACTTTTGCTCACTAATGAAAGGCCGATTGATAATCAGTGTAAAAACTTGTAACTCAAGTGATTAACATTACTCTCTCTCTTGCACCTGAGGTCCTATATTCGAATTACTGCTTATATTAAAAAAAAAATGGTAAGAACTAATCTGATATTGGTTCCTGGCCTGATCCCTTAAGCTTTTGACCTATAAAGTACCCAAAAAATATATGTAGATTTGATTCCATGAGGTGATTTACTCCCAGGTTCAGTTTATGCCTAACTGTCCCTTGATTCAAACCAATAGAAAGTAATATTCAAGTGAAGGCATGCATGTCGTGTGGTTGACTTCACGAAAATTCATTTTCTAGTGTGAAATAGGCCAATGGGGCAAGTTGCAAGAATATTTATAACTCCATTGATGGTTGTAAAGCACTAGCAATTATCAAATAAATAAATAAGATGAAGGCAGACAATGCAGTATGCACGGCCATTTTGTCGGGTGCAAAAATGGGTGCATTACATCACATGAATGAACCAAACCGTGTCTTTATCATGAGAGGCCTTTTCCAGTTGATTTGGCTCGAAGGGCTTGCTGCTTTGGCACTTCTGACAACCCATTTTAATTCATTGCTTAATTTATATTGAATCACTAAAAAAACTTGTTGCGTGACTCCTGCAAGTGTCTACTACTACATTCAAACTATAAATTGATATTGTACCAACTTAGACTCCATACCTTAGTTAAAAATCAACTTTTCAATTCAAAGTTATTGTTGTACTCTTTTGATGTGAGATTCTTTGCATCTTGTATAGAGCCACACTTTACCAATAAAACTCATATATAATCAGATCGGAAAACAAAGGAAAAAGAATAAAAAAACTCGTATTCTCAATAGCTATTTCTCTAATTCACAGTCACCAAACCCCAAAGCATTGACCAAGATATAACAATTCCGGAAAGCATTGAAGAGGAACCTACGTTCATCTTACTTAACTTAGAGTTTATGCTACTAAAAGATAATACTGAACTCCCACTTGATAGATTCGGTAATTATATAACAAGATCAACCAGAAAAGGGGAAGCTAACCTGGCTATATATATCAACATTTCATTTGTAAGGTATAAGGAGAAAGAAGCAATGGAGTTCTTAGGCAGCAAAAGTGTTTTGATCGTTCTGGTAATCCTTGTATCTGCTTCTGTTCTGGTACAAAGTAAAACAGATCTTAAGGTTTGTTACAGCAAGAAAAGCCCGTGCTTTCTCAAGCAGGTACACTGCCCTGCGGAATGCCCATCCTCTTCACCGAAAGATAAAAAGGCTAAAATTTGCTATCTCAACTGTGACTCACCTATATGCAAAGCTGAGTGCAAAGGCAAGGTTACGACTTACTGTCATGTGTTCATAATGTTATCTCATGCATGTTAACATTTCAGAGTTGGGCATGCAATCCACCACTAATTACATCAATATTGTCCCAACTTAACTATCTGCAACTCACAAAGGGCCTCGATATAGTAGTGGAACTATTCATTTATAAGTAGTAATATATTCTGTCAATCATCTGATGTGAGATTGCATTCTTCAACAATGCACTTCAATTTTTATTTTGTTTCGAACGTACGTGCCTCGGTTAAAATCATTGCCGATGCTGACAAGGGTTTTTGTTTGTTGTTGCTGGTAATCGTAGGTCGCAAACCTAATTGTGAAGGCCCCGGATCAGCATGCATGGACCCTCGCTTCATCGGTGGAGATGGCATTGTCTTTTACTTCCACGGCAAGAAAAATGAGTATTTCAGCTTAGTTTCTGACCCCAACCTCCAAATCAACGCCCGGTTCATTGGTCTCCGCCCTGAAGGCCGAACCAGGGACTACACTTGGATTCAGGCCCTTGGACTCCTCTTTGGCTCTAACAGCTTCTCCCTAGAGGCCAGCCAAGCATCGTCATGGGATGATGAAATAGACCACTTAAAATTCACTTACAATGGAGAGGAGCTAGTCATCCCAGAATCCCAACTCTCCGCATGGCAATCTCCGGAAAATGCCATTAGAGTAGAGAGAACATCTAGCAAGAACAGTGTTTTGGTCACTATCCAGGAAGTTGCTGAAATTTCAGTAAATGTGGTGCCTGTGACAAAGGAAGATGATAGGACCCACAATTATCACATACCATCAGATGACTGTTTTGCACATCTGGAAGTACAGTTCAGATTCTACGGCTTATCCTCAAATGTTGAGGGAGTGCTTGGAAGGACTTACCAGCCAGATTTCAAGAACCCGGCAAAGCCAGGAGTAGCGATGCCAGTTGTGGGAGGGGAACACAAGTACAGAACAACATCACTGGTCTCCGCAGATTGCGCTGCTTGTGTTTTCACTAAATCCAGGAAGATGGATCAAACAGATTCAAGGGTGATGAATTACGGAAATCTTGACTGCACTGGTAGTTCCTTCAGTGGGAATGGAATCGTTTGCAGGAAGTAAATGATATTGCTACAAGCTCAGGGAATAAGTTTAAATTTAACTTCTCAGATGATAATCTAAAGATGTGTAATAAAGAGGTTTGAAAACCTTCTTGCACTCATATGTTAATTAATACACATAAGCTGATATAATCAGTAATGCCAATCTTCTTGCACTCGTAACATTTGACAACGCGTTTTCAAAACCTTGCGCCGAAGCTGGATGAAAGTCTCTGTATCCTTTTTGTCCGGCTACTGGCATTAACATCATCATAATGCAGCATTACAATAATTTCACCGCGCTTTCATACCCAAACCCGTTGTCAGCATATGCACTAACACTGGCTCAAGCCCCGTGAAAAGGCTTTAGTAAATTCACGTATTATACAAGTAGGTTCGTATTTTTTAAAAATACTTCATTTTTGGTACATTTTCTTAATGATTCAAGAAATTGCATGTTAAAAGTCCAACATATTTCTCACGTTTAATACACATTATTTAGACACTTTTTCAATACTACACATAAAATTCACGTATTTTTAACTTATTATTGAAAAAAAAAAAAAAATATTAAAATTTAATAAAAATGGCCGAAGTTTTCAAAAGATATTTTTAAGAAAGTTGCCGAATAATACGTATTTTTCATATACTATACCCGTTTGGTATTTTACTAACTATGAAGGTAGCTTTCATTTGCTGCTCCCATAGCTCTCTTATTTATCAGTTATAATGAAAAGGTATCGAACCCTTGACCTAGGCGACAACACTTCTCTACCCACCATTATCTGTTAGACCAACTGTTTGGACCCAAATTTACACCAACGGCCCGTGTAATCAAGACTGTTAAATGAGCATAACTTCACACCGTCATATGAAGAAATTAAGATAATTTTATTGTTAAGAGATAATATTATGATTTTTAATCATAATGATTATTTTTTAATAGTGAATTATCTTGGTTTTTCTCTTGTTCTAGATAAACGTGATGCAAAATAGTATCTCTGACCTACAATTCAAATTAATTGGAGATATTCGGCATATGGCAGTGCATCTACTACTGGATTAATTTCATGCAATTAATCCATGCATGAGATAAAGATGAAATTGAAATGGTGATGTGGTCATAATGGCTTTTGGGATTAGCTAAAGACCTACAAACTTGCTATGCACGTGGATTATCACTGGCAATGGATGATGAGGTGGCGGCTTTCAATTTTGCATGCAGCAAATAAAGAGTTCTATTAGGATTCTATCTTTGGCTAACGTGTGGAGGTGATGATAATGATTATCCATGGTTCCATGCAATTTAGAATTCTATTATGATGCATGTGATGACTTCCAGTTGGCCGACGAGTGCTGAGGGGACAATTATCCTAATACAATTGCGTGTATAGGATAATTAGCGAGATTAAGTGATGATTATTCTACCTAGAGTAATATTCTAAGAATCGTGTGATGCGGCTACAACTTGAGGGTAAGGCAGTTCGTTCTTATAAATATCAAGGCGCGGACAACATTCAGAGCTCCCTCCAATTCAACACACAAATTGTCCTGCGCAAACTCTCGCTTTATGTGAAACCTCTCAACAACCTTGGATAAACAGCATTGTGAAGTCAACCGGCGACATTTTCAGTTTGGATAAACAGCACTGGAGCCGTAGAATCAGCCGATCAAGAAGCACCTTCAGTTTGGATAAACAACATTGCTTCTCGATCGACTGATTACCTATCCAAGTCTCGGTTGACAAGGATTTTTGAGTCCTTGTTGGTAGAGGTCATCTCATTAGCCTTCTTGGTGAAGTGAGGTGTTACCAGGTTACCACATTCGGCACATTGAAAGCCGAATTTGATATTCAACTTCGTAAAACTAGCAGCCTTGTCTTCAAGCTCTATAACCCAAAGGCCGAGACATGTTTCTTTCTCGGCCGCAATTGCAAGATCAAGAAGTCAGCAGCTCACTCAACGCTACATCAACATATTTTACTCCCCGGCCGAACTTGGCCGACTAGTTGGCACTCCCCGCACACAACCAAATGACGTAGTTAGTTTATTAATTACTCGACCTGCGTGCCACGTAGGATTGGTAGTTTTTAGGGTCAACACTAACCCAAAGGCTCAAGCTTTCTTTGATGATGTTTCCAAGAGCTCATATACTAGCCTAAATTTTTCTAGTTTTCATTTTGGACAATACTAAGGAGACCATCTATTTAAGCCAGATTTTTGTAAATCATATGACGTAGTTATCGATGATTATCATTGTCTAAGTGTTAATTTACGTGCTTATTTCCTATTAGTGACCACATAATTTACAAATTTGGTCTAAAAATTTATGACTCCTTTTTTTCCATCATTTACGACTTGTTCTCCATTTACTCTCAATTGATTAGCAACCCCAAGGAGCTGCTAAATTTCTAATAAGCAACTACATCTACTTCCTAATAAACAGCAAACTTAATACTAGTAAACCCAATTTTAGCATATAATTTAACTGGCTTCTCCCTAATAAATAACTTCATCTACTTCTTTTTATAAATAACGAATAAAATACTTATATCTTTCTTGTTCATTCCACTCATTGATTTGTTTGTAAGAATTAAAGATCTACTTAAATGACACTCCACTCCACACCTAAACAAATATTAGGAACTAAATAAACAATTAACCGACTTCGCTAGCTGTAATTCTTTCCATCAAAACAATGAAGTTTGAGCAAGAGTGCAAAATGTTACTATTTTGATAGCATTTCAAATTTCAACTCTCTTGAGCCAAGTTGTTGGAATAGAAAATAGCACTCAAACTCACAGAAAATGTGATGTTGCATACATAAAAAGAGTTTAAAAACTCTCTACAATATTGTTCATTAGTGAAACGGCTGGTGAGCAACATATACAACAAATTTGTAGCTCAAGTAGTTAACCGTGCTTACTTTTGCATCTAAAGTTATGTGTTTGAATCAACTTTGAGTACAATGCCTTCCACTGTGGGTTATCAACCCTTAGTACTAAAATGTGTACTTTACAAGAAAGGATTATTTCTATCAAAGAGGGATCTATAACTTCTATTTAAGTAGTTTATGTGCCTGCGGACGATTTGACCGATCCTACACACACATGTTCACATTTAGATGCTAGTACCGTACAATCAAGAGGATTAGCTGCCAAAGATATTTATCCAGAAAGATCCTTTACACTCAACTGTTGAATAAGTGGCCAAGTGGCCATTCTTTAGAATTAACAATCCAAAGGTGGAAACACCTTTCCTTATTTTGGGGAAGAAAATGGGAAAAGATGTTTTGTTGTCTCTTAAACACCCGTGAGTGTTGGCTAAAAGAAAAAGAAATATTGGTTCAAATAAGGGAGTTCATTCATTTCGGTTTTGAAGTGAAACAAGTGAGAGAAAAAAAAGCTCCTTTTGCAAAGAGAAAAGATAGAGTTTTGCAGAGAGTTTTGCAGAGAGCAAGGGAGTCTTGCAGTCAGCCCAAAAAGAAGAACAAGTTGCTGCTTCAATTGGTTAGTAATCATCCACCAAAGTAGGTGTTGTTGTAATAGCCGAGAGCTATATGTATAGAGAAGAAATTATTCATTATATTTCTTTCTCTATTTGTTTCTTTGGTGTGTGAGAGCTATTGGGTGTATTGGGCTTTTGGGTTGAGAGATTGTCAACACTTTGTAAACTCCCATTTGGTTGATAGTGGATTATTGGGTGAGCTCCTACTGCTCCGAGGACGTACTCCAGTTACACTGACTGTGGAGGAACCTCGTTAAAATCTTGGTGTCTTTTATATTTTGTTCTTGCATTTTTATTTGATATATTTCCTGTGGGTTAGCTTGAGTTGGTTCCAAAATAGATTTGGTGCTATCCTAGCACAACAATTGGTATCAGAGCACTGGTTGCTCTTGGGTACTGTCTAGTTGCCAAAGATGTCAGACAGGCAAGATGAGAATCCTTTTGGAAGCAGCTCCGGGTTTGCAAGAACTACGGTGCAAAACGCAAAGTTCGAAGTTGAAAAGTTTGATGGCACAAACAACTTTGGGATGTGGCAATGTGAGGTCAAAGATGTGTTGGCTCAACAAGATCTACTTGCCGCTTTGGGAGAGAAGCCGGAAGCTATGTCGAAGCCGGAATGGGAGAAATTAAATTTGTGGGCTTGCTCTTCAATTCGGTTGTGCCTTGCAAAAACTCAGAAGTATTTTGTGATGCGGGAGACATTGGCAAGTGTGTTGTGGCAAAAATTGGAAGACAAGTATATGACGAATAGTGCAGAGAACCGGCTACACTTGAAGAAAAAGCTCTACCGCTTCCAATACAAAGAAGGTACAAAAATGATTAGACACCTTGATGCTTTTAATAAGTTGATTGCCGACTTGTTAAATTTAGATGAGGATATTAAGGATGAAGATAAGGCCTTAATATTGTTGAATTCCTTGCCGGACTCTTATGAGCATTTTGTTACCACTATTATGCATGGTAAAGAAACTGTGAAATTTCAAGATGTGTCAAATGCCTTGATGAATTATGAAATGAGGCATAGAGATAAAAATCATGATAGTACCTCTGAAGCTTTATTTGTTAGAGGTAGATCATCGGAGAGAAGATCCTCTTCTAGCAGGAAAAAATCACAGTCTCGACCTAAAGGAAACTCTAAAGGTAGAAAACCTTTGGAAAGGGATGAATGTGCCTTTTGTCGTAATAAGGGCCATTGGAAGAAAGATTGTCCTAGATTGAAGACCAAAGGCAAAGAAAGTTCTGAAGCTAATGTTGCTGAGGTTGAAACAGATTTTTCTGATTTTGCTTTAACCACTTCCTCATCATTTGATTGTGCTACTAAGTGGGTGTTGGATACGGGTTGTACTCATCATATGACTCCTCACAAGGATTGGTTTTCAAGCTTGAAAGAGTTTGATGGCGGTGTTGTGTTCATGGGAGATGACAATCCTTGCACAACAAAAGGGATTGGTACAGTTCGTTTGAAATTGCATGATGGCATGGTTAAAGAGTTGACAGGTGTTCGGTATGTACCGAATTTGAAGAAAAATCTTATTTCTTTGGGAACTTTGGAAGCCAAGGGCTTCAGGTTTCATTCAGATGGGCAGACATTGAAGGTGACTTATGGTGCACTTGTTGTGATGAAAGCTCATCGATGTGGCCATTTGTATTTATTGCAAGGAAGCACTGTGACAGGTGAAGCATCTGTAGTCTCAGAAAATATGGGCACATCCGATTCTGATACTACTAGATTGTGGCATATGAGATTAGGCCATGCCGGTGAGAAAGCTCTACAAGGGCTTGTGAAACAAGGTCTTCTAAAAGGTGCCACGACTTGTAAGCTTGATTTCTGTGAGCATTGTGTCTTGGGGAAGCAAACTAGAGTGAAGTTTGGTACTGCTGTACATCAGACGAAGGGCATTCTTGATTATGTGCATTCGGATGTTTGGGGTCCTACAAAGACTCCCTCTTTGAGTGGTAGACATTGGTTCGTGACCTTTGTTGATGATTATTCAAGAAGGTCTTGGGTCTACACTATGAAGCACAAGAGTGAGGTGTTGAGCATTTTCTTGGGTTGGAAGAAAATGGTTGAGAACCAGACTGGGAGAAAGATTAAGATTTTGAGATCGGATAATGGTGGTGAATACACATCCGACCCTTTCTTTAAAGTTTGCAAAGAAGAAGGGATTGTAAGACATTTCAGTGTCAAGGGAACTCCACAACAAAATGGAGTTGCAGAAAGATTGAATCGAACCTTGCTTGAGAAGGTTAGATGCATGTTATCTCAGTCGGGTTTGAGCAAGTCATTTTGGGCAGAGGCAGTTACTTATGCATGTCACATCATCAACCGGTTACCCTCAGCTGCTGTTCAGGGTAAGACACCAATGGAGGTATGGTTTGGAAAACCCTCTTCTGATTATGACTATATTCGTATTTTTGGTTCACCTGCTTATTTTCATGTAACTGAAAATAAACTTGATCCTAGAGCCAAAAAGGCTATCTTTCTTGGTTTTAGTAGTGGTGTCAAAGGTTACAGGTTGTGGTGCCCAGAGATGAAAAAACTTGTAATCAGCAGAGATGTGACATTTGATGAAGAAAATATGTTTAGAGACTCTGAGAAGAATGTGAAAGATGTCCAACAGGTGGAGCTTGAGAAAGTTGCCTCTAGTACTTCAAATCCTATTTCCGCTGATGTCGAAGCCACTACAAGTGAAGAAGTGGAAGACCATGAGGATGTTGAAGAAGTTGAACTTGAAGATTCTATTCAAGTTGAAGAGCAAGTTTCACCTCAAGAGTCTATTGCCAAGAACAGAGGAAAGAGAAATATTACCAAGCCAGCTCGGTATAGTGACTATGTTGCTTTTGCTCTTCCTATTATCACTGATGAGATTCCATCCAATTTTGAGGAAGCCATTGAGAGTGAGGAAAATGAGAAGTGGTGCAATGCCATGGGTGATGAGATGAATTCTCTCTTGAAGAACAAGACTTGGGAGTTAGCTAAATTGCCTAAGGGTAAGAAAGCTATTGGTTGCAAATGGGTGTATGCCAAGAAGGAAGATGCTGATGAGAAAAGCAATGTGAGATTCAAAGCAAGATTAGTTGCTAAAGGGTATGCACAAAAGGAGGGCATTGACTACAATGAAATCTTTTCTCCAGTTGTGAAGCACTCCTCAATTCGCATTATGTTAGCTCTTGTTGCACAATATGATCTTGAACTTGTGCAACTTGATGTGAAGACGGCTTTCCTACATGGTGATTTGAATGAAGAGATCTATATGTGTCAACCGGATGGGTATAAAGTGAAAGGGAAAGAGAATTTGTTTTGCAAGTTGAAGAAATCACTTTATGGCTTGAAGCAATCTCCAAGACAATGGTATTTGAGGTTTGATAAATTTATGAGAGGCCAAAATTATTCTAGAAGTCAATATGATCATTGTGTGTACTTCAAGAGGTTGCAAGATGGGTCTTTCATTTATTTATTGATATATGTTGATGATATGTTGATTGCCTCAAAGAATGTCGAAGAGATTGAGAAATTGAAGAAGCAAATGAAGAATGAGTTCGAGATGAAGGATCTTGGTGAAGCAAAGAAGATCCTTGGCATGGAGATCACTAGAGACAGAGAGAAAGGTTTGGTATGCTTGAATCAAAGGCAATACCTTGAGAAGTTGATTCGGAAGTTTGGAGTTCATGATTCAACCAAACCGGTTAGTACCCCTTTGGCTCTTCATTTTAAATTAAGTTCTCTACAGTGTCCTAAAACTGATAAAGAGAAGCTGCAAATGAAAGATATACCATATGCAAATTTGGTTGGTAGTTTGATGTATGCAATGGTATGCTCTAGACCGGATATTGCTCATGCAGTTGGCATGGTGAGTCGATATATGCATAATCCAGGTAAAGAGCATTGGCAAGCAGCTAAATGGATATTGAGATATCTCCATGGTACTCGAGACGTTGGTTTATGCTTTGAGAGAGATGACTCTGGTATTGGTCATTTTGCAGTTGGTTATGTTGATTCAGATTATGCAGGTGATCTAGATGGAAGGAAGTCTACTACAGGCTATGTGTTTACTATGGCTAAAGGGCCAGTTTGTTGGAGGTCCATTTTGCAGTCGTCTGTTGCTTTGTCTACTACAGAGGCTGAATATATGGCAGTTGCTGAAGCTATAAAGGAGACCATTTGGATACATGGGCTGATTAGAGATTTGGGGGTTGATCAGAAGCAGGTGGAGGTGCATTGTGATAGTCAGAGTGCCATTTATTTGGCTAAGTATCAGGTTCATCATGCGAGGACCAAGCACATAGATGTGCGTTATCACTTTGTTCGTGAAGTTGTTGGTGAAGGGGAAATCATTCTCCAAAAGATTCCAACTAAAGACAACCCCGCTGATATGTTGACTAAGGTTGTTGGTGTAGCCAAGTTTGTTCATTGCTTGAACTTGGCTCGCATTTTGCCTATTTAAAGAAGGCGTTGAGCAGTAGGAGTTTTGGAGAATTGACTCGGCACGAGTTGTTCTCTTGCTAGTGATTGGGAGTAATGTTGTGTGTTAATTGTGTTGTTTGGCTTATCATGACGTTTTTCGGAACTTGGCCAAGGTGGAGATTGTTGAATAAGTGGCCAAGTGGCCATTCTTTAGAATTAACAATCCAAAGGTGGAAACACCTTTCCTTATTTTGGGGAAGAAAATGGGAAAAGATGTTTTGTTGTCTCTTAAACACCCGTGAGTGTTGGCTAAAAGAAAAAGAAATATTGGTTCAAATAAGGGAGTTCATTCATTTCGGTTTTGAAGTGAAACAAGTGAGAGAAAAAAAAGCTCCTTTTGCAAAGAGAAAAGATAGAGTTTTGCAGAGAGTTTTGCAGAGAGCAAGGGAGTCTTGCAGTCAGCCCAAAAAGAAGAACAAGTTGCTGCTTCAATTGGTTAGTAATCATCCACCAAAGTAGGTGTTGTTGTAATAGCCGAGAGCTATATGTATAGAGAAGAAATTATTCATTATATTTCTTTCTCTATTTGTTTCTTTGGTGTGTGAGAGCTATTGGGTGTATTGGGCTTTTGGGTTGAGAGATTGTCAACACTTTGTAAACTCCCATTTGGTTGATAGTGGATTATTGGGTGAGCTCCTACTGCTCCGAGGACGTACTCCAGTTACACTGACTGTGGAGGAACCTCGTTAAAATCTTGGTGTCTTTTATATTTTGTTCTTGCATTTTTATTTGATATATTTCCTGTGGGTTAGCTTGAGTTGGTTCCAAAATAGATTTGGTGCTATCCTAGCACAACATCAACATATATCAAAAAATGGTGAGCAACCTATGAATGTTAAGACATATTGGTTTCAGGCCCAATACCTCAGGCTTTTGACTTATAAAGTACAAAGAAAAATTAAGTATGCTAGATTTGAATGTATGTCTTTTGCTGGACTTCATGAACAAATTATATTCTTGAAAGCAACTGGCCAATGAGGAAGTTCGAAGAATGTATATGAATCCGTCTCCATTGATATGGTTGTACACAGACAATGCAGTTTCCACGGCCAGTTTATCGGGTGCAAGATAGGTGATTACTTCACATGAGTGAACCAAACCATGTCATTGTCAATACCCTAAAGAGACCTTTTCCAGTTGACTTGGCTTGAAGCTTGTATGGCCATGCCTTGGGCAGTCCTCCACAATACACAACCCATTTATTTCAGGAGTTATTCATTAACTAAGAATCGTCTATCTATTTGTTATAATTGATTGATTAAACAATCTTGAGGTTTAAACTATTTTTTGGAGTTGTTTATAATATGAAAAGTTTGGATTCTAAACATGAAGTTCTATGAATCAGTTTTTGAAATATTCCATATCGGCAGTATGAGGAAGAAAATAAGAGTATAAATATCCTAAAGCCCACTCCAACTAATACCGAAGCCTTTTGTGATAAAATCTCACACATGTCAGATTGTGCATGTAATTAACAAGTTGAGGACAATATCAGTGTTGTTGGAAGTAGGCGTTTGGCCTATCTCTCTGATAATTTAACATGGTACAGAGTCAGGAAGCAGGTCCGTATTGCTACGTAAAGGGTCCCCTTCGCCTTGAGTGATGATGGTGGGTCCCTTGGTCTCGCGTGTTGGGTGGGTCTTCTTGGCTCCATGTGGTTGCCAATGTGTGGATCTCCCACGTTTGACCCACTAATTGGGTCTATATGAGGAGCGTGTTGAAATATTCCACATCTGCAGTATGAGGGAGAAAATAAGAGTTTAAATATTCAAAGCCCACTCCAACTAATATTGAGACCTTCTTTGATTAAAGCACACACCTGTCAAACTGTACAGGTGGTAATTAACAAATTAGTATTTTTAGAATTAGGGGTGGGCACGGGCCGGGCCGGGTATTGCATTATTGGAACAGGACCTAACCCGGCCCATTTAAAACGGTAAAACGGGCCGGTTCGGGATGAGTACATGGGTCCTTCTTACTTTTTTTTTTTTTTTTTTTTTCTGATTTCAATGGCCTCCTAGACTCATCATCCTTCAGATCTTCGACTCAGTCTCCAACATCAAGACCCACATCCACTTGTCGTGCCGTTTGCAAATCTGGTACAAAACCATAAACCCAATTCACCATGAAAATTTTATTTTCTCAATAGCCAAACAGAAAACAAGAAGGGACAACCATCGATGGTGACCATTTGAGCTCTGAACTCGACACCGATGGTAAAATCATGCACAGGCTGGAATCTCTTATCCATGAATTGCAACAGCAAGCAAGATTTTTCAACACCTACAAATCCAAACCAAAAACCCAATTGTTTTAAAACCTCAATTCTCAAACCAAACAAAAAAAAAAAAAAAAAAATCAGAAGGCTATGAGAGAGAAAGATCGAGGGAATGGGGGAAAGAGAGATCGAAAGGGAGGAGGTTGAGAATCGACAGATCCAAGATGTGAGAAATCGGAGACAAAGGCATCGGGAAAGAGAGAAACTGTGGAGGAGAGAGAGAGAGGAAGGAGACTAAAGAGAGAAGAGTCTTCGAGAAGGTGTGAGACACTATGGTAGAGGTCGCGGTGGGGTGTGGGTATGGGTGTGTGTGGTCTGTCTGCTCCAGGAAGCAGAGTTGCAGAGATGGGGGAAGAACAAACAAGGGGAGGAATGAGAGAAAAGGATTGAGAGATTGGGGGTGTGTGTGTGTTCTCGGAAAGGAAAAAGCGTCGAGATAAGAGATAGGGAGACAAGGAGACAATGTTTAGGGGGACCTTGGGAGACCGAGACAGTAATATATTTAAATTGGGATGTTACACAAACGGATCAGTCCGGGTACCTCTTTTTTATACTTCTGGACTCGGTCCGCCCCTAAAATTCTAAAGCCCCTCCCCGCCCCATTTCTTTTTTTTTAAATTAGGAACCGGCCCGTACCTGCCCCGAACCTTGATTACCCGCCCCGACCCGCGGTTCCTGTACTTGTTTGCCCACCCTTAGTTAGAATGGGCTTTTGGATCGTCTCTTTGATAAGTTGACAAAAAGGAGGGTTTAGGGTTTTTGTTGACTCGTCACCATAGAAAGAGTAAAACAAAAAAACAAAAAAAGATCAGGAAAAAAGAAAGGATTTTGGTGATCGGTGAGGAGTTGCTGAAGTGAAAAAGGTTTGAGTTTGTTAGGCCACTTGTTGCTTTAAAGGTGATAAGCTTTGTAGGCCTAAACATGGTCCACCACCAATATCATCAATATTGTCTCAACTTAACCATTTATTACTAGTGTTGAGTTTTATTACAAAAAGTCTAGGTGATATTAGGGGTGGAAACTTCCATATATTAATTGTATATTATTTTGTTATATGACAGATGTGGATGTTCAAGCCCAGTAACTCAGCCCCAGGACGTGTCAAGATAATACTCTGCTCTAGCACCATGATAAACTTTGTAGGTCCAAACAGGGTCCACCACCAACAACACCGATATTGTCCCAAATTAAACACATATTACTAGATATTGGGTTTTTATGACAATGGTCTTGGCATTAGTTGGAGTGGGTTTGGGACACACCCTTCCCGTGGGACCCAATTAGTGAGTCACACATGAGAGACCCACAATCGGCTACTACGTGGAGCCAAGGGTAATCACCCAACGCAGGGGGCCAAGGAACCCACCATCATCGCTCAGGCCAAGAAGACCCACCCATCACATGGCAACACAAGGCCGTTCTCTGGCTCTGATATCATTGTCAAATTATTAGAGAGATGAGCCAAAGGCTCACTTCCAACAACACCGATATTGTCCCTAATTTCTTAATTACCATCTGCACAGTCCAACAAGTGTGAGGTTTATCACAAGAGGCCTCAGTGATTTTAGGGACAGGAAACTGCCATAAATAATTGTGTATTATTTTGTTATATGACCGATGTGAGATTCTATTCTCAACATTGGCCACTAAGTCAATTGAGAAGAAACTACTTAATCTTGAGGAGCCAAGTATTTTAATTTAATTCATAGCTTAGATCACATTCAATCACTAAAAAACTTATTGTGTCATAGATTTTACAATTCAATACTAAGGTTAAACCACACACCCAGAACCAGCATATGTAGATGGTGCTACCACACAGAATTCCGAAAATTCATTTGGTGCATGTATATATTATATCAGTAGTATACTACTTATCCAATTAGCGGGTACAAAATAACAACTTGATAGTTTCCTTTTTTCTCTCAGAAACTTATTTTGTTGTCAGTGAATATTATGCACTAATAGAAGAGAATTTAGTATAACAAGTAGCTGGTTTGATTGGTTTAGTTGTTTTAATTTGCACCACAGCCATATTATTTTGTATGCTTGTTTTCTTTCATTATTTGTTTTCCAAAACATCAAAAAAATTTCAAATGTCATGTTGAACTATACTTTATATGTAAAGATAATAAACTTCTAATTTGTTAACTGATTAAAGTTTGATTTTTATGTTTTCATATTTATGACCATGTCTTCCAATGATTGACAAAACTAAATTTTTTTTTCATTTCATGCTTATATGTAGCCATTTTTTATCTTCACACACATCTAAAACTCAGGACCGGTCCTGCATGCACATATATTGTTCTCAAATTAACCGTAAACCTCATATGTGAGGTTTTATCTTAAAACACTTATGGAAAATTAGTGAATAATTAAAATTGTGAATTATTGTTGTGCAAATTGGATTTTGGATCATGCGCAATATTCCTTATGGATTGCATTGAGCCAAACTTCACCAGCAAAGGTTGCATCAAATTCAAAACAGTTCCGAAAACAAAAGGAAAAAGAAAAAGGAATCAAGAACTCATAATGTCATTAGCTATTTCTTTAATCCCAATAATATCACCAAACTTATCCAAAGCATCGAATTATATCAGCAAACTTAGAATGTATACGTGAAAAAGATAATACCAAAACCCCCACTTGATAGCCTTGTAATTATAAACAAGAAAATCGTGCAGAAAAAGGTCAAGTTAATTGGGCAATATATATACATCAACCTTTCATTGCTGAGGCATTGAAGGAGAAAGAAAAGAAGACATGGATTTCTTAGGCAGCAAAAGGGTTTTGATCGTTCTTGTAATCCTTGTATCTGCTGCTGTTCTGGTACAGAGTATGCAACCTCCAAACGGTAAGCAACCTCCGAAACCTCCAAACGGTCAGCAACCTCCGAAACCTCCAAACGGTAAGCAACCTTTGAAACCTCCACACGGTGAGCATCCTCTGAAACCTCCATATGGTGAGCATCCTCCGCAACCACCAAACAGTAAGCAACCTCTGAAACCTCCAAACGGTGAGCATCCTACGAAACCTCCAAATGGTGAGCATCCTCCGCAACCACCAAACAGTAAGCAACCTCTGAAACCTCCAGGCGGCAACCAACCTCCAAAACCTCCAAATGGTAAGCAACCTCTGGAACCTCCAAACGGTAAGCAACCTCCAAAGCCTCCAAATGGCAAGCAACCTCCAAATATTAAAGTTTGCTATTCCAAGAAAAGCCCGTGCTTTGGGAAGCAGGTACAATGCCCACAGGAATGTCCATCCGCTTCACCGACAGACAAAATGTTTAAAATGTGCTATCTCAACTGTGACTCTCCTATATGCAAAGCTGAGTGCAAAAGTAAGGCTACTAGACTTTGTTTTTACAATGTTTTCACTCTTTGTTTTCTTTTTATTTCAAACGTACCTAGGTAACTAAAAATCCTTGCTGACAATGTTCTTTTATTGTTGATGGTAATCGTAGGCCCCAAGCCTAATTGTAATGGCCCTGGATCAGCATGCCAGGACCCTCGTTTCATTGGTGGAGACGGCATTGTCTTTTACTTCCACGGCAAGAAAAATGAGTACTTCAGCTTAGTTTCTGATCCCAACCTCCAAATCAATGCCCGCTTCATTGGTGTCCGCCCTGAAGGCCGAACCAAGGACAACACTTGGATTCAGGCCCTTGGACTCCTCTTTGACTCCAAAAGCTTTTCACTTGAGGCCAGCAAAGCATCAACATGGGTTGATGAAATCAACCACTTGAAATTCACTTACAACGGAGAGGAGCTAATCATCCCTGAATCTCATCTCTCCACATGGGAATCTCCGGACAATGCCATTATAGTGGAAAGAACATCGAACAAGAACAGTGTCTTGGTAACTCTACTGGGAGTTGTTGAAATTTCAGTAAATGTGGTGCCTGTGACAAAGGAAGATGATAGGATCCACAATTATCAGTTGCCATCAGATGACTGTTTTGCTCACCTGGAAGTACAGTTCAGATTCTTCGACTTATCCTCAAACGTTGAAGGAGTGCTCGGAAGGACTTACCAGCCAGATTTCAAGAACCCGGCAAAGCCAGGAATAGCTATGCCAGTGTTGGGAGGTGAACACAAGTACAGAACAACATCACTCTTCTCTGCGGATTGCACTGCTTGTGTGTTCACTCAACCCAGTAAGCTGGATCAGACAGATTCAAGCGTGATGGATTACGGAATGCTTGACTGCACTGGTCATTCCTTCGGAGGGAATGGAATAGTTTGCAGGAAATAACTGATAAGTCACAAGCTCATGGAATAAGTGAAGGTTTTAAACTTCTCAGATGATAATTTAAAGTTGTGTGGTAAAGAGGTTTGGGACATAATCCACCTCTTAGTGTTTTTCGTTTTCGTTTGTATGAATTGTGAATTTCCAGAATTTCTTTCTTCAGACAATTTGGCTTAAATGTAGCCGTTTATTTTAAATTTTGTACTCATGTAAAAAATAAAAGTACGCAGTTTATTGAAAAGTACGCAGTTTATTTAAATTTTGTATTCATGCCTATCACTAGGAACTACCTGCAGAAAGCAAAAAACTCACTTGCAATCTCATATCATGTATGCTAACTCAGATGCAGCAATGCAGATAACTCTAATTGTTTGGTTTAGAGTTATCAAGGCCTAAAAACTAAATAAACAAAGTCCTGCATGTCAAGGCCTAAAACAAAATTGTTTGATTTGTTTTCTTCCCCTTTTTAGATCTGCTCAGCAAACCCAACAAACAAATTCTTGTCCATTATTACATAACTAGAAGAATTTAACCAAATTTCCCAAAAGTTTTATGAGAGTATTCCAGATCGTTTTGTAGCCATTTCATAGATAATCTTTGAGGATGGTTTCAGTGTTTTCTCCAGGAACAAAACTCCGATAACAATGTGGAAATAAGCAACTGTATCAGAAATATTAATCGAAGGAAAGGAAATATTTACGAGGTTAAATAGCCAAAATGGTCCTTGAGATTTGCATAACTCATCACTTTGGTCATTGAGATTGAAAATCAATAGAAATGGTCGCTGAGATTGTCCACCATCCATCATTTTGGTCCTTTTGTTAAAAAACTCTTTGGGCAATTTTCAAAGCTTCGTAACTCAATCGTTTCTTAACCAAATTCGACCCATAATATATTAAAATGAAGATAGGAAAGTGTAGAACAAGATTATACCATTTGGAAGCCCAATGGTTTCCGGAGATGGCCGGAAAATAGCCTCAAAGGTGACTGGTCCATGAGAAAACTGAAAAACTCACCGGAAACTGGGTAAACTTTAAACGTTCATAACTTCTTCAATACTCAACAAAATCGAGCGATTCCAAAATGAAAATCATACTTCTCAACGAGATGAAGAGAATGGTACCTTTCTTGACTGCTAATTCACTGTGGTTTGTCCGGAAAACGGCTCGAAAGTGGCTAACCATTTTCGAATTAGCCACTTTCAAGCCGTTGTCCGGCCAAACCACGGCAAGTTAGCAGTCGAGAAAGATATCATTCTCTTTGTCTCATCGAGAAGTATAATTTTGTTGATTATTGAAGAAGTTATGAACGTTTAAAGTTTACCCAGTTTCCGGAGTGTTTTTAAGTTTCCCCGCGGATCAGTCACCTTTGAGGCTATTTTCCGGCCATCTCCAGAAACCATTGGGCTTCATATAATATTGTTCTAAACTTTCCTATCTTCATTTTGATATATTATAGGTTGAATTTGGTTAAGAAATGATTGAGCTACGAAGCTTTGAAAATTGTCCAAAGAGTTTTTAACGGAATGACCAAAATGATGGATGGTGGACAATCTCAGGGAGTATTTCTATTGATTTTCAATCTCAATGACAAAGTGATGAGTTATGCAAATCACAGGGACCATTTTGGCTATTTAGCCTATTTTCGAGGGTTGTAACTTGTAACTTGCAAGTAAGAAATACGCAACAGATGTCACAAACTCTGCTTATTTTTCCATTTCTTATGAACAATGAGATTATATGTAAATACAATGACATCAATTATACTTTAGAAGCATGGGAAACTCTGAAACCCAGATGCATTTATATATCAAGACAACAACCAAATCCTTTGGCACCTTACCTGCAACTTTGACGGATTTTGATTGGCACCCACCATAACTATATTACAAATAAATCGTGATACGAAAAATTGAGGTAATAAACTAGAATAATGAACTATGAAAAACCTTTTCTCTCGCTGCGGCCAGGATGACCAATATCTTTTAAGGGGGCATTAGGGAACAAGATTCAGATAGGCAAAGCCTCAAAAGGATCTGTCACCTCATCTTCCGCGAGGATTAACAAGCTGAGAAAACACAGCACTTGTGGCAGCATCTTCTGCGTCATCATCTGTGCCGGAGCGTCCCCCATCGATCATGCTCACACTGTTATCAAATGGCTCTCCTTGGGTTAATTGGATACCTGGTATGTGGTTTGTGCTGTTATCGTCGGGTTCCATGAGTGCAGATGATGTCTCCTCGAGCTGAAAAGCATATTCAAGATTCCACAAGACATCTCCCATTGATGGCCTGTCAACACCATACTCCGCGAGGCACTTCTCAGCTGTCTCCCCGAACTTCTTAAGAGAAGCTGGATTTACCTTCCCCACCAGATTTGGGTCCATGATTTGGTCTAGCATGCCCTTCTTCTGCCATGTCATTGCCCATTCTGCTATGTTGACCTGTTCCCTTGGAAGAACAGGATTTAAAGCAGGTCTTGTGCACAGAACTTCCATTAGAACTACCCCGAACGAATACACATCAGATTTCTCGGTGAGTTGTTGCCTTCGGAAGTATTCAGGATCAAGGTAACCGAAACTACCCTTAACAGCTGTACTCACATGGGTCTGATCAAGAGCTGGTCCTGCTTTTGAGAGGCCAAAATCAGCAACTTTGGCTACAAAGTTCTCATCCAAGAGAATGTTGGTTGTCTTCACATCTCGGTGAATTATGCTTTGAGCTGCACCAGTGTGGAGATAATGGAGCCCTCTTGCAGCCCCAATGCAAATTTCAAGGCGTAGCTTCCACGAGAGCGTTGGCAGGTCTGTTCCATACAAATGGCTCCTGAGGGGTCCGTTGGCCATGTACTCATAGACAAGAATCATTTCTGATCTTTCATCACAGTAGCCAATAAGAGACACAAGGTGGCGGTGGCGAAGCTTGGATAACATTTCAATCTCAGTTCGGAATTCAGCCAGACCTTGTTCGGATCTGGGATTTCCCCTTTTGACAGCTACTTTAGTCCCATCTTCAAGTGTTCCCTTGTAAACCCTGCCAAAACCACCGACGCCAAGAAGTAGGCTCTCATCAAACTTGTTGGTTGCATCCAGGATTTCCTGGAACATGAAGAATTTGCCAAGATTGGAGGAAGCTAATGAAATGCAGCTAGCTGTTCCACTTTTTTGTGAAGTTGTCGACATTTTTGTCATGGTCTGAGAATTTCCATACAAGGGCAAGGGCAGCCATGTCGCTTGGTTAGTTGTCTTCGACTTGTGGGATGCCAAGCAGCAATAAAGGAAACCAATAATTGCCACAACAGCAACAGATCCCACAACAGAGCCAACTATGATTCCTATATTATTCTTCTTTGAGGATGAACTAGGAAGAAAATTCCCCACGGATAGAGACCCGTCCAAACTCCCCAACTCATTGCTGATCTTCATAATCTCCAACCCATTCAGAATTGCATTGGTGATATCAGCCATTGAATCTGGACCAACACTGACAGTCAAAGTATCCACACCTTCTGTGGAGTTGGAAACAAAGTCCTTGTAATAAGGCACACCCAAGTCACCAGTAATGGAAGAGAGGTCGAGACTCCCAAGCACATTGTCAGAATTTATGAAAACATTGAAAACGAGACTATTCAGAGCTTTGCTGACAATATCACAGAAATGTACCCGAACAAGATACATGAAATTTGGATCTACTGTAAAGACCCAAGTTATGTTGAAGTTCACATTGGGCACGTTTGCATTTCCCATGGCTTCAGCAGTGGCATAGACCCAGTTTGGGGCAATTTCGGGTGTGACGGCCTGTGGATATTTTATGTTTGCAGGGTTCACCGATACATTCACTGCAGAACTGTCCACATGGAGGTACTTCATGTCATTCTCCCAAGTTCTTCCAAGGGTATCATTTTGAGATGTGAGCAAAGGACCCCCCATGTTTAACCTGTAAACTGTTTGAAGGGCAAGCTCAGAAAGTCCACTAAAAGGAGCAGATGGATGCACAGCATATGCCTGGTCAGGAAGCAGTGCATCCGGGATAGAAACTACTTCAATTGCATTAACAAAAGCAACTGAATTGTTTGAAGGAATGAAGTTAAGAGTCAAGGTATCCGAAGTTACATTAATTGCATACTCCTTGAACAGATAAGAACCATTATAGTTCTTGAAGGTGAAGTTGTTCAAGAGTACAAAATTATCAGTAACTACAGTTATTTGAGCAGACTCCAAGTTTTGGCCAGGGCTTGTAAGAGGGAAAAAATAAAGGCGGACCCAATGCCGGCCTTCTTGCTGGATTTTGAATTTGTAAGAAGCTGCTGCCTTGAAAACTCGAGCAGATTGGTAAAGTGGAGAAGGGGCATTAGCATTGGGACTAGCAACTAAGGAATTTGCACTTTTTAGTACAAGGGAAGATTGTTGTGTATCAGGAACAAAGGTTCGACCTTGGAATGTGACATTTTTCGAAGAACCGCAGACAATTAGGTAATTATCGACAGCCGTGAATGAAGCAGATGACCTATAACTCAGGAACACAACAACAGCAAGAATCAAAGCTACCCAATTTACTAGTTTCATCTTCACCATACCTAACAAACCAGATCTTCAATGCCAAGTAAGACTAAAACAATCAACTCAAGATTTTAAAACACCAATCCCACAAAACCAAATTCACCAAAAACAAGTTCTTGTCAAAACCCAAAACCCCAATCCTCTAACGAAACAAAACCCACAACCCAAAATTTCAACTACCCCAGATCTATCCAACTCAATAAACAAAAACCCAATTGAAAACCAAGTAGTACAATCCCAGCATTATCAAACTAGGCAAAAACATAAACATTGCTCATATCATATGCAGAACAAAGTACCACTTTCCCCACCAACTTCACCAACACAAAAATACACAAAGATTTGAGCTTTTACCTCAATGGAAGTGAAAAATGGGAACAATATGCAGCAGAGTGAATTGGGTCAGCGCCAAAGAGAAAACCCAGTTGAGAGAGATACTACGTGAACCCCACCATGAAAACCCATCAAGCTTCTGCCCTTTTAGTGCGGTTGTAACCATTAACCACCCTTTCCAGGCTGTTGATTAGGCTGTCAAATGCAGTACCCAAATACAAAGAGGAAAAAGAATTGGATGTGAAAACTTGAAATTTTCAAAACTTTATGTCCGAAACCAGCTGTTTTAATAGATATTGTGGTTTGATATGATGCTCAGAACCCTAGGAAAGTTTGGAATATAATGTAATAGAAAAAGCCATGGAAGTTCTGTAACTGAGGGTGAGAGGAGGCTTGTTATTATTATTATTGTTCTTTTTTTGTTTTTGTAGGGTTCATGAATATGGAAGGGATTTCATACCTATTTTCTATTTTGTTTTTTTATTAACATAATATTCAATAAGATTTGAACAGAATGGTTGATGTGCTGGGACCAACAGGCTCTGGGACCACCATTCTACGCGGCTTTGAGATGGAAGAGGTAGCGGTGTGTACTGTGTAGTGTTGATACAAGTCCACTCGACTGTTTGGAAAGCCTGCTTTTAAGGTATTTTTTACAACGATTTGAGTTTCGATTTAGTAGAGAGATTGGTAGTTTCGATTTAATTGAGCTATCGACGGTTCAAATTCAGTGAAATATTTGGTGAAAGTTTTGAGTGCAAAGTATAAAATGATTGTGGTAATTTTTATCACTAATGGTATAAAGACACATTTGTTTGGAGAAGTCATTTTTGACGGACTTAATGTATGAATCTTCAAACAAAAATATGCGTGGTTTAGTCCACATGAAGCCTCGATGTAATAGGGTGGAAGCCTCATCTATCAAGCTTTCATATCATTCACGCCAAGCATGGCTAAAAAACTATTAACCCCTGTTTGAGATTGCTTGAAATGGCTAAAGGTATTTTCAAACCACATTTGACAGAAAAATTTAGAAATATATTTGAGATTGCTTATCAAATGCTTTTTTAAGAAGTACTTTTAAGTATTTTTTACGAAGCACATAGATCCCAAAGAAGTGAATAGCCTAACCATGCCAATTAAGGTTTAGGCTTGGCAATTTCTTGTGTGATTCGTAAACCGGACACAAAATGACACAAAAATAACAGATTTTGGGTCAACCCGTTAACGAATTGGGTTGTCATTGGGTGACCTGTTAACGAGTATAGTCTTTATCGGGCCACCCATTAAGAAAACGAGTATGACACGAAAAACAACTTGTTTGCAAGGGTTTTTGCATGACTCGTTAATCCGATAGAAAACAACACGAAAATAACAGGTTCTGAATCAACATATTAACGAATCGGACCGTTATCAAGCCACCTGTTAAGATAACAGGTTTGACATGACACAATCTGTTAAGATAACTGGTACAACAAGAAAACAACACGAATACAACAAACACAACTTATTTGCCAGATGTAGGTTAAATTATGCAGATAGCTAAATAATCCATGTTTCATGGTCCATGGCTTGATCATGATACACAATCTAGTTACGGACCCAAAACAATGACTTTTAATTACCTCAATAACCACGTCTTCCGAAATCAAACGACTGATGTGATCAGTCGAAATATTTATAGTTAATATTAGAATCCTAACTTCTGATTGATAATGGTTAACAACTCAATAAACTATCATCCTGGTTATTGCTGCCATGATAAAAGGAGATTACCTTCTACCATGGGAAGTAATTCTTCCTCTACCAGAAAACTTTAGCTATTGAATTCTCATTTTACTTGTCTTTTTTTCTTGATTGCAGATTACAAGACATTCTAAAGCTTTTGTGAAATTCATTAATTCTCCACAATGACGAAAATTATATATAAAAGGTAACAGATTCAGGAGATTTTAATTACCACAAATACTTCAACAGTTGGAGAAATTTTTCAGTGTGCTGTGAACATAACATCAAGTATAATAATACAATGGTTTGAAACTTAAAAATAAAAAAATAAAAAAAATTCTAGCTAATTGTATTTTGACATTTGGTGTATCAGGCCGTGTTGCCGGCCCACTGAAAAAGTTCTCTAACAGTTCAACTCAATGCCCCTTTAAACCAAACTCAACATACCACCCAAGAATTAGCCCAGAAAGGCGTGGACTTGCCCAAACCCAACCCACTCTCGACCCAATCACGCGCCCAACTCGCCCCACTCAGGCTGCGGCCTTCGACGCTCGACAGGATGGGACCCACTGTCAGGGCTGCTGTCGGCCACCATCATGAGCCCAACAACTCTTTTTATCATCCGACGGCTGAGATTTTTGGACAGTTGGTTGATCCAACGGTCCAAATTCAAATTTTGTTTTTAAAAAATATGTAATTTTAAAATACATTAAATCCAACGGCAAAGATCGAATATAATCAAATCTAACGGTTAAAAAAAGATCTAATGGCCCAAATTTAAATCCAACGGCTAAAATAATTTTAAAAAAAATATTTAACTCAAAATTCATCCAAAAACTCTATAAATACCTATGTATTTGTTCAAACATCCACACAAAACTCACTTTTCTCCTACAATTCTTCCAATTTTTCTTTCTACCATTTCTTCCCATTTCCAAATTTTTCAAGATGGCAAGAGAGCATATTAAAGGTCGTAAATGGACCTGTGAGGAAGATGTTGCTTTATGCTTGGCATAGGTTTCTGTTAGCGAAGATGGTGTAGTTGGCACGAATCAAAATAAAAAGGTGTTGTGGGATAAAATCATTGAAAAGTTCCATGAAAATTGTAATGGCGGCGGGAGGGAAGGTGGTGGTGTTTACGATCGGTGGAAGACTATCAACAAAGCATGCATTTTATGGAAGGGAAGCTTGGAGAGAGCCGTGGTTAGCATGGCTAGTGGAAAGAGCTCCGCAGAAATTGTGAGTTTTATTGTTGATATTTTATTTGTCATGTACATAATATTATTTTGCAACTAATTATTTTTATGTATTTTTTGCATAAGGTGACAAAGCAATGAAATTTACAAGACAAGAGTAACACCAAAAAATCAACCTTTTAAGTTGCATCATGCTTGAGATGTTCTCAAGGATTGTCCGAGGTAGGGAACCAATGCGGACTAACAATGGGGAAGATTATTTCAACGTGAAGCTGCATCGACAACTAATGGAGATAAAGGTGTCAATGAAGGTGTCGATGAAATGACCCTAACTCCTTCTTTTGCAAGGCCCCCAAGAAGAGATAAGTAAAAGGCAAAGAGAAAAGGGAAGTCCCAAGATCCGATAAGTGCACACATTGCTATCAAATTTGCAAGATTGAGTGAAATCCATAGTGTTCACCAAGAAAAAGCGGCCTGAATGCGTTTGCAAACGAAGGAAAAAGGGGATAGGTAGCAAGATAGGTTCGAAATTAATTTCATGATGGAGGACCTCAACAAATACACAGGTAGAACTTCTTACATGGTAAGCCAAAGGAAATTTTACGAAAGTATGCCACAAGGAGAATATTTTACACAAAAGCCTCTTTAAGTCTTCACGATTTGGCTTGCAGAGGTATGTGGCTCCATATATGGCTTCAATTGCCTTACAGAAGCGCTTCAGTTTCTCAATAGCAGTAGTCTCTGCAAGTCGGCAAAACTCGTCAGTTGAGTCTGTAGAGCACTCATTAGCTAGAATCCAAAATGCAGATGTGAGCTTCTGATGAGGTGATAGACTTTGTCGGCCTACGGTATCTATCTTCCTTGTAAAGTAGTGGTCATGATTGACAATTGTGTTCAAGATGCTTTCAAAAAGCTATCTCCTCATCCGAAATCGCCTTCGAAAATCATGAGTAGGACGCTCGATGAAATAATCTTTTATCATTTGGTTATGATAGTTTTCTCTATCATGCTGTACAAATGAACGCCCTGTGATAAAACCACAATAGCTAGATTAGGCATGGTGCTCATATTGCATAAGCGAGTTTGCAAATTCAACTTCTACGTTGATCATTTTTGCATCCTCAATATTAAGTCTTGCTTGGTATTGTGCCATCTGCATTGTCCTGCTACGCCTTCTTTTATCACTCATTGATGAGATATTGAGGATTTTTAGGAAACAGAAACACTTTGAAAGTTGAAAGATTGGTGAATATGTTGTGTGATGGTTTGATATTCAACCTGTGTTTATATAGAGGATGATTGAAGGTTTCAGTTTCATGTGTGTAGGTTTGTGTTTCATGTGTTTTGTATGTATTTTGTATGTGTTTCATGTGTGTCATGTGTTTCACATGCGTTCTGTGTGTGCTTCATATCTATCATGTGTTTTGTATGTCTTTTGTATGTGTTTCATGTGTGTCATGTGTTTCACATGTGTTCTGTGTGTGCTTCATCTCTGTCATATGTTTTGTATGTCCTTCACATGTGTTTTGTATGTGCTTCATATGTGTTATGTGTGTCTTATGTGTTTTATGTATTTTGTGTTTATACATCTCTATCATGATTTTCATATTCTTCCATAGTGTTTCATGAGTTTTATGTATTGATTTAGTGATTTTTCAATATTTATCGGAATTTCAATATTTTTAGATTAAAATGTTCATAAAATTAATTTACGATAGTCTACATAATTTTTTTAAAAGTAAATTTAAGAAAAAAATTAGCCTAAATTCATTCTTTAATAATCTGGAGATAAAATTTTAGGCCAAAAGGGTTGAAGCAGAAAAGCTATTTATGGGCTTAAAAAATTGGCTTTTAGCCCAAGGGTTGGAGATGGTCTTAACCACCATGGGATAGCCCAATGGTTAGAAACGAATTTTAGGCCTATATTTCACACACTACGTCATAAGTTCGATTCTTGGTGCTAGCGAATAACATGATGATGGCCGGAGAAAGGCTGAAATACCTTGTGAGTCTTTTTGACCCTTAAAACGATGAACTACCGTAATAAAACCACAAGCTGGTTGCGTTAGGAAAAAAAAATATATCTCAAATGTCCCTTTGTCCAGTTTTGCTCCTCTTTGACAATTTTTGGACTTCAAACTTTGTGTTTTTCTAGTCCAGTTATGTCACAGTTTTTATACGGTTATGTTCCCAATTTACTTGATAGTCGTCTTTCATTTTGATCTGTTAGTAGATTCAAATTTCAACTGCATGTAACATCATGGGTATTGCTCTTAAACTTTGCAATTTCAGTTAAATTTAAACTTTGTTTGAATACAAGTTTTTTGTTCTCCTTTTTTTTTTTTTTTTTTTTTGTCAAGTATTTAGATTAGCGGTCTAGACAAGCAGACGTTATTGTTGAGGGTGAATCTCAGATTGATGGAAGAAGAGACCTTACATGGGCTTATAAATAAGTTGAGTTACTTCTCATATTCCCAATTAGTTTTATAATGGAACCTCAACTACTTTCTTTATAATATCAGAGTAGGTTGTCTCATATGTGAAGTCCAACGGCCACAAATGTTCCATATTACCCAATTTGTGTTGTCCATGTGCTAGGTTTAAAAATTCACCATAGGTGAAGGGCATGTTGGAAGTGAATCTCATATTGATAAGAAGAGGGCACTTGCATGTGTTTATACGTAAGTTATGTTGTTAATTGGTTTTACAGTGGAACCTTAATTTTTTTTATTAGGAACCTTGCATGTCCTTATATGTAAATTAAATTCCTTTGCATATTGCTAATTAATTTTACAGTAAAACTTCAAACTTCGTTATCTGCTTGTCATGCAATTGTCTATTAGAAGTTGGTTCAATTCCTCTTACATAGGGAAATATAAAAGTGGCCAAATGAAGAATATAAACATGGCGAGTCGCTGGCAAACCGTGTCATATAAAGAATTTCAATCTTTTACGTGACTATGGTTTTGTGTCTTGTTTCTGTCTTTTACAACTGCATCACATGCATGATGGGCCTCACCGTGAATAATAGTGACAATGAAATAATTCATTTAGTCATTTTAATCACAGAATCTTGACTTTTGTAACATTCCACCTAAAACTTGAATAAATTATGTTGTGGGAGTATAGTTTATTAGCTATCTTAATGACCATATGGTCCATATCCCTTTGTAATCTGAGTGGCAAGTAATTATAATTATTAAGAGTATCAATTTCTCATCGGGGAAAGGAGGAGCATTATATGTGTTTATAAGTAATTGTGCTATTATGCATATTACAATTGGTTTTATAATAGAATCTTAACTTTTTTTCATGGTATAAAAGCATGTTGTTACACATGTTAAGTCCAATAATCACACATGTTAAATAGTTAGATTATTTGTTATATTGTCAATTGATTTTATAATAGAATTTCAACTTTCTTCAAAAATAGTATGCCCAGATTTGGTTGAATGAGCTTTGGGTGTTTGAGAGAGTTATATATAACAGTTTTTTTTTTAATAAAATGATCTTTCCACAAATAGACCACCATATATGTGTTAAAATCTCGTATATAAAATTAATTTAGAACTTTCTCCAATTAGCTAAAGAGTTTCGGCCAAATCATCTTTTCTACTCAATTTGGAATGCAAAAAATGACTACAAGACGTGCATCATAAGATTCCAAGGCTTTGTTTGCGCAAGGAAGTTTCAAATCTTAACAATTTAGGCCAAGTAAGGAAGAAATACATCACAAAATATTAGATGGAAGAATTAGAATGCCCTACAATATCTCAAAGGTATGTTTGTAATGCATATAGTGCACATGTAATGTATTTTTAATCCCCTCACGTCAATATGTTGTGATCAATTTCTTACTAACTTAGCATGTATCCCTTGAGATCTGAAAATCACTTACCCATACATAAGGTTCTAAAAGACGCTAGGTGCAAGTTGGGGGTGGGTTGGGGCCTAACGCTTAGGCGGACTAGGCGGATTTAAGTAAATTTATTGATTTCGTGTAAATAAGTGTTTGTTTATACTTAATATATATATATAATTTCATCAGAAGCTAGAAAATAGAATGAAATATATATTATGAAGTATTGGAACATAATGAAAATATGGGGAGCAAACAAATAATGTATGTTTATTTAAGTATTCAATAAGTCTCTTACAATTTATTGGAAACAATAAAATGCAAAAGGAAAGTGATCTATTTTCTATCTAAGTGAGTTGCAATCTAAGCAAGTGTCTAGGCGGTCTAGGCGGGTGCCTCAGCAAGTCTAGACGTCATTTCTTAATTTTTAAATTTCTAAACATTAATCGAAATGGTAACCACCCACCTAACTCCTAGGCGAAGATTTTTAGAACATTGCCCATACATAGTCCAAAGGATTGCCAACAAAAAGTTTGGGAACGTGCATATTTGGATATGTTTGGTGAATTCCTGACACTTTTTTTGTAAATTTAAATTTATTATTTTTAAACTAAAATAATATTACAGAAAAGATGTTTGACGAATTCTAGAACCATATTAATCAAACTTTAACTTAAGTAAGATTAGATGCGAAAATTATTAAACCAAATACCAGAGTGATCGTATATATAACCTAAAGAAACAAATTCATTTACCATCATAGAAATATGATTAAGGGTACAATTTAAAATTTGTTAAAAAAATTGCCAAATATCTAGTGAAACAAATATTGATGTAAATCTCAGATTCGAAGTATCTAATATACGAATACGATTATGATTTAAAGCAAGGAAGGGAAAGTAAAGGAAAGGAAACAAGGGCAGGTTTGGATCCGTTTTTTGAAAGGAACTTTAATGAAAAGCTCCTGATACTATTTATTTTAACGAAAAATTATATTTTTACTCTAAAAAGTCAATCATAATACTATTCACTTTATCCTTATTTTGTTCTTATCGTTAAAATTTAAAGTTTTCAAGCCAATTTCATTAGTTTTTTTTTTTTTTTTTTTTTTTTTTAAATATTGTGGACGACATCGTTTGAGTGTTATGTCTATGATAAACGACACCTGCAGTAAGTAGTGTAGATAGTGCAGAATCCGGACTTGATGTTAACGGAGGAGAATTCTCTCTCCTCATAATCTCTTTCCCCTTTCCTCTTCTCTTATTTAAACAGTTACGGTTTAGCTACATTAACATCTAATATTGATTTTTTTTTTTTTTTTAGAGACAATATGACAAAAAACAATATGTGAGAGAATGGAAAAGAAGATGACGAGAATAGAAGAAGAGAGAATCCTACTTCGATGTTAACATGGTGTTGATTTAGGCTTTTAAATATAATCCGCCGCATTCAAGCACATGGCCATGATCAGTGGTGTCCCCATCTGTTTTATCTTTAATAACAACTTTTTTTAATGGACTTTAGTACCAACGTTCCCATTTTTTATCTGGTAATTGGTATATAGTTATTATTATTTAACTTCTTACTCTTAGGATAGATGAAGGGATTAGCAATATAACACGTATTATCTGTTGGCCCTCACTCAAGAAAATAACATATAATCATGGCATAAACTTTTAAATCTTTTCCTTACCTACGGAAAATTTTTAAAAAGAAAGAAAAAACTTTCTCAAATGTTTTATCAAGTACAAGTTTAAAAGTTCTAAGGATGAGAAATTTGTTATTGTGTTCAAAATACACCCGTATATCACGTGTCATAATAAAAGTTGAGGAATATTGAAAAGTAAAGTATATTTTTTCTACACTTATATTATGACACATAATATATCAACTTATGTTCTGAGTACATGAAAAAAATCTCTCCAAATAAACGACACCCCTCTAGTGAGTAGTGCAGTTTCATTGGACGACATAGAGAACACGGGACTACAATCTTACAATATGGGGTGGGGGCTGGGCCACACTGGAATGGATGGTACAAAGTCCTAAAACCTCCAGCTTTCATACCTTCAAGGAAATCGTGAAGTAAATGCAGAAAAGGTAAATGACTCCTACTAAGAATCTAACAGAACAAGTCTTTTCTTGGTTGGACCAGCCTAACTGGCAACTTCTGTCTTTCTGAATGGGAGAGCAAGAACAAGTCTCTCTTTTCTTTTTCTTTTTTTCTTATTACAGGTGACCTGTTTCCTCTTTTTACATTTTTTTAGTGGGTTTTTACCTTTTGTAGGAACTTTTAAAATTCTTCATACTGAATGGGAGCTACTAGATTTTTATTTGAATCTCCCTTACCGAGACCCCAAATGTGTCAATACCACGATGCTCAGTAGTCACCTGTTGAGCACAATTCCACCTTCTAGTCGTTTATGCAACTAGAATTCTCCGTATCCATCCAGGAAATGATGATTTCTCTATTCAAAACCATTTTCTTCAGGTGGGAGGACCCCCTTTTGTTTATTCTAGCGAAGGATCTAGAATAGCTACTTTGTGTAGCTCTTGAGAGTGTGGAGTTCGACTAGAAAGTGCTTTCCGAGATTTTTGAAAGCCTTTGTAACGGCCAACACGAATCACCTTCCTACTCTAGCGTTATGGAATCAAAAGGCAATGCCTTTTCTCAGTTATTGGAACAACATCGAAATGACCAGTTGGCTAAGTGTCGGTGTAAGGAGCATGTTGAGGTCCATCGATTACAAGAGTAGATTTATGAACTTAAAAAAGGCACAAGTCTCTTTTGTGACAAATCGAGTACTATCACCCTAAAGATTTTTTTTTAAAAAAAATTGTTGTTGTATTTATTTAACATCAAAATGACAACATTGTTATTTTTTACCCTCTAGTAATTAAAAAGGATAATGGTTGGCTACCAAATATATTGACTTTGCAATGTGGTTTAATCAAAAGATGTTAAGTGCGTATTTTCTGTTTTTAAAGTTTGAAAAAAAATTAAAGAATATCTCTATTATTATTTTGAACAATAAAATATGTGATAAATATCATCGAACCAATTCACAATGCCGATATACAGGGTATTGACCCAATTATTATCTAATTAAAAAAATGAGGATCTCTTAATAGATTGTAGAAGATAATTTAGCTATTTCATCAAAAGAAGAGTTTGTATTCGGAACACAATAGATTGAAAAAGATCCTAATCACCTACAATCCACCACTTGACATATGTACTTAACTTTAAAACACCACATATAGCACCATTGACCACGACCCGTCTTTTTAGGGTTGCAATTTTCTTTTTCTTGTCTTTTAAATTTATGGTTTAGGGTTTAGGATAAAACTCCAATTATTAATGTAAATCGAGGGAAAGCTCGATCGTACAAATATTTTCATATTATATTGATATAAAGTGTTTGACCAATCAATGATGAACATAATTAGCGTTTGTGATCACCATGCTCAATCCCAAAAGTAGTTTGAAGTGTAATTTTCGTGAATGTGGTGGGAAGGAGCCTAAGACGACTTAATGATTAATAAACAGTGGGCAGTCTTAAACGTGTTTTCAATTGAAAAGACACTTAGACACCGACAGTCACGTTAGGGGGGGTTTGAATAGAGGCCAACGGTGCGTAATGGCCAGTTTCTCGTTGAATTCATGGAAAAGACATTGATCAAGTATCAAGCAAACGAACGACACTCTGCCTTCTGAATTTGTCAATGTCAATGTCAAGCCAATAACTTGGGCCACGTTTACTGGTTAAGATAAGTATGTGTAGCATTGGACGCATCAACCCTAATGTAATTTATTCAATCCTACCTCCTAAATCCTAATGCGATTCCCAATGCCGATTTGACCCCCATACCAACAACAGCAGACGAAATAAATAAAAATCTTTAATTAATATGTACACATTTTAACTGGCACAAGACTAAAATGAAAAGACTGAACACGCTAACTTTTCTTTGTCAAACACGCACACGCACAAGGTCTTCTAGTTCTCCTCTGCGACTCCCCAGGCACCATATCCTCAATCAAAATTCTATGCTTTTGTGTTGTTCAAGTTCAATCAGGCACCTCCACCGCAATTGGTTTTGCTATCTGGGAATCCCAAATTTATTGTAGTTTTTAGGTTCTCACTCAATTCCAGTTTTGAATGGAGGAAAATAAGAGATCAGATGAGGAAACAAAACTTAGAAATAGAAGGTCTGAGCATCGTCTCCATTTTATATTATCGGGCATGAAAAAATTTATTGTGTAGTATAATTTAGTCAAACTTAGGTATTTTGGTGCATATGGTTATTTCATGATATTGATAATCCCGATATGAATGATATCTTTGTAGCTCATGGGAGATCACGGCATAGACGTTGAAAATTTGACATACCTTCATTACTACTGTGTTGATATCTTTTTTGATGTTATTGATAAGCAACTTAAGAATTATATTACTGACATGCATTTGCATAATGATTTTCTGTGTTCAAAGGAATTAGTGGTTAATGATTTTTTGTATTCAAAGGAATTAGTGATCATACACAAAAGTTGGTGGAGACAAAGAGGGATAGACAATACATCTTGGTGTACTTGCTAGTGAAATTAGTATTAATTTTACCAGTTGTGATCGCTTTTGTTAAAAGAGATTTTTCGGTGATGAATATTGTGAAGAATCCACATCATAATACGATGGGAGATCAATGATTGAATGATAGTTTGATTGGCTGATTGAGAAAGATGTATTTGATTATGTTGATAATAATGTTGTAATATGATGTTTCCAAACAATGAAAATACTTTGTAAACAATTATAAATTAAAGTATGATCTACGTTTGAAAGTTATTTTTTGACTCCATTGTTGTAAATTCCACTCCACTGATTCCAGTCATCAAACATGGTCCTAGATATAGTGGATATATGTACGGGAATGACTTGCGCGTCAGACCCTTGTGTTTTGGCAAATTCTTGCCCCTTAACAACTCTTAACGATTTTCTTATCGAAATTTTTCTTGGAGGGTGCATCACGCATGCAGATGCAGCAGAGTAACAAAACGACGAAAGGTGTGTGGGTTGCATGAATCTCTTCTCCAATCTCCAGTCTCCACTGTCATGCAAAACCACGTGGTTGACGTCACCCTTCACCTTTCTCATCCCGCATCTCTGAGACACTTTTGGAGTTTGGTACATGTCCAAATTCCCAATTAGGGTTTCTGTTCTGTGGGCTCCTAATTCCCTTATGATTCTCTCCCACTGAACAACCGCTGCCAATTGGCAAGTGGGCTGATTTATAAGCTTTTTTTCCTCTGCAAGTTGGGTTTAGGGTTTCCTCTCACCAAGCCCACCTTTGGAAAATCGATCTTATTGTATATGTTGACACATCAACGACTTTTAGTTTGTGCTTTGTTTGTTTTAAAATTAGAAACGGTCACTCAACACCCTTCAAGCCGTGCTTGAGCTCCTCTCGTGCGATTATCATACAAGGTGTCGCTAGTAGTTAATTTGTAAACAGTATTAATCAGTTTTAATTAGTAGTTGTGCATTTGGAAAGGAAGCCATGCTATTAGCCTATTACAGCTGTTTTAGTTCGACCACTTTAACCACAATTCAATAGGCTCATTTCTTTTTCTTTTTTCTTTATCAACCAGTGGGGAGATTCGAGGTTAAAACCTATTCAACTTTGAAAGAAAATGTACTATTAACCCTTGGACAATGGTAACAGTCCAATGGTAAATGTGAAAATGTGACAACGGTCAACAGTCTCATGATTTATTTTCTTTCTTCAGAAAAAAAAAAAAAAAAAAAAAAGAAAAAGTCTCCTATTTGTGTAGGCAAACATTGTGCAAACGGTATAAATGATGAATAAACAGTGCTCAAACAATTGATCATAAGAGAACTACGAATACAACATGAAAAAGCATGCAATACTTGGTCCTAATTGCAAGTGTTTAATAGCAAAATTTGTGGTACATTTCCAAAATAAGTGAAAATGGGTTACATTTTTATTTATGCTACTATACACCCTAACCTTTTTGTGAACATTTTAAAGACTTTTAGCCTTTTTGTTTCAAGATTTAAATATATTCATTCGAGACTTTCTCTTTCTCAAGGAACCATCTAACCCCTCTCGAGTGATGCTCGAAAAGTAGTAGAGCCAGAATTTTATCGCATTGAGAGCCTATGAAGGAAGCTCCCAAATGTTGTTGGTTCTCAGCATTTCCAACAATCATTAGAAGTTTGTCTTTACCGGTCTCAGTTGCTCCACCTCCCCTTATTTGGGGGTAATTTAATACAATTTTTTCTTGGGTGGTGCTAACTACACTCTGTTTTTATCTTCTACACACCCCTCTCAATTGTCGGCCGTTAAAACGAATGAATTGAAGAATATCAAGTAGCAGAAATTAACAACAAATGTGTAGGAGATAAAAATGAGTGTGTGAATAGCACCATTAAAAAAAAAAAAAAAAAAACTGAAACAGTAGCAATTTCAATAAAATAAATTATGCATGGTTTAGAAAAGGGAACAAAAAAAAAATTGGAAACTCTGATTTAAGCATGGTTTAGAAAAGGACTAAGTCACCACACCAGAGATTATTATTCACCACAATAGACTGGAAAAAGCATAAAAAGGAAGTGGAGGGGGAGGAGGAAATAGCAAATGTGTCTCTCCTTTCTCCTCCCTTTAGATGATTTTTGCCCTTAGTTCTCTCTGGAGGCTAAGATTTTAAAATAATAGAAAACGTCCTTCAGATTTTAAGTTTTATTATACATGTTTAATTACCAGCAAAAGAACAAAAATCTGACTAATAAAAAACCAACCAATACCCTTGGGTTTATTCTAAGTAGTGAGAGAGAGTAGAGGACTATTGATTTAGGTTTATAATAAGTTCTAGTTCATTTTCCTAATATAAGAAAGAAAAAAAAAATACAACAACCCATCACCAGAAAGAATTAAACAAGAATTGGTTTTATAGAAAGAGAAATGCTAAGGACACTCTTAAAAATGGAACTCTCCATACATTCTCTGCGACTTCATGTTTTTGGCATAATATTTTATAATATTGGCACGAGAAAAAAACGTAAAACTATAAAGTGGTAGATAGTAAGAAATCTTCATTATTGGGCACAACATCATATTCCCCAGGAGACTGTTGGTGAACCTTAATAGTTGTTTTGTCAAGACAGTACGACGCGTTTGCAATGTTTGTGTGGTTGACACTAATGCATTCGCGCTCCTGATTTCCTAAAAATAGCTTGGTAACCACTGCCATCTACATTTAATCGCCAACGCCCATCTAAATTCTATGTGGAACAATGCTACCGATGTTGATAGAATGATGGCATAAACTGGTGTGAAAGAGTCCACGTTGATCAAATTGTAAGAGTTTATCAATCAATGCAGGATGGGCAGGATAATATAGATGACTATAGCTCCTTGTTGAATTCCTTGGTCAGAATTATTAGGTAATGTTAGCACAGGCGGAGTCACAGTTTCATGTTAGGAGGGTCTTTAGGAAAGAAAATAAAAGGGGTAAATGAATTTTAATCCTTGTATTAGATTAATTTTTCATCAAAACCTGGTGTAGGATTGGATATCTCATCTGAGTCCTACATGTCATCATGATTATTATAACTCATATTTTGTTATTTTTAAACTCTTTAATGGCTCTTTTTGTTCCCATTGTGCCCCTGTAATTAATTATTCGACCTTCTTGGTATGTTCCAAATTATTAGGAACTAATTTTTACTTTGATTAATTTATGCTTGATTTCTTCCATGATTATGGTGCCTGAAAAGATTTTTCATATCATCATGCCTAAATTACAAGATGAAACAAAGTTAAGGTATCACATGTATAATACACCAAAAAAGTGTATGTATCTAAATATTAGTACCTAGCTAAACACACCTAAATTATAGTACCTAGTTGAACGCACCTAAATCATAGTACCTAGTTGAACGCACCTAAATCATAGCATCTAACCGAATGCATCTACATTATAGTACATAATCGAATGCATCTACATTATAGTACCTAATCAAATGTGCCTAACTTATCGTACCTAATCGAGTATAGATGCAATAGATCACACCCAACTCCAAAATCAACAATTCATAAATTGACAAAATGATCAAAACCCGATAATAAAATCAACCAACACAAAATAACAACAAAAACTAATAAAATAAGAAATATCACAAGCACAATGCCACAAAAAAAATTACTGAACCCATTCTCTTCGTTCCAAATCGTTGGAATCCACATACATACACAAGCCATATAACATTCAAAACCAACAGAAAGAAAATAGAGAGAGACCTACTACAAATGATGAGAAAAAGGGGAAATCGAAATTAGAAGATGTGTGTGAAGAAATCAGTCAATACATGGATGGTTTACCTAATCCCGTTTTCAATTGCAAAAGCCTAATCTTTTTGTTTTCAAAGAAGCCTGATCTCTAATTCCTTTGATGTTGCATCTTTAAATGCCGGATGCTCATTTTGAATTAAAAAAAAAAAATTCATTCAATTGTGAACCATTTAATAGCAATATTTAGGGGTAAGAGAGGAAGACAAAACATAGTAAAATTATGTAAAAGAAATTAATTATGACGTGGAATATAAATGCTGATTTGGACATGAGTCAAAGGACTAAAATTAGTTTTTAATCTTCCTTACGGTATTTGCCTAAAATAATCATTTTTAAGGACTAAAATCTAGTTTTCTAAAAATAAAGTCCTTGCAAACTCAAGGACCGGCCAACTCAAAGATAAAACAAAGATATCCAAAATAATAGCTCATTTAATAACCATTTTATTTTTAGTTTTCAGTTTTAACTCTCATTGAGATAGGAGGATTGTATGAGGGAAATGATGGGTGAAAAAATGTGGTTAAAAAGAGAGGAAGAAACAAAGAATAATGAACGAAAATAATATCTATAAAGTAAAAAACATTCAAAATAGTGTTTGCTTTTTTATTTTTAGCTTCATATTTGTACCATTCTTATTCATTCCTCCTACGATCTCTAACTATTATTCCACCTACTCTTTTAAATAAAAATGAACTGGTTATCAAACAAGCCTTCTTAAATATATAATAAGGACATATATTTAGAAATACTAAAAGGACCTATATATTTCAGAGTGGCTATGAAGGCAGAGCTCATAAAACGATTTTGCTAAGAGTGTTTTGTCAGAAGTACGTCGAAATCTTCTCTAAAAGCTCAAATCATTCATTGCTAATTAAGATTTAAGTGTTTTGTTATACAACTCTAAGATCTTAAGTCTAACATTCTAACTTTTTAAATTGTGTTCCATCTTCGTAATATATAAGTTAATTAAGCTATCAATATTCTGTGTAGATCAATATACTGAATGAAAAGAGACCCGATTGGCAATTTTTTTTTATCTGTTTTCTTTGCTTTTCTTTGTAATTATAGAACAGGAGAACTGGGGAAGGAGGGTAAGTGTTAAAGTAGAGTCCTAACCAATCTTACCTTCCTTTGTTATGTGATAAACTCCAAGTATTAATGCTGCTGTATTATCAGGTTGTATTTGGAGAAATATAATCCCGTTAGGACTCTTGTATAGCTGAACCATTTGTGTGTATTTGTACAACAACTCAAACAACGAATGAATATAACTTTCACAAATATTCTAGACTTTTGTTATTGGTTTTATTCTTTACCGTGCCTCTGCAGCTGTGTTTCTACATGGTATCATCCCTCCTTCTGGCTTAACAACCTTCGATCCTGCTTCCTGCCTCGCTATGTCTTCCTCCTCTTCACTTCCCTGACCTAATGTGCTAATGTGGCGCAGTTCCTGAAACTAACCGACTCCAACTTCCTCATGTGGCTTCGTCAAATCAAGCCATTCCTAGTTGGCCATGATTTCTGGAAATTTGTTGACGGCTCACATATCCCACCGGCGGCCACCCTTACTGTTACTACCACTCCTATTCCCGTCTCCTCCGACTCTTAAATTAACAGTTGTTAAATTACAAACTAAAACTTTTAACAAGCAGTTTTGAGTAATCGGAGTTAATTAAAACTAATTATCCACTTCTTCTTAATACTCCTCAACAGAGAAAATTTTCCTTCATAACTGTATACTCCAGCATTAACAAACATCAAGCTGCTTATATATACAGCTCTACACACTTTTTCTCACACCAAACAATATTATGCAAAATACTTAAAAGTAAAAATGAAAATTAAAAAAAAAAAAAAAAAAAAAACAGTCGAGAGCTCAACCTAATATACGGAAGGGTCAGAGAAATAAAGATAAAGAAGCAAGAGCCAGTCTGCAGAAATTTTATCTGTAAGATTTGAGAATGGATCCACAAAAAGTGCACATGATGGCCTTCCAAGATTTCCAGTAAAACGGAATATAGCAAAACCTAGTCGAAGTCTTTATGTCAGCCACGCTTGCTCCGCTCCCACATCTTGAACATGTTCCAGCCACCGGCTTGGTCCGCCACACCTTCCTCCTCTGGTCTACCAGAAAACAAAAGCAAACCATTTCAGAGGCTTAAGACTTTTCTTTATCTGAATATTTTTAATCCTATGTTGTATATGTTGTACCAATAAATAAGAGACAGTATCATGGTACTTATATGAATGAAAATTAGGTGAAAGACCAAGGGGTCGAGAAGTGTGATGAGCTGTATATATATACACACTAGTATTAGTTTTGAAAATCAACGATGGAGATTTGTTTGATAAGTTTTTTTTCAAATAATATATTTTGTTATATTAGATGTTTACCCACCGACAAGATTCGAACTCACGCTGTAATATAAAGACTCAACACCTTTCCACAACTATTGTAAAAGACCACTTGCAAGTGATGTTATTAATTCATTTGGCATAATATGCATTGATAGATTTATAATTTATAATATAGTATTAATCGATTAATACACATATGTTAATGTAGTTTAAGTGATAACTGTTGAAATATTCCCTCATCGATCGTATTTTTCAGAAAATAAGAGTTTAAATATCACAACCTCACTCCAACTAGTACCTAGGTTTTTTGTGATAAAATCTTACATCTGTTAAACTATGCAAGTTATAATTAACAAATTGATGATAATAACAATATTATTAAAAGTGAACATCTAGCCCATCTTTTTATAATTTGACAATTGAAAACTTGCTTTGTAGCTGAGAAATCATGTAATAATCGTATGGATGACCGATGGCTGCCGTGATGAGGGGCGGTTCGGGGGTGTACGTAAGTGTGATAGTTACGGTTCCTAGATGGTGGTGTAAAAAATTTTACTGTAAAATTGTACTTTGCATTTGTCCGTCCAACTGCATACTTAATGGTCATGTATACTAATGATGATGTCTATTTTTTTTTTCTTTTCATTTTAATGATAAACTGGGCCGCCCCACTTTAATTTGACAGCTTTTATTGGCAAAGGGAAATTTTCTTTGAACTTTTTCTCAGCAACTTATTATCCCATAAATATGGTTGTCCAATTTAGGGCTAGGCATTTAACCGGTCAAACTAGGGCTGCCGCTTTATTTCGTGAATTTTATAGGCTTGGTAACCGACTTTTAAGATAAATTTTTTAATATGCGTGAAATATAATTCGATACAACAAATGTAATAATACAATTGGTTAAAAATTAAAAATTATTATAACCAATTATATATATTATGAAATTTACTATACCAAGCTATGTTCCTGGCACATTAATTTTTTTTCAATTTTTACAATCCAAAAGGAAAAATGCTAGGATGCCACATTTTTTAGACTACGTCCAAATCATTTTTATAATAGAGGTGAGATTTGCTCAAATTATGGATTCAAATTATGTTAAAGAGATGATTTAGATGTGGACTATAAAATGTAATCTCTAGATTGAAAAAAAAAAAATCATCAAATTAAAACAAAATGGTTTAGTCTTGATATGCGCACCAAGGAATTTTGACGTTCTTCGACTACCAACAAAAAAAAAAAATAAATCAAATTACCGAATTACATTCTTACTAAAAATGTGTGTACTTGATCATACTAAAGTAGACGCCTATATTATGAATGATGATATTTGTCACAAGATAGACGTCCATAGAGGACATGGAATCCTCTTTAGTGGTTGCATGGTGGAAATAGAGTTTTTTTTTTTTTTGGATAATAGGTAAACTTTCATACCAGAAACTTACATACATAACAAAAACCCATAACTAAACGCAAACAAAAAATGGGCCATCACAACAACAACCCAACCCAAGGGTTGAGCTCGAAAAAGAAAGATAGAAAAAAACTGAAAACCCTAGCCGCTTAGATCCCTTGCCGCCGTTACAGCAAGCTCCGACAACCATGAACCAGCAACCCAACAAACACCAAAGGTGAAGACCAACCAAGCCCCAACAATAAAAAGAGAAGCAAATGTTGACGTCCTCCATTGAACTCCGCACAGAACCAATCTGCTGTCACCAATGGTATAAAATCGGGAAGGAAGTCAGTGGAACCACTGACAACAATGTTGAGACCGACACACAGATGGAAGGTGGAGAGGCTCTATGCACGCTGTTGAATACGACGGAATAAAGTGGGAGCAAATCGGATTCAAAGTGAAATTGATAGAAAGCGATCACAAGTGGGAGGGAAAGAAGATGAAAAGAGTGGATACATGGAGGGGAAGATAAAGTGGAGAGAAGAAAAGGGAGACAATGAAACGAAGTTTTCCGATCAGGGCAAGAAGCGGTTCCCACCAAAGTCAGTGTGTTATTTATCGACACCTATCAGAAGGGTATTATGTAGCTAGAAGTGTTGTGGTGTTATTGGAAGAAAATATAAAACCTACATATAATTTTATGGGGTTACCAAGGGCAGAGCCAGGATTTTTTTTTTTGGTGGGCTAACTGAAATTAGTACTGTAAAATCATATGTTTATTTTTTTTGGCTTATATAAAATTATATAATAATTAATATAAAAGAACAATAATAGAATATAAATTATTCTCAAAATCATAACCTAGTCGATAAATTCAAGGACCATATAAATAATTAACCTACTAATTAAATCAAGAATAAGTAAATAAAGTGATTAAGAACGTACCAAATATGACTTCATTGGAACATTGCAACGGAAAGTAAGGAATTGTGGAGATATGGATCTAATTGTGGATTTAAAAAAAAAAAAATTTCTTTTCTTAAGTAAGAAGCACAGAGCTAAATCGCATAGGGTAAATGGTCTTTTTCTTTTACAAATATGATAAAAGGGGACAAGAGATAGAACTAATTTATAATTTTTAGCATAAAACTTATTATTATTACCTATCCTCTCCTATATATACATTAAATACTAATCTGTATTGAGATTGAGTGGGCTATAAGCATGAGTTTACAAAAGAACGGTGTTATTCATACCCTCATTTTTACCTCCAACACACCCTTATTAATTTTTTTCCATTGAACATCTTCAATTCATTCTATCCGAAACTGAAAATTGAGAGAAATGTGTGAGAAGCAAAAATGAGTGATGAATAGCACTACCCTTATAAAAAATTTCCCTAGACTACAACCCACCTTAGCCATGTGGGGGGCTCTATGTTTAATACAAGGCTTCCATATTTGTTAGTATATTGTAGTACACTAATGTGCACTCAAACAACGAAGAATGAAATTATATTTATGATGGTGTTATTTTTGCAACCTTAAAATACTAATTCGGATAGTATATATAACAAAATGGAAAATTGTCCAATAATACGTATTATTGAATGATATGGAAAATGAACGGTTAAGGTTGGAGAGATAAAATTTAATAATTGTGAAACTCAAATCTAACAACTAAAATGCTTATAACATTCAATGCTACATAGCATTAAAGTAGGACCCCTACAAAATATATTGTAGTATTTTTGTTTTTTTTTTCTAACAAACGATAGGATAATTTATATTAAACGATGGGGAATGAGATTTGAGACTGAAACTCAAGTGCAAAGACGAATGCTCTTAAATGTGTTTTTAAGTTTCTAGAATGGAAAGGCAAATTTAATTTAATGTGGTCATTAAACATGGACGCCACTATAATTTTGTATTGGTGTCATTCCAATTCCTCTCAACAAGGCTGTCAACGTATGTAAAGGCAAATTTAATTTAATGTGGTCGACGATATATGTTTACGAGTTCTACTTGAACACTCTTCCTCGAATGGAAATTAAGTAGACGGCAGTTCCTGTGTACATCTCTCTCTCATTCTTCTTCTTTGCTGAAGCTTTTTTCTCTTTCTTTTGTTACCATACATGTCAAACTTTAATCTGAATAGACCTGTTGTTATTATACACGTCAATTTTTAATCTAATGAACTAGGAAAAATTAAATAAGATACAAGATTGATAATAAGAATATATAGTCAATATTAACGAATCCATCAGCAGTAGTACTTCCTTCTCGAAATAGTTTGTCATGGTATTTCAAGCTTCGATCTTAAGTGTATGAAACATTTTCTAACTATTACAAATCCGTATGAAATGTATGAGTTGATAATTCTTTCAACAACTTAAACTACAGACCTTCAATACAGTTTTTGCTACAATTTCTTAGCTGCTTGATATTGATTTGTCCTAATATATAAATCATCTAAACACAAGAGTTTCCAAAAAAAAAAAAAAATATTACATTTAGATATACAAATTAAGAAAGAAAAATAGACTGATCGATGTCTGATAGGAGACCAAAAGAACTTTCAAAGTGTCTGGATGTAAATAGAATATATGATGACTGCGAGTCCACGATTTAGAATATTAGGTGGCAGCACAAATGCATGCACATGCAGAAGGATTACATTTGTTTCCAGGTGAAATAAATTGGGCAATGAGTATATATTGTCTTTTGCCAAGGTGAAATAAATTCGGCAATGAGTATATATTGTCTTTTTGTCAAAGAAGATTATATTCACATATCTCAAATTATTTTTCTCATATTTTTTTAATTTTTTAATATTTTTCTATCAAGTGTTAATGGTGTATAGAAAATATTAAAAAATTAAAAAAGTATGAAATAAGTAAAGTGAGATGTGTGAATATAATCTCTCTTTGCTAATTACCATAAAAGTTGTCGGTCTTGGTTGTTTGTTTCATATTTTTAAGTTGGAAGTTATTGTCAATCAATCTACCCTCTCCAAAAGTTTAAACCCTATGTGATGATGTTGTTGGGAGTATTAGTTACGCACATCAATATGGTCTCTGTAGAGGGACAACTTGTAATTTGCAACAACAGATGAAATATAGAAGAGAAAAAAAAGCATGGGATATATCATATATGTAAAACACGTAAGCATGCAATCTAGAGAAAAAAAAGCATGGGATATATCATATATGTAAAACACGTAAGCATGCAATCTTTTTTTTATGGTACATACTGTAGAATTATCAGAGAGACAGACTAATTAAAGACCCACTTCCAAGAACATCGATATTGTCCCTAACTTGATAATTACCACCAGCATAATCTGTCATGTGTGGGGTTTTATCATAAAACGCCTCGTATTAATTGAAGTCGAGTTAGGATATTGAAACTATTATTTCTCTTTTTCTATGGCCGATGTGGGAATCAACACGCCCCTTCATGCGGAACCCAATTAGTGGGTCATACATGGGAGTTCCACACATCGACAATCACGTGGAGCCAAGGGGACTCATCCCTACATGCGGTGCCAAGGGACCCATCATCATCCTGACCAAGGGCACCCACCTATCAGGTGGTAGTACGATACGAGGCCGCTCCCTGGCTCTAATACCATGTAGAATTATCAGAGAGACGGGCCAAGGGTTCACTTCCAACAACACTAATATTGTCTCCAACTTGGTAATTATCACATGCATAATCCGTCAGGTGTGGGTCACAATCTGACAGGTGTGGGTTTTATCACAAAAGGCCTCAGTATTAGTTGAAGTAAGTTTAGGATATTTAAACTCTTATTTTCTTAGAGATATGGTCAATTTGGGACATTTCAACACGCCCCCTCACGTGGGACCCAATTAGTAGGTCACACGTAGGAGTTCCACACATCGACAATCACATGGAGCCAAGAACAATTAGTGGGTCACACGTAGGAGTTCCACACATCGACAATCACGTGGAGCCAAGAGAACTCACCCTGTACGTAGGGTCAAGGGACTCACCATCATCGCGTGGGGCCAGGAGGATCCACCCATCATGTGGCAGTACGATACGGGCCCGCTCCCTAGCTTTGATACCATGTAGAATTATCAGAGAGAGGGGCCAAAGGCCCACTTCCAAGAACACCGATAATGTCCCCAACTCGGTAATTACAACCTGCACAATCCGTTAGGTGTGAGGTTTTATCACAAAAAGCCTCGATATTAATTGAAGTAGGGTTAGGATATTTATACTATTATTTCACTTTTTCTATGGCCAAGGTGGGATTCAACACAAACCACTGAGTGATCCGGATAAATCAACTATCAAATCTTGTATATTGGAATCTAGTAAATTTTTGCAACGGTGAGATCTTGCATAAAATATGTATCACTAAGAGTGTTTTACAATCCAGACGAATAATCATGACCTCTAATTTATAAGTTACATGGAAGCATAAGACGGGAAAAAAAAAAGTAAAAGAAGAATAAGAAGAAAAACATGAGATATATTTAAAACATGGAAGCATGACCTACAAGTGCAACAGGTTTTTAATTGGCATCATCGTAAATGTTGATAGAGATAGATTTGATATATAGCGTGGAAATGGTAGTATTCGGAGGGTGTAATATTTCACTGGTAAATTAGTAAATGTATGCACGGGGATGCAGTTATTCTTGGACAATAGAGGAAAATGTAGCGAGAGAAAACACTGGTAAACGATAGGTGTACAAAGATCCGAACCGAGGTTCTAGGCACCATCCCGTCCACAAGCAAAAATTTTCTTATGAAAAATTCGCTTTTCAGATGGGCGACGGGTTCATGGACTGGATCTGGTCTCCAACATGACGGAGAGGATATAGGTGCGGAAATATAGGATGTGGAGGACGAGAAGAGAAAATGGAGGGTGAGAAAAAAGGGCCTATTGGAATCACACGTTGAAAGAAAAGGGAAAAACATCCCGAAGAAAGAAGTGGGAGGAGAGGAAGGGTTGCCACCGATCCTAGGCCATAGCTAGCCTGATGGCTAGGGTTGGAATTTTGGTTTTGTCTTGAGAGAAACAGGGAAGGGAAAACACATAAGGAAGATTGTTTATCCCATACTCAATCCTCCACATTCTCATTCCTTCTAATCCCCATCCATTTTGCCCCTTAAAATCCTTATTTTGGATAGAAGTTTTAAAGGCGTTAGCAAAAAGGATCATTGCTCCACATTATAACTGATTTAGTGATCAATACTCACGGATTTTTAGTTCATAAACCAATGCTTCAATTGGAACAAAGTTCAAGGACTATTGCTCAAATTTTCTATATATAATAACTAAACAAAGGACTTATAGCTCAATTATTAAGGGTATTCACTTTTGCACTTTTTTTTAGTATATTGATATTTTTATACTAAGGGAAGGGGAAGTTTGGCTGAGCCACACAATCAACAGCTTAATTTGGTATCAAATTCGTCATTCACGAGATTCGAACCTAATACCTCTGATCACTTCTAAGCAAAGAAAAATACTATCAAACCATAGTACTGAGTGACATTCACTTTTGCACTTAAAAGTATCAAATTTGATTTCATTGTTCCTATTGTTGGTATAAAAAAATAAAAAAAAACAATAATAATAACAAGCTAATGCAATTCGGTTTGATGGAAAAATAGGTATATTGCAAAATTACTAGAGAAATGCTAAGGAGACTATCAAAGGTGGGAATCTCTACCACCTCATGCTTTTAACACAATATTTTATAATGTTAGCATACAAATTAACATTAAACTGTGAAGTAACATAAAGCTCACGAAAAGTCTTCTTTGCATTTTTCTCAAATTATGAATTCACCTTTAATAGGTATAGTGACTAGCCTTTTTTAACGACAAAGAGGATTTTTTTTTTTTTTTTTTTTTGTTTTTTTGTTTTTGGGGATAAAACATCGATAGATTCAATTAATCAAAAGAGGGGTAACAAAGTAGTCTGTTACAAGGACCCCTCCAAAATCATATCTGAGATGAGGTCATGGGGTTGCTCAAACCAGTTACAATCAGATCTCGAAATAAGATCAAAACGTGCTAGACGATGTGCCACACTGTTAGCTTGACGACGGACATGGGTAGAATAAACTCCAATGTTCGAAGCCATAAGTACCTTCAAGTCTTCAATAATAATCCCAACATCAGAGAGACGGGGAGAAGTATCTCGAAGGGCAGCAACAATTTCGAGCGAATCACACTCAAGAATGAAATTTTGAAAACCCATTTGCATCGCCAGTAACAAGCCCATCCTAGCTGCCTTGGCCTCCACAAGAAGAGAGGATACGAAATCTACCTCTGCAGCAGCCGCAGCCGCAGCCACAAAACGTCCCCTATCATTCCGAATAATGACACCCATACCTCCCTGCTTTGTGGTTTCGTTCCAAGCACCATCAACATTTGACATGGACAGATGCAGGACCATTAGACCCCGCAGGCAAAAAAGTCACTCGATTGAACTCCTGCTGCCACGAAGAAATGCGGCGGGAATTGATAATGTCAGGAGGTTCATTCGAGTCATTCCAAAGGCGATTGTTTCTTGCCCCCCAAATAGCCCATAAGATCATCAAACAAATAGAAAAGTTTGGGGTCCCCATGCAGCGACAAAGAGGCTTTTGGTAATAATAGTTGCATCTTTTCATCTTCGGATTCTTGAGGTCCCCATTGTACAAGTAGAGCGGCAAAAACCTCCAGGTTTTAACTCTACCGGCCTTATGTTTATGATGATGCTTACTGCTCAAAGCAATTACTTCGACGGTGGTTAGCATAATCCTTCATATGAGATTATGTGATATGATCATAAAAAAAATTACCAAAACTGTGGTCAATGATGTGAAACATCTTAACCATATACAAGTTCATGCATCTACAAGTACACGTATATAACATCAATTACAAAATTGTATCAGATTATTCGATATGTACACCTGCAAGAAATCATCTGACCCTTTCTTTCTGAGAGCGGGAAGCGTGAGCCTCTTCGATATATCGTGTGAGAAGTGAAATCCCGTAATGTGAGGCACTTGAGGTAGCATAATAGGATGTCACGGTGAGTTGAGCAAACTTTGGAAGTGCATAACCTGCAACATCCAATATAAACAGAGAATTGAAAAACATGCATCCAAGATTTTAAAGAAACGCTTAATTGCAACATCCCTTTTTCCGCATTCTTAACTACCCTCAAATTACACATGCATCGTGGTCTATGTAGAAAATGTCACATACTGATTTTTACAATATCCTAAGAACACCAAATGCGAATGAAACTAAGAACATCGGGTAAAAACTTCAGCTGAGTCTCAGATATTGAGGGAACATGGCTTAGTCTACTCTACATACACTTGGTACAACCAAACAAATCGAGAATCACATCTATTTTTAACATAAATTAGTCATTCCATGGCTGCTAAACAAGTGATCTGATTAATCAAAATAAAAACAGAAGAGCAACAACAAACAGAAATGCAAAAGCATTTATCATGTTCCAAAAATAGACTTCTTTTAACCTAGTGGAGAAAGGCCGGATTTTTACCTCCAAATGCAGCACTGGCACCCGAAAACAGTAGCAGTGGAGGAAGCTATGATTTAGAAGAAAATAACAAATGTGAGCTTAATTGTTGAACATAAAAATATAAATCTCTAATGACAAATGCCAATAAGTGCATTGCAGGATAAAAGGTGAATAACAAGAAGAAGAGATGTACCCCAACTAAGAAAGGAAGCCACTTTGGTCCCTTCAAGCGACTCTGAAGGTACGGGATCCCTGCAATCAAGTAACTCTAAGAAATCTGCACATGAAAGCATATACTTTGTAAAGACAATGGGAAACATATATACCTGTATTAAAGCTATGGATTGCACTAAGCATTCCTCCAATACCTGAGCCAGCCTATTCATACAAACAATAATGGAGAGGTTTAATCACTCATATAACAAGCTACGTCCAAATCACTATCATAAACATACACTCAAACATGATCTTTGTACAGCTCGACCCTAACAACACAACTGATATTGAGTTATATAATCTATCATATGAATCAACAATTAACAGGGGATGTATACCCAATCTTCAAGTTTGACAGCATTTTGTGATGCAGATTATATGATACAAATTCGGAGCTAACAACAACCAATTACATAATAACTAACAAAGAATCATTGTTAAGATCAAACAGTTCAATACCGAAATGATGTAAACATACACGCAAACATGATCCTCATACATAAACCTAGACCATTGATGCTAAGAACGCAACTGAAGTTGGGTTCTACTTCTACCCGATGAACCAACTATAAGCAAGTGGATTCATGCCCAATTCTTCAAGAATTTTGGCCCCTCACAGAGAGATTAAGTCGATATCAACAATATTTTGTAATGCAGATTATTATACGATTTCGGAGCTACCAACAACCAAGAACACATTAACTAACAAAAGATCATACTTATGATCTAAGACTTCAATACACAAATGATACAAATCTTAAATGTTCATAACTCATCGCTACACACATACACAAAAAATTAAAAAAAATAAATTAAAAAAACCTATGAAAAGAATCCTACTCCAAGTTCCCATATCAAAACAACGAAAATTCACAACGAAACCCAATTGCTACACAAAGAAATAAACTTTAGCTCAAATAGGTAGCTGAAAAAAAGAGAAACTTACAACAGCAGTGGCATCGTGAAGAACAGGAGTGATGGTCCATTCTCCTTTTTCCTGAACAGCAAACAAAACAGATTCAAATCAATTTCCAACTGTAAAATCCATTATATCAAATCACCAAACGAGTTAGGTTATGGGGGTTTGTACGGAATCGTGGTCAAGGAGAGAGAGGCAACGAGGGCAGCGAGGGGTGCCGAGGCCCGGATTCATGGTGGGATCGTGGTGCAGGTTCCCGCTCCTCAGCTTCTGTTCGTATACCTCTCGAGTCCCCATCGTCGGATTTTGATAAAAATGCTACCAATTTCAGAGAAATCGGCTGACGGAGGCGATGGTAACTCAATTGGCGGAGATGACGGCAGCCATGGAGGAGATGAATCACCGGAGAGGGGGGATGTGAAAAGATCGGGTGGGAGCGATGGAGGAGAAGAAGACGATGATGATGCGTGTGCCCTAACCTTGCTATTGAAAATTTTAGGTGCGACGGCAGCGTTTTAGTCGATGGGCTACGGTTGTCATCGTTGAGTGGGCAAATATCACAAGGGTTGGGCTCGGTTATAATTTTGGGCCACGCAAAAACCGTTATCACCTAGTGACCAAAAAAATTATGGTCAGTTATCGTTAAGTTTTTGGGAGTTTTAACGAAACACTTCTGGTACTGTTTACTTTAACTCTAGAAAGTCACTCCTGATATCATTCACTTACAACACTTTTTTGTCCTTTTCATTAAAACTCAAAGTGTTTAAGTCATTTTCATGAATTTTCCTTAAGTTTTAATATTAAAAGTTAGGGTCCAAATGGTGTCTGTGTAGTGCATCATTTTTACTCACTCTCTTTTTCGGGCCCCTTTGTGAACATAGGAATTGGATGGATGACTCACTCTCTCTTGAATGAGATGTCATCAGTCGGTTCAGACCTCCACTTAGTTTCACCCAAGCTTCATCTTGGTCATGGACAGATCATCTAGGTTCAGGTCCATAAGCAGTGACAATTGCCCTATGAAGACTCGCTTTCACTACGGCTCCAATGGGTTCCCTTAACCAAGCATCTACCTGTGAGTCGCCGACTCATTCTTCAACAGGCACGTGGTCAGAGCCCTGGGCTTCTTCCACTGCTTGGGAGCCTATGGTTTCATGTTCTATTTCACTCCCTAATGGGGGTTCTTTTCACCCTTCCTTCACGGTACTATTTCACTATCGGTCACCCAGGAGTATTTAGCCTTGCAAGGTGGTCCTTGCTAATTCACACAGGATTCCATGTGTCCTATGTTACTTGGGTTAGAGCGTAGGCTAGTGATGCTTTTGGCTACTGGACTCTCGCCATCTAGGGTGCGTCACTCCATCGCTTCACCTAGCAGCACGACGCTTGTATTACTCTCCCATACCTCGTTTTCACAGTTTAGGCTACTCCTATTTCGTTCGCCGCTACTACGAGAATCGCTTCTGCTTTCTTTTCCTCTGGCTACTAAGATGTTTCAATTCTCCAGGTTGTCTCTTGCCTGCCCATGGATTAAGCAACAGTTCGAAAGGTTAACCTATTTGGGAATCTTCGGATCTACGCTTATTTTCAACTCACTAAGCATTTCGTCGCTTACTACGCCCTTCCTCGTCTCTAGGTGCCTAGGTATCCACCATATGCCTTTCCTCATTTGAACCTCGCCCTTAACTTTATTTAAGGCTATACCATCCTCTAAGGTGCTACTAAATAGAAGGATCTTATCAACGTCCATGAATGATAAATCATAGCATAGATCGAACTGCCGAATCAGAAAAATTAGGCACTATCATATAGCTTTGTATCAGCTAAATTCGTGAGTTGGAGATAAGCGGACTCGAACCACTGACATCCGCCACATGGTAAACTACCACCTCTCAGTCCCCCGACTGATTCTACAATAGAGAATAACGATAGATAATAACTCCCCCATCCCCCCGAACACAGCTTACAACTTTCATCGTACTGTGCTCTCCAAAGAGCAACTCTTTTAAAAATCTCAAAAGGAAATGTGCTGAGTTGGAATCTCATTCTAACTAAGGATTCTTGTGGTTCCGGAGGATCTAGCCATAGGAGAACCAGGAATGGAGAGCTTTCCCCCCTTTTCCACCCAACTCTTTGGTCTTAAGAATGCTGGTTTTAAGAATGAGTGATTGGCCTTCTCCATCCCTTACTGCCCAACCAAAAAGCAGACAGCTAATGCGGTCCACTTATTGAACAAGGTTCTATGGTCGGTCCACGACCAACATACCATAAACCAAATATTGTATCTTAGATTCAATGGGATTCAAGAATCTATTCTTCGAAACATGGACAAGAGTTGTCTTATAGCGATTAGATTACATACACCTAGTTTGACCCCCTTTTTTTCTCTCCGCTAACCAATCTTTATTTTATGAATCTCGTTTTTTGTAAATCCTTAATCTACCATTTTTATTATCCCACAAGGATTGGTACAATCAATTTAAATGGAAGAATTTGTTAGGCCGAATCATTACATAGAAATACAGTATTTGATTGATTTAAATAATCTAAGGAACATGACATGTATAGGAACTACTGAAGGTACTAAAGAAACAAGAACAACCACTACTAATTCATCAACTAAAATATTTCTGAAAAGTCGAAAACTAAGCGATAAGGGTTTTGTGAAATCTTCTAAGATGTTAATGGGTAAAAGGATTGGAGTTGATTGAATGTATTAATTACCGAAATAACCTAATCCCTTTTTTGTAAGCCCCGCATAGAAATATGCTACTGAAGTGAGTAAACCTAAAGCAACTGTAGTATTTATACCATTTGTGGGTGCGGTTAACTCCCCATGAGGTAACTGTATGATTTTCCAAGGTAAAAGAGCCCCTGACCAATTCGAAACAAAAATAAATAGAAACATAGTTCCAATAAAGGGAACCCATGGACCATATTCTTCTCCGATCTGAGTTTTGCTCACGTCCCGAATGAATTCAAGGACATATTCAACGAAATTCTGATCGTCAATAGGAATGGTTTATGGATTACGAACGGCTATAATGGATGACCCTAATAAAATAGCAATTACGACCCAAGAAGTAATAAGTACTTGGGAATGGACTTGGAAACTTCCTATTTGCCAATAGAAATGTTGGCCTACCTCCACACCGGATATATCGTACAACCCTTTTAGTGTTTTGATCGAACATAATAGAACATTCATATTACCTTCTAAAAGAAATAGAACTTTTAAAGGAATTATTTTGATTCAACCATCGTGGTATACCAATTCGTTAACATACCACCAAGCCATTTTTTATTAACATAATGACACCAAGCCTTTATTGCAGCCTGTGCTACTGAATCAGCTGTTTTATTTTTGGTACCAACAATTGAGAATTGTTTTCCCTACTTGCTACATCAAAAACTAAATCACAAGCTTCTAATAAAAACTGAGCAATTCTAGTAAGATTTATAATATGAATAATACCTTTACGCTTTGCAGTGATATAAGGTGCCATTCTAGGATTCCATTCCCAAGTACCATGACCAAAATGAACTCCTGCTTCTATCATCTCTTCCAAATTGATGTTCCAATATCTTCTTGTCATTTCTGCCCACACTTCTTTTCTTCTCTTCTTTTTTTTTTTTTTTCCTTAAAAAAAAAAATAGATGAAGTACCCTGAAAATAGAAATAAATAATTGTTCCAATGGAACCTTCTCTTCTAACGGAAATTGGCCGTTGATACAGATCCAAACCATTCATTTCTTTTCATTCAGTATTATCTTTATTACTATAACCAAATCAAATGACCGTAAAAGGATGAATTCTCTCTTTCGAATCATTAAATCCCATAAAGGATAAATTCACTCTTAGGAATCCTAAAAATGATTGTTCTTATGTATCATGTAAATTCTTTTAAATGCAAAAGTAAAATAATTCTCTGTGGCGGAACAAAATATCTCTCATTTCCCAATCGAATAAATTCTTCTTTTTGGTTTCCAAATGAATGTTGTTATGTTGCCTTGAACGGTGCACTAATCCTTTGAATGCGGTACCAACATGTATCATCCCCCCTAGAACAACGTTTTCTTTCAAATCTTTCAACCAATCGATACGACCCAGAAGAGCGGCTTCTGCTAAAATTTGAGCAGTTTCTTGAAAACTCACTTCGGATATGAAACTTTGAGTATTTAGAGATGCTTTTGTTATTCCTAATAATATGGCTCGATAACAAATCGCTTCTTCCAAAGCGCGCCCCGTTCATTGAACTCGCGGCAATCCAATTAGTTCTTCGGGTGAAAAAACATTAGACATTCCAACTTCTGAAGCCAACACTTTTGATGTTATTTGACGTACAATAATTTCTATATGTCTATTATGGATCTGCACCCCCTGGGATCTATAAACCTTTTGGATCTTATTAACCAAAGAGATACGACTTTGCACTATAGTTAGCTCAGCGCCAATCATAAATCCCCAAGGAATTCCGAGAATTCTTGTTATACACTCGTTCCAACCCTCAACCCTCAACTCTCTTTTCTAGGTTCATCGATATTGAATCAATCAAACGCACCTCTAAAACATGTTCAACTTTTGGAAGACCCTGCGTTATATCACCAGATCTAGATTTTTCATATATAAATGTAACGAATGTATCTCCTTCGGAAAGGATTTCTCCTTAATGTCCATGAACAGTTGCTTCTGGAGTGACTAAATAGGGATTCACCAATCTTATTACTACAAAGTCAATTTGAACAATTATAACTTGCCCCAATTTTAGGTGTGATCCTTTTTTTTTGCTATACATAGATTTTCACAAATAAATTGCTCGAGGCTATTTATTGTGGATGTTCATCACAATAATTATGATTATAATTATGATGGAGAAAATGCCGATTCAAATTGAATGAATTCAAAAGTATGTTCGTATCGGAATTAGAAATTCTTTCGTTTTCATCCATTAAATAATATTGAAATGCTTGAGAAGTCTGTTTTAAATTGGCGAGTTGCAAATATTTAGTTAACGAAATCTGATTATGAGTTATTAAATGGTAAAATGAATAAAAATTATCAATTTGAGAGGTTGTTTCGAAAGGGCCTAACGAATTCGTAATTGGAATTAGAAGATCTTTTTAATTGATTCTTTTATCCATTGTAATATTTTAGATCGTTGAATGGACTCATTTGAAAACAATTGTATGATGACAAAATTATCAAAGATTAGGATTCTTTACTTCTATTCAACAACGTACGAAAAGTTCCTTGATTTTGGCTATGGCTAAATGGTTGTTGAATCCTTGCCTTGGAATAAATAGAATCAAATGGATTGATATTGGTATGATCCGACTTATTATCAGAGGTTAATCCTGAACCTACGGATCATTCCTTTTTCGGATATGCGAAGTATGAAATTTCACTAAGTTAATTCTTAGGAAATCTTGAATCAAACCATTTGCACTTACTTCAATAAAGGAAGAATGGGCCTCCTCAATAGAAGAATTTTTTTTTTCTTGGTCCCAGTTCAATAGTAAACAGGTCCGAACTAATTGAATACTTGTGCCAGAAATTCCCAGAATTGGTTTACCATTTCCATAAAGTATATAATTTACAACTCTAAGTTCTAGATTATCCCTTTCCCGCAATGGATCCTGGGGGAAAAGTGTTTCTAAATTTATACCATCCGCTATTTCATATATGATTAAGGGTCGAACCAAAACAAAATACTTTTTTCTTGGTGGGTGTGATCCATTGGACATAAATCCAATTTTTCAATTTTTTTTATTCCATAGATTTTTTTTATCGTTCCCTGGTGGTATCAAGATGTCGTTGTGCCGGAATATCTTATCCTTCTCTCCAGGAAAATGGATATCTCTAGAAAATATTTTTAGTTCAATCCTTTTTTTTTCTCTCCATTCGAACCAATATGCCTACTCGATTTCTTGTATTTAAAGTGATTCGTGTATCTATCCCAATGATACTATTGTTCCGTATCATTATGGATGAAGACTCGGGTAAAATATGCATTTCCTCGGGAATGAAAAAATATCGATCTACTTTCGTTTGATATTTTGGCTTAAATTCTTTAACTCCCTGATACTTAGTTAAATCCTCTTTTTTGAGGATTGAATGCAACCATATGGTTCCATATTTAGTAATTCCCGAACTCTTTCTTATGTATTAAGGATCATCGAAATAAGCAAGAATACTATTTCTACAAAAAATACCATTTATGGGTATTTCAATCGAAATACCGGGACGGGGCATTAGTTCTTTCTCTCGTTCTTGAATTGATTGGAATGGAATGATGAATCTATTTATTCACCTCTTTGTCAATGAAAAAAAAACATCATAATTATCATGGAGAATAGTAGGAAGTATGAGATTACAAAGACCTGTATATATGATCGATTAAATTCTGAATAATCATGAATATTACTTTCCTTTTTACTAGAAAGATTTAACTGTTGTGTTTCACTTGATCATTATTTATTGTATTTACTGAAAGGCTAGAAATATATCTTCCTTCAGTGGAAAGAGAATGAACATTCGTTTGATCTTGATCCTTGTGGAGTGAAAAAAGGGACTGCACTAGATCTGCACGAACCTCCTGATAATATCCACAAATTACTTGTTTTTGATAAAAGATGTACATCACTATACGTAAATTCCGGTGCATGGTATACATCAGTACTCCAGTACATTTCTCCCTCTGAATCATAATAAATATGTTTTCGAACCCTCAATTTAAAATTTAAAGTATATGCTCCTGTGCAAATTTTAGCTATCACTTGTTCTGATTCTATGTATTGATCATTTTGAACTAAAATCAAACTTTTGGGTAGAATAGTCACGTTATGTATAAGATTTTCACTCTCAATAGTTACATACAATTTTATATAACATAGAAAAGTAGGGTGCCTATGACGTGTACACGTGGGATGAACCAAATCCTCATTGAATTTTATTTTTCCTTTAGAAGGGGCTCGTACATGTTCTGCAGTACCTCATGTGAACACTCCACTGATATGAAAAGTTCTTAATGTTAGTTGAGTGCTCCGTTCTCCAACAGATTGACTTGCAATAATACCTACAGCTTCTCCCAATTCGACTAGGTTGCCATTAGTGGGGCTCTTGCCATAACATAAGTGGCAGATCCAAAATGTACTCTTACAAGTAAAGGGGGTTTGGATAGATATTTGTTGTGTTTGAAAGGTTATGAATCCAGTGACAAGTCCAATCCCAATATCTTGATTTCGAACGGCAATGTATCGTGGGCCTATATATATATATATATATATATATATATATATATATATATATATATATATATATATCGTCTGCTAATACACGACCAATCTATGTTTGTATAAAAATTCTATCTGGAATCATCCCATTTTAAGGACTCACATAAATGTCTCGTATGGTGCCGTAATCTGTTCTACGTACAACAAGGTGTTGAACTACTTCAACAAGTCTGCCTGTAAGATATCCAGCATCCGATGTTCGTGCAGCAGTATCCACAACCTTTTTTCGGGCTCCGTAACAAGAAATGATATATTTTGTTAAAGATAGTCCTTCACGTAAATTACTTTGAATAGGTAAATCAATCATTTGTCCTTGTGGATCTGACATTAACCCTCTCATACCTACTAATTGGTGTACTTGGGATGCATTCCCTCTAGCTCCTCGAAAAGGACATCATATGAACTGGATTAAAGGGGTTAGTCATCCTAAATTAGGATTCATTTCTTGTAGCATACCATATCTCGATAGATTGGCGTAATTTTTCTACCGTGTGTACATTTCCATAATGATGGTGTTTTTGCAAAATAAAACTTTGTTGTTCAGCGTCTTGGACTAGCCACCCCTTAGAAAGTATTGTTAAAAGATCATCAATTCCAAATGACATGGATGTAGCAATGGCTGGTCGGAACCTTATAGTTTTTACTTGATCCAGGATGTGTGATGTATATGCCATTCCAAAGTGATCTATTAATTTACTAATAAGTCGTTTAATAGTAGTTCCATCTATCACTTTATTGCGAAAGACCAGATTGGCCCGTTCTGCCATAAGTACCTCCCTATTCCGCTGAGTGGGGTTTGACAAGGGGTTTGAGTTAATGATTAGAAAACTTCCTTTTCTCGATCTTGATTCACATAGAAATTCATGAACTATAGTCCTAGTGAACTGGAGAGTCCCAAAATGACACAGGTGTCATAAAATTACTTAGTTTAGATACCATATGATTAGGTACCATATGAGTAGGCTCAGTAAAACCCTTGGATAGCTTCTTCAATTTCTTGATAAAGAGAAATATGACCAACTATGGTTCGAACGTATATATGAATATTTCTTTTATACTTCTTACTATTAGATTCATAGTGAACTTCGATGGGAGTTCCTCTTGAAGTAATAACACGTTGATCTAGTTGCCACCAGAGCCACAAAGGGCTATCTAAATTGATTATTTTCTACCAATTAGCTACAATTGTATCACTCCACCTTTGTCATATATTCCATACATCACATTGAATAAGTATCATATTTATGGAATACGATTCACTTTCAAGATGCCTTGGTGGTGAAATGGTAGACACGCGAGACTCAAAATCTCGTGCTAAAAAACGTGGAGGTTCGACTCCTCTTCAAGGCATAATATTGAATATTGAGAATGCTCATTGACTTGGAATAAGTTCGACAACTCTTGGTGATCTTCTCTATCTAATGAACGGGGAGTCTGCTTTGAAATCGTCTGCCCTGCACCCACCCCTCGAGTATATGCTTCAACAAGAATCACACAAGGGTAGATTGATACAATAGAAACCTCCGGTAAAATGCCCACTTGTAATCAAGCAGATAAAGTACATTACATAGTCCGGTATAGGGATTGGCGACTTACCCATTTAGCGACTTTGGCACTGGACGTTCCAAAAAATATGTACTATTAGGTTGGGTGAATTGAATTCAATAATAAACGTATGTTAGCATTCCAACTTTCCTTCTCCTTTCAGGGCCTATTCGAAAGAGAATCCAGTACTTCTTGGTCGTGAATATCTGAATAGGACGAACCGCCCCGTGGATACCTTTGCTTTGGAACAAAACAATTCGAATTAGACGATCAACTGGAATGTGTATTATCCATATAGGGAATCTTTGAATTGAGAAGATTCGTCGACTTGAGACGAAGAGAAATGTCTATCTATTTTATTTAGTTATTCAGTTAAACCAATGAGTAGTTATTGTAGCAGATAAAAACAATCATTTCGTCCGACATGCGTATTTTTTATTTTCCAATGGATTTACATCCTTTATTAATGGAATTTTTTTGATGTAGTGAGTAATAGCTCTGGTGTTTCGTTGTTCAAGAATTCTTATTTAGGCAGTTCATACCATCTAAACATAATGTTGTGATCTAAGATTTCAATTCTTCCATGTTTCAGCAGTAGTTAGTATATTGTTCCATAGAGCTAAGTTCCAAAATATGGAAGAAACAGTTGTTTCCATGACTCTACCGCCCAGTCAATTTTGTTCCACATAATCCCTGTTTCATGGCCACATATTTTTTCGGCCAAGGAATGGGAAACCTTTCTCTAGTTACATGAATCCAATTTTCATTTCATCCAAGAAAAGCTATATTTTTCTCAACAATGTCTTTGTCATTTGATCCAATAGCATTCTGTTAGATAGGAACATCTTTGATAAATACTGATAACTCTCAGATGGAGTATTAGAACGAAAAAAATCCATTAGATAATGAACTACTGGTTCTAAGCCATCTCTGGCAATGAATTAACAATTCGAAGTACCTTTCTTGCGTATTCTTGATAAACCAGCGTTTATATATAGATGTAGGAAAATCCGTTTGGGAAGTAAGAAGCCCCTTTGACATCTCTTCATCTGCAAAGAATTCTCGATGTGAAAATACAGGCTGATCTTTGAATAGGAAAAAGAGTGGATCTGCATGGTCTCAAATGAATTAGCTTATTCGAAAAAAGCCTTGTTCTTTGAAAGATCTATCTTATGTCTGGTACTACATGGTTCCACTCTGCAATAACTCCAAATCATTCTCTTAAAGCCCATCCTCTTCATCATAAATGATCCGTTTGCCTCGAAATAACCTGACCCAATAGGGAAATCCCAATTCATTGGGCCTTTCGATACAATCAAATAGAAAGCCCTAAGGGCGCCATATTCTAAAAGCCCAAACTATGTGATTGAATAAATCATCCTCTATCCGTTACGGGTCAAGGACTTATTCCCCTTCTTCAAACTCCGATTCATATTGTTCATAGAGAAATCTCTGATCAACGATAGAACAAGATCTATTTTGCATCATATCTAAGGGATTCCTTGGTTCGGGCCAAAGAAGCAAGGTCACTCGATCATTATCAAACTGACTGCAATATTTTTCTATCCGTGAGGATCCCACCAGAGTGTCTACTACTTCTAATAGGCCATAAGCTAGATTATAATCATTCTCAATGAGTCTATAAGAAGAGATTCCATTTTTTTCATCGGGTTGGGGTAGAGACCAAAGGTCTTGAGCGACCGATCCGGCAGAACAATTCAAAAGATAAAGAAGTATCGTTAATTTGTTCATGCTCGTTCCAAGTTCAAAGTACCATTTGTACAAATAAGAATCCCCTTCGTTACATGATTTCTTCTTCATATAAATAGATATAGGATCTATGGAGCAATTACTTAGAAGTACATTTTGTGCAACAACCCTTCCTATTTGATAGAAAAAGATCCCATGATCTTGAACTGAACTTACTTGGGATCACAAATCCTAAGTTTGTCTATGAAGAGCAGATCTAATTATATTAGTGTCTCTAATTGATTTCTTCTGTGTAATATTAATCGATAGGGCCTCATTGGTAAGTGCCACAAGATCTCGTACATTGGAAGCCATGGTTATGGACCCGAATCCATTAATATGGAACATTTTATTTTCCAAGTGAAATCCCCTAGTATATGAAAGAGCGAAAAAGTGCTTTTGTTGTTGTGAAATAAGAAGCCTTTGTATCTTAGTGCATGTATTTAATGTATTCGAAGCTATTAAAGTTGGATCCACTTTTGGGGAATATGAGTCGAAGCAATAACATGATTATTTCTAGTGGAACATCTTTCACAATCCCTGGAGATATAGTTCACTAATAGACCGAGGGATAAGTAATTCGACTCATTCACATCCATATCATGAATGTTTGGAATCCATATTATGCAAGGATACATTGCTTTTGCTAATTCGAATTGAAGGGTGATATAAAATCGGTCTATTTTTTGCATCATATCCATAGTTAGCACATTTATCATAGTTAGAAGAGCCAACTCCGTATCAAAGTCACGGTTGTCACTATCATCAATATCGTCACTATCATTAACAAGAAAACCCTTGGGTTTGTTAGCTAGGAACTTGTTCAGAAATACTGTAATGAAATGAACATAGGAGTTTGTCGCTAGGTATTTGACCAAATAGGATCGTCCAGTTCCTATAGAACCTATCACTAAAATACCCTTAGAGAGAGATAGGGCTAAGCGGAGAGACAAGGGTTTTCCATGAGATGGGAAATGAAAACTATTATCCCTACATGAGGTTTGTGAATAAGTGATTGTCTGATAATGTGCAAGGAATATTCGTCTTTTTGCTAAACATGATGTATTGAACTCATAATTCATTAGATATTTTTTATGAATGTCAACTAAGTATCTTAAGTAAATTACTTCCGGTTATTTAATCATTTGATAACCAGAATCATTTTTTGATAAATGATCACTATGAGTCAGACTCAATAGAATTTGATCAATTCTTTTTTATATCGTTAAGATGGAAAACTGAACCAAGAATTCTCTTTCTTTATCATCAATTGAATCACTGTTCGAGACCCAGGATTCTATTTTATCATCAATCCAATCACTGTTCACGTTTTTTTCTTTTTCTTATCAATGAATGGATCTCTTTACTTGTATGACTTAGATGTCTCGTATTTCTCGAAAAAGTGATTCGATTGATGAGATTTGATATGATACTTATGAAATCGATAATATTCATGAGATTGATATTCAAATATTTCTTCTTAGAATGTTTGATTTGACCATATAAGCGGGACCACCACCCCATAGCATGTTGCCGCCAGAAGCCCATATTTCTTCTAGAGAATCTCTTAATTGTTCCCGAGCAACTAGAAAGAGATTCTTTAACCAAAAATAATTCAGTTCAGATGTAGGATACCTATCTAGAAGTTTTCGTAACTCAATCATGTATAATGGAATCATCAAAGATTTGACCCTTTCGAACTTTGTCTGTAACTCACTATAGGCTCAAGAAACAAAGAGAAGATGTATACGAACGAGATATCCAACAACAAGAAGAAGGAAAAGGATTGAATAGAGGAACTCTCAAACATTTGGTGATCTCAGATGTGTTGATATCAATGGTGACTCATTATTTCAATGAATCATTTCTTCAGACAAAAGAAGATTATGTAAATCGAAATATCACTTATCAAATTCCATTGTGGAAGACACAATTTTTTCTGAAGAATTCACCATGATATGTCTGATCCATCCATAATATCATGAAAAATGGATACAAATTTTTGGCTGCTACTTAGTATCAGCAATAGGTTTGAAAAAAGTATCTAAAAATATCAAATTTAAATATTTGTATCCTGTCGAGGTAAGGAACCATGTCATATATGTTTGGAATATATTCCATTTTGAGAGAGTTGAGAAAGCACTATCTCGTTGAGAGGGTTTTATACATCCGCCATTTCTTAAGGCATTTCTCTTTTGACAAAGACCCTGTTTTTTCCTCTTTTCGAATGGTAAATATTTCTGTTTTTGATATAATAATATATATTTTTGATATAATATATATAAGGCATCCTTCATATAATTCAAATTGAAGCAATTGGATGTCCAACTTGGGCCTATATAACATGACTAATCAATAGAAATACTCTAAAGAGATTCTATTCAGAACTATTATATGTCCAAGGTCCAATGTTGAAATAATTTCAGAGGTTTTCCTTGATTTTGTCTGTGTCAACAAACAATTTGAAATGCCTCAACTTTTTTAGAATAGGCCCGAGTCAAATAGTAATGATTCAAAGCACTTCTTTATTTTATACACTATTTTGGAAACTCAAGGACTCAATTGTATGGATATGTAAAATACAGGATTTCGAATCCTCGCAGGCAAAGGAGGGAAATGGCTACTCAATTTAAAGTGAGTAAATAAAATTCCATATTTGATCTCATAGATACATATTGAATTATGTGGAAATCCATATTCAATGAAAGTCGTATGTACGACTTGGAGGGAGATCTTTCATATCTTTCGAGATCCACCCAACAATATGGGGTCAAAAAGCCAAAATAAATGATTTTAGCCCTTATAAAAAGAAAGTTGGTTCTTGAACCCCTTTACGCTCATGTCACGCTGAGGTACTCCAGAAGAAAAAACTTTGCGACCCGATCCGAGTCTGTGCTTAGTGCAACACCCCATAGAACAATGAAGTAATGTATCCATACGAGCTCCGGCCCTCAGCAGCTCAAAAATAAAAAAATAAAAAACTTGTTCATTTATGTTACCTGTTGAGGACCTTCAACGTTTCACCTTTCATAGATCTGGGAAAGGGTTTGGGAAGTGACATTGAGGCTGGGCACGTGCAGGATCCCGGTCTTTTTTGGAGCAATTTTTTGTCAGACCTTCTAGACCAAACAATTTTAAACCGTTCATGTAAAATTGTGCGGTTCAAAGTGAATCCCTCACCCATGCTGTCGTGGTGTCCCTCTCCCATAGCGCTTTGGGCTCGCTCACCCTTCTGCTCTCCCCCTTGTCTTAGAAAGCCTCCATGAAAATCTTTCAGGTTTTCTTTGCTTTCCCAATATATGGAGAACTGGATTTTGTTCAGAAGAAAAAAAAGAGATGAGTAGAGGCCTAAAGCTTCATACAAATTCATGGTCGCGTTCACCATAGAGATGCAGATCCGATAAAGGTGGTGAGAGGAGAAGGAGATAGCGGCGAAGGGAGAGAATAGCTGTTGTGAAATTTTGACATGTTTCTTTTGCTCCAGAGGATCGGAGAAAACTGCTCCAGAGAGGATATGCATTCTTCAAAGTTTATATTAAATGAATGTGTTTTTATATTTTAATATTAATCTTTGATATTAAATATATCTATAGATGACAATGCATCATTGGTTATTAAGTGACAAGAAAACATGACTCATGCAGAAAATACATGCTCATAATGCAAGCCGCTTCAACTTTTAATACTATTTCATAACCGAAGAAAATTGAAGTTCCATCATAAAATCAATTGGCAATATGGACAGTAACTCAATTACTTACTTATAAAAACACATGCAAGATCCTTTTCCCAATGTCAGATTAACTCTCAACACGACCCTAGCATATGGTCAATCGAGTAATGTGGAGCATATGTAGTTGTTGGGCTTCACACATGATATAACATGCTCCAATACCATGGAGAAAATTGAGGTTTCACCATAAAATCAATTGACAATATGAGAAGTAACTCAACTTATAATTAAGATTCCTTATTTCTTCAACATGGGATTAACTCTCAACAATAACTTTTAATTATAACAAAAAGGCTCAAAAGACTTGCACCTCATTCCACATTTTCGCTTCTAAATGTATTTCTTTTACAAAGGCGATATTCTATTTTTGAACTACAATGTGAGAGATTTAAATTTAGATCTACAAGTACACTAGCTAAACCAACTAACTTTTTTTTTTGTCGAAAGTTGAATCAACTAAAGCCCACCACCTAAGAGGAAACAACTCAGATTTCTTAAAGTAGCTTTGAGATATCGGTGCACTCGTTTCATACAAGTTTTCCGCATCGCCTCACACACAGTTCGCCACATACACATAAGTATGAAAGAAAAAGAAGTAAAGCTTGTGAAAGAAAGAGACAGGTGTGGTCATATTAAGGCCTCCAGAATGGACCCTAACAATAAAAACGTAACCCTTTGCGACACTATCATTCTCCATGCGCTTTTTTCCAACTTTCCTTCCACCCAAACACACAAATCCCACAAAACACAAATGCCACCAGCGAAAATTCCACAGCACAAACAAAAGAACCCCAAGTTTTTGACTTACCAAAAGGTACTGCATCTCTGAATGCCATTGCCATTGCAGAACACGGAAAAAAACCTCAAAAATTACCAACCCAAGAACATAGGAACCTTAATTTGCACGAATCCCCAGGTTGTTACCTCAAAGATTGATACTTTCTCCTCGTTTTTGAATTATCTCCATCTGGGTGTTGTCGGAAGTTGTTGGAATTGAGGTATGGAGGGCGAGAAATACGGGGAGGAGCTGGATGTGGCGGTGAGAGTGGTTCACATGGCGTGTGCTCTGTGTCAGAGGCTGCAGGAGGGTTTGGTGTCAGGTGGCAGTAGCCTCGTTAAGTCCAAGGACGATGATTCTCCTGTGACTGTCGCAGGTACTATGAATTGAAAGTTCGTTATTTGGTTATCTTTCCTTTGATTTCGGAGGTTTTTGGTGGTGGGATTGTTAAAGTTTTTGGCGTCGAGAGAAATGGATTTGAGAAATGTTCTGCTGTTTGTCTGTTTGTGTGTTCCTTAATTTTGGCAAACTAGTGCAATGTAGTACCTTTGCTAGATAGTGTTAAGGTTGAATCTCACTGCGGGTTCCGCGATACAGCGTCATGTATTTATAGCTCTTGAATTGGTTTGCCTTTTAGTTAAGTTGATAATGATACTCTATCTATGTTTACAAGTTACGATGAACAAATTTTCGAAATATCTGGACAACGCAAGTTTAATTTTTAAGGACTATATATATAGGTCCTTGATGTATTTAGGTACTTGATATTAGGTGCATTGTCTTAGAGGTTTTTTTGCATCGTTATGGAGTAGGTTTTTCGCTTAGTGTGGGACGGACCAGAATCTTCTTATTCAAGTACAATTTAAGTATGAGGGATTGACCACTAGATGAACTTTGCTGGGGAAGAGTCTGATGGTATGTTCTTGAAATGTAAAATGATATTTATAAGAGCATTTAGTACATGGAGCATGATTTCTGTCGGCTAATTAGTACACATTTGTCTTTTAAAGTTGATACGGGGATGGGGGTGGAGTATTTTTCAAGTACAACTTATAGATTGTGTAAGAGCATTATGTGAAAACACAATTATCATCAGTTTATAGAAATGCAGGGAACACCTGTTTAGTTTCTATTGTGTCTTGCATAAAATTTGAAATATCTTGTTTCATTGTCCGAAGAATGGTTACATTCTTCTAGTAGATGATAGTACTAATTTGAGGCTAAGATAACCTTTTAGCTGCTACCACACTATCAAGAAAATTAAGGCCTACAACATAGTTTGTTGGTGGGCGATATGTTGCTTATCATTGTGAAGCTTGATAAAACACAAATGAGCCACAGAAGTTTGTCTTTCGTTATGTGATCATAGTTGGAGAATGTGTAAGCTTTAGATAAGAAGGGATTTTGTTTTTATCTTTACCCTTTATATTGATGATTTTCTTTGTTTACTGTAAGTTGGTTTAATATCCTTACAAGAACTTTTACGCGCCAGAAATAGCTTGGTGCTCTTCTACGAAGTTGCGCTAATTTGATTGACATTGTGCATGAACAGATTGGAGTGTGCAAGCAACCGTTAGCTGGATGCTGTCTGAATTCTTTGGAAGTCAGAATGTATCCATTATTGCTGAAGAAGATGTACAAACTCTCTCTCAGGCTGACTCAGCAGGTTTGCTGGAAGCTGTTGTGAACACTGTTAATGAATGCTTAGCTGGAGCCCCCAAGTATGGTCTTAAAAGTCCACCAAAATCCCTCAACACCTCTCAAGTTCTTGAGGCTATCAGCCAATGCAACTCAGCGGGAGGCCCCAAAGGAAAACATTGGGTACTTGATCCTGTTGACGGAACACTAGGGTTTGTGCGTGGTGATCAATACGCTGTAGCTTTAGCATTGATTGAGGATGGAAAAGTTGTTATTGGAGTACTTGGGTGCCCTAATTACCCAATGAATAAAGAATTGCTCAGTTATCATTATCAGTACCATGAAGTCATGTCAAAGTTGTCTCCCCCTTCTGAGGATATGTGGGAAAGAGGTTGTGTGATGTATGCAAGGAGAGGCAGTGGTAAGGCATGGATGCAGCCACCAATCCGTGGGGATAAGAAGTTTGTGTGGCCAAATTCTGCAAGACTTATTCAGGTTTCTTCCATTGATGACCCCGCGCTGGCTACTTGTTGTGAACCTGTTGAGAGAGCAAATTCAGACCACTCCTTCACAGCAGGACTTGCTCACAGCGTAGGGCTTAGGTACATTTATTTACTTATTTATTTCTATGCACCCACTTGGATGGTCATTGTTCTAACAAATGAAACCAGGACTTAATGAAAAAGGTGAAGAGTAATGGGAGGAGAAAACTGCAAACAGAAGAGTGAAATGAGTTATCAAGTATAGGAGCACTTCCCTTTTCTAGTTTCTTTTTAATTACATATAAGAGGTATAATAAAGAGATATTTCCAGGTTGACGACATTTTGTTATAAAAACCTAGCATAGTGTTTTAATGATATGAGTGATTTTTCATCACAAGTATCGCCTAGGTTGTTGTCCTGCTGTTGTTTGTTTCTTCTGTTTCATGGTCCTATTTTCAAGTTCTGAGAAATTAGATAGGGAGTAAGAGATTATAAGAACAAGTATGTGTATTGCCTGTTATTTGGAATTTTTTAATAGTTACCTTGCTTTTCTTCGAGGCAATTGCTTAATGATATGTTTTTTAAGTACGAGGCAATGTGATCGATGGTCAATTAAGATTAAAAGTGAGTCACTGGAAATCCTAATTTTAATTCCTTTTCGTTGTTATCAATGGTACCTTCTCCTTTGAGTTTCTTATCTTTCTCTGGTTGGTAAATGATGTGAATCTCAAAGCCACCTTGCCACCTTGCACGCCTTTTTTACCGGGGTAGGAAGATACTGGCAACTATAGTTTTACTTGTGCTCTAATTTGATATTTTCCTTTCATATCATATGGTAGAAATCAGCCCCTGCGTGTCTATAGCATGGTGAAATATGCAGCCATAGCTCGAGGAGATGCTGAGCTATTCATGAAGTTTGCAAGGACTGGATACAAGGAGAAGATATGGGATCACGCTGCTGGTCTTGTCATTGTAGAAGAGGCCGGAGGTGTCATAACTGATGCTGGAGGGCGTCCCCTGGACTTCTCAAAGGGACCGTACTTAGAAGGACTTGACAGGGGCATAGTTGTTTGTTCCGGGGCCACACTACATGAGAAAATCATTGATGCTGTGTATGCCAGCTGGGACTCTTCTAATTTATGAGGCTTTTCTGTTCCATGCCAATGGACCACAGTGGCAGTAAATTTTGCAATTTTGTTGAGGTTAGGCCATCTAGTAATATTTTTTTTACATTGCAAAAGAACTTCAACACAGCTTTATCCACCTTCCAATATAACTTACCGAGTCGTTGGATGAAGTAATTCTACCCTGTTTGCTTGATGGATGGAAACAGAAGGAAGTGAATAATTCCAGACCTCTTTTAACAAATGTAGTGGGGGTCTTAGAAAACTTATGAAATCGAGAACTCTGTTTTGCTTCTACTTATCCATCGCATGAGAGAATCTTGCCAGATTAGTTTCATTCATCTCATTTCCATCTCTCACGTATTTCAACACCCTCCAATTTTCCAATATTTCTCTGTTCTTAATAAACTTGAGACTCAAATCTCCTGCTTCAGATGTCATGTACCTTTCTTTCCCCAGTTGGACGGTTGTTTGGTTAACTTAATAAATAGTTATTTGTAAATGCTGGAACTCAAACGTCCCAACAGTTTGGATACCAAAGAGGAAGCCTTGTAATTTGAAAAAGGTTCAGTATTGCACTGCACACACTCACTAACCTGGTTTCTCATTTGTATCCTTTACTGAGCTTTGTGCAAAGAAATATTTACGCATCTTTGAACTATTTCAGGGCAAGCGATTTGCTGAGAAGGATTTGTGATGACATTCATATGCTATCGCCAAGGTTAAGTTTATAGAAGGAAGTATTTCGTCTGGTGGCGTGTTCAACTGAGTTCAAAATGGCACTGTTATACTGCTACTCAATAGTGAAATATTTATCAGTAAGATCTTCAAAGTAAATATTATGCAATCGCAGTTGCGTTTCAAGATTTTTCTGGTGTTCATGGATCACTATTCACTGGAATCATTGGATAGATGCACCCAGTCGATGGCTACTAGGGGTGGCATGACAGCAATTTAGGTTCACAGTTTTGTCTAGCAATCAGTCTACAGAAATCAGGTGATGACCATTTTCTTTTGGCATTGCCTTCAACCGATGTTTCAGCAACAATTTTGCTTATTCAATGAACCCGTGAGGTCTTTTGTTCATATTTAGTCAACTTAGTTGTTCAGATCAACTAAACTACGACATCTCCGACCGGGATTTTCTTAAACTAGTAATATAAGTTGAATATCAGTTAGCTCCGAGTGTTAAATTGATTTAGCTTCTCTGATATCCTTGGTGGAACAAGAATTAGAAGACAGGCACCCTCCAGAATTCATTGAATGCTGTAACTGGATGCTCATGCATGCTAATGGATCCTCTAGAGGGGTTCTTTGTTTTATTTGTTGGACCGTTGCTAAAGAAACAAGTTTGCTTTTCCGCTCCTCAGCATGCAACTTACATGTTTTTTTTTTTTTTTTGAACAAACGGTATTATTTACACTAAGGGAAAGGGAGTGAGCTAAATCTCACAATGAGCTAGCAATATTATGGTTCAAATTTGCTTTTGGCGAGAATCGAACTTAAGACCTCTTACTTACAAGTGAAGAGAAATATCACTGGACCGTTACAGTGCATGAAACTAATATGTTAGTCCAAAACACAATCATGAAACTATTTCCTTTACTTCTTTTGCAATTTATTTGTCACCCTTATCACAATACTAATGGAAAATTGGGAAAGGTATACTATAAATTAATTGGAAGTTGTTTTTTCCTTACAAGCTTATGTTACTTTCAACTAATTTAAATTATAGAGAGCAAAGCTATAAAATAAGTGCATAGCGGGATTATGTTCGCTCTAACCAATATGATGGAATTGAATAATTGACTATCAGTACATCGGTAGTCATTCTTAAGCACTTGAGTTAAAATTTACTTACCCATTAATTTAAGTTTTGGCACAATGCTATTTTATACTAAGGGGTAGTAAAATAACTGGAAGTAAGGAAGGTAAAAAGGCAAGGAACACAGTCATGCCAATCCCTTACGACCAACAAAACGCTAACTAGGAGGGCAAGGTAGTCCGTCTTTGTTCAGGACCCGCATAAACGAAGATGGGGTTCGAATGACCCAAATGTTCCAACAAGTGAACGCAATCAAAGCCATAGAGTGCATCCAGTCCTCTCTACTCCCATAGACCCATTCATACATGTGTACAAGCCAAACATGGAATAAGGTTACAGAATTCCGAGTGACACGATAACCTAATCTGCCAATGAAATCCTGCGGCAATGACCTCTCTTCCTGCCAAGAAATTTGCCTCCAAGAACGAGCAATTAGGAAAATATCTTCCCTTGAGCACTTGAGTCCAGAGCAAGTTGGGCTCACTGATAAGTCTCCAGCAATGGATCTTCTGCTCCCCTACTTTTTGGCCCCACTAGAACTGCGCCATGGAAGAGTCAATCTCCCGGCAAAGAGTATCTGGAAATCTAAAAACGTTCATAAGGTATGCCGGGATAGCTTGTACAACTACTTTGATAAGAACTTCACGCCCCGCTTGTGAGAGAAATGTTTGCTTCCAACCCTGGATCCTTGCCAATACATGCTCCTTAACGAAGGCAAGCGCAGCTAGTTTGGAGTGACCCCACACCGTTGGGATCTCGAGGTATTGACCAAGATCCGTGACCTGTGCCATACCCAGAATTGTGCACGTCTCTCTCTGGACATGCTTCGGCGTATTAGCTCTGAAAAGAAAAAAAAAATCGATGACTTTTGTGCACTAACGTCCTGACCCAACGCCCTATAGTAGGCCTTGAGTAGAAGATCAATACTGTGGCAGTTTTGTGGTGTGGCCTTTATAAAAATTAATGTGTCATCGGCAAAAGGAGATGAGTGAGAGGAAGCCCGATATCATTGAGCTTAATGGCATATAAGAAGCCACGATCAGAAACCCCTTTTAGGAGCTTGTCAAGCACCTCACTCACAAAGAGGAATAAGTATGGTGATAACGGGTCTTCTTGCTGCAGCCCTCGAGACGGTTTGAATTTCTTTCCAGGTTGACCATTAACAAGCATAGAGAAATTCACCATTGATTAAATTCACCGTTGTAACACACCCCATCACCATATCAATTCACCGCTGCAAGAAAATCCCACTTTATACGATTATATGCCTTGTCCATATCAATCTTCATGACAAATTCAAAACTCTTTTTCACCTTCTTGAGTTGAAGGCATTCTGAGTCGGAGAGATAAATATTTGGCAGCCATGGTTTAAAGCGATTTGCAAAGATCTTAGAGAAGAGTTTATATAAGTAGTTACATAGACTTATAGGGTGAAACTGCCCTACAGATTCCGAGCTTGGAGTCTTTGGAATTAAAACAATATGGGTGGCGTTCAAATTTCTGGTACTCCCAATCCCACTCGCAAACTTAAGAACAAAGCCTCGAATATCCTCGGCAATGGTTTCCCATAAGGAATGGAAGAATACCCCATGGAAACCATCAGGCCTAGGGGTCCTTTGATCATCTCATCTGAAAGACAGCTTCACGAATCTCCTCCATCTCAATGGGCCTTGCTAGATGGGAATTCATATCCACCGAAATCATCGGTTCGAGGCAGTCAAGAACCGACCCCCAATCTTGATCCCCACTAAGGGTGGGCACTTGGAACTGAAAACCGAAACCGAAACACAAATCGAATCGGACCGCACTGAACGGTTTGATTTTGCGATTTTGAAACGGTTGTGGTTTCAAAACCGAACTGCAGCAAAGAAAATGGTTTGGTTTCGGTTTTGGGTTTTCAAAACTGCATCGAAACCGAAACCGAAATCGCACCATATATTGAATGTTATGTTTTAATTAGTTCAACTAGACTAGTCGTAAAATTTTGCACCACTATTCGACATCAATGCCCTGAACTCACTATTTGCATCTGTTTGTCTCTCTCTTTCTTAAAAATCATCTTCATCTCTCTCAAAACTCATCTTTATCTCTTCCACAATCGACATTAGTGTCCTGAACTCACTGCTTGCATCTCTGTGTGCGACCTAGCTGTTTGCATCTTTGCGGCCTCACTGACCTTTTAATCCATAGCTGTAGTGTGGTGCTTGCCATCGCAGGGCTTTAGTGGCCTTGGTGGGACCATTATATCCATCCCATGGCTTCTAGCATAATATACATTATTTAACTGTACAAATCCTTTTACCTGTAGAACCAAATTAAATGAGAAAATTCTTTTATGTGCAACACAGTGTTTGTTGATGAATATTTCAAATTTTCTCGAGATTATAATGATGACTTAATCATTACCTTATCTTTACTCCTTCCACTAATTACTATTGTTGGAAAATAGTTGGCAAGAATTGTCATAAGATCACCAACTAAGTCCAAATGGCTAGAAGTAGAACGTACCACCCAGGAATTATAAGCTAAATCTGAGGAGAGTGTCTATTAAGGGTAGAGATGTCATGCAGGTTTGATGGTCATATGCATAAATATGAGCTTGTCATTGAAGTGGCATAATGCCTTCATGATGGAAATCGGCATGATGTTGACTGTAGTTCCACAGTCGACAAACACCTTGGAAATGGGGTATCCTTCAATATAAACCATGACGTATAACGGCTTTAGATGTTGGAGATTAACAGAAGGAAAACGGGGAAACAATTCGACCAGGGTTACCTTAAGTTTGTCGTCTTTACTGATTTCCTCATCTTCCTCAGTAGTGATGAAATCTACTTGTGTCGCTTCTTTGGCAGCCACTTCCCTATCCAAAAAATTTGACTGGTGGGTTCTCGGTTGAAATTCACCCTGAAAGACATGGACCATGCTGATTTCCATGTGCTCGAAGACCGAAGGGCCCATCGGGTCTTGGTCGTCGACTTCCAGATTAGTAGATGTGGTATCAGTCTTTGGAGTGTCTTCAACCGGATTATTTATCGCCTCGGTATGTACCTACTCTTAGGGCGCGACTGAACCTATTTCATTATGGTCATCGTCATCGAGCCTGTTTATTGCCGAAGAGTGATTTTGTTCTTGTAGTGCTTTACGGGCTCGTTCTTCCTAAGCGATTTGAACGTTCCTTGTGTCCAGGTATGCATCTAAACGCGCCACACAATTTTCCTTATCGGCCATAAGGTTCAAAAGAGACACGATCGAGAAGACTTCGATGTGATATCGCAGGTGTTGAAGGTCTTCGAGTGAAAAATGTAGCTCGGCGGTGTCTATATCTGTGTATGGATTGACTTCAAAGCCAAGGACTCGAGCCTCACGTATATGCTGGAACCTAGCTTTTATTGCCAGATCGGTGGTTTTCTGAATAATTTGTTTAGCATCAGGAAAAGTTAGTGCTAGGTCTAGGGTTTCTTGACATGCCTTGGGCAGTCCGTACAAGTCATTGGCGGAATATTTCTTATGAAATTCCCGCATGTACTCCAAGGATTCACCGAGGAATTAAGGGTGCAGATTGCGCCGTACTTTTATTAACAGTTTCTGCAGTGGTAATGGGGGAAGCTTACTTTCGGCTTCTTGTTTGAAATGCTCGAGACGAGCTTTCATTTCTCTGGGCCGAAGAAGGAGCTTGATGCGTTTCTCGGATTCTTCAATTGTGGTTTCAAAGTCGCGATCAATTGCCTTTTTCTCTTGAAGTAATTCGGCCATAATGGTTGGGGTAGGTCGATCGTCGCCGCTTCTTGTTGCCTCTTTTGGCTGCCATCGGGTAGTCGAATTAGTTTGTGATTCTTGTCGTCGAGCCATGCAAACTATCCACTGGCGACAACATTTTTTACACTTATATAATGCCGTATACAGGCCAGTTGGAGAATTGTAACTGTACCAATGTTGGTCACGTGGCCTAGGTGGCTTGAAGGTTTTTCGACCCACCAATGAACTTGAACTGCTGGAGTTACGCGAGTAATAATCCTCATTATAGAATGGCACGTCAAAGTCAACATGTCGTTTGACTGGGGTTGAATCTTTTGTTTGTACCTGTGGGCCAAGTCTCTCAAACACCTGCTGGCGTTGGCCGGCACTGAGTTCCTTCAGAGGTTTTGCTACGGCCGTGGACGGCTGATATGAAGTTGGAGCCGGAGATGTTCTCTCTTTACGTTCGGTTAGGGAAATTTGTGTTTTACAGCGGCCGCACAAAACCGTTGACTCATTAGTTTCTTCGGAACTAGAACCTGATATAGGTTCAATGATGACCGACCCTAAAGACTCCGTGGGTGGTGCATTTGAAAATAAATCAATTTTGAGTCTCGGCTGAACACCCTGCTTACAGACATGTTGTACTGGGACGAATTCGGCCTTCCCTTTTCCTTTGTTTTTAGGGAGATGAGCATCCACCATGCCAATTGTCGTCGAGGGGAAGGGATTGGCGTTAACCGCCATCTGTTTCTCAGGAAATTTTAACTTGCCCTTCTCAATCCAACTTTGAATCGCATCACGAAACACGACATAATTATTGGTAGCATGCTTGTTTGAATTATGGTACTTGCAATACGTTTTGCCTTTCAACTCTTCGACCTTAGGAATGTTGTGTCCTGGCCGAAGTTTTATGATCTTTGCTACCAACAACTGGTTGAAAATTGTATCGGCCTTGGTGATATCAAAAGTGTAAACTTTTGACGTTTTGATCATTTCTTCAGAGGCCGAGTGGGTTTTGGCATCATTGGGACTAATTTGAGCTAATGCCTTGCAACTGTATGGTTAGTCTATTACTATTTCAGCCGCGTCCACACTGGTGTATTGGGGATCCTCGCTTTCAGCCAATGTATAGCTAACCGTGGGATTCTTTTATATCGTTCCCCAAAGGACTTTGAGATTTTTTCCTCTAGGAGCAAATAATCATACTGCTCAACGTGCTGAGCCAGTTCGTACATATCTCAAATATTTGCCCCCAGAAATTTCTTTTTGTATTCCACTTCCAGGCCGTTTAGAGCGATTCTGACGAATTCAACTTCAGGGAGAGGTACTCGGCACCAATTCTTGGCCAACTTGAACCTTGTTAAGTATTCCATTGGTGATTTTTCTGAAGCTTGAGTCATCCTAGCTAATGATGAAACAGACATTTCCATCTTTGGTCGAAAGAATTATTCATGGAACTTCTCAACCAATTCCTCCCAACTTTGGATGGAGTTCGGTGGGAGGTTAATATACCAAGCAAAGGCTGAACCCGTTAGTGAGAAGTTGAATAGTTGTAGTTTATGGAAGTCGCTATTAATGTCTCCACATTGTGCAGTGAACTGGACTACATGTTCTAGCGAAGATAAGGACGATTCTCCGACGAAAAGACTGAAGTCCAGGATCTTGAAGCCTTTAGGATATTCGAACTTTTCTACATAAGCCGGGTACGGATGGATGAACTTTAGGAACTTCAGCCTTTTTTTTAAGGCCCAATTGATCATCCTTTGGACCTCGGTCATATTGACAGATGTTGCTTCCACTCCCTGGTCAGGTCCATCAGATCTACTGCTTGCTCCGCCTCTTTTTTCTAAGTCAATTGGTTGGAGCCGTGCGGATCCTTTCTCGGCTTGTAATGGAACATTCTTAAAAGGAGGTTGTCGAGGTTGGCCGACGTGGCCATCTTCGAAGGCTTTACTGACCAATAGTTCAAGCATCCTGGTCTGTGTATCAATATTGCTTCGTATTGTGTCAAGCAAATCATTCATTTTCTGGCTAATCAACTGCTCGACCTGCCGAGATTGTTCATCAAGTTGTCTTCGAAGAAATGACCTAGTCGGCAGATCAGAACCTTCCCTACTGTTTTCATCGCAATCTTCCATTATTCCTTCAACGAAAATGCCTGCTGTTTGGTTGGGAATTTCTGGGTTGCGAGGCTGTCCGTCGAGACAAATTTCCTTCTCTCGGCGTGTCGCACTTGTAGCCTCTGGTGGGACAACAATGAGGAGATTTTGTACCTGAGACAAATCTTGTCCAGGGCCTTGTACTGGTAATCGGTTGTTGACTTTCCCATGATTGTTTTCTTTTTTACAAACCGTGTCTTAATGGTCATGAACTTCGAAGGTCTAGCACAATGTCCTACTGGGAGTGCCAAAATGTTGACCCTAAAAATTAAAAAATCTACGTGACGCGCAGGCCTAGTAACTAATAAACTAACTATGTCATTCGGTTGAATGTAGGGCATGCCAACTCGTCGGCCAAGGAGTAAAATTTGTTGATATTGTGTTGAGCGCGTTGCTGACTTCTTTATCTTGCGACTACGGCCGAGAAAGGAACAAATCTCGGCCTTTGGATTCCCGAGCCTAAAGACAAGGCTGCTGGTTCTGCGAAGTTCACGAATCGTCGATGTCGAATTCGGTCACAGTTATTATATTCATGAGAGTATAAGCACGTCGAATAGACACCAGACTATATGGACACAAATATTCAAAGGTGATGTATGTCTTGATGGTAAATATGGTTCAGCTGTCAGAATGCCGAACTCTGAAACTCACTTGTGAGTATCCAATCATAAAATCACTCGGCATTCAATATGCCGAATGTCGTAACTCGCAACACCTTACTTCGCCGAGAAAGTTAATAAGATGACCTCTGCCAATAAGGATTCGGAAACCCTCCTCGACTAAGACTTGGATAGGTAATCAGTCGGCCTCGACGCAGTGCTGTTTATCCAAATTGAAGGTGCCTCGCGGTCGGCTGATTATACGGCGATAGTGCTGTTTATCCAAACTGAAGATATGTTGGTGGAAAAAAAAAATGAAAAATCTCAAGTTGTTTGAGAGCGTTGCTCAAGGCAATTGTGTGTTGAATTGGAGGTCCTCTAATTGCACACTTTGTTCTCTATTTATAGCAGCAAGAACAAAACCTAACCATACTCAAACTAGGACTCCTTACCCCAATCCATCCTTATCTGGTCGAGAATCCTTACTGCATCAGGACTTAACCACTTCATTCATCCGCTTCGAAATAGGGCCCACCTACTTCTTATTCGTCTGGAATATTCTTTTCCAAACAGGGCTTGGCCGACTTTAGTTATGCAGCCCATGAACTGGCTGGTTTGTAGAAATCCTGGAGCAGAGCTTCTGGCCCAAGAACAATTCCATACTCGGCCCAACCCAATAATTTCACAGTAATTAGGTATCAATATAAAACTCTTTATATTACCAATGGGCTAAATGATCCGTGTATATGTTTTTATATAGTGCGATGGCTCAATGGTCTCACGTTTTTATGATTTTTTTGCAGAGATGATATTTACAAAGTGATTTATTATATGAACAGTTTTGATTATGAGTACAAAATTTCGTGAATCAGACACTATGTATCTTAAGGAGGAACTCATCCTCCTCAATCTTAAGGAGCCAAGTTAGTTCATACGGCGTTGATCATTTGTTTACAATAAATTTTTATAGTTTAATCTCGTATGTGAATAGTCTTCATTCAAAGATTAACTTTACAAATTGAAAAGTCATTTGATTATTAAGGATTCCACTCCTAGGGTTTTAATGAAAAATAAATGTAGATTCTATAATTCCGGATAAATAGTAATATCACATGACCGTGTTTTACGTACACATAGTTATTACTCGTAAGTTTGAATTTCCATGAATTCCAAAGAAAAGAAAAACACTTTGAATTAACATGTAATTTCTAAGTGATTGCTTGTATTCAAACATCTGAAACAAAAGAAAATACAATTATTAATTTGAAGACTTCAACAGAAGACAAAACTTCCAACTCTAACCACAGAAAGAAGGAAGAACTAGCCTTGAGCGATATGAAAACCCTTTATATATATTACCAGTGGGCTGCCGGCAATGAGTGCAGTTGGCACCCAAACACCATGGGATGCATCAGTTTGCCGGAATTGACTTTTAACTTCCATTCCAAATCCACGACAGAGAGATACTTGTAATTCAATCAACGCTTGGCTGGATTCCATACATATGTTTTCATTATTTAATTACTTAATCCACATGGCAATATTCAATGGGACTTGTGGGATTAAGTTATGTGCCAAATCAGTATATAACAGAATTTTTTACAGAATTATGACGGAAATACCACATTGTGCGACACCCATATTTAGAATTTAAATTGATCGATTTTCAATTTCATGAACCATCTTAATAAGGTGGGTCAATTTCATGAACCATTTGTGATAAAAACTCTTATTTTCATTCTATACGGGCCTTCCTATATATGGTTTGTTGACGAATTCGTTCACTGATTAAATTAATCGAAAACTTAAAAATTGAAAAATGAAAACCTTGGATACAAAAATATAAAGAAATTAGTTAACACAAGTCAATGTTAGGTTGGATCTCTGATGAGTGTAATCTGTTAGGTAGCTGTAGTTCTTAACAAAGATACAAGCACATGACGGTCGCAATCTAATTATTCCTTATTAATTTGAAGTGTTTGACTATTGGTTGTGGACAAAAAAGTCAAACTACGTGCCTCATCATCGTCTTCATCTTGTTAAGGAGGAGATGAATAAGTACAATTTGGTGTTCGTGGATTCTGACTCTCTGAATACCAAATTAATTACATATTACGATGTAATGATATTTCTTTTTACTTGTAAGTAAAAAATTTTAGCTTTAATTCTCACAAAAGATAAATTTCAACCGTATTATTACTAAATCATTATAAGAGATCCACTTCTTCTTCATTAGTATAGATATATCATTTGTTAAAAAAATATAAAATTAATTACAAAGTAAAGTAAAACTATGTCGGTCGATCGTAACCTAAATTTGTTTTTTTATTACAACAGTATTACTACATACCCAACTAGCTTAATCTTCTCTACATAAGGTCTTTGACTATTGGTCGTGGGTGAAGTACAATTTGCGTGAAAAAAGAAATCAAAGTACAATTAAGTGGTTCTTCATTGAGATTCATCTAATTACTGCGGCCCTTGCATGCATGCAAAATATTAGCAAAAAAAAAAGCATAATATTGTTCGCATCTCTATTGAGATATTCCACATTGCCGTCTCTGTAAGAAAAGAAGATTTTAAATACCTAATTCGGTTACATAGGATTAGAATTTAGTGGTATTCCTCTTCATTTGTAAATAAGAGAAGAAAAATAAACTCATCATCTATCTACTTATAAGCCCGGGTTTTTTGGTTCCCTCGATTCAATACAAAATATATTAGGGCCTGTTTGGTATCCTTGAAAATTTTTATCATTTGTCAAAACATTTTTTAAGAACATTTATTGAAAACAATTTTCTTTAAGACTCAAAAACTTGATTGGTTTGCAATTTAAAATTTTTAAATCTTACGACTTAAACTGGAACAAAGAGATCTAAAAAGAAGGGGTTGCAAGAGAGGTAGAAAGAGGAGAGAGGATGAAAGAAAGTAAGAGATGATTGAAGGAAAAAGAAAGAAGAGCGAGGATCGGACAAGATAGAGAGAAAGATGAATAAGAAAAAGAACCTAAAGAATGAAGAGAGCGGATTGGAGGAGAGACGAAAAAGGTAAAGAAAAAAAAAGGGGAGAGAGAAAGAAGAAAAGAGAGATAGATTTGGGGTGAGAGGGGAGGAGGGAGAGAAAAGAAAGGAGTGAGTGACACACCCCGACCGAGATCAGGGCATGCTGGCCGTCACACAAAGGTGACGTAGCCATGTGCGCGTGCGGAAGCTATTAAGATAGTAATATAAAAGTACGAATAAATAAAAACCTAATAGCATACAAAGTACTAGTGTATGTGAGACACAATTCAGAGCAAGTCTACAACAGTCCAAAGGAAAAGATACGACATAATTACACCCGAAGGTGACCCTACAATGGTGAATGTCTGTCAGAAATGCCGGGACGCCCTCTGGGATAAACCACCGAACCTGCTAGACCACTAGAACCTGGAGGGGCGCAAAAACAAAAGCGTGAGTGGGCAAAAACAAAGTTCTTTGAAAACTCTTTAGCAAAATACATTCTAACCCCTCGCCGTAAAACCTGTATACTTCCCAGAAAATGAACATATATACGTATGTATAGATATGTCAATCATGCTTCACAATATGCCATTCATGCTCCATAATATGCCATTCATGCTTCATAATCAAATATAAATGCCCAAGCGTAATTCACATCAATAACATATAATCTGGCAGCCGGGAGTCACCTAACGTGACCTGTACGGCTGCATCTAGAGCTCCACTCTCAACTCAATAACTGAATCTGCACACGAGTCGGAACCACCTAACGTGGTCTGTACGACAAGCTGGGTGTATTATATATGTATGCTCTAGTGCTACGATCACGTGAAGCTGTGCGATAATCGCGGGTCACCTACAAGTCGGAACCACCTAATGTGGTCTGTACGACAGGCTTGCACCTAACTTGGATCCAAGGCGAGCATGCGGTGCTGGTGAACATACACGTGAAGGCTGTGCCCTGGCCCTGGGCGGGAGCACTAACACCGGGGGTGCAGATTATGAGCTCTCTAAGCATTTCAAACTACTATTGCATAATAAACAGGAATGCATAACCACATGAATACCGCTTACCTGGCACTTACCTGTGCGTCCACAGCACCAAATACACATATATATATATGTATGCCACTACTAATACATGCGATGATGAGTAAACAACATTCATATGATGCATGGCATAAAACAATTAACCTTTTCTATTTAATTTCTGGGAATTAATATGTATATAGGTATATACGGAAAACAAAAGCCCACTCACTGGTAATTAGAAGGGTCGTAGCCCCCCTGCCTCGAGTGTGTACGCTCGTCCTCGGAAAACGAATCACCTAAACGCGACAAAGTTACGAAAACGTTAATTTAAAAGCACCTAAGCAACTTCTCGTAATAACTTCTCATACATTGCTCAAATTGGACAAATGAATATACCAACGTGATCTACACAACCTCAGGATCACACCCATATTTTTAGAAAAATTTTTGAACCACGCACGCGCCCCCACGCGCCTGAACAGGCACGGACCTACGCACCCCCCACGCGCGGCCACGTGCACTGCACACTGACGGCGTCAGTTGACGCCGTCAGGAATATTCCGTCAACTAACGGAATATTCCGTTAAATCTAACCAGATTCCGTCCACTGCCGTTAGGAATATTCCGTTAGACTTAACGGAATATTCCCCTTTCTTCTCCGGCGAGCCTCCAGCGCCGGCGACGGCGCCGGAAAACTGGGTAATTTTCAAACTAAGTTTTCTCCTTCGTTTTTCAACCATTTTTCACGATCTTTATACCAAAATGAAGCTTAGAACTAGTAGAACAACGTTAGACTAGTTTTAAGGCCTAAAAATTAAGGAATCTCACCTGCAACAACGATCCAAGTTCGGCCAACTTTGCACAGGACGATCCCGACGTCCAAACTCACCCAACGAACCACTCCGAGGCTCCTTGGGACCTCACAAACACAACTACAAACTTCGAATCTCCTAAAACAAGCTAGATTAGGTTTGCATGAACAGTGCAATAATCGGACCTCGTCGAAACGACGTGAAAACATCTATATCCTTACCTGAAAATGGCACCTCTGAACTCCTCTCAGCTCCACGAACACGGTGGTGATCTTAGTTTCTCGATTGGTGAAGATTTGAATAGGTTTGTATGTATGGTCCGTGTGTTGAGAAGAGAAGAAGAAGAAGAAGAGAGGAAATGGACTCGGGGAGAGAGAGAGAGAAAGAAAGAGACAGAGTGAGGGAAAGAGGGAGGGAATCCCGGAAAAGTTATAGTGTGTGTGTGTGTGGGTGTGATCCAATACATTCCACACCACACCAACAACTAATAACGTGACAAAAACGATCTAGGGGTAAAATCGTAAATTCATACGTACGTTTTAATAAATCCCGGGACGGGATGTTACAGTGAGTTTAAGTTTAAAAACTCTAAAAACTCATTTTTTATGTTTTTAAAGAATAGACTATAGTTTTTAGTATAGACTACATTTTTTAGTTAATCTTGAGTTCAATTTTTGAAAATAGTCCTACCAAACAAGTTTTTAAGGCCTAAAACTTGAAAATTGTTTTTGAGTTTAAAAAGTAGATTCAAGTACACTACCAAACAGGCTCTTAGTTTTTCCGTGTTTCTGAATATTGTGAAATGTTTTTCTAAGTATAATTTTATCAAAGTTTTACGTGTGAAAATAAATAATTTTTCTTATATGAAGTTTGAACCAACCCTAGTTGATCGTAATATAATTTTGTTGTTTTTCTCATGTCAACAATATTACTAATTTGAGCTAGATTAAGGAGAAAAGACAATTTGAACTCAAGACACAATGAATCAAAATGAAATGTCTATTTAACCAAAGTAACCCACTGATTTTGTTTTCTTCTAATAACTAACTATCTAACTCATTAACATTACCTTTTTATTAAAAAAAAATAATCCTAGCGTGTAAAGAGAATTTTATACCATCTAGTGATTGACGCATGAGAATATAATACATAGTATTGGCTTTGAGACAAAATAAAAGAACACTATGGTGGATTGCTCCTTTTGATGCACAAACAGTCATGTTTATGGATTTGAGAGATGTGCCAAGTGCCCAAATCACCACTCCCAATCTAGGGAAGGGCATAACTCATATGGGTTGGCAGATTAGAAGGCTAATATGCACCGAGTATGTATATATATATATAAATATTAGTTTGAATCTCAAATTCCAACTCAATTAATTAATCGATGGAGTTGTGACAGCCTCAATTAAAAAAAATTGAGAAGAAACGATGTTGTGTTAAGAATAGGAGGATTACAAAATAAGTGAAGGGTTGATTACAAAATAAATGAAGGGTTGATTATAGCTTTAGGCGAGACAGACTACACATGAGAATAAACAATTGAACTAATCAAACAATTTATCTTCCCATCTCTTAGCGATTTGAGGCAATCTCAATTCAACTTTTAAGTTTTTTTATGAGTATGCTTAACTAAGCATAGTATAGGATATGCAGTTATCGAAGAAAGTTGGCGTTCCACTAGCAATAAGGGAGAAACTCAATTACTTATAAACATATGTAATGTCTATTTTTTGACCAACGTAGGATTCACTCTCAATATGTCCTTGCCAACGTAGGAGTCACTCTTAATACGTCATTTCACGTATGACAAATATTCAAGCCTAACACGTGAACAACACAAATCGAGTGGCGTGCAACACGTGTGGCCATGAGACGTCTTGCTTTGATACTATGAAGAAAATTAAAATTTCACTGTAAAATCAATTGGTAACATAAAAAATAGTCTAATTATATATAAGCACACGCAAGAACACGAAAATTCTTGTTAATTATCTCGTCAAAAGTAGGATATGAGTTAAGACTATGATTTGTACAGTGTTCAGAGTTCCATTTCCTCCAATGTAACCGAACAAAAAGAATCATGTTATGTCATGTACATGGAATACTAATCGATACAGCGTCATGAGCTTCAATGGCATCACCGATTCACCGTACGTGATGATGACTACAAAAGAACAAACCATGCTGATCTAGGTTTAGCATGCTTTGAAACTAAGTCATATCAAGTCTAATTTAACATACTAATCGAGGGAGTTGTCATTTAATTCGACCACTAACCATTTTTTATTAAACAGATAATTTTTTTATTGGATTAAGTACCCAAAACCCTTTAACTTTTTAATGTTCTTCTAAATTGGTCTTAATTTTTTTAAACATTCCAAACAAGCACCAAATTTATTGAAAATGTCACATCCGTTAAACCACAGTTAATTTTTCAAACATAAATTATATTCAAAATTCATGAACTAGTTATATCATGGTCAACATTAATAATAGTGGCCTCAAAATTTAAATTTCAAACATAAATTATAATATATGGAACCCAATAATCAAATGAGTATTGAACTGAAACGAAAATGTACCCAATTTGAAATTACATTAGAAGGTCAATCTCTTAACCAAGAAGAGGGTTAAGAATTCAGATAAGGTTTTAAGGAGCTTGTTTGTGCTCATGTGTTTTCTTCATTCGTCAGTTATTAGCTCGTAAAATTTTCAGTTCTTCTTTATGGGTGGTGAAGATGGTGGTGGCCGCATCATGGCAGTTCATACCATTTCAACAACCTCCATGATCTTCTTCTCGATGTTGTTGGCTTGAGTTCTAGGGTGGGGTTGGTGGTTTCACATTGGGTTTGGAGGTGATGACCTGATGTGGGTGGTGGTGACCGTTAGTTAGTGGAGGCAATGCTTCAATGAACTTCTATTGATTTTGTAGACAAAAAAAGCTTTAGTCAATTTAATAGATTTTTAACTGGGGCTTAACGAATGTGACATTTTCAATAGGTTGGGTACTTGTTTGGAATGTTTAAAAAGGTTGAGACCAATTTGTAATGACACTAAAAGGTTGAAGGATTTTAGGTACTTAATCCTTTTTTAATTTTTAAGGTTTTACTTGCTTTTAGGTACCTAAAGCCTAAATTCATCTAATTCAACCGAAGTAGAAATTAAATTTCAATAAAAAAAATAGAAACATACTGCTATAATCAACTTAAATAGTTAAGCTCATGCTGATGTTTTCTAATAATATATTTAACAACCAATACAGATTATGAAAAGAGTGATTTATTAAATAAAGGGTTTTTATCACAAATAGTTTATGAAATTAACTTATCCCATCAAGATGGTTTCTAAAATTGAAAATCGATCAATGTAGTCCTTAAAAATGGGTGTTGCAAATCATTGTGGTCTTTTCGTTAGAATTCCATTAAAAAATTTATTAAGTGCTGATGTGGTATATAAATAGGTTCCACAAATCTATTAAATGTGAATTAATATTTGAATAATAAAAAAACCTTTTATTTTTACAAAAAAAGAAAAAAGAGAAAAAAAAGACTGTTCACCATCTTCTTTCCTCTCCTATCGAGCAACCACTACAGACCCACACCACCATGTCGACTGCACCTCTGGGTCGAGCAATACTGGAGAGGTTTCAGTTCGATTATCAGAGCCAGAGAACAAGAGGACCACGAGAACAGGGGTGCGACCGATTGGACTGGCTGGAGCCGACGGTGCCGATACGGTTGCAGGACGAGAGATGTATGTTGGGGAGGGCATGTGATTGGGCATGGAGTGATCAGACAAGTGAGGGTGGAGGTAGTGGTGGTTTCATTGGATGGCGGGGAGAGGTTGGGAGAGGAGGAGGAGGAGGAGGAAGAGGAAGACATTGGTGGTGAGAGGGTGGTGGGTTTGGTGGTCAATACTGGGTGGATGTGGGGTATATGCATATGGCAATTGCAGTGTGGGTTTTTACAGGGCTTGGGTTAATGGCTGTGTCACTGTAAGAGTCGGGGTTGGGTTTTTGGGAAGGGGAAGAAGATGATGAACAGTCATCATCTTCTTTTTATTTTTAAGTTTTTAATTATATAAAAAAAATCTTATTTAAATATTTTCTAATTTACATGGTAATATTTAATTAGATTTGTGGGATTCAATTATATGCCACATTAGTACATAACAGAATTTTTGACACAACTGTGACAGAAGGACCACATTGATTTGTCACATACATTTTTAAGAATTACATTAATCGATTTTCAATTTTAGAAATCATCTTGATGTGATGAGTCAATTTCAAGAATTATTTATGATAAAAACCCTTAAATAAATGAAACATAGGTGGCACCAAAGAAACTCATACGTGTAAGAGAAAAAACAATAAGAATTAAATTGCACATGATTTGTAATAAATGTCCCCTGCATTATCTCCATTGATTATTACGATTCTTATTACTTGAGTACTACTCCCTGCATGCTCAAATTAATAAGGCCACCTCCTTATGTTATGTTAATTAGGAGACCTCTTAATTATGATTTGTTAAGAGGCTACCTGTTGTTCCCTCCCAAATTAATTTTCTCAGTTAGAAGGGACATTAACCATGGGATTGGGCAGTTGAGCAACTTGAGCTTATATAATTCCAAAGGTGCCAGGAAAGTGGGCTTCTCTTGTTGTAAGCAACATGCATCCTTCATTTCATCAACTAAAATTATTTCGTGGCATTTTAGTCAAAATGATCCGTGAGATTTGCATAACTCCTCATTTTGGTCATTGAGATTTGAAATCAATAGATGTGGTTCCTGAGTTTGTCCACCGTCAATTATTTTGGTCATTTTGTGAAGAAAAAAAATTATTAAATAAGGACCATAAAGACAAATATACCCTTAATTTAATAAACAATGGCCCAAAATTATTTGGCAAAAATAAGGGTATTTTTGTTATTTTATCCTTGTATAATGGAGAATTTTCACGAAATGACCAAAATGATTGATGGTGGACAACTCAGGGACCACTTCTATCAATTTCAAATCTCAGGAATCAAAGTGAGTAATTATGTTAATCTTAGAGACCATTTTAGTTAAAAAGCCTTTTTAAAACTATTTATGTTTTTTAATATATAACAAGCTTGATGAGAAGATACAGGACACTTCTCCGTTTGTATTTTAGTAAGAGTCGAGTTGGATTTTCAAATGGTTACATTTTGTTGATCACACACTCACGTCCCGTAATTATTTTGTAATATTTTTTCTACAATAAATAATTCTTATTTTAATAAGACAATTTATGTTTTAATAAAACAACTTAAGCTTGCATCGAGTTTAGCTTTTGCTTGGCTTGTCGAAACTTGGTTTATGAAAGAAACGAGCCAAGCTTATATTTGGCTCAATAAGAAACAAGATAACTTAAACATAGGATATATTTGACTCGTAAAGTTTGTACGCATCTTCTATTTTTCACAAGTTTGTTGAATGAAAATTAAATGATTTAATACGGAACAAATTTCATTGACTTATATGTACCCTAAACTTTTAATTTTCTTCTTATTGTTAAAGCTCTAAACTTATAATTTATTAATTGTTGAATTTTCATTCGATTAATTTAAAATAAATAGACATATTTAAAATATTGACGATGTCTTCCTCTTATTTCAACCATAATTTTCCTAATAAGATTAATAATAGTAATAGAATAACCAAATCAAGATCAACCTAATTAATAAGACTAATTTAAAGTTTTAAATTGTATCCTGATTTAGAACAAAACTTGTGGCACTTCGAGTCGGTGCCCAAATTTTTCTAATACAATACCGTACTTAGTCCCCAAAAGTCGTTAGCCGGTGCGACCGAGTGAGTACGTGCCTTCCGTAACCCTGTGTTCCGTATGCTTACGCAGTCGCTTTCTGTGATTCCCGCGTTCTCAGCGTTTTGAGGGGCCAATGCTATTTAATTTGCAACCGACTTTCTTCTTTTCCTCTATTGTTTTTCAGCTAATTGCAATGACTTTAAGAAGTATGCCTTGAAGCTCTTTCTTTACGACTGCCTTTGAATCTTTGGAAGAAAAGGACAATAGTAGGAGTAGACTAGTGTCATCTTTTTTTTTTCCTCAAAAACTGGCTAGGTGGTGATTTTTTCACGGCAGTCCACCTTATTGAGGGCGGAAAAGACTCACTAGGGCGTTTCAGCCTTCCGCTAGCCACTATTATGTGATTCACCAGTGCTAGGAATTGAACTCAAGACGTGTCATGTGAAATACAGACTTGGAATTCGTTTCTAACCACTGAACAATCCCATGGTGGTTTAGTGTCATCTTTTGACACAGACAATTGTGTCATTTACCAGTGTGCTTAAACAAATTTGGTTCCCAAATTCCATTAACTACTATAAATGTATCCATTTGTCTTATAAAGTGATATTTTAAACTATTATTATTCACGTACGGGTAAGGAGATTGAAATTTGAGTTTCAACTAGGCAAGTATATTGCCACAACCAACTGGTATAACTTATATTTATGAGTGTAATTGTATACAATATAAACAATACTCCCTAATCTGAAGGTCAAAACATTGCAAATTTTAAATTGGAATAGCTAATAGAAATATAAGTTAGTGCTCACTGCTTACCTTTCAAATTAGGAAGATTATATTCACACATCCCAAATTACTTCTCCCATACCTTTTTATTTTTTTTAATATTTTTCTATCAATGGTTAGTGGTGGGTAGAAAATATTGAAAAATTAAAAAGGTGTGGGATAAGTAATTTGGGATGTGTGAATATAATCGCTTTTCAAATTAATGCATTTAATTGAGAAATGTTATTAGTGGCACTTTTGAAAACCCCAAATCATATTTGTATCACCTCTCTAATAGAGATGAGGCTCACATGTGTTGGAGATATTTTTCAATGTGACCGGCACACAAGGTGGTACACCACGTGTCACTATATAAATGGTGGGATTTGTGTGTTAAAAAGTTAATAACTTAAAAAATAAAATTTCTCACCACTTAGATAAAAACATGTGGTGTACCACCCTTGTGCCCATCATAATGAAAATTTTCTCCATGTGTTGGTAGACCCTATTTTTATTAGAGAGATGGTAGAAATGTGGTATGAAAAATATGGTAAGTGTAGCATTACCCAAACAAAAATGCATAAAGTAGAGCCAACGTTTTTCCAAAGTTCGAAAGTTTTTAATATGCTTGTAACACTGTTATATGATAATAGGTAGAAATGTGGTATGAAAAATATGGTAAGTGTAGCATTACCCAAACAAAAATGCATAAAGTAGAGCCAACGTTTTTCCAAAGTTCGAAAGTTTTTAATATGCTTGTAACACTGTTATATGATAATAGCAATCCACTAGTCTTATAACACATTGTTTTTATTGTAACTATTTTCTTAAATATTAAAAAAAAAGATTAAATGGAGGAGAAAAATGACTTTCATATAACTAGTGAGGTACCCTTATTATAGCATCTGAGGTAATAACACAAAGTTACGATGTACAAGTGTAAATCTGTATCACTTATATTATAACATGTAAAATAATACCACGAAGTCACGTTATCATCTATAAAAGAAAAACAAGAGGAAATAGAATAATCCATAAGATAAAGAAAAGGGAGGGGTCGAATGTGACAATTATGTCCATGCAATAACGAATGGAGACGTGAGAAAATATCCCAAGACTTTACGGTATGGCCTGTTGTCCATGGAAGGGACAGAACGAGGAGGCAACGGGATATTGTATTGGTGGTTTGCAGTGGCCTGTGGGTGGTGGCTCTCTGGCTGGTGAAGGGAGTTCTGGGTCAAATTTCAAATAAATAAAGTCTCACATAAAGCCTTCAATTTACATCAATCTCAATGTGACCCCATCTCGCGTGTACGGTCAAGACCATCCGTCGGTTTTCCCCATGATTTGCGGATTCTAATTAAGTAATACTAATCAAAGCTGTCGAAACTTTTAACCGCTGAAAAATTCTTGTTTGCGTAATGAGAGATGCTAATAATACTCTCAAAGTCAGACTCTTCGTAGATTTTTCATCACATCATAGTTTCAGCACAAGATTTTATGATGTCGTTTTAGAAATTGTGCAAAAACGTGAGATGGTAGAAAATTCATAGAGAATCCAGTTTTTATAAAACTCTCTTTAGCATTTTCCTCGTGTAATAGGATGAGGCACCAATTAATTAATTTTCTTTGCCTCCTAATTATTTTTTGGGGTTTTTGAACTTTAATCCTCCAAGAAGATTAAAATTTACTAAAAATCTAGTGTTAAATTTGTGACATCTCACATCGTCCAGGGGAGTGATCCTTATATGTATATTCTCATCCCTACCTAGCACGAGGCCTTTTGGAAGCTCACTGGCTTCAGGTTCCATGGGAACTCCGAAGTTAAGCGAGTAGCGCACGAGAGCACTCCCAGGATGGGTGACCCATTAGGAAGTTCTCATGTGAGTTCCCAGAAACAAAACCATGAGGGTGTGGTCGGGGCCCAAAGCAGACAATATCGTGCTACGGTGGTGGAGCGGGCCCGGGAAGTGATCCGCCCCAGGCCGGGATGTGACAAAATTGGATATTGATTTTAGTTCTTTAATGTGTACTTAAAATTTAATACACATTTTAATTCAATAATTTTATTTAACTTCCTCTAATTAGTGAACCTAAACGTCTGTATCATAATTATTTTACTAATTCAGTGTATCGAAATTCCGTACCTAAATATATTGTAGTAAATTAGTGTACCGAAATGTCCGTACCTAAATATATTGTAGTAAATTAGTGGCACTAATTAGTGTACCTAAACGTCCGTATCATAATATATTTTACTAATTTAGTGTCAATAAATTAGTGGCACATAAGAAAATATGCAAAAATATAAGTGTACCGAAAATTATGTACCTAACTATATGATACTAAACTAGTGTACCGAAATGTCGATACCTAAATATATTATACTAAACTAGTGTACCTAAATGTCCGTACCTATACATATTATACTAACCTAGTATACCGAAATATTCATACCCAAATATATTGTAATAAATTAGTGGCACATAAGAAAATTTGCAAAAACATAAGTGTACCGTAAAATCTCTACAAAAATATTTTCTTATATAAGATACTCACCATAATGAGAAATAAAATTTAATTTATGAACACCATAAAATTATAAATAAAAAAGAGAGACATTGAATACATATGCTGACATTTAATAGAGTCTAAGGACTAAAATCAAATTTTAATCTTGTATAAGACATTTTTCAAAACATCATCTTATTTAGGGAATGAAATCTAATTTTCTATTGTTTTTATATCTCAACTAGCCAAATTTTAGGCATTGGTTTTGGCTTCAACGATCCAACCAAAGGAATTTAATTGGCGGAATCCGTCGTCAATTGAATTTGCACTTGCACCAAAGAGACAAATCCAATTAGGTTGCCGGAGTTTGAAGAAACAAGTTGCCGGATTCAATCACCAAAGAGTATATTTCCTAGGTATATATTTGAGGCCTCATAAATACAAAGTATGTGGTGACTCTCATGTATAAAACTCATAAATGATAAATGGAGCTCGTAACTAGGGTTAAAAGTTTTAACGCGGACTTAACTATACACAATGGTAACGGTTTTAGAGATGGTATTTGTCACATCCCGGCCCGGGGCGGATCACTTCCCGGGCCCGCTCCACCACCGTAGCACGATATTGTCCGCTTTGGGCTCCGACCACACCCTCACGGTTTTGTTTTTGGGAACTCACGAGCAACTTCCCAGTGGGTCACCCATCATGGGATTGCTCTAGCCCCCTTCTCGCTTAACTTCGGAGTTCCTACGGAACCCGAAGCCAGTGAGCTCCCAAAAGGCCTCGTGCTAGGTAGGGATGGGAATATACAAATAAGGATCACTTCCCTGGGCGATGTGGGATGTCACAGTATTCATGTGTGTGTGAATTATGTAAGTGTGTCTCACATTGCATCAATGACTGACAGTTACTCGATAATGGTTTCCTTTTGTTTATTTTACAATACCTTCCATGTGAAATAGGAAGTTTACATGCGAAGAGATGTTTTGAATTTGAAGCTTTCTAAAAAGTATGTGTCTTTTATTTTTATTTTTTAGTAATTTGTGGTTCCTTTTACTATAAGGAATTGGTTTTGAATCCTAGGAAATCAAATAGTATTTCCTTTTGTGAATTAAGTTTTTAATTCCTCGTAGAAAAAGGTTTAGATGCTTATTCTTTAAAGGAGAAATATTAAGGAGACTCTCTACGAACTATCTGCCGTCTCACAATTTAACGCCAATTTTCGTGCTAATATTATAAAATATTATACTAAAAACATAAGGTGACGAAAAGTCCATGAGGAGTTCCAAAGTCCCTTTAGCATTTCTCTCTATAAAGTATGTAAACCAAATTACAATGTTGTTTTATCGCCAGATGGTGATTAGGAGGAAGACTAAAATATTTCTACGAGTCTTCCTAATCTCCAAACGTGAATTATCGTGGCCAAGCTACCTCTAGTCCTTTTTTAAGTTTAAAAGTTAAAATTAAAATGTTGTTTTGTTTTGTAAGCACAAGATAGAAACATCACTAAAAGTGAAAGATCCTCAAGTAACCTGCTAAGCCGGTTTGCCGGCAAAAAATGACCCTATATCTACTTTTCCCCACTTTCATAATCTCCCCAAAGTAATCAAACGCCTCCCTCTCTCTCTCTCTCTCTCTCTCTAAATCCGTAATACAAGTTCACACCAACACCCACTCAATTCTATAGAACCAGAGTAAGAATTTTCAGTGAAGCTTTTTCTTCTCTCTTGCTTTTTTTCCCTTTCTTTTAAATTTTGAAAAATACAGACACAGAGTAGCAGAAGCCGACGAAATCAAAAGCGCGTTACAACGTACACCCTCATCATCCTCCATTTATATTCCTCTTTGTTCTTTTTCCAACTTCCCCGATCTCACTCCCCCTGATTGCTTGCGACGAATGACGCCATCACCCACTGCTGATTATTTGTTCACCATCTCTACTGTTGGGATCGTCGCAAAATCTCTTTGCGCATCAGATCCTTTTGAGAAGGTCTTACAGCTCGCCACCATTGTTGGTTTCTGAGAAGAAGAAGAAGCAGCAAATCTTTCGATACTTGACGCTACTCGGCTCCAGATCGAATAAGCTCTACTGGTTTTTTTCCCCCTTTCTGTGATCTGCTACTTTCTCGGTAGCCAAACGCTGGGAAAGTTGCTGCTGCCATTTCTGTAGTGTTTGAAGTTCTCAGAGATTTGATGCCTTCCGGAAGCATGTTCAGAGAAAGGAAGATGGGGAAATCATCAGGTGCGGCGCCAGGCAGCAGAGACTGGACTCAGATCTATGCAATCTACGGTCTCGAGCAGTGGCAGACCATTCTTTTCCTCCTCTTCAACGCTGTCCTATTTACCATTATGTCCCTCCTCTACCTCACTTACTTCCACCCCATCACCCTCTTCTTCCACCGCCTCCTCCCCATCGACTCCGCCCGCTTCGCCGCCGGCTTCACCGGCTCTGTCACCGCCCTCTCCGCCCTCTGCCTCTTCTTCGCATCCGGACACTTCCTATACTCCTCACTCCCCCTCCACTATGACGTCGTGCAGCGCATGGTCAGCTCCGTCAACGACTGGTCAACCGTGAAGCACGCCCTCGACCTCGGATGCGGCCGCGGCATACTTTTGAACGCGGTGGCGACCCAGATGAAGAAGGAGGGGAGTTCGGGTCGGGTCGTGGGACTGGACCGGTCCAAGATGACGAGCCTCTCGTCGACGCTGCGAACGGCGAAGATTGAAGGTGTGGGGGAGTACGTGACTTGCCGTGAGGGCGACCCCAGTAGATTGCCGTTCGGGGACGGGTACTTCGACGTCGTGGTCTCCGCCGTGTTCGTCCACACCGTCGGCAAGGAGTACGGCCATAGGACAGTGGAGGCGTCGGCAGAGCGGATGAGGGTGATCGGCGAGATGGTGAGGGTTCTGAAGCCCGGTGGGGTCGCTGTCGTGTGGGACCTACTGCACGTGCCGGAGTACGTGCGGCGGCTGCAGGAGCTGAAGATGGAGGAGATTCGGGTGTCGGAGCGGGTGACGGCGTTTATGGCGAGCAGCCAGATCGTGTCTTTTCGCAAGCCCAGTCAGCACGTTATCGGGCCCGGTGAGGTCCGACTCGACTGGAGATGCTGAATACCCGACCCGACCCGGATCGGATGGACCCGGCCCACATCCACACGAAGAAAATAGTCAGCCAAAATAGTATAAATACATAACCACTCTGAAGACTTTGGAGTAATGATAAATAATTAATTAATTAAATGGAAAAATTAATGGCTTTGTTTATGTGTTTGTATGGAGTCTTGTGTTCTGGAGAGGCGAAGCTGACCCAGATCAGATGGGGAGAGAGACGATTATACATGTAATAATCTTAGTTTAAATTATCTAATGATATTTTGTTGATCTTATATATTTTAGAGGTGACTTTATGGGATTTGAAGTATTTTTAATTTGTTTGTAATGATTTTGGTGGATAATTTTATGTAATATTTAACGAAATTAGGATCATACTGGATCTATATGAGCAATTCCCTCTGTGTTTGATTTTAACTAGGTTCTTTCTTTGAATGATTATAAATCCTTTAATCCAGAATATTTAATATGATTTACAAATGGAAAGAAATTAGTAAGAGACTAGCCAAGGAGTAGATCTTTCGCGGTTTGCGATCATGAGGCTACAGTGCTCTTTCTCGCTCGTTTATAATTTAGTGAGATTCGTGCAATTAGACCTCATCAACTGTGAGCGAGTTGCCACAAGGGGTGTGCGCTATTCACAGTTTTTTATTTCGGACACACCCTCTTATTTGTGATTGTCAGATCGATTAAATTAAAGAAGATTAAATATAAGAAATTAACAAAAGATGTGAGAAGTAAAAAAAAAGTGTGAGGATAAGTGTGAGAATAACACACCCCTTGCCATAACATAAGACAGCCTCATGGAAGGCTCTTGTTTGGTAGGAACTCACTTAAAATGGGAAGCCCATGCAATGTAATCCTAAGCCAGTTGTTCATTTTTATGTTGAGCAGAGTGTTATATGAGGCGCAATTTACTCTGTGCTTGAACTTTTTCATGTAACAATAAGTGACCAATTTGTGAGACTACTAGTTACAATCACATCTTGTTTTCTCCTCTCCCCTTTCTCATGGCAATGTGGCGTGGCATCGTTGACATCCGAGTATTATAGCAACAAGACAGGGTTTTGATTTGTTAATTGTCATGTCCAAGTAGCTTATGGTAGGGTTTCCCTTTATTTTGTAGCAAGTAAACATGGATTTGATCCTCGCCAGATCCCCTCCCTAGGGATCCTAGGAATCAATGCACGTGGACCGTTGATCAAAAATTGTGCGGCCCCAATTAAATGTTTTTATATTTTTAAAAGTAACGTAGCTTCATTTTACGTGAAAAATATAAAAAATGATAAAATTGTGGCCGCACAATTTTTGATCAACGGTCCACGTGCGTTGATCCCTAGAATTCCCAGCGAGGGGATCCGGCGAGATCCAAATCCAGTAAACATCTATTAGATTTGATGGGTAGTGGGGTTTTAGGGGGCTGCTATCGGTAGGAAAAAATAAAATAAATAAATTATTCAACTTCATTAATCCAACTAATTAGTGGTGCTTGATTTTTGGATAACCATTTGACTGTGATACATCTGATTTAATTGCCTTTTAAGTTAAAATGATTACTGAGATTGGCGCAAATCCTTACTTTAGTCTCTGAGATTTTAAATCAACTGATGTGGCTCCTCAATCAAGGGAAGGGGTTGATATGACAAACATACTTTCCATTCAACGAAGATTTCTCATAGAAATACCAAAATAATTGACGGTGAACATTCTCAAAAATCACTTTTATCAATTTTAAATTTCAGGCACCAAAATGAGGAATTATGCCAATCTCATATGCCATTTTGAATATATATATATATATATAAGTTATTTAATCTTATGCCTTAAAATATTTCCTAAGTTTTCAAATCAGCTTTAAAAGAGATGGTGATATTTTTGTGGAGGGCTGTGTGAGGTCGATAGTAAGTGATGCATGGTAGGGTTTTGGTGCTCGTGTGAAGTCGCAGTCGTACATCCTCTAATCGTGAAAGCATGCAAATGTTGTTGAGCTGGGGAATTGAATTTGGTTTGAAAATTAAAAACCCTAATCAATTTCTGCACGTCCATACATTTCTCTGAAATTATTTGTAATTCCGTACGAGTCTGTCATATTCTCTTCGTTCAATAAAATCTCGTGATGACTATGAAGATAATTAAAAATAGCAACGACCTTCCTCCAACTTCAACTTTGGTGATAATGTTGCTTCACATTTAATTTATAAATTGATGTCTTACCACATTATGCTGAATAAGATGAGACATGCAATATTACGTGTTTGAAAATTTCACTTTCAAAGAACTTAGAATTAGTGTTGTACTTTGATGTATTCGATTCTCCTTTGCTCTCATATTGCTTGTATCTAAACAAAATAAGAATTATCCATACCTCAAGGTTTGAAGTGATTTAAAAAAAAAAGAAAATTAATAAAAAGAGTTTGAAAGTTTTGAGTTTTAACAATAAGGATAAAATAAAGGGTAAAGCGAATAGTACCAGGATTGACCTTTTAGTGTAAAAATATGGTTTTTCGTTAAAGTGAACAGTATCGAGTAGGGCTGGGCACGGGCCGGGCCGGGCCCAATTTTGAAGGGACCGGACCGGACCTAGGTTCAAAGGGAACGGGGCGGGCCGGGCCGGGGATTACATTTTTTAATATAAGAACCGGACATTACCCGGCCCGGTTGAAACGGGCCGGTTCGGGCCGGATCCACGGGTCCATTTTTTTTTTTTTTTTTTTTTTGGTTGTTTGAAAAAAAAAAAATTTATACAGAATACAGATTGCAAACTGCACAAAAAACTGCACAATCTGCACAAAACTGCACAGATTGCAATTTGCACAAAACTGCACAGATTGCAAACTGCACAGATTTGCACAGATTGCAATCTGCACAAAACTGCACAGATTTGCACAGATTGCAATCTGCACAGATTGCAAAACTGCACAGATTTGCACAGATTGCAATCTGCACAAAACTGCACAGATTGCAAACTGCACAAAACTGCACAGATTGCAAACTGCACAGATTTGCACAGATTGCAACTGCAGAAAGTCACATACTACATTTACGCATATTTTGCACAAATTCACCATTATTCACATCCAATCTAAATACAAAGTCTAACATCCAAGTTCATAGATTAACAATACATTCAAAATAATAATATTACATCTTCCAACATCTAAAAATCAAATCAACATACAAAATATCCGAAAATCCAAGTTCCAACGCCTAAGTTCCAACAACAATCTTCATTGAATCTGTAAACAAAAATAGAATCTAAACATGACATTTTTAACGTCCAACATCATATTATCTATCCTCATTCAAATTGAATTATTGAAATTTAAAGTTTATTCATTTGAGTTTAAAATATTACCGAAATTCCTTTTCCTTTCTTCGTTTGAGTTGTTTCAATTTCAGGAACACTTGATGAGATTGTTGAACTTGTAGAGATAGTATTTGCTCTTTTTCTTTTATATTCTACAACAAAGAACAACCGTTAATTGTAAACCAATTAATATAAAGTTATAAACCAAACTATAAAAAACAAGATAATTACCTTCTTCACACTCTTGATAAAATTCAAGCTCCGCAGGACTTGCTTCATACTCAATGCTGCCAATTGGTTCACTTCTTATCCAATTTTGAAGGCACATCAATGACTTCACTGTTTGAGGAAGGAGACATGATCTACAAGGGTCAATTACTCTCTTTCCTCCACTAAATGCACTCTCACTGGCAACTGTTGACACTTGAATTGGCAAGACATCTTTCGCTATCAAAGCAAGTGTGGGATATGTGCTCCTCCCTTTCAACTTCCACCATTTCAAAACATCAAATTGTGAACCATGTGGTACTTTCTCTACAGTGTCAAGGAGATACCTATCCACCTCATGTGCAAGCGCAATATCCTCGGTGTCTTCTAGTTCCTTTTCCCAATCATCCATGATTTGACTAAATATCATTGGATTTTCTGTTGGCACACTAGAAGATGATTGTTTTACCCTTGAAGAAGAAGTGCCAAGAACTAAATCTTCTCTACCCTTTTGTTGTGTTTGTGAATCGAAAGCTTGACTAGCATATTCATCACACATTGTCTTCAACAATGTCTTCACTTGATTACTTTTTTGTTCAATCTCTTCTTCAAAAAGTTGTAATTGCTTTCTACACAAGTGCATGTAGTGCCTCAATTTGAACCTTGGGTCTAAGACAAGGGCAATTACAAATATTTGATTAAGGGACTCAATTGAACCAAAATACTTTCGATATTTGGCTCTCATGTTGAATGCCATATCACGTAGCACCAACTCTGCAGGTCTTCCAGTTTGCATATATTCAGGCAAAAAAAGTTTTTCAATCTCGTTTTCCACAGCAATGACATCATGAACAGCTGTGTTAGATGTGGGATACTTAGTTGCACTAACTTTCAAAGTTACAAGATAGAAGACCTTTAAAAATTTCACAAACACTTCTGCACTATCTCAATCTTCCTCCTTAGGTGGTCCAATCCTCCCTTTACCCGCCACTTCTTCTCCTTCATCACTAAACACCTTTTCACTGAAATAGGTGGTGTATATATTGGCTTCATCATCTTCGATCATCCTTTCAAATGCTTTTTTAAACTTCAAGCAAGATTCTAGCATCATGTATGTGCTATTCCACCTAGTAGGCACATCCATAACAACTAGACCCCTACTATCCAACTTCTCATTCTCCACACATTTCTTGAAATAACTTAACCTTCGGGGACTTGATCTCACAAACCGCACGGCATTTCTAAGAGCATCCACACTTGTCTCTAATCTTTTCAACCCATGTTTCACTACCAAGTTGATAATATGAGCTAAGCACCTCACATGCATAAACTTGCCATTCATAATCACATTACTATTAGGCCATTTCTGCATTTTACGAACAACATACTCAATTGCCACCTTATTAGCCGATGCATTGTCAACTGAAATGCACATTACCTTTTCAATCCCCCACTCAACCAAACATTGCTCAATCATCTTCCCTATTTCTTTGCCTTCATGACTTGAAATCAAACAAAAGTTTAGAATTCTTTTGTGCATATTCCAATCATCATCCACAAAATGAGCAGTTAGCACCATGTAGTTCAAATTTTGCACACTTGTCCATGTATCGGTAGTCAAGCTCACTCTATGATTGTGTATCTCCTTTTTTAACTGATCTTTCATACTATCATACATACTGAATAACTCCCTCACGATAGTTCTCCGAGATGGAACATGCAATCTAGGCTGGACTTTGCACATCATCCGCCTAAACCCTTCACTCTCCACAATACTAAAAGGTACCTCCTCCATCACAATAAACTCAATAATACCTTCCACACTTTCTTCTTGGCTCCACCCTTTAGCAACAAGCATGTTTTTGACATCCCCAGAAGGTCCAGAACTACCTAGAACCTTTTGCAACTCATCAGTTGGTTTATATGACTTGCAATGTTTATTGATATGTTTAATGTAAGTACTAGTTCCACCCCCACTAGTATCACATGCAAAAAGGGCGTTACAATGGTTACACTTAGCCTTCAATACTTGTACCTCCACCTTCTCTTTCTTTCCATCCTTTTCTACTTCTTGTATTTCCGAGACCGTACACTTAGTGACATGATCCCAAACCCAAGATCTCTCAGAAGAAGATCTCTCTAGTGAAGCTATTATAGTTGGTTGTTTTGTCTTTGGAATAGGTGGTGCTTTTCTTTTTCTGGAGGATGAGGGGTTTGGGGGAGGCATTGATGGTTTTGACTGTGTGGGTTGTGGAGGACATGGTGATGTAGCCGTAGATGATGCTACATTAGTACTACTAGGGGTACTTTGACTTTGAGATTGAGACATTATGTAAAAATCTGTAAAAATTAAATAATGGAACTATATTCATTAATCAAATAAAATAGCATAATCTCCATGTAAGCATAATCTACACATTATACATAATTTAAACCCAAAAAAGCATAATCTCCATGTAAATAAAATAGCAAATAATCTAGTAGACACCTATTTGTGATACTCAAATAATCTAGCAGCATGCATGCACTTGCAGTTTTTCTCATGTACTTCAAAATTCAAATCGTGTGCACTGTGCAGTGCAGGCCAGTAACATGCAGCAGCATGCATGCACTCACCATTCATGACATTTTACCAAAATAAGCTAAAGAAACTGTGTTTTCTGCAATATTGGCTAAGTACTTAATGTGTGTGTGTGTGTGAGATGTATATGTAAGCAAACAAAAAATAACCATCCAAAGTTCCAAACAAAAAATAACCATCCAACCAAAACAAAAAATAACCATCCAAAACAAAAAATAACCATCCAAACCAAGAACTCACCAGTAAGCAAGCAGGATATGATTCAAAATCTTCCAATTTCCAAACTTTCTCAGTAATAAGTGGCTCCGGAATCTGAAACCAATTCCCAAACAATCAAGAAAATGCATATAATATTCTTGGAAATGCAGCAATGCAAGTAAATGCAAACAGAATTCAGAAGTGTCCTTAAATAGCCTAATAAATAACACTGAAGGTTCTCGGTTTAGTTTGCAGTTTTTCTCATGTACTTCAAAATCAAATTTTAAAATTCAAATCGTGTGCAGGGCCTGCAGGCCAGTAACATGCAGCAACATGCATGCACTCACCATTCATGACATTTTACCAAAATGTTCTCCATATTATGCATGTTAATTAATCTAAAAATTTAAGAAGTTTTAAGCTTTGACAGTGTAACTTGGTCCCTACATATGAATGCCATAGAAAGTGCCAAATGTTGATAGTTGGTATTAGTACATACAAGGCTATATACCTCTTCCTTCCTACAGGAAGAGTTGAAGAGCTATAACTTTCTGAGGCGCATACAATATTTCACGCTCAAATAATATGTTTCGATACCCATTCAATCAACAAACTTTCTATAATCAGTCAATGATACGACTATTACTTATAATAAAATTGTCAATTCATCCCGAACTTTGCATCTAGCATCTTTGTCCTCAAAGATGAAACTGTTTCATTCGAACCAAATGACCCAGAAAATGGCAGAAATAAAACAATGGAATATGGGGAAGATAATAGTTGAAATTTCAACAGGTGGATGAAGTACAACTGCCCACCTTCCCCTTTGGATTTCATGTTGCGCAATGAAATTTACACTAAAAATCCATGTAATTTAATGACTGATGTAGCATTGATAGATGCTTGATCATTTATCTACGTGGAGTGCACATCCAAATCTTTTGGTTACTTGTAAATTAAAGTAATAAGCATTGACGACCCTACTTAAGCAAAGTCAAGCTACAATTTGTTGTCGTTTTTGGCCCTACAGGCTCATGCATCTACGTATGACAGCAAATATGGCTGTGAGTCTGTGACTACAAGCTCGTATCAACTATTGCAACAACACTTTTCATTCCTTTCAAGAACTGAAAAGAACAGAGAGATAAGAAAATTACTGTAATCAAATTCGTTGATGTCCATAAACCTACTACAGCTGCAAACCCCAAAGCAACAAGAGCTGGCCGATCTTCAGAATTATCCCACTGTTTCAAATCAAAGCGAGAGGAAGAAAATAGTAAGCCTGATATTAAAAAAAAAAAAAAAAGATCAAAATTAACTTGTCAATTTGTCAAATGAAGAAGAAAGAAAATATTGCATGCATTTCTTCATTCCATAGAATGACAAATTCTTAGGACCAAAAGTTGGCTAAAAAAAAAAATCGTGTGTTATCCATAATCCATATCACAGCCCATTCTCATAGCTAAGAAAAATGCACACTTTTTCGAACTTTACTGAAGGGGGAATTCATAAACTTTGCACACAATTGAAAACCATTAGAGGAATCAAAAGAAGAAAGGAAATATTGCCTGCAGATTCAGGCTAGCCAAACTGCCAAAGCATAACGTGAAACCCTCTATAGTTCTTTATGTACTGAGCACAAATCATAAATATAAAAATTTGATCATGAAAGCGCAGAGGGAAAGAGCTTACCACATTCTGAACAGATTTCACAATAGATGTTGAAGACTCGGAGCTTTCCCCAGTAGCCTTCACCACAACAGCAACACGATTCTGTCTCTCTGAAAAGTCAGAAAATTACGCACCTAAGTTAGGAGAGAATAGTGCAACCAAGGCATTGAAATGTGCACTCAATCAAGAATGCAAAACGAAAAAAGTAAGATGGGAATGTCCAACTAAGAAGGTCGGTAAAACATCCCTTTTACATTTTGAGGTTCTGATTTAATGGGTAAAATAAATAAATTATGTGTGTTTTAAGCTAAGTGGTCAGATTATCATGCTTTGACCCACTGCCACCTTCTCCCAGTTACACTAATTTGGCACCATCCAACCATTATTGCCCCTTGCTTTGTCGCTTATAATTATTTTGAAGTTCCTATTTCATATCATAAGAAGTGGACATAATTTTACAGCATTAAACACAAGAAAGCCGACCTTCACAAAACTGAAAATCTTGTTGGTTTCAGACCGTACATGCACAACAAAATATCGAATTTTTTCTTTTAAAAAAATTAATTTATAAAATTTGAACTCAGAAGTCAGAATCTTCTTCAACAACGTATAGATAGAGCCTGACAAGTGACAATCATATTCTTTATATATGAGAAAACCAAATGTGATTCGCACCCAACTAGCCAACCATAGGGATATTTAAATTATAGTAAATTACAGAACCAATATATTAATGAAACCCATAGATATATGAACCCTAGATTCGAACAGATCTACAGAAAAAAATTGAAATAGGAAAAACTTAAAAGAGAGACTCTGGGAATAGAGCTTCTGACCTTCATGCTTAACAAACAAAGCAACAAATCAAAACCAATAAACAAGTTTCTGCTAGTAATCAAATCGCAGCAGTCCATATAATCAATCAAAAAGCTTATGCAATCATAGCCCCAAAAACCCTAAATTCCCAAATCAGAAACCCTAATTCATAAATTACCTAGGAATTTGCAGGATGATGGTAGTGTTCTCGACGGCGAGGTTGGTGTCGACCGTGTGGTGGTGGTCGGAACTCGCGATTGGGGAGGATTGATGTAATGTCGACAGACACAGTCGAGGTCGATAGTCACTGACTCACTATGAGTCTCAGGGAATCGAGTCGAGTCGAGTCAGTAGGGGTGGAGAATCGATGGAAAAAGATGGGAGCGATCGAGGTCTGACTCTGAGACGAGAGAGTAGACTCAGTAGAGAGGAGAGGAGATTTGGGGAGTGGGGGAAGGGAAGGGAACTGTCGAGGACTCGAGTGTCGATCTGGGAGAATGATCTGATTGTCTGAGACTGAGAGTCTGATCTGAGAGACTGCGATCGTGCGATTTAACCAACGGATCAGATTAAATCTTAAATTTTTGGAAGGTAGAAACGGTTCGGGTCGGGGACCCGTTTGCTCAGCAATTACGACCCGCCCCGCCCCGCAAATAACATGGATTCGCCCCGCCCCGCCCCGTTTCAGATTTTAAAAATAGGACCCGCCCCGTACCCGCCCCGATCCGCTTGGACCCGCCCCTACCCGCGGGTCCAGGGCCCGTTTGCCCAGCCCTAGTATCGAGAGCTTTTCGTTAAAATTTCCTTTAAAAAATGGATCACGTAGTTTCAGATTTCTAATATTACCCTATTATGTTTTGACATCGTATCAATTTTTATGCTTTCGGGCTGTGTAATGTCTTTGTTTATGGGCCATCATGATATGAAAAACAATCATCTGAATCTTCGACTGCTCCTAAGACAATGCTTTGACCTGATTTGGTACTGAGGTGATTCTGAAAAAAACTGGTATCATAAAAAGCTGGGAGCTGTTTTTGTGTTTGGTAAACATTCAGCTTCAGCTTTTTTTTCACAGTTTTGGGTGAAAAAAGCCAAAAACAAGAAGCTGCAAAACCCAACTTTGAAAAATCGGCTTTTCAAAAGCACTTTTACAAAAAAGTTTATCAAACACTCTGCTGCTTTATTTCACAGCCGCTTATTCTCAGAGTACAGCAGAATCAGCTTTTTTTCAAAGCACAGTAATACCAAACCAGCCTTTTGTGTCCCGAAATGACAACCGCTCGCATTGTTTGGCTTAAACTATACGAAGTGTTGCTTATACGTCAAAGTGGAAACAAGTCTTCCATATTAACATATATATATATTTAAACTCGGGTGGATAGGTAAGAGTTCCACTAGCATCCCTAATTGTTGTACAATTTTTTTCTAATTTAAGTGACGTTCTGATCTAATTCAAATAATGAGGCAGATTTAAACTTTTTTTTTTGAGAAAGAGATATATGACCTTAACCAACTTGACTATGTTCGTATCTACCGCAGTAATATCGTACAACTCCAGTTTGGATGTACTTTATAGTTTGTATCATACTTGTGGTTCATTGTTTAAGTGTACCAAATCCTGAATATGATATGATTATTGTTGCCCGTCAAATTTCAGTTTGATTCTTCTTGGTTTTAAATTACTTTTCTGTATTGAAATGCTCAAGCTCAATGTTCCGATCATATCGCTGAATGCATATGTATTTTTATTATTTTCAATGTTTTATTCTTTAATTTCTGGTTATTACATATTTACAAGAGTTCAACATACAATGACTGACTTCATATATACTACCTTCTTCACTCATTGAAAAGCTAGAAAATTGAACACAACTGCAAAAGCGAACGTTATTAACCAGCTGAGTTGCAAACTTTCCGATTTTACATGTTACGAATAATGGCAAATTCTAAAACATGTTAATTGCGCCATGTGTCCGTCGTGGGGCTTGTGTCATCCCTACAATGCATATAATGCAGCATGTGGTAATGTTCAATTATTTTTGGGCACCTATTTCGTTTTAATCCATCATCTCCAGTAGCATACATCATCCTTTTTTGTTCGTTTGGGACCATGACTTCAATGCCCCCATCCATCCACCCTTTCTGCAATGGCATGAGTCGAGCTCCTTTGGACTAGTGCATGGCCAATTATTGATTTGCTTAAATACTTGACAAGATGTGCATGCTTGGTGGGGAATCGTAGAATGTATGATTAACGGTCGTGATTCGATTCATGGTAGATTGTTATGGATTTTTTTATAGGAACTTTAACGAAAAATTCCCGATACTTTTCAATTTAACGAAAAATTACATTTTTACACTAAAAAATCAATCATGGTACTATTTATTTTACCCTTTATTTTGTCCTTATCGTTAAAACTCAAAGTTTTCAAATTATTTTCATTAGTTTTCCTTTTTTTTTTTTATCAATTGTTGAGAAATATCGAGTCAAATAGTTCATTTTCGAGTTAACATCTCATCGTCTTGTTCGATTACTTTCACTCTAATTTCTCCTTGTATTAAAAAAAGTGTACAAAATGTCAATTAAATATCTCGTTAAATTGCCTTGGGACTTTTCTAGGATGATACCTTTTCTTCTTCACTCTTTTTGTAGGTTTGCAACAGAGTTCAAATCTTCTCCATCTAAAACTCTTTGTGGCATCTTTATACTTTATCTACTTGAGTGATATGTGTCATTTGACTTACTTTTTTTTTAGTTTTTAGGTTTTTTTTACTCAAGAGATAAGTTGAAGAGTTAACATTGTTCAGTGAAATTTAAATGATTGGCCAAATGTCAAGAAATATAGGTCACAAAGAAGCCACATAAAGTTTTGGGTGCATAAAATTTGAATTCATTTACAACGGACTTAAGCTCAACTGGGGTTAAGAACAATTATTTCTGCCCTTGAGACTCTTAAGTTCATTTAAGTCTTCCATTGTCACTTGTATAAAAAATAAAAAATAAAAAATAAAAATACTCAGCACTTAAAACTTATAAAGATTGGATAGTTGAGTTGATAATATCTATTAAAGGTTAGGTGGGGAGTTGCTTAATATATATTCACAAGAAATAACAAATTTCAAAGGTTCCCATTAGTTAAAAACCGAATAATTTATAGATTCCTTTCTGTTAAAAACCGAATGATAATTAAATAAGATGTAATTCTGTTAAGAATATTGGTGTTCGTCAAGTTGATAAAGTAGATAACTACTTATGTTGTTGTCCAGTCACAATCCTATAGCAAATGACAGACAAACTGGGAACTGAGAGTAAACTAATTGAGTTAGTTGGGCACGGTTCTTGAATTAGATTACAACAACTTTTTGGGGTCTGTGAGGTCTATGAAAAACATGTTTGATATGATTTAAAACATTTTTTTTTGGTTGGGGAAGAATGGAGACGGAACTCCGTGTCATTGTCATCGATGAGGCACAAGGAGAATTTTAAGTGAGCATTTGTATATTTTTCTCCTAAAACGGAATAGTTTTATACTCGGAGAAAATAGGTTCTCAAGTTTGTAAAAAGTTACCGATTAACTTTTCAATATTATAAGATGCTTTAAGTTTGAATACTCCTCTCTCTCGTTGGTAAATAAATAAATAAAATATTTACAAACTACAACACAAATCAAAACTAAATAATGGAGGAGTTATGTTGTGTGATATATCGTATTTTCAGGCCCTCCAAAATATATTTTTGTGTGTGGTACCTTATCTGCGACACCAGTGTGGAAGTGTTTTGCAAGGTCATTGCAGATGATGCTCCCTCACATACGTTTTAAGTATGCTTTGACGGTTCCTGCCAAGCACAAAGACTAACATGTGGGTTGATAGTATATCAAGGTCGTTCACTTTAAGGCCGTTTGACGAAGAGATGTGCCTTGGGGGTCTAATGATTGTGGACTTCTTGGGCGCTTTACAAAATAAAGGTTGGTAAGCCCATTAAGGAATCGTTAACGCCTACATGGTCTATTAAGGGTAGGACGATCATATTGAGCTGATAATGCACGTGAACTGCTTTAATAGGTCATGATGTTTTATGTCCCAACACATATTTCGTACCTCTCTCCATGTTCCATAGTAGTAGTGACATTATATTTCTTAACTGTAATAGATCCTCTCCCTATATTAAAATGCATTTAAGTGATTAGTTCCTTGAGGCCAAAATTGTTGGATTTGGCATTAAATCGACATGCCTAAACTAAAAAGAAATTGGATACCTTGGACGCAAGATATTTGGATTTGTGTTTCCTAGTTGGTTTGAGATTTGGTTTTAGTATAGGATTTGGTTCCCTATATTCTAGGGACTTTGTGTAAACCTATGACATCTATTAGTATAAATAGATGGATGTGGGATAGAGTTTTGTGTGTGAGAGTTTTTGAGAGGCATAAGTTTGTATACTTGAGAACACTTTGTGTTTGTGAGTTCTTTTGTGTTTGTTGGTAATCAATAAAGCTTCTGTTGTTAGAGAGGTACTCCTATATTCGGGGAACTCTGAAATCGTTGTGTTTTGTTTATTGTTTGATTGGTTTTTGGTTTAGTTTACAACAAGTGGTATCAAGAGCTTAGGTTCTTACGTGGGTTGTGACCATCAAGCAATGACGAAGACTGGTGATTCCACCAGTAGTGATGATGTTGAAGAAAAGTCTAGCACTAGTGGAACCAAGACAACGGTTAAGAGTGCAGAGAATCGACTACATTTTAAGAGCAAGTAGTACAGGTTCCAGTACAAAAATGGCATGAAGATGATTGACCATCTAGAAGAGTTTAACAAGCTTCTAGCTAAACTGGCAAATCTTGAAGAGATAATCAAAGATGAAAACAATGCCTTGATCCTGATGAACTTATTGCCTGAATCCTATGAGCATTTCGTGATTACTTGGATTTATAGCAGGGAGACAATTAAGTATGATGAAATCTCAAGGGCTCTTATGAATCATAAGGTGAGACACCTTGACAAGCAAGAAAGGAATAACTCTAAAGCTTTGATGGTGAGGAGGAGATTGAAAGAAAAGAAAGGTTCGTACAAGAAAAATAGTAGGTCTCGTACTAAAGGACTCTCAAAGAATAGGAAGTTCTTGGACAAAGATGAGTGTGTTTTTTGTCATGAAAAAGGACACTGGAAGAAGGATTGCCTTAAAATCAAAGAAAATACTAGAAAGAAGAAGGACGACTCAGAAGTAAATATGGTTGAATTCGAGGATAAGGAATTTGTCTATGCCCTAATTGCATTGAGCACTGTGGATTATATAAAAGAGTGGGAGATCGACACAGGTAGTACTCATCACATGACTTCTCAAAGGCATTGGTTTCCAAGCTTCAAAGTTATGATTGGAATTATGTATATGGGAGATGATAACTCATGTACAACTCAAGGAATTGGAAGTATCGGGATCAAGCATCATGATGGTGTGATTCAAGAATTGCACGGTGTAAGGTACGTCCCAAATCTGAAGAAAAATTGATCTCACTAGGCACTCTTAAGTCACAAGGCTACAAGTTTACTTTGATAACAATGTGCTCAAAGTTGCTAAAGGAGCACTTGTCATAATGAAAGGGCCTCGAAATGGCTTACTTTATATGCTACAAGGAAACACTTTGGAAAATGGAATGGCTATGGTAGCTGATAAAGTGCAAAGTGATAAAAATGACTTGTCTACATTATGGCACATGAGGTTAGGACATGTAGAAGAAAAAGCATTGCAAGAAATGATTAAGCAAGGGTGTTTAAAATGAGCAAAAATTGGGAAGATAGAGTTCTGTGAGCACTGTGTTCTTGACAAACAAACAAAGGTGAAATTTGGCTCAGCTCTTAATCAAACGAAAGAGATTTTGGACTATGTTCACTATGATGTTTGAGGGCCTGCAAAGAATGCTTCTTTAGGTGGAAAAATATGGTTTGTATCTTTTATTGATGACTACTCTGGCAGATCATGGATATATATGATGAAATGAAAGAACAAGGTTCTTGACATCTTTCTGGAATGGAAGAACATGGTGGATAACAAGATTGGAAAGAAGATTAAGATACTAAGAAATGACAATGGAAAGGAATATACATCTGATCCTTTCTTCAAAGTGTGTAAAAAGGAAGGGATTACTTGGAACTTCAATGTTAGACATACTCTACAGCAAAATGAGATTACATAGAGACTAAATAGGACCTTGCTCGAGAAAGTTTGTTGCATGCTATCTCAAGCTAAGTTGCCAAAGAGATTTTGGGCATAAGCTTTGAGCTATGCATGTCATGTGCTTAATCGACTATCATCAACAACATTGAAGGGTAGAACACCCATTGAAGTGTGGTCTGGAAAACCAGGCCAGAACTACGATAAGCTACGAGTGTTTGGATGCAATGCCTACTTTCATGTGAAGGAAAACAAACTGGATCCACGAGCCAAGAAAGTTGTCTTTAAGGGATTCAATAGTGGTGTGAAACACTTCAGACTTTGGAGTCCCAAGTTGAACAAAATTATAATAAGTAAAGATGTGACATTCGATGAAAGTCACATGAAATTGAAGGAAAATGTTCAGATGGTGGAGCTTGGGGAACAAGTAATTGTGAATTCACAGCCAAGTAAGGAAGTTGTAGAAGAAGAAAGACAAGGTGATCAACTTGAACATGAATAGAGTGATCACGAAGAAGAAACACCATCAGAAAAACTAAAGATACAAGATGGTTGCATAGCCAAAGGGAAGGGAAAAAGAGACATATCCCAACTTGCGAGATATAAAGATTGCATGGCCTGCATAGTACATGCATTGCCAGTAATTGAGGCTGAAATTCCCACTAATTTTGAAGAAGCAGTAAATAGTGAAGAAGAGAGTAAATTGCATGATGCAATAGACGATGAAATGCTCTCCCTTCACAAGAATGAGACTTGGGAATTAGTGAAGCTGCCTAGAGGAAGGAAAACAATTGGCTGCAAATGAGTTTATGCAAAGAATGATGGAGTGGATGACAAGAGTTTGATAATATTTAAAGCTAGGCTAGTGGCTAAAGGATATGCTCAAAAGGAGGGAACATATTACAATGAGATTTTTTTCTCCTATGGTTAAGCACTCCTCCATTTGAATATTGCTTGCTCTAGTTGCACAATTCAACCTTGAATTGGTACAACTAGAAGTGAAGACTACATTCCTTCATGGTAATTTGGATGAAAGATTTATATGAGACAACCCAAGTAGTATCAAGTGAAGGGCAAAGAAAGATCGGTTTGTAAGCTTAGAAAATCTCTTTATGTTTTGAAGCAATCACCTAGACGGTGGTATTTAAGATTTGACAAGTTTACGAAAGGTCAAGACTATACAAGAAGTCACTATGATCACTGTGTTTATCATAAGAAGTTGAAAGATGGTTCATTCGTGTACTTGTTAATCTATGTGGACGACATGCTCATAACCTCAAGCAATAATTCAAAGATAGAAAGGTTGAAGGAGAAAATGAGAAGGGAGTTCAAAATGAAAGATCTCGGTGATGCCAAGAAAATATCGGGAGTGGAAATCACAAGGGATAGACAAAAAGGTTTGGTATATTTGTCTTAGAAGCAATATCTTGAGAAGTTGTTACAAAAGTTTGGAGTAACAAAAGACACTAAGCTTGTACGAACTCCATTAGGTGCTCACTTCAAGTTGAGCAGTCAACAATGTCCCAAAACTGATGAAGAAAAGATGAAGATGGATGGTATTCCATATGCTAATTTGGTTGTAGGATTAATGTATGCTATGGTGTGTACTCATCCTGATATAGCACACACAGTTTGAATTGTTAGTAGGTTCATGCATAATTCTGGAAGAGAGCATTGAAATGTTGCTAAGTGGATACTAGGCTATTTACATGGAACGGGGGACAAAGGTATTTGTTTTGAAAGATGTGATGAAGGAATTGATAAGTTCTCAGTTGGATATGTGGACTTAGACTTTGCTAGAGACTTGGACAAGAGAAGATCGACGACTGAGTATGTGCTTACTATGGCAAAGGGTCCTATACGCTGGAGATCAATATTACAACCAACGGTGGCACTATCAACCACAAAAGCAGAATACATAGCGATCACTGAAGCTATCAAAGAAGCAATGTGGACTTTGGGGTTGTTAGGAGACTTAGGTGATAGCCAAAGTGCCATTTATTTGGCCAGATATCAGGTACATCATGCTAGGACTAAGCACATTGATGTACGATATCATTTTGTGAGAGAAGTGGTAGCTGGAGGTAAGATTAGTCTAAAAAACATTGCTACAGAAGATAATCCAGCTGATATGTTGACAAAGGTGGTTAATACAACTAAGTTCGAGCATTGCTTAGATTTGGTGTAGTTGAAGCAAGTTTGATCTTGCGATATGGTGGAGCAATGGAAGTTGTTTGATTCCTCGTTATGGATTTCATGCCAAGGTGGAGATTGTTGGATTTGGCATTACATCAACATGCCTAAATTAAAAAGGATTAGTATGTCTTGGACGCTAAGATATTTGGATTTGTGTTTCCTAGTTGGTTTGGGATTTGGTTTTAATATAGGATTTGGATTCCTATAATCTAGGGACTTTGTATAAACCTATGACATCTATTAGTATAAATAGATGGATGTGGGATAGAGTTTTGTGTGTGATAGTTTTTTAGAGGCATAAATTTGTATACTTGAGAACACTTTGTGTTTGTGAGTTCTCTTGTATTTGTTAGTAATCAATAACGCTTCCATTCTTAGAGAGGTACTCCTATATTGGAGGAACTCAGAAATAGTTGTGTTTTGTTTATTGTTTGATTGGTTTTTGGTTTAGTTTACAACAAAAATTGTGATCAATCTCTTGAGTTGTGGCATGCCATTTGCCAAGCCAATAGTTCGTCTTTGCTGTAAAGAGAAATGCTCTTTTTTCTGTTGGGACTTTTATTAAAAAAAAGAAAAGAAAAAGAAACCTTAAATATTTCTCCAATTAATTATATTGTTATATTTGGTTTAATTTCTTTTATATATCTTAAATGGCCCTTCCTGATAGCGATTTTTGGCTCTACCACTGCCAGATCTTGTAGTAAGCTCACATTGATCCGTTGTGCACCAATTTTCGTACCAAACTCATAATTCATTCATATATGTGCCTCGTATTCATATTAGTTTTAAACTCAATACAATCAAATACAACATAACAAGATACGAACGAACTTATTAAAAAATATCAAACCAAACGCGACTGAAGGCCCTGTAGACTTACCATTGGGTCAATCTTGTTAGGGGTTCTGAATCAAATAAAATGAAGCATGCATCACCCAACACTACCCAAGCACTTGCAAATGCTCAAACTTGCATTGGCCACTAAGTTTATCCCTTTTTGCGGTGGTTTAGCAAGCAAAGAGCACTGAACAATTATTAAATTTGTTCACCAATACAGTTGGGTTAAAGATGTTTCGGTAATCATGTGCTTTACTCCGATTGATGTGTGTGTGTGTGAGCTTTCAATTTCAATTTCACTAATTTGGCACCACTACCATTTTATATTTAGTACAATCTGGTGTAAAAGTTAGCGTTTTAGGAAAGAAAAAAAAAATTCGTTAAGTGATTACGCGACACATGCAGAACTGTTATATTCAAGTAGATTGAAATGAGTGGAAAAAGTGGGAGAAGGTTTTTCTATAATTTAAGTTTTCCATGTTTTTTTTCTCTAAATCTTACTTTTAAATAAATAGCAATAATTATATTTTTATTATAAAGTTATGAACTCTGCGTGTGCCACGTCATAAGGTACAAGACGTGTTGACAAAAACAATAACTTTAAGGGAAATTTTATTTAAATTCATGCAATATTTTTCTACACCCAGCTCACTCTCTGCATTCATATTATTTTTAGAAATATAAATCGAAATCAAAAGAACTGGTGAGAATTAAGAAACTTCTTGTGCATTTGTACCAGGTGCCGTCAATTTGTGCAAGAGACCAAACATCTCCTCTGTTAGGTATTAAGAGTGCAGTACCATTTGGAGGGGGTGTGTACTCATTAGTTTAAGTTCTCTCATTCTCTTTCATATTTGGCGTGTTTACTTATAATATATGGATGCAGAGCTACGTGGCCTTAAATAATTTTGAAGGAGTAAAAAAAGTCCTGGAGGAAATGGAAGCACAAGATGTAGAAAAATGCAGTTGGTCAACATATACTAACCTGGCTGTCATCTATGTAAACGCGGAGCTTTTTGACAAGGCAGTGCAAACCCTCGAAAAGTCAAAAGAAATGGTGAAACCCTGAAGCAACGCGAGCCGTACCATTTTTTATTATGCGTACACTTCTAATCTAGGTGAGGTCAAAGGGTGTGGAAAATGTTCAAGTAATCTTTCCCCGCCACAAACAATATAAGCTATCTTGTAATGCTTCAGACCCTTTGTAAGCTAAACCATATTTGAGGGATTGAAAGAATTGTTTGAGGAATGGGAGTCCATCTGCTTCAGACTTACATAGCTGCAGGAAAAATCATATTGAGATGCGCCAATGATGGCACATCGAATTTTTTCTTTGAGTTCATAAAAAAAAAAAATCATCAATTCATATCTTAGTTGGAGGATCGAAAACTTCAAAATCAATATCCATTTGTCAAAAAGAGCTTATTCTCTATGAGAGCATCTTAGGATTTTAGCAAGAATAAAACGCAAGAGAAAGATTGCGTGATAGTAATGGTTTGATTATTGGGAGTGGGTTTATTGATACATTTTAATCTTATTCTTAATTTTATCTTGTACTTTACAGTAATTATACAATATGATAAAAAAGACACTTCAAATTTAAAATTTAAATTGAGTATAGAAAAAAGTTATACGGGTTCAAATAAAATTTCACAATCCTTATTAGTTTTATCTGTTCAATTTGACATGATGTTGCAAGAAACTTATAATTCAAGTAAAGTGTTTATTCATATGCTCTTGGTCATATCTTAAATTATGCCTTCCCTGATCTTCTTGTTATTTATAGATGTACTGATGCATCATTGTATTCCTCATCTTTATTTATGTTTCCTTCTTCATACGATTAAGTGATTGCGAATCACGACTCTAGTAGCAGTAGTAAAATAAAATAGTGAGTTACCATAACCCAACTTTCTTTGGTCGAGAGGTGTTGAACTGTGGTGATTGTAGTGATTAAATAAAAACGGATGCACAAATTTCTCAAGGTGGTCCCATGGTCTAGTGGTTAGGACATTGGACTCTGAATCCAGTAACCCGAGTTCAAATCTCGGTGGGACCTCTCTTTTTTTTCTTTTTTTTTTTTTTTTTTTTTTTTGGGTTTTTTCTTTCCCTGGGAAAACACAAACGTTTTATATTTCAAGCACTAGAAAACTTGGAACCATTTATGGGGCTCGATCCCCCTCTGAAAAATTACCATTTCGTTCCAAGAATTCACGTCAAATTGGTTGAATCTTTAAGAAATTTGATGGCTATGGGAAACTTCATTTAATAGTTTGAGTCCTTATGTTCCAAACTAAAATAAAGTAGGGGGCAAATTGAAGACTGGGATGTTTGCATGGATCCACACCTTGTAAAAAAATAAAGCACCCTAATATTATGCACTACCAAATTTGATGGTTATGGGATGTTTGCGTTATACTGGTCGTGGCCTGAGCAGTGCACGATACCAACATTTGTGGAAAAACTGAAAATTAAAAAAATTAGTATTACTAATGTGACGACCCGTTCCAATTTTAATTATAATTTTCTCCCAGAGTAGGTAAAATGACGATTATGCCCTTATTGGCTATGTGACGTAGATGTACATATGTAGTTTTAAATTATTTTTCTCACTATCGTAATTAAATCGTACTTGACGTCACGAGTGCATTGACGCGAGTTGGATCCGAATTGGAGTCGTAACGAGAAAGTTACGATTATTAAAATGCGTAAATGGATAACTACGAACCAATTATATGGGCTCCTATTTTCTTTAGCCCAATTACATAATTTGTTTTTCTTCTTCTTTGGGCCAATTAAAAATAGCTCTCTCTCTCTCTCTTCTTTTCCAATAAAAAACTCTCTTTCTTCTTCCTTCTTGCACCATGCCACCCCACACACACAACCACACCTAAAACATCACGGATCAAACTTTTGGAAATCACCATCATACTCACCTCGACTTCACGATCACCACCATACCCTTAGTTTTATGTTTTGGTGAACGTTGACTCGTTGACTCACGATCTCCGACATGGTGGAACTTCGGACGATGTGATCGCAGACAATTTGCAAGGTTTTGAGACTTGAGAAGGCCTCTACACAACTTCCATAGGACCCTAGACTAGGTTTGGGACAGAGTGGACATCGGAATAAACAAGTTCACGAAGTTGCAGATTTGGCCGGAACCTTCGAGGGATTTTCCAACCATTTTCCGTTGGATTTTGATCTTCTAATAGGTACGAACGTGTTCTACTCCTCAAGAGCTTTAAATCCATATAAATTTCATGGATTTTAATTAAGAAATGATGTAGATATAAGCATTTGAAAATTTTCTAGAAACCGGCGAACCAGACTGCAGCTAGCAGCGACAGATGACGGAGTGACCAAAGAAGAAATGGAATATTCCGTTAAAGTTAACGGAATATTTTAACGGCGTTAGGTACCGTTAGTTATATTTAACGGAATATTCCGCCAAATTGATGGAATATTCCTAACGACGTCAATCACACGTGCCTGCGCATGGCCGATGCGTCCAACGTCCAAATTTTTTCAAAAAATATGGGTGTGTTCATATCATCGAGTAGATCACGTTAATATATTCAAACCTTATATTTGAGAAAAATATGAGAAGTTATTCCTAGGTTTTGTACATGTGTTTCATAATTAACGTAAAATTAGTTATTTCGCATATAGGTGAGACGTAACCCGAGGACGAGCGTGGACAAGCGAGATTAGGGGGCTACAATCCTACTACTTATCAGTGAGTGGCCATTTGTTATATACATACACTTTACAGTTTCCAGAAACGTTTTTATATAGTTTTATGCTTTGCTTGCCATGTCATAAATAAGTTATATTTTAAATATTGTATTGTGTGATGCTGCGGAGGCTTAAGTAAGCTTTAGGTGAGCTTTATGTGACTGAATTGGTTGTATTGTATTGGCATGCATTTATTTAGAGCTCATCAAAGCTGCATCTCGGTGTTAGTGCTCCCGCCCCAGGCCAAGGCACAGTCCTTCACGTGATTGTTCACCTCCCGCACCACACGCTCACCTTGGATCCAAGTCTGGTGCCAGCCACTAGGTGACTCTGACTAGTAGGTGACCCGCGATATATCGTACAACCTTCACATGATCGTAGCACTTGAGCGTACATATTTACACCACAGCCTTGTTGTACAGGTCACATAAGATGACTCCGACTCGTGTGCTAGCCTAGCTTGATGAGCTATAGGTCCAGTCGTACAGGTCACGTTAGGTGACTCCGACTGGCATACTATTTTATATTAATTTCACACCTGATTTACATTTCTTAGTATTGAAACGTTATGACATGGTGTACTTCAATTTTCATTGGCCTTGTGCATTGGTTTTTCATATCTATTTAGTAGTATTTTCTGGAAACTATACGGGTTTTACGGAGAGGGGTTATTATGTTCAGAAAAGATAAAAATGATTTCAAACGCTTTGTTTTTGCCCACTCACCCTTCTGTTTTGCGCCCCTCCAAGTCCTAAGCAGCTGTAATTCTCTGTGGCTCACGAGGACGATCCAACGGTTTTGACATTTCCATAAATAATGCAGGGAACTTTCTTTCTATTTGTATAATTAGTATTGAGTTAGCTCGACTGCACTTGCGTTACCCATGCTCTGAGGACTTGTATATTTGGTTGTGATCACTTCCACACAATTGTATTTTACCTCTAGTTAAATAAGGTTAGTTTTGGTTTTTATTTATTCACATTTTCTTATTATTATCACTTTTGTTACGCATTTGGTTATGACACCCTCACGTGACGGCCAGCATGCCTCGACTCTGGTTGGGGTGTGCCAACTAAAGTTATAATATTCTATCCAAACGGGCGACGATTTCTAATATTTCTAAAAAAAAATGTGACAAGAGTCGCATTTTTGCTTGGTTATTTTTAGATTGCCTAAGATTTGTGTATACCTATGCATATATATCTCGTGCCTTCAATCCCCTCATTAGGTAAGCGAGTGAAATAGGAAACGAAAGATATAAATCCCGTTATAGTTCTCCACTTTTATGAGTTTTTTTTTTAATTTTTTTAATTTTTATTTTTGAGGAAACTGGAATAACATTAACCAGGGCAAGCCAAAGAGTATAGGAAAGTCATGAAGGACCAACCAACACTAACAATGAGAAAGCAAGAAGGACAAAGAAATACAAGACGTCGCGGCGCTTCGGCAGAACGTCGAACCCACGTTTTCCTAGCCACCAACAACCACCTAAGGGGGGCAGGGTAGCCTATCCTTGTTAAGAATTCCCACCAGTGAGTAGGGGGTCAAACGACCCACATGGAATTGCACATCCCAGCTACCAAATGCGACGCCACAAAATCTGCCACCGCGTTTGCTGATCTTGGAACCCAAGACCAGGTGCATCCTTGAAAGGATCTCCCCAACTCTAGAGCACGGCTTAGAATAGGGAGCATTTCCCAAGGAATGCACTTCATCCCAACCACCAACGAAGATATGACTAATTTGGAATTCGATTCTACATAAATCCAATTGAAATTCCTCAAACAAGCAAGAGCACAGCCTTCCTTTATCACCAAAGCCTCAGCCATAAATACAATAATGGCTACCAGTTCCAATCTGCACACCTCAACACACTGAGCCTGAGCATCACGAATAACCACTCCCACAAAGCCCTGAACCTCACCTTGCCTCCAGCTAGCATCAACATTCACCTTCACCTCATCACAAGGAGAAGGGGACCAATGGGGGTGACGATTCTGCACATCAGTACGAGGGGGAGGGGGCAAAGTGGTGCACAAAGTCGCTGTCGAGAAACACTTCAACTCATTTTTTATAGCAGCAATAGTGATAGTAGGTGATAGCAAACGGTGATCAAAGACTGTATTGCACCTGGATTTCCAAATCTACCAACAAGAAAATGCAACAAGGGAAAGAGCCCTCGACCTTTCCTACTTGCTCCTAAATTCAGCACTTCCAAATCGAATAAGCCAAGCAGCAAAAGTGGTAATGAAATCGCGATTAACCCGAATGCCAAGAGGACCCCCAAACCAAACAGATTCTACCCAAGGGCAGAGTAAGAGAAGGTGCTCCATAGACTCCTCCTGCTCCCAACAGAATGGGCAAGAGGGAGAGGGTGTGCAACACATTCGAAAAAGATTTCGATGAGTTGTAACAGCCCCTCTCACTCATCGTCAAAAGGAAATTCCTCACCTTGGGAGTCACCACAACATCCCAAATAATCTTCCAAACTTGCGAATCCATGCCCAGGTCAGCCACCCACTGCAGACGTTACCCTCGTATCCACTAATAACATGACTTCACAGTATAATTTCTATGCATGTCCGTCCTCTAGATAAGACAATCCAGACCCGCTAAGTCCCCAAAATGAGAACTAACAATCGCCGAGCTATCACTCTCCAAAGGCAATTAGAGATCGAAGGCAAGTCTCATGACCATTCGTCCTGATTAATTATCGTATTAACACACTGCTCCAAGTCCACAGAACTATCATTAATAGGGATATGATGACCAGCCGGTAAGTTTGGGATCCAAACATCCCTTCACAAACGGACCGACCTACCACTAAGGACCTGTCAATGAGCACCCTTGAGAATAATATCTTTGCAATCCAAGAGGCTCAACCAAATCCAGGAGAAACGACCCCTAGCTTAGCTTCAATGAACGAGGAGTGAGGGAAATATTGATCCTTAATGACATAAGACTAAAGAGACTGAGGCTCCTAGATGAGCCGACAACTCTGTTTGGTGAGTAGCACGAGGTTGAAGTCTCCCAAGGTCCAAAATCCTATGCCATTTTCACTCTTTGGCAAACCCATATCTTCCCAATTCACCCAGAGGATGCCCAGCACCTTATCCGAGTTAGCCCACCAGAACTTCGCTACAGCCCTATCAATATCATTGCACAGCCGAGCCGGAAGGCGGAACACATTCATTGGGTGAGTGGGCACGGCTTGAACAATAGCTTTTATCAACACTTCCCTCTCTACCTACGATAAAAACTTATTCTTCCATCCCTATAACACCTTATCTTTAATATCGAGCAGAGTATCCGTTTTAGTTTTGCCCCATACCGTCGGTATTCCAAGGTAGGTTCTAGGGTCTTCGACCCGAGACATATTTAAGACTGAGCACAAATCTTCCTAAACTTCCCTTGGAGTATTCGTGCTAAAGTACACCATCGACTTCTACAAACTAGCCTCATGACCCGAAGCAATGCAGTAGGCCGTCAAGAGGCGATCCTTGTTCTCACAATTCTCCTTCGTGGTTGATAGAAAAATCAACGTATCATTCGTAAATAGGAGATAGGATAATGTTAGGCCATTAACACTGATTTAGATTCCCTGTATAAATCCCAACTTAATCACCTATTAGAATAGCTTGGACAACATTTCACTGATTATTAGGAACAGATAGGGGGATAATGGATCTCCCTGACAGAGACCACGAGTGGGCCTAAAATTTTCCCCCGAGCATCCGTTAATTAGAACCGAGAGCTCGACCGACGAAATGCACCTCATAACTAGATCCACCCAGGAACAGTTAAAACCCATTTTCAACATAGTAGCCTCCAGGAAATCCCACTCAACTCTATCATAGGCCTTGTTCATAGCAAGTTTAATGCCCAGCTCGCGCTTCCTCTTCGTCTTTCTAAACTTAAGAAAATGAAAGACCTCATGGGCAATGACAATATTATCTTGTATTTGACAACCTCCAACAAACGCATTCTGACTCTGGGAGATCACCCTGGGAAGGAAAGGTCGTAGATGATTAGACAAAAATTTTTAAAGGACCTTGTACGAATAGTTGCAGAGACTAATCGGCCGAAATTGATTCACAGACTCAGGGTTAAGGGACTTTGGGATCAAAACAATATGAGTGGCATTAAGTGAGCGGGAGCTCCGACCACCCTCCAAGCAATCAACCATTTAACTTAAGCACAAATAACATCCACTGTTCTAAAAATCGGCCTAGGCGACGCCTAGGTGGGTTAGGCGGTCCTAGGTGGTTTTTTTTATATTTTTTTATTAATTGTGTGCTTTTTTCTTTTTCGGTTTCATGGTGGTATACTTATAGAAATTGTGTATCTAATTTGCAAATGATGGATTTACTACAAGTTCATCCAATAATGAAACGAATTGGAGCATTTTTTAGTTGATACATACAATTAAATAATTTTGTGTATGTCTAATCCATTACAAGGATCATGATTCATGAACAAGAAGAATTTAGTCTATCATCCAAATCCTCCTCATTATGATCATATGCTCACTATTTTTTAAATATTGAACTTTTTGGATGTATATAATTTGTATATTCTTCTACTTCTATTTTTGCATTTTATCATTCTTTTATTATTCATACAAGTTTAGTTTTTTTTTTCTTTTTTTTTTAGATGTAAATAGACACTTATTTACAAGATATATAATAAATTTACATAAAACCACCTAGGCCGTCTAGGCGCCAGGCCCTTGCCCACTGCCCAACTAGCGCCTAGTGATTTTTATAACCTTGATAACATCGCATAACGATTTGAAAAGCAGACCCTAGAAACCGTCTGGTCCTGGAGCCTTAGACCCACCCATCTAGAACGCCGCTTCATGGATCTCTTCATCCTCAATTGGCTTTGTAAGAACATCATTCATCTCAGAGGTGATGGAAGGGCTAATGCAATGAAGGAGATTCCCCCAGTCACGGCTTCCCGAAGACCGAAATAGATTTCTAAAGTAATCCTCAAAATACCTCCTAACACCCGCCGGGTCTTCCACCCAGTTGCCACTTCCGTCCTTGATCCTCGATATTCTATTTACTGTCCTTCTCTGGATAGTAGAATGGTGAAAGAAAGCCGTGTTGGAATCCCCAACCTACAACCAACGAACCCGGGACCGTTGCGCCCAGAACGGCTCTTCCTGTTTCTCAAGTTCAAGAATCCTGGCCGTAGTTTCCTTGATCCTCTCGGCATTCGTACTCCAATTTTCTATCCTGAAAGGTTTCACGGCTCCACATCTTTAAATTCTTCTTCGAATTTCTCTTCTTCCGGTGCCACTTATTTAGCCAATCCCCACCAACCTGATTACACCAACTATTTTCAACCACTTCCCTACACCCCGGTTCCTTAGCCCAAAAACCCTCAAATCGAAATGGTCTCTTACCCTTCGCAACCAAAGAATCCTTATTAATTACCAAAGGGCAGTGATCTGAAGCCTTTTACAACTTCATGGGTGACCGTCGTATTAGGCCATCGGACCCGCCAAGGCCCATTAACCAAACCCCGGTCCAATCTCTTTTGAACTAAACTATTGTTACGAGTGCCCCTCCAAGTGAAACGAGGCCAATTGAAACCAAAATCTATCAACTCCATCTGAGTCATAAATGCATGCAGAAAATGTGGACGTCGCAAAGATCCCCTGGTGCCTCCTTCCTTTTCATGATCCCAGAAACTCGTTGAAGTTCCCAACCCCACCACACACCCCCCCCACCCCCCCCCCCACCCCCCCCGGGGGGCCACAAAACCATGGGCGCGAAGAAGGATTAAGAGTCTCCATTGCCCAATTCCAGAATGTGTCCTTCTCAGCACGGTACGGATTCCCGTACATCCAAGGCCAGGAACCAATCATCCGGCCCTTTGAGCCGCATCTCCGAGTGGATAATATTTTTGGTGGAAAGAATGATATTTACCTCCCAACAATCTTCCCCCCACCGTCCCTATTGGAGAGGCGTTGAAGCCGCACCCGTATCCTATCCTTCTTCTAACTTCATCAATTCTGGAATCTTTCATTTTCGTTTAGATACTCTCACTTTTGCACATAAAAATTTCCTAAATCAAGAAAGACTTTTCAACCTTGTCCATATAGCGTTTCTGACATTTTGGAGGTCTTGTGCAAAATTTAATAAAAAGACTCTCCTTATTTAAAAAATCATTTTTAAACAATATATTCATACAGAATTCAACAATCAATAATATTCAAACTTAATTAAAATTAGCATCTCACTTTTGCTAATTGAATGATCACAAGAGTTTTAAATGACGGAAATCACTATTGGAGAAAATGTTTTTAATACCAATTCTTAATAGAAAAGCGAGTTAATCATGAAAAAAAACACTTTAAGTACTTGAAGAACTTTTAGAATCCAAAAATATTTTCTGTAAAAACAATTTTATATTTAAAAGCACTTCTTAAACAAGCCATAAGTGTTGTGGAAGTGTTATTTCATTGAAGACATTAGTCCATTTTGTTATAAATTGTATTACGTCTACGTATCAAAAGTATTAATTTCCCTTTTCGTATTTTATGGTGGAATTTGTCAACATACTAATGACAAACAAACACTTTGTTGAACTTTTACCAAAAAATTAAAAATTAAAAAAAAAATTCTTTGTTGAATTATACATGTAATTTTTTTTTTTCCTATACAAATACAATATTGTCAGATTTCACTAATCAAATCTTTATCCCGCCTAATCACTTCAAAACTCTCTAGATATTTTCCTATACAATTACAATAACTTGTATTACCTCCACCGATTTTTAGATTTTTACGGAGCATTGTTGAAGTTTCAATACTTTTAAAAATATATTGAAGGTGTCTATACCCTAAACATGTCATATAACTCTCCAGGACGCATTGAAGGTGTCTTGGCAAACAAATGAATCTAAGATTCTCACTCGGGTCTTGACGTACTCATGGAAGAGATGAGAGACCATGTGTGTCTCTCCTTACTGGAATTGGAGCCATGAAGGGAAGTAAAAATGAAAAAGAAATTAATTAAGCATCTCTTTTGGTACTAGTAGGAAAAAATTATTTGCGCAACAGATATTGTTTGGGCGATAAAGCAAAATTCGTCGCGTAAGTGCGTTTTGCGCAACGAAACAAAAGCTTCAACGCACAAGAATGGTGCTACTTTGCGCGACGCACATCTTTGTCGCACAATACTACTTGCACGACAAAAAAATGATACTCGTCGCGCAAAGTTAGTAAGAAAACTGCTGGTATTTTTTTTTTTTTTTTTTTTTTTGGAGCGAAAAAACTGCGCGATGAAGCTTTTCCCACGGAAACCTTGTGCAACACACGCTTCGTCATGCAAAGTCCATTCATTTTTTGAGTCAGAGCATTCAATGTATGTGAATCAGAGGGATCAATACCGTATTTAGTGTAGATGTTTGCACAACAAAGGTTTCATTGCGCCAAGTCCCTAACCTTTCTATAAATATGCACTTCTGCTCTCCTTATTCTTCACAATTCGTTTCTGAAAACACAAAGAAGCCAGAATTTCTTTCAGCGAATTATTATTTCAATTTTTGTTTGTTTTTTCATATGCGATGGCAGACTCTGGTGGACCTTCATCAAAAAGAGTTCAAAGCGAAGGTTTTGAGAAAGGTAATACGTACTAAATTTTGTTGGTTGTGTAAATTAATTAAATATTTAAGTAGAATAATATAAGTTTTTTTTTTTGTTGGTAGACAAGAAAAAGAAGAGAGCTACGATATGCGTTCGACACACTTATGCTAAAAGCCGCTACCGATCAGTTACACATAATTAGTAGGATATGAGAAGTCAGATATGGTGAACAAGTTTAGGGGCGACGTCGGGGTATTGGTGCCGTGATAGATGCTGAGTGAATTGGGAGTCTTGGAGAGACGTTGGCGTTCTCGATCTGCATTCCAGCCATGGCGTCAGGGTTACGCACTTACTCAATTCCGGGCTTGGACGTAGATCTGCATGAACCTGAAGCCTTCTACCTCGCGCCAGGCTTTGACGCACCTGTCCCTATGTGCATATGTGAAAAGTTAAAACCCTAATTTTCGGAATTGGAGGGAAACGCAGCTGCCGCGAATATTGCCTGGGGTGGATCATCCTTGGTGGCTAGATGTCCGTTTACCAGTTGGACCGCATCCATCGCTTGCCGATGTCCTCTATGGTGATTGATTCGGCCCTCTCTCTCATTTTTTTTTACATGCAACATCGTTCATACATTCATATCAACATTTACAAACATCTCCATCGGCAGCAATATTTTATTTTTCATGCTATTTTGTTCATAATTTACGTGCCATTTTGTTTATATCTAAGTCAATGTTCTACCTTTGAATCCTTGGTCGCGTGGTGACTAAGAAAACGAAGCTCATATTTTAACACTACCTTGTCTGCTCTTTACTAGAGGTTTTTTATTTGGTATCTCAAAGTTTAATTAGTATGCAATTTATTTTTCTGTTTTGAACCTCTTAAACTGTCACAACAGATGAAAAAACAGAACGGGATTGTATAAGGAATATGATTTCCGGCGCTTTGTCCAAGGTATCTAAGGAAGTTCATGGAAGCTTTAGGGATTATGTCAATGCATTCGACCCTTCCAAAGTTGCTGGTGATCGACTCAAATCATCTATGCATACATTAAAAGTATAGGTGAACTTTGTATGGTGGGGTGGGGTTGTTTCACATGTTCTTTTAATTTTCTGAGATTTCACTACTGTGATCATGAATGTGTAAAGTGGCAGTATAGCAATAAAAAAAAATGTTTTGGTTTTGTAATTGGTCTCTTTCTTCCTTGCTTGAAGTATATATTTTGAATGTTAAAGAACAGAAAGTCACAACTTACACAACATAGACAGCATTTGACCCATAAAACTCAACCATGATTAAATTAACTGCAAATTGAGGATATCTTAAATCTGCAAGGGCTTTATAGCGCAAGTGGTTAAAAGAATTTATCCTTCCACTTGAGATTTTATGTTAGATTTCTTCTCCCCCACTATCGCTTGTATCAAACAACAAAATGTTATACTTGTTTAAAATACCTGCGAGACATCTAGTTTCACAGATAATGCCCCAGAATATAGTTTAAATCGGCGAAACTTTCGAGAATCAAGAGCCAAGGAAAGATGGTTGAACAATATTTAGGCTCAATAGTTAATATAAAAGACTTCATTGTTTTTTTTGGAAAAAAATAAAAAAATTCCAACCTTTTCTTCCACTAAATTTCTTGGCTGCTACAATTTGAGAATTCTTTTTACCCAGGAAGCTTATAGCTCAAGTGATTACTGGTATCTTAATTTACGAATTCTGTATTTACCTCCACACTAGAAATCCTGTGTTTGATTCCCCATCTCCAATGTCGCGTTCCTGAATGACTTCAATCGACTTTTATGCAACAAACTCGTAGCTCAAACGATAACGGGGGAAGGTCATTCACATCTACACCAGTGGTCTTGCGTTCACCTTCCCAAGTTTTCCTGTGTTCGATTCCTTCCTTCCCAATGTCGCTTTGTATAAAGGAGAAAAAGGCCAACATTCCCTTCAATATTTTCAACTACTAAATATTTTGCATCACTTATTCGAAACAGTGCAAAATATTGAGAAGGAACACATCTGCTTAAAAATGCAAAAAAAAAATCTGCTCATGTGGCTCGTACAAACAGCCTTTATAATACTACCCAAAAAGTAATTATACAAAATGTGACAAGTGAAGAAAACAAAAAGACATCATAAGGCTGAGAATAAGTTCCCGGCTCTATACAAGAATATAAAATTCCCAGTAATTTGTTTATTGTAATAAATAAAAAAAAATTATCTGAGTAGACCTTCGATGTTGCCTCGGTTCCCTTTTTCAGCAGTGTGAGTCAGTTGCTTGTTGATCTTTACATGATCCGACGGACATTCATTACTTCGCAAACAGAAATGTTCATGGAAAAAACGACTGAACGAGCACCAATTTGTTGCCAAGCAGGATACAGGATTTACAGGTCCAACTATAACCTCATTTCTCTTCAAAAGTTTCAGTGGACGAAAGTCTCTCATCCAAATCTCCCAGCAGATCATGGTATTCAGTAAATGCAGGATGTGACTGAAAAGCATATATCAATAGAGGACAACATTAATCTAGAGACACACAAAGGCAAGGAATATGGATGCTGGTTTTTTGGTCGAATGTGGACACTGCTTAAAGCAATAAATACCTGCAGGGTGATGCTATATGCTTTCCACAACCGCATGTCGTGCTGGAAGAGATCGAATAGAACCTGTGCAAATTTCACAAAATAAATACCTGGTCAGACAAAGTTCCATCTTACAAAAGTTGCATTACTCGCAGTCAAAAGGTCATCTTGAATGCATCTAGCCTCTTCTACAGAAATTTCAACAAAACTATGCCTCGCTCAAATGTGGAAATGTGTAAATTTGGCAGTTAACCTATGTTGCACCGATGCTTCAAATTTGGACAAGGGTTAGTATCGGATACTTACACCCCCATGATAACTTCCGATACGTAAATGGAGTATCGTTGACTTTTTTGTGTTGCTGACTATCTGATGCTTCTTGGATACTCCGAGGATATGAGCAAGATACTCCTAGGATACCGTCAAGATACTCCTAAGATATTGATCTAAGAATTTGGGGGCTTGTAGTTTTTAAATTCCGTTCTTGTTGGTTTGGTAGACTCACCAGGACATTTACAGATGGATGTAGCCCCATAGGGCAAGGATAATAAATCCAAGTGGCGAGGACCAATCTCAAGAATCAAAAAGACTAAGCAGTGTTCTATTTTGTTAATGTTAAAAGATAAACATAAATGTTTCACTTTTTTTTATTTAATGTATATAATGAAATATATTTTAGAAAATATATTATTCAATTGTCGTATCCTTGCCGTATCATATCCTTGTTTTTAAGAAATTCACAGTATCAGCATACGTATCTACCAGATACCCCCACCCGTATCTGTATACGTGCACCATAGCAGTTAATTGTAAGATTATGCAGCTCTTCTCACCAGAACAGTCCAGAATCTGTTGGCTTAAAGTTAGGTGAAAACATGACCGAAATAAAAGATGATCCTGACGTCAGCACCACTTATCACTGGCCATGAGCTAAAGGCTATACTCCATCTTGTCCATAAAAGTGTTTCCTAAATGCCAATGGAATTATAGACTTCAAACTCTAACACAAGGATTACACCCTTTAAATCATACACTTCTGGGCTCTTAGTGCCTATCGACTGGGCAACGACTTTAAACGCTTTAAAATTGCACAAGTATATAAATGCTATGAGAAAGCTATTATGATGAATTTCATTCATGATTCATACTAAAGGAACTCAAGCATCGGGACAAAAGTATGACGTCAAACTTTCCCAGATTTACGCAAGCTAAGCTCTTGGCCAAGTTGAACCTAACAAGTTTAGAACTAGCTATTTTGGTTCCTTCCTATCATTCAGAAATCAGAGTGAATAAAACGAGCAAAACAAATTACAATGATGCTGGCATGCTCATCATATGGCATAGACTTGTGAGCAATGAAACGAATTATACCTCAGATCGCCTTAAAAGGGTGGCCAGGACAACAATCCACTCTTTGAACTTGACAGAGCACATATGTGCCAAAAGGAATTCTGCATCAAACCGGCTTTGAAGTGTACCCATTTGGAGCTGGAAAAAGATAACCGTGTTCAGTCAGTGAGGCAAAACACAACTTCCGTAACATGTGACAATGTGGCTTAAATTCTTAACAAAAATGAAAGAAAAAACAGAACACTAGAATAAAGGGATTTTCAGATGCTGATGCCTTTTGTCCTATTAATTCCAGCCCTGAAGCAAAATTCTCCAGCCGAGCACTTCCATTTCTCTCTCTTTGAAGATATTCCTGGCATAAATTGATAGAACAACTTAGAATCACTTGATTATAAAAGCAAGATCATCCTAATAAGTAATGGTAACTGCAAGCTTATCTTACCACTAAATCAAACTGAGTGCCTTTCACAAATGCAACTAGCTTTGAGAGCTCTTTGCCTGACATCAGAAAGTTAGCATGGCTTTCTAAGATACTCTTCACGGAAGCAACATGTGCATTCTGCTCCTTAAATGAGGTGCTGCTCAAAAGGAAGCCTGGTTAGTCTCCATTAAAAGCTAGGTCTGAGAGATGCAAAACAGTACATAAGTGTGCACCAACCCCTTATCCAAGGACTGCTTTCTGAAATTAGTACGGAAACCGAAATAGCCCAAAATTTTGGGAGATAGTCCATCTGAATCTGTTGATGGCTGTTCATATTCCCTTCCCGATCTCAGCAAGAACCTCACCTAAGAGTCAAACAAAGTTAGTATTATCCCCTTTACAGCTATCATCACCTGAACTAAAAGTACAGGAACTTGTCCAGACAGATACCAGCTCCCCAGCGAGTTCATATAACGATTCATCGAGTGTTGCCTGCATATGTTTGACAACCCTTGTAAGGAACATCTATCATTGAAAAGAAAAGAACATAAAAGAAACACATGGAGATACGAACTCAACAGCAAGAGAAATCCTTGTAAAACAACTAGCTACTACCAGACATCTACCTGTAGTAAACGCAAAGCACAATATTGACTGACTGCAGGACCTTCAAGCTTCGCAATGACCTGGGCAATTCAAACAATTGGATTATTACACATAAGCATCACAGGTTAGCCATCTTTTACTACATTTTCTCCCATACAGATTGGTTTTTCACATTTAGCAAGTGTTGCAGGAAGTATAGGCACAGCCTTTGTAACCACAACACAAGTAGACAGGATTTCAAGATGTATACTTCATAAAGACCTATTCTTCATATGTAATAACAGTGTAACATGTAAGTTTCAAGATTTTCTACTCTGGAACAGAGAGGCAAATGCAGAACTGATAAAGCACTGGTTGTTTCATTTAAACCGCATTTTCACTCACAACAAAAACTGTGCAAGACTCGTAATTATACTGAGGAAAGTTCTAACTAATCTTTCCAAGGAAAAAACTTATGTCAAAAGTGAAAGGAAAAGACAAGAAACTGAAGCAGAATAATAATCTATTCAATATCTTACAAGTATATAGCAGGCAGCAGTCCGGTACCATCTACGTTGGAAGCATTCCTCAAACAACCTGAAAATTGAAAGCAGATAACATTGTTAATTTAAAATCTGACAGCAGCACACTAAATAAAATATTAAAATGTAAAACTTTAATTACAGGTTAGTTAGCCAATTATATATCAAGTGGATCATATGACGTAGCAACCACTGAATGTTTGTCAGGCAGTAGGTCAGCAGTTGGTAATTATGATGGTATAAACCTATCCAAAGAAAGTTCAAAGATCCTTAAATCAAATTCATTTTCCAGGGTTCTGTAATTTGTGGAAGTTTTCCTTTTCTAAAGGAAAAAATTAAAAACAGCATCCATGGTCTCTAAAATAGACATCAGATAAAGGACATTTCAACTATGAAGTTGACTAATGAGATCATTTTTTTCTTCTGTCTATTTATTACTCAAATTTCACTTTCATGCATGACAATGATGCAAGACTTCTGTATTGCATCAGTATCCTTGTTACAGAAGTTCTAGGTATATTTGTTTTATACACAGCAAATGAAAAGCAATGTTATTTCAAATCAAAAGGCAAAAGAAAAGAAAAGAACAAAACATGAGAAGAAAAGAAAAAGTACTCTGTTGATCTCCCAGCAGCAGAGAACAAATCCGCCCAATGTCGACCATCAGTTTTTCTTGCAACACTGACGACCACATCAAAATATTCTGGAAAATTTCTGAGCAAATCACAGGTCTTCTCTAAGAGAGTTGGACTCTTTGCAAATCTAGGGACAGAGTTCTGGTTCTTGTTTACATTTTGCCTGGAAATAGGCATACACAGTGATTAACATATAGACAGAATAATAACATATAAAAGTAGAATTGACTAATGACAATTTAGAGTGGAATTTGAACTTCAGAATGTGAGCATGAGCGAAGAAATGATTAACGAATTGCAAAAGGAATGCAGAGTTTATCTTGATTATGATATTAGATTAGTACAGGACACCAGGGGGAACACCCAAGTACCCGAATTCACTAAAACACCTAGAACAATTCATTTCTCAATTATCAATCATCTCAGTTTACCAAGTTCAATGGGCTCACGTGCTACTAAATTCCCTTCAAAATATAACTGGTTCAAAAGGAGGAAAGCACCTATATTGGCCATTTAATCATTAATGATAAACATAACACGTAACCTGCTTTTTTCCTGGCCACCACCTAAACTAGAGTTGAGTGGGTTGTGTCACACTATGGGACCCGACAGCCCATCACAGATCTTTCAGTTAAGCAGAAGTTATACCCACAATGAGATGGTTCTCTTGGGAAACCAAGTAAAAGGTAACTCCCAGTATTTATGGTTCCAAGAAAGCTATTATAATAATGATTCTCCTTAATTAGTTAATCTGAAAGCAGAACTGATGATCAATGCAGCTATGATTTTGTTTTCCCTAATTAGGCATTCCTGGATATTTTCACATCCAAAACATAACAGATACTAATTTATTTCCCTCTTTAGACATACCCGGATATATCGGCATCAAACACAGTAAAGAGAAGCCACTCCAGACAATGAGAAAAATGAGGCTTTTCTGCTGATAACTGGGCCAACCTTAAAGCTTCCTCGCTTTTGTCCCTCTAGCAGATAGAAACAAAACAACCAGGAAGAACATTTCAAAACCAAGCACAGGACTATATACATCACACTCAAGCTTGTCAAAAGAATATTTCATTGGTACTGATCATGTAACAAACATACAACTCCAATTCTCCTATGGCCTTTAAACTTGATATAACTACAAGTCTCTAGGCACTGACCATGTACGGATCATGTAGATTTCATAAAGTCTACCCAATTGCCTATTTTGTTAACACATGATCAGTATTGCAAAGCAAGCATACATCACACACCCATTACAACCTATTTGCAGATTATGATTTGCAGATGCATATATTACACAATAAAACAAATCAGATTCAAGCCACCTTTTACTACACAAGAAAATCGTGGCAAAGGCTAGTAGCCTGTGAGTCCAGAACTCAAGGTAACCTCTGTAAGATGAGATCCAAAATGATAAGCACCTTCCACTCGAAATCAAAGAAATAAAAAACAATTAGTACCTGAATAAGGTGCCTTAGAAGGCAATGCAGTATAGTTTGAGCTTGAGGAGTTGGCTCAAAACATGGAAATTCTGTGCTGGCAGAAAATGACATTCTCTGGGAAACACCAACAACAACACCAGCATTTGGAAGAAGTCCCAGAGGGTATACCTCACGATCAAATTCAAGTTCCGGATCCAACTACAAAACTATGCTGAGTCATTTAACCAATCAGAGTAAAAAGACAGGCCAAAATATATCAAGTTCCACTAAGCTTTAAAGGAAGATAAGTTATCAAATATAGAAGTCTTCAAAGTAAGGCCAAACAAACAGACATTGAAACGGCGTGTAAAGACACAATATATAGAACCTCCCAGAAAAAGAATATAAGCATACAACTTTAATGAAACATAATAATTTACACCATCTGCTCAATGAGAAACACATTGTTTCTTGAATGCATACATACCTGTAAGAAATCCTCCTGCTTAAAAGGGTCAACCCCAAGAGATGGATACCAAACCTGTAAAAATACACTTCCAACCAGAATAAATATCATAGTACAAACTACTGTGCTTAGAGCACAAAATGGTAAAGCTCTACACAGTATCATATCAAAGTCGTACTATGAAACCTCAACAGTCCATTACCTGCATTCCTCGGTGGCCATAATCTAACCATGAAACTTCCTCAATAAGATTTGTTTTCTCCTCTGATTGACCACATGTAACCCAAAATAATTCAATAGAATCAGTAAGCTCCCTCTCACGTCCATCATCCAAATCAAGAAGTGAAAGCTCCCCATTAACTCTCTGTATCAAACACCTAGAAAAACATGCATTCATTCAGAGGCATGTGTCTGCTGATAGATCTCTACAGACTACATTCTGGAGAGCACATACCTCGCAGGCTCCTTTGATAAAGGATCTGAATTAGAATTGTGATTGTTTGAAATGCCCTCTCTTGGAAGCTGATCAGGTACAAAACGCATTGCTGCAGGATGGCTCTTTGCACTCATAATTGAGAGTTCTCGTACTGTAGAAAGCTGTTTGTCATTTTATCACTTAAGACGTATGAAGAATAATTTTCACTAAATTATTCTCATTTAGTGTGCAAATGAAATCACAAGTGCTCAACTATCTGTAAATAGTACCATCTTCTATAAAATTAGAATCATTATAAAAAAGCTAGCAAACATTCCATTACCTGTAAATTTGGTGTAGTGAAAGGTGACAATTCACCAAATAACTTGACATGGAATATGTGTACATCAAATGGGCGATATGTGACAAGTATATACTCTTGATAGACATCCATCACCATTGGTTTAGCCAGCAATGGTTTTCGACAAAGTAGCGAGCTCTGATCAAGATGATATCTTGGATAGAAAAGCAATTCGTAACTGCAATTTTACATCAGACCATTATAAATATCCAACAGTACATAATAAAACAACTAAAAATTTCAACTGTACTAACAGAAAGGATAGAATGCAGACTTGAAATTCTAGACATAAACTGGACTAAAAGTATGAATGGCATAATAGTGTAGGTGCCTACACATTTAACCACCAAATCAAACTATGACACTGCTGAAGACAAAAACTATCGGAGGGTATAATATACTAATATGGGTAGGAATCTCACGTGTTAGAGGAATCAATGTAGTTGCAGACAACAACAATCTTCCCCATCCATAACAAACCTTTGCACTGAATCTTTTGTTCCTGAGTAATGTCTCCAAACACTCGCCACTTCTTCCATCGTATATCATATATGATCAACCCATGGAGACCAGCAACTGCCAAGTACATTCCATCCTTGCTAGCAGCTACATGTTGAACTGGCCAATTTTGGGAGATATAAGAAACCTGAACCAAAATTTAAAAGAGAAGAAAAAGAAAATTAAACACTCATCAGAAACAACTTTAAAGACATAAAATTCAATCCAACTTACAAAACCCCAGATGAGAATAACATATCAAGCATGTGATGTAAAGACATAACTGGAAGGTTAAGATGTAGCATTTTAAGTTCATCAGTATCTTCAGACTGCACAACAAGCAATCGATCATCACCATATATCACTTGACGAACATATGTCATTCCTGAGACTCCTCTGTTAAGACAACATTTTCCAAAGGAAAATGCAAGAACCCTCTCCAAAGATCGTTCTTCAATAGCATAAAGCCTATATCCATATTCATCCCACTGCATCAGTGAGGTGCCAGTCATCAAAGGTTCATATTTACATTCGTGGATTGGCTTAACCATTGGAGAAGATACTGAACTTAAACCTATTTGACGGATTGTTGACATCAAACGACAACCAGAGACAGACCAAACTGTAAGTCCTCTTAACTTCCACCCAACTGCAAAAGCAGAATTATCAGGTGTCCACGCAATGCAACTGACAGGTCCAGTGTCTTCCATTGAGTATCTGAAAATAAGAATGTCGGGTCATATATCATACATTTTTAGATCTGAAATTTACAACATAATTCAAGTTTTGAACTGTTTGGTAAATAACCACAGCCAAAATAATTGAAAATTTGAAATTATCTGGCCCTGATAAGTTGAAACTCAAATCTACCAAAATACAGTTTACTCAGATCCCACACTTACCCCCAGTCATAAAGAGAGACGGATCGAATCAGTGATGCAGATTCTGCAAGGTCATATAACTCCACAAGCCCTCTTTTGGTACCAACAGCAAGGATTTGTTGCTCTGAAGCTACTGAAGCACATACAGCATCACCAACCCCCAACCTTTTCTCAGCTTTAATAGATTCAACATGTTTTAAACCTTTCTTACTTATAGAACATGACACTAATTGTCCATCAGAATACAACACAAACAGCAACCTCAATGGAAAGCAAAGCTCTAGCTGGATAATAGCAGACTTCCGGGAGATGCAAATCGTTCCTGGAACCCCTTTAGAAGCAACACCATTATCTAAAGAATGTGGTGACGGGATAACTTCACTGCCATCACGTGGAAATGGATCAAGATCGAAAGTCCCATAGAACTGTACATGAAAGGAAAATCTCACTCAACACCTTGGTCAAAAAGAGGATAATATATCAGCTCCCTACAGAAAGACATTAGATAGACTACAGTAAGAACAGCTAATGCATATCAATATTTTCTTTTACCTCTCCTTTCCAGGAGATACTATACAGTCCTCCATTAGAAAGTCCAACTAGTATATGTTTGCTATCGCTTACAATATTGCTCCTGAAAAAAAAAAGCCACATTAGAAGAAAAACAGTTATAGTTCCAACAGTAAAAATATCTTGCAAGATTGCTTAATTTGAAAAAGAAATAAACAAATGGATTCATGTGCTGTCCTACGAACATTACATACCCAAAAATAAATGCAAAATTAAATGTAACTCTGAGAAATAAAGTCAGAACGAATATGAAACTCATGAACTGAAAAATAAATTTATTTACAATACAAGTTCAGCATGTTTGAACATGTGCCCATTAGCACAAAATCTTGTTTATTATTCATACTTTTGTTTGGGGAGTACAGAGTGAAAGGTGTTAACTGTATTCAAGCATCTAGAACCTGCCAGAGGGTATTTTCATGCAGTTAGTTAAAATGTCTATGAAATATCCGACTCATTTCATTTGATCAACACCTAAATCCTTTAAAATTTGGTGAATAAACTATATGGACTCAAAATTTTATATGTTATCCAAAGGCAACGACACTTCCATATTAAAACTCCAGTTTTCTAAACATATTAAGGAGAATACTTACACTGCCAAGTCATTTTCTGCAAATGGCACCTGCTCACTGAGAAGAAGAGATATAGAAGCAAGAAACAAACCAGAGGGTTGCTTCCCTCCTAGTTGTATTTTTTTCTCAGTAAACTGGACCTTGAAAAGGTGAAGAAAGAAAGACGATGTCTGCCAACAAAAACAAAAACAAACATATACAATAAGTTGAAACAACTACGTGTAGTTTTAAAGTTCAATGTGGACAAAGAAAAAATAGCACAGAAAATCACATTTCTCTCACAAATCACTCTTCATGCCTCTTCTCACGACAATTATCTTTTCAGATCATAATCAATAATTCTTCACCTTAAAAGATTCATTTAAACAACAAATAACAGGACAAAAGTGAAGTGCACTTATGACAAAACATATTTCGGAAATGGGATCAACGGTTCAAAATATACTCAAACTTCTACTGAAATCTATTGACTTTAGATAAAATTTGATGTCCACCAAATTGACATTGATCGGTTAAACTATTTTGCATTCATTTCCTCTTATATGGTTAAGTGTGGACATGCAAACTCAAGTTACTCAACAAATCCCGGTCACTGCACAATTAGTGATGACCATGAAGGAGCTACCCTTGCACGCACAAATAGATACATTGTATAACTTGTTCATGCATTTGCATACACACTTACATAAGAAAGAACGTGAATTTGGTATAAAATACCTACAAAACTAAGATTACATGCAAAATCAATGAAATACTTACAAGAACGGCGATCAATTTGGCATCAGGGCTCCAAACAGCTTGCAAATTCTCACCTTCCCTCTGCACGGAATCTGAATCCCTGATGTACTTCCCCAGTCTAACTTTATGCTGAATCCCACCAGCCCAAATACACAAAATAAAATGTCAAACACCTTACTAACAAAACCCACATCAAACAAAAGCTCAAATATATACCCACGCACTAACATCATTCATATATAGTTGCATAAGTGCATGCATGTACCCGCCAAATTCACAACACCCACATCAAGAAATTACAAAATACACCAAACCCCCAAAAACCCATATCAATTAAACAAATGCACTCTGCCCTTTTGATCACTGCACATTTATATCTCCTTAACACCAACATCAATTTCCAAAACCCACAAATACTCATCAAAGTACAAAGCAAACACAGGCAAACCCACATCACGAATTACATAAAACAATTTACTGAAAACACAGACATACACATAAATAAAAAAAATAAAATAGAAGTATACCTGGGAAGAGCTCCAAAGCTCAAGGTGAGAGGGAGAGACGACAAGCAGCAAGCGATTGATGACCTTGAAGTATATGATCTTTTGGGAAGAAAGGCATTGACCCTGTTCGAGTGGGATGACCTGCGGCCATCCATATGCCATATACATCTTCTTCTTCCTCCTCTTTATTCTTCTTGTTCTTCTTCTATATCTCTGGATTGAATTGCCAATTCTCTGACTTTTGTGTTCGGTTTTCGTGTAATTGGCAAGCGATATAAGAATGTTAGGGACTGGATCAAAGTGGGATTAGAGTCTGTGAGCAAGATCTGAATGCATGGCTTCACCCGTCTCAGGTGGGACTAGTTTAAAGCAATTAGTATTTTTTTTCCATTTTTCCTGTGTTTTTATTTCTGTGTTTTCATGTTATCAATGAATACGACCCTGATTAATATGTTGTTTTCTAGTCCCATTTTTGTGTGCTTAAAACTAGGGGTGGTTCAGTATGGGATACCGAACCGAAACCTTAGTCTCGATTCCCAAACCGAAATTTCCAGGATTCCCAATTTCAAGACCGATCCCAAACCAAATTTTCAGGAATCCCAATTTTTGGGAATCCCAAAATAGTTTCGGTATTTTCGGGACAATGGGAACCCCGAAATATTTTTCGGCTTTTCGGCTTTTCGGCTTTTCGGCTATAATAACTTGGCTGTGGCTGTGCAGCGTGCAGAATAGCAAATCTGCACTGCATATCTTGGCAGTGCAGTGATCAAAATTTGGCTGGGCTATAACTTGGCTGTGCCTGTGCAGTGTGCAGAATAGCAAATCTGCACTGCATATCTTGGCTGTGCACTGCATATCATATCTTGGCTGTGCAGGGAAGTGATCTTCAAAATAAATTAACAATCTGCTGCCTATTCTACACTGCCAATCTGCCTATTCTACTACAAATGCATGCAACAAAAATAAATTAACAAATCTAAAACCAGAGTTTACTGGGTTCCTTCAGAATTTCTTGTACGACTGACATAATCTGAGTCAAAGAAGCGGGATATGAACTTATAGTTTACATGTGTGCAAGTGTTACCATGAGTGAGGATCTATGCATGTGTAAACAGTTTAAAAGCACAGATAATGTCATGCTTTGATGATCATTCCAGCAGCATTACGTTATGAGCAAAATTTCTTTTACCTTGTAAACATAACGAACTGTTCCAATCAAGGTTTCTTTTCTTGTTCTAAATAGTAAAAGAAATCATGATTTCACACCAGGAAGGATAAATCATACACAATTCATATTGGAGATGCATTCGCATAGCCTATAAGAATATAATCATAACCATAATCGGTTGAAAGAACGAATGGGGTACCTCACTAAAATCCATATAAATGAATTCAAGTAGACAATCAAGATAATTGATTTCTATAAAGAGAAACCATCAAAGCTCACAACTAAACACGATAAAAAAAGGAAAATGTTTTACAAGGAACAAAGAAACAAAACTAAAAAAGCTCTGATTGCAGAAGGTATTTTAGAAAACATTTAAATCAGGCTCCCTCCCCACTTTAACCTCTCATTCCCTCTGTAACCTCTCCGTCGATTCAAAATCCCTAATTCCAAAAGCCATAATTCAGAAACCCTAATTTCCGAAATTCCTAATTCAGAAACCCAAATTCAAGATCCCTAATCGAATTTGGAATCAAACAATTTGTATGAACTTTGGTTGAGTTTATTGCCGGAATTTCTTACCTTTTGCAGTGAGGAGTGCGGACTGAGACCGAGAGCTCGATTCAGGAGCCGAATTCGGGTGGTATGGACAGTGGGTGAAGGCGCGATTCAGGTGAGGAGTGAGGACTGAGAGGAATGAGGACTGGTGTGGGTAGATTTGGGATTCAGGCGACGAATGTGGGAGGAGAGACAAATCGGCGAGGAAAGTTGTATGGTTCCGTTCAGAAAAATACTGAGGTGAGGTTTGAATCTGAGGTGAGGTGAACGTCGGTGAGGTTTGAATCTGAGGTGAGGTGAACGTCGAGAGACCGCGAGAGAGAGAGAGGGACAGAGCCGGACCCTGGGTTTGATAACTTTGATTTATATGCAACGGTTGTGATTAAATCTAAACAGAATCCGACGGCTATTAAAACTCTATATATATATAAATTAAATATTTTTTTTTTTTTTTTTCGGTTTGATACTGAGTATCGAAATTTTTGGAAATTTTGGTTTGAAATTTTTTCGGTTTGGTTTGGAATTTTTGAGATTTTTTTCCAGCCCTACTTAAAACGACAGATTTTTCTACTCTTCTATCAAATATTAAGAGTCGAAGAAATTTCTATCGGAAACACAGTTTGGTATATTAAGTATAATAATACAACTGATTGATAAAAAATTTAAGTTTTCAACCAATTGTATTATTACATTTTGTGTATCGAGCCATATTCATAACATACTGAAAATCTCTCTAAGAGCCCGAGTCTTTTGATTGAACATGTGTCCCTTACTCATTATTCCCTCAAATTGGAATATTTTGTCTATTTCCTCAATGAATTTTTGGACTCAACAGTTGATTTGTCTCCTAAACTTTTATTTAATTGATGTTTTCATTAGTGTTATATTAAACAGCATTTATCTATTTTTAGTTATTATTTATTTTTAGAAAAAAAGAATGATGGAATTTCATTAAAATAAATTTATTTTAACCTATATAATCTTTTTTACACTAAACTTACAATATACACTTGTATTATCTTTACTTAAAATACTAATATCTCTTCAAACTCAAATTTACTATCTAAATGCCCTAAAAAAATCTAATTCAAAATGTAAATTTATCTTTTTCATAAAAAAAATGTAAGTTTATCTTTACATCCATTTAGAAAATAAATCAAAAATTGAATAATTTAGTGAAGTTTCTATTTGTTTATGGGAGTGAAGCTTTTTGGAGTTCGACTTATGTGGATCAGTTGAATAATTCGGTGAAGTTTTAACTTGTTTATGGATCTTCCATAATATTGGGGTTCACATAACTTGAGCAATGTGGCCCATACTGGGAATTGGATATGTGATCCTTTTGACTAGCATCCTATACTACACTAGGAGAAACGATAGGGGCGTCGAATATAATAGGCATCATATAACACCTTAGATTACTATTTCGTTGACTCTTTGTAGCTTTTCTCACTATGCATCCCCCAATTGAGAGTAGCTAGGTTGTTTTACGAAAAATCAAAAGGTAAATGCAAATATTCATACATAATTGAAGTTAACATTTTTTTTTAAGTGAAACTACATCTGCATATTCCCAAATAAACACTAACCAATATCAAGAAATTATGCAATCCAAAATTGTTGTAGCACCTTCAAATTCAAGGTTGAAGGAACTCTCCAGTTTTAATAGTCTCATCACGCCGAATTATTGTGTTGATGGCATCATTGGTTTGATCCCAAAGGGTTTTAAGGTCTATGTATTCTACCTATAAAACAACATAAACAGCAACGTGCAACATTTTAAAGAACCAAATAAGTAAAAATCCAGCATTATACACCACAACTCTGTTCTTCTACTCAGAAAATGCATAAAGTGGAAAGAAAAAATAAAACTTTTAATCCCAATGGGTTTATTGTTAAATTTTACTTTTATGGTTTATTTCATCTTGTATTTGTTGGTATTTATGCAATACAATTCACATTTAAAGTTTACATTGGGTGTAAAAATGTTATATGGGTTCAAATAAAATTTTCTTTTCATTAACCAAATCAAAGTACATCAGTAGCCGATATAAATACCAAACAAACTCAAAGACACAAAGGTTGTAACTATTGCAATCTTCAAACAACATATTTGTGCATGAAATCATGGGGTTCCTCGATTCAATATCAAGAATTGCCAAAATGAAATCACGAGGTTCCCCAATTCAATATCAAGAATTGCCAACATAACAAACATAGCGAGTTCGTGGCCAAGTAACACCATTGGCTTGACAACAAACATGGTCAAAGTTTATTATTTTAAGTATTGCGATAAATAAAATAGTGAGTCATTAGAGTAGTCTTCTACATTTAAAGTGAATAGCATCATAAAGATATCATTATTCACTAGGGTAATAGAATTATAGTAATAATAAATTGATAATATTGGGGAGACCATATTATATGGATATACGGCTAAAAGAGTCAATGCAAGAAGTCATTTATCTTTCAATGACGACTTTGCCACACAAGTATTATAATTAGAACTAATTATTTTTGAGTAATGCTAGAGAGACCAACTTATTTGAATTATCTTTCTAATTAATCAATATTTGAATTGAAAATTGTTATTGACACCCGCATATGTATGTACTAAAAAATAGTTGTTAGTCAATTGTGATGCTAAAGCCCAGCCCCTCTCCTTAGGGTGCCTTTGTTGCATCGGATTATCTCGGATTGAACTTGCTTCAGAGACTAAGCTAGATTGGCTTAGACTAGACTAAGCTGGTCTGACTTAGTGAAACATTTGATGCAGTGTCAGACTAAGAAACAATATAATGAAAATCAGTGAAATATCGACCGTATTTGAACAATCACAACAAAGTAATTCCATACAACATCATAAACTAACTCACAATCAAATTCTAAATTGAAAATTACCTAAGAAAATAACTATGCACAAAATATCAACAAAAACCTAAATCAGGTTTTACTAAGATGCAGATTAACCATATCTGGTGCTTGGTGAAATGCCTCTTGACGTACCTGGTTTTCTTAGGACGTAGATCAAGGAGAATGAGCTTCTTGTTCCTGCAGACTTCTCTAAGAGCCGCCCAAATCACAAACGCAAACGAACAAAATTGAACAAAATTGCACAAATCAATTCATCAATCAATAACATTAGAGAGAGCTGCCCACCTTGCTGAGCTCGTGGACCTTAATCCTTGCAATTACATATAAAAATTAAGACAAATAAATAAAAAATTAGACCAACCCAAATTCAAGTTTAGAAGAAATAAAATGAGGAAGATGATAATTTAGCAGATGATAACGCAAACTAAACAAACAACGCAGGTTGCCAATGCAAACGACTCAGACGAACCAGTGCGAGGTTCTTAACAGTCCAGTGATATTTGGGAGGCCTAGCTAAGAACTTTTAACAACTAAGAGAGTCAGGTTTACTCCCACTAAACTTAATCCTTGTACCTAACAAACATGGGACAACACCACTAACTAGTCTCCAATGAGACTTAATGAACCCAAACAAACACACCCTTAGTGTAGATAACCATGAAACTCGTAGAACACTATAAAAATTATGAAACACTTGAAAGAAATTTTTTTTATTTATTTTCACCATTAGATTTAAATTCAGATAGTTAAATTTTTTTTTCCTTTTTTTTTTACCATTGGATTTGATCATATTAGATCTTAGCCTTTTGATTCAACAAATTTATAAATATAAAACTAAACAAAAATACACATATATAGTGGGCCAGTCCACTAACCCAGGAAGAATCATGGCCTAAATGTGCCACAGAAATGAGTTTTTGGTTAACTCATATTTGCCCCAATGGTTGGAGCAAGTTGAGATAAATTTAGAACCTAAATTTTGAGTTTAACTTCAAGAATTAAAGTAGGTCTTAAAGAGTCATTCTTATTAAAAATTGAAAATAAATATTAATACTTCTGCTTAACTATAGTTTTAAATTATAAGCTCACAACTTCTTCCACGATACTTATTAATCTGACTTCTAAGTGTTTTTAATAATAAAACAAAAAAAAAAAAAAAACAAGTTGTTACGGTCAAGTGGCTTCATTGCCTCTAATGGGGCTCCACATTGAGTTTTCGTATTTGATTCTCCTTACTTTAAAGTCATATGTATGAAAAATAAAATGTATAATTAATGTTTCTAACCAATACATTATAGATTCATGTTATGGAAATGATGTCTGAGACATATTAAGAGCTAAAACTATTCTCTCGTTAGACAGCTTGATATGTTATGTTGTATACGATGAGTATGAGTGGCAGTAAGAGTCGCTTCAACCCACAAATTATGAGGTAAGCTAGTAGTGTGGAGTAGGAAATGGATAAGAGTGGCGTTATGTTGCAATTTCCTTTCGGCAAGCCCATTTTGTTGGGGTAAGTGTGGGCAAGAATGGTGTTGTTTGAGTAGTTTCATCGAGCCGAATTATTGTGTTAATGGCATTATTAGTTCGATCCCAAAAGGTTTTAAGGTCTATGTATTACGCCTATAAAACAACACAATTGCAAAGCACAACACTTTAAAGAACCAAATAAGTAAAAATCCAGCATTATACACCACAACTCTTGTTCTCCTACTCAAAAAATGCAGAAAGTAGAAAGAAAAAAAAATAAAACTTGTAATCCCACATGGTTTATTGATAATTTTTTTTATTGTTAATTTCATCTTGTATTTAATTGTAATTATGCAATAGGGTAAAAAAGACAATTCATATTTAAAGTTTAAATTAAGTGTAGAAAGAGATTATATGAGTTCAAATAAAAATTTTCTTTCATTAACTAAAGAAAAGTACATTGGTAGCAGGCCAGCAGCCGACAGAAATACCAAACAAACTCAAAGACACAAAGGTTGTAACTATTGCAATCTTCAAACAACATAGTTGTGCATAAATCATGGAGTTCCTCGATTCAATATCAAGAATTGCCAACACGAAGAGCGTAGCGAGTTACGGGGCAGGTAACATCATTGGCTTGGCGACAAACATGGTTAAAGTTAACTTTAGTGACCTTCGACGTTAGAACTTTGACATCCTCAACTATCATGGTTTATTATTGATAGTATGGTTGTGAGTAATCGCAGTTATTAAATTTTATTATTTTATGTATTGTAGTAAATGAAATAGTAAGTCATTTGAGTAGCCATCGATATTTAAATGAATAGCATAATAAAGGATATCATTATTCACTAAGGTAATATAATTATAGGAATAATAAATTGATAGTCACTACTACAATATTAGCTTTAGGTGGCTGATATTAGAAAAATCATGTCGGTTATATCCGACATAAATTCCTGGTGGATATTTAGTGGCGGATATCAAAAAAATCTTGCCGGTTATAACTGACAGTATTTTTGAATTTTTTTTTTAAATATTTTTGACAGATTATGGCAATTTTTAAGTTAATGGTGGCGGTTATAAACGACATAAATTTATTATTTTATTATTTTACTTTCTGGCGGTTATTATTTTAGTATTATGGCAGTTATAACCGACAAAAATGAAAATTTTATTATTTTAAAATGTTATATTGATTAAAAATAAATAAACACATACTTTAAAAAAAAAAATTTCACTCATGACCCTAAAGTCTAATGAACTCAAGTCCCACGAGCCATAAATTTTATGAGAGAATAATAACAACAAACTACAATATGAAGCTCTATCATTTTGTAATAAAGATTATGCTCCCTCACAGGCAAGCAACAAGATACAAAGAAATTCAAACAATTTTTTTCAATGCGTCACAAGGCACATTGTCTGCACATAAACACACATGAACATCCGGTGTACTCCAGCATATCTGATTTTATTATTTTAAAATGTTATAATGATTAAAAATAAATAAATAAATAAACACATGTTTAAAATTTTTTTTTTTTCACTCATGGCCCTGTCAGATATAACCTATACGAACAAAGCAAAATTTTGGATGGCCGCCAAAATAATCTCTGAATGTTTTTTTTTTTTTTTTTTGTTTTTGCGATTTTTTACACATGCTATCTTGGAGTATATACAAACATATTTGACTATTGGATCATTGAAACTAGTTTTGTAGAACGCATATCCTATCAAATTGATAGATTTAACAAACACTTAGAGTTAATGTTATACTTCCATTAAGTATAAAATAAGATTTATCCACTAGTGTAAATATTTCAAATTGAAAATTGAATTCATTCATTGCATTCTTATAAGATCGAAGAGTGTAGCTGCAAAAAATCATCAAAATCGAAGCTAAAATAACCGTTAAATTGTGATTTTTCATTTATAACCATCGAAAACTTTTATTCCGTTACCTAATCTTTGAATGTTTCTTTTTTACGATTTTTTACGTATGCGATCTAGGAGTGTGTACAAATAAGTTTAACAGTTGGATTGTTGAAAAACGTTTCATAGAATGCATATCACATCAAAACTGTAGATTAAACCAACACTTAGAGTTAATATTATATTTTCATTAAGTATAAAATAAGATTTTGTGGTATCCACTAGTGTAAATATTTTAAATTGAAGATCGAATTCGTTCATTGCATTTTTCGTTTATAATTGTCGAAAACTTTTGTTTTGTTACCTAATCTTTGAACGTTTGTTTTTTGTGATTTTTTACATATGTGATCTCGAAGTGTGTACAGACAAGTTTGATGGTTAGATCATTGAAAAAAGTTTCGTAAAATGTGTATCGCATCAAAACGGTAGATTAAATAAACACTTAAGAGTTAATGTTATACTTCCATTAAGTATAAAATAAGATTTGTGGTATCCACTAGTGTAAATATTTTAAATTGAAAATCAAATTTATTCATTGCATTCTTATAGGTTCGAGGAGTGTAACTGTAAAAAATCATTAAAATCGGAGCTAAAATAACCGTTAAATTGTGATTTTTCGTTTATAACCGTTGATAACTTTTGTTCCGTTATGTAATATCTGAATGTTTGTTTTTTACGATTTTTTACGTATGCAATCTCGGAGTGTGTACAAATAAGGTTGACAGTTGGATCGTTGAAAAAAGTTTCTTAGAATGTGTATCGCATCAAAACAGTAGATTAAATAAACACTTAAAAGTTAATGTTATACCTCCATTAAGTATAAAATAAGATTTTGTTGTATCCATTAAGTGTAAATATTTTAAATTGAAGATTAAATTTATTCATTGCATTCTTATAGAGTCGAAGAGTGTAGCTGTAAAAAATCATTAAAATCGAAGCTACAATAACCATTAAATTATGATTTTTCGTTTATAACAATTGAAAACTTTTGTTCCGTTATGTAATATCTGAATGTTTGTTTTTTACGATTTTTTACATATGGAATCTCGAAGTGTGTACAAATAAGTTTGACAGTTGGATCGTTGAAAAAAGTTTCGTGGAGTGCATATCGCATCAAAACGGTAGATTAAACAAACACTTAGAGTTAATATTATACTTCGATTAAGTGTAAAATAAGATTTTGTGGTATCCACTAGTGTAAATATTTTAAATTGAAGATCAAATTAGTTCATTGCATTCTTATAGGGTCGAGGAGTGTAACTATAAAAAAATCATCAAAATCGGAGCTAAAATAACCGTTAAATTGTGATTTTTCGTTTATAACTGTCAAAAACTTTTGTTCAGTTATGTAATTTCTGAATGTTTGTTTTTTACGATTTTTTACATATGCAATCTCAAAGTGTGTACAAATAAGTTTGACGGTTGGATTGTTGAAAAAAGTTTCGTAGAATGCATATCGTGTTAAAATGGTAGATTAAACAATGACATTTTCATTGGACAATTATCTTTTTGTTTCTTTATTGCATATTTTACATGGGTTATTATCTATTAAACCAAACAATTATTTATTTTCGACAAAAAAAAAAACAATTATTTATTTAATTTTTAAAAACGTATTCTATTTAAATACATATTATTTATTTATTTATTAAACCAAATAATAATTATTTTATTTTTTTAAATCGTAACAAAATTTTGGGGGGAATTTAAAATTTTGGGAGGGAATTTTAGGGGGAATTTTTCCGCCAATTTTTTTTCCTATCGGTTATAATTGATAGGAATGAAAATTTTCTGTCGGTTTATATTTTAAAAAATGTTTTTGTCAGTTTTAACCGACAGTAATGAAAATTTTCTGTAAACCCACATCCGGCCCCCACTCATCTCATTCAATTTTTTGAAACCCAACTCTTAACTCTCGACACCCTCCCTCTTTCTAAGCTCTGAGAAGGAACCCTCATCATTCCTCTCAATTCTGACCAAATCAACCCTCAAAAATCTAAACCTCGAACCCTTGAGACATGGGGAATCAACTTGCAATGTTGCATGTATCATCAACGCATCACCGTGTGCTTTGCCATTAACACTGAGAGCTTCAGCTCTCTCGAACTCCATCTCAGGTATGAATTATTTTCCCCTCTTGGTTGTGTGGGTTCTGATCCATCTGTGATGAGTATTATGTCGAAAATCTGTGGGGTTTAATCTCTGTTTTGAATATGTGCATGCATGTCATCACAACGACGAATTCCGGCGAATGTCGTTAAGTTCGAAGCTAGGTGGTGACTGTCTTCTTGGGATCTAGCTCGATTTAGACTTTTAATGTATTGTTGGGCTAACGTAAGCTTGAATTCGTGGGTTTAACCGACAGTTTTGGAGTTGGAGGCTTTTGATGTATTGTGGTGACTCTTGCTTCATTTCTTCTAATATTTTCTCTCTCTCGCTCTCTTCAAAATCCCACAACAGTCTTTGGAGTTGAAGGCTTTTGCTCTGTTGGGGTTTTTTTACAAATAACTCAAAGGGCCTAAAGGTATTCCCTTTTCATATATTTTCTCCCAATTTCTTTAGGGTTAATTTCGATTATCTTATGCTACTTGCAGTGGTGCTTTTTAGGGTTTAACTATTTGATTTCACAACAATGGCAGAGCATGGTGGAGAACTTGCAGCTGGCGCACCAGGAGCTCTCCATTATCATAGATCTCATCAACACTGTAAGTATTTCGATTTTCATTCGATTTCGAGGAGAGATTCAATTGAATGAGCAATGCTTGATGTGATTGAGCTATTCTAATGGAATGTGAATGTGTGCAAGTAGAAACAAACAATGTTGCGATTGAGTGATTCTAATGGAATGTGAATGTCTGATCTTGCTGTGAATATAGAAAATGCAGTGAATGAGGGGATATGGAAAATGTAGAAAGTGGTTGTTTATATTTTTTTTAATTATTAATATATTTTCTGCCAGTTTTATTCGACAAGAATGATTTTATTTATTCTTATTAATAAATTCTTTGTCGATTATATCCGACAAAAGTTCTGTCGGTTTTAGCCGACAAAAATGCTCTTATTTATTCATTATTAATATATTCTCTGTCGGTTATATCTGACACAATTTTTTGTCGATTTTAGAGTATTTTCTGTCGGAAAATTCATTTCCTGACGCTGGCAATTCTGTCGCTTATTATATCCGCCACTGCATCCATTTTCTGTCGGATTTTGCTTAAAATCCTACAATAATATACGTTTGTTGTCAGTTCTTGGACCGCCAGTTATAGATAATTTTGTAGTAATGAGTATTGGGGAGACCATTTACATATAGACATACCGCTAAAGAAGTCAATGCAAGAAGTCATTTATCTTTCAATGATGACTTTGCCACACAAGCATTATAATTAGAACTATTTATTTTTAGGTAATGCTAAAAATGTTGATTATTGGCTCAAACAAGTAGTCTAAAACCAACAAATGATGTTGGCTACTTTTGTGGTCAAAATTGATGGTTGACATGCTACATGTGGGAAATAAAATGGATGCTCTTATGCCTAATTTGTGGTCAAAGAATGGATGCATTTATGCCTAATTCTTTTGACTTGATGAGAGGCCTTTGGCCTATAAAAGGAGGTGTAGGCATAACTCAAACACAACATCAAGGAAACAAGGAAGAAAGAAAAATAGCAAGAAGTCATTTGGCATAGAGAAGAATTTTCTCAAATTGTCTTGCTTTGTATTTTTGGTTTTCTCTTCCTATTGTAAGTGTGTGAGCTTGGGGTTATTCGGGTCTTTGGGAAATTGAGTGATAAACACTATTGTATGTTCTCATTGATTATAGTGGAATACTCCGTCGTCTCCAAACTGGATGTAGGCATTGCCGAACCAGTATAAATCTTGGTGTTCTTGTTGGTATTGTTCCATTTATCTTTTGTCAGTTATTGTGGTTTATTTTTCACTCACACTTGGTTGACGCTTCCGCACAACAAGTGGTATCAGAGCCTAGTGTTTCGACTAGGCGTTCTCGTGGGAGTGAAAAATTTGTTGGCGCTACAGTCCCGTGAATAGTGCCGAGTAGATGGCTGGAGATAAAGATGAATCTGTGAAGGGGAAGGAGTCGACATCGTCTTCGTCGGCATCTACATCCAATAGACATCAAATTGCTACTACAAGGTTAGAGGTTGATAAATTCAATGGCTCTAATAATTTTGGTATGTGGCAATGTGAAGTTATGGATGTGTTGTATCAACAAGAGTTGGATATGGTTCTGGAAGATAAACCAGAAGATATTGATGACAAGCAGTGGACACGAATTAATCTTCATGCTTGTGCTGCTATTCGATCGTTCCTTGATAAGGAGTTGAAATACCCGTATATGAAGGAAACTTCTGCTAAGGAGTTATGGACAAAATTGGAGGAGAAGTATATGACCAAGAGCGCAGAAAATCGGCTCTTCTTGAAGAAGCGACTCTTCCGTTTTCAGTATAGTCCAGGTATTTCTATGCATGAACACCTCAATGATTATTATAAAATACTTGCTGATTTAGCAAACCTTGATGTGAAAATTCCTGACGAGGATAAGGCACTATGTTTGTTAAATTCATTGCCTGATGATTATGATCATTTGACAACTACTCTGTTGTATGGAAAATCCGAGGTGAAACTTGATGAGGTGTCTGCGGCATTGGTGAATCATGAGTGTCGTAAGAAGGAACTGAAGACTCACAATTCACAAACCGAGACATTTTTTGCAAGGGGTCGAACAGAGGAAAGAAAATCTGGGAAGCGGGGAAAATCTCGTTCAAAGTCACAAGGGAAGTTTCCTGCTAAAGATGAATGTGCCTTTTGTCGCCAAAAGGGTCATTGGAAGAAAGACTGCCCCAAATTGAAGAACAAAGAGAAGGAGAAAGCGGGTTCTGAAGCAAATATTGCAAAATCTGGAGATGATGATTTCGAGTTTGCTTTGGCTAGTTCATCTGCTGATGGTCACTCCAAGGAGTGGATTTTGGATTCAGGTTGCACCTATCATATGTGTCCCATTCGAGAATGGTTTTCTAGCTTCGAGGAGCTGGATGGTGGAGTTGTTTTGATGGGTAATGATAATGCCTGCAAAACACAAGGGATAGGCAAAATCTGTTTGAAGATGCATGATGGAACAGTCAGAGAATTAAGTGATGTTCGGTATGTACCGGATATGAAGAAAAATCTTATCTCACTGGGTGCATTGGAATCCAAGGGTCTCAAGATCACCATGAAGGGTGGAGTTCTTAAAGCTGTGTACGGGGCACTGGTGGTGATGAAAGGTACAAGACGAAATAACTTGTATTTCTTGAAGGGGAGTACAGTTATTGGTGAAGCAGCTGTCACCGAAGCTGCTGACGCAGATAGCAAAGACACCACGAGGTTATGGCATATGCGTCTTGGGCATGCTGGTGAAAAAGCGTTGCAAGGATTGGTGAAGCAAGGCTTATTGAAAGGTGCAAAGGCATGCAAATTGGAATTCTGTGAGCATTGTGTGTTGGGTAAGCAAATTAGAGTAAAATTTGGCACTGCTATTCACCACACTAAAGGCATTCTTGATTATGTTCACACTGATGTTTGGGGACCTTCCAAGAATGCATCTTGGGGAGGTAGCCATTATTTTGTCTCTTTTGTTGATGACTTCTCTAGAAGAATATGGGTGTACACCATGAAGCGTAAAGATGAAGTCTTGAAGATATTCCTGAAGTGGAAAAAGATGATTGAAACGCAAAGCGGTCGAAAGATCAAGACTCTCAGATCAGACAATGGGGGTGAATATAAGTCTGATCCTTTCTTGAAATTTTGTCAAGATGAGGGTATTGTGAGGCACTTCACGGTTAGGGAGACACCGCAACAGAATGGGGTGGCGGAGCGCATGAACCGTACTTTGCTTGAGAAAGTTCGGTGTATGTTGTCTAATGCTGGATTAGGCAAGGCGTTTTGGGCTGAGGCAATTACTTATGCAAGCCATCTCATTAATCGATTGCCAGCTGTTGCGAATGAGGGCAAAACGCCCATGGAGGTATGGTCTGGTAAACCTTGTACTGATTACAAGTTCTTACACATATTTGGTTGTCCTGCTTACTATTATGTCAGAGAAAGCAAGTTGGATCCAAGAGCAAAGAAAGCTCTATTTATGGGCTTTAGCACTGGCGTGAAGGGATACCGACTCTGGTGTCCAGATGAGAAGAAATTTGTTGTAAGCAGAGATGTGACCTTTGATGAGGCTGCTATGGTTAATCAGAACAAGCATGAAGGTGAAACTGAAACGACCGAGACCATGAGTAGCTCAAAGCAGGTGGAGTTACTGAAGACTCCAGTTGTTCCAGTAAGGTCTGATGTTACAGACACTAGTCCTACAGTTAATCATGATGATGAGGACGAGGATGATGAAGAGGAGGCACCTACCCAAGAGCCTCCACAGCAACAAGACTATATTGCAACCAGAAGATCGAGAAGGGAAATTCGAAAGCCTGCTCGATTTACTGATATTGTGGCATATGCACTTCCCGTTATTGAAGATGATATTCCATCCACCTACAAAGAAGCTGTCATGAGTTCAGAGTACGAGTTGTGGAAGAAATCTATGGATGAGGAGATGAAATCTCTTCATAAAAATAAGACTTGGAAGCTGGTTCAGTTACCAAAGGGGAAGAAAGAAATTGGTTGTAAATGGGTGTATGCCAAAAAGATGGAATCTTTGGGAAAAGACAATGTAAGATTCAAAGCCAGATTGGTAGCTAAAGGCTATGCTCAGAAAGAAGGCATTGACTACAATGAGGTATTTTCTCCTGTAGTAAAACATTCTTCTATTCGTATTCTGTTGGCTTTGGTTGTGCAGTTTGATCTTGAGTTGGCCCAACTTGATGTCAAGACTGCGTTCTTACATGGCGATTTGGAGGAAGAGATTTATATGTCTCAGCCAGAAGGTTTTAAGGTTGCTGGAAAGGAAAATCGGGTTTGCAAATTGGAAAAATCATTGTATGGCTTGAAGCAGTCTCCAAGACAATGGTACAAGCGATTTGATCGATTTACGATCGGGCTTAAGTTGCTCAAGTTTAAGCACTGCTTAGACTTGATTGGCATTGGTAAAATTTGTTGATTGCCCCATGGGGGAGTGGGAGACGACTATTGGGAGATCTACTTAGAGGGTTTGCGCCAAGGTGGAGATTGTTGATTATTGGCTCAAACAAGTAGTCTAAAACCAACAAATGATGTTGGCTACTTTTGTGGTCAAAATTGATGGTTGGCATGCTACATGTGGGAAATAAAATGGATGCTCTTATGCCTAATTTGTGGTCAAAGAATGGATGCATTTATGCCTAATTCTTTTGACTTGATGAGAGGCCTTTGGCCTATAAAAGGAGGTGTAGGCATAACTCAAACACAACATCAAGGAAACAAGGAAGAAAGAAAAATAGCAAGAAGCCATTTGGCATAGAGAAGAATTTTCTCAAATTGTCTTGCTTTGTATTTTTGGTTTTCTCTTCCTATTGTAAGTGTGTGAGCTTGGGGTTATTCGGGTCTTTGGGAAATTGAGTGATAAACACTATTGTATGTTCTCATTGATTATAGTGGAATACTCCGTCGTCTCCAAACTGGATGTAGGCATTGCCGAACCAGTATAAATCTTGGTGTTCTTGTTGGTATTGTTCCATTTATCTTTTGTCAGTTATTGTGGTTTATTTTTCACTCACACTTGGTTGACGCTTCCGCACAACAAAAAAGACTAACTTGATATGTTATGTCGTATACCCACTTCAACCCACAAATTATGAGGTAAGCCAATAGTGTGGAGTAGGAAATGAATAAGAGTGGTGATGTGTTGATGTTTCTTTTTGGCAAGCCTATTTTGTTAGGGTGAGTGTGGGCAGGAATAGCGTTGTTCGATGTCTTATTTATGACAAAAAGTAGAGAATGATTGATTGACATAAAAGTAGAGAATGAAACATGTCACAAATCATGGCACCAAAGTGTTTAAAATGATCAAAAATTTCAGATTTTCGTTTCATGGGAAAAATCTAAGAAAAACGAGAAAAAACATTTGTAAAGAGTACATAATAATGAAAAGATAATGTTAGAGAAACTAAATTTTTTAAACCAAATGATGCGGTTGTTAATGATTTGATTATTAATTAAATGTTGATTAACGTACTTATTTCCTGGTGACACATATTTAGTTTGCAAACTTAGTTTAAAATTTTAGTTTCCCTAACATTACCCGTAAAGAAAACCACTGAGAAAAGTATACAGAGACGTCTAAACATCAGAATGAATAATAGAAATGGAAAAAAACCACGAACATTATTAGGGTAATTGAGTGAACTTGCTAAAAAAACTTATGACAAATCATATTTCGGAAATAAGATCAACAGTTCAAAATATACTCAAACTTCTACTTAAATTTATTAACTTTAGGTTAAATTTGATGTCCACCAAATTGACATTGATCAGTTAAACTATTTTGCATTCATTTCCTCTTATATGGTCAAGTGTGGACATGCAAACTCACGTTACTCAACAAATCCCGGTCAATGCTCAAGTAGTGATGACCATGAAGGAGCTACCCTTGCACGCATAAATAGACACATTGTATAACTTGTTCATGCATTTGCATACACACTTACATAAGAAAGAACGTGAATTTGGTATAAAGTACCTACAAAACTAAGATTACATGCAAAATCAATGAAATACTTACAAGAACGGCGATCAATTTGGCATCAGGGCTCCAAACAACTTACAAATTCTCACATTCCCTCTGCGCTGAATCTGAATCCCTCATGTACTTCCCCAGTCCAACTTTGTGCTGAATCCCACCAGCCCAAATACACAAAATAAAATGTCAAACACCTTACTAACAAAACCCACATCAAACAAAAGCTCAAATATATACCCACCCACATACATCATTCATATATAGTTGCATAACTGTATGCATGTATGTACCAGCCAAATTCACAACACCCACATCAAGAAATAACAAAATACACCAAACCCCCAAAAACCCATCTCATTTAAACAAATGCACTCTGCCCATTTGATCACTGCACATTTATATCTCCTTGACACCAACATCAATTTCGAAAACCCACAAATACTCATCAAAGTACAAAGCAAACACATGCGAACCCACATCACGAATTGCATAAAACACACAATTTACTAAAAACACACATACGCATAAATAATAAATAAAATACAAGTATACCTTGGAAGAGCTCCAAAGCTCAAGGTGAGAAGGAGAGACGACAAGTAGCAAGCGATTGATGACCTTGAAGTATATGATCTTTTGGGAAGAAGGGCATTGACCCTGTTCGAGTGGGATGACCTGCGGCCATCCATATGCCATATGCATCTTCTTCTTCCTCCTCTTTATTCTTCTATATCTCTGGATTGAATTGCCAATTCTCTGACTTTTGGGTTTGGTTTTCGTGTAATTTGCAAGCGATATAAGAACGTTAGGGACTGGATCAAAGTGGGATTAGAGTCTGTGAGCAAGATCTGAATGCATGGCTTCACGCGTCTCAGGTGGATGGATCTCGAGAGAAGAGCAAGTTTAAAGCAATTAGTATTTTTTTTCCAGTTTTCCTGTGTTTTTATTTCTTTGTTTTCACGTTATCAATGAATACGACCCTGATTAATATGTCGTTTTCTAGTCCCATTTTTGTGTGCTTAAAACGACGGATTTTTCTGCTGTTCTATCAAATACCAAGAGTAGAAGAAATTTCTATCGTGAACACGGTTTGGTATATTAAATATAATAATATAACATATTAAAAAAAATTCAAGTTTTCAGCCAATTGTATTATTACATTTTGTGTATCAAGCCGTATTCATAACACGATGAGTATAAAGCTTGCGCAATACTTGTTTTCTCGTCTCACGTGTAAGGATAGATAGCTATATTTTCCTAATCCGGATGAGTCTAAAGATAGATAGGTGTATTTGTCTCATGTGGTGGATTTTTACCGAGGCTCACTGCAGCAGTGCATCAAGTGTAACTTGACATTTCCACGACATGATTGTAAACACTTGTATGTGTTTTTGTTTATTTCTTTGTTTTGCCCCATGATAGTGTTCGGGCAACGCATCTTTTGACGATGCTTTTGCTCCGAATGCTTATGTTAACTTTCAAATGGAGTATTTTAAACTGTTAATTGGATCATCTCATGATATTTGAATAAAACGTCTTATTCCCACCAAAAAAAAAAATCTCATATAATCTTGACACGCATACTACATAAAGAAGAAATAAGATAGTTGTATGAGAATTCATCTTTTTTTTTTATTATTCAAGAAGAAACATAGATAAAAGAAAGGTATAATGAAAATAAATGTGAAAAATTAAACTAGGTTTTTCCCCTCTACTTATTCGTCTATTTTCTATCACATTTGATATATCTTATTAGGTTGGGATTTCTGTAGATATCGTTAATCAACTAAATGATTTATGATCTGTAGCCACGCCAAGTAGTGATCTAGTCACGACATTATGAGGGTATGCATCAAGTGGAGAAGGCGGAGTAGTTGTGTGGCCTGCAAAGTTCCTTTGGTTGATCATTGAACCGTCAAGATCATTCGACATAGCAGGGACCTTCGGATTAGATCCACCGGGAGGAGGATGGTTGGACTTCTGCTTCGACTCCATCAGCATGATGTCTTTGCTCATCGTCATCATCATGCTTACTGAGTTTCCGTTCACATCATGCAACACCCTGCCTGCACTAGCCTCATGCATGTTCATGCTCATGAGAAATACAACTGTTGTAACTGTGAATATAACATTAAGAAACCTCATGGTGATCTATTGATCTTATACTTATAGATATTAAGCAAAGATAGCTAGCTTAAAAATATGAAGGATGCGTTATGTGGAGGGTTAGATATATGGCTATTTATAGGCACCAATGTGCCCTTTTTCTATTGTGGAAAGCATTAAAAATTGAATGGGTCAGGACTCAGAACAGAAGAAATGAGTTTGATCTATGATAGTAGTATTCAAAGCAAAATTTTCAAATTTCTTAAGTTGGAATCTCTCCTTACATGTATTAGCACGAGTCTTGCAAATAATTTTTCATTATATTATTGGCATGCATTTTGGGGCACAGAGAAATCAAAATCTGACCCACAATATATGCTTCTTTGCACTTACTATGGACCTTGCAATACCTTCACTTCGAGACCTACAACAGAGATATATCCTTACGTTTACAGGTCATGTGATGAGTGTTGTAGAGATAAATCATTTCATGTTTACATGTTACATGATGAGTGCGACTAATACAAAGGGATGTATCTTTGGCAAGAAAGCAGATTCCCTCATTTTTCTCCCGAATATTTGACCAAAATGTAATAAAATATTTTGGGTTGACTTGGTGATTGTATGTTAGGACTTGAATTTACTATATCTGAGGTTTGAAGTCATAGATGTATGAAAGTGAAACTTGTGATACATGTTGCGGTTTAACGCTGTATCGGGTTAGAATTTGGACTTATGCCCCATTCTTCACGGCCAGTCGGTTCTTCTTTAGGCGCACCAGTCGCTTCGCCATGTATTAAAAAACTGGGGAACTCAACAAACTTGGTGGAAACGTTTCTTCATTTGGAATTTCTGCATTTTAGTCTCAACTTTTGCCCGCTCTTCACTTTTACACCTTTCTGTTAGTTGCTCGGAACTTCTGAAAGAACTTCACTTGTTACACGACTTTCTTTTTTTTTTTGTTGAAATTTCCGAAAAGACTTCATTTGATGGGAAAACGACTAGAGTTCGTTTTACTGTTCTCAAAGGGGAGGGGGAAATGAGAGTCTGATTTTGTCCTTGGTTGTAAAGTATCATAAGTACGGAGGAGTAAATACATGATGAAGCTACAAACCCAGAAACCGGACTTGGAAATCATAAGAAACAGATCAACTATAGATGTAACACGAAAAGGGGAAAGATTGATTGGTGCACAAGCAACAAAGCTATTCAACAGGACTTAATTGTATTCAACCTTATCTAATTACACACACACACACACATATTTATCTGTTCTCTGGAAAAAGAACCGACACAATATATGAAACTCAATTGTATTCAACCTTATCTAATTACCGCTTTACTAACAGGTTAGGTATTTGTATCGGTCTGCTAGCTGTACATTCAAGACTATACAAATATGCTAGCAGCAATGACCCCGATGATCCAATATAGGCAGCACAGCACATCAATCGGTACAATTATCAACACAAGGACAAGCAATAAGAATCGAGATTCACAAGCGAATGGTGCTCATAACTGCAGTATTGAAATCCAAGCTGTAATGGAAAAGTGACTTTGTTATGAGAGATCTCTCCATGACTTCTTCTTAGGATGGTAGATTTGGATGTAAAGTGTTCCTGCTCTCTTATGCAGTTGCGACCTGCGGATTTCTGCTGATTCAGCTGCCTTCAAAAGGGTTATTACATGCAACTCTCCATTCAATAGAACAAATCCAAATGGTGAGTCACATGGGACCTGTCTTGGTATACGTGACTCCTTACGCCAATGGTTTGAAGGCATGTCATATCTGCAATGCAGTAGACAGAAACACTCAACTATTACGTGGAAGCAACATAAGCAAAAACTAAAATTATCATTCAAAGATCAAATAAATAACAACGAGGAAGAAATTCAAAGGACATAAACTAGGGGCAGATGCATAGGTCCAAAAAGACATCAATAATCATACACAAAAATGAACATAAAAGAATGTGATCGCAAAAGAGAATTACTTGTACTAAACTACTGATAGTCCCATAAACCATGCATTTCTCAACATTTTTAATATATTACTTAAGAAAGATAAATAAGATTTTCGCTTGTGTGAACCACAATCAATCAAATAGAAAAAGTAAATTAAAACATACGCTGCGTTATGTCTGGTTAGAACCTGTGGCATTTAAGCCATAAATTTAAATTGCCATAACCATCCAAATGAAGTCATCACGTATCCATCAAATTGTGTAACTTTGGAACTTTTCTGTAACCAGAATAATAAGTTTTTCGTAGTTCATGTAAGAATTCATGTGATTTCATCATCCATGAATTAATTTATGTGAGCTCCTCTCTATCCCCCTTAGGGGGTTTGGCGAATAGGCATCGCCCTATGCGTCGTCAACAGAGTAGATTTTGAGCTAGCATAGCTTCATGCTGGCTCTAGCTATAAACACGCCTGGTAGATCGGGCCACCCTGCCTTGTGAAGCCAATGCAGTGGGCCGGGCCGTCGACTCGATAATGGCCGCATCGGTGTTGCTGGGTATCTCTGCCGTTGGGTCACTCTAACTCGAACTAGAGGCAAAGTGAAATTTGTGAAATATTGTGAACTTTGTAAGAAATTTGTGAAATTTTGTAGAAGTTTGTTAAATTTGTGACTTTTGTAGGATAGAAAAGGCACCGTGCACTTAATGTTTTGCCGTAAAAATTGGTGGGAAAATACCTTTGCATGACGAAGTGTACAATATTTCATTAGGCAAACCCTAAATCTGGGAGAAAGTTTGATTTTTTTTGGAAAAAATTTGAAAGTCTGCCTGACGAATTTAGTGATGTTGCTCAACGATATTTAGATAAGTTTGGGCGACAAATTTTCCCAATTTCATTCGGCAAACATAAAAAATTCAATTTTTTTTTAAGGTTAAAAGATCATCAATCGAATTTGATGATCATTTCAGTCCAGTATGTAGTTTTATCCTGAATTAGTGTCCTTGCAAAAAACCATCAAAATCATGATGATACGTTTGTAACCATCAAATGATTTCATCCCGTTACCTAATCCTTGAAAGTTTATTATAATTATAGTAATAATAAATTGATAGTATTGGGGAGACCATTTACATATGGAATGCAAGAAGTCATTTATCTTTCAATGATGACTTTGCCACACAAGCATTATAATTAGAACTATTTATTTTTGGGTAATGCTATAAAGATTAACTTGATATGTTATGTTGTATACGATGAGTATGAGTAGCAGTAAGAGCCGTTTCAACCCACAAATTAAGATGTAGGCCAATAGTGCGGAGTAGGAAACGGATAAGAGTGGTGATGTGTCAATGTTTCCTTTCGGCAAGCCTATTTGTTGGGGTGATTGTGGGCAGGAATAGCGTTGTTTGATGTCTTATTTATGACAAAAAGTAGAGAAGGATTGATTGACATATTTGGTACCTTTGTCACTTTGGAGGACTATAGTATGGAATGAAACATGTCACAAATCATGGCAACAAAGTGTTTAAAATGAAAAAAAAAAAAATTTAGATTTTCGTTTCATGGGAAAAATCTAAGAAAAATGAGAAAAAGCATTTGTAAAGAGTACATAATAATGAAAAGATAATGCTAGGGAAACTAAATTTTTAAAACCAAATGATGTGGTTGTTAATGATTTGATTATTAATTAAATGTTGATTAACATACTTATTTCCTGGTGACACATATTTGACTTGCAAACTTGATTTAAAATTTTGGTTTTCCTAGCATTAACTTTAAAGAAAACCACTGAGAAAAGTAGACAGGGACATCTAAACATCAGAGTAAATAATAGAAATGGAAAAAAACCACGAACATTATTGTTAGAATAAAAGGGTAATCGAGTGAACTTGCTAAGGGCACAATCCGTACAAAAGGACTTATCAACTTTGGCAATAGGAAAACTAGAACAAATACGAGGCATGACTTGATGACAGATGACCAATACGTTGGTGTCAAGTGGGGGAAGAGATGGTGGAAGACAGAGACAAGGGATAAAGCCCATTTATAGGGGTCTTGAAAAAATAATACACCGGTAAGTAAATCATAGATTTGATAAAAGTGAGGGCAAAGACAAAAAAGACTAAGTCTAAGATAGTGTATATTCTTTATAAAGGACCAGAAGTACATTGCCTACGTATCATTGGGTGTTATGTTGAGTAAAGTGAGCAACAAATACAAGATTTCTACAAAGATAAAGAAGAAAAAAGGTATTGCGAAGCTGAAAATTAGAGGGACGGAGAGAAAAAGAGGAATGTTCCAGGAGTTGGTAGTACGTTAGGCCTCGTTTGGCAGCTCGGACTATACTGACTATTTCTGTCGGATAGGATAAATAGCCACCGGATAGTACTGACTAAATTAGTCAGGCGTTTGGTGCAGTATCGAACTAATGACCGTATTATTTATACTATGTTTGGTACTGAACAAGATAAGTCAGGCGTTTGGTGCAGTATCAAACTAATGACTGTATTATTTATACTGTGTTTGGTACTGAACAAGATAGGACAAGGGAAAAAAAAATTGACAAATCTTCATTTGTTTAATGAACTTTTCTCATATTTATACCTATTGAAAACCACATAAATTTTCAAATAACAAAGAAAAATAGTAAATTTCATACATCAAATTCAAAATATTTTCCAATAACATAAAAGAAGGTTCACAAAATACAACTACAGTTATTACGTTATATAGATTAATCCAACCACATAACCAAGTTCATAAAATATACAAATGCAAGTTGGTTTCAGTAAAAAACAATTTGTCTAGATAGCCAAAATATATGCATGTTGCTGCTTTGCAAACTCTTCCCTCTACTTTTCTTTCTCCTTAAACACCAACAAACACAAGGAGCATCAACAAAACAAATATTTCCTGCAATCATAAAGGCCAGATGCATTAATATCGCAAACACCAAGTCCAAACAACAAATAAGAGAAATTTAACCAACAAAACCAAGACAACCCCACTAAAAATCTGATAAATGCAATGAATAAAATAACTAAAAAAGCAAGGAACAAGATTTGAAAGCCTAACAAGACTAACAACAAAACAAAGACAAAGCTTCAGTTACAAACCACTGAAGTAAGTGCCATGGAAGGATCAACACACCACTGAAGTGAAACTAGCCAGCGTTTCCTTCACAGAAGCTTAAAGCTTCAGTTACAAATGGAAAAATGAACCAAGACATTGTGTTATTCTTAGTTAACATATAAAACTTACGAAAAAATACTACCACAAAAAGACACAACAATTTTGTACAAGCATCAAATACAAGATATTCCATATAAGATACTATATAACACACTTTAATCACTTCCTTTTGGCCCACATTATCTCTTCTTCTATTTAACCACCATTGACAATCTAGTAGCTTGCCCATCAAGTACAGAGTAACCTTTAGAGTTAATCATCTGCACAAATTTTATATAATATCCCATTTGCCCATTACAAATCTTGTTCACCTGACAAATTTTTTTACCATTAACGTTTGACCACTCCTTTAATTACTCAATTATTTTAATCTTGGTGGTGTTCTTAGGAACTCTTTGGTACTCTTTGGAGTAGGTGGTGTTCTTAGGAACTCTTTGGAGCTTGGGATACTAGGTTTTTAATCTTGGGTATGGAAAGATTCTCAACGCTGAAATTTGGAGCATCTTTTTGGGATTAAAACTTGCTTGAATAAAGGTTTTCAGTGCCTTTTATTGGAGTCTGATTCTGCAATTTTTGTCCATCTTATATCACATGGTGCCACTGATAATCATCCTAATGGTGAATTCATTCAAGCTTGTTGTGCGATGTTACTGTGTGACTGGAAATGTAATATTTGACATACCTATTGTAACATGAATTTTATTGCTAATGAGTTGGCCAACCTAAGCCTCTCTCATCCTTTGGGTCCGGTCTATTTTAAGCAAACTTCATTTTCTTGTAAGTTGTTATTATTTTCTGATAATACACTTCCTGATCCACGGTGGAATCAAAGAGTTCCGCAGACAAGTTCTTGTTGGGGAGATTCGGCCAGAGATGTTGCTCAACATGTCCTTTGCTCAGCTGCAGCAGAGGTACCCGCTGCCACCCAGGTATCTTGACTAAATTTATTCCCAGTAAAACTATGACTGCAATGTCTATGCCGTCGAATTCAAGTTGTGTTCTGGTAGCCATTTGGTAGTTGGATCTCTTGAAGAAGAAGAGTCTTAGCTCGCACTTAGTCATCTCTAGTGTATTTCGATATTTAGCTTGTTCAATTTTCACAAATTATTGTTATATTATTTTCTCGTAGGATTTCCTAATCCTTTGGTTTTGATTGCCAAACAAGAGAATTTGTTGCTAGAATAAATATAAAAAAAACAAGTGTTTAATTTTAAACGAAAATGCACACTACGTATTATGGTTTTGCTTTTAGTAGTTGAATTAGAATAAATTTGTAGCAATTGCTTGCCTAATGAGTGTATTTTAGGAGCACGGATAGTTACAAACCATCGTCGTACTTAAATGACTAAAAGCATTTAGAAAAAATGTTTTAAAACCAATTCTTAGTAAATATGCAAGCTAATTATGAAAAAAACACTTGAGGTGCTTCCTGCAAACTTTGCTTCTTGCAAGAAACACTTTAAGTACTTTTAGAACCCAAAAACATTTCTAAAAGCGCTTTTAGTCATTTAAAAAAAAAAAATTCTTAAACATTAGTCCATTTTGTTATACATTGTATTACACCTACGTATAAAAACTATTAATTTTCCTTTTTTCGTATTTCATGGTGGAAATTTTCAACATACTAATGACAAACAAACAATTTGTTGATCATACATGCAAGAATTATTATTATTATTTTTTTCCCTATACTATACCTCTTAGTAAACAACAATGTGCAGCTCTCACAATTACAGTATTGTCAGGTTTCATTAATCACATCTTTATCTGACCTAATCTCTCGAAAACCCTCTAGATGTTTGAACAATTGTTATTGGTGTTTGTCCCTCCATGATATTTGTTTCTCTGGTTTGAGAAATTGGTGGAGAAAGAAACAAGCTTCAACCAAATCGACTTTATCCGCTCCAACAAAACCAATTTTCATTACCACTGGCATCACTGTAATTCTGAGTTCAATATTTTCTATCAAAACAATCAATTTTACAACAGTGAACTCAAAAAATGGACGTCCTCGGGATCTCTACGCTGAATTTTACAGGAAAAGTACAAATTCCCCGTGCACAAGGCAGGATGTCATATAACGTATGACTCGATGAACACTCGAAAAACCTACCCGTTGTAAACTAATCTCAACTAAGCGGCTTTTTAAAACATCTGATAAAAAAGAGAAGGAAAAACGAGATACTGATTTACAGATTCCTGGGATATAAAAAAAGGAAACCTAAATTTTTTCCCTATAAGCATGTCCAACCATGTAGAGTGGAAATTATGACGACCCGAGACAACTTGAATACAGGAGAGGAACTGGGTTGACAGAAATCATGCCGGAATGCAAAAGGAGGAGCTCAGAATCGGAGGCAAGACACAAACCAGATGAGGCCCAGCAGGATTGCAACTTATATTCGATTCACCAACATCTGGCAGACCAAGTTGTGGGGGACGAACATAACCCGCCACTAGAGGCACACATAATATTGAGATTTCTATCCTTGAACCTGCCATCGCAAGATTTAACAGAGGCAATAGCTATGAGCCAGAAGATATTTTCCTAGACAACAGAAAAATATGTGGAGTTTAAGTAGTTCACAAAACCTTGCTTTGACGAAAGAGAAACATGCCCTCTTTTCCTCCCAGCAATCATCCAATTCTCAGTATTTGCACCGACTTCATATAACACCTCATCCTGATGCACAAGCACTAAAATTATTAATACACTCAGAGTCATAGTCACCTATAGTACTCCTCAGCTTTTAACGACAGTTGAAACACTTGAAGATGCAGAGACTTCAGTTCATGCAGCGACGACAAAGTACAGGGTGCAATTCTGATGACGATTCACAAGTTTCTACACACGTTTTTATTTTCCTTTCAAGTGAAACAACTCAACGACATACACCATACCACCTCAGGTTTCAAGTGAAACAACTCAACAAGTACACTGCAATTACCTACAATTCTAGTAGACTTAAAAAACGGTTGAAAACTGACATTAGTGTTCGTTGACTTTGTTCAGAAATAAAAGTGAAAACCAGAAAAGTCGTAAATTATCAGCATTTTAAGATTTGATAATCGCAATATAAATTGTCCAGTGTGATCGGTCTGTGACTTACATTGTTAGGAGAAACTTCATTTTCCTCAAAATCCTTCAATCTTTCAACCCTCCATTTCATAGTAACTAGCTGGCCAACCCTAAGGCCACCGGAAGAGAGAGGAAGAAAACCAACAGCCAGGACTGGATCAAGCACAGGCCTTTGCAAAGCAAGAGTGCTTCTGAAAATTAAGTCCCGTCTAGCACCCTCAGACCCAGAAGATTCTGCAAACACAGGTGGGTGCGCTCCACTGGTTCTATCACCAGAAATTCCATATCTAATATTTAATATACTCTCCGACTGAAAAGCCTTCGCTTCATCTGCAGGAAAAACAAAATCGTATCATCAGTTCTGTCAAATGTACGAAAATGTAAAGTATGAAAAGATTCACAACTATATCCACATTTGCAAAATGAAATTGCAGCATGGCAGTGACTTGTTAGCGCTTGATTTACACATAATGTTTAAACGATTCCATCAGAATAAGTCCCAATCTTAACCTATTGCTGGAGATAAACAAGTGAATTTCCTTTACCATAATCAGATAGTATGGAAGCTTAGAAACATGCAAACAAGCAAGCATTTATAACATAAATGAACAATGCGTACCTTCAACATTAGTCTTCCCTAAGCATATACTGAATAGCATTCCTGCTCTAGAATTTGGAGAAACAACTAGTGGAAAGTAGGCCAAAGTCGGTCTCCCATCACCTTGTCCAGTATTAACAAATCCATCTTGAAGATCAAGCCAAGCATCAAAGATGGTCACCGTGGCTTTCACTTCAGAGTGTAGACTGACCTGGAAGTAATCAATTAATGCAGACGTATGAACCACCAACCTCCAAGGACTCCGCAGATATATTATACAAATAAACTTTCCTATTTAAAGGACTTATAAGTACTTATTTTGGTAATTGAAAAAAAATCTTAGTGTAACATGACAGAATGCACTCTTAAATCATAACCAGCCAATGTACAAAAGCATTACTCATGCTAAGATAATGGGTTACAATAACTTTTTGTGGAAACAGAAACAATTTCCATGTTTCAACACATAGGATGTCACACACTTCACGTCTTATTATCTAATCACGTAGCCAGGGATGCATAAGTTAAAGTTACATACAGAAGTGTGGTTTTGAAAACCATATCACACATACCTGGAGAAGCAAAGTACCATCATTGCATTTATCTGCAACTCGTGTGCTCACATGGAAAGGATCTGTAAAATGCACTGCTAGGGTCCTGCACAAAGTAATAATCAATAAAAAAACATCTACAATTTTGAAAGATAAGAACAAAAAGTAGAACAAAATAAAAGAAAAATACCTCTCAAATATCTGATTGTGAGATGCACCAAATTCAAGTTTGAGTGCTATCATCCTCATTCCATCCACAATGCTCTGTCTCTGGGGAACCACTGCATAATGCATTATGTACAGGTAAGCAGTAAGCAGTTGGGACTCAATAGAGTATTTAAACCTAGAACATACACATTCACAACCTGAAGATGATCCTACTGTAAGCTTTTCACTGATAGCACGAACTGGAATCCATAAAATAGACGTCAAATTGTTTGCCCAATTTGGAAACTCTACTCTATCATCACACAGAGGCAACTGCTCAAAATTTTTATCGATAGCCAAAGAACCATCCTTAAGAGTACCATTACAGTCAGCCACACCAACTGAACTCTTTGATGCATCAACATAGCTCTCCATCTCAATGAAATGTGAATCTTCAATTTTAAGACCAGGTCCAGTATCAACATACAAGATAGCACCTTTGAGAGAGTAGTTAATGGGTCTTACAATAATGCCCACCCACTGAGGTTCATTTATCAGCAGAGCAGCGGAAACAGCTGCAACAAGATCAACCAGAGGTCTTGGTTTGAATACCTGAGAAAGAAAGGGTCATTTAGACGGTACGATACCCTACGTAAATCTTAACTGAAAAACTTCGTCGCAAAGTTATGTACTGCTTTTATTTACAAGTAAATTTAAAATAACAAGGATAAACTAGTATTTTGGGATATAACGGGTAGCAACAAGCTACATCTTCAATAGTTGCACCTTCAAGATAGGTCTAGGAGGCTTTTCATAACTCATGAAATCCTTGCTGTCTTCAGGGCCACCCTTGGAAAAGCTATGAGATCTGAATCTTAATTGCCCAATTTTCCCAGTGAGAACCCCCAAAACATATGAACCTGGTTTCTGGGGGGGTAAATCCAGGGTAACGGTATTCCGACCAGGCTTTAATACAATTGCAGTAGAGCTCATTAATACCTGAAAAATCAGAAGTAATAATCTGTCATATCATAAACAATGTTCATACAACATTAGACCTGAAACGGTGAGATGAAAATGCATTGCAAGTCCAAGAAAGCTTACCTTAGCAACCTCATCAGTATTAAATATTGCATTCAATGTGAGACTAAATGAATCAAGAGTTATATCATCAGGAAAGCCACTCCAAAATGTTACTGATAGAGTACCAGGATCTCCATCACATAATTCTAATGGAGGCCCAGGATTGCCAGAAAAAGTAATTAAAGATGACACATCTAGGGGCACTGGTTGCTCCATTTTGCCATGTGCAAGACGAACAACCTCTGACTGAAAAGCCTGGCGTTCCCTAGTCAAAAACAAGCCTTTATCCAATGAAAGCAACCTCACGCAAGATGATAGATAGCCAGCTTGATCATTGAGTATTTTCTGACACTCTGCTAAATTGGGGAGGACTTCTGCCAATAAATCCTGCCATTCTTCACCAGCGTAAAGTGCACAAACCTTTTCATATGACTTTGCTGCCAGATCATAGTTTCCGTGCTTAAAACAGACAGATGCTATTTCTCCATCAAGAACAACTCCATGTCTTTTCCACCAGGATCGATGATAATTGTCAGCAGCCCCTTTAGTTAGTTCAAGATATTTTTGCTGTCAAAACAAGAATTTGTGTACAAGACAAAAAATCAACAAAATATTATACAGCATGCATAAAGGAACTAATAATTTGAACAATCCTCCATGAATGGTAAACTACAAATTAGCAACTGTTCATACCTCAAACTCTTCTGTAGACGACAAAGACTTCCACAGATCAGGATTAGAAACTGTGTTGTGCAGAGCATATTCAGCAGCAACATAAATTTCAGCAAGCCTCATGGGGCGATCAATTGAGCTCTCAGAAATTCCTGGTGAAGAGTTAGTACGTGCCATAACACTTGCTTGCACTTTTTGTAACGATGGCATCTTAAATGATGCATCTGAACCTGAACTGCCATCATACATCGTGACTCCATTATCACTCAAACATGCCATTTTTGAAAACATAAAAATAATAAATGAAAGGAGAATATTTAGCAAGACTATTAAAAAACAAATTACTCTTAGAAACCGATAGCACTACATTTGCTACAATTCTTGAATTTCCATTACCCGTCAATAAAATTTTGGCGGCCATCAAACATTTCAACCACATTCCCAGCAGAAAGGGAAGCTCTCCTCCGATTAGCCTCACGTAACAGTAGAGAAGGTTCAAGAGGCAATGGTTTTCTCTGAATACCAAAGTGCTTGAACGGTGGAGTTGACTGTAGAATTACCTGCAAAAGATAAATGACTAACTTTTTTTGTCAAAAAAAGAAAGACAAAAAGAAACGAAAAGTTAAGGGGCAGAAAATGCTTTTGCATTGCATGAAACTCAACAAAAGCCAACTGAACAGTAAAGAAAAACTAATGGCAACCGTAGAAGATAATCATCATTCATCAATAATCAAAGGTCTAATTTCCTATACACCACCTTTGTTTACCCCATGTAACAAACACGGCACTAATACTGTTGTAGTAGTTTGATAAAGGGTTAACTGCTAAATCATGAAATCCACTTAACTATTTAGTTAAACTCCCAATTATAAAGATATATTATGAAATTTGAGGGATTATAAGATCTACTATGAAATTTTCATAAAATGGGTGAAATATTAATTTTCATCATTTGAAATTAATTCTGATGTTTTTTTGTTATATTAACACCGCAATCTACAGTAAAAATCCAAGGGATAAGAATGTCACAAATCTGTAACAGGGAGTGGCTGCATAATGCCTTTTAGCATGGCCAAAACTTCATACCACATGACAGGTCAAATAAGAAGATAAAAAGCATGAACAATAAACAATAAATCCCAATATTAGAATTTAGAAGTTTATGCTGATTTATATTTTATACTAATGTAGGCTGGACAGACATAAATTGATGCAGTCTCAATTAAAGAAATTTACACCTAGATATTTTACGCGGAACTATATTAACATATTAGCTAACGTTAGCTAGTCCTATTAAAAAACAAAAACTTTAACTAATCCAATGCTACATTTACTGTATTAAGAACTTACCTTTTCTTTGGCCAGCACCTCAGATGAAGCATCAGGTGGAACTGAGGGCCAAACTGCAGGCTTGGGCCAGGGAAGCATGCTGAGTAAAGCACTGTTCAATGAGTTAAACGGAAAGAAGGACAATTAGTTTAGAAAAAACATCTGCAACTTTTAGGTGCAGTAAAACTAATTCCAATGATTACATGTCCAAGCTTGTTTCTAGAATGCTAAAAGATGTTCTCATCTTTAAAGTTTCAATTGGTACCTGTTTCCAGGACTCCTTTCTATATTCGTCCCATATCCAATTAAATATGCAAGCCTCATGAACTGTATAAACATACAATACAGCATTTGATTATTAAAGTGCACGCATGTTAAAAACAAAGTTTCTAGTCAATCTTGATTCTCAGTTGAACAATGGATTCAATTTCACTTATATCAATGCACTCCAACAAAGGCGTATCAAGGGATTAAAGAACAAAACAAACGATATTTTTGAGTTCCTCCATTGCAAATGAAACACAAGGAACTTTTACCTTAACCCTGCATAATGAATAAAGGTCGCCTTGAAGGCGGTAGAATTCTTTTTCTATATCAGGTGCTGCAAGTCCATCCTTATAATGTGAAGCAGTTTCATTGACTAAGGACATGCAAGCCGTTATCACCCACACTTCACGCATACAAAAGGGAAGAATACTCTGAGAACAACTCCAAAAGAGAAAACAGGAAAGGTAGGAGAATGAAAAGAAAATAGAAAAGTCAGATATGATCATTCATACTGAACTTCAAGATATGTATGACATTACGTTAAAAACACTTTTAAACAAAATGAATACCAGATACCTCATGTACAGCCAGAGACTTTGAGAAGCTTATAATGAATGAGTATCCCCTTGATGCAACTTCAAACGGGCGATTCAGCTTGAATAAAAGCTACATTTAACCATCTATTAGAGATGAATTTCAAATTTTGTTTCAGCAAAATAGTAAGTCAATTTCTGCGTAAACTAGATTCTGAAGGCACCACCATTGTTTTACTGAATGGTCAGATTATTTTTTGATTTGAAGTAATGGTCAATGAAACTTCTTATATGTCCATGGTAAACTTGTATTCATCACTTGCACCATGTGGTTAACGTAATTGTACACTTAAGTTCCAATTCTTCAACTTTATCAATATAACAGGCACAAGTTTCAGTAGGAAGTATTTTACATCTTATGTTAGAGAGAGAGAGAGAGAGAGAGAGAGAGAGAGAGAGCACTATAGTATGAAAATGCTGAATGACCTTATCAAAGAACTTATCAACACATATGTGAAGAGTTAATCATAGAAATGCATTTTCAATGAGACAGAATGGAACAACAATTTACTCTAGTATGCTAAATGAAATTTTCCCAAGTAAACTAAAGGATCCAGCATCCAAACAAGCAGAAAATTTGAAAGTTTGAAACTAATGATATCACTGCATAATGTTAATTCGTTTTTTACTGATTTAAGGTCACAGGCTTGAATCAACTGTCTGTCTCACATACCTTTGCTTGGCAGGCAAACAGATACTGTCTAAATTCAAATTCTCTAAATGAGTCATCTTGAACAATTTGTGTCAATGATTTCTTTCCAGAATTGAGCAATGCTGCCTGATCATCACCATGGTCAACTCCTCCAAAGTCCTTCCGTTTTCCAGTCATTTCAACTGCATCAGATGAAAATGATATTGGTCTCCAGAACAAAAAAGAAAGAGAAAAGGTCCATTATTGATCAAAATCTTATCATTTAAAAGCACTACGCTTATAATGGAATCACGATTTTCCAATTTTCAGTTTCCTTCAAAGTGGAGCAAGAACGTACAAGCACACATTCAAGATCTCCCACTCACCGCTGAGTAGACAATCATTTTCACCAATCATTGGATCAAAATCAAAATGCTGACACTTATTCAAGAAGAAAAAGTCTTTACTGAGATTTGTATATTAGGCGATGGATTTTAAGAAAATGAATTAGAGCACGGTATGGATTTTAAGAAAATGAATTATGAGCTTGGCTCCCAGAGAATATGGATCAAAATTGCGTGCATGTTTGTCTTCGTGTTTATGACGTAGATTCTTGTTTCCCTTGAGGAGATATGAACAACTACAGGATTGCAATAAGCAATTAACGGAATCATTTCAACCAAACTTGACAGCACAATACTTAAGACATGAAGTGAAGATTGAAAAAACAAACTGGTTTAGTGTAAAAAGATACACTCATTAAGTATTTTTTTTATACCGGAAACAAACATTTGATGAACATCCTGTAGTCATAGAATGAAAACAATGAATGGATCTCAATATAAAATGACACGTACAGCAGTCAATGGTTGCTCATATCTACAACACAAGGTACCCAATTCATAAAGACCGCTATACCTTCATAAAGTAAGTTTCAAAATACAGTTAGTGTTTCATAAAGTAACACTAACTATAAGTGTTAAGAACTTAAAAAAATGTAGAAAAATAAAAGTTGAAAAGATCCCCCATGCATGTACTTGAAGGTGGCATTTGTATTTCCATGTCAAAATAGTATTTTCATTAAAAACATATGTAGAAATCATAACAGGTATCTCAACACTAAAAGTGATAATAAGATATATGCGTAATGCACCTGTTTCCAAATAACAAATTTCTAGTTCATCATATTCCCGTAAAGAATCTTCATGAAGATGAGCCATCTCAAACATAAAAGCCAAGCTTTCCTGAAAAGAGAAGCAATTATGGTAAGATGCCAGAAGATGATTAGTAACTTGAATTATATGGATCTGAAAAGACAAAGGTTTGCGGTACTTGTGCCTCATATAATTGCCTAAAGTAGGATTTGAAATGTACTTTTATAATACCAGATAAGTATTTAGTACGCTTTTCAATACAATTGATTTATGCATGAAATCCACATTCGAATCAACAATCCTTTAAATCCTCTTTGCCCAAAGCAGCTTAATAAAATTCTTCTAGTAAAAATTGATAAAAAATGGAACTACCTTCAGAATAAAAAAATTGCAGAAGTTCCAAACTGGCATGAAGCGTTGTTCACTGAGCTTGCGTATCTCGTCCTCATAAAATTGTACACGCCTATCTAATGTATTTCTGATGCACTCCATTATCTTGGATTCCAAGTCTTCCCAAAAATTTGCGTCAGGAGAATATAGATCGAACTTGCAGCATCTGAGCAAAGCATATTATGATAAAGTAACATGACGTTAGGTAAACTGAATTTTAAACAAATATATCAAAATATTATTGAACTTTATATTATAACCTGTACAATTATATTTGATAGTCTACTCATGTTTTATGGTAGACATGATACCATATGCAACTTACTGAAAAGAAATGAAAGACAATTTTATACGTATAGGTAACTTTAAAACCCAACCCAATTATGATTATGCTGGTGAGCTGATCAGTCTACAATACTTGATGAAAACAAGATGCTTGCCAAGTTCATCTTAACAACCTTCAAGGAAACAGATGAAATCGACATCAACAGTCTTTACCCATCTCTGCCTTTGGCTAAAAAGTGTAAGTATATGTTGTTACCAATTTAATATCAACATTGTCAAATTTGTATTGTTATAGACGAAGTATCTCAATATCACATGTTGACTTAATTAACAACAAAGCAGATGATGTAAAGCTTAAGTATGGTAAAAAAACACCAACTAATCTTCATATTAGAATTTTGCTCTCTGGAACACCTAAATAGAAAGAGGGAGGGGGGACTAGGAAAAGCTCAATGCTCAAGTTATCATATATAAAAGGTGATCATTTTAGTATAAAATAATCACAATACTAATTTCTCAATACTACTCAATCGACCACTTGAAAAGAAAAAAAAAATATTTGATTACAAAAGCAATAAACTCACCTTTCTCTCTTCTTGGAACTGAAATCAACTTCAAGTTTGGCATATACTTTATTTGCCAATTTGGTGGCTTGATCATTATTCGCGTGAGCCTTGGATACAAAAACAATAAACCATTCCCGTTCATCATTTTGGACAATTAACTTTAGGCGTGGTTTAAGGATGGTCTTGAACTCATCAAGATCCTAATGAATGAAAACAAAAGACTGTTAGTATCAGATGAGCAGCATACAATCAAACTGCACATGGTTTAGTCTTATGATTACCATAATACTACCAGCACATGAAAATAATAATATTGATAGAAAGATGTGGAACTAAACAACTGAATGACACTAAGTTTTATTGCTACAATTTCTTATCAAAACCTAACAAAATGCTCAAAGAGAAAGCTAGTTACTTTCCCAATTTGCATAAGTGAGTTAGCAAAGTACCCCTTACAACCGTCTAGTAGGAAAGCTATATACAAATCTGACTTCTGACAATTAATATCATAATGTAATAGAAGTATAGTTGGCATTCTTCATATATATAAAAAAAATTTAGAAAGAGACAATTTTATTTAGTTTTCTTTTTACTGATAACTCGAGCTATCAAGATCCCCAATACAACTAATCCCAAAGGCATGTCTAGATCCTACAATCAGAATGGCTGGTACAAACAATTGGAGGGTTTCCCCATAGGGGTGTATGAATTGAACAAGAGACCTTTGTTTACTAGGCTTCTTATCTTGGCTCTTCCTAAGACTGGACTAACACATGGATGCAGATATAATACATTGGTTATGAAATAATAACATCAAGATAAGTGAGGTGAAGGAAATTGTGTCTTACCTCACAGGTGACGAGGACCGCAGTTGCATATGGTTCTCGAAACCAAAATAATGATTGCTCTTGTGGGAACCGGCTACGAAGCCTCGAATCTGTGGTTAGTATGAATTCAGCAGGGAAATTCTCTACAAACACAGGATTACGGGTCTTGTTATTTAAGCAAGCTCTTTTGAATGGCAAGTGCTCCTCAAACCCATTCTTGACAGTAGGCCACAAATCGCTCACATCTTCAACTGCAAATGAGCTCATGGTTAAACTGTTAGATGTGAACACGAAGCAAGGCCAATGACATAAACTACTACTGCAGAAACACACATTAGCCATCTGTTTCACTACTTGTGAACTCAATACAGACTAAGAGCATGACTGGAATATTAGCAGATATTGTCGAGGGATCGGTAGACTAGCCATTTGGCTGTCCATGGGTTCCCACATTAAGCATAATCATATACTTTTGTAAGATAAGCATAACCATATATGGCTGATAACATGACAATGTATGATTACAAATAACTAAATATAAATTGTCATTAAACAAATGACTAATGCCGCATGAGCTGTTCAGTAAATTACACAAATCCAATAAATGATTTCTTGTTCTGGAAATACCGAAACAACAAATTTCGCACATTGTGCGAAAATTCATTCCCATTTCCGGATATTCAATTGAAGAACTACTTGTTCCCAAAAACACTCCGAAACTGACACACTAAAGGCATCAATTTACAAACACTAGGACGACTAAATTTGCATTTGCTGCATCACTTTAATAGCCAATTAGCTATCCCTATACTTTAACAAATACGAATATGTACTACCAAATAGCACAAATTAACACCTTTAATTACTTACAGAGGTCCCCAAATCTCAATCAAGAAGATCAGTAACTTCAAATGCGTAATTGATTAACAAAAAGGTGAAACAAGAATGATTAATTTGAAATTACAGAAGAAAATTGGAACCGGAAAATTGAATAGGAATGTCGAATTGGGGGATTTACCTGCAATCACGAGATGATCAAGGGAATTCTTGATCGTCTGGAACTGAGCAAGATAGTTCGCCATGTTCGACCTCGATCTATAGCAGACGAATACAATTGTTCATGATCGATAAAGAGAGAGAAAGAGATCTATACATCCATGTAGAGAGAGAGAGCTCTGAGTGAGGTGGTGGTTGTGTGGGTTTGCTCTCTCACTGTGTAATTGGGGAACTGGATCGAAATTCGGTAATGCAAGCCCGTACTTCCGTTGTTTGCGAGAAATTTTTTATTGCGACGGAATATGATGGTACAATGGTGAAAATTTGGAGGGTAAATTACACATAATTACTTTAATTATTGAATTATTAACAGTTTTATATCTTATTTTTAAAAAATTTTAATGCCAATTAATTTGTTACATGTTCACGTGGTTTAAGACAGAACTATTTTTTATTAAAAAATTATTAAAATAAAAATTTACCCTAAAAAACAAAAAAAAACCCAAATCACCATCTTCTCCGACCCCTTCCCTGCAATCCAGATCCCGCACTCATCCTCCACCTCCTCCTCCGCACCCACCCTCGCACCCATCATTTTCCCTCTCTTCAAATCCCATCACCGACTGGGTCTTTCGCCCCACTGCCATTTCTTCAATTTCTTGTTCTTCACCATTTTTCTAAGAAAAACCACCAAACAAAATTGCAAAGGGAGAGTTCCCGAAAGCCAAAACGAAGAACCCGACAAAAACAAAACCCAAAACGAAAAACACAAATACAAACCCAGGAAATTCAAGAAATTAGAGAAATTAAATTTTCTTTTTTTAAATTAGAGAAATTAAATTTTCAAAAATCCAAGAAGTGGCCATTTGCAAATTCGCCCAGAACTTCGGGTTTTCGAAATCCTCCATAATATTAATTGAAGAATGGAAGTTCATTACAGTCCAATTTATTTCATGTTCTTTCCCCAAATTTTTTTCTTATTTCTTTCCCCTTTTTTTTCCCATTTTCTGGGTTACCACCAGTGCTACAAATTCGCTTCCCCGATGCGTGTCAACCTCTACACCTTCTCATTTCCGTCTCAAGGAGGAGGGTGGTGGGTCGAGACCGAGAGCTCTACACCTTGCATCTTGTTGACCAGCTGGTGTGTCGAGACCGAGAGCTCGAGGAGGAGGGTGGGTTTGGTGGAGAGGTGGTCATGCTGGATGCACAACCACACGTGGCTGCGGCGATGGCCGAAGATTGTGCCGATGACCATGGATTTCGAGGGGTGGGTCTGCTAGGGCGGAATAGCCACACCGTCATTTTGGGTGGGCGAGGTGGATATGTAGAGGCTGGGTAGGTGCAGATGAGAGAAGGGAAGGAGAAGGGAGGGGGAAGAAAGGCAGAGGGAGAAGGGATGAGTCGGGGAAGATGATAGGGATTTTTTTTCTAAGGGTAATTTATTATTTTATTAATTTTTTAACAGAAAATGAATCCCGTCTCAAGTCACGTCAGCATTTAACAAAAAATTTGACAGATAACTGACGGAAGGTATGAAATTGCAACAAATTCGAAGATAAGATATAACGTCGAAATTTTTTAAAGACGAGGTATGAAACTGCTAATGACCTAATAGTTGAGATAGTTCTATGTAATTTACCCAAATTTGTATTTTAGCACATATATCCTATTATTGGTAAAGTTGTTGAGAATGAATCTTATATTAATTGGATCCATATTAATGGGAGAAAGGTTTTTTTATTAACACCTCACAATTTTATGAATACATCCTATTTTTTTGAATTCTTATTGAACTACCTCTTTTACCCTCATTTAAATTTGAAAAAGAAAAAAATAAAAATAACCAAACAAACCCAGCACCTACAAGTGCACCACGTATTCTCTAGCCAAACAACATGCACCATCATTAACGAATTTCATTGATCTCAATAATTCAATTGTTACAAGAAGATGGTCTTGATAACTTTATTTACCCAAACATATGCCGACCTTATATTATAGAAACACCTTTCATATGTTTTCCTGCCCATAGCCATCAAGTAGACATCCTTGAGTATGACGTTTGAAATTGCAGTTTCTACAAACTGCTAAAGGCCTCGCAGAACGACAGGGAGGGATGGAGGAAGGGGAGGGGAAGATGAGGGAATGGAGTGCTTAGCATGGATCGAAGAAGTGGCGGAGGGTGAGCGAGATGTCAGTTAGGTGAAATGTTATTGTTGTTTTGAACAGGTGGGGTGGCTTCAGCAGAAGTAGAGTTAAAATTGGAATTTAAAAGACTAATTTTAAGTGTGAGGTGGATTTATAAGATTGTGGGGGTGTCAATAAAACAAATCATGGGAAAAAGGACTTTACATGAGCTTATAAGAGGTTGGGCTACTTCTCATATTGCCAGGTAGTTTTATGATGAAACCTCAACTTTCTTCATGGTATCAAAGCAGGTTATCCTACGTGTGAAGCCAAGCGGCCACATGTGCTTCACGTCACCTGTTGTGTTGTCCACGTGTTAGGGTCGAAACTTCACCACACGTGAGGGGGCGTGTTAATTCACCATACGTGTGAAGGCATGTGGAGAATGAGTCTCACGTTAATGGGAGGAGAGACCTTGCATGAGCTTATAAGAGGTTGGGCTATTACTCATATTGCTAATTGGTTTTACGATAGAACCTCAACTTTCTTCAACAGTAACACGTGGTGTACCACCTCTGTGCTAGTCACACTAAAAAATCTCTCGTTTTTTGCCCTTTTTTTAGCTGTTAGATTTGGAGGCTTTGATCTAACGGCTCATAATAAACTTGAAAATAACCGAATAAATTCTTCACATCCGCAACCATGCAAACCCATATTCCAGATAGGCTTTAGCAGATGAGGCGCGCCAAAACCTCTATGCAACTCGCAACTTCCAGCTCCAGCCTGCCATGGCATTCCCTCTATCGTCCGCCATCGTCTCTCACAAGCTATCTCTCAATGTTTCCATTGCTCCCTCCACTCGAATGCTGAATTTAAAGCCAACCCATTTCATATTTTGCTTCAATCGGAAAAACCCAGAAAGATCAGGCCGCTCCAGAGTTCATTGCATGTCCAATGACAATCATCCAAAGGTTGGCCTTGATCCTACTCGTATACTTGGTTTCTTGAAATACTGGTTTTCGGGTTTTCGAAAGCTCTAAAATTGTTGTGAAATTGTGATTTTTTTATGTGATATGTGAAGCCTACATTGTTGGAATGATTGTAGTAATGTAGTGTTTTGCTGTAGTTTTGATATGATTCTGGTAGTTTTGATTGTCATTGGTTTGAATTTGAGTTTTGCGGCGGGTGATATATGAAATAGTTGATGAGGAAGTCTACATTTGTACTTCTTTGGTATTAAATTGTTCTGTTCTTCTCCTCTTTAGCCGTTGGATCAAATTTCAAGAGTCCGGATCTTTTGACTTGGTGGATTTGATGGAAGGGATCCGAAAATGATCATTTTCCGTATCTGGGAGCTTCGTGCTGTGACTTCAGTCCAAGGATCTCGGAGGAACTAGGAAACAAGGCTCAAATATGGCCTTTGATTCCGACGAGTTCCATATTACAAAAATTTTAAAAATAAATAAAGAAATAAAGGCCTAATTACTTTTTGGAAATTCTGATTACGCTCGAATGTTATCTTTGAACAACCAATATTTTAGTAGATAAATGGCATTAGTATGTTAGACAGTTAGTTATAAGGGGCAGTGGCGAAGCCAGAAATTGTTGAGGGGAGAGGCGAAATATAAAAGGGTAAAAAATTTTAGAATAATGTAAACAAATCATATTTTTTTAATAGTAGACAATATTAATGTCGTTCGTAGTTTATTAATACAAACAAGTTATGATTGTTGTCGTCAATGTTTCATCACTTTTATGTTATGAAAACGTAGTATACAATTCTCATTGTCAATAAAAATACAAAACATCTCTATCAATATAAACAACCATGCTATAATTCAATTATTAATCTCTCATTTCGATAATACAGTGGTGTTTGACAATTCATCACGAAAAACACAAAAAATAACTTAGTCAAACGTTACTATTTGTGATACAAATCCAAAGAAAATAAAAAAGAAATTTGATGGGTGTGAGCGCTAGATGAAGAAACCTAGCGGCTAATTTGTTTGATGTACTACATGGTAGTCGAGTGTCAAACATGCAATCTCTCTTTACTTGTTTTTTAATGAGTTAATGCAAAACGCTCAATGTATTAATTGGTACATTCACTCCCTCTTGTTTCACACATCTTCATAATATGTCCATCTTTTCTAATGGGTAATGACTTCCATCACCTTTGAATTCACATTTCAAAACCTTTCCTCAAAATCCATGGTGATGACACAATTAAACGGCGAGCCATGGAATTAGAATCATATGTGCCCCCATTTCCTAATCAAGATCCGTAAAACTGGTGTCTCCTCTAAAGACATCACCATCTCAGAGTGTCCCAAATCTCGGCTCGCCTTTACCTCCCATATATCCATCAAAACAAAGCCTAAAAGCTCCCCATCATGGTTTACTTTCATGGTGGAGCGTTCTGTGTGTTGTCTGCCTTTGGACTCTTTACCCACTCTTGTCTCAATCTTAGGTCTGCCTTTGAAAAGAAACGCACCGTTTCATTTTATTTTATTTCCGAAGCCCAAAACGATGTCATTTTCTGCGTGGGTATATACATAAAAAATAAATAAAACCCTGCGCGCAGGAGAGCTGCGCAGCAGAACAGAGAACGAAAAGAGACACTGTCTTTTCCAGTTTCCGGCCGAAGGAAAGGGGCTTAAGACTCGTTCCTGGGATTGTTTTCTGGCGAGCGGATATGTCCCTTCGCCAATGATAAGGGGGAGGGGAGTGTAAGAATCGAACTTGCACCAGGTGTACAAAAAAAATTGTGTTCAGCCATTATGGTGAAACTTGGAATCGAGGATAACTCAAAAAATAGTATGTCAAGGAACGATGTATTAAACCCTCAAAACTTGTAGATGATCTATTCGCGCATTTAGCTTCAATATTGGCATCTAAAGTTATACTCCCACATGTGAGATTGCTTCCCAAGAAAACAGTAATACTCATAAACACTTATGCTAGAAGTGCTTTTATAATGCACAAATTGAAAATTTAATCTTCTATATAAAGTGAAAGATACAGTGGCCATCTTTGATGATTGCCCTATTCTAATGGTTTGGTTTCAATAATGGTATTGGTCAAAATTGAATTAAACTGAACCGTTGAAACTAGATGGTTTGATCATATTTTTGTGTCAAGCCAAACCAACTTATCCGCATCCACCAATAACACCACATGTCAAAAGTGAAGAAACATTGAAAAGTATACATAAAATAGAATATATTAATTATATTGTTTACTTGTATTATAACACGTAAGAGCAACCCTCCTGGTGTTTTCCAAAACAAACTACGATGGTGGTCTATAACCCTGGTATGGTGGTGGAGCCCATGGACATCGGCAGCAACCCAAGACAATTCGGCCTAGGCCGCTACCCAAGAACAATATTACGTAGTCATGTTATTCCCTTTTCCACTTGTGCCTACATGCGTTGGTGAGTCCAGCTTTGAGTGACAACTTTTGATGTTGTGGGATCTCAAAATTTTTATCTGTAGGTCTAAATTTTATTATATGTGACCATGTAATAGCACTGTTCTAAAAATTGACCTAGGCAACCGTCTAGGCGCTTGGCTGTGGAGCCCCGCTCCAATTTTGGGCACGGCGTTTGGAAAATTCGGTTGGAAGCTAGGCAGCCCTAGGCGGGCAAGGTGGGCCTAGGTAGCTCCTAGGTGGAAACTTAGGCGGGACCTAGGCGGTCCTAGACGGTTTTTTATATATATATTTTTATTAATTTTGTGCTTTTTTCTTTTTAGGTTTCATGGTGGTATACTTATGGAAATGGTGTACCTAATTTACAAATGATAGATTTACTACAAGTTCATCCAATAGTGAAATGAATTGGAGCATTTTTGAGGGGATACATACAAAGAAAAGAAATAAACTAGATACAACAAGGTTAAATAATTTAGTCTATGTCTAATCCAATACAAGGATCATGATTCATGAAGAAGAAGAATTTAGTCTATCATCCAAATCCTCCTCATTATGATTATATGCTTATTGTTTTTTAAATATTGAACTTTTTAGATGTATATAATTTGTGTATTCTTGTACTTGTATTCTTACATTTTATCATTATTTTATTATCCATACAAGTATATTTTTTTAGGTCTAAATAGACACTTATTTACAAGATATATAATAAATTTATATAAATCCACTTAGGCGCTAGGCCATTGCCCGCCTTCCTACTAGCGCCTAACGATTTTTAGAACCTTTCTAGGCCCCCACCCTCTTGTCTAGGCAGAACAGGTCGATCTACTTTAAGTGTACTACTTCTCCTTCACTCTACTACTGCCGATATTGTCTGACTTGAATAATGTGCCATTTAAAATTTTTGTTTTGGTGGCAATCATGTGCCAATTTAACGCTATGTGTGTAGATGTTAAAGTATAACAGTTTCACATCGGTGAAAATAGAAATGTTGCACGTGCTTATAATCAATTGAGTTATTCTCCATATTACGACTTGATTTTATGGTAAAATCTTAACTTTTTTATAACATGCATTTAAGTAATTGAATTTCTCCATATTCTATCAATTAGTTTTACAATGAATTTTCAACGACTCAACTTTCTTCGCTCTAAGAAAAAGAGTAGAAAGAAAAAAAAAAAGGAAAAAAGAAAAAAAAAATGAGAGCTTGAAAACACTCACTCCTCTTTCTTTAAACCCTTCCAAACCAACCCTAATCTAGAAGTTTCACAGCTGCCGGCCCTTTGCTCCAGCTTGGGGCTAGCGGCAGCCCCTTCTTCTAGCCTCTCTCCATTTCCCCCTTTTTCCCTCACCCTTACCCATTTGTTCTTCCTTTCGATCTTCTTCCCCTTCGGGCCGATCCCTCCTCTGCGCCTCACCTCCTATCCCATTTCTTATTCCCCTATCGGCGTCTCCAACACCTCTATCTAGTTGGGTGAAGTCAGGCTATTATCTTTCCCATCGATAATGGCCTAATTTTATTTCTCCTTCATTAATGAGTGTGTTCGTCGTGTTCACGCCGGTGGTATAGTGCGGGTGCACGTGGTGGTTCGCTGTGCAAATCTGAAGCCATTGAGGCTCTCTATCAGTCAGTGGCTTTGGCGTGACTTTCCTCTGCTCCGCACACCACTATTCTTTGCCAAGCACATGCCCTCCAAGTTGTGGACTTTGCTGTTGCAACTTACCCATTTTGTTGCTTCAGTATGCGGATAGCTATTAGAATATTAATGATGAATGAATGGTTCCAATTTTGCTATGCTGTGATCCATGTGGCTTCGGTGTTCACAAATCTTATCTTTTTCCAGTTGACGGAAACCCTTGGCGGGTTTTGGTGCTAACGATTTTATGCAAGTTACTATGGTATTGAATTTTCTGATTTGAATTGTAATGTATTTCATATCTTAGAAAGCCTTATGGGAAGGCATATTTATACACAATACAAAGAAAGCTTCGGATGCAAAAGCACACATGCAGCAACTTCCCTGCTGTCAATGAGTCAGCAATCACATGCATAACCTTGCTGTCTTGCTGTCTTTCCTTTCCAGATTCAGCAATAACATGCACCCATGCTTGCCATGCTGTCGTAACAGCACACATGTTTGCCGTGCTGTCTGTAACAGCACACATGTTTCTTCCCTTTCCAGATTCAGCAATAACATGCACCCATGCTTGCCATGCTGTCTGTAACAGCACACATGCTTCTTCCAATACTCCCCCTCAAGCTGGATCCAGTAGGTTGATGGATCCAAGCTTGGAGAGGAGTCTTTGAAACTGATGAGAAGCCAGAGGTTTGGTGAATATATCAGCCAACTGATCGAAGCTTTTTACATAATGTGTCTGAATCACCTGCGACTGTACTTGTTCACGGACATAGTGACAGTCGACTTCAATATGCTTCGTCCTCTCGTGAAAGACGGGGTTTGATGCTATGTGCATGGCAGCCTGGTTGTCACAAAATAAGGTCATTGGTTGAGCTGTGAACATACCTAAGTCACATAAAAGTCATTTTAGCCATATCAGCTCACACGCGGTTGAGGCCATTGCACGATATTCAGCTTCGGCACTTGATCTAGCGATGACAGTTTGTTTCTTGCTCTTCCACGTGACCAGGTTTCCACCAACAAAGGTACAATAACCAGTGGTGGACTTGCGATCGATTGCGTTTCCTGCCCAATCAGCATCACAGTACCTCATGATTTGAGTGTTGTCATTCTTTGCCATGAGGATGCCACGACCAACAGACCCTTTTAAGTAACGTAAGATTCTTTTGACAAGGTTTAGATGCTCGATGGTGGGAGAGTGCATGAACTAACTGGCAATACTTACTGAATGTGAGATGTCTGGTCTGGTGATCGTTAGGTAGATCAGCTTGCCGACAAGCCTCTGATATAAGCTGATATCCGAGAGTGGCGTGCCTTCCAAGTCAAGCTTGAGCTTGCTATCAAGAGGGGTAAGTGCAGGCTTGGCATCACTCATATTGGCATCTTTAAGTAGGTCCATGACGTACTTTCGTTGATTAAGAAATAGTCCCTTGTAAGAAGATGCCATTTCGATTCCAAGAAAATACTTCAACACCCCAAGATCTTTAACCGCAAATTGTTGTTGAAGTGACTGTTTAAGTGTGGTGATTTCAGCAGCATTATCACCTGTAATTATTAAGTCATCCACATATATCAACACAACTAATTTGCTTGCAGCTCTTGTGCGAACAAATAATGATGAATCTGCATTACTCCTTTTGAAACCAATGCTATGAAGAACGGTACTTAGTTTTGCATACCAAGCACGTGGTGATTGCTTCAGTCCATGAATTGACTTATGTAACTTACACACCAAATTAGGCTCTTGGCTTTGATGGTGTCCTGGTGGCAATCTCATATAGACTTCTTCTTCAAGATCACCATGTAGAAAGACGTTCTTCACGTCCATTTGATACATAGACCAACCGTTATTGACGGCAACAGACAATAGAACCCTTACTGAGTTCATTTTTGCAACAGGAGCAAATGTTTCCTTGTAATCGACCTCAAATGTTTGAGTGAATCCTCGAGCCACCAGCCTGGCTTTATGCCTCTCAATCGAACCATCAGAATTAAACTTGATCTTATAGATCCACTTGCAGCCCACTGCCTTTTTTCCTTGTGGAAGTTTGGTGATGCTCCAGGTTTTGTGTTGGTCTAGTGCTTTGAGTTCATCTCTCATTGCTTCTTTCCACACAACTTGATTATTAGCCTTATAAAAGTTTTGAGGCTCACTGTGACTTGAAATGTTGTTAAGAAAGGCAGCATGAGATGGAGTTACCTTTTGATACGACACGCAATTTGAAATTGGACGCCTCGGTTTATATGTGACAAAATCTTGAAACCTTGTGGAAGGTTGTCTATCACGCCGAGGATTGCGTCGAGGTACTAGGAGGTTTGTCTCATCCTCGTTCAAATTGTCATCCACACTTTGAGGATTTTCTATGTTGCTGTTGTCATCATCATGCACCGAGTCATCATCATGCACAGAATTATCAGGATGAGTACCTTCATTATTGACTTCAATGGGAGGTGTGGAAGTACAGATTCTTGGTAGAGGAATTAGGTCTAAGATGCACTCCCCCTGACTTGTGGCTTCATGTGATTTGCTGAAAAAAGGGTTAGCTTCATGGAATCGTACATCTTTAGATACAATTATTTTTCTTAGTTGAGGATCATAACACTTATATCCTTTTTGTGTTGATGAATAACCAAGAAAAATACATTTGAGAGCTCTAGGGTCCAACTTATCTCGATGGTGTGACTGTATATGAACAAAACAGACACAGCCAAAGACTCTAAGATGTGAAAGGTCGATTTTTCTTCCTTTCATGACTTCAAGTGGAGATTTAAACCCCAAGACTCGGCTAGGAAGTCTATTGATGATGTACACAGCCGCCATGACTCCTTGTGACCAAAATCTCTTTGGTACGTTCATTTGTAACATTAATGCTCTTGTTTTTTTCCAGAATGTCACGATTTTTCCTTTCAGCTACACCATTTTGTTGAGGTGTGCCGACACAACTTGTTTGATGCATGATACCATGCTTGCTCAAATATAATGACATGATATGGGACATATATTCGGTGCCATTGTCAGATCTTAAGGTTTGAATTTGAGAGGAAAAATGGTTCTTAACAAGATTGTGAAAATCCTTAAAAACTTCAATCACTTCACTCTTAGACTTTAAAAGGTACAACCATGTGGCTCTAGAGAAATCATCGACAAAAGTTACATAATACTTATAACCATCAAAAGATTCAAACGTTGGTCCCCATACATCTGAGTGAACTAGTTCGAAAACTTTACTAGTCCTAGATAAGGATGAGGTAAAAGACAATCTGGTGGCTTTAGACAAATGACATGTTTCACACGAAATTAAATCATTCCCTAAGTTTGGAAACAAGGAAGACAAAACAGGTTGGGAAGGATGAGCTAAACGTTGATGCCACAATTGACTATCTTGGGATGGACTGGACTTGGCTTGAAATCCTCTGGGACTATTTTTTGATATGTAATAGAGGCCATCTAGGTAAAACCCTTCACCAATCGTCTTCTTGGTGAGGCAATCCTGAAAAATGACATTGTGAGGAGAGAAAATGGCCAAACAATTTAAGGTATTGGTGATTTTTCCCACAGATAGAAGTTGAAATGGAAAAGAATGAACAAATAAGGCTACTGACTCAATTTTGTCCTATATTAAGTTGATATTTCCCTTCCCTAAAACCTTAGAACTCTTACCATTGGCAGTTGAGACTTGAGACGGTTTTGAAAATTTTTCAAACTTGTGAAACTTAGAAACATGGTTGGTCATATGATCTGTGGCACCCGAATCAACAATCCACAAATCATGCATCATATTTACATTAAGAGCAGTTTTAAAAGCAGTCATGATACCTTGCATGTCATCTTGGGCCATGTGTTGTGTTTCTGTCAGAAATCCAGCAAACTTGCCTAGCAAAGCTGTTGAATTTCCATCTTCAAAGCCGACCGTTTGGTCACTCTTAATCCTTTCTTTCTTGCTTTGAAGATACACTGCAAACTCATTTATGAGTGCAGCTGGATTTGCAGTGAAGCTCTTGAGTGCATCAGACCTATGAGAGGTTGAGGTAGTTGCATTGTTGGCTCTATGTGGTGCACGGTTCAGTCTTTGTGAGCCCTTGTTATCCTTCATGAACTCTGGCTTTAATTCTGGATGTAAAATCCAGCATGTCTCCTTAACGTGACCAGTATAGTTGCAGTGTTGGCACTTTAAGTGTGGATTCTTCACTTTGTATTTTCTTTCGTTGGCTAGATAAGCCCTTGCTTCAGTTACACTGGTCTTTGTGCCAGTGTTCATGACTTTCCTTCGTACTTCTTCACGTTGGATTGTTGCACATACGCTGGTGAAGGAAGGTAGTTCGGGGTTCATGAGTATGTGGCTTCGTAGGTCTTCGTATCCTGAATCGAGACTTGACAAGAGTTGGAATATCTTGTCTTCTTCAGCCCTTTTCAGTAGTAAAGACGCCTCAGTTGTGTGAGGCCGATACATTTCCAGCTCATTCCACATGCTCTTCATGCTGCCTAGAAGTTGAACAAAGGGCTTTCCTTCTTGTTGTATGTTGGAAATGTTCTTCTTCAATTGAAACACACGTGCGTGCAGCATTGTTCTGGCTGCCATACATCTCCTTGACTGTCTCCCATAGTTTGAATGATGATTCAGAATAACTGAATATTTCAGCTAGTTTACGTTCCATGGAATTTAGGAGCCATGACATAACTAGCTGATCCTTGCAAAGCCAGATTTCATAAGTTGGTGAAGAAACATCAGGAACTTCGATGCTTCCATTTATGAACCCTAGCTTGGACCTTCCACCTAGGGCAAGACTCACTGCTCTCGACCAAGGTAAGTAATTAAACTCATTTAACAAGACCGAGCTTAATCTTTGATTTGGATTGACATCCACCTCAAACACGGTTGAGGAGGAAGGTATCTGGGAATTTTCATCTCCAAACGAATAAGAATTCTCTTCCGTCATGTCGGAGATGGAATACGATCAGCTGGAAGAAATGCAGAAGCAAGTTATTTTTCCTGCTCTGATACCATATTGAATTTTCTGATTTGAATTGTAATGTATTTCATATCTTAGAAAGCCTTATGGGAAGGCATATTTATACACAATACAAAGAAAGCTTCGGATGCAAAAACACACATGCAGCAACCTCCCTGCTGTCCATGAGTCAGCAATCACATGCACAACCTTGCTGTCTTGCTGTCTTTCCTTTCCAGATTCAGCAATAACATGCACCCATGCTTGCCATGCTGTCTGTAACAGCACACATGCTTGCCGTGCTGTCTGTAACAGCACACATGCTTCTTCCCTTTCCAGATTCAGCAATAACATGCACCCATGCTTGCCATGCTGTCTGTAACAGCACACATGCTTGCCGTGCTGTCTGTAACAGCACACATGCTTCTTCTAATATCTCATTTCTTATTCCCCTATCGGCGTCTCCAACACCTCTATCTAGTTGGGTGAAGTCTGGCTATTATCTTTCCCATCGATAATGGCCTAATTTTATTTCTCCTTCACTAATGAGTGTGTTCGTCGTGTTCACGACGGTGGTATAGTGCGGGTGCACGTGGTGGTTCGCTGTGCAAATCTGAAGCCATTGAGGCTCTCTATCAGTCAGTGGCTTTGGCGTGACTTTCCTCTGCTCCGCACACCACTATTCTTTGCCAAGCACATGCCCTCCAAGTTGTGGACTTTGCTGTTGCAACTTACCCATTTTGTTGCTTCAGTATGCGGATAGCTATTGGAATATTAATGATGAATGAATGGTTCCAATTTTGCTATGTTGTGATCCATGTGGCTTCGGTGTTCACAAATCTTATCTTTTTCCAGTTGACGGAAACCCTTGGCGGGTTTTGGTGCTAACGATTTTATGCAAGTTACTATGGGCTCGTGGTGGCGGTGACGACAATGTGACTGTGATTTTGGCGCGTTGTGGTATCTCCTCTGCAACCGAAGCCCCATACTTTTCTTGTCCTAGGAACCAACACGCCCATATAGTTGCAAGGTTGCAACCCACGCCTCCTGCCATGATTGTACTCTTGTTTCTCCTGTGGACACGTCATTGGTTTTAGTTTAGGTTTAAGTTTCATTTGTAGCACCGTGAGAAGGTTAGGTTAGTAATTTTGTGTTGCTTTAGTGATCTATTTGTGTCGCTTGTGTGATTATGTAATATCATTGTCAATGGCTTTATGTCTGGATACTGGTGTTCGGATTATCGCGTTTGCCGTATTTATGACAGTCATACTCGAAATTCTTGTTTGTGGTGGTTTATTGTGGTAGTCGTATAGGGGTTGAAAATTATTTGTATCTTATGCAAATTATATTCAGATCAAGAAATTGGTCACTGGAGAAGGATTTGGGTCCCATCCAGATCCAAATTGTGGGGATCCTAGGGATCCTCGCATTCTAACCGTTTGTTGTACATTGTGCAGTCAGAAATTATTTTGAATTTATTTATTTAAAACTAAACATAAATGGAACCTAACGAAAATTAACAGCACTATGTACGATAAACAACCATAATATGAGGATCCTTAAAATACCCACAAAGAGGATCCAGAGATAATCCTCATCCACCGGAGAAATTGTACCCATCTAATCCCTCTTGTATTTGGTTGTTCTTATTAATGAAGCTTTTGTCAAAAAAATAAAAAGAAAAAGAGTAGAACGACAGCGTCCTTTAGGAAATACACCGGTCAACGTTCAATAATTTGCAACTCCAACATTTGTTAATTTTGGAAGATTATATTCACACACCTCAAATTACTTCTTACATACCTTTTTAATTTTTTAATACTTTTCTATCAAGTGTTAGTGGTGTGTAGAAAATATTAAAAAAATTAAAAAAATGTAGAAGAAGTAATTTGGAGTGTGTGAATATAATCTCTCGTTAATTTTATGTATTTTTCTAGTTAAACAAACAGTTACCCTTTTCACGTGGATTGCATTTCATCACCATATTCTCCCTCAAAAAATTTACATCTGCAAACATCCCTACACCACATTCTTTCCCTGAATTACTGTTGGAAATTTTGAGTAAAATTTCATTGTCACATATTGGTCACTACCAAAAAGTTCCTTCACTTTATAAGGCATTGTCCCTTATAAAAAGTGATTGGAGTGATGGATCATGGAGAATAAAATTGGTTGAATCTCTCGTTAATTTTTTATATTTTTTCTGGTTAAACAAACAATTACCCTTTTTCACGTGGATTGCATTTCATCACCACATTCTCCCTCAAAAAATTTACATCTGCAAATTGATCTACACCACATTCTTTCCCCAAATTACTGTTGGAAATTTTGAGTAGAATTTCATTGTCCTACAGTGGTCACTACAAAAAAGTTCCCTCACTTTATAGGAGGCATATTGTCTGCCCTCCCACTTCCCGTGCCCTCCTGTTTGTGTGGTCACGGTTAAGCCATGTCAACATTTTATATTACTATTCATTTTTGTCTTATTATCTCTATAAAAAAAAATATAAAACGTTGACGTGGCTTAACCGTGACCATACAAAACAGGAGGATACTGAAAGTAGAAGGGCAAAGAATATGCCTCGCACTTTATAAGGTTTTGTCTCTTATATAATTATTTATCAATTAATTATCAAAAAATGGGCCAAGGCTCAAGCTCTAATAATTAAATTAATTAATTAATTATTTTTAATTAATTTCATATTTAATTTATTTATTTATTTTTATCCTTTCAGATGAAGTCTAAAGTGTGGTGAAAGAACGCACATAGCAAACACCCCTATGAGAAGATGTCTCCCAACAGTCACATTCCATTTTCATACCTGTTGCGAACATGTATAATCCTACTATATATACATCCATTTGCATGGTATTTAGAACATAGAAAATATCAAATTCTTCTTATACATTCCTAAACCTTCTTGTTGAGAGAATCACAAAGAAATTCGCCAGAAGTCAGTTTCCGGTGCTGGAATTCTAACTTGATCATTGAATCATGGTGAAACAGACGTCCGTAGAACTACAAGCACTGAGTATGGGGGAAATATATGTTCAAGAACATTGCGATACGCAAGCCTCGATCATCAGTTTATCTGTTTAATATTATTTCGTTATTCATACTCTGTTAGGTTAGTTGTTCACATTTATTATTTATTAGCATCTATAAATTTATCATTGATTGTGATATTTATCCAACAATTACAACCTTACACGCTTAAACCTCTCTCTTTAAACATCAACCTGAGAACTTCTACCACCGTCCATCTCGAAGTCCCTACGAATCCAACGTAAAATAAAAAAACTCAAATCATACAACGTAACGCACACGCACTTGATCATATGTACCCCGCCACAACTACCATGCGAAAACAATCGGATTTCGCCATTACGACGACGCGGCGAGATTCAAATTTCAGACTCAACTCAAGTCGGTCTCTCTCGTCTCGGTTCCAACGGTCAGCCATGGCCACCATCCACTGTATAGCTTCTCAGAGCTTCCTTTCTCACTCAAACCACAAACCCCGAAAACCCATTACCGCACATCCAAAACCCATCTCGACCTCCAATTTTCCCACCTGCAAACTCCCAAAAAACCCATCTTTCCCGAGAAACAAACAGAAAAGCAGGTGGCTTCTGAACTCGGTGTTCGAGCGAGAAGAGTGTGATGTGATTTCGGTTCAGAGCACCGACTGTACGGACCAGAAGGAAGGGGCGGTGGCGGCGAGGAGGGCGGATAGCGACGGCGGGGATCAGGGGGAGTTAGTGAGTCAGGTGGGCGGGTTCGGAGAAAGTGAGGGGAGGCTTTCGTTTGAAGGTGCTGGTGGTTTTGGGTCTTCTGGGGTTGGAAGTGAGAGGGAGAGTGAGGAATTTGAGAGGCTGGTAGATAGGACTATCAATGCCACTGTTGTGCTTGCAGCTGGTACTTTTGCTCTCACTAAGTTGATCACCGTCGATCAGGATTACTGGCATGTAAGTCAATCTCTTTGGTATTTAATTTCCATTTTATTTTGTTTAGAGAGATTAATTGCCATTTTATTTGTTTTCATGTGATTGTGTGTGAGAACTTGAATTGAATTATGCTAAAGGAAGATGGGTTTTGGGTGATGTTGGTTCTTAGTTAAGTTCGGTTTTCGCTTTTCTTGTTCTTTAAGGTTGCTTATTTTTCTTTGGTAATTAACATTGGCCACTTTTACACCGAGGTTTGAATTGCCTGAGTGCTTTTTGACTTTGAGTCCGAAGATTTAGAATTCTCAGTTACTTGGTGGATTAAACTTGAGTTGTATCAGCTATGTCTGTGTGGAGCAGGTTGTCTGTCTTATGATGAGTTGTGAATATGCTGGATTGATGCTGTATATTCAGATTAACTGTTGTTATCTTTATATGATCATCCACAAGGAGGCGAGAGTGAGGGATGTTCTTCTATAACTTACATGGAACTAATGAAGTGGATACTGCTTTTGAAGGATTGTGATTATGCAAACTTGTTAATCCGAAGGAAACGTGATATGAAACTGTTATGTCGAATCAAGGATGGTTTTGCACTATAAAATGACAATCATGGGGGAGTAAAAAGGTCATAGAATGGTATGGATGGAACAAGCATGGTGAGATAAGTGAGTTGCTTGTTATGGATGGGAAAAAGAAAACAGAATTGGATGTAAATGATTGCTGGGAGACTTGGAGAGTGCTGCCATTTCTGAAGTTGAATTTGGTGAAGAGGACTTGTCTCTTATGATTAGAGTTGTATGACTATGAAGCAGTTAGTTGGTCCTGTCCGACTAATTCATATAGCTATCTTCAGGAAATTTCTTGATTAGTTCATAGTTATGTATAGGAGATTTCATCATAGGTTGTGATTTGTGATTTGTATGTCTTAAACTATTTATTAATATAGGGCTGGCTCTGCTTGATTGTATAATTTCCTATTTACATGTGCACTGCACTTTTAACAATTTGTCAATGGGACTTATGTGTTTGGTACTCATTTCAGGGTTGGACTCTATATGAGATCCTACGGTATGCACCTCAACACAACTGGTCTGCTTATGAGGAAGCTCTCAAGACTAACCCAGTTTTAGCCAAAATGGTGATTAGTGGTGTCGTGTACTCTGTAGGGGACTGGATTGCACAGGTGTGTTGCTGTTGTGAAGTAAAATTTTTTAATTCTTCCAGTTGGTGAAGTTAGTCCTTGACGTGCATATTGCTTGTCTGATCATTTTTGTAGTGCTTTGAAGGAAAACCTCTACTTGAATTTGATCGAACGCGAATGCTCAGATCAGGTCTTGTTGGATTTACTCTCCATGGTTCCCTCTCTCACTACTATTACCAGTTATGCGAGGTAAATTCCTTCTGCAGTTATTTATTTTCAGAACTCAACGTTTTCTTTTCTTCTTTTTATCCATAAGACAAATTTCCTGGGCTCCTTAAACTAACTTAAACTTGTTTCAGGAGCTTATTCCTTTCCAAGACTGGTGGGTGGTTCCTGCCAAAGTAGCCTTCGACCAAACTGTATGGGCAGCGATCTGGAACAGCATTTACTTTACAGTTTTGGGATTTTTGCGTTTTGAATCTCCCATCAGTATTTTTAGTGAACTTAAAGCAACATTTTGGCCAATGCTGACAGTAAGAGAACTTCTGCCTTTTTGTTTTGAAGTACTATCTTTTCATGCGCTCTTCAGTGTTTAGAGTCAAACGACTTGAAATTTAATTGATTCTCTGTCCTCTATCTTGTGGACATTTGAAAAGTCAAGATCGTCCAAAGTCTTTAATAAATTTGAACTTGAATTGTTAGTTTATACTAATTTTGTAGCAAGGTTCTGTCAGTTGTCAATCAAAAAATGTGATTTTTTGTCAATCGTAAAACTCCAAAATGTGATTTTTCCTTCCCAAACATGCATTTTCCTTCCTGAAGTCCAAAGCACGCAACGAAAAGCAGGGTTATTCAGCGAAATAAGAAGTGCTCGTGGTTTATGGTCCGAGTCATGTCACATGTGTCAAAAGTGCTACTAATTTTAGTAGTTACATATTCCTTGATTAAAGCTAAGGTTAAAAGAAATGTTTGTTTGACCAATTGACATATTTCTGTAATGTAATTTGTTATGCAGGCAGGGTGGAAGCTTTGGCCATTTGCGCATCTTGTTACCTATGGTGTGATCCCTGTCGAACAAAGGCTCTTATGGGTGGACTGTGTAGAGTTAATCTGGGTGACTATACTCTCAACGTAAGTATTTAATATTGATAATTTGTACTTTCACTAGTGAGTGGAAAAGATTGATGATCATGACTTACTTTCCTCCTATAAGAGCTTAATAACTACCCTCGCTAAAATTGTTCATGTTTTCCTTCTAATTTGTTCTATCCTTGTTTTCGTTTATGTCTCGGGTTAGAACAAATTACTCTAATTCTTCCCCTGCCTATGGATCGATCAACACACCGTAGTCGATGTTTTCTTCATACAAAAGTTGATTGGAGAAGTTAAGCTAAAAAAAAAAAAATACAAATTTGAGGCAAATGTGATATGTAAATATATGGCAGATAGTATATAGGGGGAGCGGTGGGGTGGTATATATTTCTATGTGCCTCAGGCTATGTTCTAGTCACATTTTGTATTGCTCTCAATTTCTATAGGAAACATTCAACCATAATATTTTTGGAATGTTTAAATCTAAGGTTTTATTAGGTAATTACAAAGTTTGTTTTTGAGGGTTTAGGTGTCTAATTTCGTGCTGCAGCGTCATGTCTTCGATAGATTTTACGTCTAACATTACTGATAATTTCTGTTTGCTAGTTACTCAAATGAAAAATCAGAAGCAAGAATTTCCGAGGCACCAGCTGAAGCAAATTCCAGTTTCTCAGACACAGGTCCTCTTGAGGTATTATACAAACCCTTTTACACTGATTTCCTTACGTATATAAGAGCCGCAGATTACACAATGTGCTACATTTTTTTTTTTACTTCTTCCCCCTTGCATCAGGAGTAAACAAATTGAAAAGGACTAGAAGATCAGAGACGGATACATACATGAGGGAAATTGCTCAATGAGTGTGTGTAAAAACTAAAAGATCGATTCCATGATGGACCACGACTGCAAAGGTGAAATACCTAGCGATGTGGAAATATGCCTTGGCTGGTTGTTTATTGTATATATACTGCACCGATCTCAGAACATGCACATGTACGTGATCTGTATAGTTTGGGGAAAGTTGGATAAAATTTTCACAATTGAGATGTGTTTTCACGTTCTTGATGTGTCTTTTGATTTGGCGATATTGCTTATTTTTACTAGCCTATCAGCACGAGCCTCGTTGTGAGATTGATTATTTTTACTTACAGAGTACTTGTGGAAAAAACCTGTGGAAGAATTAATCATATTTGCAGGAGAGATGCATTGACCGAACAAGAATCTTTCAGAGTCAAAATTAATATGCACAGATTGGTATATAATTAATCATCCTCTATGGAACAAAAACAGCAATTAATAAATTACAACATGCCGATCGAGCAAAATCGGTTTCTGAATAGTAACAGAAAGGTTTAGCAGCTTTAGCTAGCTCCTCCATTAAGCCGTAGACATGTTAGAAAGCCGACTGGGCGTTGGTTGGAAATTCCACCACCGAAGACTTAAGCTACGATTTGGAGTAGATCTCAATGCCCTCCTCAAAACCTCCTTGTTTCCATAGTTCCTCCACCACTTTTCGCCTCCCGGCGGCACTGCATACCCGTGCCGGCTACACCTATTCAACCCAGGACGATTCGAGCACGTACAAACCTGTTTTCGAGGCCTCGGGGATGATACTGATGATGATGATGCCACCATACAACTCTTGTTTCGGGCAGCGAGTGTGTGTGGCCTTTCTCCAATGTAGTCGTAGCGAGGGTTGTTCTTCCGCATTTTGTGAAGTCGAAAGCCAAAGGAGAAGAGAAGAATGGTGGTCTGTGTAATTTGATCTTTTTTTTTTTAACACCTTTTTGAACACCAAGTAATTTGATCTTTTGAATGTAGAATGTATCACGAGTAATGTGCTTGGGCTGTGGAGATATATAATATGATATGCTTATATGGTTGTATATGAGTGACCGTAGGGGGAAGACTTTCCCAGTTCAAAATGGTTGGGCTCTGAGTGTTTGACCAGCCGATTACATATTATATCTCTTGTAATTCTCTTTGGTTTTTGGAGACTAACCAACAGGATTCTCTCCGCATCCTCTCTTTAAGAGGATTTTGAAAATTTGTAAATCGTATTTATTTTTCGTATATCGTGTGGTTAATTTTCTTCGAGTAATGTTTGTATTCAATTTTAAATAAAATAATTTAAAATAATTTCTAATTACATAATGTACGATAAAAAAACATGATCTACAGATTCTTAGAATCTTCACAAAAGACATTTCGGAGAGGATCTGAATTCAGAGATCAAATGAAGACTTGGTCTACAATATCGGACTTTTTATTATTTTTATTATTTATGTACAGGAGCGGAAACATTTGAATAGGGAAGTCTTGTCAAAGTATGATCGATGAATAGTCAGCGCATGGGACGTGTCAATTGAAGAATGGTCAGGGCATGGGACGTGTCAAACACCTTACATGTGTTTGGTATGACCCATACGTAAGAAAGTTCTGCATGAGGTGGAAAATCGTGTACCAACAGGATCCTCTTTGGTGAGAATATTGAAGATCCGATAATCATGTCTGTTTATCGTATATTATGCAGTTAGTTTTTATCAGGTACTGTTTATGTTTAATTTTAAATAAAAATATTTAAAATGATTTATAATCGTACAATATAGATAAACGGACATAATTCACGAATTTTTAGAATTCTTACAAAAAAGATCCGACAAGAATTCAGATTCAATGGTGTAAACATATATCACTTCACATAGTATAATCAAGGGTTGCATCCCTCTATTGAGAGGAATGTAGATATCATTTTCCTTGGGATAACATGGTTTTATCGTATAAATTTTCGTTCAATTTTTTTAATTTTTATTTAGAGATCATCCTTATAAAGACACGTTTGATCATTTGCAGATCGTTAATCATCTAAATATATCAAATAAATAAAAAGTTTATCATGACAATGTTAATTACTTAGAACACACACCATTAATTTGTTCAATACATTTAGATGGCAAAACAAACTACGATTTGAATAATTTTTATTATGGAAATGATTTTCAAATGTAGATTAAAAAAGTATACGCTTCTAATTATGAAATTTTTACAGTAAAAATATATTATTTGCCATGGGTGATATGCATGCATTCTTTCATAAGGAGATACAAATATTATTCTTCAAAAATTGTTGCGTAAGTGGTCATCAGATGATACAAGTGAACTCATAATGTACAAGTCAACCTCACAATGAATCAATGACTAACAACTAAACACAACTGTGTGATCGATTGTCACTAGTACGAGTACATAATCATGCATGAAAGATGAAACATGCGTGCATGATATAATTTCGTACTTGCCAACAAGTTTTGTACCATATGCATTAAACATGAGGCTTTGGGTAACATGGGACTGAATTTTACTTTCTAATTGGCCGAGGTACTTTTCTGCTTGGAAGTTAGAACAACTTCGGAATCAACTGTCAAATGTCATTGCTAAGTTAGACTTCTATGCCACATTTTTTTAATGAAGACTTTTAAGTCAGTTTGTGCATGTTCATTATCCAAACAGCATAAAAACATAATGAAAATGATTTTAATGTGTCGCTTAACCATGGATTTTTTTACTATTCAATCATGTCCTAAATGTGGTTGAGAATTAGTTATAATTCTTAACCTTTTAAGTAGGAATGTAGCTTCATTTATATCTGGTACTGAAGATTCTCACCGGATGATAATTTTGATTTGAGTTGGTTTGGTTTGAGTTTGTGAGGTTTTAATTCGGGTGTAGCATTATAGTTAAAATACAAGTAAAAAAGGATAGGGTAAATTACACAAAACTACCTCAATTATTGATTGCACTACAATCTCATACATCATGTTTTAAACATTGCAATGTCATACTTTAATTTGTGAATTTGTTGCAATGTATACCTCTATTAATTAATATGTCAAATTGACTGTTAAATGATGATGTGACAAATGCAGAGCCCATATTTTACTGACGTGGCAGCCAACTTATGCCAACTAATAAAAATATTTAATTATTAAAAATATTTTAATTCATTAAAAATATTATTTAAAAAAATCCAGAAAAAAAAATCAACCTCACGGCCCTCACCCCACCCAACCCATCTTTCCCCTCAGTTCTCTCTTGCCACGCATGAACCCATCACCACCATTTTTGCAAAAGGAATCAAACCCAATTTTTGAATCGTAAATGGCAACACAACAAACAAAGCAAAAATGGCTTATTATATTAACACCTAACATATTGTTGAATAAACCTCACATACTTAATACATCATACATTTACTTTTTTAATTAAAAATTATTTTAATACACCCCACATACTTCCCCATATTACCCTCATACCCCACATTCTCAACATCCACCTCACATTTTCTCCATACACCCCACCTTTTCTATACACCCCACATTTTTCGTATCTTGTAACAGTCATTTTTAAACGTCTTATGATTTTTTTTTTTTGTTCCACTCTGTTATTTTTTGTTCATTTTTAAACGGCTTAGTTGGCTCATTGAACTATGACTCGAGTTTTCCGCTTCACCATCTGAATCACGCTCTAACATCTTAGAAATTAAACGTCTTATGATTTTGTTTTTCGTTCTACGCTGTTGTTCAGGCAAGGGCTTCCCTGTGTAGCCTATTAATTTTCGATGGTGATTTTGATACATGTGAACTTTTAAGTTGTTATTTGATGTAGTATCTTACGAAGCAATATTTGGCCCGTGTAATGAAACCAAAAGCTCTCACCAATTTGTAAGCAATTTTCATATGAAAAATTATGGTTTGCTAACAAATTTTATAGCTATCGGATATCTGTGTTCATCCAATTTGTAGTATTCATGCTTCCTAAATGCTCTGGACTTTCTATTTTGTTAGATAAACCTAGTTGAAAATAACCATAAAAAAAAAAGAAAAGAAAAGGAAACCAATGAAAAGGGCTTCAAATCTTTGCAATTTAATCAAAAATCATACACTAACTTTATTTAATAATAAGGACATAAAATAAAATAAAAAAACATAAAAAAAATCCAAATCGCCTTGAGTGCCCGTCCCTCAACCTAGGCCTGGCAAACGGGTCGTGTCTGTCGTGTTTGTGTCGTTTTCGTGTAACACCTGTTATCTTAACGGGTCGTGTCGTGTCACACATGTTATCTTAACGGGTCCTTAATAGGTCGGGTCACTTTACCCAACGGGTAAAGTGACCCGACCCGTTATGACCCGTTAAGAAAAAAATTATTATTTTTTTTTAAATTTGCACATACCACACATTGCCACATAAATATTACTTCAAAACATTAAAACATTTGTCGTTTAAGTACTATATCTACACTCGAAAATAAGAGCCTAATAAAAAAATAATACATACACTACTAATCTATTACAAATATTAAATGTGCAAAGATATGCAAAATGAAAGAGTTTTTGTTTTCAAGATTGTAAGTCTTTCTCAAAAGTTTACACCTCTATCTACAAAATCTTCAATTTACATCGATCATCATGAAATTGTATTGAAACTTTGGCTTGATCTATTGCCTTGAAGAGTTATGTTGAAGATGTTTTCAGTAAGGTTTTCCACGTCAGAACTCTCTTCCGCATAAACTAAGTATTGAAAAACCAAACATTAAAAATCATTCAAATTATGAGAAGTTTACCAAAATAATTATGAAAAGAAATAAAATAATAATACTATACCATATAAAAATATATTAAAACAACCGTTAAATCGTGATTTTTCGTATATAACCGTCGAAAAGCTTTGTCCCGTTACTTGATCTCTAAATGTTTGTTTTTTGTGATTTTTTGTTGATGTGATCTCCAAGCATATACAAACAAGTTTGACAGTTTGGATCGTTGAAATTAGTTTTGGAGAATTCATATCCCAACAAAACGATAGATTGACTAACACTTAGAGTTTATTTATACTTTCATTAAGTATAACATAAGATTTTGTGGTATCCACTTGTGTAAATATTTTAAATTGAAGATCGAATTCATTCATTGCATTCATATAGGGTCAAGGAGTGCACCTGTAAAAAATCATCAAAATCGGAGTTAAAATAACCGTTAAATCGTGATTTTTCGTATATAACCGTCGAAAAGTTTTGTCCCGTTACTTGATCTCTGAATGTTTGTTTTTTGTGATTTTTTGTTAATGTGATCTCCAAGCATATACAAACAAGTTTGACGGTTTGGATCATTGAAATTAGTTTTGGAGAATTCGTATCCCATCAAAACGATAGATTAACTAACACTTAAGAGTTTATTTATACTTTCATTAAGTATAACATAAGATTTTGGGGTATCCACTTGTGTAAATATTTTAAATTGAAGATCGAATTCATTCATTGTATTCATATAGGGTCAAGGAGTGTGCCTGTAAAAAATCATCAAAATCAGAGTTAAAATAACCGTTAAATTGTGATTTTTGGTTTATAACCGTCGAAAAGCTTTGTCCCGTTACTTGATATTTGAATGTTTGTTTTTTGTGATTTTTTGTTGATGTGATCTCCAAGCATATACAAACAAGTTTGACGGTTTAGATCGTTGAAATTAGTTTTGGAGAATTCGTATCCCAACAAAACGATAGATTGACTAACACTTAGAGTTTATTTATACTTTCATTAAATATAACATAGGATTTTGTGGTATCCACTTGTGTAAATATTTTCAACTGAAGATCGAATTTATTCATTGTATTCATATAGGGTCAAGGAGTGTAGATGTAAAAAATCATCAAAATCGGAGTTAAAATAATCGTTAAATCGTGATTTTTCATTTATAACCGTCGAAAAGCATTGTCCCCGTTACTTGATCTCTGAATGTTTGTTTTTTGTGATTTTTTGCTGATGTGATCTCCAAGGATATACAAACAAGTTTGACGATTTAGATCGTTGAAATTAGTTTTGGAGAATTCGTATTCCATCAAAACGATAGATTGACTAACACTTAGAGTTTATTTATACTTTCATTAAGTATAACATAAGATTTTGTGGTATCCACTTGTGTAAATATTTTAAATTGAAGATCGAATTCATTCATTGTATTCATATAGGGTCAAGGAGTGTAGCTGTAAAAAATCATCAAAATCAGAGTTAAAATAACCGTTAAATCGTGATTTTTTGTTTTTAACCGTCGAAAAGCTTTGTCTCGTTACTTGATCTCTAAATGTTTGTTTTTTGTGATTTTTTGTTGATGTGATCTCCAAGCATATACAAAAAAGTTTGACGGTTTGGATCGTTGAAATTAGTTTTGGAGAATTCCTATCCCAACAAAACGATAGATTGACTAACACTTCGAGTTTATTTATACTTTCATTAAGTATAACATAAGATTTTGTGGTATCCACTTGTGTAAATATTTTAAATTGAAGATCGAATTCATTCATTGTATTCATATAGGGTCAAGGAGTGTACCTGTAAAAAATCATCAAAATCGGAGTAAAAATAACCGTTAAATCGTGATTTTTCGTTTATAACCGTCGAAAAGCTTTGTCCCGTTACTTGATCTTTGAATGTTTGTTTTTTGTGATTTTTTGTTGATGTGATCTCCAAGCATATACAAACAAGTTTGACGGTTTAGATCGTTGAAATTAGTTTTGGAGAATTCGTATCCCAACAAAACGATAGATTGACTAACACTTAGAGTTTATTTATACTTTCATTAAATATAACATAAGATTTTATGGTATCCACTTGTGTAAATATTTTCAACTGAAGATCGAATTTATTCATTGTATTCATATAGGGTCAAGGAGTGTAGATGTAAAAAATCATCAAAATCGGAGTTAAAATAACCGTTAAATCGTGATTTTTCATTTATAACCGTCGAAAAGCTTTGTCCCGTTACTTGATATCTGAATGTTTGTTTTTTGTGATTTTTTGCTGATGTGATCTCCAAGCATATACAAACAAGTTTGACGATTTAGATCGTTGAAATTAGTTTTGGAGAATTCGTATTCCATCAAAACGATAGATTGACTAACACTTAGAGTTTATTTATACTTTCATTAAGTATAACATAAGATTTTGTGGTATCCACTTGTGTAAATATTTTAAATTGAAGATCGAATTCATTCATTGTATTCATATAGGGTCAAGGAGTGTAACTGTAAAAAATCATCAAAATCAGAGTTAAAAGAACCGTTAAATCGTGATTTTTTGTTTTTAACCGTCGAAAAGCTTTGTCTCGTTACTTGATCTCTAAATGTTTGTTTTTTGTGATTTTTTGTTGATGTGATCTCCAAGCATATACAAATAAGTTTGACGGTTTGGATCGTTGAAATTAGTTTTGGAGAATTCATATCCCAACAAAACGATAGATTGACTAACACTTGGAGTTTATTTATACTTTCATTAAGTATAACATAAGATTTTGTGGTATCCACTTGTGTAAATATTTTAAATTGAAGATCGAATTCATTCATTGTATTCATATAGGGTCAAGGAGTGTACCTGTAAAAAATCATCAAAATCGGAGTTAAAATAACCGTTAAATCGTGATTTTTCGTTTATAACCGTCGAAAAGCTTTGTCCCGTTACTTGATCTTTGAATGTTTGTTTTTTGTGATTTTTTGTTGATGTGATCTCCAAGCATATACAAACAAGTTTGACGGTTTGGATCGTTGAAATTAGTTTTGGAGAATTTGTATCCCATCAAAACGATAGATTGACTAACACTTAAGAGTTTATTTATACTTTCATTAGGTATAACATAAGATTTTGTGGTATCCACTTGTGTAAATATTTTAAATTGAAGATCGAATTCATTCATTGTATTCATATAGGGTCAAGGAGTGTAGCTATAAAAAATCATCAAAATCGGAGTTAAAATAACCGTTAAATCGTGATTTTTCGTTTATAACCGTCGAAAAGCTTTGTCCCGTTACTTGATCTCTGAATGTTTGTTTTTTGTGATTTTTTGTTGATGTGATCTCCAAGCATATACAAACAAGTTTGACAGTTTGGATCGTTGAAATTAGTTTTGGAGAATTCGTATCCCAACAAAACGATAGATTGACTAACACTTAGAGTTTATTTACACTTTCATTAAGTATAACATAAGATTTTGGGGTATCCACTTGTGTAAATTTTTTAAATTGAAGATCGAATTCATTCATTGCATTCATATAGGGTCAAGGAGTGTACCTGTAAAAAATCATCAAAATCGGAGTTAAAATAACCGTTAAATCGTGATTTTTCGTATATAACCGTCGAAAAGCTTTGTCCCGTTACTTGATCTCTGAATGTTTGTTTTTTGTGATTTTTTGTTAATGTGATCTCCAAGCATATACAAACAAGTTTGACGGTTTGGATCGTTGAAATTAGTTTTGGAGAATTCGTATCCCATCAAAACGATAGATTAACTAACACTTAAGAGTTTATTTATACTTTCATTAAGTATAACATAAGATTTTGGGGTATCCACTTGTGTAAGTATTTTAAATTGAAGATCGAATTCATTCATTGTATTCATATAGGGTTAAGGAGTGTAACTGTAAAACATCATCAAAATCAGAGTTAAAATAACCGTTAAATCGTGATTTTTTGTTTATAAGCGTCGAAAAGCTTTGTCTCGTTACTTGATCTCTGAATGTTTGTTTTTTTTGATTTTTTGCTGATGTGATCTCCAAGCATATACAAACAAGTTTGACGGTTTGGATCGTTGAAATTAGTTTTGGAGAATTCGTATCCCATCAAAACGATAGATTGACTAACACTTAGAGTTTATTTATACTTTCATTAAGTATAACATAAGATTTTGTGGTATCCACTTGTGTAAATATTTTAAATTGAAGATCGAATTCATTCATTGTATTCATATAGGGTCAAGGAGTGTAGCTGTTAAAAATCATCAAAATCGGAGTTAAAATAACCGTTAGATCGTGATTTTTCGTTTATAACCGTCGAAAAGCTTTGTCTCGTCCCGTTACTTGATCTCTGAATGTTTATTTTTTGTGATTTTTTGCTGATGTGATCTCAAAGTATATACAAACAAGTTTGACGGTTGGGATCGTTGAAATTAGTTTAAGAGAATTCGTATCCCATAAAAACAATAGATTAACTAACATTTAGAGTTTATTTATACTTTCATCAAGTATAACATAAGATTTTGTAGTATCCACTTGTGTAAATATTTTAAATTGAAGATCGAATTCATTCATTGTATTCATATAGGGTCAATGAGTGTAGCTATAAAAAATCATCAAAATCGAAATTAAAATAACCGTTAAATCGTGATTTTTCGTTTATAACCGTGGAAAAGCTTTGTCCCGTTACTTGATCTCTGAATGTTTGTTTTTTGCGATTTTTTGTTGATGTGATCTCAAAGCATATACAAACAAGTGTGACGGTTGAGATTGTTCAAATTAGTTTCGGAGAATTCGTATCCCATCAAATTAGTTTCGGAGAATTCGTATCCCATCAAATACACATATATATATACATATATATATATTTATTTATTAAGTAGATTTAAATTTATTTATTTTGTACGTATAATTGACTGGTACACAGAGTAGTACATCACGTGTGTCATTATAAAAATAGTGAGATATGTCATATGTGTGATAAAAAGTTAATAACTTAAAAAAAAAAAAAAAAAATTTCACCACTTCTATTAATTTTCAATTTTCCCTCTCTTTTTTGTTTTCTTTTCAACTTTTCTTATAATTTTTACTTTTCCATCTAGCATCTTTCCCTAATTCCCTCACTTTTTTGTTTCATTTTCAACTTTTCTTATATTTTCATTTTCCCTCCATTTTTCTTCAAAAAGGACGGCATGAATGGAATGGAATCAAATCAATGGATGCATCATGCATCATGCATATTAATTAATAATTATTATAGTTTTTATAAAATTTAATTCAAAATTTAATATATATATATATATATATATATATATATATAATTATATAATTATTATAGATAGTTAATATTTTGGGGTATAATTATTATAGTATTTATAATTATTATAATTATTATAGACTTTATAGTTAATTTAATATATATATATATATATATTTTATTTATTATAGTTTTTAAGGGTATAAAATTGTTAAATTAATGTATATAATTATTACAGTATTTTTTTAAGATTATAAAAATAATATTCTGCTTATCGTGTATCGTGTTACCAACGTGTATACCCAAATCAACCCGTTATCTTAACAGGTGCTTATCGGGTTACTCGATAACGACCCGATTCATTATCGTGTCGACCTGAACACCTATTAATTTCGTGTCGTGTCGTGTTATCGGGTCGTATCAGAAATTGCCAGCCCTACTCAACCACTGCCCCCACCACCCAAAAAACTCCATCAGGCAACTTCCACGAACACCCCCCAAAACTCCATCAAACAACTTCCACTTGGTACGTCATGGTGGGTCCAACTACTCTTAACCAACTAGGAAGACACCACATCAGCAAATTGCCTTTGTTTTTTCTTATATGGCAGACAAAATTTTGTTTGTTTTTCGTTTTGGTGCTTCAATTTTTGGCTATGATTTTTTATGCATTGGACATCTACATGTTAAGAGGAGAAATTTATGTGTACACAGTACGAATACGTCATTAAGCTGATGTTTTACGACAAAAAGATAAATATATGTGTATATTTTTATTCACATATCTTTATTTTATTAAGACGGAACGTTAATTGATGGCATATTTGTGCCATAAAATATGTTATTTGTATTAGAGAAGGGATTCTTCTTGCAATCAGTGACACTATGTGATAACTATTTAACAAACAATTATCTATACCATCGATTGTGTCACTGAAACAATGAATTAGTTGTAAGAGTATTCGCATAAAAAAATACCGTCACATGGTGTAAACGACATAATTGACAAGAGTGACAAAGTGGGATAACGTAGGAGATGGTCAAGTACAAAATGGGGATAAACAACATAAGTTTCAAACCTTATGAAACTGAATCAAGAATTAGATACTATTTATAAAACTTGACCAATAAGTAGATACTATTTATGAAACGAAAATAAGAATTAGGGATTATTTCTAAAACTAAACCAATAGGTGGAAACTATTTATGAAACTGGAATATACACTATTTATGAAACTGGAGTAAGAACTAGACCATATTCATGAAACATGACCACGAATTAGGCGTTATTTATGAAAGTGGACCAATAACTAGACAGTATTTATAAAACCGGACCAAGAAAGAGACACTATTTATAAAACTATATCAATTACTATACATTATTTATGAAAGTGGATCCAATAACTAGGCACTATTTATGAAATATGACCAAGAACTAGACACTATTTATAAAAGTGGACAAAAAACTAGGCTCTATTTATGAAATTGGACCAATAAATAGTATAGTACCGTTCAATTTCATAAATAGTGTTCAGTTTCATAAATAGTGTTCATTTTCATAAACAGTGTACAAGTCTCGCGCGTAATTTTTATTTATTTTTTATAAATTGTGTCTTTTTCATTAAAATTTAAGTTTTTTGTCATTTTATTAAAATTTATGGGTTTTTCATTAAAATTTAATTCTTTTTCATTAAATAAAGTTATAGCATGATTTTTGGTTAAAATAAACTTAGCCCAAGCCCTTTTGTGAAAATTCCTTAAAAAAAATGAAGAGTGGGAGGAATTTTGATAGTTGATGAAGATAAAGAATAAAAGTGATTTGTGGTGTATTTAGAATTTTTTTTTTTAAAAAACATAATATGGTCAAAATTGTCATTGCATAGTAGGATGCATAAATCATTTAGTATTAAAATTTAATATGAGGTACGTTCAACATTTTGTGGGGTGCTAATATAAAAGGCCAAACCAAATTCAGCCAAGAAAATCAAAGAAGGGCCATGTAACTTACATCAGAGAAAGAAAAAGAAACCAAATTAAGCAAACAAGCAAGAATGGAGGCTGCTAGCTAAATTTGGGGTAAATGCAGGAGGAGCCAAGGAACAGGAGCTTCTTGACTTTAAGTCGGTAGCCGCTGTCAATGACGTTGGTTTAGATCTAGAGATTGACGGTGATGAAATCCGCCGCATCCGTGTTATTGGCGTGAATGCCGTCGACATTGGTGGTGGTGAGGGCTAAGAAGGAATCGACGTTGGCTTCGCGGGTGAGGTTGAGATCGGAGTGCGTGCGGAGGATAAGATTCGTGAAGCCTAGAGTTTGGAGCTTGCTGACGATGGCGGAGCCGACGAGGTCGCTGTTGTAGCGTGAAAGGGAGAAAGAGAGGGGTGGGATGGTGGTTCTGGGTTCAGGCATGGCGAGAGAGAGCAGGGTGGGATGGTGGTTCTGGGTTCTGAGGAAGGAATGAGATGGGAGGGGTGAGGCCTTGAGGGCCGTGGGGCTGGGTTTTTTATTTAAAAAAAATAATATTATAGATGAATTAAAATAATTTTAATAATTAAATATTTTTATTAGTTGTTTGACCATTGACATGAGTTGGCTGCCACGTTAGCGAAATATGGGCTCTGCATTTGTCACGTCATCACTTAACGGTCAATTTGACAAATTAATTAACGGAGGTATGACATTGCAACGAATTCATAAATTAAGGTATGACATTGCAATATTTAAAACATGATGTATGAGATTGTAATGCGACACATAATTGAGGTAATTTTGTGTAATTTACCCAAAAGGATTTGGCGTTATAGAAAACAATTCAAATGCTGCTATCTAAATCTGAGAAACCCAAAAAGCATGGGCGGTACAAATCACAAACTTCTCGCCGCCAACGAGTAAATCCTAAAAAACCGGTGGTGAATACGGTGGAAAAGATTAATACAGGAAAAATAGCGTTAGATGACTCTTCTTTGAAGCACAACAATCAGATTGAGGGTGATTCTTTTCCATTACATGATAAAGTTGGTAAATTGTTGCTGGCTCAAAAACAAATTATCACGAATGCTATAGAGGAGGCTCGGAAGCAGATTATTCCTTTCGATCCTCAAGTTTGTTAAACCTAAGTATATGCTGAAAAAGATCTCTGCGAACTGGAAGGATTGTCTTATTAAACAACTAACAAGAAACTGGCTATAAATAAGCCTTACAAACAAATGGAACGGAAAAACTGCAGCCCACGTTAAACATAATCCTAAACGTGGTAAATGACTAAGTCTCTAAGTAAACAACAACAACTGATTCCTAAAAACTAGGATTTATTGAACCATGCAGTTAACCTGCTTACAAAAGATACCCTATGTTTACGTAGTGGATAGAACCACTACGTCCACAAACCTTAATATTCTATCATCCTCCCTTAAACTAATTGCAGTGCAATCAGTTTACACCTGGTTCCAAACGCATCCCCATAAGCCCACGCATCTTCAGAAAGGCATCAGTCTTTAAAGGCTTAGTGAATATATTTGCTATTTGCTCCTGAGTGGTGCAATGGACCAGCTGCACAGTTTCATCTTTAGTCAATTCACGAAGAAAATGGAAGCGCACATCTATGTGTTTGCTTCGACCGTGCATGACAGGATTCCTAGAGAGCTTTATTGCTGAGCTATTGTCACAATAAATTGTTGTAGGACCTCGCTGGACTTGACATAGTTCTTGCATTATCCTTCTCAACCAGATTGCTTGACACGCACATGAAGCTGCTGCTATAAACTCAGCTTCAGTTGTTGATAATGTAACTATAGGTTGCTTCTTCGAAGCCCAACACACAGCTCCTGCACTCAACATAAACAGATACCCCGATGTGCTCTTTCTGTCATCTAAGTCGCCTGCATAATCACTATCTGAAAAACCTCTGAGCTCAGCATGTCCTCCCTTGCTGTATTGAATCCCGAGACCAATCGTGCCTTTCAAATACCTCAGAACCCTTTTTGCTGCTGCCAAATGCATTTCTGTTGGACACTCCATAAATCTGCTAATTAAACTTACCACAAACATAGTGTCAGGCCGAGTGGCTGTAAGATACATGAGACTCCCCACAATTTGTTTGTAGACAGTGCTGTTGACCTTTTCACCCGTGTCATCCTTTGTCAACTTGGTACCTGGAACAATAGGATTCTGTACTGAGTTGCAATTCTCCATATTGAACCTTTTCAACACATCCTGTGCATACTTCTTTTGACATATAAATATTCCTTCTTTCCGCTGCAAAACTTCGATTCCAAGAAAGTATCTCATCTTGCCAAGATCAGTCATTTCAAACTCATTCATCATTGACTGCTTAAACTCAGTGAACATGTATTCATCATTGCCAGTATAAATGAGATCGTCAACATATAGACAAACAACAAGAATTTTACCTCCATCGCCAGTTTTGATAAACAAGGTGTGCTCATATGGACATTTCACAAACCCTTCCTTCAAGAAATAAACTTCTATACGACTATACCAAGCACGAGGGGCTTGTTTAAGTCCATATAAAGCTTTTCTTAGTTTGTAAACTTTATGCTCTTTATCCTTCAGTACATACCCAGGTGGTTGTTCTACAAATACTTCTTCATTAACCTCCCCATGTAGAAAAGCGCTTTTCACGTCCAATTGATGAATTGTCCAGTCCTTTTGCGCAGCAAGTGCAATCACGATCCGAACAGTTTCCAACCTGGCCACAGGAGCGAATACTTCAGCATAGTCGATCCCATATTCCTGAGCATACCCCTTAGCCACCAGCCGAGCTTTGTACTTATCCACCTCTCCATTCTCATTAAGCTTCGTTTTGTAAACCCACTTGACTCCAATCTTCTTTCCCCCTTTAGGTAAATCCGTTAATTCCCAGGTGTTATTCCTTTCAATGGCTGCAATTTCAACATCCATAGCTTTCCTCCATTTCGAACTTGTCACAGCTTCATTGTAGTGAAGTGGATCACTGTCAGCTAAAAATGCCAGATGCACCATGTCCTCTTCTTCAGATAATCCTTCTCCTGTTACGTAATCTCTCATCCATATTGGCGGAGCCCTAGTTCTGCCTTCCTCTGGACTGGATGCATTTACTTCCGAGACTTGATCCGAGTCACTGTTGCTGCCTGTGTTATTGTCATTCTCACCAGAATCATTGCCATCTTCTCCCTGACTATCAACATCATTATCTTCAGTTGGTTCATCTTCATCGTCATCCCACTCCAACACTGCTAAGACAGCTTCAGAATAATGTTCCTCCCAATCCCAGCTATTGTTCTCATCAAAACGAACATCACGACTAATTATGATTTTCTGCGAGACTGGATCAAAAAGTCGATAAGCCTTCGTCCCTTCGCTGACTCCAAGCAGCACGCACTTCAGACTTTTGTCATCCAGCTTAGTCCTCTTATTATCTGGAACATGTACATATGAAATACATCCAAAAATCCTGAAGTAACTTACTGATGGTATCGTCCCACTCCATGCCTCCTCGGGAGTTTTATTTTTGACTGCAAACGTGAGACTTCTGTTGAGCACATGCACGGTCCAGTTTGCTGCCTCTGGCCAAAAGGTCTTTGGCATCTTCTTCTCAATCAATAGACTTCGAACCATGTTCATGATGGTCCTATTCTTGCGTTCAGCCACTCCATTCTGCTGCGGGGTGTAGGCTGCTGTGAGTTGACGTTGAATCCCATTCTCAACACAGAATTCAGCAAACTCATGAGATGTGAATTCCCCTCCACGATCCGTGCGTAGACTTTTGATACTTGCACCTGTTTCTTTCTCCACAAGGCTTTTGAATGCTTTAAAGGTTTTAAAAGCTTCTGACTTCTCAATTAGAAAATAGATCCAAGTCTTACGACTAAAATCATCAATAAATGTGAGTAGATACCTCTTCTTGCTGTTAGATGTAGGTTGTATCGGGCCACATATGTCTGCATGAACAAGTTCTAAGATTTGATCAGCCCTCCACGTACTGTGCTTTGGAAAAGGATCTCTTGATTGCTTGCCTATCAGACAATTCTCACACACTCTTGAGGAGTCCCTTATTTCTGGTAGTCCGCTCACCATTTGCTTCTGTTGTAGCGTCTTTAATCCGCCAAGACTCAAGTGCCCATATCGACAGTGCCACAACTGAACTAGATCATCTGTAATGGCTGTGAAACATGCCTGTTCATTGAAATGATGCTGAGCAATAAGGATGAACATGCGATTTGCAGCCATGACCGTCTCTATGATCAGTCCTCGTTCAGGATGGTAGATCTTGCACCTTCCTTATTTAATGAGAATAGCAAGACCTCTCTCCTGAAGCTGACCAATACTCAGGAGATTATTCTTTAAGGCAGGTACGTAAAACACTCCCGTGATCACCTGAATTATTCCATGCACTTGAAGTCGAATATTCCCTTTCCCCATCACAGCCATGCTAGTATTGTTTCCCAGTTTCACCGTTTCTCTGAAACTTCCATCAAAGTTCGAGAACAATGCTCTCTTTCCACACATATGGTTACTGCAACCAGAATCCAGAAACCAGATGTCCTCTTTGATCTCCTGAGTATCCACGTATGCCATGAGCAACATCTCTTCACTTGCTTCTGCATAGTTGACTTTTCCTTCCTTGTCTCTCTTGGGGCATTCATACTGAAAATGCCCTAGCTCATGACAGTTATAGCATTCAATTGTTGACTTGTCAAACATCTGTCTGCCCCTTCCTCTACCTCTTCCACGATAGCCTCCGCGACCACGGCCTCTTCCACCATAGTTCTCTTCGTGAACCACCTTTAGAGCTTGTTCTTCCACAACATGTCCAATCATCCGCTGCTCATGAACCAACAAACTACTTTGCAGTTCGTCAATTGAAAGAATGTCCAAGTCTTTGGATTCCTCAATTGAACAAACCACATAGTCATACTTAGGAGTCATCGATCTCAAAATCTTCTCAATGACTTCTACATCCGTCAGTTTGTCACCATTGATCCTTCTTTTGTTGGCTATGGTTAACGTTCGACCAAAGAATTCGTTCACAGTCTCTCCTGTCTTCATGTGTAGCATCTCAAACTCCTTTCGAAGAGCCTGCAACTGTGCTCGTTTGACTCGAGCAGTTCCTTGATACTTCTGCTTCAACGAATCCCAAATCTCTTTAGCCGTGTCCTTGTTCAGGATTGTTTCCAAAACAGCTCGGTCGATTGCTTGAAACAGATAGTTCTTAGCCTTTAAATCTTTCAACTTGTGCTCCTCGAACACTTTTCGTTGCCCTTCTGAGAGTGAACCTCCTTCTGCTACTGCAGGGATTCCATGCTCCACAAGACTCCAATATTCCTTTGAACGTAGGAAATTTTCCATAAGCATTGCCCAATGATCGTAATGCCCTTCCAGTTTCGGGATGGATGCTTGCACAAAACCACTTCCTTCTCCTGCCATGTTCACGTACTTCTACACTCAAAAGATTACGATCTCTCAAGCTTCGATCAAGAGCCCCAGGGTGGGGCTCTGATACCAAATGTTAAACCTAAGTATATGCTGAAAAAGATCTCTGCGAACTGGAAGGATTGTCTTATTAAACAACTAACAAGAAACTGGCTATAAATAAGCCTTACAAACAAATGGAACGGAAAAACTGCAGCCCACGTTAAACATAATCCTAAACGTGGTAAATGACTAAGTCTCTAAGTAAACAACAACAACTGATTCCTAAAAACTAGGATTTATTGAACCATGCAGTTAACCTGCTTACAAAAGATACCCTATGTTTACGTAGTGGATAGAACCACTACGTCCACAAACCTTAATATTCTATCAAAGTTCATGTCTTCGGGGGATCCCCTGTTAACTCAGATTATTCTGCGGATGAAGAGGGTTTCATTTTGGTTTCAAAGCGTCCAAAGTTAAGAATTTATTGCAGAGATCTATAAAAAAAAATAAAAAAATCAACTAAGTCTGTAGCAGCCACCACCAGGAAGCAAGTGATAAGCAAGAAACATAAATGAAAATTATATATTGAAATGCTCGGGGTTTAGGAAATGCTTCCACTCATCGGGTATTAACGAAACTGGTGGGTATCATGCGTCGGTGGTGTTTATTTCAGAACCTTTTATTGCTTTGTCAGCTATTTATCATTATTTCTTTTGGCATTCTTTGCGTTTAGTCTCTGCGGCTGCTAATAATCAAGGTCCCTTGGGGCCCAATCTTTGACTTTTGTGTGTTTAGACTTGTCTATGCAGGTTATTTCGACTTCTTCACAACATCTGACTCTCTCTTATGCCTTAGATTCTGATTTTTGTGTTTTTTCTTGTGTATGCCAGGACCACTTATTCTGACGGACGAGTTTTAGGGGAGGAACTCAGGGCCATCGATCTCCTCTTCTCACGGTCACTATCTGGATTGCACTTGGAGATTTTAATCGTGTTTTGGGTGCCCATGAAAATAGGTGAGGTTTTCTCCCTAGTCATATTTCTTGTTCGGAATTTCAAGCTATGTTTACTGCATGTGGTTTGCTTCACTTTCCAACGAAGGGTCTCCCTTTCACTTTCCAACAAAAGACCAATGACGGAATGTTGAATGCATTTGGATAGATGTGTTGGTAATTTTTATTGGGTTAATTCATAGGTTTTTTTCGAATGCAGTATTTATCTCGTATATGTTCAAATCATTGCCCACTTCTTTGGTCTTTAAGCCGGGTATCTATGGTGCTAAGAGTTCCTTTTCGATTTCAGAGAATGTGGTTAGAAAGCTCAAAGCTTATTCATTTTGTTTCGAACACATGGGCTGTGCTCCACTTTCTGGGCGATCCAATGTCATCCCTAGCAGCTAAGTTACGAGTTCTTAAAGGTAAGCTTCGAGTATGGAATTCGTCTTCTTTTGGAGATGTCAACTCTGTTGTGGATAGTTCTTTGCATGATTTGAACGTAATACGTGAGGAAATTGCTTCCCTTGGCCTATCTGATGAAAGATCTGCAAAGAAACGCAATCCCAAGGGCATGTACATAAGGCTCTTAGGTTACAAGAATTGTTTTGAAGGATATATCTTGAATTTTTTGGTTATCTCTGGGGATAAGAATACAAATTTTTTTCACTCTACAGTGAAATTCAAAAAGCTTCATCAATCTTTGACATCAATTCGTGTTGGTTTCCAACTATTGCATGATCCTGTCTCCATATAAGATCACATTGTGACACACTACAAGACTTTGTTATCCTCAGACGACGATACAGAATACTGGGATAGTTGAAAGAGTAATTCCTAATTTGATAACTAATGAAGAGAATATGTCTTTCTTTAGAACGGCTACTCCAAATGAGGTGTACACAACAATTGAAAGTTTGGATCCTTCTAGTTCTCCAGGCCTTGATGGTTTCAATGGCTATTTTATGCTGCGTGTTGGAGCATAGTTGGTCCAAATATTTGACATTTTTGCATGGTATCCGTGCAAATCTTATACACCTTATGAGATTAATTATGGAATATGGGTTTAACTCAGGCCATGTAGTCAACAAAACAAATTTTTGGTGTTCTTGGGTAAATCAAGGCAGAGATCTATCAAGAATCTTCTTGGCATTGAAGTGGGTTCTTTCCCCTCCAAATATTTGGGTGTTCCAGTCTTCCAAGGCCGGCTTATGCGGAGTTACTTTCAGGACATTGCGAATAAAGTAAAATGTAAACTCTCGGTTTAGAAGGTCTTATGCTTTCTCAAACAAGTCGTTTACAGCTTATCATGTCTGTCATCTAAAGCATTTTGATTTATAGTTTTCAAATGTACGCTTGGCCTTGTCTTCTTTTAAATCAAGTCCAATGTTGGATAAGGATTTTTTTTTGGTCAGGTATCCGGACTCTCGTGATACTCCTCTAATTTCCTGGCATATTAGTTGACACCCAAAACATCTTGGTGGCTTACGGTTAAAGAATTTGGCGGTTCTAAATTGCTTATTGCTAAAGCATCGTTGGGATACGGTGAATTATTTCTCTTTAGTGGTTATTTTTATGTGTTCTCGCTTCATGAATAGAGTTTTGGTTCCTTTTGTGTTAAAAGGTTCTCCTTATTATTTCTTCACATTTGACTTGGATTGTGGCGATGTTTCTTAAGTTTCTTTTTGGTCTGATAATTGGTTGGGCGGGACTTTGATTTCCTATATTGACATCATTAATGCTTTTGCTCATACAATCAAAGCCCAGTGAGAGACCATTTATGCGATTCTCATAGAGAATGCCACTGGATTTCATTACTATTTTTCTTGTAGTAGTTGCTTTAATTACATCTATTTGTTTTCCGTTCAAGGCATCTTTAGGATCTTTATGTTGGTTTAGCTCTTTGTCTAGTATTCTTATAGCTGAAGAGGCTTATTCTGACTTACTTAACTTTGAAATCCAAGTGCCTTGGGGAAAACCATTTGGTCTCATTGAATACAACCAAGGAAAAAGCTAAATGTTTGGAAAGTCTTACAAGGTTGTCTCCTCACTGATATGATTCTCCAACATATGGGAGTTTCGAAGATTTCTTGTTGTTCATTTTGTATTCAGTTGTTGAGTCCATCTCTCATATCTTTTTAGAATGTTCTGGGATTGTGGTTCTTTGGTCTTGGTTGTTGGAGCTTTTTCGTGACCTCTATCTAGTGGTACAATCAGCGTTACAACTTTTTTCAAAAACTTTTCTTACAACTTTTTATGGCTTTACTTGAAAATTTTGGATTATGATAACTTGTACTTTTGTATGGGGCATTTGGTTTCTTGGTAATCAAATTCGGTTTGAGGGGCAATTATGCTTCCCTGGTTATGTTAGGTGTTGACTAGTGGTTCAATTTCTTGACTTAGCTCTAGTGTGTTCTTCGAATGGTAGCTTATCCTCTTTAGTGTTGCCTATTTTCTTAATATTAAGTATCTCACTGTTTTCTATTATGACTCCATCCTTTATTCCAGGCATTTAGAGATTGTCGATGACTGAGTGGCTCAAGATTATATCGATAGGTTTTGTGCCAACGAATGTGCTAGATTTGGGGGATTTTTTCTCTCATCGGAGGGTGGGGTGCTTGGTGCTTGGCGCTTTTGCATCAAATGCAACATTTGCAAATTCAGTTGATGCAAAAGTTCTTACTTTCATTGAGGTTGTACATATAGCTTGGGTCAGAGATTGAAAAACATTCATGGTTGAAAAACATTCATGGATTGAAACAGTCTCCATGTTGGTTTAAGGCTCCTAATGCAGTCTCTTGGTTTCTGATGGTGGATTTAAAGAATTGTCTCTGGCGACTTTGTCATATGCGATTTATGTGTACATATATTTATAGAGAAGGAAATCAGGTTGCAAATGCTTTAACTTTATTTGGGGTAGAGATTTATGCTCAATACTGGTGGTTTACGATTCCAAATTTTATAGCCTCTGCCCATGCACATGACTTTCCGTCTTGTCCTTTATCATTTTTGTTAATTGTTTTATCTTTGTGGGTCTTGGCATAATCGCCCCGTGTATCTTTTTGTTTAATTTTATTTGTTAGTCTTGGCATCATAATAACAGAGGCTTATAACAGAATTGCTAAGTGTACGATCGAGATAGTGCCAATGGTCATTAGTATAAGAGGTTGCTTACTTTGTAAGCTTGGTAGTTATCAGATAAGGATGATATTGTTACTAGTATAGATAGTAAAATGTACTATTTCATTACCTTTTAATGAGAAATGGGAACCTTCAGATGCTATTCTTTTATCTCTGCAACTCTCTGCTTTCTGCAATTCTTTCACTCACAAACCTTAATTCCATGACTATTTTAATGGTATCCAGAGCAGGCGATTCAACTGTGGAATTGCTGGGTTCTTGATTAGAGCACTTTTTTCGTGCTTTGGTATGATCTTTCAATTTTATTTCTTTCGAGATTTCTTGGATTTCTTGATCGGAGCGATTTCTGTAATTTTTTGGCGGCGGGGTCATAATTTTCTTCGATTCAGTGTTCTTGCTTTTCTATTTTCTTGATGAAGTGTTTTTTGAGGATTCTTGGTTGCTTCGTGTTCAAAGTTTTTCAATGGTGGTGGTTCAGATATGTAGTTTTTAGGTTCTTTAATTCAGTTGTGTTCTTCAGTTTTTCTGCCCTAGTTTGTACAATTGTATGATTTGCTTGAAGGCCGATGCTATACTAGTGCTTGCGTATTGAATTTTGTGATATAATTGAAGGCCGAGCTGTATATGTGATCGAATCTTTCTTTTCTTTTTCTTTTCTTATTTTTTTCTGGGATAAAATTGAAGGCCAATGCCACGATTTGTTGAAAAGGCCGATGCCATATGGTATTGATTGTTTGATAGCAAGATTCATTCATAGATTGAATTTTCTTTACGTTGGATAAGATGGCTACTTCTCAGTTCAAGAATAAAGGTGTTTTGGGAATGATAACCATTAAACTTGGTGATGCCAATTATTCTAAATGAGCATACCAATTTCGGTCAGCTCTCAGGGGTTATCAATTGTTTGATCATTTTGATGGTACCTCTGTTTGTCCTCTCAAGTTCATTCTTAACATTGAAACATGAGTGACAAAAGAACTTACTGTTGCATGTCAGGAATGGGTATGAATTGATATGACACTTCTTAGTTTCTTGATTGCCACATTAACTGGTGATGCAATTGATCATGTTCTTGGTTTTAAGACAGCATATGAAGCCTGGTCTATCTTTCAAGATATATTTACTGTTGTTTCCAAGTCCATAATTAATATGCTTAAAACTGAGTTTCAGACTCTTCAAAAGGGCACAGATTCAATTGACAAGTTTTTATCTCGGCTCAAATTCATAAGAGATCAGCTTATTACTGCTGGAGAGGTAGTGTCTGATAATGATATGATAATTGCAGCTCTAGCAGGTTTACCTAGAGAATATGCAATCATATGGACTGTAATTTTGGCTCGAGAAACATATATTTCTCTTAAAGAATTCAGGGTTCGACTTCTGAATACAGAGAAAGATATTGACAATATGGAAAATACTCAATCTCATTCCATGGCTGTTATGTATTTGCAAGGTTCGTCATCTTCTCAAGGAGGACAAGCTGGTTCTTCTTCTCAGTCTAATTTCAATTATGGTATTTCTTCAGTTATTGTTGGCACGGTAACTCAAGTACTACTTCAACATCATCATTTAAGCTTAGTCAAGTTCCATCTCAGCATTTTCAACCTCCTCCAGCACCACCTGCTATGTTCCAGCAAACACAACCATCACCTCCACTTCCATATGGTTTTGGTTATGGTTATACTAGTAGCACTCCTCCTAGTTTCAACAATGGCCCTCAACCATTTTATAATCAAAGAATTAATAATGATGGTCAGCAAATAGGTGGATTTAAGTCATGCAACAGGGGTAGGAATTCTAATTCTGGGTTTAGACAACAATGGTCTGGGAATATTGATTCAAGGTTCAATATGCAACCTGAATGTCAAATTTGTCAGCGTAGAGGCCATACAGCTTCAAATTGTTTTATCGAAGTTCCAATTCCAATTCTAACTTGTCCGGATGTTAAATCTATGGCAAATGTGGGCATATAGCCATGGAATGCTATCATCACAGTAACTTTGCATATCAAGAAGCTCCTCCACCACCTTCTCTTCAAGTTCAGGAAGATTATTCATATCAGCCGTCTTCTTCCAATGGTTTTCTAGCATCATTTCAGCCATCTTTATCTCTTAGTGCCATGACTACCCAACAAGTTAATCTTCATGATGTTTAGATTGTTGATACAGGGACCTCTTATCATATGACCTCATTCTCGTATACTTAAATTGTCTAATGTTCTTCGTGTTCCACAAATAACTGAAGATTTGCTTTCTGTTAAGCAGTTGTGCAAGGATAATAAATGTTGGTTTATTTGTGATGATGTTTGGTTTTATGTGTAGGACAAGGTGACCAAGGAAATCCTTTACAAAGGCAAGAGTAGGCCACATGAGTTGTTTCAAATTCCTGATGTCAAGTTAATGCATTTTCCTTCACAATCTTTTGTAACTTCTGCTTATCTGGGATAACGGATCAAGTCTTCACTTTGGCATCAGAGGTTGGGTCATCCTACCAATGAAGTCTTGTCCTTTATGTTGGATAGGTCTAAGATTTCATATGTAGTAGATGATGTATATCATGTGTGTTCAGATTGTATTTGTGGTAAAATGTCTAGGTTGCCATTTCCTGCTGAATCTAATAAGAGTTTGTTTCTTTTTGAGAAAATCCATTCTGACATTTGAGGTCATTCTCCAACTATGTCCATTGAAGGATATCAATATTATGTAACCTTCGTGGATGACAATACAAGATTTGTATAGATTTTTCCTCTTTGAAATAAATCAGATGTGTTTTCAGTGTTTGTGAATTTTTACAATTTTATTTTAATAAAATTTGCTATTCGTGTCAAATGCTTTCAATCTGATGGGGGTGGTGAATTCATTAGTAAGCAATTTAAGGCTTTTTTGGATTCAAATGAGATGTTCCACATAGTCTCTTGTCCCTATACACCTCAACATAATGGTTTTGTGGAAAGAAGACACAGATATATTATTGAGACAGCCATCACCTTACTTTCTTCAACAAGTATTTCTCAAGAGTTTTGGTTTCATGCTTGTGTGCATGCAGTTTATCTTATAAATAGAATGTCTTGCAAATCTTTGCATATGAATTCTTCGTTTTTGGCATTATACAAGAAGCCACCTGAGTTGTATCATTTGAGAATTTTTGGTACTGCGAGCATAAAACAAGAATAAGCTGTAATCCAAGTCCACACTGTGTGTATTTCTTGGTTATTCAGTTGGATACAAAGGTGTTATTTGTTACCACTTTCAAGCTCAGAAATTGTTGATTACTAGACATGTTCTCCATGATGAGACCATTTTTCCAGCAAAATTAACAAGGCAATTACAACAATCTAAGCTTCCTTTACAGTCTATTACTCAGGTTGCTTATCCAATTATAGTTATTATCCCAATTTCGGCCATTCAAATCACTTATGAGGATTGAAGCTCCACTTCTCAAAGTACCTCTATGTTAGCATCAATTCCTAGTTCAAATTTTGCTCTTCCTAGTCAGGAATCTGAAACATTGTCCTCTTCAACTCATGATGTGGCTACTCCTCAGGATCATTTTTCCCTGTTACCTGTCCACAATTTTGCACCAATTCAGGTAGTCCTTCCTTTTTCCTCCTGTTCATCATCTTCTGAAAATGAGGTTTCTAATTCTGATATATCTAGAACTGTTATTCAAACAAGGTTACAAACTGGCGCAATTACAAGGAAAGACTATACTGCTTATCTTGCTTCTTTGCCTAAGTTGCAATCTTTGCACATTGAACTTGAATCTTATTGCTTTTCTGGGTATTCTTTGTTGGCACAAGTCTTTGATTTAGATGAACTTAAGAACTTTAGAAGTGCATCTTCCAATATTCATTGGCAAAAGGCCATGCAGGAAGAGTTTGATGCTTTGAAGTCTCAAGGCACTTGGGATTTGGTTCATTCTCCTTCTTATAGGTCTGTTGTGGGTTGCAAATGGGTTTATAAACTTAAAAAAATCCAAATGGTAGTGTAGCTTGATATAAATCTAGACTTGCAGCTCAAGGCTTTACTCAAGAGCATGGCATTGACTACTCTGAGACTTTTAGCTTGGTTGTTCGACACTCTACTGTGAGACTTGTTCTTGCTTTAGCTACTAGTAATCGTTGGCAACTTAGACAATTGGACATTAAAAAAGCATTTTTGCATGGTGATTTACAAGAAAAAGTTTACATGCATCAGCCTCAGGGCTTTGTTGATTCTTATAATCCTACTTATGTTTGCAAGTTGATTAAATCTTTATATGGTTTAAAGCAAGCTCCTCAGGCTTGACACTGCAAATTCACATAAGTTTTACCAATTCTGGGATATGTTTTTGCTCAATTAGACACTAGGTTGTTTGTCAAGTCTGATGAAACCATTGTGGTGATTCTTCTTCTTTATGTTGATGACTTCTTACAGGTTCTGACACTGCTCAAGTGCAACAAGTTGTTGATAAACTTGCAGAATTGTTTGAATTAAAGGATATGGGACAACTGACTTACTTTCTTGGTCTTCAAATTCAGTATAAAGATAATGGTGATCTATTTGTTCATCAGTCCAAATGCATCAACGACCTAATAAAAAAGGCTGGGATGGAACATTGTAAAGCTACCTCTACTCCATCCAAACCTCACACTCAATTACTTTTTGCAGAAGGTACTCCTCTTGAAGATCCTACATTTTACATAAGCATTGTGGGTGCTTTATAGTACTTGGTATTTACACGTCCTAATATATCTTATTTTGTCAATATTGTGTGTCAATATATGCAAAATCCTATTGAAACTCATATTTTATTAGTTAAAACAATTTTGTGATATCTTTAAGGTACTGTCAACTGTGGATTAACCTATCATGCTTCATCTGATACCAACATTTCTACATATTGATGCTGATTGGGCCGCCGATATCAATACAAGGCGATCTATAACTAGTTATGTAGTTTATCTGGGTGCAATCCTATCTCTTGGCAATCAAAGAAACAATCTTCCATATCTTATAGCTCTACTGAAGCTGAGTATAAAGCTCTTGCTCATTGTGCAACTGATGTTTGTTGGATTTGCAATGTGCTCAGAGATCTTCATGTCTTTGTTCCTTCACCTCCTAGTTTGAATTGTGATAATGTTTTTGCATTGGCTCTTAGTACTAATCCTATTTTTCTTCTTGTATCAAACATCTTGATACCGATTTCTATTTCGTTCGAGAGAAAGTTCTATAAGGACATATTTTGGTTCACTATGTGTCTACTAAGGCACAGGTTGCTGATGTTCTCACCAAGGGTCTTAACAGCCCAGTTTTCATACAACATTGTATCAATCTTAACCTTGCTGATCCAGGTTAAGCTTGAAGGGGGTAATAACAGAGGCTTATATCAAAATTGCCAAGTGTACGATAGAGATAGTGCCAAGCGTCATTAGTATAAGAGGTTGCTTACTTTGTAAGCTTGGTAGTTATCAGATAAGGATGATATTGTAACTACTATAAATAGTAAAATGTACTGTTTCATTACCTTTTAATGAGAAAAAGAAACCTTCAACTGCTATTCTTTTATCTCTACAACTCTTTGCTTTCTGCAATTCTTTCACTCACAAACCCTAATTCCATGACTGTTTTGAGCTCAGTGTTCCAATTGGGCGAGAGAGTGGCCCCGCGCTTGACGTGTCAACAATTAATACACAAATTGATGGACATGGAGAAGGAGATCTGGCATCGCAACGAATTAGTAAGTTGATGTATAGTATTGCAATGTTCAACAAATGATGTATGGATTTATTAATTATGTGACCTAAAATTGAGACGCTAAAATGTAATTTACATTAATTTTATTAATAGTGAAAAGCCATTTTCTTTTACAGTCTGACATTATTACTCTTCACGGTAATAGAATTGCTAAGTTGCAATCCTCAAAATAAAAAACCATTCGAATTAGGTCATTCGGTTATCATCAAAACTCACTCTACCAGCCAAAACAAATAAACTCAGGCTGCAACCTAACTTTTAGCATCGGCAGGATCTTCTTTTTGGTAGATAGAGGCTTAGATAATGTGAGATCAATCAAGAACTGCCCCACACATAAATTCAGCCAAACTGGTTTTCTCTCTGTCTATCTGATTGATTTATTCAACTTAATTTTGTTTGTTGTCTTCTATCATGAAAAAGTCTTGAAAATGAAGGCCAATAATTAATTTTAATCATACAGCTTTTAAATTCTAGATCTGCTTTCTTTTTAAAGCATGATGAAGAAAAAGTGTCTGCTCTCTTTTCTTATGAACATTTTCCAAGGCCAAGATTGTAAATATTTGCACATAAGAATGTTACACAAGAATATTTAACTTTGCACGAGAGGTCATTGTTAGGTCAATTCTCCTCTCCGCTATTAGCTTGTATATAAAAAATAAAAAAATTGTCAAATAAGTATATATGTTTGAGAAAGCATATGAGACAGGATGCTCCGGGAAGAACTGGGAAATGAAAACTATTGATGGCATTGTCTTCAATGTAGTTTAGACAGCCAAACATATGGAGTCAGTTGAGAATTCCTCTGCTCCTTGTTAATGTAATAGAGAGCGGTTCACTTGATGGTTTGGTTTGTTAATCCAAATAGTGCATCTGATTGGTTATTTAATATTCTAGCGAAAGATGTTAATGTTTCATTACGAAATCTTGAAAGAAAATAATTTCAATTAGGAAAATGTAACATTGTAATATATGGGACGAGATGTGTGGTGGGTTTCTAGGGTTTGCGAAAGCATCTTCCACAATGGGATCAAAGAAGATAATAGCGCATTTTCATGATCGTAATGATCTACACCAAATTAAGCAGCAATGATGCGAAATTTAATAAAGTTGTTTTGTACTCTTTCCTTAGAGAGGTATGTAATGAAGGGGTATTTAATTTGTGTGGTTTTAAGATAATGATTCCTGTAGATGATTTTGCAAGAATGGTCCCGTATATAGTCAGCACAAAAGAAAAGCCATTTGTAAGGTAGCCTCTATTGTCAATTTGTGCGAACTCAAGGTGATGGAATATACTTAACCACGTCTTATCAGTCCAATGAAAGAAAATGACACACACTCTCTCAAATATCTTCAAAATCTTTTTGGAGATAGAAATATCATGAATTGAAAAAAGAAATAATAATAAAAAAAATAAATCAGAGGTTTGGTGTAGGAAATCAAGGTAAAAGCAAACTCATATTTCTCTTCAACGCCATACTTGAAATTTCAGGCTAGCTTCTTCTTGTGCAGCTTAATTAATATGGGGTATCTCTCTCAAGATGTTGAATCACACAAACACAAACAAACGAATATGAATTTTTGTACTAAGAATAAAAGCGATTTTCTATTACTAACCAGAATAATTATAAAGGTTGTCACCTGGTACAATCTCCACTTATATATATTTGATATCAAAAGTAATTCGCACAAGCATCAATCAAGAATAACTTTAATTAATTAACAATTCCGATTAATCCTTACAAGTAATATTTTTTATTTACAAGTAATATTTTATATTAAATTTATCCAAACTACAAGAGAAGAATTCAAACTCAGATCTAGAGGGGAGTACACTTAGTCTAGCCAACTTGGCTAAGCCTAGCATTTAGAAAGAAAAAACAAACTTAACTAATCTCACATCTACAATTTATCCTTAATTTCTATATTCAGTCTTTCACCCCCAAAAGAGACATAAGAAAGATATAAAGTTCCCTTTTGTAAGGAAAATTTGTTCAGTTCATTTCTGAAAATGTCATACCGCTTATATTAAAAGCTAATTATTTCATGCAAAATTTCACAATGGTGCCTTAGTATGTGACAAAAAAAGAACTTGAGCTTTCCAATTTGTTTTCTTTGAATTATCTTAATTATATGTATTTCTTATTTTCAAATGAGTGATTTCATGTAATTGATTAGTTAATTTCATAATATGGATAGAGTAAAAATGAAAAACTGAATGTGATTGAAGATATTGGAGCACGTTTTGGAGCCTGGGATTATGCGAGAAATCGGATAAAAAGATTTCGACGAGCGCGGAAGCGAATACAAATACTTAATTATTTAATGCTGAAATTCTCTCAAAACCAATAGTAAATCGACAGACCACAATTCATAGTCTAATCACCATTGAACCACTCAACGGACAATGGTGCAGAAAGTAATTAGACTATGACTATCGAAGTTAACCGTGACTAAAAGAATTAACGACAACAAATCATGATTAACCTTAATACCGATATGATAATATCTGATCTGACAACAAATCATGCGTGATTTGTTTAAAAGCAATGGGACCCCATGTTCATACTTCAAATTAGTTACATGTTTATAATTCTTTTCCAACCAATTATTAAGAAGAAATTTCTTGTAATACTGTCTAGTACTGGTGATAGTTTTTTAATTTTTTACTTTGTGTATGATATTACCGTAAAATCTAACTTGAATATGCGAAGCGTACATGTGAAATTATACATATAAAACTGTTACTGCTTCACCTCAAAAAAGTCATTTGAAAATCTGGAAAAATGAAAAGGAAGAATTAATACCACAAAGGCGTATAGATAATACGGACTTCACTTTCAGATTGCATGTTCTTTCTTTTTCCAATTTACTTAAGTAGATGTGGAGAGGAAGAAAATGGTGTATTAAGAAGAGATCCTTACCTTATAGGGTTCATGGTGTTGGATGCGAGAGAAAGCCAAAAACCAAGCAAGAAACTACTAACTAGCTATACCTAGCATAATTTATGTCTGATCACAACACATTAATCATGTATAGAACTACAAGCACATATATATGAGGTTGATGATCAAGATGAAAGTTAAAATATAAAGATGTAAAAGAAATAAAAACGCAGTAGTACAATTTTTGTTTTCTTTAGTTTATAAATATAATTGGGAAGAAATAGAAGTTCGACAATAAGGTTTAATATACAAGTGTATATTAATGTATTCTACAGAAAAATATAACATATTTAATATTTTTTTTTTCTACAACAAAAGCAAGCACCTCATCCTCCTTTTCTCTCATCGTCTCTACATAAGAAAAAAATAAAAGGAGCAAAAATAAATATAGATTTATATTTCTATCAGCAGAACACACCTCACCTGAATAGCAGCTACCTTTTTGTCAAAGGAATTTGCTGATGCCACTCTTCATCATCATCTGGACCGTTTGATTAATTTCCTAAGAAACAAAATCTCAATCCCCTCTAAGTATCCAAGATCTATACAAACTATATATACCTCATATACGATCCCCTAATTAACAAGAGCATAAATATATCTAACATGATCATCGTAATCTTCAAACCTTTGCCAATCGAACCATTGATCTAAAGCACTAAATGATGCGTGCCATAATCATCAAATTCATCAACCCTCTATCCCAAATTGGAGTCAGAATACCAATTCCTCCCAGGCAGTTGATATGGCGTCCGGAATAGACCATCGCCAAGTGACCCCAATACTGCATGTTGGTGCAATGATGGAGTCTGAGGAAGCTGGGAAAGTAGATTGGCAATGGAAGTAGAATTGTTATTAGTAGCACCACCATTAATCCCATCACCATTAGAATTAGTACCAGTGACCAATTGATGCAGTTGTATTCTCTTGCTTGATGAAGGATCAGCAGCCGTCTGATCATCCTCCTCCTGATTATTCCAGTACAGGGATGGAACTATTGGCCGTTTTAGTGGCAGCTGAGGAGTAGAAGCCGATCCGTCGGTGCTGCTCATTATCCCATCAAAAAAAAATTGGTCATTTTCCATGAAAGGCGGTCCATAACTCAAATTAGACTTTGGAAGGTGCAGCTTCATATCCTGATGGTGGCCCACATGACTTATAGATGGTGGCATCAACGGTCCCATGATGTCCCCCATGGAATCCTCCCTCTCATGATCCATCGGGCTATGTGTGTTGTTCTTCTTGTAAATTCTACACAGCACCCAGTCATCAAGCTACACATAAACACAAACACATTAATTAATTTATTAATCTCCAAATTAAATTAACAAATAAAAGGTACGTACCAATTATACCATGGGGTCCAAAAACCAAATTTAAATATCATTAGTGAATTATTATGGAAGTGCTTAGTTCTGGATTACCCTCAAGGAGTTCTTCTTGTTGCCCAAGTCACACCCAGGTGGTTTGTTGTTGGGCTTGTTATCAGCAAGCCTGTACTCGTGCATAATCCAATTGGTTTTAATTCCTTTCGGGGGTTTTCCTCCATAGAACACAAGTGCTTTTTTCACACCAACTTTCTGAATACCGCCGGAAGTCAGCACCGGCTTATCAGTCCCCGTCGCCTTCCAATACCCGGAAGTCGCCGCCCTATTGGGCCTGGCTCCGTTCGGGTATTTCCGGTCCCTAGGACTGAAAAAATACCACTCTTGCTCTCCAAACGTAGCCTTAGCTGAACCAAGAAAGAAAAACGAAAAAGAAGGAAACACATAATATAATCAGTATTATTGTTGTCGGTAACATATATACACATGTTATATGAAAGAATTTTATATACACCTGCCGTATGCAAGAAATTTAATTTCGTGCATACCTGGGAGCTCCCAGGGGTCGAACTTGTAAAGGTCGACGTCAGCGATGATGGAAACAGGAAGGGGAGCGGAGGTGACCTTTTTCTTGAGATACTGGACAACTAGCTCTTCATCTGTCGGATGGAAGCGGAACCCAGGTGGGAGGTTTGGCTGCGGAGGAGGTGGTGGCTGTGGCGGCTGCTGCTGCTGCTGTTGTGAGCCCGTTGATGAGTCTGTGCTCTCCATCTTTGGTTTATGGGTTCGGAGGGTTCCTTTGCAGCCAAGCACATATTACATATCACACAATTTACATATAAAGCTTTGAATGTCGTTTGGAGGTGGCAGACTGGCAGGGCCCCTGTTTTAAGTATGTGAAGGAGAATATCGAGCTGCAGTTGCCTGCAAGGTTTTTAAACAATGGAACCAATGGTAAAAGGCCACGTAACGGGATCAAGGGTAGATTAGACAGTTTATGAGATGTGTAATTACAGCGTTAATCATGATTAAGGAGGTGGCCTAATTTTGCGCATGGGACTGAGAGTGACTTTCTGGTGGTTAGCATAGGGAGAGGGAGAGAAAGTGAGAACAAGGGGATATGGAGGTGATGGAAACCCTAGGACGACGCGAACTGGAAGGTGGGCCGTTGATAGGCCGACACGTGTAATTCACAAACGTGAGAGAGACCGACACGTGTAATGTGAGGTGAGGTGGGGCCCACAGACCACACAAGGTAACAAAATGATGTAGACGGATAAGTCTGGGGTGGGAACAAGCTTTATGCTTCAGATGTCATGCTTTTGTTGAGCAAAATACCACCAATTTTTGCCAAGGACCCCACTTCACCAAGAAACCGTTGGAGAGACTGAGATCAATTGGACAAAATTTTCACTTCAATCTTTTCATCGCTTAGTGTAGGGGTCGAAATTCGTTTTAGTTTTATAACGTGATGTATAAAAACCCATCACCTGGCTGGAATATGTGCGTGTATTGCGATGACAGATAATATGTACGACGTTTAAAATAAAAGTGAGTAGATTGAGAGTCAAATATTGTCAATACTATAACAAATATGACATTGATAAACAAATTTCATTAAGATGACATGGATTGCTATATGTATACAATGCTTATCTAAACTACATATTAATAAATATTTTTTTTGTTAACCAAAATATAGGGTAAAAAGATATTTTTGTCTTCTATCACAACAAAAGAGTTAAGAATAGTAACATAATTTCACAAAACAAAATTTTGCTGTTTTTTTAAACCTCACATACAAGTGATTGTATCATGTCTAATTTTTTTTTTTAAGTAAACAAATAAAAAATAAATGTCCCTCCCACTCTCTTCACTTCCTCTTCTCTCTCAATCTATTCTTCTTTCCTTCAATTTAAAAAACAAAAGTAAAATATTTCACACACACTTGTGTGGGCATATACTAGTATTGTATAAATAATTTTCAATCTTGTTGATTTAGCTGGGAATAATAAATTATTTGAATGTGACCCACGTGCTAATTACATGAAAATGTGGATTAAATGATAATACAATATTGGTGTCATGTAAACAATTGTGGTCTTGTGAAGTGCACATGAGGACATATAATCCCTAGCTATATACCCTAATAATACTGGTATGTATCATGCATGGGCTCAGGTGGTGTTAAGATGTCATATATCAAACCCTAGGAGTCTCTTTTCCATGCATGATGTGTTTTCTGGAAAAAAAAAAAAGTTTAGAAAATTATTTCCTTTCAGGGTATTAATTGGAATATTATAAATTTAGTACTACCAATTGACTTCTAGGTGTAATGTTACATAACGGGTGTGGTAGTTAAGCACTTAATTTTTTAGATAAAAAAAGTGAAATTAAATATATCATCCATCCAACATTTGATGAGTTATATTGGTATCTTGTAGTGATTTGGAATTACCAGAAACTCATGGTACTGGTAGTGCATCAGTTGCAGAGGTTTTCACACCAAGAAATATCATGGGGGTGTCAATATTTGTTGTAGAGACGGATGCTCATAAGGAGGTTCACGTGGTCATATTAAGTGGCAAAGTATGACAATTACATAATCAAGATATTTATTATTTAACATTGTCACATGATCATATTAAGTGACAAAATACTACAATTACATAAACCAAAACGTTTATTATCTAACATGGTCACGTTGATAAACATACTCATTTCCTATTGATGACACATAATTTAGATTGCAAATTTTATCTACAAATTTAATCTCCGAGCATTACTCAATTACATAACCAAAACATTTATTACTTAACGTTGCTCAAGTGGCAGGAATAACCCTACACAAGTTCTGACTTGTTCTACCATCCAGTGCAAACAATAAGAGAGAGCTGATAACTTACCATGGATTGGCTGCTGGGAGAGCCATAGAGTACCTTTGAGAGTGTTTGACCACGTACCAACCAAGCCGCAATGGCTCAAGAACTCTAATGGATTGAGGCCAAAATGATGATGGGGGACTATGGGGGTGGGGTCTGAATGCTGGTTCCGTCAACATCAAAAGGGACCCAATGTGTGTGATCACTTCTTGCTATCCAATATTACTTATCATCGTCATCGGAGATGAATTTTTCAGTATGTTAGTAATACAATCTGGTACACTAAGAGCGGTTAGATACTTAAAAAGAAAAATCAAACTAATTAATTAAGACACTTAATTTACAAAGTTGTGTTCCCAGCACACTAAAAAACTTCTTATCATCAGACAAATCCTAACATCACACAATCACATCTTTGCATCTTAATTAATTCTTACGCCTCCACTCATTCATTCACACTCACATAACAAACGTATAAATGTAGACACGAAGTCTCACACTAAATCACACGGACGTACGCACGGTGCCTCCAACCCCCTCTCAATTTTGATTAGGGATGGCAATTCAAACCGTGAGACCAAATAATCGTGGATAGCCCCCGAATGGAGTGGATTTGGGGATGAAAATTTGGGTATATAATGGATATGGGGAAAAACCATGAACTTTAATCGGTTATGGTTTTGGATATGGTTATAGGGGTCCTCAATCCGTATCCGTCCCCGAATCTGAACCGAATAATATATATATATATATATATAGTGTTTATGGGAGATATCAACATCATGCTTATGCATCAAACCCTATATTATATTCATTATGTACCAACATAATGCTTATGGGAGATATTAACAGCTCACATCATCAATGGTTTATTCAATACTCTTATTTTTATACTCTACAAAATTCATTCATTGTTATGTTTTTTTATTATTAGACGTGACTGTTTAATGACGAAATTAGTATCTACTAAATTATTGTGCACCAATTGGATGAATATAATATTTTGTTTTTAACGAAGAAGGATATAACCGTTAACCGATGTAAAATCCATTACCCCAGTGGGTATGGTTATGGATAATCCCCAATGGTTAATTTGCGATTATGAATATGGTTAATTTTTGTGGTTATAGGGATGGATATAACATTTCCGTCCCCAAACCGAACTGTTGCCATCCCTAATTTTGATCATCTTAATCATCAATCTTAATTAATCAAACAACACTGATATGAAAATTAACTCATCAAACAACAATTTGATTCTCTATTGATGTGAAATAAATAAATTTACGTGGGTTCTCAAGGAACATATACTATAAAAAATTATTGTTTGTCCGACAAAATTTTACCCGATGGGAATACATTTTTGGCCAAAGATACTTAATCTGACGAAATAAAAAACCCAAAATATTCAGTAAATTATGCCTACAACACTTTTTTAATTAAACGTCATTTCCTTCCTTAATTTTTATGCATCTCAAATAACCCAATTTTAAGCTGCATCCTTTGTTGAGAATTATTCACGAAGGTAACGCCTTTGAATAGCACTCTATTATATCGTAGTACCCTCACGATTTCTATTTTGGTTTTGAATTTCTTTAGTACAAATGATGTTTTACACTAACTTACACTAAGGATGACAAGGATATTTTGAACACAGGACACATCAAATTGCTGAAAAAATATCATAATCTCCAGTAAATCCCCCAATTGATTCTTATAAAACCATATAAATTTATCACACTCATCAACATGCTATACTTAAATATTACATAACTCCAATAAAAAGAAGAAAAAAAATCCCTTACATATATAGTTTCTTCTTATTCACTCTTTAATTAAACTCAACTTTATAACCTTGGTTTTGCTCATGTCTACGTAATTTGAGCGTCCTCCAGACATATGCGCGCAAATGAACTAATGTTCTTGATTGACTTTCTCCTTAATTTGTTCTATATGTCAAATAAACTTCTATATATAAAGAAAAAAAACATAATCTTTAAAGGAGAATGAAATATGCAACTGTTGCTTATTTAGTTATTTACGCAATAGTTACAAAATGTAAAACAACACACACACACGTACACTTTCTTTGGAAAGTTGTAAACATGTAAATTTTGGTGAATTAAATATTCACCAACATATTTAATTTCGACGTGCTAGGGCCTACGTGGCATTACTCCATGTGTCTCACAAATCGTATACATAACATATGACTCATAAAAAATTGGATGAGTCACCAAAGGTGTCACGTATTGACATTTGGTGGAGTGTAATTAAGGAATTATCTTTATTAATTCTCTAATTAGTTTTAATTTAAATCAAACAAGTTAATTGATGAACAAATGAAATGTCAAACAAAGGACGAAATGTGATTGATTATTTGATTATCTTACGAAGTCAAATCACGAACCAAGCGGTTTTTTTTGTCAATTAATCAAGTCTAAAATCAAAACCAAATTAAGCCTTAGTCAAGACTTTCAGAGCCCATAAATACGTGGTTCCAAGACAAATGAGGGACCCTTCAGAAACACATCCACATACCCCAATGCTGAAACTCCAAAACTCTTAAAGACTCAGAAGATTCAGAAAGCACTCCGCATTCTTCGCCACACCCGAAAAGAACCATCAAGCACCACTACACGTGTCGGTTTCTTCATTGCCACAAGCCAAATCCTTACGGCATTCATGGGTTTGAGATCGAGTTACTTTGACCCTCGGATCAAAGAGATTGTAACTCTCAACCTTTACATTAATGCAGTTCATTATTTTGTACACGTATTCTTATTTTATTTGTTGCAGAAAATTTGTGTTTACAGAAGGACATTGAGACCCCACTTGTAATTTGGTAGCAAAAATGATATACAATTCATGTTTTCCTTTGCAAGTACAAAGGACAAGACTAGAGATAATTTACAGATCTTTGCTAAAATCCAGTCCATTCAATTGATCGTCACAAATACCTAGCTCGCTAATCCAACTATTTCGATGCTTGCATATACTTTTCTGGGCTGCAGTAATGATTGCAAATACCTAGCTAGCTAATTGTATGAATAATTAGCAAGTATTTAATTAAAGAGACATTTTAGATGTGGTCACTAGTGAATCCTTATTAGTTTTTAAATTTTGATTAAAATTCTTAACTTTGTGCACTTCAGCATGTTAGCATTAATGATCCATGTCCACTATTTTATATTTTAAATTAAACATTATATTAAATATTGTAATGTAGACATCCTTTAAAGCAATTTTTTTTGTCGGAACATTTCAAGCAATTAAATAAATAAATTACCACATTTTATGGGATATAAATCCCATAAGATTTGAAATTTAGCGTTTATGGGACTAAACAACAAACTCCACCCTTAGAAAACCTAAGGCCAATGAAAAATTGGTGATTAAAATGCGGAAAATAAGTTACGAAAAAAATTGCTTTTTTCATTGAATGAAAATAATAGTTGTAAATTAATAAGAAAAAATGTCATGATAAAAGATAAATGTTCCCATAAGAATGTACCTATAGACAATTATATAGTAATTCACAAGAATGTACCCATATACAATGTCAACATTAAAACCCATATGTAACAAAAAATAAAAACAATGTACCCATATAAATTCTTAATGTCAAAAATGGTTAAAGGATAGAAAACTGGAAGCAAACAATAAGACCAAATTACTTAAGGGTACATACTATATAAATCTTATACGAAAAAGTTAGACACGGGTACAAAAAATCTAGAAAAAAAGAAGTTATAATGGTAGTATATATAGAATTAAAGTTGGGTACATGGATTAAGGAACAAGAGCAAAGAATGTACCGAATAAAATTATATATTATGATTTTGCAAAATGATGGTCATGGAGAAAAAATAAGTTTGAATATTTTTTTGGCGAAACTTAAATTTGAATATAAATATTCCATATAATAATGTTGAAATTGAGTGAGAGAATTTTGGGTTTTCAGTAACAAATGTTATTCAACCTTTTGAACGTGAAATGTGGGAGAAATTATAAATTAAATTCTTTTTGTAAAAAAATAAAAAAAATGACATGGAAGTATGTTATTAGTAAAATGCTGAGGTGTACAAAGGGAATGGACTTTGACCAAAAACTGAAAACCAATAAGGTTTTAGTCTATGAACCTTGGTGACTAGGGACTGAATCCTAATTTTTTCACAATAGAGGATCATTGATTAGTTTCAATTGAATTTTTACTATTAGACTATTAGTTGTTTTTTTTTTTTTTTTTTAGCACATCTATATTTTTACACTAAGGGGAGAGGGAGTTCGGCTAAGCCACACAATGGTTAGCCTAATTTGGTATCGAATTCACCATCCACGAGATTCAAACCTAAGACCTCTCACTTTCAAGTGAAGAAGAATACCACCAAACCGTAATATTGAGTAATAATTTTCTTAATGGGTTGATAACTTGATGTAGTTATCACATAGTTACATATCCCTGAACCATATAGCTACATAGTTACATATCCCTGAACCATATAGCTAGGAAAAGTCATCACATAGTTATGCTTTCACATATCCCTGAACCATATAGGAAAAGTAATCTTGCATTATACACGTGCATGATGCTTGTGCACATGTTTGGAAGTTGTCATCCATGCGATTTCCTGCATTCTTGGAAGTACAAGTTCTCATGAGTTGTGGACAAGTCTTAAAGAACGATTCTCTGCAGTCACAAAAGCCACAATTTTTCAAATGAAGACAGAGCTACAAAACATTCAAAAAGGGGTCTAATTCTGTATATGTTTATCTGCAGAAAATCAAGGATGCAAGAGATCATTTTGTTGCAGCAGGTGTTTTTTTTTTTGAAGATGAGGACATAATCATTCTTGCTCTTAAAGGGTTATCAGCTGATGACAATAACTTTCGATGTGTTGTTCAAGGAAGAGAAAATGGGATTTCATTGAAAGATTTTCGATCACAGCTTCTTGCTGAGGAAGCAATAATTGAACAGTCTTGTGAGTATTCTATGAAATTTGGGTCTGCAATGGTTGCTAGTAATCAGTCAACAAAAGGAAAAGCTCTTAGTCTTGAACAAATTCCATCTCAATCTCAGGACTTTGATATCAACTCCTCAAGCCAAGGTTTCAATATCAATGGAGCATTTAGTTCCAGTGGGTCTAATTCTGGTCAAGGGTCATTCTCTCCATATAGCTATGGAAATTTGAGTGGCAATCCATCTCACTTTACTGGATATAAAGATTCTAACTATAGAGGAAAAGGAAGAGGCAGGTTTCAATACAATAATGGTCCAAGATTTCATTCTCCATCGTACAACTTTCGGTCCTGGAATTCTTGGTGCCCCAAAACCATTTCAACACAACTGTCCTGATCATCCAAGTGAGATTCCTATTTGCCAAATTTGCAACAAGAAGGGTCATGTAGCTGCAGACTATTTTCAAAGGCACAATATATCATCCACTGGAAATGGTGCAATCATACAATGTCAAATCTGTTGTAAGTTTGGGCATTCAGCAACTCAATGTTACCACAAAAACAATTTTGCATACCAAGGAAGACCACCCTTAGTCAATCTCACTACAATGCATGCCAATTATAATCTTTCTGCACCACTTGAACAGTTTTGGGTTACATATATTGGTGCCACATCTCACATGACCTCAGAACTTGCAAATTTGAATCTATCTACTCCATATCAAGGCATTGATACAATAACCACTGCTAGTGGTGCAGGTTTGACCATTTCTAACATTGATACATCAACACTGCAATTACGTAGCCACACTTTTACATTGAAAAATGTGTTGCATGTTTCTAAGCTATCACAACACTTACTGTCTATATATCAACTCTGCAAAGATAACAAATGCAGATTCATATGTGATGATATTTCCTTTTGGGTTCATGACAAAATCATAGGGAGAATACTTCTCAAGGGACTATGTAATGCTAGTTATTACCCCATTCCATTCCATTCTCCACAGAAGCCATTATTTGTATTACACTCACATGCATGCTATCTAGCCAAACCTGTTCATACAAGCTTATGGCATCAGAGATTAGGACATCCATCAAATGCGATTACTTCTGCAATGGTACAACATACAAAGGCTTCTACCCTCATAGACACTTTTCCAATCATCTGTACACCTTGTTTGGAAGGAAAATTTACAAAATTATCTTTTTCCTTTCCTGCAACTAAATCTGTAACTCCATTAGAAGTGATTCATAGTGATGTGTGGGGACCTGTCCCTGTGTTGTCATTTGAAGGATCTAGGTACTATGTTAGCTTCATTGATGAATGTACCAAATACACATGGGTTTTTCCAATGAGTAATAAAGCTGAAGTTTTTGCAATATTTGTTAAGTTTCATACTTTTCTCAATACTCAGTTTTCTGCAAATATTAAAACATTTCAAAGTGATGGTGGTGATGGATATACAAGTCACCAATTTCAAAATTTCTTAGCATCAAAAGGAAATTTTCATCAAAAATCTTGCCCATATACCCTAGAGCAAAATGGCTTAGCAGAGAGGAAACAAAGGCACATTTGGAAACTACTATTACATTAATGCAAGCTGCTAAACTTCCATCCAAATTTTGGTTTTTTGCTTGCTTTACAACCATATATTTGATTAATAGAATGCCCTGTGCTACCTTGAAAATGCAATCTCCCAACAAGTTGTTGATTGGCACACATCCAATCCTTACACATCTTAGAGTCTTTGGATGTGCATGTTACCCTTTACTGAAACCATATAGCAGTTCTAAATTACAACCAAAAACAACAACTTGTGTTTTCTTAGGGTATGCAGAAAACTACAAAGGTTTTATATGTTTAGATGGGAGTACAAGTAAGATTTATATCTCTAGGCATGTTTTTTTTTTTTTTCTGATGAAACACAATTTCCATATTCAAAATTTTTATTTGCTACAAATCCCATCTCAAAACCACCATCTGTGTCAACCCTGCATTTACATGCACCATCAATACCATCAATCTCTCTACATAATCAGGTCATATTACCCTCATCTCTTATGCATTCATCTTCATCTCGAGCTTCAGAGTTTTTAAATCAATCATCATTTAGTGCCACAGAATCTTTGAATGCATCTACAGCCTCAGAGTTATTGGAAACACAATCATGTAGTGCCTCAGATTCTATTCAAACATCTATGTTAATACTTCAGATACGCATTCAGTTTCACCAATCATAGAACCTTATCAGTATACTAATACATAGTTAACTATTCCTGTTGATCCTGATTTCCAACAAGAACAACTTACTATTGTTCTACCTGTCTATATGAATCTGCATCCAATGCAGACAAGGTCAAATAGTGGAATTATCAAAAGAAAGGCCTATTTTGCCTCAGTAGCTGCAAATTCCACACCAAAAGAACCAAGCACATTCAAAGCAGCTGCAAAAATACCAGAATGGCAATCTGCAATGCAAGAGGAAATTGATGCTCTTCATTCTCAAAACACATGGTCATTTGTTCCTCTTCCCGAGCATAAAAACCTTGTTGGTTGTGAGTGGGCGTACATGATAAAACGAAATGCAGATGGGTCCATATCTAGATACAAGGCAAGACTTGTTGCCAAGAGGTATAGTTAAGAAAAAGGTATAGATTACGGAGAGACTTTCAGTCCAGTGGTTAAACCATCAACAATTCGATTGATTCTTGCATTGACAGCTCAATTTAAGTGGACTCTCAGACAATTGGATGTCAAGAATGCATTTCTGCATGGTATACTTTAAGAAGAGGTCTATATGGAACAACCTTCAGGCTTTCAAAATTCTACCCACCCTTCAAATTATGTTTGTAAACTTCAAAAGCCACTCTATGGTTTAAAACAAGCTCTCAGAGCTTGGAATGAGAGATTTACAAATTTTCTACCAGGATTGGGGTTTCAAATGTCTCAAGCAGATCATTCTTTATTTGTTAAACATGCACCACTAGGCATGGTTGTTCTCTTACTCTATGTTGATAATGTAATCCTCACTAGAAGTGATCTTCAATTGATTTCAGATGTCATTGCAGATCTTACCAATGAGTTTGACATGAAAGACTTGGGAATCTTGAACTATTTCTTAGGGTTGTAAATACACTACAATTCTGATGGGTTGTTTGTCTTTCAGTCAAAGTACATAAAAGAGTTAGTGGATAAGGTTGATCTACAAGACTGCAAACCTTGTGCCACTCTATGTCTTCCCTATCATAGGTTGCTCAAAGATGATGGCAAATCTTATCACAACCTTGAGCAATACAGAAGCATAGTTAGAGTATTGCAATATCTCACCTTCACCAGACTTGACATAGCTTTCTCAGTCAATCAAGCTTGTCAGTTTATGCATAATCCCATGAAGTCTCATGTTATTGCAGTCAAGAGAATAATCAGGTATCTCAAAGGCACTTCAGAGTATGGCATTCAATTTCGATCAGGACCTATCTATATGCAGTCATACAGTGATACAGACTGGGCTGGGGATCCAAATGACAGAAGGTCTACTTCTGGTTTCATTGTCTTTCTTGGCTTAAATCCAATTTCGTGGGCTTCAAAGAAACAACACACTATCTCCAGGTCTTCCACAGAGGCTGAGTATTGAGCTTTTGCTATCACTGCTGCTGAGCTTGCCTGGATAAGGTAGTTGTTCTGTGATCTACATATTCCATTAACGTTTCCACCTATGATTCATTGTGACAATGTCTTAGCTATAACACTATCTACAAATCCAATATTTCATGCAAAGTCAAAACATATTGAAATTGATTATCATTTTGTCAGAGAAAGGATTACAAGGGGATCTTTAGATTCAGCATGTATGTTCCTCAGATTAGTCAGCTGATATATTAACCAAATGACTGTCTACACCACTATTTCAGTTGCATTGTGGCAATCTCATGCTCAGTTCATTCAAGCATGAGATTGAGGGGGGATGTAAGCATAGTGAAGTGAAGAAAACCAATATCCATGTGGAAGATGAATCAATGGTTAAATTGAGTGACACTTGTCAAGAAATAACATAGGTTGTTATAAGGTAGTTAGTCTTTAGCTTAAGGAAAAAGCTGTGTAAAAACCATATAACAATCTTTGTAATTCTGTTGAAAAACTGTCAAGAAATACAATAACCTTTTCTCTCTCTAAGATCTGATTCTCTTTCTTTCTCTCTCTATTTCTTCTTCTTCTGCGATCACCTCTAAGTTCTAAGGCTTCTTCCTCAAAGTTTTTCTGCAATTGTAACAGTTACTACAATGTGATGAAAGTTGCAATAGGGAGAGGAAAAGTAGGGTGCGGAAGAGAGAAAGTGAATAAATATGTAGATTCATATATCACCCATTTAGTGCAATGTTACAAGCCATACAACATATATTTCTATAGTATAGGGGTGTAAGTTGGATTAGAAGTTTTGATTCCAGACAAAAATTATTTTATTTTGAACACCCAATTCAAATCTGACATATGAAATTCTAAAATTTGGAAAAAAAATTATATTGAATTGACGTTCGAATATATCATAAAAATTTGAAAAACTTGAAATTTCAAGCATAAATTGCCGACAATGTTTTACATGATGTTGAAATAAAAACAATCTAATGACTAAAAAAACAAAATGAGTTTTCCCATGGAAACTAAAGTGAGAACTAGTCTCACATCATTCCAATATCACCCATAAAGGAAGTCCACTAATTGGTTCTCTTAAATTCCTCACTTTGTTAGTGTATGATAGTTTCATTAAGTAATTTTAGTATGGGCTTTCAATTTTGATTTCTCAATTTATTGGAGATAATTAAAATTTTGATTTATCATTTAAAGAATTTTGAAATATTAAGTTCCAAAATTTTCCCAAAGTATTTGATGTTTTTGTAAGTTTTGAAAAAAAAAAAAAGGGAAGAAAATTAAGGATCTTTTTAGGTTAAAAAACAATTTTGAAAAAAAAAATTAGCTAAAATATCATGTTTTTAGTTTAAATACCAATGGAAAAGTCAATCAACAAAATTCTATAAATACTACCATATTCAAAATGATTACATGATTGCCACTCAATCCTATCACATTTTTGACCTCTCAGTTTTTTCCTGCGACTAGTTGATCAAATTTTTCGGTCGCAATGTGCCATTCAATAAAACTTGCTAGGTTATAAATAACTGAAGATGAAAGGTTGCACATATTTTTTTTTTTTTTACTTTACTTTTGCAATTTTTCGACCACAATGACCGTGACCGGCAACAATGTCTGGCACTGGCATCGATGACCTGTGGGTCGTGTACAATGGGACAACAATATAATGTTCATATGCTTACAAGTGTATTTGCCCACAATTTGTGGTTTAATCCAAATAGAATGAGAAGGGATTGGTAGTTTCCCTCAAAGTTGATATTTTTTTTCTTAAAATCTTTATTAAAATTGATATTTTAATATGATATGCTTTAAAATTAAAAGATCATTTTAGTTCCGAAAAAAAAAAACCTTTAGATTGGAAATGGAAACACCCCCCCCCCTCCCCAAATCATCCAAAAATTGAGTAATTTTCTGAACACGGTCGCATCACTTTACCATTCTACTCTAAGTGTAACAAGTGAATTTACTTTTTATTAATACACATTAAAAGTGGAGCGTATCAACTTTGTCATCCACCTTGATTCCACTCAAAGACTTGAATCTCTAATGTGGGATCCTCTCAACATAAGAGAGATGTATGATTGATAAAGATATGTTAAGCTCTCTAGAAGAATATAAATTGTGAGGATAAGGGCTGCCAGTGCCAAATATGTTTATATTATTACGATGATGAGATCGAGCATGATTCCACATTAAAGGCCTAATTTTCTCCTTCCCCTCTAACAGACTTGGGCAAAGTCACAATTGCATGACCTCTCTCACATGTGAAAGAAAACTGGCTAGAGTCTCTGTTAGTTAGCATATTATAATTCATCATACGTAATCGCATACGTTGGGTAGAGAACGCCAAATTCTGAAAAGTCCATGTGTGAGAGCTCTACACAACGTGCAAAAACACACTGGCCCTTAAAATTTTGACCTTAATCACATTTGCTTTTGGTAAAACATCATAATCACACTGAAATTAAAATGATGGCTTTATCTTGCTCGCTAGCTTGTGGATTTGCGTTTCTAAGTTGGCCATCACATACGAAAGGATGGAATGGAAGTGGATTCATAGCTTTCTTTGATTACAAGATTCCTTTGTGCGTCGCATGCATCAGCCTTTACCTGGCCTAAGTGACTTGTAGTGACCAACTTTCGACCACCCTTCACAAAACCCTTCTAAAAATTCTCATGAAGTTACAACATTTACAACATTTTTAACTATGTACGTGGTTGGATTTTGTTACTTGGTTCATTTGTGACGTACACTTTATCATCTTTAAATTGCTTGTCACACTCACATATATATATATGCAAGCAAGCTAGATAATGTAATTGTCATTGAACTGGAATCATCAAATTATAGTCAAAGATATACATGGTGTTGATGTCAGTAAAACTATGTAGATCGACCAAAAGTATCATGAATCACCAGACCACAACGAAAGGATCATGAATGTTTATCCGATTGGTAAACACAAAGCTGGGTTTTCTCTGCACGAGATTATAGCCGCAAAATGATGCTTACGTCGCAGATCATTGTCATAAATAGAGATATAAATGAAATATACCCTATGAACCTGTTGTGGCCTATATTTAACTGACAAGGAAAAGGAGGCCGGCGGCACAGAGAAAATATAGAGAGAGATGTGTTTGTAGGGTTGTGTAAATGATGTGTTATTCCCCCTACGCAGTGCTTTTATTTATAGTAATAACGGGAAGAAGAAATCCTTCTCCTCCAAGGAATACAAGTCCTAATAGGGAAGAATAACTAGAATCAAATATAATCTAGGATTTACACAATCACACTTAAATACAAAGTTCATAACACACTCAAGTAGATTCGGCATCATGTAGAGTTGAGGAAGTTGAGGAAGTTGACTCGTTGACATTGCTTCTGGGAACACACTAGTCTCAATAAGGTAGGAACTTGCATAAGGAAGTAAGTCTCCCAAAAAACCCTATGGCTATGGTAAAAATCCGAGTATGGACAAAATCCATAGTCTAAGGAAAATGCGTGAGTAATGCAAAACCAAATGAAACGTCTACGGGACGTCATCAGGGATAGATCAACCCAAGGTGGGTGCATTGTCAAAACCTCGTTAGGTAGTAAAAACCCAGTGGGAAAATACTTTTAATCGTAGGGAAAAAGAGTACATTAAGATCAAGCTAGTAGTTTGACATAATTCCAAAGAGAACTAATAATGCTACAACTTAGAAAGTTTATGCATACCAATTCCTTGAACAAGCTTCTAAAACGTTGCCTTTAGTAGTTATTTGGTGAAGAGGTCGACCAGATTGTCTTGTGAACGGATTTGTATGACTTTAATCTTCTGATGCTCTTGTTATTGATATGAGAAGAAGAATTTCGGTGCAATGTGCTTGGTGTTGTCTCCTTTGATGTAACCCTTCTTAAGCTATTCGATGCATGCTGCGTTGTCTTCATAGATCATCATTGAGACGTCAACGATGGGGTAAAGATCACAAGAGCTTCGAATATGGCCCACAACTACTCTTAGCCATAAGCATTCCCTAGTTGCTTTGTGTAAGGCGAGAATTTCAGCATGGTTAGACGAAGTGGCAACTAAGGTCTGTTTAGTAGACCTCTAAGAGATTGTGATGCCTCCAACGGTAAAGACATAACTTGTTTGAGAGCGTGCCTTGTGCAGATCAGGTAAGTATCCTGTGTCGGCATAACCAATAAGGTAAGAATCAACTCGAGATAAAGGGGTGCAACATCACTCAAGGATCCGTAAGGATAGAACAAGCCCAGATCTGTACTACCTTAAGGTAATGGAAGATGTCTTTAACATCAGTCTAGTGACTGTGTGTTGGTGCATTACTATATCTTGCCAAAAGATTAACAACAAAGGAGATGTCGGGTCTAGTGCATTGATTTAAGTACAATAAAGCGCCTATCGCACTTAGATAAGGAACTTTAGGCTCCAAAATCTCTTCATCATCCTCCTTTGGACGAAAGGGATCTCGTTTTGCATTTAGCGATCAAATGACCATAGGAGTACTCGAAGGCTTTGCTTTATCCTCGTTAAAACGGCGTAACACCTTCTGGGTGTAGTTCGATTTATGTACTAGGATTTCATCTGAACGGTGCTTTATCTTGAGACCAAGACAATATCGAGTCTTTCTTAGATCTTTCATCTCAAATTTCGACTTCAAGTACGCAATAGTTCTCTGGAGCTTTTCAAGAGTTCCGATGAGATTCATGTCATCGACATATATTGCAACAATCGCAAAACTGGATTGTGATTTTTTAATGAACACACAAGGGCATAGTTCATTGTTCACATATCCTTGACTAGTCAAATACTCACTCAGACGGTTACACCACATTCTTCCAAATTGCTTCAAACCATAGAGTGAACGCCTCACCCGAATTGAGAGCTGGTTTCCGGATTTGGAAATATTTGATCTAATTAATGTAAGTCCTTTGAGAACTTTCATATAAATTTCCATATCAAGATCCCCATAGAGATACGCAGTTACTACGTCCATTAGCTGCATACTTAATTTTTTGGAAACTACCAAACTAATACGGTAGAGAAAAGTAATCACATCTATAACGAGTGAATAAGTTTCATCATAGTCAATCTCAGGGCGTTGTGAGAACTCTTGCACAACAAGACGAGCTTTGTAACTGTAGACATGTAAATTTTGTTGCATGCAAATAATACATTATTAAGTTCCACGTGGCATATGACTCATCACAAATAGACAAGTCATCAATGACATGTGGCACAAATCAAGCAAATGAAGAATAAAACTTCCCCAAATTTAGGCAAAGGGGGGGAGTCTCTCCTTAAAATCGGCAAGGGGCCCAAATTGCTCCCACAACCCGAAATAAAGCTAAAGCATCCTCGTAAAACAAGCAAAAATTGAAGATTGTTCACAAAATAGGTAACAAGCCTTATAATTCGGCCAAGGCAAGGGAAAGTGGCTAAAATTAAGACACAAAACATGCCTAAATTCTTCCATGGATGAATCAAGACACAAATCAAAGCCAAATCAATCCAAAGGCAAGCTTTGAGAAGTCTATAAATACAAGGTCCCAAAACAAGCATAAGGTCGACAATTTCTACATTTAAGACCGAAATTCTCACAAAAAGAGAACCTCTACCAAATCTTTAAAGACTAATACACTGCCAAAATTTTCTTCGAATAACATACAACCAAAGCCAAAGCTTTCATTCGACCAAAGCCGAAGCACTCCCTTAAAGAATCAACAAGCACTTGTGCCGATTAGTTCAAGACTTTGTTAAAAGCTCAAAACTTGTAACGACATTTGATTCAAGATTAAGTCGCCAAAACCCTGGAATCAACGAAGTCCTATATCAACATCACCTTTGCCGTAACTTTGAGGTGAAGACCATCTAAGCATCATTTCAAGCTCAAAACTTGAAGCAATCGTTCAATTGTTCGTCCAAGATTAAGTCATTGCGACCCTTGGATCAACAACCTATGCATCTACATCAAATTTGAAGACTAAATCAGAGAAAAATTGTAAATAGAGATTGTAACCTACAAATTTAAATCAAACAAATCTACTTTGTACAAGTGTTCTGGTTTCGTTCGTTACATAATTTTCATGTTTACAAATTTGGCACGCCCAATGGGGCCTCTCTACCTCTCATCTCTATCTTCAAATCCACAAGAAACATACATGACATCAAGAAAGGATCAAGTTATTCCCACAATCAACCCGAAGAACAAGAACATCTTTGCAGCAAGTGGTCATACTTTGGGTGTCACAACCCGAAGCAAGGCAAGAGCTCTCTCTGTCGTGCCTTCCACCCTTACATCAACTCTACCAAATAAGCAAGAGCATCCGAGGCACGAGCCCGTGATCACCCTGGCCTCGCTAAGGGCGCTAAGGGAAGAAAGCTTGAGGAGGTACTCTGAGTCATTGACTTCTGATGTCGACTTAAGCAGCAGTTCGTATCCTGTAGCCATGCACGTTATGACTACTGATGTGATGTCCATCGAGAAGCAGCTGGCCCAAATGAACGAAGCAATTGCAAAGTTGACAAGGACCGCGAAGGAAAATGACTTGCAGATTGATGCACTCGTCAACCGTCTTAAGGCATAGCATGACGAGAAAGCTGACCCAAAGGTTGATCCACCAAAGAAAGAAACCGATGAAGAAGATGAGCCTTTGGTGGAAAAAACAGAAGAAAAGCTGGAGGTGGACCGAGCTACTACGCTCATGGGATGTTTCTTTATCCAGCAGCTGCAAGAGATGATCACAAACACAATCAATGCACAGTACGAAGGAAGCTTGCATGACTCCATGCTGTATTCAAAGCCCTACTCTAAGAAGATTGACGCTTTGAGGATACCAATAGGTTATCAGCCGGCAAAATTCATGCAATTCGATGGAAAGGGTAATCCCAAACAACATATTGCCCATTTCATCGAAACTTACAACAACGTTGGGATGGCGAGAGACTACTTTATCAAGCAATTTGTACGCTCGCTAAAAGGTAACACATTTTGACTGGTACACCAACCTCGAGCCCTAGTCTATCAACAGCTGGGACCAGCTTGAGAGGGAATTCCTCAATTACTTCTACATCACTCGTTGCACCATTAGCATATTAGAGTTGACGAGTACGAAACAGTGGAAGGATGAACTTATCATCGACTACATCAATAGGTGGCGTTCATTAAGTCTGGATTGCACAAATCAGCTTTCTGAAACCTTTACCATTGAGATGTGTGTTCAAGGCATGCACTGAGGGTTACATTAAAGCATAAAATAAAGAACATTTGAGGAGCTGACAACTCGTTCCCACGACATAGAGCTAAGTCACGCCGATCATGAAAAGAATGAGCCGATCACCGACTTCAAGAAGAATAAGGTGTTTGCCCCAAAGGTAGACAAGACTAAGAAGAAGCCCACCAATGAAGCTTTTACCGTTAACATTACCCCCATCAAAACCTCATCCGTTCTCGTCAAGATATCCTCTAAGAACAAAATGAATGAGATAAAAAAAATGTGAGCTTTCTTGCACCCAAGACAAGTACAAAAACACCTTAAGGGAATTATAGCAGAAGATGTACCTTTTTCCTGACTCTGACATGGTTGCAATGTTAGACGACTTGATGGAAAAGAAGGTAATCGAACTACCTGAATAAAAACGCCCCGAAGAGATGAATCGCGTTAACGATCCTAGGTACTGCAAATACCATCGTATCGTAAGCCATCCTGTTGGCAAGTGCTTGGTCCTTATGAAGCTAGCACAATAAAGACAGATTGAGCTTGACCTTGAAGACACGACCGTAAAGCACACTACTACGATTATGTTTGGACCATTCAATTTCGTGCCTTTCCAAGTGACGCATGACCACTCCAGTCCACGCTCAAGCCACACGACACCTTCTGCACAACCATTGCTGGGGGCAAACGACCAAGATGCACCTATCGACGATGAAGAAGGGTGGACATTGGTGACCTACAAAAAGAACCAAAACCACAAGCCACACAACTAAATATGGAGCAAGGGAGAAAGCACTGCCATAGCAACAATAGGAAGCTTAAAAGAAACGTAAGAGCTACTAAGCCAACATACGTTGGGGAACCTATGGAGCAAGAGCCACGCATTCCCATCTCCTTGCACGAGTACTTCCCGAATAACTTCTTTCGACATTGCATTACCGCTGTCTGCCACATAGTTAAAATAGAGATAGAAGAGCCCTCAAAAGGTAAAGTTATCGACATCATGAAAGAGAAAACTCCCACTCCCAAAGAAAGCATACCGGCACACTTTAGCGTCGATAAGGCACAACGATTACCTAAGGAGATGCGAAAAGCACTAGTAGCAATCTTGGCGAGTCCAGACGACCACAACGTGCAAGAAAGCAAGGACGAAGGTTTAAAGCTTCGACCACATGAATATGCCATATGTTATGCCACCCATGATGCAATCAACTTCATTGACGAAGACTTGCTGCTGGGATCAAAGCCTCACAATCGTCTTGTCTTCTTTTCGGGGTACATGAGAGAGAACAAATCAACCGCATGCTTGTGAATAGTGGGTCAGCCATAAATATATACCAAAGTCAACAATGACCATAATCAGCATCAAGGTGGATGAACTATCCCAAAGCCATCTCCTAATCTAAGGTTTTGACCAAGGGGGACAAAGAACGATGACATGATCCGAGTGGAGATGACCATTGGTGAACTCAAGTCAAGCACATTATTCCACGTGATTCATGCAAACACTTCCTATAGCTTGCTCTTAGAAAGGCTTTGGATCCATGAGAATAGAGTAGTGTCGTCCACCCTCCACCAATGCCTAAAGCTCTACTGAGAAGGGGTAAATATGATACAAGGCGACACCAAGCCATTCATCGAAGCTGAATCACACTTCGCGGTTCTACATGGATGTAGACATGGTACCAGAAGCTCTTCCAAATGAGATCAAATCCACAGACAAAGCCACATTTAAGAAATAAGAATGGCAAGCCATGCCCAAGAAGCAAGAAGGGGAAGCCGTGCCATCTTCAAGCAAAGATGATGATGAGTATACCAAACCCATAATAACCAAAAAGAGCGTGGTGCCTTCAACATGACCGAATAAACCTGTCTTCTGGTACGTCCCCATATTAAGAAGAAAGAATGGGCAATCCCCATTCGAAACTGGAACAAGCAAAGCCGACACATAGCTGCACAAGGACGATATAAAATTACTTAAGACAAAACCGACACACAGCTAGGCCATGCTAAAGTTTCAAAACCACCACAAGGTTTTGTAAAACCCCTGCCAAAGGGGGCGGAACCAAGGTCTTTTCTAACAAAGAGGATCGAAGAAGGTTTCAACCCAAACGCCTACAAACTTATGTCAAAGGCTAGGTACGATATGGCCTCTTCTTCAAATCTTGGAAAGAAGAATACAAACATTGTCAACAACAAAGAACGTAACCTTACCGAGACTTAAAAGAAGTTGAAAGAGCATGGTTACGGAGTTGACAATAACTAAGCTGGACTTGGCTTCACACCAAATACACTGAGATTTCAAGCAAAGCGAAAAACGTTAGTGCTCAACACATCATCGTGAGTGTTGAACAAAATTAAGAGGAGCTTAAACCCAACCCTTGAACATCAGTCTTCGATGGGTTGAATCATTCAAAACCCAGAATTTTAGCATTTGATCGCATTGGTAGTCAATACCGAACTTCCATCTTCAAACGGCTTAACACGCCAAGACCTCGAAGCTCTGTTTTCGAAAGGTTATCGAAACCTAAGAAACAAAGCAACACAGCTAGCTCTCCTCCACGATGGTCAACCTTGGAAAGATTTGAAGCAACCAAGAAGCATTCTAGGAAGAGGAAAACAATGTTAAAGAAAGAAAAGCCCGACCGTCTAGCAGTAAAAACGACGTTCAAAACTCGATTCCTTCAAGGATAAAGCGCTAAGAAACCTTGAAGTTGATACAAAAGGACAACTGAAGGTAAAAAGGTGTACCATCATCTACATTGGCCAATCTTCACGCCAACAAGCCCAAAATGACGGCACTGAAGAGGAGGTCCAAAAAGTCATCCACATCACAATCCAAGAAGAGCAAGACGTCACTGCTGCGCCACCATAGCTCGAGGATAGGGGCATGCCACGGTTGATGATCTCAAGGAGCTCAACTTAGGCACAAGCAAGGAATTGAAGCCTATCTTCATAAGTGCACTACTAAGTGCGGACGAGATCGAGGAGTACTACTAACTACTATTAGAGTACAAAGACGTCTTTGTTTGGACTTACAAGGAAATGCCCGGGCTTGACCCTAACATCGTCGTGCATCGTCTTACAGTTAAGCCTGGAATGCGATTGATAAAGTAAACTTAAAGGAGCTATTAATTCGAGCTTATCCCACAAATTAAGGTTGAGATTGACAAGCTAATCGAAGCAGGCTTTATTGACAAGCTAATCGAAGCAGGCTTTATTCAAGAGGTACAATACCTTAAATGGATCTCCAACATCATCATTGTCCTTAAGAAATCTGGACAAATACGTGTTTGCGTAGATTTCCGCGACCTTAACGATGCTTGCCGGAATAAAGACTTTCCCTTGCCAATCATCAAAATCATGGTGGACATAACCATAGGCCCACGAGGCACTGTTATTCATGCATAGCTCCTCTGGGTACAATCAAATCCACATACCTCCCGAAGACGAGGAACTAATAGCCTTCCACACTCCAAAAGGTATCTGCTACTACAAGGTAATGCCCTTTGGCTTGCATAATGTTGGGGCTACATATCAACATGCAATCTAGAAGATCTTCAATGACATGCTACACAAAAACGTAGAATGTTACGTACACGACGTAGTTGTCAAGACCAAGAAGAGATCCGATCACTTGAAGGATCTACGAATGGTGTTCGACAAACTACGACACTACAACCTCAAAATGAACCCATTGAAGTGTGCATTTGGCATCACTTTTGGGAAGTTCCTCGTCTTCATTGTCAAGCACCATGGCATTGAAGTGGACCATTCGAAGATTAAGGCTATTTAAAGAATGCCCGAGCCAAGGAATTTACACGAGCTGAAAAGTCTACAAGGACGGCTAGCCTTCATTAGGCGTTTCATCTCTAATCTTGCTGGACGCTGTCAACCCTTGAGTCAACTTATGAAGAATGACGCTCAATTCATATGGGATGACGTCTGCTGCAATGCCTTCAAAAGCATAAAACGGTACCTAGTAAGCCCACATGTCTTAGGAGCACCTGTACCTAAAAAGTCGTTCATCCTATACATTGCTCCACAAGAAGGTTCCATTAAAACATTCTTGGCACAAGAAAATGAAGACCAAAAGGAAATAACACTCTACTACCTAAGTAGAACTCTCACTGGTGCCGAGCTTAACTACTTACCAATCGAGAAGATGTGCCTTGCCTTAGTCTTTGCTGTCCAAAAGCTTAAACACTACATGTATGCTTACACCATCCACTTGGGTGCTAAAGCCGACTTGGTCAAAGTACATTATGTCCAAACCGGTTCTGACAAGGCGACTAGCTAAATGGGCATTGCTTTTCAACCAACACGAAATCATCTACGTCTTAGCTAAAGCTGCCAAGGGACAAGCCCTATCGAACTTCCTTGATGATCATCCAATCCTAGCCGATTGGAAAATCTCGGACGACTTGCCTGACAAGGGTTCTACATTGACATCTTCGTGACGTGGACAATGTTCTTCGACGGATTAGCACGAGCAGACGAAGCGGGGGCATGAGTAATATTTATGTCACCACAAAGACAAATACTAACCTATTATTTCCGATTAAGCAAGCTATGCTCCAAAAACATTGTTGAGTACCAAGCATTGATTATTGGACTCTAAATGGCGATCGACATGGAAATCACAATGTTAGAAGTGTATGGCGACTTCAAACTCATAATCAATCAACTCTTGACTGAATATAAAGTAAGGAAAGATGATCTCATCCCATACTTCTGGCTAGCAACATAACTGCTACAAAAATTTGAAGCCATGATGCTGGAATATGTGCTAAGAAAAGAAAATCAAATGGCAGACGTTCTCGCTAACTTAGCCTCAAATATAGCGCTAGGAGAAGACAAAGCTAGGAACGTGCCAGTTTGCCAAAGATGAGTGATCCTGCTCGTCATTGAAATGTTACTGGATGATACAAACGTCATCTCAGTACTTCCAATCGACACTGAAGAGTGATGATAACCACTAATTGACTACTTGGAGCATAGAAAGTTTTCAGACGATCCTATACACCGTTCTAAAATATGTCGACGAGCACCTCGCTTCTTCTACTACAAAGGAACACTCTACCGACGCTCTTTTGAAGGAGTACTTCTAAGATGCCTAGGTGAGGAATAAGCTAATTAAGCCATGGAAAAAGCACACTCAGATGTATGCGGGGCGCATCAATCTGGACCGAAGCTACAGTTCTAGCTGAAAAGAATGAGCTACTACTGGCTAAGCATGATGAATGATTGCCTGGAATACACCAAAAGGTTCAAAGCCTACCAATTCCACACCAACTTCATACATCAACCGCTTGAACCATTACACCCTACAGTTACTTCATGGCCGTTTGATGCATGGGGATCGGACATCGTATCACCAATCACACCAAAGTCATCTGCACGAGAAACCTACATCCTAGCCGTAAATGATTACTTTTCCAAGTGGGCTGAAGCCATACCCCTAAGGGAAGTCAAGAAGAAAACTATCATCTATTTCATCAAAGAACATATCATCCATCGATATGGTGTGCCTCGCTACATCATCATCGACAATGGAAAACAGTTCTCCAATCGACTTATGGACGTGCTTTGCAAGAAATACAAGTTCAAGTAGTACAAGTCTTCCATGTGTCATGCTTCGGCTAACGGTCTTGCGAAAGCATTCAAAAAAATGATGTGCAACCTCCTGAAGAAGGTGATCAGCCGAACAGAGAGAGACTGGCATGAAAGAATAAGCGAAGCACTTTGGGCATATAGGATGACACATAAGACTTCTACCCAAGCTACACCTTATTCTTTCGTATATGGCGTGGAAGTTGTTCTGCCGCTCGAAAATGAAATCTTCTCACTAAGGATGGGTATACAATAAGGCTTGACTGAAAAGGAAAACGCAAAGCTACGACTTCAAGAGTTGGAAGCACTTGACGAAATGAGGCTCAAAGCTCAACAACACTTGGAATGTTACCAAGCACGGTTATCCAAAACATTCAATAAGAAGGTTCGCCCAAGGTCTTTCCAAATTGGAGATCTTGTCTTGGCATTAAGAAGGCTTATCATCACAACTCACAAAACAAAAAGCAAGTTCACATCAAAGTGGGATGAACCTTACGTAATACAAGGGGTCTACACCAACAGCTTAAAGTTCGGACCCATCAATGGTAGATTCTTGAAGCGCTACTACCCTTAAACCAAACAAATGCTTTTCACCTACACAAGCCTAAACTGTACACGACACAAAGCTCATTGCCTCCATGAGCCTCAACTGCACACTGCACAAGGCACAATGCTTCTCGCCTGAACAAGCCTAAACTGTAAATGGCACAATGCCCCTTGTCTGCACAAGCCTAAATTGCACACAACACAAAGCTCCTTGCTAGCATGAGCCTAAACTGCACACGACAACAATACTCCTTGTTCACATGAGCTTAAAAGGCGACACCCAATGCTCATTGTTTGCACAAGCTTAAAAGGCGACACCCAATGCTCTTGGCTAGCAAGAGCATAAACTATGTACGGCAAAACAAATCAAAATCACTGCCAAAACCATAAAAAACAATCCATCACCCCTTTGAACTACATCATGACTTGATATCTCCTTAAACTAGGGCACGTAGGCAACTTGAAACTTCAAAACTTTAAGTACAGTCACATCATCAACAAAAACACAAACATTTTGAAGAATAAATAGCAAATTCAAAAATGTGAATACTTTATTTCTTTAAAAGAAGAATTTGGCTACAAAGCCGTATTACAAAATAAGCAAAAAACAAAGACGGCTTCTCCAGTAGTCGACAAGATGCTATTCCAAGTCATAGCTCCGCTACGGATATGATCGCCAAGAAGCTCAAACAAAGCAGGTGGATTGTCATGAACATGGTGTGAAGGATTCAAAATAAGAATCCTCGACGTGCATGCCTTCTTCTTCGTATTCGGATGACCAAAATCTGTCATCTTCCAAGACACGTCAGAAGACCACGACTTGATATGCATTGAGTTGTCTTTTGCAGGAAGAACAAATGCCTTAGGGCCAGTCAACGGCGCATAAAATTTCAATGTCATTCCCCAATCTTGCGAATTGCCTTCTTTCATAAGAATAATGATGGTATTGCTCTTAAAGCATTTGAAAAATACCATGGCTACAACAAACAAAAAAGACAACATAAGCACCAGGTGGGACGGCAAGAAAGAAAAAAGAAAGAAAAGAAGATCGCTTCACTAAAGCAAAAAACATGCGAGACAAACCTCGTGAGCTTTGAAGGCTGATGATGACAAAGTCATAACAATGAAAAGAAATCAACCACAAAGCTTAAGCAGCACATCAAGAGGTCAACTACAAGAGATCCTTCAAACAATAGCAAAGAAAACCAAAATGCTACGCAATCGCACTACACAACCCCGCAGCGATTACGCAAGCAGTTTCTTGCACTGCACGGCAATGTCACCACTGAAGGAAAAACTATGACCAAAAGGCATTGCACATCGTAACCTCGCTGTAGTCTTTTGCACAGCACCACGTGGTAAAAAGTAACGCACTGTAATAAGCTTCAAGTAACCATGGCAACAACAGCAGCAAGCAGCCACGACAACAACAGCAGCAAGCACACATCAAAGGTGTTTTGTGGCAAAAACACACACCCAATTATCCTATAAATAGGGGTCAATTACTTCATAATGTTATAAGGCACAGTACATACCAAATAGCAAAAGGAAGTACATTCCAACCAAAAGAAAGAAGCAAATTCCAAGCAAAAAATGGCAAGTTTCAGCCAATCTGCGCAAGCAGGATGTTTTTGATGATAATTCAACTTTCCAGAGGAGTTTTGATACAAGGCCAATTGAGCAAGGAAGCTAAGAGGCCGATGATCGTTGTGTCCAAATTTCATAATTTTCCCTAAAGGCAAATGTTCCAATTTTCAAAGTTAATCCCGCAGAAGTGTTTTCCCGTTAGAACTGCGCAGCTGTGGGAAAATGACGGGTTGAAGGCTTTCCCGATTTTTTCTTGTGGTGTGCGATATATGCCTGAAAAGATAAGAGATAAAGATATGTTTTCATATTTTTATAGAATTTTCCAGAAGAGAAATCGACCTTAAACTTGGGATACAAGTCAGATGACGTGTTTCTGAAACCAATGACAAGTCTTCAAGTTTCCCAAACCAAAAGGGAAAATACCCTCTTTGCCGTGGAAAAGAAAAAGGGAAAGGAAACAAAATGCAAATCCTACTTACCCAGGGACAAGCATTAAGTCTTTCCAAAACCTTGAAGGAAATCACCAAAGCTTTCCAACATTTTGAAGGAAATCACCTTCATGACCAAAATTGAAGGAGGTTCCTACTTAAGGAAGGGAAAACATTTTTTTCCTACAACCACAAGAAAAAAAAATTCAAAATACACGAAATGTATTTTGTCAAAATTATGGAAAATAAATACACACAATAAGTATGTGCCGATTTATCCATTTCCAAATTTTCATTCAAGATCAAGCATCTACGACCCTTGAAGAATTATTTCATTCAAGATCAACCCTCAACGGCCCTTGACAAAATTCATCATGACAATTCAAGAAATACACCTCAATGGCCCTTGAAGAAATGTCTCGTTCAAGAAATACGCCTCTATAGCTCTTGAAGAAGAAAACTAATTCAAGATCAAGTCTCGACAACCCTTGAGTTAGAACATTCACAATGTGGGACTTCAAAACACGTTTCCTACATGTGATAAGGACATGCCTACAACGCACCTTGAAGTGGGGGCATTTGTAGACATGTAAATTATGTTGCATGCAAATAATACATCACAAAGCTCCACGTGGTATATGACTCATCACAAATAGACAAGTCATCAATGACATGTGGCACAAATCAAGCAAATGAAGAATAAAACTTCCCCAAATTTCGGCAAAGGGGGGAATCTCTCCTTAAAATCAGTAAGGGGCCCTAATTGCTCCCAAAACCGGAAAGAAAGCTAAAGCATCTTCATAAAACAAGCAAGAATTGACGATTGCTCACAAAATAGGTAACATGCCCTATAATTCAGCCAAGGCAAGGGAAAGTGGCTGAAATTAAGACACAAAACAGGCCTAAATTCTTCCATGGACGAATCAAGACACAAATCAAAGCCAAATCAATCCAAAGGCAAGCTTTAAGAAGTCTATAAATACAAGGTCCCAAGACAAGCATAAGGCCGACAATTTCTACATTCAAGGCTGAAAGCTCTCTTCGAAGAACACATAACCAAAGTTGAAGCTTTCATTTGACCGAAGTCGAAGCACTCCCTTGAAGAATCAACAAGCACTTGTGCCGATTCGTTCAAGACTTTGTTGCAAGCTCAAAACTTGTAATGACGTTTGATTCAAGATCAAGTCACCAAGACCCTTAAATCAACGAAGTCATACATCAACATCACCGTTGCTGCATCTTTATGGTGAAGACCATCTAAGCATCGCGAACCTTGGATCAACAACCTATGCATCTACATTAAATTTGATGACTGAATCAGAGGAAAATTGTAAACAGAGATTGTAACCTACAAATTCAAATCAATACAAATCTATTTTGTACACATGTTCTCGTTTCGTTCGTAACAAAATTTTCGTGTTTACAGTAACGCATAATTTTGATCTTTTCATTACGTTTCTGAACGAAAACCCACTTGTAGCCAACAGGCTTCACATGTGGAGAAGTAGGAGCTATAAGTCCAAACACCTTACATTTCGCAAACGAATCGAGTTCGATTTAGATTACTAATTTTTCAATTGGACCAATGGGTTCTACGTTAACATTCATCAACGGAACATGGTTCAATGTCATCACTGAACATAATCTTAGTAGTTACTGCATATGTTAACGCATCGTTGACAACCATATCATTTCTACACCAAACATCATCCAAGCTAGCATAATGGACCGAAATCTCACGATTATGGTGAGGTGGATTCGTCTCTTCAATGACGCTTTTGTAATCTAGAATTTCCTCATGAGTTGGATAGAATAAGTAGGCGACAGTCGAATTCACAATAGGCTTTTCAAGGGTCTGTGTCATGGGTTTCCTCTTTCGAGGGTGTGAATCCTTTGAACCAATAGGTCTGCTAAGCTTTTGTGTAAGGGCAGAGGATTGGCTAGCTGCTAATGTACGTGGATCGGCCAAAGTGGTGTCCCGGGCCTCCAGGAAAGAAGTCCATCGTACATTTGGTACATCCATCTTTGTAGGCACATTCGCAGCTGGAATATGTGATTTTGTCACTCACGCTAGATCGGTGAAAGCATTTGGCATGCTCTGAGGATCTTATATACATTGCACTTCAGTTCCAGACTGAGCAATACAGGGATCTAAATAAGACAAGTGGGACTCATCCACGATAATTTGCGTCATTTATCATGAACATTGACGTTCTTATCTCCCCCTAACGACAGGAAGATTGTCTCATAGAAGTGACAATCCGTGAAACGAGCAGTAAACAAATCACATGTCAAAGGTTCTAAGTAATGAATGATTGAAGGAGAATCATATCCGACATAGATTCCCATCCTTCGTTGATGCCCTATTTTTTATGTAAGGGCGGCGAAATCGGCATATAGACCGCACAAAACATGCAGATGCGATATGTCGGGTTCGTATTCGATAACCAACTTAAGGGTGATATATGGTTGGGTCGCAATAGGCCTTAGGCAGACCAACATGGCTGTGTACAATATTGCATGGCCCCAAGCAGTGATTGGGAGCTTGGTACATATGACCAACGATCGAGCAATCTTTTATAAGCACATAATGAATGCCTCTGCTAGGCCGTTCTGGTGTGAACATAGGGTACTGGATGTTCAACTTCAACCCCAACCGACATGTAATAGTCATCAAAAGTTTTAGATGTGAATTCTCCAGCATTATCCAATCAAATATATTTGATCGGATAATCAGGGTGGTGAGCCCTGAGCTTGATAACTTGAGCCAACAATTTGGAGAATGTAGCGTTCCTTGTGGACAACAAGCACTCATGTGGCCAACATGTGTAAGCGTCAACCAAAATCATAAAATATCTAAACGGTCCACATGGAGTGTGAATTGGTCCACAAATGTCCCTTGAATCCTTTGTAGAAAAATATGAGGATTCGAATGAATCTTGTCATAAGAAGGTTTGACATGCGATTCCTTGAATCGAACCTAAACTTTGGGTTAATGGTTGTCCGTGTGATGATTTGAGGATACGCCACATCGCTATTCATCTAGGGTGTCCCAAACGATCATGCCAAAGTGTAATTTTATGTGCGGTCCCAGAGGTAGGGTCAGCCACATAATGGTTTTCTATAGGGTGTATGGTCATAATAGATAGACCATTCAGAATACGCTCTATCTTCTCTAGAATATGCTTCTGCCCATATTCGTATGAAGTTATGCACATAAATTCTACTCTAGTTTCTACATGGGTTTCATCGTGGTAATTATTATCTTTAATGTTCTTGAAACTCAGCAACGTTCTTTTGGAACACGGAGAATAAAGTGCCTCATCAATGGTCAAGATTCTACCATTGGACAACATTATACGTGCCTCACTGTATCCTTCGATCAGGTTGGATGGGTCTGAGAGGGTTGTCAGAGGTGCATTCTTAGGTATGAAGTTAGTGAAATAAATGCGTTCATGCAAAACAGTGTGCGTGGTTGCACTATCTGCCATCTTAGGAGTTAGGTTAAGGCGCTTTTGGGATCGGTTTCCTCCCTTAGATGGGCCTTGGCTCTGTTAACCTTGATGGGGTGGCTTATGGCCACCTCTACCACACCTATTTTGGCGTTTTGGGTGTTGGTTCGTGTTATAGTGTGCTTCAGGCACAACAATCGCCCCAGTAGGTTTCGCTTGATGATTTTTCATTAACAGCTAATTCTGCTATTCAACGAGAAGTAAAACAGAGATTAAATCTGAAAACTTGATGAATTTCTAAGCCCTATATTGTTGCTGTAGGACAATATTAGTAGTAGAGACGGTTGAATAGGTCATTTCCAGGAGATCCTCTTCGGTCAAGGTCTCATTATGAAACTTGAGAAGTGATCGGATTCGAAAAACTTCATAATTATATTCATTCACAGACTTAAAGTCTTTGAAGCGTAAATGCTGCCAGTCATGTCTTGCTTCAGGCAAGAAGATGTCCTTTTGGTGATCAAAGCGATCAGCCAAAGCGACCCAAAGTACTCGTGGATCTTCCTCAGCACGGTACTCAGTTTGTAGTGCATCATGAATATGTCTTCGGATGAAGATCATGGCAATGGCTTTCTCAGCTTCACCAATCGGGTTGTTCGTCTCATCTTCAAGGCGGAACGCAAATTCCTTCCGGTGAGGTGGAGCTTCACATCTTAGACCCACTTGAGGTAGTTTCTTCCAGAGACCTCCAAAGCAGTGAAGTCAAGTTTGTTCAAATTCGACATGTTCCTATCACAAAAGAAATGGACAAGATGTGGTTAGCGTAATGGAAAAAAAATTTATCAAGTCACATAGGAGTAGAACATTCAGGTTTTAATAGATATGTATTGGTTTAAATTTTCATGAAAAAAACTTCGGTTTTTCATGGGTGATGTTTTGAAGGAAAACTTCAGGTTTTCAAACAAGGCATGTTTCTAGAAACTTCAGGTTTCGAAATAATTATGAACCTTAGGTTTATATGTTCCTGCAGACAAACATAAAAATATATACAGAAATATGCAACAAGAAAATATGCAAATAGATCTTCAGGTCTTGATAATAATTATATTAATTATTTGGACTTCAAGCCAAAATTAAAGTGTGGGTGAAAAATTATAAAACCCAAATTGTCTAAAAAAATAAACAACTAAGCTCGGGGCCCAAAAATATGGACCAAAACCCACGGGTAGGTTGAGCAAAATTGGTGCCGTGGTCTAGGCCCAAAAAATTAGGCTAGATTGGGCTCGGGCTGATCAGGCCAAAAAATAGAGACCCAAAAAGAAGCTCTGATCTAGTGCGTTACGGACACATGTACCCGAACGGACGTAATCATGTGTGTTGCGGTACATGAGAGCACCATAGTTGTGTGGAGTTATGGTTAGGTGTCTCACGATGCAGGTGCACCGACTCACCAGCTATGGGCTGGGATCTGGTGTGGTTTTATGCATGAGGACACTATAGCTCTACATGCTGGTGATGAATTGGGCCGTTGCAAGCGAGCCCAAAAAGGAAAAAATTTCAGGTTGAGAAAACCAAGGCCTAATTGGGCTCGGGTTTGAACAAAATATAACCCAGCTTCGCTAAGTGCGGTCACTGGGGAGGAAGGCCAGCGCCGCCACTGCAGGCTATCGTCTCAGAGCGAGGAGTCAACGAGGATCATGAATATGAACGGAGATAGAGAAATCTCAACGTTTCAACCAAAACCCTAGAAATCCAAATCGAAAAATTAAAAAATCCAACTAGATTCAATAGAATCTCGGTCAAGCGTTGTCGGGGACGAGCTGTAGGTTATCAAAACGTTGACCCGTGGATGAGGATTGGTTGCAGGCAACTTGCAATGATGGGAACGCCATGGAAGACGTCAGGGTTTCTGGGTTTGAACCTGGAGCCCATGGCTTCGGTGGTCTTGCAGCTCAACGCAGCCACACAGGTTGTAAGCTTGTTGCGGGTGGCTCGACACAACGTAGCTTGGAAGCCAGCAGGTTGCGGTGTGGGATGGTGACAGGATGGGTTTTGATGAACCCTAATTTTAATAATTTTTTTTAATTTCCAGATTATAAATTAATTCAATTTCATGCATATTCAACATATAATTTAATGCATGGACAAATATAAGATGCAATTCATGGCAATATCAATTCACATAATTCAATAATTATGGATATAATGCATACACAATTTATGTAGAATCTAAAATTCGAAAAAAGTAAAGTTGAGTCATGCATTATGGTGAATGTTCATGCTATCAAAGCTGCAAAAATATCGAGATAAAAACCGTTGTTTTGAAAGAACCTGATTGCGTAATGATATTGGTGAACTGGTTTGATGCAGAAAAATTTCATGTCAGATTTCTAAGTGCAGTGGTAGGAGCGTGCTAATAACATGTTGTGACCTATATTTAACTGACAAGGAGAGGGGGGCCGATGGCACATAGAAAATATAGAAAGATATGTGTTTGTAGGGTTGTGTAGAGGATGTGTTACTCTCCCATAATAGGGAAGAATAACTAGAATCAAATTAAATCTAAAATTTACACAATCACACTTAAATATAAAGTTTATAACAGAATCCAAATAGTAAGGATAAAATATAGGGATGTTTAGTTACTACTTTGTCTCGTCGATCAGGTGTTGGAGATTGGTACCCCGTACCATCAAGTCACTCCCCGTTAAAAATCAATACACACACACACGTATGTTTAATTTCTAGAAACTAGCAATAGAACTTGAGAGTTTTTTTTCTTGAAGCTCACAAAAACCATAAGTTCTCTCAATATTTATCAGTATAATTAAGCATTCAGCATGCAACGACAGAAATTATAGCTGCCCTAATTTTTTAAATTTTGAGCCAGCAGGAAATTAACGTACCCTGATGATTTTTTTGCAGATTTTGTTTAGTTCCAATCCCTTTGCACGTAAGTTCTATTCTGCTTTTATAATTTAGATAAATTTAGCCTTGTGATCATAGAATAAAAGACATGCTTTCATTCTTACAAACCCTTGTGGACTGGAAGTTTACTTGTTTTTTCATTTTTGCCTCCATAAAATCTTGTGTAGCAATCAGAATGTGTCATTTTTCGATGGAACTCCTAATAATATTTGTTAGCATGGCATATCACGTTAGTCATAAGAAATCACAGCTGGATCTGATTTGCACAATAATTTATTTTCGTCATTTGGCTTTCAGTAGGAGAGAGACAGCACGATATAGGCCATTGTCATTACAGCTAATTTCATGTATATATTGTGTTAATGTTTATACGTCATACCTTAACACATATATATGTGCATATATTATCCACATGACAGATATATGGCACCACTTTGTAAAAACATTTAATACAAATTTTACACATTAATTTATTAGTTTGTGTAATATGAGCCACAATATATGGTCCAATATTTTACTGGATAACATGTTGGGTTTCCACATGCGTTTCGGGTTCGAAACTCCCCATTTTTTAAAATATTGTAACAGTTTCGAATCCTTTCCTTCCTTCTCCCCTTGATAATAATAATAATTTTAAAAAAAATATATGAGCCACAATGCCACAAATCACCGTTGATTTGGCTAAATATCAATAGCATCACACTTGCAGTATACAAATCAATGATTGTGGCCATTGACATATAGCCCCTCAAGGTCATGACTGGCTATTCTGATTAAAGATTGGATTTGGGGCAAAGTTGTTCTTTTTAAGTAGTGAATGAACATGCTAATCTAATGCTTGAAAAAAGTGTCAAAATATGTGTTAAAATGTGGTGTTACGAATGCATTCTTTTATATATACATTTTTCCTTTCGGATCCTTAGCTAGCTTAACTAAGCTTATTTTAGGGAGGGTCCAATAAGATTGGATCGTTGAAATTCATTGTAAATTAATATACAACTGATTTTTATGAACCAACCATTGAATATTCATCTCTTAATTCATAGATCGTCTTTGACAAAAATTCATCAAAATTCCCCAAAAACTAACCTCAAACAAGGTTATTTGAGGGATCACGGAAGGGGAGTACTATATATATTATAAGTAATAACTTTATGTGTGTCAAAATAATATTCACATTTACACATCCTATGTATTGACAATATGATGTGCCTTGTGACGTGTTTTAATAAATGAAAGTTTTAGTTAAGTTCCTTAGAACTCGATTTTGATCCCACTTCGTCTTTTGAAATTGAAAAGTCGTCACTCTGCTTCTGGGAACTCGATTTCAATCCTAATTTGCCAAACTCAAAATTCACCACTCAAACTCAATATCACTTCACTTTGGCTTGTTTATATCTATTAAGTTTACTTATATGGCATAATTAAGGTACACTTATGGCTGACATGGCACAAGTATAAAGCCTACACATCCAATCAATGGTGCTACATGGATTGAAACACAAAAAGAAAAAAAAAATCAAACACTATATAACATATTACGAAAAAGGAAAATTAAGAAAAGATGGTTCTTAATAGAGCTGGTTGGTCAAGAGAGAAGATAGTTGTTCATACATTCACACCTGCTTACCCCCTCCCCCCCCCCCCTCTCTCTCTCTCATTCTCTCTCTCTCTCTAATTGTTGTTCATACATTCATCACTTCCCTTCATCTTCTATCTCCAGCCACCTTATCATTAGTTCCATTGATTTCGTTACTTTTTATGTTCTTAATGGAGGTGATTGGTGAAGAGAGAAGTTTTTTTTTTTTTTTGTTCTTTTTTACTATGCATTTATTTCATGGAGAAATTCGCATATTACTAATTATATATTTTGAACAGATGAGTACTTATTCAAAAACACAATGTAAAGCGAATTTTGAGTTTTAAGAAATAAAGTTACGAGTTTTGAGATTTAGGAGCAAAGTGGGATCAAAATCGAGTTTTAGGAAGTAAAGTGGTGGCTTTTGAGTTTCAGAGGGCAAAGTGAAATCAAAATCGAGTTCCAGAGAATAAAGTGACCAGTTTTGAGTTTTAGAGAATAAAGTGGGATAGAAATCAAATTCTGAAATCCTTGTCGCTTCATAATTTGCAGCAAAACCCTGGGGTCCTCAATAAATGAAATTCTTCTTTCTGAATAGCTCTCACAACTTCTAACGCATCTCCATCCAGTTGCTTCTGGTCGTACCCTTGCGATAAAACTAGAAAAAACACTCCTAGCTGCCAAAGCTTCAATCTGACGAGGAGAAACAAAAGAGAGAAGGATATACATATTGTCCAAATAAAAAACCTGCACATAAGGACTTCATCTTCTATTAAGTAGTGTATTTATAAAGACCTAATTATGAACAAACGGGAAAGCAATCACAAACCCTAATAAATAATAGAAAATCACACAATACTTGCTAACTACTAAAAATACTCAAACATAAAAACCAATTTAACTATTAATTTACTAACTTTTCCAACAATGTATATTTATTTCACACATGGAGGGTGTGTGCGGTAATAAGTTTTTTTTTTAAAAATTAAAAAAAATACTATATAATTAAGAGGAGAGATGGAAGAGTTCGATACTATTACAATAATTTAGAAGAGAGGGAGTTTCAAACCCATAAGTAGAAATCCAACACTCTGTTCACTAGGATATTAGACCAATGGTATGTGTGGTAATAAGTAAAGAAGTATAGCTTAATTAGCAAAACTAATCAAGGCGGTGTTGGTGGCTAGATCTTGCTTAGCCTCATACATAGTATGAGATAGATTACGAGTTAGGGGTTGCTTTCCCTAATTGTCGGTTTTTAAGTCAAATTAGAAATATTTGTTGCATAGTCCAATCACTGCCAAATTTTGTAATGAGGACAACATAATAGGCCACTTTCTTGAGCAAAGATGGTAAGATCAAATAGATGAAAGCGTCTCCACGTTGAACGTCATCGATGTACCTTTCAAGCTGACCATAAATGTTATCTTATTGTGTATAAAAATTTAGCCAGCTGCATTTTCCCTCTCTGTGAATGTGATATTTTTTAATTGCTTGTGGTTTGAGTACATTACTTTCATCAAAGATATATCCGGTTCCTCGGCTTTAAAAAGTATAAATACACCTCATCTAACGAAATAGAGGATTAATTAAAGTTCAATTTCATTAATTTTTCACCCATGTATCCATATTTGTTTAGGGCAAGATGTGTTAATACTGCTACACATCAACAGTAATTGGGAGTATTTACCACCTTCATTTAAGGCCTTGCCAAGAAATAAACTTGGTTATTGTTAAATTTAGTATCTTCAAGGTTCATAAAACACATACAAAGAAATGAAAAAAAACTGGGCACCCTCTTCATGTAATACCGGTTAATAGTTTATTTAAGTAATCGTATCAAAATCAAATTACTCATGTCTACCATTAACATTTGCAACAACAAGGAAATAAAACAAAAAATAAAAATACAAAAATGACCTCTTTGCTATTCCTGTTAGCAAGTCCTATTATAGACAAGTTTGTGCTAGTCATTGTCGATACAAAACCGCTAATCAACTTTCTGAGTCTGAGCTATGTTATCATGTCATGCATGTGAATGATTGTTCCCCTAATTTAAACTGTAACATCAAGTGGAGGGTCGAGTACGTGAACAATGACACATTGTAATGCTCGAGCGTGTAAAGTCTAAGTTAGCAGAACAAGTTTCTTGGCCCAAGCTTACAAGTAGTTTGAATTTAGTGTGCCTAAGATATGGTTTAGAACATATCTAGGAAGAACAGTGAATATGATTAGAACTCAATTACACAAACGTTGCAAGGGGAAACACCAAGACATACAAAGTTCATGACAAGAATGAATAGTTGTGCAGGGCATAAAAATTCGTCCAATTGAAAAAAACCTCCCATAAAACTGAATATGACTTAGTTTTTCGGTTGATGAGAGAGACCTTATCTACCAATTGGAGATCGACACTCCCTTTCTTTCTAAAGAATATTTTCATTTTTGTATCAAAATATGGGGTTCAACTTTCATGCTAAGTAGTTTTAAATGCTACGAACATTGGATGGTCTGAATTCACCGATCGTAATAAAGAAATAATCCAAACCAATTTAGGTCATCCAAATACTCGTAGCATTTAATGCTACATGGCATGGAAGAATTTTTCAAAAATATGGTGAAATTATCTCTTATACTTGTCTACTCTTTGCCCTTGCGGCCCAAGCGTGTACACGTCCAACAAGCTGAGGTTGACTGCTCTTAACCTTTTCTGTCTTTTCGGGGGGCTAACATTGGGATATAAATAGACGGATCCACAATACTTGGCCCAAAATGATTATAAGATGTAAGCATCAAGGCTTAGCCCACATAGCAAGCCCTATTTATTAGGTTATGAAATAGTTTTGAAGTAATTGCAGGTGAACTCAGATGAATTTGGAGTTTTAACAGAAAACTTGGCAAAAACCCTTTTCTTAATTATAGAAATATGATATCTTACCAACGCATGAAATTCGGTTATCTTCACTAGCTTAGAAATATTATAACAAGGTGGATATGGAGAAAGTGTCATCAACATGTTTATAAACGCTAATGAATTGAAGTGCTTTCTAAATAAGCATTTTCAAACAAGTTCTTAAACTTTCAATTGAGCTTCTTAATGAAGGATTTTGCTTTTTGGAAACACAGTTAAATTTTTAATAAAAATTTCTAGCATATGCGTTAATAGACAAAAGTGTTTTTTGAATAAACTGTTGGAATTACAAAATACCTCATGCCACCCTCTAGTCGTAGACTAATTATGTCTTGGTCGACATTGATTTTTAAGGCAACAATTCTTCATACTTACGCATAGTAAAATAAGATTTAGGATTTAAAATTTCACATAACTCCAAAATCAATGTTCGACTCTATCACCAAAACCGTACTTATCCATCATGCAAATAAAGTGGTAGATTGTCATCAGAGCCGGCCTTAGGGGTGTGCAAGTGGTGCCACCACATATGCCCCTAGTTTGGAAGGCCCCTCTCATTTACGATTTTATTTTACCTATATATAGAGTAAATATATTTAAAGGTGCACCTCAAACTATGCAACTCAAACTAGATTCGAATACCTATTCTGGCACATCTTTTAACGTTTTATTTTAATTTTTTAATTTAAAGGCAAGGAGTTTACTGAAAATAACATATGGAATGCAGATAGGTACCTATTTGAGTCTCACACAGAATGTATTTTTGCCTAAAAAGTAAATGATATTGCAATAGAAACTAAAGCGAAAAAAAAATAATGTAATCATTTCATGATGAAGGATCAAGATTACAAATGTTTACAAAAGTAAAATCTGGAGTGAAGGCCGAACTATATGACTTGAAATGTAAATTGACTAGAAATGTAGAGAAAAAAATATAATTCTATCAAGATTTAAGCCTTGAAAAACAAGATAATGTTAGATGAGTCCACAAAGATCACTGATGTCAATTGGACATAGTACTAAACATATGCCTTTGAGAAGAAATCAGGGTGGTTAGAATGACACATCAACTGAATCATACATTCATACCACATGTGACAGAGCTGTAAAAGTTTTCGATCTCAAAGATCATAGGCAGTGTCTACTTTGTCTACTTCAAAGGAAGGATTTGAGATTGTAGTCGAAGAACTAAAGATGTGCTAAAGAACAGTTTAGTTGATTGAAAAATCACTCAAGGTTTTTTTTATAATCGTAGAGATTGAATTTGACTAAGGTAATCAGTTTGAAGGCCTTATGCTCTATTTATAGGCAGTAGAGAATGAACAACCTCGATCGTATTGCTAAGTTGAAGCAGGGGTAGATTGATCATTTGCATTGACAGTGAGTGTAATCTTAGGTATATGGCCTTTAGTGTCTTGTGGTGTTCGCATGATTGTTGTGGTGACGCCAGTGTGTTGGATGATGCATGCATATGCATTTAAGGAGGCAAGATATTTCCAAGTTTGATCGTCATCGTGGTAGGCACTCTTCGAGGATAACCCTATTTGAGCCCCGAATGGATTGAGATGGGACGGTCGTCCGAGTCCTGGATAGAATCTCAAAGCGAGCTTCCAAGTTGATGGGCTAGAATCGTACAACTTTGCATAAATAAAAATAATTTAGCTTTATAGCAGGTTTTTTTTTATTATATATATATATATATATAAATAAAACCTGCTATAGAGCTAAATTATTTTTATTTATATATATATTATATTATTTTTTTATTTTACATTGCATTTTTTTTTAACTTTTTTTTTTAAACTTTTTTTTTTTTTTTTAAAAGTTTATTTCTAAGATACAAGGAGAGCAAAGCCAGGTGTCCAAGTCATTTTTTCCATGCAACATACAAACACGCCATCAAGTTCCTCTATATTGTAGAAACTTGCACGATTAAAATTGTTCTACTTGAAGGTTTGAATCAAAAGCATTAAAAGGAAAACGATAGATAGAAAAGTCAAGGTGTCACGTTGACCACACGTGCAAGCAAAGAATCAAGGAATCAACGTTAACGGTCAAATGGTCAATACAAATATAAAGATTGGACACCTTTTTACCGGAAGAGGATATTCGCAGGCATCTGATTAGCATCTGATGTGAATTATCCTAAAGTAATTAAGAACAGCCACTCTTGGAAAATATCCAATCTTTTAAAGTAACCAAGGACTTAGCCATGCCGTAGAACTTGACGAACGGAAGAAAATTTCTCTCCTGTCTTTGATTAGTCATCGCTTTCATGCTGTTTCTTTCTTATCATTACCTTCAATGGAGTTGAAAACATATGTCAAGATAGATAGAGGGTACTCCATGATTTCACAAGTTAGTCCATCTTTGTTCAATGGTGGTAGGCAAACATGATTCGATGAGTCACATAAGTAAAATCTTGCTCCAATAGTATAGCCAATTGAATAGGCAAACTTTGTCTACTCTTCCTTGCCTACTTCGAAGTGAATTGTATATCGAACTCACATTTTTTTTTTTTAATAAAATATTCTATATGGTTTTTCAATGACGTTAGGTGGACAAAGAAGCCTACTGGTGCAGAAAGTTCATATAACATAGCTGAGTCCTTGAGTTTGTTCCATTTTTTGCACCGGAAAGAAACTACATCGTTAAAAATCCTTTATATTACAGAACGTTTTTTGCACCGATTACAAAACGTTGACAAGCACTCCTCATTTTGGTCTCTCAATTTCGACCAATGTCATTCATCAACTTAACAACCATGCCTTAATATTGCCCTTCAGTTTGAATTCCATCAAAATCTTTAGTTTGCTAATGTAGCTCATGAGTGGAGCCGACTAATCCAATTTGTTTTCCCCGCGTAGATTACAAATAAAAAACCAGTTTTTAATTTATGAGGACTAGAGGAAGAAGAGATCGGGGTGGGAGTAAAAGGGTTCGAAAGGTAACAGGTCGAAGGTTCGAAGGGTTGATGAGGAGGATCGACTAGTCGAACGATCGATGGTGTGGCTGCCTGACTGGTGGCTCGGATCTGGAGAACAGGTAGTGTCTGTGCTGCTTGGCACTTGAGTTTGGGTGGGAAAAATGATGCCCGAGTTTGGTAAAGAATAACGCACCGCGAAAAGGGGTTTCTTTCTTCTGCTGATTAGGAATTCTTGCCCTACAAGTTACCCTCATTCGATGAGGAGGTGGGCCCCTAAGTCTCAACGTGGCAAGTAAAACCAGGGGCAACTAGAGGGCTCACTTGGCTTCCTTATTGTTGCTACACGTGTTACTTTTGCTAAGCACCAAGAAGTTTGATTGGAATGCCACCTGTATGTAACTTGCATGTCCGGTCCACCGCATGGAAGAAAAACACCACACTACAACAGTACCGAAGCTTTAGTTCTACTTTTGAGGGAAAGCGGCAGATTTCATGAAGAAAGCCAAGTCGGCAAAAGAGGTTTCAGAGGCGTGAACATTTACGTGCAAAAATATATGGAGATATGATACTGCACTCGGAAATTCATCTAAATTACGGAAAAAAAAAAATTAAACTTTAGTTAGATTAAAATAAAGCACATTACTTTAACTACACTAAACACAACTATGCGAATACATTAAACCGCTAAAATTGCTCTAATTGGAAATCAGAATGCAGAGATAGCTATAAACAAAACAACTGATAGGGATGAAAATGCATTAAAAAGTTCAATCCGCATTATGTTTTAAAGCTTGTTTTAATTGCATTATGCATAGTCCTTTTTAAGGTATTTTTTAATCCACAGTATTGTCCTCATTTGAAAGGATCTAATTTGTTCACAGATACGAGATAAGGCTCATCTAATCTAACTGCCTCGAATTTTTGTATAAATTTACTCAAGTTTTAGGTGCTAAACATAGCTCCAACTCTTGAACCAAAATATGAGTTTTAACCCAAGCCTCATTTTGAGGCAAACTTAATCTTAAAATCCATTCTAAGTTAGTGGGCTGATCCACCATATATGCGTACGTTTTTTTTAGTTTTATATTTATAAATTCACTTAATCTAACGATTAAGATATAATATGATCAAATATAGCAATAAAAAAAATTCTAACTGTCCAAATTTAAATAGAACAATTAAAATAATTAAAAAAAAAATTTCATGTGTTTTCTATTTTACAGTATTTCAAGAGTTTCATAGTGTAGTAACTCTTAAATATTTATTAAAATCTAGTTATTTTTAAATTAACTTAAGATAGTTACAGAATTCTTTATCTTAAGAGTTACTTTAAAAAAATAATAATAATAATTCATTCTTCAATAATGCTTAAAAATTTAAGTCATAAAAATTAGAGCACTACTCTATTTGGTGAGAATAATCACTATTAGAATTTGACTTTTCAATATTATTGCACACGAATGGCAGATGCGAATGTTTGACCCGTTTATATCTGACAACTGGAAATGACATTCTATATTCTTAGATTAATTGTTGTACAAAGGTTCTAACTTATGCGTTCATTGAATCTGCGGCCGAAAACCGGCAAAAAGGACGACAAAGCTCCATCTACCCCTTATCATGCTACCCTTCCCAGACTACTTTTTTTTTATCTAACCCAACATGTTAGCCCAAAGAATCCCAGGTATTTACGGAAATGCACTCCTGCTTCATTTCTCTACCGAAATGCACTCCCTCTCTACCGCCCTTTTGACTTTCACTTTTTACTTTTCACTGCCAAAGCCCGAACCCGCCGGGCCGAACCGGGTTACAAAAGTTCTGAGAGTTCTGCTGGATGAATCCCGAGTTGTCCACCCGCCGGGTTCTGAGTCCGCTCTGCACCTCCTCCTCCGCCGTCTTCCCAACCCTCTCCGGCCGGGATTCCACGTGGCAGAGAGATGGGATTGAAGGGACAAACATGTCATTGTCATTGTAATTCAAATTCATCTGTCCTTGACCTTGGTGAGTCTGATTATTGAGACCGAGTTCCGGCGCCGAGTTGAGCCCCGCGAGACTCGCCCAGTCGAAATTCCCGGAACCCGTATTCTGAAAATTAAGCTTGCTGTCCTGCTGCTGCAGCGTCTTGAGCGAGTTTATCCGGGGCAGGGTGAAGAACCGGTCGTCGATATCCGGCAACCACTCGAGCCCGTCGTCGAGCTGAGAAGAGCATGGCGACGACGAGCCGTTGCTGTGCTCTTTGCCCGAAACGCTCGTTACGGACTCCTGTGCTGCCGCCGCCGCTGCTGAGCTGGTGCTCTTCTTGTAAATACGACACAAAACCCATTCATCCAACTGTAACCCAAAATTCGAATTCAATTAAATATCGCTCGAATAAATTAAATAAAAAACAAAACGGGGATTGAATCATTAACAAATTATTTACCCTGGAGCTGCCATTTTTGCGAGAGGGCTCGATGAGGCGATACTCGTGCATAATCCAATTGGTCTTGATGCCTTTGGGGGCTTTGCCCACATAGAAAACAAGGGCTTTTTTAATACCAACTTTTTTACCTTCAGTTGTTATGATCTTATCAGTTCCAGTGGCCTTCCAGTACCCAGTGCCGGCAACCCGATTGGGTCGCGACCCATTCGGGTATTTCCGGTCCCTCGGACTGAAAAAGTACCATTCTTTTTCACCAAATATAGCTTTGCCTGCAAAACCGACATCAAATTCGGTTCATTTTAGCACCAAATTAATCAATTCAAAAATGGTTAGTGTGATAAAACAGTAAAATAAAAAAAAATGGTTTTGGTTCTTACTTGGTAAAACCCATGGATCGAACTTGTAGAGATCGATTTCAGCAATTATTTGCAGATTGAATTGGTACCCAGCAACCTTGCGGCAGAGGTACTGAACCAGAAGCTCCTCGTCCGTCGGATAGAATCGAAACCCCGGCGGCAGGCTCAGCTGAGACAGTGGGTCGGTTTCCGGCACACCCATTTTTCTGGTCACAAATTTTAGAGCTCGAAACTGAATCGGGAAGATTTTAGAGAGAGAGAAAGAAACAGAAGAGAGGAATTTGAAATAAAACTGGAGGAGAGAGGAGAGAGAGTAAATGTTTCAGACCTCCAAATTCGCAAAATATTTTTTTTTTCAGTTTCCGAGATATGGCGGTTATATATAGCAGAGCAGGGAAGGGATGATATGTACGGTCGTTCTGTCGTGCTGCGGATGATTGGGGCCCACCGGAATACTCACCCGTTTAGAAATTGCCACGCGCCCCTTTGAAGTTCGACGTAATCGTGGATTCGTGCGATCGACCTTATCCGATAACGAGTAATATGGTCCCTGGGGGTTCGGTGCATGAACCATCACGAATATTACCGTGCTGACTCATCCCGTAACGGGACGCGTGTCGGGAGTAAACAAAATCTTCCGGAACCTTTTCTTTGGCGCGAAAAGGCAGGGGCCCAGGGTCGCAGCTTTTCTAGGGGGTGTCAGCCGTTTTCCACGCGTGGCTTAACCCACGTCGGTCAGAAAAACATGGGACTCGCGCTAACACGTGGACAGATCGGAGGGGAGTTAGGCTGGTATTTTGTCAAAAGATGGGAGGGTTGATGGGGAAAGACGAGGAAAAAGAGGTGTGGCGGTTTCGGGGTGGCATGAGAAACAAGGATTACATAATTTTGACACAAAAATTTAACTTTAAACTGTAAGATGTAATATAAAATTTATAAAAAGTTTTCTTAGCATTTTTCTTTATAGTATGCTACTACCAAATTTTTAAACACTAAATCATTAGTCATAACATATAACGAAATCTAACAGTTAAAACATTAATAATTTTTACTTGTTAATTCATCATTCATAATTACAGACGAAAATTTAACGGCTAAAACATTGAGAGGATAGACACTCCGAAGTATCATAACATTTGTTATAACAAGGAATTTTTAAGTGCACTCCAAAGTATGTTACAATCTAGAAATTTTTTATAGTTACAATCTAGAAATTTTTTATAGTTATATCATTGTGTTAGTTTTATATTATTGGTTGGTTTATTGGTGTACTTTGGATGTGCATGTGTCTGTTGATGAGGAATTAGGGTTTCTTCCACTCATCAACCACTAAGAGCTAGCTTACATGTATGATTAGATAGTATTTTAATACATGGGTTTTGGACTGTTTTTATTTGGGATTTACATAGGGAAGTGTTATTGGCACTCCAAAAATCTCATTTTACATTTCTCATAAGTGTAGTTTTCTTTTCTAATATAGAAAGTTTGAAATGTAGAATGAGATTTTTGAAGTGCTAATAACGATTCCTTTTATATAATATATATGTATGATTATTGGCAATTTGTTAAAACTGATGATGTGGGTTGGTCTAGATTTGAGAGGTGGAGAGGACTGGATTGTTCTTTATCTTTGGTATTTTCTTGTGATCTCAAACGTGGCCATATAACAACATATATTTGGGCACGTAGAGGAGGTTTAAGATTATTATATGACATGTGTTTTCTGTGAGGATCGAGTTTTGAAAAGTAGAAGAGTCGATGTTTTGTCTCTTACAAATTTTTACAAGTGTTTGTTAACTTTTTATCATGATTTCTATGATATATTTGATTCGATGATTGAAAATTAAAAGAAATAGGTAATATTAAGGAAACTAAATATATAGGTTAAATTGGCAATACTAAGGAAATTAAATGTGTATGTTAAATTTTGTAAATTAAATAACATGAAAGTTGACGATTAACGTGTTTATTTCTTATTGATGATACATTACTCAATTTGCAAATTTAGTCTATAAATTTGGGATCATTTTTAATCACTTCCTAGACTTCAGTGTATGCACCCTCTATACCTAATCATCTGCCGATGTCCTTTCACTTAATATTGAAAAAGCTACATTTAACGTAAAAGTTTGGATTAATTAGATAAAAGTGCCCAGTTCTACATCATGTTAATTAAACATTTGTGGGTTTTCAAATCATTATTCAAACGCTTTGAATTTTGATTAAGATGCTTCCATCTTTATCCGTGTTATTTTCTAATTTCCAACTCATCATTTTAAGTAAATTTTAAGAAAAAAAAATGAAAATAAGAGTTTTTTATGTCGAAACTCATCAGATCTAAAATCCCTAAATTTGTGGAAGAAAATAAGTTTGAAATTTTTATTGAGTCATTATCCCAATAATTAATTGTTATGAATTTATTATATCAAATTTTTAGTTCAAAGTTTTAATATGAAAATTTATCTTTTTTAAAGGATCATAACGTACCATTAGCTTGTAAGTACCAAAGTTAGGTTAATACACCGTACCAGTAGCTTGGTACATACTAAAACAAGAATTACATAACGTGCCAAACTGAGTAATTTCTAACGTACCAAAATACTAATACGTACCAAAATTAAGATTGTATAATGTACCAATTATGGTATGTTATGTTAATCTCTAATGTACCAAAATACTCATACGTACCATAATTAAGATTGTATAATACATTATGTTTAATACATATGTGCATTCATATATCATGTCCATATTTGGTACGTTATAGTTAATAGGATGTTAGTTGTATTTTTAGAATTTTGATGAAATCTTCTATTTGAGTAATGAAAAGTGTCGTTGGAAGTGAGTTATGGTATAATATACATATGTCCATTCATATATCATGTCCATAATTGGTACGTTATAGTTAATAGGATGTTAATTGTATTTTTAGAATTTTGATGAAATCTTCTATTTGAGTAATGAAAAGTGTCGTTTGAATATTGTCCTCTTCAAGTGCCTTCTCGTTGGCTTCTCCCACCATCAGGGTGGGTTAGGGTTGGTTTGGTATTGCTGTGCTTTGAAAAAAAGTTGCTTCTGCTGTGCTGTGAGAATAAGCAGCTGTGAAATAAAGCAGCAAAGTGTTTGGTAAACTTTTTTTGTAAAAGTGCTTTTGAAAAAAAAAAAAAGCAGTATTATAGTGTTTGGTAAACTTTTATGTAAAACAGATGTGAAAAAAAGCCTGTTTTTCAAAGCTGGGTTTTGCAGCTTCTTGTTTTTGGTTTTTTTTCACCCAAAACTGTGAAAAAAAAGCTGAAGCTGAATGTTTACCAAACACAAAAATAGCTCCTAACTTTTTTTGATACCAGCTTTTTTTAGAATTACCTCAGTACCAAACCAGGCCTTAAGGTTAATGTTGACGGTTCCTTCTTTGTTGGTTCTAATTTGGGTGGTGTGGGTGGGGTATTTCGCAACGCAGCCAGTAGCTATGCTGGAGGCTTTGTTCGCAAAATATCCCCTGCATTGTACCTAATTATGGTGGAACTACTTGTTGTTCGTGAGGGTGTTCGGCTGGCTACAGATAGGCTTTTGGATCACGTTATTGTGGAGAGTGACTCTTTGCAGGTGGTTCAGGCTATTGGGCATCGCATTCAGGGGTCTTCTATGATGGATCTTCTGGTGGACGATATTCATGCTCTCTTGCGGGGTTTTGTGGATTCGCAGGTGCGTTAAGTGCGGCGTACTGTTAATGGCGTGGCACATAGTATGGCTAAGTTGGCTGTTTCCTTTTCTGAGGATTTTTGTTGGTTTGAGGAGCCTTCGGACGTGATTGTGGAGGCCCTCTCTCATAATGTATGATTTATTATCCTCTTACTAATCTACTATCATTTCTTTAAAAATATATATATATATATGTAATTTTTGTTATTAAAAATTAGATTAAGAATGCCTAATCAAAAGTCTAAAAGATAAGGATATCTAATCTAAAAATTTCAAAATTGAGGCACCTATATCAAAACGCTCCTAGAAATTTAGATGAAATGACACATGACAAATGATTTGGGACAATATAGTGAACATACAATATAATTATAATAGTGAGTATAAATACACCTTACAAATTTAATCTAACTAGCATTACTGAAAAAAATAAAATGTGGGTCATCGGTTTCTGCCACGTGCAAGAAAGTATAGCGCTAGATGGCGGCAGGTGAATTGCTTTGTGTGGCGTTTAAATTTTGGACGGTTTTGGCTTTTGAAAAAAGGCATGAAACTTGTCACGCGAAAGAAAGATTCGGTACCTACTTTTTAGTTTTGCTGCAAGACACGACCTTGAGCTTGAACTTTGAATCACAATACTTAATAATTGTTCGTTTCAATGTTTAGTTTTGATAGATTTGACCAAGCCTCGTGGTTTGCAGCATATTCGAATCTTAAGTTGTGAAACTGACGTACCTGAAAGTCATACATGACGTATAACTAGAAATTTTTTTATAGTAAACGTGAACGCAAAACAAATTATCATTATGATTCGTCATTTGAAAAGATGAACTTTAACTTCAAACCTCTACAACCATATTTAATTATATATTATTTGAGTTTAATAATACTTATTCAATATGATGATCGGAAGTAAGAAGAAATGTGCAAAAAATATTTAAATAGTGAGATTTATGAAAACCTTTATCAAGCATTATCTCAATAGTTCTTTTTCCTTTTATGTTATTGAACGTGTGTCACACGTGATTTCAAAAGAAGAAGAAAAAAAGTGAGTCGTATATTCTTTACCACATTTAGTTATTTGGCTTGATACCATATGGTCCTTAGCCAATACAAAATGTACAAGTACACACGAGTAGATATAAGGATTAAAGCATAGTAAGATGTGACAAACAGTCCAATACATGATTACCATATGTTAATTGTCAAAAATGGTATTTTATAGAATCCAGACTCCATACTAATGCTTGGAAAAATATCATCAATCATTGGCTATTGAGCTAAAATTGTCTCTGAGATTGATATAAGTATAATTCCTCACTTTGGTTATGAGATTAAAAATCGATAGAAATGGTCTCTGAGTTTGTTCACCGAAAATCATATTGATCTTCTGTAAAAAAAATATGTCAACACCATCGTTAAATTGTCACGTGAGCGACCATGTGACCATCTTTTGATGGTTTATTTATTTATTTTTTTTTATCATATCAACCCCTCCTTTTTAGCCAAAACCGTTCATGAGGTTGACATCATTTCTTACTTTGGTCCCTGATAATGAAAATTGATGACAGTAGTCCCTAACTTTATTCATCGTAAATTGTTGTGTTCATTCCATATATCTACGTATTGCATGCTCTGATTATTTTATCTTTTCCTTTGGATATTAATCGAAAGTTTAAGACTTTGATAAGTGTAGTAGTAGATTGTCTAACTAATTTCAATCAGTCTCATTTGAAAGGTTATCTATTTCAACCCATCTTCTATACCAAAAGAGTCTGTAGCATGCAATTAATTTTAGGGTTATTTGTGAGAGTTCAAAATATTGTCTCAACCAAGCTTACCGTGATGATTCAAATTAATAGATTTGAACTAAGATTCCCATCATTAAAGGAGAAAAAAGAAAAGAAAAATTGTTCAATTAGTACGTACTTTCGCTCGAATACTCAATCTTAAAAAACTTAAACCAGATTAGACATGGAGTTTCACATTGCCTTGGGAATTCATTGACATTCGTAGTTCAAATCCAGACAAATGACACCATTTCGGCATTGAAAATATTATCAGTAAATGAGCATACATACACTGTTAGACTTTTTTTTAGCCTAACTGTTAGACCTTTTTTTAGCCTATCTTATCAGTTTTCTAGTTATATGCATCCTTTAACACCAACATTTTGACACTCAAATTCAACTTTGTAATAATAACGATAATGGGAATATTTGTAAATATTTTAATTTGACGATTTTCTTAGTTTTCAAATTGACAATTAATTGGGATCGACAATTACACCGTTGCTTAACCCTACAGTCTCAGTTATGCATGTAATTGAAGATTTTCAACTCCATATGCGAATGCAAGCTACCACATGTTAACTACATTGAAATATTTGAGAATCAAATAGAAAATGGAGAAGAAAGAGTAACTGAGAAAGATGAACTAGAGAGAATTTAGAGAGAGAAATATGATACTTGTATATTGACTTAAAAGAATGATGATTACACACTCTGTTTTTATAATAGAAAGCCTAATAACTCTAACCAAATACTAACAAACTTGCTAACTGTATCGCTAACTTGTACAACTATTTAACTAATTATCTTACGAATAATGTGGAACCCTTAATACCTCCCTTGATCTGCATCACTTCATTTCGCTGCTTAACATGAATATTAACATAGAAAACAGCCACTTTCAATTTGACAATAGCTCTACCTGCCTTCGTTTTCATTTAATTTTTTGGTATTATGTATGTGGGTTATTTTTCGTTTGCACTGGAAATATTTTTTTTTTTTTTTATAATTTTTGGATCTGGTGCATAAGTAAATCACAACATCGACTCGTTTTTATAAAAAAGGCATCATCTTTTGGGGATTAAGTTTTTTTTTCTTTTTTTTAATTTTTAAGAAATGATATTTCATTAGATAATTCTTAATTATACATCAAGATGTCTATAGACATCTAAGATATACCAAATAATACTCAAAAGAGAAACATGTAAACATTCCAGGAAAGCCTAACACTAAACCTTGATTGGCACCACGAATCAAATCCGCTTCCTCATATAACTTATCGTCTCTCGTCATAAAGAATATGTGGAACAATTGATGGATCTGTGATCTCAAATTTGGTTTTCAATGATCCAACTGCACATAAAAGCAAACATAAGTCTTGATTGACTTAGACAAAAACCATATTAGCAAATCGCAACGGAGCCCTTCAAATCGGTGATAGATTGAGCGTTTAGTCAAATTAAGATATACTGAAGGCATGATATCAATTGTGGACTTGGCATGAAGAATAAGCATAAAAGCACAGATAAGTAACTCATATCTCTTTTGCATGCAACTATTTCTATCGGCTTATTCAAAGGGCTGACTATTTTTTTATAACCCCATGGCTAAGTTTAAAGGACTACAAGAAAATCACAACAACAAAAATCACCAGAGGGAATATTATTCAACCGGAGGAGAAAGGCACAAATCCTTTGCAGCTCGTTTTCTTTCACCTTTGAGGATTAAGCTTTATTGCATTATTCTAAGACTAAGGTCATCTCCAATTGTTAATCCCAAATTTAGCCCCCCATTCCTAAATAATCCACACCAAAAATAGTGTTGGACTATAATTTTTTATGAATGCTGCTGAAGCCACCCACCTCTATCTCTAACCACCCGAAGTGATAGCTGACTCTCGCATAATTTATTTACTAATAAATCTCACACATTGCAAAGGCATTGCTTTTGGGAATTGCCAAGACATCAAAGTATAGTGGATGATGGAAATCAGCATATATGAAAGGTAATAATGGGCCGACTTTTACAGTTTGGAGGACACTGAAAGATTTGTGGCTTCGTATTAAAATCAATTGATAGTAGTCCAACTACTTATAAGCTTATATAAGGTATTTACTTATGAATGTGAATTCTCAATACAGCTCCTCACGTGTAGTAAAATTTCAAGTCTAACATGTAGACAACACAAATTGAGCGAATTGGAGCACGTGTGACCATTTGACTTTACTCATGAGACCTGCTTTGATACCATTAAAGAGTTGAGGTTTCACTATAAAACCAATGGGGCAATATGAGAAGTAATTCAACTACAGATATAAGATCATGTAAGATCCATTTTCCCATCAATGTAGGATTCATTTTCAAGTGAACCTGGATCCTACTGTGATATAAGTTTAAGGTACTTCTTTTTGTTGGGTTTATGATTCTTTATTTACCTCCAATGGGGCAGTGATGGCAAATGAAATTATGTATTCCTTCTAATCTCTTTTAGGATCATTTACCTTTCACCCGTGTCAAGTTGAAGACTGAAGTTAAATACATGGGTCCATCAACTGCACCTGAAATGGATGGTATGTATCTTATTTTCTATCAAAAGTATACAGACATTGTTGGTTATGTCTTGATACACATTATGGGAGGGGATATTTTTAATTGTACTATGGATGCCTTATTTCCAATACTGTTCGCTTATGAGTAAGAGTTTAGGCTAATCGGGTTCTTTAATGTCAATAGGCTCAAGAGAGTGCTTCTGTATGTCATCTCTGAGTTCCAGAGTACATTCGTCCCTAACAAAAGGACTTTATTAGACAATGTTCTTGCTGCATTTTAGTCGGTATATTGTTTGAAAATGAAAGGTAAATCTGGAAGAAAAAAATTGGTTTTGAAGCTGGATATGGCGAAGGCTTATGAAATATTTGAATGGTCTTTTTTTGAAGAAAATGATGCAAATTATAGGGTTCGCGTTACGAAATCAACAGGTGGCTTTAGAGGTGGTTAGAGACCATATCGGAGCTTTTAGAGGTGTTGTACCAATTAGAATTCCAAGTCTGATCTCTGTGTTAGCTATTGAACTTTACGTGATGGTTGGAATTTGCAATAGTTATGCTTCATTTTTGCCTCTGATCGTCGAATTGGATTCAGCTATAGCTATGCAAATGTAATCTGGAAAATGAGTGTTTTGCCGCAAAAGGGGTGTATGAGGACGAAGTTTGTCGTACGTTGCATTCTACGACAACACATTCTTGTGAGTCATATATCTAGAGGGGAAGTAGGGCTTCTCCTTCTGAATGGATGTCGACCCTCTATGGCTTATGGATAGTGTAGTGAAGGATTCCATTGTGGTGCATGAAGCCATAAGTTTTGTATTATTGTTCTCATTTGCATGAGTGTGCTTTGTTCTCTTTACTGAAATATTTTCCGATTCTTTATTGTTACGTACAATGTGGGATAACACACACACACACAACCATATATATATATATATATATATATATATATATATATATATATATATATTCAGAGTTTAGGGCTGACATACTTGTGGGGAACAACAATTAAGTATCAAACAAAGTGCTTCCCATGCATACTAAACAAACTGGAACTAAAATGAAGTAATACATAGTTATTCACAACCATGGATCGCGGTGAAAATTTTGGAACATGAAACTTGGAGCCCAAACAAACTCACGAACAATAGGGATGGAAGTTATGGTACACTACTTGAATAAGGAATTATTTTATTGCAAGTAGCAAGGAAAGATGGTATCTTGCTTCTCTAGATGGACAAAAGATTATTAACTAGAGGATACGGAAATTTTCTACAACAGTTGATTTATAGTATGTTTACTGAGTCTAGAATACAGATATTTAACTGAGGGATAATGTTAGGGAAACCAAAATTTTAAATCAAATGATGTGGTTGAAGTGTTGATTATTAACGTGCTTATTTCATATTGGTGACCCATTATTTGGTTTGTAAATTTGGTTTAAAATTTGGTTTTCCTAACATTATCCTTAATTGAGTCATGAATGGATAAACAGTTTCAGCATTTCAAAAAACAAGGCTTGTAACTGGCCCGAAAATACTATTGTCACAATATTATTCATAGATGTAATGTCAGAGTACACCAAATGTCTACATGTTCTCTACCCTGCTAATGAAAAACTCACACAAACTGCGTATCTCACATATGTCTCTCTAATAACTTGGGAAGAAAATATCTACCCAAAAGATCAAGAACTGCAAGTATAATCTTGAAGTACTAATCATTTGTGAACCTCTCTTCTGTCTTCCCTACAAACCAAACTAGCTTGTTATCTTTGATATATAATTAACTAAAAATCTAAGGGTGCTTCTTCTTTGTAACTCCAATCCTCATGAGAGCTAAATAACTGATGAACCTGTAACCCACAACCATAATGACCAAAGCAACCACAGCACTCGATTGTCCATCGAGCCCAGCAGATTTTATGGTTGGGAAATCTCCAACTGAGCAAACCCTACCATCACATGGGTAGGTCTCACTTTTCTTGTACTGAGAACCCAGAAGGAGCCTGTAGGAGTAGTTGCTTAGTGAAATGTATTTGATCCAAGAGATAAAAGCAGGAACATGTTGAACATAGTAGCCACCAGCAAGAAGAAATGACAACATGATGACTGATGCAAGAACCGTCGCCTTTTTCTGGTCCATCACCAAAGCCCCAAGAGCAAGCCCCATGCCTTGAGCTACTAAAACACTTAGGAGCAGAGCGAACAAGGTGTGGAAAAAGTTTCCAGCCGACGGTTTGAGGCCTGCCATCCAGTATGTTATGGTGACAAATAGGGTCGGAAGGACAAGTTCCATTGGGAGGTCAGCAACAATCCTCGACATGAAATAGGAGGAGAGTCTGTATGTGCCTGAAGCTCTTTCCTTTTCAAGCATCTTGCGCTCTGGTGGAAAGGTGAAGATTGCTTGGAAGAGAGGGAAGAAACCCCAAAATCCAGACATAAAGAAGAGAAGCCCAATCTGCACGTAAACACAGCCACAAAAGATTATCAAGTTGCTAAAAAATGGTTATAATTGAGAAGCTTAAGCATTGCTTTAATTAAGTGATAAATTATGTCGTCCTATGTGCATAAACCCAATTTTCAAATTTATTGACATGTCTATAAATCAAGTTAGTAGTAGAGATTTAGTACTATTTTTGTTTGGGTTTAATATGCAACCTATATTTTCCACTATTGTCCCAAACCCAGAAAAGGAACCACTTTTTTTTCACTCTGAATAATATCAATCAAAGTGAAGGAAGAATGTTAGTAGATCACAGTAGTGGAACCATATGTAATAAATCACATTACATTCGTGATCAAGTTAAGTTGAGTCACCAACTATTCATAATAATCGATGTAGTACACTGATGTGATCTGAAGATGTTTCACCGATATTACAAATGTGGTCTCCCTTTTAGCGGATCCTTATTAACACTAAAATCTTGACCTAAATTCCTTTGAAACTGGATATTGCAAATTCTTGAAAAAGGAAAGGATGGAATTTTTAGTACCTGATCCTGCAAGTGTGCAATATCAGATTGCCACCATAGTAGGCCAACAAGAAGAGCCACAGCCAATACCTGACCAATCTTGAGACCAGAGAAGGCCTCATGCCTCCTCTCTTTCATTCCTCTCCTCAGCAACACAGAGAATTGCTGCCACCAAGTTGTGGGCCATTTCCCAAACTTCTTGTCTTGTACAGATCCATCTTGAAATTGACTGGAGTTATTGGTTTCTTGAAGTTCAGTTTTCAATCTATCTAAAAGGTTATTCTTGTAGGCCAAGGCCAGATTCTGCTTCACCTTGCTCTTATTGTAAACTGATCCATCAGGTGCCATACCTGCAGAAAATGTAACGTTTATTACTTTCACAAAATTTCACAAACATCAGATGTCCACTTGCAAACACTCTTGCACAACACAATAGCTTCTTGGCCAAAATATGAGAGCAACTTTTATGACACAAGTATCTAGACTATCGTAGCTTTTAGTGTTTTTATAAAATGCTACGTACGTAGGACTATAAATTACACATTGCGTTGTATGATTGACACGAATTGCAACATTGTATACCTGTACCATATAAGTCTTTCTCCCAAAACCTACATGTATAGTTTGTAAACTTGCACACACGTGCATGACAGGCGTCTATTGCATTTGTAACATGTACACTTGCATGCATGTCCACTTCTAGAGTTGCAAGCAAGAGATTAATTTATGGAGATGACAATAAATGTTTTTTCTCATGAATTTTAATGATCAAAATTTGTCCCCCAAGCATATCTGCTGACAATGTAACAGACATTTCCAAGACATTGAATAGGTTTATGAGGGTCTCACCGATCGATCCTAATAGACTTCCTAGAAATTTACCCTAATTTGGAGTTCAAGCAATTACTTGACTGCTGAAATAAGTAATTAAACAGATAATTAGTCAAATTTGAAACATACCATTAGCAAGGTCCAACAGAAAATCTGCAGGATTCATAGCGATCACGGGAACATAGCTAATGCCCGAAAAATAATCCATAACCTCTGACGCCTTCCCAAAATACAAACAGTTTCCTTCCGATAACAACATCACCTTATGAAACAAGTAAAACAGCCTACTTGAAGGTTGATGTATAGTCATCACGATCGTCCTCCCACCACTTGCCAAATCCCACAGTGCCGATACAATCCGCTGAGCCGTCGTTGAATCGAGCCCTGACGTCGGTTCATCCAGGAAGAGCAAGCTGGGATTTACGAGTAGTTCTTGTCCTATACTAACCCGTCTTCTCTCCCCGCCCGAAATACCCCTCATGAACTGATCACCAACGGCACTGTTCTTGCATTTGGTTAATTCGAGCTGTGTAATCACTGCATTGGCTTGCATAACCTTGTCTCTCTTGGGTAGCGTGTTGGGCAAGCGAAGAAGTGCCGTGAAGACTAGGGTTTCTGTCACCGTTAAATGCGGGTAGAGAAAATCGTCTTGCGTTACAAAGCCGGTGTTTCTTTTCATTGTGTTTGTGAAGGTTTTGTTGTTGTAGGTTATGGAACCTCCTAGTCGGCCTCCAAGTCTGCCTCCGAGTGCGGTTAGGAGGGTTGTTTTGCCACTTCCGGAGGGGCCGAGCATGGCTAAGATTTCGCCGGGTTGAACTAGGCCGTTGACGCTGTTTAAGATCACTTTCTCTTCGGACTTGGTGCCCTTCTTGGCTTTGATTTTGTAAACCACGTCTTCGAACTGTGATTTTGATCGAAATTTGAAAACCCAATGGCTTAATTATGTAAATGGTATTAGGCTTTTTCAAGAAAAAAAAAATGAAAATAGGATCCTGGTCATCAATCTCGGGCTATTCAAATAAAAAATAAATAAAATGCTTAATTAATTTTTTAGTCCCAACCCATTTCCCCTATATATATTTACCTTCACTGTGACGGGTCGAATGGCATTCTTGAAGATACCAGGGGTTTCACTGTCGGGTCTTCTATCAGTCTGAGACTCTAAATCCACCACCATCCCTTGCTCCATGGTTGTTAACCTCAAGATCAACGAGCTTTCTCCCTCTCTAAAACCCTAATCAAACCACTAGATTTTTTTTCTGGTTTTTTGGGAGTTACGAAATGAAAGAGAAGATCAAATCAATAGCAGCTGGTTGATCTCTCTCTTTCTGTCTTCCTCTTCGAAACTATAAATTTCTGGGCAAGCTATACAGAGAGTGCATATATAATTAATATATGGAAAGAAAGAAAGAAGGAGAAAACTAATTAAATTAAGAGAGTCGATCAAGTCATGCAAGAGAGATGAGAAATAACAGACGAGCCAGGCGGGGCCAGTTTGATGGGTTCGCTTCTTCAAATTCCTGTTTAGTTTCCGTGATCACAGCTACATACTCTATTGTTTTCTGTTACACTGAGACAGCACGTGTTTATATATTGCATTAGATACCAGGCCAATCTCAACAATCCCACTACGACTCTACTTCTTATACCATTACGACTTCTATTTATCATTTTATTTTCCCAGAACGTATAGTCGAAAATTTACCAATGAGTACTTCACAATAATGCCAAATTTAACCACAATGGTTAACAAAATAACCTGTCGTCTTATGACAGTTTTGAATGGTTGGCTTGTGAAGTTTTCGTACATGTGGTAGCTATTTAGGGGTTTACTATGTTGTCTTGTTTTGAGCAAATTCACCTCCAGATCATTTTCTTGGTCACTGGAGTTTTATATCCAATTGGCACCTATGTATTGTTTGAAATGATTAATGAAATATCAATCTATCGTTGCTTGTCAAAAAAAAAAACCTTTTTACTTATCTTGTGTATACGGTGGAGCTATTTATATAGACTCATTTTGCTTCTCACACACTTCTCTCAAATTTTCGGTTGTATCGAATGAATTGATAAAAAAATAAATGAACAAAATTAACAAGGGTGTGTGGAGGTAAAAGGGGTGTGTGATACACTATCCTTTGTGTAAATATTCTCCCTCCGTGGTAATTAATTAAGTGAAAATATAAAAAGATTATAGCGACTTGTGTGGAGCACAAAGGAAAGGATTCTCTTCGGATCCCTTCCTCCTAATCCATCAAGTTCGGGGATCCAGACCGTTGAAATTTGATCCAATGGCTAAAGTTATTATAACTTTTAAAGTGAGCCTCTATTTGTAGCTGTTGGATTAAATTTCAACGGTGCATATTCCCGAACTTGATGGATTAAGAGGAAGGGATTCGGACATGATCCTTTTCCAAGCAAAATGGCGCTAGGCTAAAAGAATGGTGTATTTTATATATGTGTGCATGTGTGTGTGACCACTTTTGTGTAGAATATTCTTCAAATTAACTGGATTTCGGATTTCCTGGTTACTTCAAGAAGGAATTTACTGGATTCTCCTGGTTACCTCAAGAAGTGGATCAATTACCGTTGTTTTTCAGCCTTTTCTTTTTCACTGAGTATGTTAACATTGCCCACACTCAAATTAATACTTAAAGATACTTCCACCATTGAACTTTTATCAAACTTTATAGTTAGATAAATCACTTTTTTTTTTTTTTGACAAATGATATTATCTACACTAAAATGATGGGGAAATGGTTAAGCCTCACAATGTGTTAGTAATAATGTGGTTCAAATTCACCATTGACGAGAGTCGAACCTAAAATTTCTCACTTACAAATAGAGGAATATCACCAAACTGTAGTACTAAGTGGCAGATAAATCACTTACAAATCAAAAGCAAAATTAGTTGGAGACGATTTGGTATGCATTAAATAAATGCAAACATGATTTCAATTTGGAAAGTAATTAATTAAAACACATTAATATTAGCAAGATTGTCTTATACTCATTAATTTAGTTAATGAAGTGCTTGTTATTATATATAATCAGATACTAGCCTCAACTAATTGGCATGTGAAAAGATATATGACACACCCCGACCTAAATCGAGGCATGCTGGCCATCACATGAGGGTGACGTAGTCATGTGCGTAGTGCAGAAGTGATAGAGATACAAATATGTGGGTAAATAAAAACCAAACTAGCTAATTTACACTAGGTAAGTATATAAGTGCAAGTGAAGATGTTTAAAGCATGGATACACATCATCAGAGCATAGATAACCTAAGTGCAGTCCATCAAGCTAAGCGTTAATTATACAAGACATGAAAGAAATCCCTACATTATTTGAAGTCTGTCAGAACTGCCGTAGAATCCTCGTAAGCCACCAACATGAACTTCTACCTAGAACCTAGAGGGGCACAAAACAGAAAGTGTGAGTGGGTAAAAACAAAGTTTTAAAAACATCTTTGTCTTTTGAAACGTAATAACCTCTCACCGTAAAACCCGTATAATTTCCTAGAAAATAATACTACATACGTATATAGAAATCATTCATGAAAGCAATGGAAACCAAGTATATGCCGTGTCACTATCTCAACAGTAAATATGTAAGTCAGGTGATATAAATCAATGTAAAAGTGATATGCCAGCCGAAGTCACCTAATGTGACATGTATGGCACTAAACCTGCACATAAGTCGGAACTACCTAATGTGGTTTGTACGACAGGCTGGCACCTGACTTGGATCTAAACTGAGCGTGAGGTGCGGGAGGTGAACGATCACGTGAAGGCTAGGCCCTGGCCACGGGCGAAGCATTAACACTGGGGTGCAAGACAATGAGCTCTACGTGCATCAACTCATAATCAACTACCATGCAACCATACCGTCAATATATACTCACCTGAACTTACTTGGGCCTCTGCAGCATCATGCAATATTATGCAAAGCTATACTAATGCATATGCTAAAATGTAAAGCAAACATGACATGGCATTTTAAACGAAATTCCATTTAAAACAGTTTATGGGAAACGCATATATATATATATATATATATATATATATATATATATATATATAAAAACCAAAAGCCCACTCACTAGTATGTAGTAGGGTCGTAACCCTTAAGTCTCGCTTGGCTACGTTCGTCCTCCGGAAACGTCTCACCTATATGTGAAACAACTATTTTAACGTTAATTTTAAGCACATAACCAAAACTGTGTAATAAATTCTGATACGTTACTCAATTGGGATGTTTGAATATACCATCGAGGCCTACCCAACACCACGAGCATCCCTATATTTTTAGAATAATTTTTCGACGTTCCACGCACCTTCATGCGCCGGCCACGTACAGGCACGTGTTTGGCATACTGACGGAATCTTTAATGCCGTTAGGGAATATTCAGCTAAATAATAGAATATTCTATTAACTTTACCTGACGCCGTTAGTATATTCTGTCAAAGTTGAGGGAATATTCCTCTTCCTTCTCCGGTGGTTCGTCAGATTTTGGCGCCAATCGTTGCTGCGTCGTCGGAAACTAGAAAAATTTCAAATTTAAATATCTCACTCAAATCTCAACCAAACTTCACAACTTTACATGGATTTGAAGCCCTGAAAGAGTAGAACATGTTCTTACCACTTTGAAGTCCTAAAACCGACAGGAAATAGTTGGAAAATCCTTCGATATTCCAATCAAAACTGCAACTCGAGGAACTGACCTATCCCGACGTCCAAACCCTTCCAAAACTTCTCTATGATCCATGTGAAGTTGTTTTAAGACTCCTTTGAGCCTTGAACTTCGTGAAATGTCCACGATCACGATGGAGTAGCAAAGCACCTCGCCGGAGCTCGCTAGTTCCCGGGTTTCTGAGGTCCTTTCACAAAACTAAGGGTATGATTAGGTTCCTGACCTTGCAAGGAACTCGAAAGTGACTTTCACTAGTTCGATCTGTGCAAGATAAAGATGGTTGGGTGTGTGTGTGTACGGAATGTACGGACAAAGGAAAGATCAAGAGAAAGGGTGAGGGTATGTACGTGTGTGTGAGTGTGTGCGTGTGGTCTGGATTGGGCATAGATAAAAAGGATCTTAAGCCCTAATTGGGCCACAATATTTAGGGCTTTCATTTAATCCAATAACAACCTAAAATTTTTAATTGGGTCCAAAATTATGGAAGATATGATAATTGGTCACTTTCTTTGGCCCGATTACACAATCGTTTATTCGTAACATTTTCGTTATGAACCCAACTCGGCCTTAAATCGCGTCAACACTCTTGGGACATCGAGTATGATTTAATTACGTCAATAGGAAAATAATTTAAAACCATATACATACATCCACGTCACTACGACTCGAGGGTATAATCATCATTTCCACACATTCAAGGATAAAATATATATTAATTCGGGACGGGTCATCACAATATATATAGGAAATCTTTAAGGAAATGATCCTCAATTTTTTTTATAAAAATGGGGCTTAGTTGTGGTGTCCATACTACATCGAACTTTAACGATTTGAACCATATATTTTTCAAGTTGCACATCATAGATCATCCTTGCAAAATATTGGCCAAATCGGAAATGTTTAAGACATCTAATTGGGTTCAAAGAAGTTAACGAATACTTTGTTATATAAGAAATAATGAAATTTTATCTTGATAATTAAATAGGCAAATGGTTTCAGATTGAATTGAATTTTTGCAAAGATGATCTATGAATTGAGACTTACAAAATTGATAGTTAGGATCGTTGAAATTCGATGTGGAGTGAGCCCCACACCTAATCCCTATTTTTTGGAACACACACACATATATATAGGAAGCCTTTAAGGGAAGGAATCTCCATTTTTTTAAAATGAGGATTAGTTGTGGGGTCCACACCACATCGAACTTTAACGATCCGAACCGTCTATTTTTCAAGTTACATCTCATAGATCATCCTTGCAAAATATTAGCCAAATCGGAAATATTTAAGACATCTAATTGGGTTCAAAAAATTAACGAATACTTTGTTATATAAGAAACAATGAAATTTTATCTTGATAATTAAATAGGCAAATGGTTTCGGATTGAATTGAATTTTTGCAAGGATGATCTATAAATCGAGACTTATAAAACAGATGATTCAGATTGTTGAAGTTCGATGTGGAGTGGGCCCACACACCTAACCCCCATTTTTTAAAAAGAATGAGAATCCCCTTGCATAAAGGGTCTGTATAAATATATATGTATATATAAATATAAGAGGCATGTAACATCCTCTTATGGCTTTCATTCCATACAATTAAAAGAAGGTGGAAACGATAAAAAATGCAAAAAAAGAATCAATGAAATCAAAACATGGGCAACATATGTATGCTTTGAACACATTGATTAAGATAGATCGAATCATTCGTATCGACACGTTGCATCAAAATCATGTACAAGAAAGAAAACTCTCACACAGTAGTGTTTATAGATGTGAAATTACATCGTCAAGTGTACATATCATGGTGGCATGAAACTCTTTGTAGAGAAAAAAAAATATAAGAGAATAAATTGTACGAAAATAATTGAGAGCATCATGAAGTCTAATGCTTGAGTATAAAAAATCTCTAAATCATAGGACGACTATAGCTCAACTGAAAAAAAAAATTCAGCAAAAAGAAATTGAATCAAGAGCATGCTGATAATGGGAAAAGAATTTTCCATTTCATTAAAAAATAATAAGATTACATAATGTATATATACACAAAGCTTGTTGTACACACTTGTACAAAGTAGATTCTAACAACTAACCAACTATTGACAGTTGTAACTACTCTAACCAATTACATAGCAAACTAAGATGTATCTTTGACTATTTTATCCTTAATATGCCCCCTCAAACTGAAATGAGGGACCCAAAGAGAAAGTTTGCTTCTGAGAAGAAGAAATCAAGACTTTGACAAGGATTTAGTATAGACATCAGCAATCTGATCTTGAGAGTAGATAAAGTGCACAGAAAGAGCTTTGGAAATGACCTGTTCTCGGATATAATGATAGTCAATTTCAACATGCTTTGTGCGTGCATGAAACACTGGATTTTTAGCTAATGAAATTGCAGAGATATTGTCACACCATAGTTAGGGAGGTGCTGGAAATATGAGACCAATATCAACTAACAGCTTACAAATCCAGGTAAGTTCTGGAGCTGTGTTAACCAAGGATCTATACTCTACTTCTGTAGAAGATTTGGCCAATGTTGATTGCTTTTTATCACTCCAACTGATGAGAGAATGACCTAAATATAGACAAAAACCACCAGTACTTCTTCTGTGAATAGAACACCCTGCCCAGTCAGCATCAGAATAAGCATGAATACTGAGAGATTTAGCACATTTAGGAAACCAGAGACCTAAATCAAGAGAACCCTTGAGATATCGTAGAATCCTTTTAACTGCTTGAAGATGTGATTGTCGCATAAATTGACACACAAGATTGACTGCAAAGGAAAGATCAGGCCTAGTCCAAGTCAAGTATTGCAAACCACGAACTAAAGCTCGATACTCAGTAGGATTAGAGAGTAAGGGAGATGAGTGATCCAATTTAGAGGTATTTAAAGGTGTGGCAGAGGCCTTCGCACCATCCATCTTGGCTTTCTGCAACAAATCAAGAATATATTTTGTTTGAGACCAAAAAAATCCCTTTGGAAGACCTCTTGACTTCAAGTCCAAGGAAATAATGCAAGGGACCAAGATCCTTGATGGGAAACAAGGAACTGAGATGAGTAATAGTAGCTTGACAAGCTTGAGAAGAAGGCTCTGTAACCATTATATCATCAACATACACCAACACAAACACCAATCCAGGATCTCTTTTAATAAACAGTGAGTGATCATTTTAAGAACCAATAAAACCCAGAGAATGTAGAACACTTTGCAGCTTTTCATGCCAAGCTCTTGGAGCTTGTTTCAACCCATATAAAGACTTTTGTAAGTGACATACATGAGCAGGTTTAGTAGGATCTTCAAAACCGGAAGGCTACTTTATGAAAACATCTTCAGAGAAAGTGCCATGGAGAAAAGCATTACGAACATCAAGTTGGTTTAAAAACCAGTCAAACTGAACTGCCATGGTCAACAAAAGCCTAATGGTAACAGGCTTTGCAACTGGACTGAAAGTATCTATGTAATCCAAACATTCTTGTTGGTGAAACCCCTTGGCCACCAACCGAGCTTTATAGCGATCTATTGAACCATCAGCCTTCCTTTTTATTCTAAATACCTATTTGCAACCCACAACATTTTGAGATGGATGAGAATGAACCAATTTCCAAGTGCCAGTTTGAAGAAGAGCATTGAATTCTTTTTGCATAGTGATAGGTATTTTACCACTTGCAAAAGTAGGGATAAAAACACTTAAAAATACTTGCAAGAGAACAAGGTAGTTGTAGTATAAACGGCTCAAGCAAGGTCATTTTCCGCAGGGATTCAATGAATAATTTGTATTCAAACTAATTCTTAATTAACTATTTGAAAACAAAGTTTAGAAGAGGTTGATTACATGACGTAAAATATTAAAAACATATTTAATTAAAAACAATTAAATAAATTGACAAAGTAAGGAAAACAAAAGAAAATAGTTTTGAAAACCAAATTGTAAAAGCCTAGGGTTCCGCTGTCCCCTTAACAATCATATGTAGATTTACCAATTACTTATGAATTACCCATGCAACTTTGAAGGTTAGGTTTTCTTAATGCATATTCTACTCGTGGTATTCAAGTTAGAATGTATATCAAACATGCAATCCGTCCATGGTATTCAAATCAATTATAAACATGCACGACTAATTACACTTTGTGAAAACCCTTTGAAAAACAATGCAACCCCTAAGACGTGATATTCATCCTAGGTGAAATCACAACTATCAATCACAAGAAGCAACACTTAATTCCCCGGTGGTATTCTAACCGAATTGCATCTGATTACTTATCTAAACATCATAATGGTAGCTAAGCATTAAGATATAGAGACAATTTAAAGCACATTGATTAATAATTCAAAGCATGCATGTATAATATCATAAGCAATTAAATAAAAACTACATATTCATGCTAAGGCTCAAGGTATCGTCCTAGCAAATGAAAATTAGCTACTAGCAACCATAAAACAAAAGGAATTTATTGAAATGGAAAAAGGATATAAAACACCTTCAAAATACAAAGCGTCAAAGCCTAGCTAAATTCTCCACGTACGTTCCCCTCTTCTAATGGCTAAAAAGTCTTATTTATACTACTAGAAAATAAAACCCTACCTTGAAAAGGTCTTAGAATAAAACTAGGAAACATAATTAAATGATAAAACAGAAAATAAAAGGTTTCCTATTTGAACTAGAATTCGGAGTTTTCAGAAAATCATACTTTTGACTGATCATATCAACTCCGATTTGGTCCTAAAAGGTCTCTTTTGAAAGCTGAAGACGTCCCCTACAAATCCTTAGAAGGAATCTTCCTTAAAATATGTCATCTTGACCTCCAAAATACTCAAAACGTCCAGAAACGTCAATCTGGGAAAGCTGCGCGCCGGGCCTTTATTTCATCGCCACGGTCAAATAGGTTGGTAAAAAAATCTGGAATTTTGATACAATCATCTTGAAAGGCACACAAACATCATCCAATTAGAATCATTCCAAAATTCATCATTTTGATCACTTTTTGCTCCAGAGAAAGTCGAATGTCCTACATTGAAAATATATAACAAAGTATCAAAATTCTATCAAAATAACTAATAAATTAATACTAAATTAGGGTAAAATATATGGTATAATATGAACTCATCAAATACCCCCAAACTTAACTTTTTGCTTGTCCTCAAGCAAAACAAAACTCAAAACCAAAGATAAAAACTAACAAACTAGAAACTGAACTAAAACTCAACTAAGACAAAATTTTTATCTTCAAGTTGAAATCCATAGAAAACGTTAAAAATTAGAACATCTTTCCAAAAGTTCCAACTAATCCCATCACAGAGTCTAAGCCATTTAGAATCAATTAGAAAAGAATTCATGAACTTCCTTTGGTGTAAAGTGAACCAACATGGCTAAGTAGACTCGACTAAAACCTTTACCTCTCATCCTCTTTATTTAACACTTCACACACATAATAACTTGATATATATTTTTTCTTCTTTTCTTCTTTTTTTCTTTTTCTTTTTCCTTTTTTTTCATTCTTTATTTTTTCTTTATTTTTTCATTTTTTTTTCCTAGTAACAATGGTGGTCGTGCATGCTAGTTCCCTTAAGCTTTCGATCCAACCCATGTAGCGAGCTTTAGGTCAATGACTCCCAAACCACAAAGGCTTTAGGGCACTAGGTGTAGAACACATGTACGGACTTATTAACCGAGCTGAAAAGGCTATGAAACCAACTAACCACACTGCCCCATGTCAAGATTCTACCGTTTGACGCAAGAATCACTGTTGATTAGGCAGGACTGGCTCAGTTACTAGGCAAAGCCTCGGGTGGAACAATTATTACTTTATTTGTAACACATATTAAACTTTACTTTACTAAGAACAAAAATGAAAATACACTTAGACAAAAAGTAAGTGTTTCAATCTCACTCCCCACAAACCATGTTGATTTGAATGTGCAAACTTTTAAAGTATAACTCATGAATTAGTCTCTAAGCAACGATAAATAGAAAAGATTCTATTATGGGATTAACCTTCACCATGTTCATTTGTTATAACTTTTAAAATAAACTATGTATATTAACTTAAAAACGAAAAATTTTGACATGACTCAAAAATAAAAATCTAAAAATTCTTATTTCCCACCCCCAAACTTAAATCACACATTTTCCTCAAAATGTGGAAAAAAAAATATATAAATGAAAAGGAACAAAAATAATAAGTCCTAAAATAAAAACCTAAAACAACTAACAAAGATACAGAAAATAAACTAGGACAGGAAAAATAGGAAATAAAAACAGAAAACAATAAAAGAAATATAAAATAATAAATAAAACAGAAAATAAGAGAAAACAAAGAAACTGACACAACTGGGATTCGAACCTGGGACCTGGGTAATAGCAAGAGGTGCTGAGCTTTACACAACACACACGGAACCACACGTTGAGCTCTTCTCCCCTGTTCTCCATAGTCTCGAGCCCAGAGCCATGAGAGCTCCCTTTAACTGCCATACAACGTTTTTTTTAACACTTTATTTTACAATTTTAGGAAATGAAAAAAAAAAAGCTAATTCAGCAAGGGATTTACAACGTTGACAAATACATTTTCAAGCAATGAAGACACAAATATTCAAAGGTATGTAAAATTAATTAATACTTTGTTAACTTTGTTTTATTGACGTTCTACGTCTAATTATAATTTTTACTAAGCTTTCTCTTTAGGCGAATTAGCTATTACTAATATATATACAAACTAGCTTCTTTTAACTAGAGATAAAAGTATAAAAGTAGACATTTGCACTAGAGATATACCCTCTCCACATATTTTAATCTAATATGTTCTTTCACAGATTTACAAAATATGGGCATGATTTATCTTTAGTGGAAGGATGTCTGTTTATACTTTTGAATATTGGCCTTAAACCTTTCACTAGACAAACAAATAATAAGCCATGTATTCACAATAAGTTAGAAGAAGAAGGTATCTATATAAATTGATAATAGTTAATTCATCTAAAGAGAAAAGACAAAAATGACTATTCTTACTCCAGATAATCAAAACTAAGTTTACCAATTTACATAAATCTGATCCGTCTTAGAGCGCCATTTAATTTTGTTTTAAAAATTATAAAATTGGCAAATAAACTGTTATTTAATCATAGCATGATTTGCAACACTTTCGTAACTCTTATATAACACTATCACTAAATATATTTTATTGCATAAGACACCAATTTCCATCTTTGTTGTACTAAATTGCAACAAACTTCTCTTTTCTTAGACGTTATTCAAATTCTCATTCCACGTATGTATCCAATTTCACTTACTCTTTATTTCTCAATACATTTATTTGTATAAATTAATATAACATTAGCCAAAACTGAACAACTTACAAATTATGCTCAATCTATTTTTAATAATTTTTTTAGTTGTTATTACATACGAACTTTCTTATCCCGCAGCAATGCGTGGGCACCATTTCCTAGTAATTAACTAAGAGTTGATAAACACAAATTATTTAAAATAATCTCTGGCGACGGCGTCAATTTCTTGATAGAGATTTTACCACCTGCAAAAGTAGGGATAAAAACACTTAAAAATACTTGCAAGAGAACAAGGTAGTTGTAGTATAAACGACTCAAGCAAGGTCGTTTTCCACAGGGATTGAATGAATAATTTGTATTTAAACTAATTCTTAATTAACTATTTGAAAACAAAGTTTAGAAGAGGTTGATTTAATGACGTACAATATTAAAAACGAATTTAATTAAAAACAATTAAATAAATTGATAAAGTAAGGAAAACAAAAAAAAATAGTTTTGAAAACCATATTGTAAAAGCCTAGGGTTCCGCCGTCCCCTTAACAATCCTATATAGATTTACCAATTACTTATGAATTACCCATGCAACTTTGAAGGTTAGGTTTTCCTAATGCATATTCTACTCGTGATATTCAAGTTAGAACGTATATCAAACATGCAATCCGTCCGTGGTATTCAGATCAAATATAAACATGCATGACTCATTACGTTTTGTGAAAACCCTTTTAAAAACCATGCAACCCCTAAGACGTGATATTCATCCTAGGTGAATTTACAACTATCAATCACAAGAAGCAATACGCAATTCCCCGGTGGTATTATGACTGAATTGCATCCGATTACTTATCTAAACATCATAATGGCAACTAAGCATTAAGATATAAAAGACAGTTTAAAGCACATTGATTAATAATTCAAAGCATGCATGTATAATATCATAAGCAATTAAATAAAAACTACATATTCATGCTAAGGCTCAAGGCATCGTCCTAGCAAACGAAAATTAGCTACTAGTAACCATAAAAAAAAATGAATTTATTGAAATGGAAAAAGGATAGAAAACACCTTCAGAACACAGAGCATCAAAGCCTAGCTAAATTCTCCACGTACGTTCCCCCTTCCTTCTAATGGCTAAAAAGTCTTATTTATACTACTTGAAAATAAAACCGTACCTTTAGAATAAAACTAGGAAACATAATTAAATGATAAAACAGAAAACAAATGGTTTCCTATTTGAACTAGAATTCGGATTTCTTAGAAAATCACACTTTTGACCCACCAAATCAACTCTGATTTGGTCCCAAAAGGTTTCTTTTGAAATCAGAAGACGTCATTTACAAATCCTCAGAAGGAATCTTCCTCAAAATATGCTATCTTGACTTCCAAAATACTCAAAACGTTCAGAAATGTCAATCTGGAAAGCTGCGTGCTGGGCCTTTATTTCATCGCCACGGTCAAACGGCTTGGTAGGAAAATTTGGAATTTTGATACAATCATTTTGAAAGGCACACGAACATCGTCCAATTGGAATCACTCCAAAATTCATCATTTTGATCATTTTTTGCTCCAGAGGAAGTCGAATATCCTACATTGAAAATATATAACAAAGTATCAAAATTCTACTAAAATAACTAATAATTAATACTAAGATTAGGGTAAAATATATGGTATAATAAGGACTCATCACATAGCTTGTCTCCACTGTGGGAATTTGGAAGCTTGTAGATAGGTAGAAGGCAAGTAATCTAGAGATATATGTGAAGGTAGATGATGTTTGGTGGAAAGAAGGGCTTTAGGTTTATAAACCCATGCTTTGGATCTAGTTTGCATAGGATGAATGTTTGATGTAGGGTTGGAGATAAGGGGTTGAGTAATTGAGGGAGGGATAGAAGTATCTGATGTGGAAGGAGAAGGACATTGAGATAGTGAAGGGATGAGTGACTGAGAAGGAAAGAAAGTGAAGGGTGTAGGATGAGAAACATGTAATTGAGGAAAAAAGAGGGTAGTAGGAATAGTAGGTGGATATAATGGTGGAGAACTGTGATGATGGTGAATTTGGAACCTTAGAATGAAAGGGAAATGTAGACTCATCAAACTGAACATGTCTAGAGATGTAGACTTTCTTAGAATGGAAGTCAAGACATCTATAGCCTTTATGATTAAGACTATAACCAATGAAGACACAAGCTTTACTCTTAGGCTCCAATTTAGATGAAGTATATGGTTTTTACCAGGGAAAACAACTGCAACCTAAGACTCTCAGTGAAGTATAATCTAGGGACTTTCGAAACAATAATTCCCAAGGTGTATAGTGATGTACATTGGGCAATTGATTGATGAGATAAATGGCTGTGGAGAAAGCCTCAACCCAGTAAACATGTGGAACCAAGGAAACAACTAAAAGGGTTATGGCAGTTTCAACTAAATACCTATGTTTGCGCTCAACACACCCATTTTGTTCTGGGGTGTGAGGACAACTCAATTGATGATGAATACCATTATCCTTGAGATAAGATATAAACACAAAACTAAGATATTCTCCACCAGAGTCAGATCTAAATGTAACAATTTTATTTCCCAACAAGTTTTCAACAAGAAGCTTGAAATGTACAAATGTAGAAAACACTTCAGATTTACACTTGGGAGGAAAGAACAATGTATACTTAGTGAAATCATCAACAAAGATGATGTAGTACCTTTAGCCTGTAACAGAAGGAACTGGTGAGGATCTCCATACATATGTATGCAACAATTCCAAGGGTTTACAAGTAGTACTAGTTACAGACCCAAAAGAAAGTTTAGAACTCTTGCCTAGAGCACAATTGGAACATAAAGACTTGGTTATACTAGTAGAGACATGAATACTAGATGTTGAAGACAACTTATTCAACACTTTGACAGAGGGATGTCCTAAGCATTGATGCCAAACATCCTGAGATGCAGTGATAGAGGCAGCAAACACATGTTGATTTCCAGTAAGAGGGAGAGATGTAGTGAAAGGATAAAAACCATTCCTCACATGAACTTTAAAAAGCATCATCTCCGAAAAAAAATCCTTCACAGTAAAGTGAAAGGGATAAAGGTGAATAGAACACCAATTATCAATGGTAAATTGATTTGCAGAGAGTAAATCTTGTTTCAAATCAAGAACATGCAATACACTATTGAGATTAAATGTATGAGTAGGTGTATGAATTGTAGAAGAGCTAGAATTAAGAATAAGCAAACCTTTGCCATCACCAATGTAAGCTTGTTTTGGACCAGTGTATGCTTATGGATTTTGGAGATTGGCATATGGATTTGTCATGTGAGAACTAGCACCTGAATTAAGAAGCCAAGTAGAAGTACCAGATTGAGAAGACTTGGCACTGGTGCACATAGCAGACTAAGAAGATTTGATGCCAAAATTAGGATTAATGCACTGAGGACATTGAATGGCTTAATGATCATATTCTCGACAGAGTTGACAGTAAATTCTGCGACTAGAATGGCCTCCACGATTGTAGGTCTGGCGTGAATTGTTTGAGCGAGTGTAATTCTGGCGTTGATTGGTAGATCGATAATTGGAGAAATGTCGATCCATTCCACGAGGTTAAGATTGCCTAGGGTTTTAAGAAGGAAATCAAAGGAAGCGAGAAAGAAAAAGAGGATTGGGAGGAAGAAAAGGGATCGAGAGAAGGTCATTAGATAGAGGCAGTTGATACCATAATGGGAAAAGAATTTTCCATTTCATTAAAAAATAATAAGATTACAGAATGTATATATACACAAAGCTTGTTGTACACACTTGTACAAAGTAGATTCTAACAACTAACCAACTATGGACAGTTGTAACTAATCTAACCAATTACACAGCAAAGTAAGATGTATCTTTGACTATTTTATCCTTAATAGCTGATAATGTATTAGGAATAAAATATAAAGTAAGAGAGAATAGAGAGAGATTAAGAGAGAAAGTGGAAGAAAAACAAGGTGCACTTACTTCTTATTAGGTGCCTATTTATGTGCATGCGAATGAGAATTGTTGGATCACAAATTGATGATAATTGGCAATTTTTATTATAGTGGCTACTCATATCATCAAGGGCTATTCAATCAAGTTTTACCGTTAATGTTGACAAAGTAAAGGGTTGGCTAAATTGAAAAAAGGAAAATTTCATTTTTAAAAGCCATTGGAAAAACGTGGCACAAGGAACCTATGGTTTAAGCCCCAAAAGTTATTCTTGGATATATGTGATGAAGTGAACTAAAATCACTTATGACATAATATTTCTTGATAGAGTCAGACATAATATACTATTTTAAGCGCAACCATATTTCTATAAGTATGGTTGTATTTTAAGCGTGAGACTCATAGCATTTGAAGGCTGCACACTACTAGAGAGTTAAAGCTCAAAATATGTATTGAGTACTTATTTAAGATAAAGTTGGTTAAATTGCCTTATGAACTTAATTATATTATTGTAACATACCCTTAAAAGTGTTATGGGTTTTAGTATGACTCTTGAAGAGCCTACAAGAACTTTGTATATATGGCTTATACTACTCATAACTTATTCTAAATCTTAGATTTTATTTTTATTTATTTGTTCTTTGCAGGAACACAAACTGTTGTTGTCAACTCTCGATAAACTTTCGTACTTCCCCAGGAGAAGACAAGCGGAGTTACTTATCAGGGGGAGTCTTTTACCATATGCTATAATGGACATATATGTGCGTTCGTGCTCTTTTCCCCTTAACCAAGTTGTTATCCCACTGGTTTTCCTGTCAAGGTTTTAGCAATGCAACATTATGCGTGACCAACACCATATCAATATTTCATAATCGTCGTGCTTGATTTTTCTCATTCGCTTAGGTTTTTTCCCATTGGGTTTTCCAAGTAAGGTTTGAACAAGGCAGCTACAATTGATTAGTTACCGTCTAAGTGGAGTGTTATAAATAATACTTATTATGTGGTTGTTCATTTTCTGAGTCAATATGTAATATCTTAATAGTTCAACACCTTTCTATGTAAACCCTACTCCTATAAATAAGCACTCTAATAAGAAAGAAATGCAACTTATTTTTTCTCTATTTTCTCTCAGTCTCTCTCTATTCTCTCTTACTCTCTTACTCAACATTTTGTTTCCAATAGCTTAATTTATAAGAATGTGGAGCTTCTATTATCACATTTCGGACAAATATCTTAAAAATATTCCTACAATTTCACAGTATTTCACAAATTGCACAAATTTCCCATATTCTTACAATTTTCATAATTTGATATTTCACAAAATTTCCAATTTTCCTCCAAACAAATTTCACAAATTCCTACAAATTTCACACAAATAATTGCATAAATTTCCCCACACCGTCACCCCCACCCTCCCCACCACTTTCCCGTCCAACCCACCTCCTTTTCCGTCAACCACTCTTCCATCCCCACCCTCCCCACCCTCCCCACTCCTTTCCCATCCACCCCACCCCATTTCCCGTCCACCATCCTGTCCCCTGTCTCCCCCCGCCCCACCCTGCCACCCACCCACCACCCCAGTTTTATTTTTGATGAAATAATGATGGGAAATAAATTTTGCCTAACGAAATTTTGGAATATTTCGTCAAGCAACCCTTTTAATCTTAGGGAAAATTCGATTTTTTGGGAAAAAAGTGGGGGAAAGTTTCAGATTTGTCTGACGAAATTAAAATTGTTGCCCAATGAAATTATGCATGTTTGCACAACGACCTGTAACTATTTTGTCGGGTAAACATAAAAAAATAAAGAAAAGTTTTTTATTTTTCTTACTTTTTTGTTTAATTTCAAACGGTTAAAAGGTCATTAAATTTGATAATTAGGTCAATTCAGCGTGTGGTTTTACTTTCAATTAGCATTCTTAGAAAATATCATCAAAATCTAAGGTCATATAGCCGTTAAATCATGATGATACATTTGTAACTATCAAAGAATTACATCCCATTACCTAATCCCGAAAGTTTATTTTTGTTATTTTGACGTATGTGATGTCGGAGTATATATATACAAACAAGTTTGACTGTTTGATCGTTGAAATTAGTTTCGTAGACTACATATCATGTCAAAACAATAGATTCAACAAACACTTAAAGTTTATATATACTTCCATTAAGTAGAATGTAAGATTTTGTGATAGCTATCAGTGTAAATATTTTAAATTGATGATCGGGTTTGTTGATTGTATTCTTCTAAAATCATCAAAATAAAAGCTAAAATAAATGTAAATAGTGATTTTTTGTTTCCAACTGTTGAAGGATGCCATATTATGCACCAAAATTTTACCTTGGCACGAAAACTTTACTCAACGAAGAAAACTATGCCCATCGGATGCTGGTCATCAAGCAAAAGTCTCTAAAGAAACTAAAATGTTGGCTAGTTTTGCCCAATATGGCATCCTTCAAATATCATGACTTTCATCCATAATATGGCATCCGTTGGGTAAAGAATACAATTGGGTAAAGATATGGCATCCTTCAACAGTTGGATAATATGGCATCCTTCAACAGTTGGAAACAAAAATCACTTTTAGTTGGAAACAATTGTATACAATTGGTGCATAATATGGCATCCTTCAATTGGTGCATAATATGGCATCCTTCAACAGTTGGATAATATTTGGAAGAATACAATTGTTACAAAGTGGACTCTACATCCTTGTATCCAACTGTTGTGATTTTTAGTTTCTTTAAAAAAATCACTTTTAGTTTCTTTAGAAGAATACAATTGTTACAAAGTGGACTCTACATCCTTCAAAAATCACTTTTAGTTTTGCCCAATATGGCATCCGTTGGGTAAAGATATTTGCCTGACAAAAGTTCGTTCGTCAGACAAATGTTTATTTTTGATAGTGGTATTTATCATTTGTGCACACGAATGCATACGTATATAGGGAAGGATCCGACATCACACATTTTTTTTACACACATATTGACACATGTGTTTGTAGAGTCCACTTTGTAATATATTTCATTCAACCGTCTATCTTGTATGTCTTACCTCAAATATCATGACTTTCAAAAATCACCTAAATTCGAAGCCATATGACCATTGGATTAAATTTAGTATTTCTTTCTAGAGATATAGTTGTCTATTTTCTTCACTTCAAATAAATTTTTTAAGACCAAATCCACCCTTCGACCAAACCAAATATTTGTGTTTAAACCCAATAAAATGTCACCTAAACCTAAAATTGGGTTTGGACCTAAATGAAAACCCAAATTTCAGTTCAGATTTGGTTGGCCTAAATCTTGAGTAGGTCCTTCTTTAAATGTGCTTACTCTAAAGAGTTAGCGGCCATCAGCTGAGCCACGACAGGGATCCCAAATATCCAACGGTAATTGCGGCATTTTCAATTTGTGAACCGTTAGTTATCAACAGATCAAACCCTTTGAAATTTATCTATCGGTCCATATTTATTTTTGTCATATCTAATGGTAAAAAAAAAAAAAAATTCAAACTGTTGGAATTTAAATTCAAAGATCAAATAATAAAATACATATTTGTATGTGTATTGAAGTTTGGTTGATTGGCGTGTATGTTAAAGTTTTGTTGGCGTGATTTGCTCGGTTTTGAAAATTTTGTCAAAATTTAATTTAAGCTTTCTTAGGTTAAAACATTCATAAAAATTAAAATTAAGATAACATACCTCAATGTCACATCCCGGCCCGGGGCGGATCACTTCCTGGCCCCGCTCCACCGCCGTAGCACGATATTGTCCGCTTTGGGCTTACCATTCCCTCACGGTTTTGTTTTTTGGGAACTCACGAGCAACTTCCCAGTGGGTCACCCATCATGGGATTGCTCTAGCCCCCTTCTCGCTTAACTTTGGAGTTCCTACGGAACCCGAAGCCAGTGAGCTCCCAAAAAGCCTCGTGCTAGGTAAGGATGAGAATATACATTTAAAGATCACTTCCCTGGGCGATGTGGGATGTCACAATCCACCCCCCTTAGGGGCCCGACGTCCTCGTCGGCACATTTCCGGCCAGGGATTGGCTCTGATACCAATTTGTCACATCCCGGACCGGGCAGCGACCACTTCCCGGGCCCGACTCCACCACCGTAGCACGATATTGTCCGCTTTGGGCTTACCATTCCCTCACGGTTTTGTTTTTGGGAACTCACGAGCAACTTCCCAGTGGGTCACCCATCATGGGATTGCTCTAGCCCCATTCTCGCTTAACTTCGGAGTTCCTACGGAACCCGAAGCCAGTGAGCTCCCAAAAGGCCTCGTGCTAGGTAGGGATTAGAATATACATTTAAGAATCACTTCCCTGGACGATGTGGGATGTCACATCAAAGTTACCCAAAAAAAAAAAAAAAAAAAAGGTTAAAACTTAAAACCATTCTACAACAATTAATATATTTTGGTTGAGCCTAGAGGGTTGGGTAACATTCAATGTTCACAAAGCTAAATTTTGTCTTTCAGTGGAGGGTTAACTACATTAACCTTTAGGTTTATCATGTTTTTACAAAACTCTCTCACATTTGAAACATAATAATAACACTCTTTGAGGTTCTAATTCACTTTCACATAACTCATTTAAGGCTGACATCACCTTAAAATATTTCATAAAGACAAATTTACCCTCACTACCACATTTACTACACAAATATATCGCATACCTCTTGTGCTGCACCTTAGCTTTCCCCACCTCGATAATGGACTCCACCAACTTAACTGCATTGTCCAACCTCCCCTTCGCATCAGGGCCGGCCCAGGTCCAGTGTGGGCAGAGCGACTGTTTGGAGCACCAAAATTATTAGTGTGTCATATTTATATACGTTTTCTAAGAGTATAAATTTATAAAATTTGGTTTAATGGCAAAGAAATTTAGCTAGAACCAGTGATTTTGTTGTTTGAAATTAATGAGGAGGTCTTGGGTTCAAAACACCATGTGTGTTTATTTAAATTCCAATATTTACAAATTTCATTTCATAATAGTATAAATTTATAAAATTTGGCTAAATCATCAAAAGTTTAATTAGAAGCAATGATTTTTGTATTTAAAATTAACTAGAGGTCCTAAGTTCAAAATGCTATGTGCATGTTTATTTTTTCAATTTTTATGAATTTTTGTTTAGTTGTTAATTATTTCTAATTACTAGCTTGTAACTATGTGAGTTGCTATTTTTAAACATTCGTTTAAATTCAAGTCCAATCTTCAACAAAGGGTAATGCGTAGACTAAATTTGTGGAGCAAATTTGCAAATCATATGACGTGTCAACAAAAGGTTTAATTTGGTGCCCATTCATTAGAAAAAACACCTCACGATTTATGCAAAAACACTTTAAAAGTTCAGATGGAAGACAAAATTCATAATCTATCTACTTGTAAGCCTGAAGTTTTTTGGTTTCCTTCTCTCAATACAAAATAAATTAGTTTGTCTGTGTTTCTAAATTACTGAGTTTGAAATTCTTTTTTAAATATAATTTTATCGATGTTTTACATGTAAAAAAATAATTTTTTTATATTAAGTGAGGGCACATTTTTTAACTGCCTTCCCTAATTTCGATTTGGGTTGGTGGCAACCCGTTCTTCTTCATCTTTGCTTCCTCTTTCTTTTCTTTATGTTGTATTTCCCTGCTTTCCATTTTTTTTTTTCCCTTAGCCTTTCCACTTCGGCCATCACTGATCTTCCGGTCCTCAGATCCATTCATCCACTCATCCATCTATATGTCATTCATCTAGCTTCCACCGATTCCATCTTCGTTCTAATCTGTGATCATTTTTGACCGCAAACTGTTATGGTCCTTAACTCGGAAGGTGCGTAGAGTTTCGGTGCTCACACTGGCTCGGGTGGCTACACCACTTCCTTCTCTCTGTGTGCCTTTTTGGCAGTGTTGCTTGTGGTAATCCACATGCTTCTTTGGTTTCTCTTACTTGGTGGTTGCGATCGGTGAGGTGTTACCTGAGGAAAGACAAAGTCTATTATCTTTCCATAACTGCCGTGCTGGTTCTTGGCTTTAGTTGGTGGTGGTGATTCGTACTCGTCATGGGGTGTTAGCGACACTCTCATCGGCTGCATTGGAAGAAAGCAGAAAGGGTTTGCTTTTATGTTTTCTTTGGTTTGAGCTTTTAGGTTACTCTAGAGGTCCATTCTTAACATGATTCACTTCCTCTCTAGCCGTTGCAACCCTCACAAAAAGCTATTCCTTTGTCTTGATTTTTCGATCAATCAACCTCTCCACAAGCTTGGCCTCACTTAGCCATTTAAAAATATGAAAAGGCAATTCCCAAGAATCTTCCTCACCAAATGCAAGTTCTTGTTGGAATCCTTGAATTTGTTTTCTGACGGTGTCCTTCCCAATGCCATTGCGACCACTGATGACGATGATTAGGGGTTGGGGCAGAGGGTCTCACATCCGTCCTTCTCTCTTCTTCGTTTCTGATTTTTTTAGTTCTCTCTCCTCTCGCTTCTCTATTCTTCCTTGTCGCCTGCGATTGTTTTCAGGAAGAGGACTTAAAGATTTTGAATTTTTTTTCCTATGATATTTATAATGGTGAATCCTGATGTATGAGTAATGAAAAATCAAGTGGTTTAAGATTTGAATAAATCAAATACTATTTTTCTTCAAATCAAGTGGTATGCCTTCAAAGAAGGCCTGAGATCATGGAAAATAAAATGGGTTTTTTATTTTATTTTATATTTTAAAATTCTTGAAAATGGCCATTGAAGCTCTAAGAATTTGTCCGCTTGTCTGCAGCCAATAATTAATTGATTCTTTCTTTGGGAAGCTTTTGAGGCCAAATTCATGTTTTCATATGCTAAAATTTACCTCTAATTTGAGTGCCAAAAACTGATTTGGGGATTAAACTTGAATTAAAATGACGGAATCACATAAGAGGGATGAAGAAGGTACAACTTTGACAGAAAAGAGAACTCAGAATCAGAAACGAAGAAGAGAGAAAGATGAAGAGAGAAGGACGGATGTGAGAGGAAAACTACAATTGATTCATAACCACATGATTTATTACGAACCGCTAGGATTAGCCAGTCCGCAGGCTCCACATGTAAGAATCCAGAGAAGATCCGAGTTCATGGTAGAGGAAGATGAACGAGATTTCTTCAATTTTATTTTCATTTCTTTTTTATTGTTTGATGTAAGATTTTAATTTTAATTTGGATTTTAAGTTTATTATTTATAAATGATTTTTTATTTTTTAAAGTAATTAATAATGAGGGCAAATTGGTCCTAAGGGGTTATAGGAAAGTGAACTAAAATCTTCAAGGGTGTTAGTGTTATGTTTCAAACATAAAGGAGTTTTGCGAAAACATGATAAATCTAAAAGGTGTTAGCGTAATAACCCTTTTATAGAACTAAATTAGGTTTGGATCCAAAGGTTGGAGTTGATCTATTAACTTTGAATTTTTCTTGTTTTTTATAATGATAATTTATAAATGATGAATTGAAATATAAACGGTTCAAATTCTTGAAAAAAAGTTATGAAATAGGAGCCACAAAATTTATGTCTAAATGTTACTCATGGCGCACAAATATACAAAATTTATGTCTAAATGTTACTCATGGCGCACAAATATACACGCATGTTGCTCATGGCACACAAATATACATGCATGTTCCTCATTGTATCTGCCTAAACACGTGCACACTAACTTTAAAATATCTACCACCAGCAATCTACCAGACTAGAAGGCTAACAACTTTGTCATCCTCATCAATAACTTTATGCAAAGATAATCATCACTTATTTCTCTGCCCTTGACCCTTTGAAAATCCTTCTCCTAAACATCAGTGCGGATAGCAACAGCTTTAACGGCAAATAATCCTTTTTCTTTTTTTTTTTTTAATTTTTTAATTTTTATTATTTATGGCACTTTAAATTCATATAAAGAGCAAAAGAACACTTCTTTAAAGTTGACGATTTTATTATAAAAGAAAAACTTACATAAAACGAGTTAAGTCTTATATAGAATACGCGTTATGTTTTATAATGTATTATTACATATATATTTCTGGGTCGGGGTGGGGGAGGGAATGAAGTCGCATGTAATTACTTGGCATAAATATTGATTGATTGAAAATTTAGCATAGGCTCACAAAGGGGGTTACTGAGGGAATGAAGTTGCATGTTTTTTTATTTATTTTTCCCGCCGGGCGGGGGGGGGGGGGGGGTGTGTGGTGGGGGTGGTGGGTGGGGAAGGGAATGAAGTCGCATGTAATTACTTGGCATGAATATTGATTGATTGAAACTTTAGCATGAGCTCATGAAGGTTTTACCAATCAATCCCATCATTATTCTCCAGTCATCATTACCTAACCCTTCGAGATAGAAAACCAAAATTAGTTTTGATTCTTGGTAGCACCTGTTAGTATACCACCTATTAGAATTCTTGTCCAAAAAAAAAAAAAAAAAAAAGGGTTTGTGGGACGAAGAAGTAACCTACGTCGCACAAAGACCTTTTGCGCGATGCAAGTTACTTCTTCATCATGCAAACCCTTTTGTGCGACGTAGGTGCTGTCGTCGCGTGAAGACCTTTTGAGCGACCCAGGTTTTTCTGTCGCGCAAAGTCCTTTTGCTCGACGCAGGTTGGCTCTTCATCGTGCAAACCCTGCTTTCACTACCTTTGCGCGACAAAGATTTCGTTGGGCTAATTTTCAGGCAAGGTAATGGTATTTATCATGCGCGCACACGAATGCATACGTATATAGGGAAGGATCCGACATCACACATTTTTTGACACATATTGACATACGCGTTTGTAGAGTTCACTTTGTAATATATTTCATCCAACCATCTATCTGTTATGTCTTACCTCAAATATCATGTCTTTCAAAAATCACCCAAATTCAAAACCATATGACCATTGGATTAAATTTAGTGTTTCTTTCTAGAGCCGTAGCCTTTCATTTTCTTCATTTCAAATAAATTTTTTAAGACCAAACCAAATATTTTTGTTTAAACCCAAAAAAATGCCACCTAAAGCCAAGACCTAAACCTAAAATTAGGTTTGGACCTAAATGAAAACCCAAATTTCAATTTAGATTTGGTTGACCTGAATCTTGAGTAGGCCCTTTTTTCTTTAAATGTGGCTGAATATAAGAGTTAGTGGCCGACAGTTGAGCCACGAGAGAGATCCCAAATATCCAACAGTAATTGTGGCCTTTTCGATTTCTGAACCTTTAGTTATCAACAGTCCAGATCAAACCCTTCGAAATTTATCTATCGATCCATATTTATTTTTGTCAAATCCAACGGTAAAAATATGATCCAAACGGTTGGAGTTTAAATTTAACGGTCAAATAATAAAATACATATTTGTATGTGTATTGAAATTTGGTTGATTGGTGTGTATGTTGAAGTTTGATTAGCCAGTGTGATTTACTCGGTTTTGGAAATTTGTCAGAATTTAAGTTTTGTTAGGTTAAAACATTCGTAAAAATTAAAATTAAGATAACATACATCAAAGTTACCAAAAAAAAAAAAGTTTAAAACTGAAAACCATTCTACAACAATTATTATATTTTAGTTAATTCGTTGGGTAACATTCAATGTTCATAAAGCTAAATTCTGTCTTTTAGTGGAAGGTGAACTATACTAACACCTGTTCAGGTTTATCATGTTTTTACAAAACACTCTAACATTTGAAACATTACTCTAACACTTTTTAAGGTTCTAAATCACTTTCACATAATCCATTTAAGGCCGACATCACCTTAAAATATTTTCATAAAGACAAATTTCCCTCACTGCCGCATTTACTCCACAAAGATATCACAGACCTCTTGTGCTGCACCTTAGCTTTCCCCGCCTCGATAACGGACTCCACCAACTTAACCACATTGCCCAACCTCCCCTCCGGATACAAAATGACCTTCTCTCCGTGGGTGATAGACATTCTCTCTGAGAATAAGAGTTGTTTCTCTCCGTGAGTAAGAGCAGCAAGAAAGCCCATATTTTCCTATAACCAACGGCCCTAATTTCTATTTGGGTTGGTGGCAGCACGTTCTTCTTCATCTCTGCTTCCTCTTTCTTTTCTTTTATGTTGTTTTTCCCTGCTTTCCTTCTTTTTTTCCCTTAGCCTTTCCACTCCAGAAATCATTGATCTTCCGACCCTCAGATCCATTCATCCACTCATCCATCTACGTGTCCTTCATCTGGCTTCCACCGATTCCATCTTCGTTCTGAATTGTGATCACTTTTGAACGCAAATTGTTGTGGTCCTTAACTCAGAAGGTGCATAGAGTTCCGGTGTTCACACCGGCTCGGGTGGCTACACCACTTCCTTATCTCTATCTGCCTTTTTGGCAGTGTTGCTTGCGGTAATCCACATGCCTTTTTGGTTTCTCTTACTTGGTGATTGCGATCGGTGAGGTTTTACCTGACGAAAGACCAAGTCCATTATCTTTCCATAACTGTGGTGCTGGTTCTTGGCTTTCGTTGGTGGTGGTGATTCGTACTCATTGTGGGGTGTTAACGACACTCTCATCGGCCGCGTTGGAAGAAAGCATAAAGGGTTTACTTCGATGTTTTTTCTGTTTTGGGCTTTTAGGTTACTCTAGAGGTCCATTCTTAACATGATTTACTTCCTAGCCATTGCAACCCTCACAAGAAGCTACTCCTTCATCTTGGTTTTTCAATTAATCAACCTCTCCACAAACTTGGCCTCACTTGGCCATTTAAAGGGAGTTTTAAATAAGCGTACTGTTCACTTTTAACGAAAATAACATTTTTATTCTAAAAAAATCACTCCTAGTAGTATTCACTTATAACAAAGTTTTCAAACTCTTTTTCATTAATTTTCCTTTTAAAAATATGAAAAGCCAATTCCCAAGAATCTTCCTCACCAAATGCGAGTTCTTGTTGGAATCCTTGATTTTTTTTATTTTTTATGACAGTGCCCTTCCCAACGCCATTGCCACCAATGATGACAATGATGGGGCAGAGGGTCTCACATCCGTCCTTCTCTCTTCTTCGTTTCTGATATTTTAGCTCTTTCTCGCTTCTCTCTTATTCCTTGTAGCCTGTGATTGTTTTCAGGAAGAGGACTTAAAGATTTTGAATTTTTTTTTTCTATGATATTTATAATGGTGAATCCTGATGTATGAGTAATTAAAAATCAAGTGGTTTGGGATTTGAATAAATCAAATACTAATTTTCTTCAAATCAAGTGGTATGCCTTCAAAGAAGGCCTGAGATCATGGAAAATAAAATTGGTTTTTTTAATTTTTTATTCTTGAAAATGGCCATTGAAGCTCTAAGAATTTGAAAATGGTCATGGAAAATAAATCAAGTTTTTTTAATTTTTTATTCTTGTCTGCAACCAATAATTAATTGATTCTTTCTTTGGGAAGCTTTTGAGGCCAAATTCAAGTTTTCATATGCTAAAATTTACCTCTAATTTGAGTGCCAAAAACTGATTTGGGGATTAAACTTGAATTAAAATGACGGAATCATATAAGAGGGATGAAGAAGGTACAACTTTGATAGAAAAGAGAACTTAGAATCAGGAACGAAGAAGAGAGAAAGACGAAGAGAGAAGGACGGATGTGAGAGGAAAACTACAATTGATTCATAACCACATGATTTATTACGAACCGCTAGGATTAGCCAGTCCGCAGGCTCCGCATGTAAGAGTCCAGAGAAGATCTGAGTTCATGGTAGAGGAAGATGAGACGAGATTTCTTCAATTTTCCTTTTATTTCTTTTTAATTGTTTGATGTAAGATTTAAATTTTTTAATTTTACTTATTTATAAATGATTTTTTATTTTTTAAAGTAATTAATAATGAGGGCAAATTGGTCCTAAGGAGGTTATAGGAAAGTGAACTAAAATCTTAAGGGTGTCAGTGTTATATTTCAAACATGAAGATAAGTTTTGCAAAAACACGATAAACTTGAGGGGTATTAGCGTAATAATCCTTTTAGAGGACTAAATATTTAGGTTTGGGTCCAAGGGTTGGAGTTGATCTATTAGTTTTGGATTTTTCAAACTTTTTACAATGATAATTTATGGATAATGAATTAAAATACAAACGGTTCAGTTTCTTGAAAAAAGTTATGAAATAAGAGCTACAAAATTTATGTCTAAATGTTACTCATGGTACACAAATATACACGCATGTTCCTCATTGTCTCTGCCTAAACACGTGCACAACCACCACAAATCTACCAGACTAGAAGGCTACAAACTGTCATTCTAAACAATAACTTTATGCAAAGATAGCCATCACTCATTTCTCTGCCCTTGACCCTTAGAAAATCCTTCACGCCTAAATATTGCTTGTCTTAAAACATCAGTGCGGATAGCAACGGCTTTAACGGTAAGTAATCTTTTTTTTTTTTTTAATTTTTTTTATAGCAATATAAATTCATATAAAGAGCAAAAGAACACTTCTTTAAAGCTGACTATTTTATTATGGAAGAAAAATTTACATGAAATGAGTTAATCTTATATAAAATACTCGTTAAGTTTTATAATATATTATAACACGTATATTTCTCTCCTTATAACAATATATTATTTAGGGAGGGAACGAAGTCGTGTGTTTCTCATGCCACCACGAATAATTGAAAATAGTTTTTTTTTTAATTTTTTATGAAACAATAATTGAAAATAGTTTATTCATCTCACTTTTCTCCCACTATGCAGCCACCTAATCCTGCTGAATACTTCCAGGCTTCCGGCCACACTAATGTAACAACTTGATATGATACACCACCCTCTACCAGACTACCACAAACAATTTGAAACCCAAAAAACAAAATGAAATTTACTGGAGGCTTGCTCTATTTCTTGTCGCTCTCGGTTATCTTATTGTCTACTGCTTTAGTTGCAGCTCAGAGTTTCAAACTAGATGAAGAAGAAATCCAGAAATCTCAGTTCCCAGATGGCTTCTTGTTTGGAGCAAGCACTTCATCTTATCAGGTACCCCTCTTCTTCTTGTAGTTATTTTTTCTCTTTGCTCTGCAACTATATATCTGAATGTTAAATTCGCTATTCAATTTCAATGTGATAATTAAGATTGAAGGTGCTTATCATGAAGATGGAAAGAGCCTAAGCAACTGGGATGTTTATACTCACATTCCAGGTAATTAAACAAGAAAATTAGATGGTAATTAGTTGCTACTCTTAATTTTGATATTCACCAAATTAATGTCTTTATATGTATAAAGCACTTCAGGAAAAATAGAGGACAATGAGACTGGAGATGTTGCAGATGACCACTACCATCGCTACTTGGTATTCACCAAACGTAATCAAACACAAAAACGTAATTATAACCAGATTTATGACTTTTCGAAACTTATGTATGTACTTATGTATGTATAGGAGGACATTGAGTTGATACATTCTCTGGGGATGAATGCATATCGGTTCTCCATTTCATGGGCTAGAATTCTACCTGGTATGTTGTTTTTATATCGTCTTTGTCTTAATTTGGATTATTCTGGTTAGTTTTGTGCTTCATACTTTTATTTGGTTGTATTAATCTGGGTTGCTTTATTACAAATGATTTGATCTTGAGCCAATTATAGACGGCAAACTCGGCAAAATCAATCCAAGAGGGATCGTATTTTATAATAAACTTATTGACCATCTTGTGAGCAAAGGTACCTAGCTAATTTTATCTTAAATATAAATTCCAAAAAAATAAAATAAAATTGACACTAATGATTTGGAACTTGGATACACATTGCAGGAATAGAGCCATTTGTGACACTTAACCACAATGACATGCCCTATTTACTAGATGCAAGAGATAGGGGTTGGCTTAGTCCACTCTTACGGTACACCATGCTTACTGACCATCTCATTTTAGTTCCATTTATACAACTGATTTAGTATGGTTATTAGTAAATGTAGTCCAAATGGCAGCACTCATTTGTGTCATTACTGCGACAATTAAGCTTATACTCGTTATTAAGGTTTTATTAATTTCATTGTTGTAGGGAAGAATTTGCACATTTTGCCTCCATATGCTTCAAGAGCTTTGGGGACAGGGTGAAACACTGGATTACCGTCAATGAAGCCAACATGCTGGTTGATTTTACTTACATACAAGGAGTATACCCACCTGCTCGTTGCACGCCCCCTTTTGGGAATTGTTCAAGTGGCAATTCTGATGTAGAGCCTCTCATTGCAATGCACAACATTTTAATAGCTCATGCCATGGCAGTTGACACATATCGGAGGCTTTTTCAGGTATGTAAGTATTGCATATAACATGTTCATACTCATGGCCTTAATTAGCTAGCCAAAGTTGAAAAAAAAAATATTACTACAAATTGAAACAGCCAAAACAACATGGGTTTGTCGGAATTATTACACATTGTCACTGGTATGAACCTCTTCGAGACGATGAAAGGGACCTGCATGCTGTTGATAGAGTCTTAGCTTTCAATGCGGCCTGGTAAGTTATTCTTTTTTCGTTTACCAATTTGCTTAATTATCTGATGCAAGAAAATGTACGATATAGTCAGTATCCAATTCTAATTTCTGTGCAAGGACTTTCGCCACATTAACATCTGCTGAATCCCCAATTGGTCAGCTTCTTATTTTTGCTCGCATATATAATTGGAAATCTTTCGGCGGTTGACAATTTGACATTTTCTGTTAATATATTGCATATTAATCATAGCATAATAGTAATGTGTAATAATTAAGGGAATTGGATCCTCTCCGAGGCAATGCCTCGGGATCCTACTGACCGGACAACATGGGCCGTTGGATTTTGATCCAACGGCTACAAACAGGGTTGTCTCTCTAAAAGTTATATAATTGTAGCCGTTGGATCAAAATCCAACGGCCCATGTTGTCCGGTCAGTAGGATCCCAAGGCTTTGCCTTGGAGAGGATCCAATTCCATAATTAAGAGTATAAAAATAGCATAAATATGCTAGAATGGATGACTAAATTTTTCTTCCCAAAAAGGGTGTTGGATCCTTTAGTGTATGGAGAATACCCCGCTGAAATGCGCCAATGCCCTCGCTTGGAAATGCCAAGGTTCTCCCCCAAAGAAAAAGAGCTGTTAAGAGGCAGCATAGATTTCATCGGACTCAACCACTATACAACACTATATGCCAAGGACTGTTTCCACTCCCCTTGCCCCTCAGGCGGAGACCATGCCATTAGAGGCTACGTCAACACAACCGGCTATCGGGATGGCACTGCGATTGGAGAACCGGTATATAAAACATTTAGTATTAATTAGTACACCGTCAATTTTTGTTTGATTATTGGTCCAAATTGGTACGTTAACAAGCTCATCTTGTTTTGTCTTTCCTAGACTGGAGTCGCTAGGTTTTTTGTTGTTCCAAGAGGCATGGAGAAGATTATAGACTATCTTAAGCGAAGATACAATAACCTGCCCATGTTTGTTACTGAAAATGGTAAGTGAATGGCCACACCTTGGTTGCTTTAATTGATGGAAAGCAGGTCGCTTAGAGTCATTTTTTTTTCCTCCACATGTGACAGGATACTCCTCACCGACACCCCAGAATGAACGACAAGACCGGAATCGGATCAAGTTTCACAAAGGCTACCTTGCTTTTTTAGCCAAAGCAATAAGGTGAGCCAATGAGTTACCCTCCGATAACAATGATAAGGCGTTGAGTTATCTCCAATGCATTGGAAAATTTAGAGTCAAATGAATTTAACAAGCTGAATTTGACTCAATCCCTCTCTAATGCGCAAAAATATTTAATAGTTCAAAAAAAAAAAAAAAAAATCTAACATATATATACATATATATGAAATCAAACCCACTTAATTTCATTTTTCTTTTGTCCTTCTAAAATTTCTAACGAACTATCTGTACAATTTTCTGATTTTTTGTTTGTTTTTATTTCACAGGAATGGTGCTGATGTACGTGGCTATTTCATTTGGAGCTTGATGGATAATTTTGAATGGCTTGGTGGGTATGAAACAAAATTTGGTATAGTTTATGTTGATCGTAATAAAACGCTGGAGCGAACTCCAAAGCTTTCTGCAAGGTGGTTTAGTAGTTTCATCAGAAACAATAGTCACAACGAGGAGGAAATTAGTGCAGCTTCTTCAGGTCACTCCAACAAAAATACACTATTTAGCCAATTGCAACCGAAAGTTGCTGAAATGTAGTTAATACCAAATGTGCTTACTTTACCTTAATTTGCTGCTCACGCTTTGCATGTTTCTCTTTTCTATTCGGAGGCATGGATATTGATTATTTCTTTAAATAAATGTTATAATTAAGGGTTGTATTCAATTAAAATTTTATATGATTTTGAAGGAGTTATAAATTTAATGGAGTTCCATAGTCTCCATATGAATTATAGATGGATTCAATAATAAGGGGAAGATGCCTGATTTTCTAAAGCCTAGAAACCGTTGTAATATCTCTCTAAATTCATTAGTCCTAGATATTTTAAAATACTTTAAAATCAAATTCTAATTAAATACATATGGAGTTGTATGAATTACTTTGAAATCCGGAATGAATACACTCAGATTTTTATAGAGTTTTATAAACTATTTTAAAATCACGATTAAATACCCAAGAATTTTTGTGAATTCATTTAAAATCTTGATTGAATACATATAGATTTGTAAACTCTTTTAAATTCATTTAAACTCTTTTGTCAAACAATAGATTTGACAAATTAAAAATGTTAGATTCGAGAGCTGATTAGGTTTGAACTCACATTCTGGTGCAAGGACAATGCTCATCTCCACTACTATGTTAAAAGGCACTTGCGAGTAACCTCCTCCCTTCAATGGTAATCCACCTAGTCCGGGATCCAAGCAGTTGAAATTTGATCCAACGGCTACAGTTATTATCACTTTTAAAGAGACCCCCTGTTTGTAGTTATTTGATCAAATTTCAACGGTCCAGATCCCAAACTAGGTGGATTAGATGGAAAGGGATCTGGAGCGGATCCGTTTCCCCCTTCAATATATACAAATGAATATACTTGAGTATAATTTTACTTTCACTTTGCCTTTTCACCTAAAATGGGTCACATGTTACTTCGGCCATTCACGCTAATTTCAATCAAGGAGTCTATTGTATTAAATCAAGGTGAAGATTATACTTTAATTAGTTTATGTTATCGGTCGTCACAATAGTCCCTGGTCATGATTATTCATTGAAATAAATAAAATAATAAATTAATAGATAAAACTGAATGTTTTAAAAATATTATATAAAGTGGTAATTGAACCCAAATTTGAAGGTACAAAATATAATTTATTCAAAAATTTATTAATTGTTTGGTCATGTGTCACAAGTTGGTAATCATGTTATCACAAATGTAGAATCTACTTTAACATATCATCACTTTAATAAAGAAGTTGTATGAGGTTGTAATTAAACTCAAACTTAAGATGTTAAATTGGAAGAATCAAATTTGTGTGCATTAGTAAATAAGGACGTTATTAATTGGTTTTGAATTTGAAAGATCAAAATACGGAGTTATGTTAATTTTAAACGTCATATGTGATATAACCCTTCTAATTCTAGTTTCATTACCTCATTCTCCCTTGTCACTTAAAGCATCTCTAAAGAATTAGACAACTATCTTTTTTTTTTTTTTTTTTTTTTTTTTTTTTTTGATAAAATGCGATATAGTTTCATTAAATGCCAGGAATAGACTAATCAGTACAAGGAATTGGGAGATCTTGCTCAATTAAATCACAAATCAATGAGGGGTTTTCATCAAACCAAGTACAATTACCACCGTAAAGGGAAAAATGAGCAAGCCTATGGGCATATAGAGTTAGCTTGACACCGAACATGGGACACAGTAGCTTCAGTGACCAAGTGCAATAAGGATTTAGCATCTTTGATGATAGGTCTAGTAGTAAACATATTCAAAGAAGACTCATTCAAAACAAAAATTATCTAAAGTGAATCACTTTCCAACGAAATATTTTGTAAATCCCTTTTGATCACCATCAAAAGACTTTCTCTAATTATGAGTGCTTTAATGTGAACAGGAGAGAAAATGTCTCCAAATCTCCTACTTGTAGCAGCCACCCAAGTTCCATTTCAATCCCGATTAACAACCCCACACCTCCAAGATTTATCTCCTTACATCCGGCACCATCCACGTAAGTTTGAGCCTTCCAGGTGAAGGACATGACCATTTCAGAATAGGGACATGGCTTCGGGGTAGAGGAGGCTTGAAGTTGAGCCTAAGAAACTCCTGCCACCAATTAAAGGCGCGTCTCACAGCAGCACTTGGAGAAGGAGAGGTTGCCTTCCCCGCCCCCCCCCCCCCCCCCGCGCCCCCCCCCAACCACCAACAAAGCTTGAGATTTCTAGCATTCCAGATTGCCTAAAGTATGACCAAAATGCACTCAAAATATGACGATCTAACTTCATTAACCATTGCCAGGGCCCACTTATTCAGAGATCTACTATAATGCTACCTATTTCTTAGCCCTAACGGAGATGCAAGCCAAGTGCACCTCTTGAACGGGCACTAGACCACGATATGCTAAACCGTCTCAAATGCTGCCCCATAGAGAATACAAGCAGGATCCAACGGGACATGCCGTTTAAGAAGATTATCGCTCGTGGGAATAATGATGGAGATAATTCTCCAAGCTGCCATTTTCACTCTGGGAGAGACATTGGCCTTCCAAAGAGAATCCCACATCACCGAGAATTGAGAAACTTAGCCCACGAGGAATCGGAGAGAGCAAAAGGGAGGATCCAATTACAAGCAACATGATAAGCACTTTTAACTGTGAACAGACCCCGGTTGTCATAATGCCAAATTAATCGGACATTAGTTCTTCGAATGCTCAACGAAATGGATCGAATTGCATCCCTCTCCTCTACTGAAATTGATGAACCAAGAACCTCCAATTTCCATCTAACATCATCAATAAGCTCACTGACCATATGCACATTACAATGCTGTAGGCGTTTAGGGGAAAACTGTTGAATAAGAAGAGTATCCAAGATAACTCTAATGATCCCAAGAAGAAGAAAATAGAGCACACACTTAAAGAAAGCTCACAAAACAAACTAATTAGCAAAGCTTTTCTTCTTTAGCTCTAGGCTTTGTTTTTCTTTGAATGATTTACAATGCTTGAGAACATAGGTATTTATAGCAAACCAAATGATTAAACTAAGATTATTTATTACCACACAAAACACATTAATTGCACCTAATAATTTTTATTCAACCATACCTAACATTGCCTAACTTTCCTTGCCTAACTTTGACATTGATTTTCAACACTCCCCCTCAATGTCAGCTCTCATTCTTTGCACTGTGCTGAGCAGACAGCGAAAATTTTCGAGCTTGCCTGTACTTAAACTTTTTGTGAACAAGTCCGCAACTTGATCATTCGTCTTGACTTGTCTCATCTCAATCTCTTCTTGTAGAACCTTTTCTCTGATAAAGTGGTAGTGCACTTCCACATGCTTAGTTCTTGCATGAAAGACTGGATTTTCCGCCAAGCGAATTGCCGATTGGTTATCACAGTACAATGGTACTGGATAATCTACTGGTTGATGTAGATCACTCATCAACTGTACCATCCATACATTCTCTTGAGCTGCCATTGCTGCTGCTCTATACTCTGCTTCTGTGGTTGACAAAGATACCGTTGGCTGTCTCTTGCTACACCAAGAGATGGTTCCAGAACCAAGCTTAAACACATACCCAGTTGTTGATCTCCTGGTGTCATGATCTCCCGCATAGTCAGCATCACAGTAACCAACTAACTTGCAGTCTTCACCTTTCTTGTACAAAAG